>NC_047089.1:139153307-140574557 GCF_902459505.1 Geotrypetes seraphini | reverse complement strand
GAGAAGGCACTGGCAAATCACTCCTGTACTCTGCTGGGAAACATCACAGGGTGGATTCCTCATTGTGACTCAGTGGCCGACTGAGTGGTATAATCCATCCATCCATCATCTTTTCATCGAATGAGTACTTCTTGACATTTCTCAATCCACAATCTTATGATGTACCAGATATAGATTGTGACCTGTCTTCATACACTGACATACACTGAGTGTGAGTCTACATTATCTGCTCCAGAATCATATGGCATCCCTTTGAATCCATCTCCTCTTCCTTTTTTTTCCTAAGTATATCAGGCAGCTACGGAAAAGCTCTGACTATTAAATTGGAGTCAGATACTGAACCCAGAGCAGATTTTTAATACATTAGATTATGATGAGCTTCTTAAAGAAATTCTTAAGTTACCTTTGTCTTTCTTTTAGGATGCCCTCTTTAAGAGCTGGGAGAACCTGCTTTCTCTTACTATTGCTCCCAGCAAGATTGACTCTCTTCAACCCTGTACTGAGAGTTTCCTGACTTCCAGCTGTGAATACTGAACTCACTGATCCAGATCATTGATTTCCTCATACTCTACACTTGGAAACTGAGACTCTTACTCATTGTTCTCCGCTGTTCATACTCGCATTGACAGTGCTATTGAGAACTATTGCAGGGATCCACCATGGGTGCAGAATAACAACGTGGTGAACAGGGTGTGTATTCTTCATAGTTTGCAGCTTATTAAGCATGGCACAACTCTTCTGTTTATCACTATATCATAATACCTCCATCAAAAATGTAGACCGAGTTCGGATGGATCGTCTTGGATCATCTATCCCACCTATCATAAAAACTCTGCTTATTACATTACTAGGACTCTGTCAGAGGGATCTAACCTGTGTGTGTAGAGCCTGCTAAGCTGGATCACCTCCCACATTTTTCCATTTACCAGAGAGATCCACTATCAGTGTAGAGCCTTTAAACTGGATCATCTTTCTTCATTGACTGTCTTTTTCCTCCACATTCTCCGCTGAGGCCTCGAAGATGGAGAATACTATATCAGATGGTTCATTGATTATGTTCTCTCAGCAGGATCAACCAGGTTCTTCAATGCAGAACGTCTACCACTGTACCAGTCCAGGAGATATTCACCATATTTTTTTTATATTATCTTACCCTATTGCCCATTTGCTAATGGCAAAAGGACAATGTAAAGATCAACCTTCATCTCTATCCACTTTTTTATTCTAAAGAACTTGGAGGCTTGGGAGTGGCTGTAGGGGAGGAGGAGGAGGCCATTATATATTTTATCCTTTTCTGGCTTTCTCTGTCTTCATTAGGGTCTAACTTTATAATTCTAGACCTGTTCTTGAACTTTTCCTCGCCCATTCTGGAACGTTAACTACTAGCTGGTACACTGGATTATAAACAGGTTCACACTCATATTTTCAGAATCCAATATGGATCTCTACACATCTTCATTTTTTTCTGCATTTGGTATTGTTCCAATACTTATATTGGGAAGTGCCTTCAGAGCATTACTGTTTTTCTACCTGTTATACAGCTATGGTGTATACTGGAGAACAGACACAAGAAACAAGAGAGCACATATGAACCATCGCTCAGTAGTCACGTGCAGTGAACTGTAGACTGACCCTGGTTCAACTCCTACTTCAGTTCTATTACTGGGTGCAAGTCCCTACCCTGCTGATGACTTATATATATCTATTTATGTCCGTTTCATTCCTCACTTCCCATTCTTCTCTGTGGCTCATAGGAAACAACACAGCTGTAAACTGTCTCCACCAGCTGCACAATTCAAAATGGCGTGGTGCTGACTACAGTATACTGAAATCCAAGGGATTTACAATTAAAACCTATCTCAGTTTTCTGACAACACTACTGTTCAAATCCTGTGATCAGTGGCGTACCAAGGGGGGAGCGGTCCGCCCCAGGTGCACGCCCCAAGCGGGTGCACAGCCGGCCACCCTCTCTATTCTGCCGCTGCTGCTTTTCTTAACCAGCAGCAGTGGCAGTAAACTATAAAGAGGGGTGTCCGGTCTATCTTGTGCTTCCTCCAGCCGTTCTTCAGCATCTGGCCAGCTCCCCTGCTCAAAGCTGCGGCGGAAGCGTTCCCTCTGACGTCACGACATCAGAGAGAAGATTTCCGACGCAGCCACAGATCGGGTGAGGTGTAGACGCCCGTGGCTTTGAGCAGGGGAACCGGCCAGACATGCTGGGCAGGGAAGAGAAATGTTGCTGCTGCACAGGGAAAGGGGGGAGGGTAGAAATGCTGCACAGGGAAGGGGGAGGGTAGAAATGCTGCACAGGCAAGGGGGGGGGAGAAATGCTGCTGCTGCACAGGGAAGAGAGGGAAATAAATGCTTTTGCTGCAGCACTCAATTAGGAAGAGAGAGGGAAGGACAGAGAAGGAAGACAAGGAAGAGGAACCAGAAATGCCAAGTCCATGGGAGGGAGGGAAAGGAGATACCAGATCATGTAGGGGGAGAAAGAGATGCCATGGCATGGGGGAGGGAAGGAGATAGAGATACCACACCTTGGTGTGGAGTGGGAAGGAAGGAAGGAAGGAAAGGAGAAGAGAAAGAGAGAGATGCCAAAGCATAGGGGAGGGGGTGGAGACAAAAAGGAAGAGAGGGTGAAGCTGAAATGAATCATGTGCAAAGGAGAGAAGGGACCCCGGATATACAGTTTATTGAAGGGACACAGAAAGAGGGAAGATGCCATATGGAAGAGAGAGAGGGTGGATAGTAGATGGAAGGGACAGAGAGAGTGTGGGCAGTAGATGGAAGGGGTAGAGAGAGAGGGCAGAAGCTGGGTGGAAGGGGCAAAGAGAGGGCAGATCATGCATGGAAGGGAGAGAGGGGAAACGCTGTATAGAAAGAAGAGAGCAAAGAGAAGATAATTAAAGCAGAAACGACAAAAGGTAGAAAGATTTTTTTTGTTGCTTTACTTAGAATCAAGTAGTATTGTAACTGTATTGATAAAAGTTTATAAATAGGAAATGGAAATAAGGCAATTTTTTGGACTAAACCCCTTTCCTCAGGACAGGATACCATAACAGCAGTATACTGTACTGTTCTGAAGAAAGATTTGGCCTCTGAAAGCTAAATGAAAAATGGATTAGTCCAATGAAATGGTATTTTCTTATTTCTCATTATTTGTTTTATTTTTAGTTGTTAATTTGTAAAGTGGTGATTGTTATGTATCAGTTTTTTCAAATTTACATCTACTGTCTTTATATTTTGCACAGTATTAGGGGACATGTGTCACTGTTTTTGTGCTGTTGCATTGTATGCAGAGTTTGGTTTCTTGGCGGTTCAGTTTAACTTTTGTCTACATATTTCTATTTTTAGTTTGTGATTATTCCATATTGGGCGAGGGTGTATCTCTGTTCTGGGTGTATGAAAAGAACATAGTTTTCAGTTGGCATTGACTACAGGACCAATTGACTGTGCGTGATCTGGCTTGTTTAGTTTTACAATGTATGTGTTGGTGTTCTAGTGCTCACTGCAGTGTTTAAGATGCTGCCTTTTCCTAGGTACACTCTTGTCGTGCGTTATGTGTACTGTTACTAAAAATCATATTTTTGATATATATGGGGGGGAGTCAAAACATGATGGGCCCCGGGTGTCACATATGCTAGGTACGCCACTGCCTGTGATGTTGGTTTTGTAGCTCGCTGTGACCCCTTTCTTTTTCTAGCAAGTTACATTCCACTTATTTCTTTTATTGGGCACCCTGGCGCTGTCTGCAGTAGTTCCTACACTCCTCCTTCAGGGTTCCAAAGCCTACTCTGTACATTTATTTGCTTGGTAATATTGTTTTCATTCCACATGCCAGTATGCCTTTCTTCCACTCATAATTCCATCACATGTTTCAGCTGGAAATAATGTTTCTAGCTTTCTATCAATTCTCTGGCTTGTATTGCTACAATACAAAAATAATGCCTCGTACTGAGTCTATGATTCTTTTCCCAATACCTCTTTTCACTCCCAATACCTGCTGATAAAACTCTGCAAGGTAGCAGTTACCTCATCCAACTTCTCATAAACTCTCTGAAATTTTTGATCAAGGACAATGCCAGAACCAGGAAAACTTCTATCATAGTGCTCCTCAATAGAGAGGGGTGAACTAAGGGACTGAGTATCCACCATTTTGGCAAAGTGGTCCTTTTTACTAACTTAGCTGCCATCTGACTCATAGGGCATCTCCACACACACCTGATCCACCTCTAATGATTACTGGTTCAGATTGGGAAGGAATCAGTCGTCTAGCTGAGTTAGCTTGATTCTATCAGAAGGGCCCAGAGGCTCAGAAGAAAGATGTTCCTTTATTTACCTTATCATGTGACTTCTCTTATTATTATAGTACCTGGAAGACCGAGTTTTACTCGGAGAACTAGGGTGAGTGAGTTGCAGGGGGAAGTGGGAGCAGTAGCTATAGAGACAGTGCCTTAGCAACCCTGTCTTGCTTTTCCCTGCAGTCTGTTGTGTGGCTAAGCTTCTTTAGGAATGTCTGACCAAAGGGCTACAGTGGGAGGCCGGAGCAGCAACTACAGAGAGAGTGTGTTAGCAACCTTCTGTCCTATTGGCTGACTAAGCTTCCTTAGGAATGTCTGACCAATGGGCTTCAATTAACTTTGTATCACTTTCCATGGATCCCCTCCAGCTTGCATTATCTTTAGCCGTGTTCTCCCTTTTACATTCCATATCTCTTCCCTCAGCCTCACAGTCTCACAGCCTTAGCAACTTTCAGTCCTACTTGCAGCCTATTGAGTGTCTAAGCTTTCTTAGCAATGTCTGACCAATGGGCTGCAGTTCTGTATGTATCATTTTCCATGCCTCCCCCAGCTTGCATTAAATTCAGTTGTGTTTTCCCTTTTAGATTCCATATCTCTTCCCTCAGCTTCTCTTTCCCTTACAGCCCTTTACCTACACTGCAGCTTTTCTTCCTTAGCCAGCCAATAAACTGCAGAGGAGACAGAACCAATAGGTTATGAGACATCAACCTTCAGTCCTGGTTTTCATTGTAGCCTATTGACTGACTAAGCTTTCTTATGAATGTCTGACTAATGGTAGCAGGGGGAGGTGGGAGCAGTAACCACAGAGACAGTACCTTATCAATCTTCAGTCCTACTTTTTCCTGCACTTTGGGGCCCATCCTGAGGGCACTCAATTTATTTATTTATTAGATGCCTTTGTGGAACACTGTCTAAGCTTCCTTAGGAATGTCTGACCAATGGGCTGCAGTTGTCTTTGTATCACATTCAATGCCTCCCCTGGCTTGCATTAAGTTTGGCTGTGTTCTCCCTTTAACATTCCATATCTCTTCCCTCAGCCTCTCACAGAGACAATGCATTAGCAACCTTCAGATCTGCTTTGCCTTGCAGCCTATTGGGTGGCTAAGCTTTGTTAGCAATGTCTGGCCAATGGACTGCAGGGGGAGGTAGGAGCAGTAGCTACAGAGAACACTGCCTTTAAGCTTCTTTGGGAATGTCTGACCAGTATGCCACAGAGGGAGGCATAAGCAATAGCTACAGAGATACTGCCTTAGCAACCTTCAGTCCTGCTTTTCCCTGCAGGTTATTGGCTGACTACGCTGCTTTAGAAATAGAAACATAAAAACATGAAGAAGGACCAAATGGCCCATCCAGTGTGCCCATCCACAGCATCTACTATCTCCTCCTCTCCCTAAGAGATTCCATGTGCCTGTTCCATGCTTTCTTGAACTTGTCTGTCTCCACCACCTCCACCAGGAGACTATTCCATGCATCTACCACCCTTTCATTAAAACAGTATTTCCTTAGAGTACTCCTGAGCCTAGCACCTGTTAATTTCATCCTATACTTTCTCATTCTGGAGCTTCCTTTAAAAAAAAGAGATTTGCCTCATGTGCATTTATGCCATGTAGATATTTAAACATCTCTATCATATCTCCCCTCTCCTGCCTTTCTTCCAAAGTATACATATTGAGATCTTTAAGTCTGTCCCCATATGCCTTATGATGAAGACTAGATACCATTTTAGTAGCCTTCCTCTGGACTGACTCCATCCTGATTATGTCTTTTTGAAGGTGCAGTCTCCAGAATTGTACACAATATTCTAAATGAGGTGTCCCCAGAGTTATGCACAGAGACATCAAAACTTTCTTTTTCCTACTGGACATACTGCTCCTTATGCACCCTATCATTCTTCTGCTTATGCCATCACCTTTTCAACCTGTTTGGTCACCTTAAGATCATCACATACTGCCATACCCAAATCCTGTTTCTCTTTCATGTACAAAAGTTCTTCACTCCTAAACTTTACCGTTCACTCGGGTTTTTGCAGCCCAAATGCATGACCTTGCATTTCTTAGCATTAAATTTTAGCTGCCAGATTTCAGACTATTCTTTAAGTTTTGCTAGGTCCTTCCTTGTGTTATCCACACTATCAGGGGTGTCAATTGCAGATTTTGGTATCATCTGTAAAGAGTCAAATCTTACCTGACAAACCTTCAGCAATATCACTTACAAAAATGTTATAAAGAACAGGCTAAAGAACCGAACCTTGAGGCACACCACTGGTAGCATCCTTTTCCTCAGAGAGATCTTCATTGACCACTACCCTTTGTTGTCTTCCACTCAATCAGTTCTTGACCCAGTGTGTCACTTTGGGGCCCATCCTGAGGGCACTCAATTTATTTATTTATTAGATGCCTGTGTGGAACACTGTCGAAGGTTTTGCTAAAATCTAAATACACCACATCTAGTGCACTCCCTCTAATTCTCTGGCCACCCAGTCAAAGAAATTGATCAGATTTGTCTGACAAGACCTGCCTCTAGTGAATATTGCTTTGGGTCTTGTAATCCACAGGATGCTAGAAACGTCATAATTTTAAGTGTTTCCATTAATTTACTTACCACAGAAGTCAGACTTACTGGCCTTTGGTTCCCTATTTCTTTACTCTCAGTCCACATCCACCTTTCTCCAGTCCTCTGGCACCACTCCTGATTCTAGAGAAGCATTGAAAAAATCAGCCAGCAGAGCTGCTAAAACTTCCCTAAGGTCCTTCAGTACCCTTGGATGTACACTATCTGGCCCCAACGCTTTGTCCACCTTTAATTTAGTTATTTCCTCACGAATACAATCCTTTGAAAACTGATCAAGGTCTACCACACTTCCATTCCTGCTTGTGTTTGTCTTCTGCAGTCCCACTCCTGGTGCTTCAGCTGTGAACACAGAACAAAAATATATATTAAACAATTTAGCCAATCTTTATCAGCTTCTAATATTTTTTCCCCTTCACCTTTTGAATCTCACAGTGCTACTTTTGCACTTCTTCCTATTACTAATATACCTAAAAAGTCTTGTTCCCCTGTTCTACCATGTTTGAGGGGGGTTTTTCCATTTACATCTTTGCTTTCCTGACTACTTGACCAGCCTCTCTTAACTTTTCCAGATATTTTATTCTGCCTTCCTCTTTCTGCAATCTTTTGTAGTTTATGAAAGCTAACCTCTTTTCCTTATCTATTCATCTACAATTTTTGAAAACCAAAGTGGCCTTTTTTTTTCTTCTCACTTATACTTATTTTCCTTACAAAATGGTTTGTTGCTTTTAAAATAGTTCCTTTCAGTTTTGTCCACTGCTTTCCTGTTTATTCCAAATGGTCCCATCCAGTGAACAATTCCTTCGCCTTTTACAGCTATGTTCTGAATGTCTACTATTAAATCTCTGTCCACTTCTGCCTGTGAAGGAGGCCTATATATTACACCAATGTAAATTTCTGTTACATCCCTTCTGAATTCCATATGCTAGGTGTTCAATCCCAACCCGCAGTCTGGGAGATGCAGAAATCCACAACTTTTCTGAGCACATGCTCCTCCCTCTTAGCCTAAGAGTTAGTAAGCATATCCATTTACAATTTCTGAAAGCAATCTGTGCAGAAGCCTTTTGCAGTGACTCTGCTATTTCTTATTTTTTTCACTTAAAGTTCCATTTCTCAGTGTCTTCAGTGTCTTGAGACCCCTCCCTGGTGGTCCCCTGTCAGAAAAAAGGATGCAGTCCCATGGTGCCAGACTGCAGCTTCTCCGGAGAAGCTCTGGCGTATCTGTGGAGCCAGCCTACTGTGTGTGCCACCTTTCTTAGAACACCCAGAGTCCCTACTCTTGGGAGTCTATTGGCTGGTGACCTTGTCACAGGTTTCAAGCACAGGCTGTGTGTGTCTGGAGGGAAACCCACCCGGGTTTCAAGGCACAAGCTACCTTTTCCACCCCGACCACGTGGCAGAGATCCGTGGGGGTGGAGGTTGTAGTCTGTGTCTGGCCGGTTGGCAGTCCGAAGATCTTCAATTCAGTGCATTTGGTACTGTTTCTGAGGCAGAAAGTCCTTTTTCTCCACTCAGCTGCTTTTAAAAAATGCTGACAGGCAAAGGTACTACAGAACTGTGAGTACCTCCATTATGTTCTATGGGAACTTCGGGGGTGACTTGTGAAGAGTTTTAAATCCCATTTTTCACAGTTTCTGAGGGTAGGGTTCAGACCCCAAATCGCTATTTTTTTATTTTGGGTTTTTTGTTATTTTTGCCGTTTTGGGTACAAATCACTAGCGGCAGCCATCTTGGATTTTTATTGATCTTTTGTTCAGTTTTATTTCTGCCTTAAAACCTCTCAATTTGCCTAAAAATCATTTGGGATGGACTTCCCAGCCCCTAATCTGCTGATTAAGTACATTAGAATAGCCTACTGGGCCAGACCAAAGGTCCATCAAGCCCAGTAGCCCATGATTGCACCGGATCAGTGACTGTGTAGTGCATGCCATAACATGCAGGGGGAGAGGGCAGGAACTTCGGATTTGACCTCCTCCAAGTACTCAAGGGCTGAGGAGCTGACCTGGATTCATGACTTTGGAAAATAATTTCATTCAGCGGTTCTCTTGGCTTCTGGCGCAAAATGCCTGCTTTCTGAGTCTGTGGAGCACATGTGTCTCAACAGTTCCCTTCCATGGATGTGGGTTGTGACCTTCGCCAGAATTTATTCAGCTTCTCTGGAAAGCTTTTTCTATGGACCCCACTTGTTAGTCACGGCTGCAGGGCACATCGGAGCCATCTCAGCCTATTATGCCTGTGGTAAAGCTTCCTGTTCAGGAGCCCTCTCATCCTGCCATGGCGGACCTCAATTGCGTCAGCTGCCATTCAGATGTTCTGCCCATGCTGTCTCCTGACACGACTTCTATTTTGGATCTGGCCGATACCATTGCCAGGACTAGTTGCCTCGGTCGCCCTGAGAGTCTCAATTTGGGGGATGGCCCTGCAGTACGCAGGCTGTTCAGCATAGTTCTGTATCTCTGCTTATTGCTGATGTTCTACAAGAGCTCAGGCTGAATCTTTCTCCTTCCACTTCTCAGGCTTTGGTCCTGGACCATTTTAAGATGCTGTTTTCCTTTTTTCCATCTCATCCGCAGCTTCTTGAGCTTATTCAAGCACAGTGGGACTCTCCAGAAAGCCATCTGCGGTCCTCTAAATCTGTGTCAAAGCTTTATCTGCTGGCGCCTGATTTTCAACAGTTTTTTTAATAGCCTAAAGTGGATTCCGCTGTGGTGTGGGTTATCAGGCACACAGCTCTCCCTAGTGAAGGGTGTAATGCTTAAGGATTCTCAGGATCACAGAATGAACATTATGTTAAAAGATCTTTGATGTGGCATCTTTAGGTATCAAAAGGGATGGCAGCCACTTCCTTTATGGCTCGAGCGCTTCTCAAGCGCTTCACCTCCTCTCTTAGGCTTCTCAGCTCCTGCAAGATGTCTCCGTCCAGCTGGTCCATCTCTTCCGTCTGTGTGTAGACTGTAGTCATCTTCTTGGGGATGGCCTCGGTCTGTACAGAAATCTCTGCCCTCCATCCTGGCTCTCCCTCCGTCTGCACGTGGACTGTGGCCATCATCGAAGGGTTCCAGGAGATGGCCACGGTCCACGTGCAGACGGACGGAGAGCCAGGATGGAGGGCAAAGGTCTCTTCTTCTTCTTCTGTCTCTTTCTCTTGTAAACAGGGCAGCTTTACATCGACCCCACAAATCACCTTGAGGAACAGCTTCCAGCTGTTACAGGAAGGACCTGCAAGTGAGGCACAGGAGGTTGATCAACAGACGGTCCCAGTTCTGGAGACAACAGATCAGCTCCCCCCAAAGAAGCGCAGAGTGGTAGTCATTGGGGACTCCATGCTGAGGGGCACCGAGGGACCAATTTGCAGACCAGATATGCAATCAAGAGAGGTTTGCTATCTACCAGGGGCCAGGATCCGAGATGTAACCGCCTGCCTGGATCAACTCATCAAGCCCAAGGACCATTTCCCCATGCTCCTTATCCATTCGGAACAAACAATACTGCCAGGAACACCCCGGAAAATATACCTAAGGACTTTGGAGCCCTGGGTGAGAAGCTGAAGCAGATAGGAGTGCAGGAGGTCTTCTCCTCGATCCTCCCTGTAAGAGACAAGGGAAGAGCCAGGGTAGAGCGTATCCAGAGGACAAACGAGTGGCTACACGGATGGTGCAGGGAGATGAACTTCGGCTTCCTGAACCATGGAGAAGCACTACAGGGACTCCAGGGACCAGACGGACTCCACCTGACCAGAAGAGGTAAGAACGTCTTCGGACATCGACTAGCCCGCCTACTTCGAAGGGCTTTAAACTAGGTAAGTTGGGAGAGGGTACCCACTTCATGTACCAGCGCAGTAAGTAATTATCCAGGAGAGGTGAGTCGAAACTCCATTTCTGAGTCCGAGGTAAGTACACACTGTAAAAACAATATTATAAGAGTCACTCAAACTCAGGTGGGAAATTCCACACAGGGTCTTAGCAAACATAAGGTATGGAGGACTATGTATGTTAATGCACACAGTTTAGGCAATAAAATTCTGGAATTGGAGACAGAAATAATGAACGCTGACCTGGATGTGGTAGCGATATCTTAGACTTGGTTCATGGACTCACATGGGTGGGATATGGCTATACCAGGTTACAACTTACTTCGTTGAGACAGAGAAGGCAAGATAGGGGTAGGGGTAGCACTATACACTAGAGAAGACATCAAAGCTACCAGAATCACGGATGTCAGGTACACCGGGGAATCACTCTGGGTGAACCTGGCCAGAGGTAACAAAAAATGCCTGTATCTTGGAGTGGTATACAGACCTCCAAAACAACAGGAAGACAAGGATATGGAATTAATCGAAGACATAGAGAACATCACTTTGCGAGGGGACTCAGTACTGTTAGGGGACTTCAATATGCCCGATGCTGATTGGAACACACTTTCCGCTACAACCAGCGGCAGCAGAAGGCTATTAACCTCCATAAAGGGAGTGCAACTTAAACAAATGGTACTGGAGCCCACTAGAGATCAGGCAACACTAGACCTGATACCAACAGAGAAAGCGTTTCGGAGGTTTCGGTGGGCGATACGCTAGCCTCCAGCGACCACAACATGGTATGGTTCAATCTCAAGAAAGGGTTCACTAAATCAAACACAGCAACAAAGGTCCTCAACTTTCGGGGCACTAACTTTAAACGCATGGGAGACTTCATCCATCGGGCGCTGCAAAATCAAGCTGAAACCAATAATGTAGAGACTATGTGGTCAACCCTGAAATGTACCCTGCATGGGGCAACAAACAGCTATATTAAAACAGTAAGCAAACGACGGAGAAAGAACAAACCCCGGTGGTTCACTGCAGAGATCTCGGATCTCGTTAAAGAAAAGAAAAAAGCTTTTATCTCCTACAAGTAATCAGAAAAAAGGGTGACTAAAGAAGACTATCTGGTCAGGTCTAAAGCAGTCAAAACGGCAGTCAGAGAGGCCAAGCTTTGAATAGAAGAAAATCTAGCAAAGAACATTAAAAAAGGGGATAAATCCTTATTTAGATACATTAGCGACAGGAAATGAAACACAGATGGGATAGTTCGCCTTAGGAAAACAGACGCAGGAATTATGTAGAATCAAATTCTGATAAAGCTGAACTACTAAATGAATAATTCTGCTCAGTCTTTACCTGCGAGGCACCGGGGACCGGTCCACAGTTGCAGGCAAGGCAAAGCTCAGAAGACCCCTTTCAGAACTTCGAGTTTACACCCAGCAGCGTCTACTGCGAACTATCAAGACTCAAAATGAACAAAGCCATGGGACCGGACAATCTACACCCCAGAATTCTTAGGGAGTTGTGTGTTGTCCTGGCGGAACCATTATCCGTGCTCTTCAATCTTTCCCTGTGTATGAGAAGAGTCCCCTTGGACTGGAAAACAGCTAACGTCATTCCACTGCACAAAAAGGGTTGCAGGACAGAGGCTGCAAATTACAGACCGGTGAGTCTCACATCAATAGTGAGTAAACTCATGGAAACACTTATTAAACACAAATTAGATACGATCCTGATCGAGGAGAATCTATGGCAGGGGTCTCAAAGTCCCTCCTCGAGGGCCGCAATCCAGTCGGGTTTTCAGGATTTCCCCAATGAATATGCATGAGATCTATGTGCATGCACTGCTTTCAATGCATATTCATTGGGGAAATCCTGAAAACCCGGCTGGATTGCGGCCCTCAAGGAGGGACTTTGAGATCCCTGATCTACAGGATCCCCACCAGCATGGATTCACGAAGGGAAGGTCCTGCCAATCCAATCTAATTAGCTTCTTCGACTGGGTAACAAGAAAACTGGATATGGGGGAGTCCCTGGACGTCGTGTACTTGGACTTCAGTAAAGCTTTTGAAAGCGTCCCACACCGCAGGTTGTTGAACAAGATGACATCGATGGGATTAGGAGAAACATTAACTGCATGGGTCAATGACTGGCTAAGCGGTAGACTCCAGAGGGTAGTGGTTAACGTTGCCCTCTCCAATACGTCGAAGGTGATCAGTGGAGTGCCGCAGGGCTCAGTCTTGGGACCGATCCTTTTCAACATATTCATAAGAGACCTGACTCAGGGACTTCAAGGTAAAATAACATTATTTGCCGATGTCGCCAAACTATGCCACATAGTAGGTAACAGCACTTTGCCCGACAGTATGACGCAGGACCTATTCTTGTTGGAACATTGGTCCTCGAATTGGCAGCAGGGCTTCAATGCTAAAAAATGTAAGGTCATGCACCTTGACAGCAGAAATCCATGCAGAACTTACACTCTAAATGGTGAGACCTTAGCTAGGACTAAAGCAGAACGTGATTTAGGAGTGATCATTAGCAAAGACATGAAAACTGCCAATCAAGTGGAAAAAGCTTCATCCAAGGCTAGACAAATGATGGGTTGTATCCGTAGAAGTTTCGTCAGCCGGAAGCCCAAAGTCATAATGCCTTTGTACAGATCCATGATGAGACATCATTTTGAATATTGTGTACAATTCTGGAGGCCACATTATCAAAAAGATGTGCTGAGAATTGAGTCGGTTCAACGAATGGCCACCAGGATGGTTTCGGGGCTCAAGAATCTCCCATATGAGGAAAGACTGAATAAACTGCAGATATACTCACTCGAGGAACGAAGAGAGAGGGGGGACATGATTGAGACGTTTAAATATATCACGGGCCATATCAAGGTGGAAGACGATATCTTCCTTCTTAAAGGACCCTCGACCACAAGAGGGCATCCGCTGAAAATCAGGGGAGGGCAATTTCATGGTGACACCAGGAAGTATTTCTTCACCGAAAGGGTGGTCGATCATTGGAATGAACTGCAGGTGATTAAGGCCAGCAGCGTGCAAGACTTTAAGAAAAAATTGGATACGCTTGTGGGATCTTTAGCTGGGTGAAGTTATGAGGGTGGGTCATTAGGGTGGGCAGACTTGATGGGCTAAGGCCCTTTTCTGCCGTCATTTTCTATGTTTCTCTGAGCCTGTCATTCCAGATTGCACTGTGAATCCTCTGTGGCTGTTACTCCCTGTCCTCCGCTGATACTGGATGGTGTGAATTATGTACAGATGCCCTTTAGGATCTCATCCAAGTTCTTAGCAAAGTTTCCACTTATGCAGTTGACTACAAGCAGATTCTTTGGATCTGTAAGTGGATGGGGGATGCCACCTCCAAGGTCACTCTCGGCGGACTTCCTTTCAAGACCCAGCTTCAAGACAAAATTAGACAAGTTCCTGCTAAACCAGAACATACGCAGGTAAGGCTAGTCTCAGGGCAGTGGTCTTTGACCTAAGGGCAGCCAAGGGAGCGGACTGCTGGGTACGATGGACCACTGGTCTGACCCAGCAGTGGCAATTCTTATGTTCTTATGAGATATTACCAGGGCTACCTCTCTCGTTAAAACAGTCAGGTGGCCTCAGACCTCTAGTTCCCAAGCAGCGGCTACTCCTAAGAAGACCTAATGGTGCTAGGAGTCAGTCAGACTCACATCGGAAGGTCACCTTTCTCAGTTTTATCAGGAGTGGAAGCGTGTGTCATTGGATCAATGGGTGTTGGACCTCATTCGGGAGGGGGGGCACAAGATAGTCTTCTTTTGCCTGCCTCCAGAGCTATTTGTGGACTCTCCAGCGGGTCGGCCATAAACAGAGGACCAAGTCCACACTACCATGCAATGTCTCTTAGACATCACAGCGATAGAACCCGTTCCAGAGCAAGAATAGAGGCTTAGACAGTTACTCCTTATATTTCATTGTGCCAAAACAAGGCTCGGAAGACTGGTGGGCCATTTTTGATCTCAAGTCAGTCTACCACTTATTGTGGATTCCTCATTTCTGTATGGGAACAGTGTGAACAGTCATAGCAGCTGTCTCTCTAGGAAAGTTTCTGGCATCCTTGGATCTCACAGAGGCTTGCTTCCATATTCCAATTTACCCAGAGTGTTGAAGGTTTCTGCGTTTCCATATTCTGCAGCAGCATTTCCAGTTCACTATTCTACCTTTTGGCCTCACGATGGCATCCCACACTTTCACCAAGGTGATGATAGTTGTGGTGTCCTTTCTCCACCGGCAGGCGATCCAGGTCCATCCTTACCTGGATGACTGGTTGATTCAAGCTCCATCTCATTCGGAGTGTGAAAGTGCGGTGGAAACGGTAGTGTCTCAGTTGCACCCTAGATTGTCAACTTCAAGAAGAGCGATTTAATGCCCTCCCAGTCCTTGGAGTATTTGGGGCTTCTCTTCGATAATTCTCAAATTAAGCAAAAATGAGAATAAGCAAACCACAAATGAGATCCCTCAAAATTGCTGTATTCTGTAAAAATTCATACTCTCATACCATCAAAGGCATGTTTTAAAATCAAGGAAAAAGGATCTCAGAAATCCAAACTATAGACTAGTTAACTGTCTATTGGTTATCAATGGATTGTTTTATCTTTCATTGATCCTAAAAAACCTTAAATCTTTTCATTACCTAACCGTTAACAGAATTGAGTCTTCCTTGCAAAAAACAGTTTTGAAATTGTGTCATTTTTCTTCAGATGTAACAGTTAAAATGAAAGAACATGATAATCAATTAAAAGAGCAGGGAAATAAATTAGACAAAGTACAGCTCTATCTAATATTAAAGAGAGTGTTTTGTTTCATGCTAAATTAGAAAAAATGGAGAACTACATGAGAGTTAGGAATCTTCGTTTTCTTAATTTCCCCGATAACATACTTCCTTTCCCCTTTGGAGCTAGTAAGAATGTATATGAGGGAAATTTTGCAATACCCTGATGTGGATAATTTTCAACCTGATAACCTCTATTATGTTCTGAGGGCTTTAGGGAGGATAGAGCGGAGGGGGAAATGGATAAATTAGTTTCTCCAGATAGTTTAGACTTATCCCAGTTTCTTGAATCATCTAAAGACATAATTACAAAACATGCTATACTTTTGGTAATTTTTAAAACAGAGCTAGAAAACAGACCATTTTGAAATTATATTTTACTAAGAAACAGGCTTTCTTTTGTGGTCAACGAATTCTTATATTTCCAGACGTTTCTAAACAGACCCAAATGAAGCGGAAGCAGTTCCTGGTGCTTGGGCCTAAAGCCTTAGCGGTGGGCGCGACCTTCTTAAAGTTTCCATGTAAATGCCTTATCTCATACTTAAGTGATAAATATGTCTTCCTAGATCCATTCCAGTTGGAAGGTTTTCTGAAGGATAAACCGGTTCAATAGTATCCTAGAGTTAATTTTCTTTTTGGTTTTAATTTCCAATTAGGGAGGATAAATGAAGACATATAAAGATGTAAAGCCATATTCTGCCTACTTAGCTGTTTTCCTTATATTAAATGTATTTTGCTTAAGGGGATATACTGTCGGCCAGATAATGGGGACTAGAATGATTTTATTTCCTTTTGAATGATTATGCTGTTGGTTGTATTTGGATATTCCTGAATTTGTTATATAATTTCTAATTTGTAACAAATTAATTTTTAAAAAATATCTATATTTTCATTACCTATAATTTTTTTTTATTATTTTTAAATTTCTGATTTTGATCCCATTTAAAAGGAAAAATTATTTAGTGATAAAATCTATAGAACAACCTTTGGCATAGCGGTGTATATTTTTTTTCATTTATCTCATTGGCACACAATATGAAAAACTCTCATGGAGAAAATCCAGCAGAGACAAAAATTCAAATGAATAGTTAACCAAGCAGCCTAAACCTTCAAAACGGCCTTTATCTTACATAGTTCAATATTTTGCATAAATTCCAAAACTATATACTTCCATCATTAGCTAGATATTTCAACAGGACGCAAAACACAGCTAGCTTGGGCTTTAACAAGTCACTTGTTTAAATTTAAGTAGAACGACACAAACCAAGAACAAGCCTAATTGGTGGAACAGGTTCCCGTATGTTGGCCCACTCATTGGAGAGAGCAGAGTTCTTTTACTCATAAGCTTGAGATAAGTGAATTATCAAAGATTTACGTTCGTATAGCACTGTGGACCTAGAGCTGTCTAATTCAGGAAAAGAATGTTCATTCTGATTCAATTTACTTTCTATGATATAGCTTTAAAATTAGCTGGTGGGTTTATTTTGAAGCCTCTTCACCACCCCCCCCCCCAATCCTCTTTGCCCTTTCTAACCCCACATTAGAATGGTCAAGTCATGGCCGACATCAGAAATTTCTGGGCCCCTTACTGAGCAATCCTATTGGGCCCCCCACGCCCCCTTCCCCCCCTGACGCCCCCCCCCCCCTTCTTCCATGGGCCGAATACGCACATACTTTTCTGCTAATGCTCCACCTAAGCCAGTCCCGTAAAATCTTCTCACGTCCATTGGGTGATTTGGCATAGAGGAGATATTCATAAAAAGAACGTCCGTCAAGATCTTTACTCATAGACTGTGCCATTTGCTTTAAATCATCTTCCATCATTAATCCAAATTGCACAATTCTTTCTCTGTCTTTGTCCTGAATGGCATCTGGCCACATTGCTGGATCCTTCCAGTCAACAAATTTATGAGCAGGCGCGGAGAACGCATTTTTAAACAAATGTAGTTTATCCTTGTACTCCTTATGTAATTTTAATCATCTATGGATATGTTTGTATGTTTATTGTTCAAATGGTTTTATTTATTTCCCCAAATTTATTTTTGTTATACGCATTGAAAATATTTGATATTGCGTTTAAATCAAAATCTCAATAAACTTGAAACGAGTGCCCGTGATATTGTGGGAGGGTTAAATACTCAAAACTTAGAAGAATAACAATTTACTTAAAGTTTTTGCTACGCCAGCTTTCTGGTATCTTTACATACAGTGGCGTACGTAGCATATGTAACACCCGGGGCCCATCATTTTTTGGCACCCCCCCATCTGTAAGAAAAACATGATTTTTAGTAACAAACCACACGTCACACATGAGTACCTAGGAAAAGGCAGCATCTTACATATTGCAGTGAGCAGTACATCAATACACCCATTGTAAAACTAAACAAGCCAGACCAATCAATCCTACACCGTCAATCCTAACAGAAAACCATGTCTTTCGAACACACAGAACACAGAAAACACCTTCGCCTAGTATGGAATATGTCATCACAAACTAACCCCTCACTCTTTTACAAAACTGTAGTGTGGATTTTAGCCACAGTGGTAACAGCCCTGACGCTCATAGAATTCTGAGCATCAGAGCTGCTACCACCACGGCTGGCGCTAAAAAACGCTCCACAGTTTTGTAAAAGGGGGGATAAAATAGAAATACACAGTTTCAATGCTCTAGCTCAGAGGTGCCCAAACTTTTTGAGCTTGTGAGCTACTTTAAAAATGACCAAGTCAAAATGATCTACCAACAATAAAATTAAAAAACACAAAGCACACTATATGCTGAGAAAATGTTAATTATCATTCCTATTCTGGGTTTTTTTTCAAAGAGGTCAAGGCAGATGACTCTATGCATTGTCACCTCAGTAACAACCATACAAATATAGACAAATATACCCCCCATCCTTTTTATTAAACCACAATAGCAGTTTTTAGCGCAGGGAACTGAGCTAAATGCCCAGCGCTGCTCTTGACGTTCATAGGTTCCCTGCGCTAAAAACCACTATTATGGTTTAGTAAAAGGGGACCATATTGTAAAATATAGACAGCAGATATAAATTCAGAACTGTGCATAGTAAGTGAAGGGAAGTTTTCATCTCTGGGAATTTACCCAGTTAACTATTAAGTTATTTGGGCAAATTCCTTTGAAAACTGTGGTAATACTGCCTCCACTTTGCTAAATTTAAAATAAAATCATTTTTCCTACCTTGTCTGGTGATTTCATGAGTCTCTGGTTGCACTTTCTGCTACCTGTGCATCCAATCTTTCTTCCCTTCTATCAGCCTGTATGCTTTCTCTCTTCCACACCTCATTCCCTCACCCAACTTTTTCTTCCTCTCTCCCTGACCTTTCTTTCTTTTTTTCTGTTTCTCTTCTTTCCTTCTGTTTCCCTGCCTGCCCCCTTTCTTTCTTTCTCCCTGCCGTTCCCCAAGCTACTGCCACTGCCGCTGCCATCGGGGAACAGGACCCAATGGATAAAAGGCCCCGACGCCGACGCATGCTCTCCCTGCTTCGGGCCGATCAGTCTTCCTCTCCCCGACTTCAATTCTGCCGTCGGAGAGGAAGTTCCGCCCAGCCAGGCAGCGATTGGCTGGCCCGAACTTCCTCTCCGACTGCAGAATTGACGTCGGGGAGAGGAAGACTGATAGGTCCGATAGATTAGATCGCCAAGACAAAGTGAGTCCTGGGTGATCGACTCACTTTGCCTTGGCGAGCTACTGGCGCCCCTGCCTTAGAACACTGCCTAGGACCCTGGGGGAGCCCGGGCCCCCTGTCAGCTCCGGGCCCCTGAATGCAGGACTGGTAGTACTGCCCTGATGGCGGCCCTGGGTCAAGTGTAAACACAACAGGCTCTGGTTTCTGTTTGTCTTCTGTTAGCTCGCTTGCCAGAGTCTCCTGCCCATTTGACATTTTCTTCTTTCTCTGTGCTCACCATCTTTTATCTCTGTACATTCCCTTCTTTCTCCTCCTCCCTGCAGGTCCAGCACTTTCTTCTCTCCCTTCTCGTCTAGCTCCAGCCTCCAGTCCAGTGACTCTCTTCCTTCCCTTTAGCACCCCCTCTACCCCATGTGGCCTGCACACTCTTGCTCTTCCCTTTCCTCCAGCTTCCCACACCATATGGCCAGCACCCTCTCTTTCCTTTCCTCTAGCCTTCCCCCACACCATATGGCCAGCACTCTTTCTCTCTTCCGTTTCCTCTAGCCTCTCCCCACACCATATGGCCAGCACCCTTTCTCTCTTCCCTTTCCTCCAGCCCTGCCACACCATGTAGCCAGCACCCTCTCTCTCTTCCCTTCCCTCCAGTCCCCCTACTCCATTTGGGCAGCACCTCTAAGCTGAGCGCATGAGCGATCGCTCACTATTTTCATTGGCGTCGCTCATAATTTTTCTCGTGTCGCTCACTAAAATACTGCAGTGAGAAACTGAGGACTGCATAGTAAGATCCCCGACGCACTTCCAACGCAGGTGGGGATCGTGAGAGGAGCCGCTGCCACGTCTTCATGGCGTACCAAGGGGGGGCAGGGGGGGAAGTCTGCCCCGAGTGCAGCCTTAGGGGGGTGCACAGCCGGCTAGGTCCGGATCTGGCCAGCTGTGCACCCCCCCAAAGGCTACCATCGGAGAGAAAGTTTGGGCCAGCCAATCGCTGCCTGGCTGGGCAGAACTTCCTCTCCAACGACAGAAATGACGTCGGGGGAATGCTGGTCAGTCTGACGGTGGGAAGCAGAGAGAGCTTAGGGCAGCCGCGGCGGTGGCTTTGGGGCCTGTTTCCCCCAATGGTGGCAGCAGTGGCTTTGTGGAGGGTAGGGAGAAAGAAAGAAAGGGGGCAGGCAGGGAGACAGAAGGGAAACAGAAAAAAAGAAAGAGGGCATCAAGAGAGAAAAAAGAAAGAAAGGGCAGGGAAAGAGGAAGAAAAAGTTAGGGGATGGAATGAGGTCTGGAGGAGAGGAAGCATACAGGCTGAAAGAAGGGAAGAAAGATTGGATGCACAGTCAGAAGATGAAAGTGCAACCAGAGACTCATGAAATCACCAGACAGGGTAGGAAAAATGATTTTATTTTAAATTTAGTGATCAAAATGTGTCTGAATTTATATCTGCTGTCTATATTTTACAATATGGTCCCCTTTTACTAAACCGCAATAGTGGTTTTTAGCGCAGAGAGCCTATTAGCGTCGAGAGCAGCGCTGGGCATTCAGTGCAGCTCCCTGCGCTAAAAATTGCTATTGTGGTTTAGTAAAAAGGGAGGAGGGTGGGTATTTGTATGGTTGTTACTGAGGTGACAATGCATAGAGTCATCTGCCTTGACCTCTTTGAAAAACCCCAGAATAGGAATGATAATTAACATTTTCTCAGCGTATAGTGTGCTTTGTGTTTTTTTAATTTTATTGTTGGTAGATCATTTTGACTTGGTCATTTTAAAGTAGCTCGCAAGCCCAAAATGTTTGGGCACCCCTGAGCTAGAGCGTTGAAGCTGTGTATTTCTATTTTATCCTCTCTTTTACAAAACTGTGGAGCGTTTTTTAGCGCCAGCCGTGGTGGTAGCAGCTCTGATGCTCAGAATTCTATGAGCATCAGAGCTGTTACCACCTTGGCTAAAATCCATACTACAGTTTTGTAAAATGGGGAGGGGTTTGTTTGTGATGACATATTCCTTACTAGGCGAAGGTGTTTTCTGTATTCTGTGTGTTCGAAAGACATGGTTTTCTGTTAGGATTAACGGTGTAGGATTGATCTGTGCTGGTCTGGCTTGTTTAGTTTTACAATGGGTGTATTGATGTAATCTCACTGCAATATGTAAGATGCTGCCTTTTCCTAGGTACTCATGTGTGATGTGTGGCTTGCTACTAAAAATCATGTTATTCGTACAGATGGGGGGGGGGTTGCCAAAAAATGATGGGCCCCGGGTATTACATATGCTAGGTACGCCACTGTATGTAAAGATACCAGAAAGCTGGCGAAGCAAAAACTTTAAGTAAATTGTTATTCTTCTAAGTTTTGAGTATTTAACCCTCCCACAATCTCAAGGGCACTCATCCTCCGCGCCTGCTCATAAATTTGTGGAGTATGTAACTTGTCGCTCATGCATATTTTTTTTTGCACACACCTCATCAATCCTTAGAGGGAATATTGGTCAGCACCCTCTCTCTCTTCCCTCCAACTTCCAGCTTTCCTCCTGGGTTCATTGGCGACAGCTAATGTGAAAAGCAGCAACCCCCTCCTGCATGAGTCCAATAGCGGTTGCGCCCCTGCAGGTCTGACAGCGGTGGCAGAGGAAGCTGCGCAGGACAGCATCCCACTCCACTACCTTATCAACCTTCTTAGCTATCACCGCTGATCCTCACAGGCCTGCTCTTGAGTTTTCCCTCTTCCGGAGTCCTTCCTTCTGAAACAGGAAGTTACATCAGAAGGAAGAACTCCGGCAGAGGGAAAGCCCAAGAGCAGGCCTGACTTGATGAGTCCAGTTTTTATTCAAAAGAAATCGATTCGAATCGATTCAGCCAAATTGTATCAGTGAATTGATTTGAATCTTGAATCAGGCAACACTACTGTGGACAGTGCTACAACCTGATACATTTTGATCATAGTAGACAGTCTCACCCTCCTCTCATTCAGTAAAAGATCACAGAGTCTGTCAAAGGAAAAGCTTGCCTTAGCAGTATGTTATAAACTGTAATCTATGTTAGCAGACTTAGAAGTAATTTTTAAAATTTTTCCAGTGAATGTAATTGAAACTAGAAACCAATTTTAATTGGCTGAACCCATCCAGTTTTTAGCATCAATAAATAAAAAAGCACTTATGTTTAATATTATTTATTTTTAAGGAAAAGGCTGTGCTAGAGATGAAGAAAATCATACGTGAGATGGAAGATTCTGAAAAGTAAGTCTTAAGATTTTTACAATAGAATTTAGAGAGTAAAGTAAAAGACATGAAATTTAGCAATTGTTTTGTCCTTTGTTCACTTTACTAATTAAGCGCTCTTTTTACAAAGCCATGGTAGTGATTTCTACTGTGGGCTGGTGAGGTAAATGCTCTGATGCTCATAGGAATTCTGTGAGCGTCAGAACATTTACCTCACCAGCCCATGGTAGAAACCTCTGCCGCAGCTTTGTAAAAGCCAGAGTAACTTTGTTCACTTTTCTATCTTACTAATTCTTTTTAAGACTGTGATATTTGGTTAATGTCATACTTTAGAAAGTCTTAAATATTGTATAGTACTAATTACCACAGTTAATATTAGCATGTATTCCCTATGATCAATATACCATTTAGAAATGTCATTATTTAAATAAAGATTTCATCTGCATCTTGTGTGATTTGATGACAAGGCAAGTAAAAGAAACAATCAGCATCCAGGAAGAAGATATCTCCAGGCTGTGTCGACAGCTGGATGAAACTAATGATGAGCTTGCTCGGACAGGCAGAGATAAGGAGTCCATAGTGAAGGACAACGATCGATTGCAGGATCTGCTATGTAAAAGCAAACTAGAAAACCAGGTAAGTACAAAGAACAGGTCAGGATAAGAAGCACAGTAGTATAGTGGAAAGAGTATAGTAATATGAATCAGAAAGACTTCTTTAGAACCTATTTTCTCAGATTACTGTTGAGCAAGCAGCTTAACTTCTCTCAGTTTAAATACACTTACCCATCTTATTGGGGCAAAGACCTGATATTCATGTAAATTTTCTTGGACTCTGCAGCGTATGAGAGATGACACTTAATGTTTTGGGGTTTTTTTAATAGACAATGATCATCAAGCTAAAAGATTCACAGAAAGAGCTTGAAGATGCCAAACTGAAGGTCCAAGACACCATCACAAATATATCCAGGCTGGAAAGTTTGATCAGTTGTAAAGTAAGTCTCTCTTGTTTCTATTCTGAGAAAGTCATGCTGAAAACTGCAGAGTTGCAAGCAAACTGTTAATGGAAGACATGTGTGGCATTTCATTTCAAAACGAAGAGTTTAGCCACAGGCTTTGTGCCTGCTTTATAAACTGTGATTTAGAATGAAATCTCCGCAGACAGTTACCGTATTTTTCACTCCATAAGATGCACTTTTTCCCCAAAAAAAGTGGATGGAAATAAGGGTGCGTCTTATGGAGCGAATACCCACCCACCCGTTCACTTATTTTAATTCCTGTGGCAGTCAAGCGCTCCTGCATGGCCCTTCCCTTCTCGAAGGCCACAACCCCGTTACCGACCAATGGAATCACTCTTTATCAGGGCTAGGGGAAAAGGTGACCAATCAGAAGTGCTTCTTGAAAACGCAAACGCAAAAAAACCCAACGAATGAAGAAAGGGAGCCCGGCCAGAGCGTCGCCCCGTCACTGACCAATGGAATCGCTCATTACCGGGGAGAAGGGCTAGGGGAAAAGGTGACCAATCAGAAGCGCTTCTTGAAAACGTAGAAAAAAAACAATGAAGAAAGGGAGTCTGACCGGAGCATCGCTCTACTTGAGTAACTGCTGTCACAGGGAGATTGTGGAGTGCTGGAAGATGGCTGCAGAGACCCCTCGGGCCTTCGCAAGCAAAGAAAAAAGCAGCTGCTGAGGGTTGAAGGGCCCCTCCTTTGTAGTTGGGAGAAATGATAGAAATTGTCAGGCTTTAGGAGAGAAAGAGAGTTCACCATCACATATTCAGACTCCAAGGACATATTGGAAATAAAAACTGTTACATTGCCATGTGTTGATGGAAAGTACAAAATAAAAAAAGGATTATCCCTTTTAAGTAAACAGGTATCCGACGTTGTTTAACGTGCCCCGACTTCCACAGTGGAAGGAAAATGGTGATGGTTATACGTCTTTGGGAAAAGTATTGGTTGTTCGGTAACATTTTTGAGCAGAGAACATCTAAAAAAATAATCCTGTACGTAACAGTACTAATAAGTACTCTAGCAAAGCCGGTTTAAAAGTTCTCAGCCAGCACAAATTTATAAGTGCAGAGCCTGGCAAAGAGTGTGGGGTTGGGTGCAGAGCCTGGCAGGGAGAATTTGGTTCAGAATATTTTCTTGTTTTCCTCCTCTAAATCTAGGGTGTGTCTTATGGTCAGGTGTGTCTTATGGAGTGAAAAATACAGTATCTAGCTACACTATACACCAATGCTGTCCCTTTTTCTGTATGGTAAAGTACTCAGTTTCAGAGGTTATTTTTAACTGGGCAAAATTATAAAGTAAAGCACTCAAAAGACAATTTTCAAACAGGATGTCTATCTGAGAAGCCCAAAAAGGTTCCTATTTAGAACACTATTTTATAAAGGCTCTATCTCAATTAATACTCTCACCAACCTTTTACTATCTTCAAAAGATTATTAATTTTGGACCATCATATAGAAGGAGTCTATCTCGCATCCATTTAAGCAGCACATTGAATTGTTTATATGGAAGTGACATACCCTCTCACTATATTATAGCTCCCAGATCCAGTCTAAGTTGTGCATAAATGCCAATGCAATGACAATGTATACCAGTAATTCTTTAGACTATGTCAAAAGAGCTCAAAGCAACAAGCACTAATTGCTAGGAGATTCCATTATTAGAGGTATCAACTTGAGATCACATTTCAAGAGACAGAAAAAGGTTAAGCTAGGGGAAGAGAGTGGCAGATGGAATAAAATATGTCATTAGTGGTAAAATAATAAGAGATATGATCTCAACAAAGGAGAGAAATGAGCCAACCATATAAATATTGTTAGTCTAGGCAATAAAATTCCTGATCTAGATTCCCTAATGGTGGACATGGACTTGGAGTTGGACATGGTGTCCATTAGAAAAATATGATTCAATGAGTCTCACAGATGGGGATATCACCATTTAATATTAAAGCAGCTGAAATGCAAGGGGTGTGGTTAGGAAGAGGAGAGGGCACTTTAATCCACATTGGTGTTTTCTACAAACTTCTGGCTAAAATGGAAGAACTGGACAAAGACTTAATGATACTGTAAAGGTTGGAAAGAAAGAAAAGGTGATGATTCTAGATAACTTTAATGTACCAGATGTGAATTGGAATATCCTATCTGTAGATCTGGAAAGAAATAGAAAGATAGTGAATGCAGTACTGGAGTTAATTCTGGGAGCCTGTTTTGCAAAGGCAAATAAGAACAAAGAATTTTGATCCATTGATATCACATTAGGAGATACCAATGAGATGCAACAAGTGAAGGCTAAGGAGCATTGGCAATGTTGCTATTAGTATATGATGCTGAAAGCAGAGGGATACTGGCTGCAACTATATGTCCTCCCAGGCATCCCTGTATAGAGGGCTGCTCAAATTCTGAGATATTTGAGACATTGCAACATTCATCAGAGGTCCAAATCATTCCTTTGATATTTATCATGTGAATCAAATGCCGCTTCTCCTCTTGCCTCTCATAGGCACCCGGTATAAGAGGTTTGAGAAGGCTAAGCCTCTCCAGCAATAACAGGGATCTTCCCCACATTGCTTTTCTCTGTCCCCCCCCCCCAAAAAAAAAACCACAAACACAAAAAACTCTAAGCCTTCTGCACAGCTGTAACACTTTGCTCTCCCTTCTGCCTGCTACATTCTCTACTAGCTGGGCCTCAGTACTAAATACATAAAAAAGCCACACAGGAAGTTATGTCATAGGAGGTAGGGCTGGTCCAGAGGAAGCAGCTGCAGCGTTCTGGGAGCCGCAGTGCTATTCAGCTTTCCTATATATTTAGTACTCAGTGGCCTGGCTGGCAGAGAAGGTAGCAGGCATAGTAACATAGTAACATAGTAGATGACGGCAAATAAAGACCCGAATGGTCCATCCAGTCTGCCCAACCTGATTCAATTTAATTTTTTTTTTTTTTTTTCTTCTTCTTAGCTATTTCTGGGCAAGAATCCAAAGCTTTACCCGTTACTGTGCTTGGGTTCCAACTGCCAAAATCTCTGTTAAGACTTACTCCAGCCCATCTACACCCTCCCAGCCATTGAAGCCCTCCCCAGGCAATCCTCCACCAAACAGCCATACACAGCCACAGACCGTGCAAGTCTGCCCAGTACTGGCCTAGTTCAATATTTAATATTATTTTCTGATTCTAAATCTTCTGTGTTCATCCCACGCTTCTTTGAACTCAGTCACAGTTTTACTCTCCACCACCTCTCTCGGGAGCGCATTCCAGGCATCCATTACCCTCTCCGTAAAGTAGAATTTCCTAACATTGCCCCTGAATCTACCACCCCTCAACCTCAAATTATGTCCTCTGGTTTTACCATTTTCCTTTCTCTGGTAAAACCAGAGGACATAATTTGAGGTTGAGGGGTGGTTGAGGCAGAAGGGAGAGAAAAGTGCCACAGCTCTGTGGGCACTTTAGGGGTAGAGAGACAGGAGTAGTGTTAAAAAGAGGGCCAGGAAGAGACAAGAGCAGTGCTGAGAGGTGGGAACTAATGTAAAAAGAGAGAGAGAGGAGCAGACAGTGTTGGGGGCAGACACTGAAAAGAAGTGGGGAGAAGAGAGAGAGAGGGGAGTAGTCGCTGTAAGGAACTGGTGACAGAGAGGGACAGACACTGGATAGAAGTGGAGAGGAGAGAGAGGGGAAATGCTAGATGTAATGGGGTAGAGAAAGAGGGCACATACTGGATGGAAAGAGAGGATAAAGAAGAAAGGGCACATGCTAAATGGGGGGAAGAGGATAGAGTGAGATACTGGTGGGGGTGAGGGAAAGAGGTGGCAAGCTGTAGGTAGACAGAGTAAAAAGAGGGAAATTGAGGATTGGATAGTAAGAAATAATTTAATCTAGAAAGAGGCATAAAATAAATTGAGAAGGAAGACCAGGGAAGGGAGGAGAGAGAGATGCCAGACTATGGTGGAGGGGGAGGGAAGGATAGGAGATTAATACCAGAGCATAGGGGGAGGGGGGGGAGGAGACAGCGATACCAGATCTGAGGGGAGGAAAGGAGAAGAGAGATGCTAAAAGCCAAGGGAGAGACGTAAAAATGAAGGGAAGGAGACAGAGAAGCCAGACCAATGGGGGTGGGGAGGTAGAGGAGGGGAATGAAGAAAATGGATGTCAGACCAATGGGTGTGAGGCAGACAGTTACTGGAAAGGACATAGAAAGAGGTTAGTTACCATATGGAAGGGGCAGAGAGAGGACAGACAGTGGATGGAAGGAAGAGAATGACGAGAAGATGAGGAAAGCAGGAACCAGAGATAGCAAAGGTAAGAAACTTTTTTCTGTTTCTTGTATTTATTTATTTTTACTTTAGGATAAAGTAGTATTGTAACTGTATTGATAAATGTTTATAAATAGAAAATGGAAAATAGTGATCCTTTTATTGGACTAATTTTAATACATGTTTGACTAACTTTCAGAGACCTCAGGTCAGAACAGGATACTGTAACAGCAGCATGTTATATTGAACTGAGGAATGAGGTTTTGACCTCTGAGAGCTAATTGAAAACGTGTTAGTCCAATAAAATATTATCTTATTTTCCATTTTTTCTTTATATTTGTTAATTTGTAAAGTGATGATGGTTATTTCTCAGTTTTTTTACATTTATATCGGCTATCTTTATATTTTGCATTATATCTTTATATTTTGCATCTTTATATTTTATATTATATTTGGGGACATGCATCACATTCTGTTTCTGTGGTTTCAAGTTTCAAGTTTAATTAAAATTTCTTATACCACCTAATCAGTCTTCTAGGCAGTTCAGTTTAACTTTTGTCTACGTATTTCTATTTTTAGTTTGTGATTACTCATTCTATACTGGGCGAGGGTGTTTCTGTGTGTATGAAAAACATGGTTTTATGTTAGCATTGACTGCAGGATCGATCTGTACTAATTGACTTGTTTAGTTTTACAATGGGTGAATTGATGTCCTAGGCTCACTGCAGTGTGTAAAATGCTGCCTTTTCTAGGTACACTCTTGTGTGACTTGGATCACAGTGGAACCTTGGTTTACGAGCATAATTCGTTCCAGAAGCATGCTCGTAAACCAATTTACTCGTATATCAAAGTGAGTTTCCCCATAGGAAGTAAGAGAAACTCACTTGATTCGTTCCACCTCTCCTTCCCCCCTGAGGCCACCAGCGCTGCTCCACTTTTCCCCCCACCCCCGAGACCATCTGCGCTACTCCACCTCCCTCCTGCAATACGACATCCCCTCCTCGAGCCAGCATTGCCACCCCTCACCATGATCCGGCATCCCCCACTTACCTACCCACCCACCCAAACACAGTCGCTTATCCCGCTCTGGCACCGGCATCAGCACCAACGCACAGGACATGCCGGTGACAGAGCGGGATAAGCGATTGTGTTTGAGTGGGTGGCTGGGTAGGTAAGTGGGGGATGCCGGATCATGGTGGGGGGGGCGATGCTGACTCGAGGAGGGGATGATCCTCCCTGTTGCTTGTGCTGGGCCTTGAGCATCTGCGCATGCTCAAGACCTTCTAGTTCTCATTCTCTACGAGAACTAGAAGGCGTTGGGTGGGTGAGTGGGGGGATCGCGGCAGGGGAGGCTGGACATGAGCAGGGGGGATGCCGGATTGCAGGGAGGAGGAATGCCGAATCACGGGGGGGGGGGGAGGCTCGCAAATCAAGGCAAACTCGGTTTCCGAGGCACGGATTTTGCAAAAGTTTTGCTCGTTTTACTCACAAACTGCAGCACTCGTAAACCGAGGTTTGACTGTACAGTGGTGCCTCGCATAACGAACGCCTCGCACAACGAACGCTGCACACAACGAACTTCATGTCTTGATTCACACAACAAACTTCGTTTCACACAACGAACTTCGTTTCACACAACGAACTTCGTTTCACACAACGAACTTCGTTTCACACAACGAAGTCGCCCGAGCTGCCGATGTATTGCATCCTTCCGCGCAGGCACTGCAGGCAGTCGTTAGTCACTGCGCTTAACTGCCCTCTCTCACCGTATACAGTCGTCCTTTTAAGATAAACTCAATATTTTTTATATATCATGGCTTCTAAAAAAAGCAGGAAGGTGATTTCTGTTGAAATGAAACGGGAAATAATTAGAAGGAGTGAATGTGGGGTAAAACAGTGTGACCTCGTCAAAGAGTTTGGCCTCAGCAAGACCACCATTTTCACCATTTTGACAAATTTATCTTTTTTTATGTCATCTTAGCATATTTTATGCTGCAGAACGAATTATTTTTTTTAACATGTATTGTTATGGGAAAACGCGTTTCACATAACGAACTTTTCGCATAACAAACTTGCTCCTGGAACGAATTAAGTTCGTTGTGTGAGGCACCACTGTATTACTAAAAATCATATATTTCATATAGAGGATGGGAGTATTAAAATGATGAATCCTGGGTGTCACATATACTATGTATGACAGTGTTAGGGGCTAGTGTAAAGAAAAAAAGGAGCAGACTGTTGGGGGCAAGTAGAGAGAGACAGGAGCAAACATTGTTGGGGGCCAGTGTAGGGAGAGACAGGAGCAGTGCTAGGTGGGGGTAGAGAGCAGCACAAGGGTAATGCTGAAAGGTGTAGGTGAGAGAGACAGAGACAGATGCTCAGGAGTGGCAAGTGGCTTGCTGGTGGGGGGGGGGGGGGGGGGGGGGGAGAAAGGAATGAATTATTGAAAGACTAGGGAATAATAATAATAAATGTATCTATCCTAGGACAAGCAGGCAGCATATTCTCACACATGGGTGATGTCACCGACGGAGCTCCGGTACAGACAATTTAAAAGTGTATCACCACTTTAAGTCTTTAGAAAGTTTGCGCATGCACGAGTGCCTTCCTGCCCGACGTAGGTGAGCGGTCCCTCAGTTTCTTAGTTTCTGCTGAGCTACGCGGTCGCGTTTCAATAGTCATTGAAATTTTCTTTTTTTCACTGCCTTCCCATTCTCGCGGTTTTTGTTGACATTTTAGTCATAGTTTCTTTCTTGATTTTTTTCCTGTTTAAAAAAAAAAAAAAATTCCAGAAAGAAATTCCTTTTTTCTTTCCGTTTGCGGGTTCGCTGCCTGGTGAGGCCTCTTAGCCGCCTCAATCATTGCTTTTAATTTAGCAGAGGCGATCTTCCTGTCCATGTCACGCCTGCCGACGGATTTTAAAAAGTGCGGTCACTGTGCTCGGGCTATTTCTGTCACTGACCCTCATCACTAGTGTCTCTAATGTTTGGGGCTCGAGCACCATCCCGAGTCTTGCACACGCTGCTTTTCCTTACAGAAGAGGACTTTGAAAAATCGTCTTCTGTAGCAGAAACAGCTCTTCGGTGCCGCCATGGAGGGTGAGCCCTCTTCAACAGCGACACCACCTGTATCAACCCCGCTGACCAAAACGACACCGAGATCTTCGGCACCAGCAGATCCACCAATGCTGACTCCAGTGTCGCAGTTTACCATCTCTTTGGGTAAGCCAGCTAAGAAGCCTTCCACTTCCCCCACCGGGACGCAGGTCAAAGCTGCATTGAGCCAAGTCATGCTGACCTCATGAAAGTTCTGTAAGCGCACGGCTCCAATCCAGGTGAGTGCCTCTTCATCAGCCTCCTCATCTCTGGACAGTGTTGCCGCCACAGTGGTACCGGCAAAAAATAGACAACTTGCTTAGGGAGGAATTAGGGGAGCATTTTCAATTGTTGGTGCCGACCCAGCTTGCGCCACTGTCGACACCGACTCTCCCGGTGTGGGTCCAGTCTTAGCTGCTCACGGGGCCAACTATACCTGTTTCAGATGCTCCACTGGTGCGGATGTCCTCGAGAAAGGAGTCGAGCATTCCACCATCATGGCACCATTCCTCCTCGACTCAGACTTCTCGAGAGATCACTCCAGCATGGTCGGGTAAGATCTCGCATAAATCTAAACATACTGAGGCCTTGACACCGATCCACCGGCACCATTCCCAACATAAATCCTCATCTATCCGAGATTCTGATTTATTGGGAGATTCTGAACCTGAGCCACCATCCACCAATGAAGATGACTCTTCTGCTTCAGGTTCACCTCGCCGCTCTCCATCTGGAGCCTCTTCTCCTTCTGAGAAACTCTCAATCTCCAAATTTATCCACCAGATGGGCAAGGATTTGGACATTTCCTTGGAAGCAGACTCTAAATACCGTGTCGAGCTCTATCTTTATGGAGATGATGTGGTATACAAACTTAAGGTTTAGTTTAGTTTAAATACAGCAAAGAATATTTAGAGATCTTAGATTACAACCTGCCTCCCAAAGACATGTTGAGGCTTCCTCTTCATGCTATCTTACAAGAGACTTTTTTCAAGAATTTAGAGACTCCTCTTTCCATACCAGTGGCTCCCAAGAAATTGGAGTCACTATACAAGGTGGTACCTCTTCCAGGATTTGACAAGCCTCAACTGCCACATAAGTCACTGGTGGTGGAATCCACTTTGAAAAAGTCTTCTGGGACCAGTATCTAGGCTTCTGTTCTTCCTGGCAGAGAGGGCCGAACAATGGAAAAATTCAGTAGAAGGCTTTATCAAAATTCAATGTTGGCTAACCAAGCAGGGAATTACAATTTTTATTTTTCTGCTATCTGCAGCATCTGGTCAAGCAAATTTCTTCTTTCCATAAATACATTCCTACATGTAAAGCTAATACTTTTCAAAATCTTGTCTCCACTGTTTTCCAACTTCGCAAGTACATGGTAAGGTCCACCTATGACATGTTTGAGCTCGCCCCTCGGGCAGCAGCTAAGTCGGTGGCTATGCAACGTCTTGTGTAGTTGCGTATCTCCGACCTAGACGTTAACCACCAGGATCGTCTGGCCAATGCTCTGTGTCTAGCTAATAAACTTTTTGGTGACTCTACCGACACTGCCACACAAAAGCTTTTGGGCCATGAGACCAGATGGGACACGTTAGTGAAACCTAAAAAGAAGCCTCAGGCCCCTCGACCATTCAAGCCTGCCTCTTCTTACCAACGAAGGTCTGCTGCTAAGGCTGCTGCTCCTGCTCCTCCTCCACCTCCACCTAGAAGGCACTAGCAACAGCCACTTCAACAACCCAAACAACTGGTTGCTCCACAAAAACCTGCACAGCCTTTTTGACGTGTTCCTTCTGAGCATAGCCACAGTTCCCATTCTCCATCTGCCTCAGTCGATAGGGGGGCGACTGCAGTTCTACGTCAATCGTTGGGAACTCATCACCTCCGATCTCTGGGTGTTAAACATCAATCGTCAGGGTTACGTTCTTCACTTCCACACCCCCTTCCTCTCTATTATTCTCCAAGAGAATCTTCAGTCCTCTCTTCTTTTCCAGGAGGTCCAATTCATTCTTCTTCTCAATTCCATCGAGGAAGTTCCTCTTTCTCAGCTCAACCAGGGATTCTACTCCCGCTATTACTTAGTTCCAAAGAAGACAGGAGGGCTGCGACCCATTCTGCATCTTGGAGATCTCAACAAATATCTTATCAAGGAGAAATTCCGAATGCTCTCTCTCACCCTTCTCTATCCCCTATTGGTTCAGAACGAATGGCTATGCTCTCTGGATCTCAAGGAAGCCTATACTCATATACCAATCCTTCTGACTTCCAGAAAATATCTCCGCTTTCAAGTGAATCAGCACCATTATTAGTACATAAGAACATAAGAACTGCCATCAGACCTTCGGTCCATCAAGTCCAGCGATCCGCACACGCGGAGGCCCTGCCAGGTGTACACCTGGCGTAATTTATAGTCCACCATATCTTTATATGCCTCTCTTAAGGAGATATGCATCTGGTTTGCTCTTGAAGCCTAGGACGGTCGATTCCGCAATAATCTCCTCTGGGAGGGCATTCCAGGTGTCAACCACTCTCTGAGTGAAGCAGAACTTCCTGACATTAGTCCTGAACCTGTCCCCCCTTAGCTTCATTACATGTCCTCTAGTCCGTGTCAAATTGGACAATGTAAATAATCTTCTCTGCTCTATTTTGTCGATTCCTTTCAGTATTTTGAAGGTCTCGATCATATCCCCACGCAGTCTCCTTTTCTCAAGGGAGAACAATCCTAGTGTTACAAGTCTATCCTCGTATTCCAGTTTCTCCATACCCTTCACCAGTTTTGTTGCTCGTCTCTGCATCCTCTCCAGCAGTTTTATATCCTTCTTTAGGTAGGGAGACCAATGTTGGACGCAGTATTCCAAGTGTGGTCTGACCATTGCCCTATAAAGCGGCATTATAACTTTCTCCGATCTACTCGAGATTCCTTTCTTTATCATGCCCAACATTCTATTTGCCTTCTTTGCCGCTGCCGCGCATTGTGCCGACGGCTTCAGGGTCCTATCTATCAGTACACCCAGGTCCTTTTCTTGTTCACTCTTCCCCAGAGTTGCACCTGACATTGTATACTCGTATTCCTTATTCTTATTGCCTAAATGCATTACCTTGCATTTCTCCATATTGAACTTCATCTGCCATTTCTCCGCCCATGTTTCTAACCGACACAAGTCGCTCTGGAGTTCCTCTCTATCCTCCTGCGATCTGATTGCCCGGCATAGTTTTGTATCGTCTGCAAACTTGATGATCTCACTGGATGTTCCTTCCTCCAGGTCATTGATATAAATATTAAAAAGGATCGGCCCAAGTACCGAGCCCTGGGGTACACCACTAGTCACTTTCTCCCAGTCGGAGAACTTCCCATTTATGCCCACTCTCTGCTTTCGGTTTTCCAGCCATTTGCCTATCCATCTTTGTATATCTCCCTCTATGCCATGGCTTTGTAGTTTCCTGAGAAGTCTTTCGTGTGGAACTTTGTCGAACGCTTTCTGGAAGTCCAAGTATATTATGTCCACCGGCTTCCCACTATCAATTTGCTCATTCACGGTCTCAAAAAATTGGAGTAAATTCGTCAAAAATGATTTCCCTTTCCTGAATCCATGTTGACTGGGTTTCATCAAGTCGTGTGCGTCCAAGTGCCGGACTATGCTATCCTTGATCAGTGCTTCAACCATCTTGCCGGGGACAGACGTAAGACTCACAGGCCTATAGTTGCCCGGTTCCCCTCTCGATCCTTTTTTGAAAATTGGCGTGACGTTCGCTATCCTCCAATCGTCCGGTATCTGTCCAGTTCTGATTGTCAGGTTTGCAAGTTTTTGCAATAACTCTCCGATTTCAACCTTCAATTCCTTTAAGACTCTCGGGTGAATTCCATCCGGTCCAGGGGATTTGTCACTTTTAAGTTTGTCGATCTGATAGTATATCTGGTCTAAGTCCACTTCAACTGTGGTGAGGCTGTCTTCTATTTCTCCTGCAAACACTTTCTCCGCTTCAGGTATTGTTGAGGTGTCCTCCTTCGTAAAGACGGACGCAAAGAAGGAATTTAGTTTGTCTGCGATTTGTTTATCTTCCTTGATGTACCCTTTTCTTCCCTGGTCGTCCAGGGGTCCCACTGCCTCTTTTGCAGGTTTTTTCCCTTTCACTTATCTAAAGAAGGGCTTGAAGTTTTTGGCCTCCTGGGCTATTTTTTCCTCATATTCCTGTTTGGCATCCCTCACCGCCTTGTGACATTTCTTCTGATCATCTTTATGTTTGTTCCAGGCTTCGGTTGTCTTTATGCATTTCCGTTTTTTGAAAGAGTCCTTCTTTTCTTTTATGGCTTCCTTCACCTATATGGTAAGCCATGCCGGTTCTCTTTTGCTCTTTGTTCTCCGATCTTTGGAAATCCTCGGAATGTAGAGATCTTGTGCTTCTGTGATAGTATTTTTCAGTAGGGACCATGCCTGATCTACCATTTCAAGTTTGTCCACCATCTTCTCGAGTCGTTTTTCTACCATGGCTCTCATGCGATCGTATTTACCCTTTTTAAAGTTTAAGGTGGTGGTTAAGGTTTTGGCATGTTTCCCTTTCCCGATGTCAAGTTTAAAGTTGATTACATTGTGATCACTCGTTCCCAGTGGAACCACGACTTCCACTTCTGTTATCGGTCCCGTGAGGCCATTTAGGACCAAGTCCAAGGTGGCGTTGCCTCTTGTCGGCTCTTTTACCATTTGTTCCAGGAAGCAATCCCCTAGCACCTCCAGGAACTTGGCCTCCTTGCCGCAGTTGGAGATTGCTAGTTTCCAGTCTATCCCTGGGAAATTGAAGTCTCCCAATATAATTACATTGCCTGTCTTGCATTCTTGTTTGATTTCCTCCATCATTTCAGAGTCAGCCTGGCATCTTCTCCCAAGGTCTTCATGAAGTGCTTGATTGTGGTAGCGGCAGCCCTCCAATCCCATGGTCTTCAGGTTTTCCCTTATCTAAACGACTGGTTGATCAAGGCTTCATCATCTCAGGAGGTGGCTCTCGTGACAACTCATACCATCTCTTTCCTTCAAATCTTGGGTTTTGAGATCAATTTCCCCAAGTCATCCCTGTACCCTCCTCAACGTGTCCAGTTCATTAGGGCTGTTCTCGATTCTACCCTCATGAGGGTGTTTCTTCCTCCAGATCACCTAATTGCTGTGATCCATCTCTGCCAGCAACTGTTTCATCTCCAAACAATCTCTGCCAGGCGCATGATGGTTCTAGTAACCACATGGCCTCCACAGTTCATGTGACACCACTTGCCAGGCTGCATCTTCGCACTTCTCAGTGGTCTCAGGTGACAGATTGGCTCTCACAGCATATCTCTGTAACCTCATCTCTTCAGCAGTCACACCACTGATGGATGACTTCCTTCAATCTATTCAGCGATCTGCTTTTTTACTTACCTGCTCATCAAAAAGTGTCACAACGGATAGTAACATAGTAACATAGTAACATAGTAGATGACGGCAGATAAAGACCCGAATGGTCCATCCAGTCTGCCCAACCTGATTCAATTTAAAAAATTTTTATTTTTTTTTTTATTTTTTCTTCTTAGCTATTTCTGGGCGAGAATCCAAAGCTTTGCCCGGTACTGTGCTTGGGTTCCAACTGCCGAAATCTCTGTTAAGACTTACTCCAGCCCATCTACACCCTCCCAGCCATTGAAGCCCTCCCCTGCCCATCCTCCTCCAAACGGCCATACACAGACACAGACCGTACAAGTCTGCCCAGTAACTGGCCTAGTTCAATCTTTAATATTATTTTCTGATTCTAAATCTTCTGTGTTCATCCCACGCTTCTTTGAACTCAGTCACAGTTTTGGACTCTTTGCCATGGAAGGTAAGAACCTGAATTCAGGACAAGATTAGTTCGTCAAGGGCCCCTAGGCACACAGGTCCACTGGGCCCTCTGTCCCCCTATCATGCCCCCCTGCCTTACCCCATTTATTTACCCATTTTCTTATTTACTTCTTTATTTCCACTTTATTTCTTTTATTTTAAAATTCAAAACAAACACCAAAGATTACCATAACAGTGCCAGTGTACAGTTTCTCTTCTATACAACCTCCAAAGTGTCTGACCAAATCCCCCCTTCCTTCCTAGAAAAAGATATCTTCAGCTGGCTGAGCTTTGGGAAGCCCACCAATTTATATTTTGCATTTGGATAGGAAGCAAGGGGTATGGCTTCCCTGTACGCCTTGGAGGTGCATATGAACGGTATTCAAACACAGGGGCATTGGACTGCCACAGAACGCAAATTCCACATCAATTTGCTCGAGCTCAGAGTGATGTACTATGCACTGCAAGCTTTCCAACATCTTCTGAGCGAAACATTCAAAATACTGAAGGGAATAGACTTAGTCTGGTCTAGGATTTATAGCTCCCTTTTTCAGGTATCTGTGGTGGCCTCTCTGGTGGAAAATGGATATAAAATTTTCTGTCAATGGTATTTGACTCCTGTTCGTTTATATAAAATATTTCAGAAAGGCTCCGATTGCTGCTGGAGGGAGTGTGGTCATCCAGGTACAATTATTCACATTTGGTGGACTTGTCCTCTGCTCCAGCCATTTTGGACCCAAATACAGCAAATATTAGGTGAGGTATTGGGTGTTTGTTATCACTTACAAATGGAATATTATCTGCTGCATTGTAAACCTGTAGGTGTCCCTAAACGAGTACATAAATTGGCTACAGCATTGTGTGTGGCTGCTAAAATGACTTTAGCTCGATACTGGAAACAGAAAACGATCCCTAATATGGAGACAGTTTTGGTGAAATTGGATTATATTTGTCTCATGTCTAAATTGACTGCTTATAAGTATGGTAGGGTGGTACTATTTCACAAAATTTGGGATACTTATCTGGCTTGGAGAACAGGGGAGTATTGAGTCAATTTTGGATAAACATATTTTTTGCTATGTCTCAGGTTATGAGTTTTGTTGGATCTTACAGGGCAGGTGGGAGGATATATTGGGGACTGTTCTTCTTTTTTGATATGATTTGTATATGTTCATTTTCACTTATTCATAAGCTGTAAGAAATTTATTTGTATTAGCATTTACTTGCCCTTTTCACATTGAAGAGGGACATAATAGCTTATTGTGATGTTTTTTCTTATGTTAAAAAAATGAAAAGCTGCGATCCTCTAAAGGACTCGGCCAACCATCAGCCAAGGAGGAAAAACATATAGAAGAAACTCCAGAGACTATGGCTGTACCAGAGTGTCCAGCTCCTCGCTTCCAGGCTCAGATCTTCGACGGATGAAGCGATCCACATACTTGCTGTGGCCCTGATATTGAAGTGAAGTCTTCCCCATTTTAGCGATCATCAAACGGTTTGGTTTGATATAACAGCTAAAGTAGAGGGTGGCCGCACAATACTAAAAGTCCTAGATTTGAAACGTACGGACTTTAATAAAATGAAAGAGTACCTGAAGAAAGAGCTGTTAGGATGGGAGGAGATAAGAGAAGTGGAAAAGCAGTGGTCTAAACTGAATAAAAATGGCTACGGAACTTTATGTGAAGAAAATAAATAAAAACAAGAGAAAAAGGAAACCGACATGGTTCTCCAAACTAGTGGCGGAGCAAATAAAGGCAAAAGAGTTGGCTTTCCTGAAATATTTTAAAAAACCAAGAAAATGAGTGCAGAAAGGATTACCAGGAAACTGAAAGATGCCAAGAGACAGATACGTCTGACAAAAGCACAGGCGAAAGAACAAATGGCTAAAAATATAAAAAAGGGAGACAAAAATTTTTTCAGATTTATCAGTGAAAGGAGGAAGATGAAAAATGGAATTGCTAAACTAAAAGATGCTAAGAACCGATATGTGCTAAACAAATACTTCTGCTCTTTGTTCATGGAATAAAATCCTGGAGAAGGACTAAGGTTTTCTGGAAAAGTTACATGGGAAAATGTTATAATTTGAAGCAATCATATTACTCTACATTTTGTGTTTAAACTTTGAGTTTACATCATGTACAGCTGTATCCAATCATAGCTGAAGAACTGAAGTGTGGAGGTTAAATAGGCGGAGCGTTTTCCACTTCCTGTGTTTGAGGAGCTGCCATGTTCTAACCCGGAGCTATAATGAAAGTACACTGGGGCTCATTGTTTTTAGAGAAGGAGAAAAAGTTCTTCCATAAAAGCTAAGTAATTTAAACATTTTGATTATGTTTTTTAGGATTAATCACCTTTACGTCCTGAGGCAGCTTATTAGAAGCGAAACGCTGGCCATCGTTGATGTGTGGTGTGCTTTTTTCTATTTAAATGAGCATTGCTCCACCATGGTCATTTGAGCACTAGTTGCCAAACAGATATTTAGTTTCCTGGTGTATTGTTGGCAAATTGAAGGCCCCTTTGCATTGTACAAGGCTTTTTCTTAGTGAAATATTACACGAGGAGGTTTTTTATGCCAGTGTTTGAAGTTTACCCAGCTTAGTCTCCCCTTATTTACAACTTTAACAGTTGATTTGGTGAAGGAGAGGATCTGAGGCTTTTTCCTACCTCGTGGTAATTTTCACAGTAACTGCCTATAAATTGTGCGCTTGGTGGTTTCCATCTGCCAATTTCCCAGGGAATATAGAAGTATCTTTTAAACAGCCCTGCATGTTTCACATGGTTTATGTGTTTGCTGTGCTATAAATGTTTTTAGAGTGTGGTTTTGATATTATTGTTTTCTCATAGGCTTTTGTTTGTTGGGCTATATCAGTTAAAAACAAAACACCCGGTTATTTATTTATTTAAAAAAATGTATGGACCACCTAAATCTAAGTGTTTCTTAAAACAAACATACATAATACCATAACAACACATAATACATAGTCATTGTCTGATCGTTCTCTGCCTAAGCACTGTTTAAGACATACTACACGATTACCTGATACAGCATTGAATTGTCTACCTGCCATATATTACATATACTAACTTGCAAAAACCCAGGCAAGTACTTCACTAATTATCCCTAAAAATTATTAGTACTTGAGAAAGGTTGAGGTCCCCTGGAGATATGCACCGTACATCCAAAAATAACTACTATACTGCTCAATAAATATGTGTGTGTGTGTCCTCAGTGTGATTGTTAAGCTATACCGGCAACTGCCGAAGCAGAAGTCCCAGCTTTAATCAATCGGCAGGTTATCTTTTAAGCCATACCCACACCATCATAGGCATACCAATGTGTAAAGTGCAATAAAGTAAAGTGCTTAAGTGAATTTCATAAATGTGGAGGAGCATAATCAAAAAAAAGTCTAAGTCCCCTTATCCCAGGACAAGCAGGCAGATATTCTTGACTGATGGGCGACGGCACCGACGGAGCCACAGTACGGACAATTTTAGAGTGATTGCACTCTAAGAACTTTAGAAAGTTCTAGCTAGGCCGCACCGCGCGTGCGCGAGTGCCTTCCCGCCCGACAGAGGCGCGCGGTCCCCAGTTTTCTTAATTCCGCGGAGCTAAGAAGACGCGTGTTTCCAACGGCTGTTGGAAGTTTTTTCTATTTCACTTGCCTTCCCGCTCGCGCGTATTTTTTTCTTCATATTTTATTTCTTTCTTCTTATTTACCTTTTGTGTAAAAAAAAAAAAATATTTTTATTTTTCATTTTTTTGTCGAATCTGACCCGGCGGGGCCTGTTGGCACTATCGAAGCCTCGGGCTTCGATTTTGCTACAGCAGTATTTCCCTTCATGCCCCCGTCACCGGGTTTCAAAAAGTGTCAGCGGTGTGCACGTCCTATCTCCCTCTCCGACCCACACAAGTGGTGCCTCCAGTGTCTGGGTCCAGACCATAGGGCTGAAACCTGCACCCGCTGTAGTTCTTTACAAAAAAGAACTTTAAAAAATCGACAAATTCAGCAGCGGATCCTTTTCGGTACCGCTATGGAAGTTGCACCGGTATCGACGTCGACGACTTCCTCCAAACCGACTCCGACTACCTCGGCACCGCCAGATCCATCGTCGGTGTCGACTCCTGTAGGTAAGCCGGCTAAGAAGCCTTCCCCTACTGTTCTAGGCCCGCCAGTCGAGCATGCAGTGAGCCAAGTCCTGCAGACTGAGCGCCGGCCCCGTAAACGCTCCGCTCCCATTGAAGTCTCTGCCTCGTCATCGGCATCGACTTCTCCCGAGCGTCGAGCGGCACCGAAGGTACCGAGCAAGAAAAAACCGGTACCAGTGCCATCGGGACCAACGTTGGATGAGCGCATTGCCTCTATCCTCCAGGTCCAGCTTAAGCAGCAACTCCAACAGTTGCTCCCGGCTCTATTGTCTCCGAACCTTCCAGTGTCGGTACCGACTGAGCCGTCGGTGCCGTCTGTCGAACAGCCTCTTTTATTGTCATCGACTGTTTCGGCACCGCAAAAATCTTTGTCCATGCCTGTTCTGCCAGCTGAACCAAAACGGCGTGCTACTCCTACGGTGTCGGAGCCGGTACTGTTCTCTGAACCTCGTACCGTTCTACATTCTCCAGGTACCGTATCCACTCGGTCTGGTAAATCGGTACGCAAGACTAAACATACTGATACATCGACTCCACTTTCCCAGGGCCATTTACAATCGGTACGGGACCCTGACTTGTGGGACGATTCAGATGATCCCCTCGGTACCGAGGAGGATTACACATCTGATGAGGAGGAACCATCAGTGCAGGATACTACTGCTAAGCCAGAGCACTCCTCCTTCACTAAATTTTTAAAGGAGATGTCAGACACTCTGTCTATTCCTTTAGAGTCTGACTCTAAAAAATCCAAGGCATTTTTGGATGCCTTGGATTTTGACCAACCTCCTAAAGAGTTTTTAAAGTTACCTCTCCATGACATCTTGAGGGAAACTTTTTATAAAAATCTGGAAACTCCTTTGACAATCCCAGGAGCCCCAAGAAAACTTGAATCTCTGTATAAAGTGATTCCAATACCTGGATTTGACAAACACCAACTTCCCCATGAATCTCTGTTGGTAGAGTCAACCCTAAAGAAATCTGCAGGAGCCAGTATGTATGCCTCTGTCCCTCCTGGCAGGGAAGGAAAGGCCATGGACAAATTTGGAAAGCGTCTTTACCAAAATGCCATGCTGGCCAACCGCTCAGGTAATTACGCATTCCACTTTTCATTTTACCTGAAGCATCTCGTTCAACAGGTAACCTCTTTTCAAAAGTATATTCCGGACCGTAAACTTCCTGCTTTTCAGCAATGTACCTCTAGTCTTTTGCAACTCAGGAAGTTTATGGTCCGTTCTATTTATGATACTTTTGAACTGACGTCTCGTGCTACTGCTATCTCTGTAGCAATGAGAAGATTAGCATGGCTGCGGGCCTCAGAACTGGACGTAAACCATCAGGACCGGCTTGCCAATGCGCCTTGCCTAGGGGATGAGCTGTTTGGGGAGTCCATGGATACCACCACACAAAAGCTCTCCGCCCATGAAACTAGGTGGGACACCTTGTTGAAAAACAAGAAGAAACCTCCTCCTCCTCGTCCATTCAGGCAACAATCTTCATATCAAAGGAGGTTTTCTGCTCGACCGGCTCAGCCTCATCCTCCTCAACCTCGCAGACAGCGTCAGCAGCAGCAACAGGCTCGTCAACAACAGCAGCCCACTGTCAAACCGGCTACTCAACCTAAGTCGACGCAGCCCTTTTGACTCCTTTCTCCAGGACATTGCCAGTCTTCCTCCCTCATGTCCTCTACCTCAGCCCATAGGAGGTCGACTAAAAATTTTTCTATCTCGCTGGAAAGCAATCACCTCCGACCAGTGGGTACTTGCTATCATTGCCCACGGCTACTCCCTAAATTTTCAGACTCCTCCACCTGTAAGTCTGCCAAAAGAGTCTGCTTCCAACAAGGCTCAGTCCCTCCTCCTCGCTCAGGAGGTTCAATCCCTTCTTCTCAATGCCATCGAACCAGTTCCTCTGGACCAGCAAGGCCTGGGATTTTATTCCCGGTACTTTCTTGTACCCAAAAAGACCGGGGATCTCAGACCAATATTAGATCTCAGGGATCTCAACAAATGTCTGGTCAAGGAGAAGTTCAAGATGTTATCTCTTGCCACCCTATACCCTCTTCTTTCTCAGGAAGACTGGCTATGTTCCCTCGATCTCAAGGAGGCGTATACTCACATTCCAATTCATCTGATGTCCAGACAATATCTTCGCTTTCTTGTCAATCAACATCATTACCAATACAAGGTGCTACCCTTCGGCCTAGCCTCCTCGCCCAGGGTATTCACCAAATGTCTGATTGTGGTCGCAGCTTATCTCCGCTCCCACAACTTTCAAGTCTTCCCTTACCTGGACGACTGGCTCATCAAGGCTCCTTCTCCTCAGTCCGTTCACAAAGCCACCGATCAGACCATTTACTTCCTTCGACTGTTGGGGTTCGAAATCAATCTACCCAAGTCGCACCTCATTCCAACTCAGCGACTTCAATTCATTGGAGCCATTCTGGATACTGTTCAGATGAGGGCTTTTCTTCCTCCAAACCGCCTTCACACCATCCTTCATCTCTGTCAGCAGGTGTTCCAGCAACCTTCCATCTCTGCGAATCACATGATGGTGCTCTTGGGACACATGGCCTCCACAGTACAGGTGGAGACCTGCGTACTCCTCAATGGACCCTAGCGACTCAGTGGTCACAAGCGACGGATCCTTGTTCACGACACATATCTGTGACCTCGTCTCTACGACAGTCGCTTCTTTGGTGGTTGAAATCATCAAATCTATCCAGAGGTCTACTGTTCCATCTACCTCCTCATCAACTGGTCATCACCACGGATTCCTCCCCCTATGCATGGGGAGCTCACTTGAACGAGTTCCAAACTCAGGGACTTTGGACCACCCAGGAAAAGAAACACCACATCAATTTCCTGGAACTCAGAGCGATGTTTTACGCCCTCAAAGCTTTCCAACATCTCCTTTTTCCTCAAGTTCTTCTCATTTGCACAGACAACCAAGTTGCAATGTACTACATCAACAAACAGGGAGGGACGGGATCCCGTCCCTTATGTCAGGAAGCTCAAAGGATTTGGACATGGGCGACTGCTCGTCACCTATTCCTGAAGGCAGTCTACATCCAGGGGGAACAGAATTGCTTAGCAGACAATCTCAGCAGAATCCTTCAACCTCACGAATGGACTCTCGACCCCTCGACTCTCCAGTTCATTTTCTCTCAATGGGGCACTCCTCAAGTGGATCTTTTTGCAGCTCCCCACAACCATCAACTGCCCCTGTTTTGCTCCAGACTTTACTCTCCTCACCGTCTAGATTGGTCCTAGATTGGACCAATCTCTTCCTTTATGCATTCCCTCCTCTTCCGCTCATGCTGCGCACCTTATTCAAGCTCAAGAGGGAACAAGCCACCATGATTCTCATCGCTCCACGGTGGCCCAGACAGCATTGGTTTTCCCTTCTACTTCAACTCAGTTCCAGGGAACCCATACCTCTTCCTCTGTTTCCTTCACTGCTTACACAGCATCAGCAAATGCTGCTTCATCCCAACTTACAGTCTCTGCACCTGACAGCTTGGTATCTCTCGGGCTGACTCCAGCTCATGCTCTCCTTTCTCAGCCTGTCCGTTCTATTATTGATGCCTCCAGGAAACCGTCTACTCTTCAATGTTACTAACAAAAGTGGTCTCGGTTTTCTTCCTGGTGCCTGTTACATCACCATAATCCCATATCTACAGCAGTGGGACTGGTGTTGGACTATTTATTGTCCTTATCTGACTCTGGTCTTAAATTCTCTTCGATAAGGGTCCACCTTAGTGCCATTGCAGCTTTTCATGAGCCGATTCATGGAAAACCCCTCTCAGCTCATCCCTTAGCTTCAAGGTTCATGAAGGGCCTTTTCAATGTGAAACCACCTCTTAAAGCCCCTCCTGTTCTATGGGATCTGAATGTGGTTCTTTCTGCGTTGATGAAGCCTCCTTTCGAGCCATTGGCCTCAACGCATTTTAAATTTCTAACTTGGAAAGTGGTCTTTTTAATAGCTCTCACTTCTGCCAGGAGGGTCAGTGAGCTCCATGCACTGGTGGCGGATCCACCTTTCACTGTTTTTCACCATGATAAGGTCGTCCTCCGCACACATCCCAAGTTCCTTCCTAAGGTTGTGTCTGAATTTCATCTTAACCAATCCATCGTTCTACCTGTTTTTTTCCCAAAGCCTCATTCTCATCCAGATGAACAGGCTTTGCATACCTTGGATTGTAAACGTGCTCTGGCTTACTATCTTGATCGCACCAAACCTCACAGATCATCTCCTCAACTGTTTTTGTCATTTGATCCTAACAAGTTGGGTCATCCTGTATCTAAACGCACTCTGTCCAATTGGCTTGCTGCTTGCGTTTCTTTTTGTTATGCTCAGTCCGGCCTGACACTGGAAGGTTCTGTCACGGGCCACAAAATTAGAGCTATGGCAGCGTCTGTAGCTTTCCTCCGTTCCACTCCTATTGAGGAAATCTGCAAGGCTGCTACTTGGTCCTCAGTTCATACTTTTACATCTCATTATTGTCTGGATGCATTCTCCAGACGGGATGGACACTTCGGCCAATCTGTTTTACAAAATTTATTTTCATAATGGCCAACCTTCCCTCCATCCCTCTTTTTTGTTAGCTTGGAGGTCACCCATCAGTCAAGAATATGCTGCCTGCTTGTCCTGGGATAAAGCACAGTTACTTACCGTAACAGGTGTTATCCAGGGACAGCAGGCAGATATTCTTGCGTCCCTCCCACCTCCCCGGGTTGGCTTCTTAGCTGGCTTATCCTAACTGGGGACCGCGCACCTCTGTCGGGCGGGAAGGCACTCTTGCACGCGCGGTGCGGCCTAGCTAGAACTTTCTAAAGTTCTTAGAGTGCAATCACTCTAAAATTGTCCGTACCGGGGCTCCGTCGGTGCCGTCGCCCATCAGTCAAGAATATCTGCCTGCTGTCCCTGGATAACACCTGTTACGGTAAGTAACTGTGCTTTTTGGCCTAAGGCCCTAAACGTTGAAAGTAGAAGCAGGGAAAATGTCCATCCATTCTCAAAAAAAAGTCCAAAATGATGTATTTTTTAGAATGGCCTACCTCTACATTCAGCAGTTTAAACCACCACTACGTCTACACTTGCAACACATTATCAAACAAAAAAAAGCCTAAGTCCCAAATGCCCAGAACCAGACCTTTTGCCTAAAAGCTGGATTCTGTAACCGGTGTGTGTTAAAAAGAACACCGGTTACAGAATCCACCCCCCCCCCAAACAACGAACGTGGCAAGAGAGATGGCTCTTCTCCCTGCCACAATAACGATCCTGGGAAGTGCAGCACTTTCAATCGCTATCACGGCAGGAGAAATAGCCAATCTCTCCTGCCACGATCCACCCTCACCCCAATTGGATCAGGCAGGAGGGATCCCAGGCTCCTGCCCCGACGCAGCTCCCCCCCGATCGGATCGGGCAGGATGGAGCCCAACCACTCCAGCCCGAATTCCCCCCCCCCCCGACATTGGTCTGGGCAGGAGGCAGCTCAACCCCTCCTCCTGCCCTAAAGACCCCCCACCCCCCAACACGATACGGGCAGGAGGAAGCCCAACTCCTCCTACCCGAAGACCGGATAGGAGGGATCCCAGGCCCTCCCGCCCACAATGACCCCCCATGACCGTCCCCCGAAACCACGATTGTCCCCCCAAACCCCACCCCACCCGCCGTCCCTGCAACACCCCCCTGCCAACCCTGCGACCCAACCCCCCACCCCCGACACACCCCCTGTACCTGGAAAAAGTAGGACGGACGGATGGGTCCCAAGCCCGGCCGGCCAGCCAGCAGGCCCGGCATCACCCAAATGGTGGGCCTTAGGGCCTGATTGGGCCAGATGCCTAAGGCCTCGCCCACAGGAGGGACCTTAGGTGCCTGGGCCAACTGGAATTGGCCCAGTTGCCTCAGGCCCCTCCTGTGGCTGGGGCCTTAAGCACATGGGCAGGGTTGGGCCCATGTGCCTAAGGCCCCGCCAACAGGAGGGGCCTAAAGCAACTGGACTACTTCTGGTTGGCCCATGCGCTTAAGGCCCCTCCTGTGGTTGGGGCCTTAGGCGCCTGGCCCAATCAGTTCCTAAGGCCCACCATTCGGGCGATGCCAGGCCTGCCAGACGGACCGGCTTGGGACCCATCCGTCTGGCCTATTTCTTCCAGGTACAGGGGGGGTGTTGGGGGTGGGGTCAGCGGGTGGGGGGTTCGGGGGGCTGATTGGGGGTTCGGGGGGATGGTGGTGGGATCATCAGGTTCAAGTTTCAAGTTTTATTAATATTTGATAAATCGCTTATTCAGTTAACTAAGCGATATACAGCTATATAAAAACATAGGTTGTGGAAAACTAACATGATAATACACCTCTTTTAATCTAGGACAAACATGCAGGACCACCATCAGGGCAGTACTACCAGTCCTGCATTCAGGGGCCTGGAGCTGACAAGGGGCCCGGGCTCCCCAGTGTTCTCCCCAGCGCTTTTTAGCCAGGTGCAACGCCCAGCAAATTTAGATGGCTGCCCGGCTGTCATCTGCCGAATCCTGCTGCCGCCACTGCTTAATGCGCAGCCTGAAGAGCCGCTGAAAAACCCGCCGGACTTTAAACAAAAAAAACCCCCCAGCAAGCGACTCGAACCCGGCTTCCCTCCGAAACCAGAAGTTACGTCGAGGGGGGGGGGGGTAGAGAAGAGAAGCCGGCACGGACCATTAGAGCCCCGAAGCATGCGGGAGATAGGCCAACCACGGAGGGAAGCTTACTTGCTCTTGCTTACTTCGGGCCTTTCTCTCTGCCGGGTCCTGCCTACTTTCTGTTTCCGTGAAGGCAGGACCCAGCAACGAGAAAGGCCCGAAGTAAGCAAGAGCAGCAAGTTGTAAACTTCCCTCTGTCACTGCCCTTTGGGAGATAGGTCAGCGACCAAGGGAAACTTGCAACTTGCCTTTGTTTGTAGCAAATCTGTCGGGTGTGTGAGACGGGGGGGAATGGGAGGAGTAATGCTGCTGCACCCAATTAGGGGGAAGGGGGAAGAAAAATGCTGCTTCTGCTGTACCCAATTGGGGGGGAAGAGAAATGCTGATGATACTGCTGTACCCAGTGGGGGGAGGGGGAAGAGAAATACTGCTACACCCATTTGGGGAGAGAGAGGGAAGGAGGGAGAAGGAAGATCAGGAAAAGGAGGAAAGAGATGCAAAGACCATGGGAGGGAGGGAAAGGAGATACCATACCATGGAGTGGAAGAGATAGATGTCAGGGCATATGGGGGGAAGCAGGGCCAGATTAAAGGATAGGCCCAGTAGGCACAGGCCTAGGGCCCAAAATAGTCAAGGGGGGGCCTGCCAGGGCTGTGCTTTGGGGCCTCACCCTTGCTGGATTCGCTGACAGCAGCAGCAGCCTCATCATCATCCCGGGCGACCCCCAACCCAATCCGACCCTCCTATCTCTCCCTCCTTCCCTTATCAGTGACGTGCCAGAGGGAATCACGGCAGGAGAAAGCCCTGAAGCAGCCTGCTTAGAGTAGAGCAGTGCTGTTTAGAGTCTTATGATGGGAGGGAGGGAGAGATAGGAGGATCGTGGGGGGGGAGAGTAGCAGTCTGCCCTGGGTGTTCGACCTGGCGTCATGAACTTCTTCGGCTAGCATCAGCATTTACAATTCACTGCTGTTGCCAGCTTCAGGCCTTCCTCTCTGCCGGGTCCTGCCTACTTCTGTTTCCATGAAGGCAGGACCCGACAGAGAAGAAGGCCCGAAGCTGGCAACAGCAGCGAATTGTGAATGCTGCTGCCTGAAGAAGTTCATGACGCCAGGTCATGGGTGACAGAAGGAGGAAATGGAGCAGAGGGGGAGAGACTTGCTGCACCCAACTGGAGGGAGAAAGAAGATGAGGGAGGGAATGAAACGAGATGCCAGGGATTGGAGGGAAGGGAGGGAGGAAGAGAAGCCAGGGCATGGAGGGAAGGAGGAAAGTATGCCAGACCAAGGGAAAAGGAAGGGGGAAAGGAAGGAGGAGATGTCAGAGCATGGAGGGGGAGGGAGAGATGGAAGAAAAGGAAAGGAGTGAGATGCTAGAGAATCAGGGAAGGGAAGATACCAGACTGTGGGGTGCAAAGGAAAGAAAGGAGAAGAGAGAGATGCCAGAGCATAGGGGACGGGGTGGTGACAGAGAGAGAAAAATGGAGAGGTGGCAGAGCTGAAATCAATCATGTACAAAGGAGAAGAGAAGGGGCACAGGATAGACAGTTTATTGAAGGAGCACAGGATAGACAGTTTATTGAAGGAGCATAAAAAGAGGGAAGATGCCATATGGAACGGGGAGAGGGCGGACAGTGGATGGAAGGGGCTGATGCTGTATGGAAGACAGAGCGGACAGATGCTGGCTAGAAAGAAGAGTGAAGACAAGATGATTAGAGCAAAAATGACAAAAGGTAGAAAAAATTGTTGCTTTCGTAGAATCAAGTAGTATTGTATCTATTGATTAAAGTTTATATATAGGAAATGGAAATAAGGCAGTTTTTTGGGGACTAAACCCCTTTCCTCAGGTCAGGACAGGATACCATAACAGCAGGGGTGCCCAAATGGTCGAGCGCGATCGACCAGTAGATCGCAAAGGCAATGTGAGTCGATCGCGTTGCCTTGGCAATCTTTTTCTTCCTGCCTCCCTGAGCCAGGCCAGGCGCGTAGAAGCGCCGGACTCACAAGACTTCACTTCCAACATCAATTCTGACATCAGAGAGGAAGTTCTGGGCCAGCCAATCGCTGCCTGGCTGGCCTGGAACTTCCTCTCTGTCGTTAGAATTGACATCAGAGGTGAAGTTTTGTGAGTCCGGCGCTTGTACATTCCTGGCCTGGCTCGTGGAAGCAGGGAGAAATCGGCATGGTGGCTTAGGGAGTAGGGAAAGAATCGGGGAAGTGGAGAAATTGGCGCGATGGCTTGGGGGGGCAGGGGGAGAGAGAAAGAAAGAGAGACAGAAAGAAAAGGGGAGGGGCAGAAAGAAAAAAAATATTGGATTTATAGTCAGAAGAAGGAAGTGCAAACAGAGACTCATGAAATCACCAGACAAAAAGGTAGGAAAAATGATTTTATGTTCAGTTTAGTGATCAAAATATGTCTGTTTAGAGAATTTATATCTGCAATAGCGGTTTTTAGCGCAGGGAGCCTATGAGCATCGAGAGCAGCACAGGGCATTCAGGGCATTCAGTGCAGATGGGCTGGAGTAAGTCTTAACAGAGATTTTGGCAGTTGGAACCCAAGCACAGTACCGGGTAAAGCTTTGGATTCTCGCCCAGAAATAGCTAAGAAGAAAAAAAAAAAAAAAAAAATTTTAAATTGAATCAGGTTGGGCAGACTGGATGGACCATTCGGGTCTTTATCTGCCGTCATCTACTATGTTACTATGCATCTCCCTGCTCTAAAAACCGCTATTGCGATTTAGTAAAAAGGGAGGGGGTATATTTGTCTATTTTTGTATAGTTGTTCCTGAGGCGACATTGCATAGAATCGTCTGACTTGACCTCTTTGAAAACCCACGGAATATAAATGATAATTAACATTTTCTCTGCATACAGTGTGCTTTGTGTTTTTTTTTAAATTTTATTGTTGGTAGATCATTTTGACTTGGTCATTTTAAAAGTAGCTTGCAAGCCCAAAAAGTGTGGGCACCCCTGCTGTAAGCTATATTTATCTTTTTTTTTAGTTGTTTAAATTCATGCAGAAATAAATGGCTAGATTGAACCTAATGACTTCATTAACGCCTGTCCCTTTTTTTAACTTCTATATCATTTGAAAGAGGGCAAATACTTCTTAAATTTAGTAAAAATATTCTGTCACAAGTGTCAAACCTTAAAAAAGGAAGTCATATTGAGCATTGGAAAATAATAATAATAATTAACTAATAAAAATAGGGCTCCTTTTACTAAGTTACGATAGTGGCTTTAGCGTACGCCACGCGCGCTAGATGCTAATGCCAGCATTGAGCTGGTGTTATTTTTCACACGTAGAGCAGGGGTTTGTGCGTGCTAGATATATGTTAGTTTAGAATAGATATGTATAGATTAGTTTAGTTTAGGTTAGGTTAGGGCCCTGCTGAAAGAGTCTACCTTGACGTGGTTGCAGGCTTACAAATCTTTTGGTCAAAGAGTGCGGTGACAGAGAAAAGTATGTGTGTATTCGGCCCATGGAAGAAGGGGGGGTCGGGAGGAAGGGGTGCGTGGGGGGCCCAATAGGATTGCTTAGTAAGGGGCCCAGAAATTTCTGATGGCGGCCCTGCAAACATGCAGCGTGGGGATAGCGGGGAGAAGTTACAAAATTTTTTTAGTTAAAGAGAGATAATAAAAAAAGGGAAAAACAAGAGGAAGGGTAACAGAATAAGAATTGAAGTTTCATGTGGTAGGCCTCAATGTTAAATATTAAACGCAACTTTAAAAAGATAGGTTTTTAATGTTTTTTTGAATGAAGTTATGTGCTTTTCTTCTCTAATGTACTGTGGTAAAGCGTTCCACAGTTGTGGGGCCATCACAGAAAACATATCGTGTCTTCTAATGCCTATAATTTTCAAAGAGGGGACAGTTAAAAGGTTTTGCGACGTAGAGCGGAGAGAACGGGAGATGTGAGGGATCAGCATTCTTGAAATAAATTGTGGTTCATTAGAGGATAGGGTTTTATATACTAAGAGCAAAATTTTAAAGGTAATCCGATGGCTGACTGGTAGACAGTGGGAATCTATTAGTAATGGAGTTACATGATCGTATTTTTTGGCATTATAAATCAATATAACTGCCGTATTTTGCATAATTTGTAGTCTTCATTTTTCTCTTTGTGTGATGTTAAGTAGAAGAGAATTACAGTAATCTATTTTGGATAGGACCAGAGAGTGAATTAATATGTTAATGGATTTGGGTTCGAGAAATTTTGAAATAGATCGAATCAAACATAATTTATCAAAGCATATTTTAACTACATTGCTAATGTGGTTTTGAAACAATAATTTATCCCAGGACAAGCAGGCATGATATTCTCACATGTGGGTGACGTCATCTACGGAGCCCCAGCGCGGACAGCCTTTCAAGCAAACTTGATTGAAGTTTCAAGTTTGCTACACTGCACCACGCATGTGCATGCCTTCTTGCCCACTAGAGGGCGCATCCCCACCTCGTGGTCCTCAGTTCAGTTTTTTCCGCGGAGCCAGAAGCCCTGTGGAAATTGAGCTCTGCTAGTTTTGCCTTCTGTCACCACGTCTGGGTGATTTCGCTCGGTCGCTGTGCTTTTTTTTTTATTTTGTCAATCGTTTTTTGTTTTATAAAAAAAAAAAAAAGTTTTTGTTCTTCGGTTCGGCTCCGGGGGCCCCCGTGAGCCGCGGCCGCGGGCCGTTGTTTGTTTCCGGCCTTTGGGTTTTCATGTCCCGTCCCTTGATGGGTTTTAAGAAGTGCACCCGGTGTGATCGGTTGCTTTCTATTACCGATCCTCACCGGTGGTGCTTGCTCTGTTTAGGGACTGAGCATCCGACAGACTCTTGTGAGAGGTGCTCGACTTTCCAGGCCAGAGCGCTCCGCCGACGCCGTGCCAGAATGGAGGAGCTTTTCGCGGTCGACTCCGCGGTGGGGAAGGCCTCGACGTCGGCCTCGGCTTCAGCCCTGGCCTTGACCTCGGCCTCGGGTTCCTCGACCTCGCCGCGTCCCTCGACTTCGTCGAAGCCTGCTGCCCAGATCAAGCCTGCCTCGGGTAAGTCCCCGCTTCCATCCTCAGCCCCAGGATCGACGAAGAAGCCATCCTCGGGCTCCTCGACACCGGGTGGGTCGTCCTCGGCCCAGCCCAGGGTTGCCAGACTTAATGCCCCGAGGGAATACTCGAGACCGAGGTCGCCCTCCAGGGAGCACCCCCCCGGCCTCGGATCTACCGGCCATGTTGGGGATCCCGGCCTTCCAAGACTTGCTCCGAGCACTGATTACCTCGGAGCTGTCTGGAGCCATAGAGCAGTTGCAGCGGGCTTCGGCCTCGACTGCACCGGTCTCGACGGCCCAGGCCTCGGCGGCCTCGGTCTCGGTACCCTCGACTTCGGGGGCCAGGACGGCTCCGACCTCGACCCCGACCTTGCCCTCAACTTCGGCCTCGGGGACCCAGCCTGAGATGAGCGTAAAGCCTCGGGACAAGGTGCGCCGGGTGAGGAGGATATCGTCGTCCTCTTCTTCTTCGAGGTCCTCCCGGGGCTCCTCGCCCTCGGGCCGGCCTCGGGCGAGGCGTCGTCCGAGGAAGCCCAAACGGTCTAAGGGTTCTCCTCAGCGACGTGGTCGCTCTTCGCGCTCGGGGGCGAGACCTTACGGGTCTCGGAGCTCCGCCTCGACAACCCACGTCTGTTTCGTTCCCCCGCAAGAGAGGGTTCGAGGGACCCCTCGCCGAGACGGATGGGGCGTACCTCGGTGCCTCGGACCCCGGGGGCTTCCCCCAGGGCCTCTTCGGGGCGTAGGCGTTCCCCGACCCCTTCGAGGTCGCTGGATGTGGCCTCCTGGGGATCGGGGCCGGCAGGGAACCGCAGTATTCCCGCGAGGCTTCCCCCTTCTGTTCGGCGGGGAGGTCACGAACCCCCTCACCGCCCGCCAGAACATCCTCCTTCTCCAAGTTCGTGCATGACATGGCTCGAGCTTTGGGGATTGACTTAATGGCAGGATCTCAATATACCAAGGAGTTCCTGGAGGAGCAGGACCTTCCCACTCCCCCGAGGGAAACTCCTCGCCTTCCTCTGAATAAGGTCCTACAGCAAACCTTCCTCAAGAACTTGGACTCCCCTCTTACAGTCACTGCGGTGCCATCTAAGATGGAGTCCAAATACCGGACCATTCCATCTAAAGGGTTCGATAAACCTCAACTCTCGCACCAGTCCTTGCTCGTGGAGTCGGCGCTAAAGAAGACGCAACCCTCCAGAGTCTCGGCGGCAGTCCCGCCCGGAAGGGAAGGTCGGACCCTGGACAAGTTTGGTCGTCGCCTCTATTCTAATTCCCTCATGGCGACCACGGTCCTCAACTACGCATTTACGTTCTCTTCCTATCTGCGTAGCATGGTGAAGGACTTGCCTCAGTATCGGGAGGTCATGCCTGATTCCCATCGAGAGAGGTTTGCCACTTTCATGTCCAACTTGTCTCAATTGCGGTTGTACCTCTTCCATGCTGTGTACGACGCGTTTGAGCTCGCTTCGAGAGTGTCGGCCTTTGCGGTGGCTATGCGCCAACTGGCATGGCTCCGTACCCTCGATATGGATCCTAACCTCCAGGAACGCCTGGCCAATTTACCATGCGTGGGTTCGGAATTGTTTGATGAATCCTTAGAGGCGGCGACCAAACGGTTGTCGGAGCAGGAGCGTTCCTTGGCCTCCTTGGTCCGTCCTAAACCTCGGGCCCCGCCGCAAAAATTATTCCGGCCACCCCCGAGGAAATATCCGCAGAAATCTACCTCCGGCCGGCGCCCGCCTCAACAGGATAGAGGGGGACAACCGAAGCCTCCGGCGCAGGGAGCGTCCAAGCCGGCTCCGTCCTTTTGACGGGCTGGGCGGATGGGGGCGGGCCCCCTCCGCAATATCGCCGGACCCCCTCCCAATCGGGGGTCGACTCAGGGCCTTTTATGTGGCTTGGACCGAGATTACATCCGATGCATGGGTGCTCCGGATCGTCTCCGAGGGCTACTCGCTCAATTTCTCAGCCACGCCGCCGGACCGTCCGCCCGGAACTTGTCCGTGCAACCGGAGCCAACTTCCCCTTCTCCTGGTGGAGGCCAGGGCTTTGTTGAGCCTACGGGCGGTGGAACCAGTACCCCCAGAACAGCGGGGAAGGGGGTTTTACTCCCGGTACTTTTTGGTCCCAAAGAAGACAGGGGACTTACGTCCCATTTTGGACCTCCGGATGCTCAACAAATTCCTGGTCCGGGAGAAATTCCGTATGTTGTCACTCCCGGTTTTATACCCGCTGTTGGAGGAAGGGGATTGGATGTGCTCCCTGGACTTGAAGGAAGCCTATACTCATGTTCCGGTGCATCCCGCGTTCCGCAAGTTTTTACGGTTCCAGGTGGGGGATTTGCACCTTCAATATCGGGTCCTCCCCTTTGGTCTGGCTTCGTCCCCTCGAGTCTTCACGAAGTGTATGGTGGTCGTTGCGGCAGCCCTGAGATCTCGGGGCTTGCAGGTCTTCCCCTACCTGGACGATTGGCTGATCAAGGCCCCAACCAGGGAGGGGGTTATCTCAGCGACCCAACAGACTATCATCTTCCTTCAACGTCTGGGGTTTGAAGTGAACTTTCCCAAGTCTCAGTTGGGCCCCACTCAATCCCTTCAGTTTATCGGAGCCGTGCTGGACACGGTTCGCCTCCATTCCTTCCTCCCTCCTCCTCGGTTGGAGGCCCTGCTTCGATTGAGTCGCCAGATTTCGCTGAGGCCCACAGTTTCGGCTCAGCGCATGATGGTGCCTCTGGGCCACATGGCGTCGACAGTCCACGTCACTCCATTTGCCCGATTGCATATGAGGCTTCCTCAGTGGACCTTGGCCTCTCAATGGTGTCAGGATCGTGACCCAGTCTCTTGTTCGATAACGGTGACTCCTTCTTTGAGACACTCGCTCCGTTGGTGGACCAACTCTTCCAATCTTTCCGGGGGTTTGCTCTTTCTCGTTCCTCCGCATCGCAAGGTCCTGACCACGGACTCCTCGGAGTACGCGTGGGGGGCTCATCTCGACGGTCTGCGGACTCAGGGCCTATGGTCGGCAGAGGACCGTCTTTGTCACATCAATGTGTTGGAGCTTCGGGCCATTTTTCTGGCGGCTCGAGCATTCTGCCACTTGCTGCACGATCAGGTAGTCCTCGTGCGGACGGACAACCAGGTGGCAATGTATTATGTGAACAAACAGGGAGGAACGGGCTCTTGGTCCCTCTGCCGGGAAGCCCTGCGCCTTTGGGAATGGGCGGTCTCCCAGAACATTTTCCTACGTGCGGTTTACATTCAGGGAGAGAGGAACTGTCTGGCGGACAAACTCAGTCGTCTTCTCCAGCCGCACGAGTGGTCGCTGAACTCCCGGGTTCTGCGCGAGGTCTTCGACCGCTGGGGGACTCCTCAGGTGGATCTGTTTGCCTCCCCGGAGACTCACAAACTGCCCCTCTATTGTTCTCGGATGTACTCCCGGGACCGTCTCGAGGCCGATGCCTTCCTTCTCGACTGGGGGGGAGGTTCCTTTATGCGTTCCCTCCTTTTCCTCTAATCTTGAGAACGTTGGTACATCTCAAATCGATCAGAGCCACTATGATTCTCATTGCGCCTCGTTGGCCCAGACAGCACTGGTTCTACTGGTTCTCCCTGCTCCTTCAACTCAGTGTCAGGGAACCTCTGCTTCTGCCTGTTTTTCCCTCTCTGCTGTCTCAGAGTCGGGGTTCGCTGTTACATCCCAATCTTCAGTCTTTACATCTGACCGCTTGGTTCCTTTCCCCTTGACTTCGGTTCCTGTTTCTCAGTCGGTGAGGGAGATTTTGGAAGCCTCATGCAAGGTCTTGACTAGGCTTTGTTATTCCCAGAAGTGGACCAGATTTTCATCCTGGTGTTCCTCGAACCATCTGGACCCGAGTTCAGTTCCAGTGTCTTCGGTGCTGGAGTATTTGTTGCATCTGTCTAAGTCTGGGCTGAAGACGACTTCCATTCGGGTGCATCTCAGTGCCATTGCGGCGTTCCATCGGCATCTCGAGGGTCGGTCTCTTTCTCTTCATCCTCTGGTAACTCGTTTCATGAGGGGTCTCGTGAATGTTCACCCTCTTCTGAAACCTCCTTCTGTAGTTTGGGATCTTAATGTGGTCTTAGCTCAACTGATGAGGCCTCCTTTTGAGCCTATCGACAAATTTCATCTTAAGTTTCTCACTTGGAAGGTGGTCTTTTTGCTTGCGCTCACATCCGCTCGTCGGATTAGTGAGCTGCAGGCTTTGGTTGCGGATCCACCTTTTACTGTGTTTCATCATGACAAGGTGGTTCTTCGCACCCATCCTAAATTTTTGCCTAAGGTTGTGTCTGATTTCCACCTCAATCAGTCCATTGTTCTTCCGGTGTTCTTCCCGAAGCCCCACTCTCATCCTGGGGAGGCGGCGCTTCACACGCTTGACTGTAAGAGGGCGTTGGCCTTTTATCTCCAGCGTACCAAGTTTCATCGGAAGGTTCCTCAATTGTTTTTGTCCTTTGATCCTAATCTGTTGGGACGTCCTGTTTCCAAGCGCACCTTGTCCAACTGGTTGGCTGCTTGTATTTCTTTTTGCTACGCTCAGGCTGGTCTCACGCTCCATGGTCGAGTCACGGGGCATAAGGTCAGGGCTATGGCAGCTTCTGTTGCTTTCCTCCGGTCTACGCCTGTGGAGGACATATGTAAAGCTGCCACTTGGTCTTCGGTTCATACGTTCACCTCCCACTACTGTCTGGACACTTTGTCCAGAAGCGACGGCCGGTTTGGCCAGTCGGTGTTACGTAACCTGTTTTCCTAATTTGCCATCCTCCCACCTGCCCTTTTTTGGTTGGCTTGGAGGTCACCCACATGTGAGAATATCATGCCTGTTTGTCCTGGGATAAAGCACAGTTACTTACCGTAACAGGTGTTATCCAGGGACAGCAGGCATATATTCTCACAACCCACCCTCCTCCCCGGGGATGGCTTCTTTGCTGGTTATGGAACTGAGGACCACGAGGTGGGGATGCGCCCTCTAGTGGGCAAGAAGGCATGCACATGCGTGGTGCAGTGTAGCAAACTTGAAACTTCAATCAAGTTTGCTTGAAAGGCTGTCCGCGCTGGGGCTCCGTAGATGACGTCACCCACATGTGAGAATATATGCCTGCTGTCCCTGGATAACACCTGTTACGGTAAGTAACTGTGCTTTGTCATCAATGAAAACACCTAAAATTTTTATTGAAGAAACTAATTCAATGGTGATAGAGTTAAGAACAAAAGAGGTTCTTAAGGTTGCATCTTTTTTCCAAGAAAAAAGCATAGCTTTGGTTTTTTGGATATTTAAGGATAATTTGTTAGAGGTTAACCAATTGTTTATAATTTCAAGTTTCTGATTAATTGCAATTATTTCATCGGTATTTTCTGGATCAAGAGAATGGAGAAGCTGGATGTCATCCGTGTATGTAAAGGATGTGAAACCTATGGCTTGACAAATACTTAGCAGTGGGGAAAGGAAGATATTGAATAGAAGAGGAGATAAAATAGAACCTTGCGGAATACTGTAAGACACGGAAAAGGTTTCAGAATTTTCATCGTTGTAACTGACAAATGAGGAACGGTTAGACAGAAAAGAAGTAAACCATTGAAGGACTTGGTCATCAATACCTATGGATTCTAAATATTTGAGTAGTAAATCGTGATCTATTGTATCAAAGGCCGCCGATAAGAAAAAAGTATTACTGATTTGTGGTGGTCTAAGTGATAGTGAATGTTATTTATAAGTCCTATCATTGAGTACTCGGTATTATGGAATTTGCGGAAACCTGTTTGATTTGGATGAAGGGCATTAGTGGATTCGATAAAGTCTGAAAGCTGGTCAAACACTAGTCTTTCAGTTAATTTTGCGAGGAAAGATATGTTGGCTATAGGACAAAAATTTGAAACTTCATCTGGGCCGGTTTTATGGTCTTTTAGTATTGGAGTTATGATGGAAGTTTTCCAGAGAAGGGGGACTGAAGCAGTGAGTAAACTTTTTTGAACAAGAAAAATTTTTTTTTAGATAGAACAGGGGAATGATTTCAGATCAAGAACCTTTTATATTGATTTTTTGGAAAAGGGATTTGATATTTCAAAGAAGGGATACTGAAATTAGAGCATTTGGCTGTAGGGATAGTTTCTGTTTTATCAAAATCGCTGGAATTTTCTAAAGTGTTTGAACAGAAGGTATTTCGAATGGTCCTTATTTTACTTCAGAAATAATCGGCGAGATCTTGGGCCGAAATAGTACACTTTTGTTTAATTTTATCTCTTTGAATCAAGGGTTTAATAGATTTTAGAATAGAGTATAAGATGGAAAGATTTTTGGCTTTAGAGATTTTATTGGAATAGAATTTGCTTTTTGCAAGATTAATTTTCTTTTTATAGCGGGAAGCCTGTTCTTTTTAGAGATATAAGTTTCTGTCAGTTTTGTTGTGATGCCATTTTCTTTCCAATGCTCGAAGTTGTTTTTTTAGAAGGGAAAGTTCTGTGTACCAGGGGTTAGAAAGTTTATGGGTGGATAAAACTTTAGAGGTTATTGAAACTTTGCTGTCTAAGAGAGTTTGTAAGGCGGAATTCCAGGATAGTAATTGTTCTTCAAGAGTAATGGAACTGGAAATCAGGCAGAAAGGGTTAAATGAAGGGAGAATATCAGATAGTTCTAACTTGGAGTAATCTCGAAATGAAACTTTTTTAGGTTCTCTGGGTGTTCGTGATATTGAGGGTTTTTGTAAATGGAGATTCAGTGATATGAGATAGTGGTCGGACCAGGGTACATGTGAAATAAATGGATCTGTGTGAGTGAAATATTCAGTATTGGGTATGATAATCATGTCCAAAGTGTGATTAGCAGAATGTGTTGGGGACTGTATAATTGTTTTCAGATTTAGAGTCTTAAGGAAAGTTAGAAGGTCTATAGCGATTGGATTGGATGAGTCATCAAAATGGATGTTGAAATCTCCTAGAATCAGGGGGCTAGTTGTAGTAGAACAGAAGTCGAACAATAGATTTTGAAGCAAAGTTAGGTGATTTTGGCAAAAGGGGGGGCGTAGAGTAGTAAAAGGTCAATTTTAGGATTCAGATTAAGTTTAACGTGAAGGTATTCAATAGTGACGGTTCCTGTTGAGATGTCGCAAATATTAACTAAAGAGTTGTGAAAAATGATAGCTAAACCACCGCCTTTACGATTCTGACGGTGGTTCCAGAAATAGTTGTAATTTGGAGGAAAGCAAAAAGAAAGATAGACATCTTCACCGTCAGTGAGCCAAGTTTCGGTAATACAGAACATAAGAACATAAGCAATGCCTCTGCTGGGTCAGACCTGAGGTCCATCATGCCCAGCAGTCCGCTCACGCGGCGGCCCAACAGGTCCAGGACCTGTGCAGTAATCCTCTATTTATACCCCTCTATCCCCTTTTCCAGCAGGAAATTGTCCAATCCTTTCTTAAACCCCTGTACTGTACTCTGCCCTATTACTCCCTCTGGAAGCGCATTCCAGGTGTCCACCACTCGTTGGGTAAAGAAGAACTTCCTAGCATTCGTTTTAAATCTGTCCCCTTTCAACTTTTCCAAGTGTCCTCTTGTTCTTTTATTTTTCGAAAGTTTGAAGAATCTGTCCTTCTCTACTCTCTCTATGCCCTTCATGATCTTATAAGTCTCTATCATATCCCCTCTAAGTCTCCTCTTCTCCAGGGAAAAGAGACCCAGTTTCTCCAATCTCTCAGCGTATGAGAGGTTTTCCATCCCTTTTATCAAGCGTGTCGCTCTCCTCTGAACCCTCTCGAGTAACGCCATATCCTTCCTAAGGTACGGAGACCAATATTGGACGCAGTATTCCAGATGCGGGCGCACCATCGCCCGATACAATGGCAGGATAACTTCTTTTGTCCTTGTTGTAATACCCTTCTTGATTATGCCTAGCATTCTATTTGCTTTCTTAGCGGCTGTTGCGCACTGTGCCGTCGGCTTCATTGTCATGTCCACCATTACCCCCAAGTCCCTTTCTTGGTTGCTCTCATTCAATAATATCCCTCCCATTGTATAGTTGTACCTCGGGTTTCTGTTTCCAACATGCAATACTTTACATTTCTCAACGTTGAACTTCATCTGCCATCTCGCCGCCCATTCCCCCAATTTGTTCAAGTCCCTTTGCAATTCTTCGCATTCCTCTTTAGTCCCAGCTCCACTAAATAGTTTTGTATCGTCCGCAAATTTTATTATCTCACACTTCGTGCCTGTTTCTAGATCATTTATGAATATATTAAATAGCAGCGGCCCGAGCACTGAGCCCTGCGGAACACCACTCGTGACCCCCATCCAGTCCGAGTAGTGGCCCTTCACCCCTACCCTCTGTTTCCTACCCGCCAATCAGTTTCTGATCCATCTATGTACGTCTCCGTCCACTCCATGGTTCTTCAGTTTCCGGAGTAGACGTTCGTGAGGCACCTTGTCAAAGGCTTTTTGGAAATCAAGGTATATGATGTCTATGGGGTCTCCTCTGTCCATCCGTTTGTTAATTCCTTCGAAGAAGTGCAATAAGTTCGTTAGGCACGATCTCCCCCTGCAGAAACCATGTTGGGTTGTTTTCAAAAGTTCGTTTCTTTCCAGATGTTCATCGATGTGTTCTTTAATCAGTGCTTCCGTCAGTTTCCCTGGAACCGAAGTCAAACTCACTGGTCTGTAGTTTCCCGGGTCACCTCTTGATCCCTTTTTAAAGATGGGCGTGACATTGGCTATCTTCCAATCCTCCGGGATCATGCCTGTTTTCAAGGATAGGTTGCAAATTTGCTGCAGTAGTTCCGCTATCTCCTCCTTTAATTCCTTCAGAACCCTGGGATGGATTCCGTCCGGACCCGGGGATTTGTCAGTTTTAAGTTTTTCTATCTGCCTGTGTACATCATCAAGGCTCACTTCCATGGATGTTAATTTTTCTGCTTGATTTCCATTGAATATTTGTTCAGGTTCCGGTATGTTGGTTGTGTCTTCGTTTGTAAATACAGACGAGAAGAACATGTTGAGTCTTTCTGCGACTTCTTTCTCCTCCTTCACCGCTCCCTTCCTGTCTCCTTCGTCCAGCGGTCCTACCTCCTCCCTAGCTGGCTGTTTCCCTTTAACATATCTGAAGAACGGTTTGAAATTTCGTGCCTCCCTGGCTAGCCTCTCTTCATACTCTCTTTTGGCTTTTCGAACCACACGGTGACATTCTTTTTGATACTTCCTGTGCTCCTTCTGGTTCCCTTCAGTTTTGTCCTTTTTCCATTCCCTGAATGAATTTTTCTTATTGCCTATCGCTTCCTTCACTATTTTAGTCATCCATACTGGGTCTTTTGTTCGACCCTTTTTGCACCCCTTTCTGAATCTGGGGATGTGCAGATTTTGTGCCTCGCTCACTGTGTCTTTGAAAAAAGACCAGGCATGTTCTACTGTTTGCCATTTTTTGGAAGTGTTCCTAAGTTTCTTCCTTACCATTTCCCTCATTGCTTCATAGTTTCCTTTCCTGAAGTTGAAAGATGTCGCTATGGTTCTCTTTCCGTTCGGTATGCCTACTTCAACCTTGAACTTGATCATATTATGATCACTGTTTCCCAACGGTCCCACTACTTCCACTTCCTTTGCAGGTCCCCTTAGTCCATTTAGGATTAAATCCAGAGTGGCATTTCCTCTCGTCGGTTCTCTAACAAGCTGCTCCATGAAGCAATCTTGTATAGCCTCCAGGAATTCTGTCTCCCTAGCGCATCTTGAGCTTCCAAGACTCCAGTCTATCCCAGGATAGTTGAAGTCTCCCATAACAACTGTGTAACCACTTTTGCATTCTCGCTTCATCTCAGCATCCATTTCTTTATCGCTATCTCCGGTTTGCCCGGGTGGACGATAGTATAGGCCCATCTTTATTTCATGCCCTTTCCTACCCGGTATTTTAACCCATAGCGATTCCAGTTTGTTGATCATCTCCGCTGTGTCCATTCTTGTCGATTGTATGCTTTCTTTTACGTATAGGGCTATTCCTCCTCCTTTCTGACCTGACCTATCCCGGCGATAGAGCTTGTACCCCGGCAGTGCTGTATCCCATTTGTTTTCCTCATTCCACCACGTTTCAGAGATTCCAATGATGTCTATGTCCTCTGCATTGGCCATGGCTTCTAGCTCCCCCATTTTGTTTCTTAAACTCCTTGCATTAGTATATATGCAGTTTAGATCCTGGCATTTTGTCGTCTTCATTTCTTTTCCCTGTGCTTCAGTCTTTGGTGTCTTCTCTTTTGCTACAATCTATCTAACCTCCTCTTCTGGGTTAGTTGACTCCTGTAATTTGTCTCTTGTTTCTTCCCTGCCTTTTTTCCCCTTAGTATCTTCACGGGATACCTTCTTCCGAATCATCGACGCTAGGTCGACTGTCGGCTTTCCCCTTTCTCTTAGTTTAAAGCCTGTTCTATTCCTCTCTTGACGTTGTTTGCTAGAAGTCTTGTTCCCGCCACGCTCAGGTGCAGTCCATCTCTCCTGTAGAGCTTGCTCTTGCCCCAGAACGTTGTCCAGTTCCTCACGAAGTGGAACCCTTCTTCCTCACACCATCTCCTCATCCATGCATTTATTGATTGTAGTTCTTCCTGCCTTTTCACATCTGCCCTCGGTACCGGTAGGATCTCTGAGAATGCTATCTTCTGGGTCCTCATCTTCAGTTTCCTTCCTAGAATCTTGAACTGTTCTATCAGCATGCCTCTTCTGTAGTCTCTCCTGCTGACATCATTCGTCCCGATGTGGATCATTACTGCGGTCTCTTCCGTCTCCGCTCCTTCCAGGACCTTCCCAATTTTGTCCACGATGTCCTTGGTTCTCGCTCCTGGGAGGCAGGTCACCAGTCGATCCTCTCTTCCTCCTGCTATGTGGCTGTCCACATGCCTCAATATTGAGTCTCCCACCAGGATCGCTGACTTTCCCTTCTTCAATTTTCTTATCGGTCTCAGGTCAATGTCCTCGGTGTGCTTAGCTCTCTCTTCTTCTGGGCATCGACTAGCCAATTCTTCCCCCTCGTGTGGTATTCTTCTGTGGGTGTCTTCTTTGAGGTCATCTGCTTCTTGCTCCCCCTTCCAAGTTGGTGTTGCATCATCTCTCATCTGGAGTTCGTTCTCTTCCACCCTCCTCCTGTATGCTTCCTCAATGAATTCCTCGAGTTCCCTGACTTCCTTCTCGATGTGTTTCTCACTCCTGAAGTCTTCAAATGCCCTGGTAGGGTCCTCCGTGGTGTAAAGTCCTTCTAGCTCCTGTATCTTGTCCTCAAGTCGCTTGACTTCTTTCTTCAAGCTTTTCAGCTCCTGACACCGACTGCATACGTATGACTGTCTCCCCGAGGGGAGGTAGTCATACATATGACAGTCCGCGCAGAACACTGGAAAGCTCATCTTCTGGTTACCTTCTGCTTCCATCGGGGTTACTACTTTAAGAAAACAGATAAGTTTACGTGTTCCTTCGGTGCCTGCTTCCTTCTGCACCTGCTTCTTGCTTTACTGCCTTCTGCCTTTGTATGGACTGCCTACGCTCTACCTTTCCTTACTTTTGTTTGTGTGATTGTTCTTTCTGTGCCTGGTGCCTTTGCACAACCTTGCCTAACTTTTGCTTGTGTGTGGTTGTTCCTTCTGTATCTGCTTCTTGCCTTGCTGCTTTCTTGTGTGTGTTGTCTTTTCTCTTCCTTACCTTACTGCTGCTTGTGTGTTCGTCTCTTCTGCGCTGCTTGCCACTTCCTCACCTTTCAGTCCTTCCCTGTGCTCTTGGGTGTAGTGACTTGGCCCTTCTTGAGGCCCTTCGCAAAGGCGCTCTCGCTAAGGCGAGCGCCTTTGCCGCTCGCCTTCGCCGCGCGCCTAACGGCTGTGCGCCGTTGGCTCCGCCCCCTTTTATGGGGGGTTCGGGTGCTGACTCCTCTGACGCGATGGGGGTGGGCGGAGCTAACTCTCGCCCAGCCCCTAGCCTCCTGCTCTCCTCTGTCTCCCTCCTCTGCTCGTTTTTGCTTCTAAAACTGCTTTTCTCCCTTGCTGCTTCTACTCCTCTTGCCTGATGCTGTGCACCACGTTCGCCGTTGGCTCCGCCCCCTTTTATGGGGGGTTCGGGTGCTGACTCCTCTGACGCGATGGGGGTGGGCGGAGCTAACTCTCGCCCAGCCCCTAGCCTCCTGCTCTCCTCTGTCTCCCTCCTCTGCTCGTTTTTGCTTCTAAAACTGCTTTTCTCCCTTGCTGCTTCTACTCCTCTTGCCTGATGCTGTGCACCACGTTCGTCGTTGGCTCCGCCCCCTTTTATGGGGGGTTCGGGTGCTGACTCCTCTGACGCGGTGGGGGTGGGCGGAGCTAACTCTCGCCCAGCCCCTAGCCTCCTGCTCTCCTCTGTCTCCCTCCTCTGCTCGTTTTTGCTTCTAAAACTGCTTTTCTCCCTTGCTGCTTCTACTCCTCTTGCCTGATGCTGTGCACCACGTTCGTCGTTGGCTCCGCCCCCTTTTATGGGGGGTTCGGGTGCTGACTCCTCTGACGCGGTGGGGGTGGGCGGAGCTAACTCTCGCCCAGCCCCTAGCCTCCTGCTCTCCTCTGTCTCCCTCCTCTGCTCGTTTTTGCTTCTAAAACTGCTTTTCTCCCTTGCTGCTTCTACTCCTCTTGCCTGATGCTGTGCACCACGTTCGTCGTTGGCTCCGCCCCCTTTTATGGGGGGTTCGGGTGCTGACTCCTCTGACGCGGTGGGGGTGGGCGGAGCTAACTCTCGCCCAGCCCCTAGCCTCCTGCTCTCCTCTGTCTCCCTCCTCTGCTCGTTTTTGCTTCTAAAACTGCTTTTCTCCCTTGCTGCTTCTACTCCTCTTGCCTGATGCTGTGCACCACGTTCGTCGTTGGCTCCGCCCCCTTTTATGGGGGGTTCGGGTGCTGACTCCTCTGACGCGGTGGGGGTGGGCGGAGCTAACTCTCGCCCAGCCCCTAGCCTCCTGCTCTCCTCTGTCTCCCTCCTCTGCTCGTTTTTGCTTCTAAAACTGCTTTTCTCCCTTGCTGCTTCTACTCCTCTTGCCTGATGCTGTGCACCACGTTCGTCGTTGGCTCCGCCCCCTTTTATGGGGGGTTCGGGTGCTGACTCCTCTGACGCGGTGGGGGTGGGCGGAGCTAACTCTCGCCCAGCCCCTAGCCTCCTGCTCTCCTCTGTCTCCCTCCTCTGCTCGTTTTTGCTTCTAAAACTGCTTTTCTCCCTTGCTGCTTCTACTCCTCTTGCCTGATGCTGTGCACCACGTTCGTCGTTGGCTCCGCCCCCTTTTGTGGGGGGTTCGGGTGCTGACTCCTCTGACGCGGTGGGGGTGGGCGGAGCTAACTCTCGCCCAGCCCCTAGCCTCCTGCTCTCCTCTGTCTCCCTCCTCTGCTCGTTTTTGCTTCTAAAACTGCTTTTCTCCCTTGCTGCTTCTACTCCTCTTGCCTGATGCTGTGTATGTCTTGCCTGAGAATGTGTATGTCTTGTTGGAGGATAATATCTTTTAACAGGTGGTATTTATTTTTGATAGATCTAGCGTTGATAAGACCTAGTTTAAGTTCTGTGGTTTTTTTTAAAGTATAGTTATAATGAGTAAACTTGGAGATATCTACAGGTAAACGGGGAGAGTGCTGTGGTAGTAATGGGATATCTAGGAGTGTAGGTAAGCTGGTGTTGACTCTTTTATGAGTCCGGGGACGATGGCCCCAGAAAACTGGGATATTTGTGTGAGGTGTAGACATGGTCAGTTTTGAGGAAGCATTGCTTTTGGTATGTCAGTAGCCCTAGCGCTAAAATAAAAATGAAAAGGAAAGTTTTGATTCTGTATTTGCAGTATATTAGGGGTAAAATGTTCAGGGTGGTTTCCAAGATTGAGGCGCCCTCAGTTAGCGCACAAAGGAGCGAACTAAGGAGCAGGAACTGCAGAGGGCCCAAATAAATAGGGCATGGGCTGACCTGGATTGGGGGCGGAGTCTGGCGCGCCGCCGCTTTGCGGCAGCTGAGAAGGGAGAAGCACAAGGAGCTATAAAAATAAAAGGTAACAGCAAATAAATAACACTTTTAAAACAATAAAAACAATAAGAGCAGCTAAAATGGTTCCTTAGTGATTCAGTGGTTGGTGCAGGCATGCAGGGATCCCTCCTGCCCATATCTTAGTGGGGATGGGAGGGTCTTCAGGCAGGAGGGGTTGGGCTCCCTCCTGCCTGTGTCGGGTGGTGGGGGTCTTCGGCAGGAGGGGTTGGGCTCCCTCCTACCTGTATCGTGTCGGATGGTGGGGGGGTCTTCGGGCAGGAGAGGTTGGGCTCCCTCCTGCCTGATCCGATCGGGGGGGCTGTGTCGGGGCAGGAGGACCTGAGATCCCTCCTGCCCGATCCGATCGGGGGTGGGGGGGTGGATCGCAGCAGGAGAGATTGGCTATCTCTCGTGCCGCAATAGCCAATCACCCCTTTACCCAAACTGCCAAAAACCGCGGCAAGAGAGATTGGGTCGTGGCAATTCGGGTAGAGGGGTGATCGGCTATCACGGCAGGAAAGATAGCCAATCTCTCCTGCTGCGATCCACCCCCCCCACCCCCGATCGGATCGGGCAGGAGGGATCCCAGGCCCTCCTGCCCCGACACAGCCCCCACCCCCCGATCATATCGGGCAGGAGGAAGCTCAACCCCTCCTGCCTGAAGACCCCCCCACACCCACTAAGATACTCCTGCTGTGATCGTTGCGGTGGTGGATAGGCAAGTTACAGGAGCCACTGAGCTGATCGAGGCAGCTTAAACCCCTTTTTGACTTGGTCTAAGTCAAAACGTAAGTGGCGACTAGGCAACCTGTCTAAACATTTGGTTATACCTGCTGTACAACTATGTCTAGGAGGGCCCATCTCCTGCCCACCTCCTGCCCTTTCCCCTCTTCTAAAAACGCCTCTTTTTGCTCTATGCGTTTAGAGGCAGGGAAAAGACCTAAACTGGTTTTAGATATGTCTAAAACCAGCTTTGGTGATGGATATTTGGACAATCAGGCTTTTTGATCGTCTAAGTACCCATTTAGGCCACTTTTTAGACGGTTTTTGTTTGTTTTTAATTATGAGCCCCATAATGTATAAAAATCTTCAGTGAATCTCATCCAATAAATTACTTCACTACGGAATCAAAATTTCAAAAAATAGTACTTAGCTCCAGTGTAATGTCCCACTTCATCCGTGATTCATTCCATTCCAAAGACTTTTATTTTCTTTTAAAGTCATTCTAGTGTCCTGACAGGAAAAGTCCTTTGAGACTCTACTAAGCCTAGTTTCGGGTAAATCCCTTCCTCAGGAGCCTTACTACAATCACCATGATCAGCCTTGGACTAAGAACTTGAAGCCATGAGAGTTTTGGATGTACAGTGCATATCTCCAGGGGACCTCAACCTTTCTCAAGTACTAATTTTCAGGGAGATATTACACATAGGCATCAACAAATAAATGTGTTTTTAGCAGTCTCTTAAAAGTGTCACAGTCAGTACATGTCTTAGATGCCCAGGAATGGCATTCCACAAATTCACACCGGCAATTGAAAACTTTTTTTTTTTTTAATGTTCCAACCAATTCTTGATTAAATTAGTTTTATTTCCTATAGCCTAATATTCAAGTAATAACATTGAATTTAGACATATTCTTTAGCTGCCACTTGTAACTATAAAATATATCTTCAATTATTTCTATTTATGGCTGTTTGCTTGGTGATAAATTCCCCCTTTTAAAACGCCGCGCTAGTGGCTGCTGCTGTGGTAACTGCCCTGAAACCCATAGAAGGCTTCGGGGCTTTTGCTACATGGCTTTGTAAAAGGGGGTAGAAATTTCCCTTCCCCCTTTTCCTTGTTCTCAGCAAAACTTCTATGGTAATAATTCATTACAATCTAGCAGCATTCTAGGATACCTAACAGGGGCAGAGGACCTCCCATAATTATAATCAGCAGATTTTGGAAAATAGTCCCCAATTTCTAATCTCTCTAAGCCTTGAACATAATATCCCATCATCAGAAGATACCAAATTAAATAAATGTTTATTCCTCACACCATATTTAAATTCTAGATGACCTCCAATCCATAAATATCCCAATTAAAGATTAAAAAATTTTATTTCTCCCACCATATTAAAATTTTATCCACAAATATCCCAATTTAAGATCAAATAAAATACTATACTCACAACTTTAACTGGTTTTCTAATCTATGCAGACACCTCCAGGCATCAATCAGTTCAAGATTCTTGAAAAAAAAATGTAGTCTTTTTATCTAAGGCAGCATGAGCTGATTTGGGTTGAGCAACATCCAGTGCTATATTAAAATCACCAGCCAATATCTATGGTAAAATTATTAATTGGACACACTTATGGAGCAATAACAGACAAAATACTTCCGCCCCCCCCCCCCACCCCTCGCATTTATTGAGGCTTCCTTAACATATTAATTCACAGAAAGAGAAACCTCCTCGATATGCTTTCCTGCTCTCTGCTTTCCTAAAGATACGTAATAGACTTCCCCTACTCACCCTTTCCTCAGTTTTTGATGATGTAGGTCACTGATATGCATTTGCTGGTTAAAAGCAATTTGGGCTTTATGCCACTTAAGTGCATGTTTAATTTTATATATTGTATTCTAGGATACAGTCTTTAAACCATTAGCTGCCATCATATACAAAGATAACTTTAACTGCTTTCATTTTAAGGAGACCTAAGATGCCCAGCTCCCACCTCAGTCCTAGCCACTGTACCGATAGTGCTTTCTCCCACTTCTAACACCAATGTCTGAACCACATTCCCAGATTTCCTGTCCCTCAGCCTACCTTTTACCCTTCCTCCCCAACCCTTCATCTTCTTTTCCCAGTGGGCCATCCCTTCATCCTTCATTACACTGCCCTACTGGTGCCAACCAGATTTCATGCTAAAGGAACCCACTTCCCTTCCAGTCCTTCCACACTCCGCAAGTCTAACTAGTTAGCGTTGCTTTGTGTCTCAATTTCTGCAGTTCACCGAAACCACCTCCCATACTCAAATCTTCCCCATGTCTCTAATCCAAGTACTGAAGCCCATCCCAATTGAGAGCAACAATTACTCATCATCACCTTCAAACTCCCCTCTTAACCTGCACTCCTCATATCCCAAGCTCAGTCTTCTAACTGCCCGTCATGCAGACCCAGATTGGATTGAATACAGAGCCATCACCTCCATAAACTGAATTTTTTTTAACCCCCACCACACAAACACTACTCCCTTATACACAAGCCCTCCCCCAAGAATTACCCACTCCCTTGTCCCCCTCTCTCCTGCACACCACCACACCACATCATCAACAAACAAGAATAAGAGACTACACTCCCCCACCAAAAAAAACCCACCTACTCTAGCCTGCACCCATTCCCATGCAATACCCATTCCCCAGATATCCCCCAAGACACACACTTGCACATTCTGCAAGTCATGCCCACATGCACATCTAAGCTCCAACACACTCTCGCATTCCCTTTCCCAATAATCCCATCCAGTCCTTTATTAACTAAACCACAGCCCAGTCTAATATTGTCCCGGCTCCCCAGCCAAATGCTTATTAAAATCTAAGTTCAGCCAGCTTATCGCAGTAGTCTAACTCTTGCTGCATCCGAACACCACATTCCAGTAGCCCAAATGTGTTCTGTTGGAATAGTTTAAAGTAAAATAGAGATTAGTAGCCTTGAAAAAACCAACGTAAAACATCAACGGGTGAAACATGTTGGCATAACTATCCCTGTGTGACAGAGAGACCATATAGCTAAGTACTTTTTAGTACATAATATATTAATATATACACTCTTGCATACCCTTTCCCAATAATCCCCTTTATTAACTAAACCACAGTCCAGTCTAATATTGTTCCGGCTCCCTAGCCAAATGTTTATTAAAATCAAAGTTCAGCCAGCCTATTGCGGTAGTCTAACTCTTGCTGCATCTGAACACCACATTCCAGTAACCCAACTGTGGTCTGTTGGAATAGCTTAAAGTAAAATAGAAATTAGTAGCATTGAAAAAAACCAACATAAAACATCAACCACTGTGATCTGTTGGAATGGCTTAAAGTAAAATAGAGTCAGTTCTCGTGAGTCCCACGAGAACTGCCACCAGCCATTCAGAAAGTAGAGGCGGGCCCAAGCAGGAGCACGTAAAGCTTGCTCCTGACAACCGCACTCCTGCCCTGAATACAAGAGCCATCTAGCGATGGAGGAATACTGCTGGACCTCCAGGCTGTTTAATGAAGGTACAGACGGCAACGGGCGGGCGGCTGTTTGTTTCAAATAGATGTGGCGGCAGTGCTGAGAGGCGGGGGGAGGTGTGTGTTTAGAAGAAGTGCGTCGGCGGGGGGGGGGGGTTGAAAAGGTTCAACAGTGGGAGGGTGTTTTACAAGCTATGGGGAGGGACAATTTTGGATCTTCGCTCCATAAGACGCACCAAGATTCCACCCACTTTTGGGTGGAAAAAAAGTGCGTCTTATGGAGCGAAAAATACGGTACATACTGTAAGTGTAACTAGTCTTCAACTATCATTGAAAAGGCTTGAATTAAATCCAAAATCTCTTCCCTTTATAAAGTATTTAGCAGTTATTGTGATGTACTTTGCAAATTGTGTTTGGATTTGGTCCCTATCTGGATGAATGGCTGATCAACCCACTTTTCAGAAAGAAGCCAAAGAATCAGTAAGCAAAATCATCTGGATGCTGGTGTTACTAAAGTTCATATTGTACTACCCAAAATCCCATATGCATCACCTCGGTTGGAATTTATAGAAGCTGTATTAGACCCAGCTTTTGTAACTACTCCTATAAATTTTCTTTTAACTAGTTTTCTCATGGATTTCATTTTTTAAATTTATATTCTACTGTAGCAGTTGTAATATTGGCCTGTCTATAATTGTCTCATGTTTGATTGTAGTAGCATAATCATTACTGCCAATTTGGATTTAGTTCATGCCTTTTCATTAGTAACTTGAGGTATTTCTCTGTCTTCAGAGGGCTTACAGTCTAAAAAGGCAATCCTAGAAATGGCATGCAGCAGTTACGCTCACCTTGTACATGCAAGGGGGCACCTATATTGGCTGTTATGTGCTCTAATATACTATGCACTATTCTGAAAGGTAATGTGTAAATTCCTTAGCAGACACCTGCAAAATAATGGGGCATACATATGGGTAGACCTGCATGAGCTATGGGCATGTCCACCATCAATGCATGCATCTTATAGAATGCTATCATATGCGCATATAGTTCTTTTAGGCATATCTGCATATACCTGCCATTGACTGTGGTGTAAATGGTCATGCCTTCCTTTTGGGCACACTGATGCAGATTTGTGCTATTATTCTATAACAGAATCAGGATGCCCTGTTTTTGTTGTAGAGTGGCACTTCCCATGCTGCATTTGAATGCTCTAAAGGAAGTGCCACTTTATAGATTTGCCCCCTATGTTTTTACCTGAGATAATGGAGTGTTAAGCAGCTTTCTCAAGGTCACAAAAATGTCATTGGGATTTGAACCATGGCTTCTTGATTTACAGGCTACTGTTATAAACATTAGGCTACTCCTCTACTCCAAACCAAGCCTTTCCACCACTTTTACTTCTTGCATCACATCATGCATTCCAATTAGAACTAGATCTAAAGTAGCCCCTTGTCTTGTTGGTTCTAGGACTAGTCGCTACATGAAGCAATCATTTGTGGCATCTAGGAACTTAACCTCCCTGATATGCCTTGATGAGACATTCATCTAATCAATATTGGGGTAATTGAAATCTATTTATTATTATGTTTCCATATTGAGTAGCCTGTCTAACTTCAGAAAGCATTTCATAATCTGTCTACCACACTCCTCAGTGCAGCTTGTTTCCAGCAGAATTTCTATGCAGCTTTAGTCTGTGGAATTTTTAACATGCTGCCATCCTTTCTATTACTCTGTCATTTTGATATAGTTTGTGCCCTGCTATTACAATATCCCAACAGTTGTCCTTTCTCCATGCCACCAGTCACTCATCCATCTATATTTGTAATTATTGAAGCACCAATAAAAGCAGCAGTCCTCTCTCTGCCCTCCCAACCTGACAAATGTAAAGATATATCCTTGGTACAGCTACATTATCTCCTAGAGATCAGATCCTAGCTATAGGATCATTTTCAGCAACTGATAATGATAATGATTTCTTTCCTGGAGACCCTGTTTCTGCAAAACTTCAGAGGTTTCCAGAAAAAAGGATCACTACTTTGATGCCCACATTAGAAGAAATAGAGTAGAGTCTGCAGGCATCAGCATGGGTCATGTTGAGGTTTTGGACCTTAAAGCATGAAACATACATGTGAAACCCATATAAGATGAGCCTAGTTGACCCTAAGATCTCAGTGGCTACAGCCCACTCAACATCTATAAGACAGCATTCAAATTACAATACAGCTATGGGTCTCTTACTCCTGGTGACTGGTTCAATGGACTCTGGCTAGAGGGATTGCCTTTCATATTCCTTCCACTAAAATCATCCATATAACAGGTGCTTCAGCTGGGCTTTTTATACTCATGGTCTTTGCTCTGTTCAGGAAAAGTTTCACCAAATAACTTTTTTAGTGCTAAAGGCAATTCTGAATCCTCTAAAGCAAGAGTGGACAAACTACAACTTATAGGACTTTTTCAGCCCATAGGTATCTTATATCCAGCCCTATAAACCCCAAGATCTCTTATTTTCATCCAAACCGACCATTATCTCTTGACATGAGTAAAAAATTAATAATAGAAACTACTATGCACAACTAGAAAGAAAGGACAGCTGCCTCAAATACCAAAAATGTGGAGAAAAGAGACCTCAGAATATTGGAACCCATAAATTCAGTCCATCAGTCCAGTCAACAGGGTATAGCACAATCATAGGTCTCTCAAAAAACCAAAACTTCAAAACAGTTCAAAATTATTCAATGCAGCAATATACTTGTCTCAATAGCTGTGTGCTGATATTCCTAAAAGACAGTATCAACTTGGTCACACTTAACATGGAGATACACAGCACAATTCACTTCACACTGACGGAATAAAAATTAGCTATTCTTCACTCAACCCTGACAGCGGCCCTGTTTTGCTAATGCTATTTCAAGGGCTAGGCAACAATCTCCAATGATCAAACATCAAAAAGAAATTCCCAGAAGAAAAAAAACTCACCAATGTGTGAACTTGACTCCAGGTAACTCCATGGCACTCCAGCTAACTCTAAATCAAGACATTACAATGCCATCACAATAACGTGATGATGTTATCAGCACCAAAAAATAAAATGCCCAAACCACCTTATTCCAACTTATAAAAAATACATATAGATATAAAGTCTCAGTGAAGCTCTATAACATCCTGTTCAAAGGCTTCAAATGTCCCCATGTAAACTGCGCTAACTGCCCTAATGTCCAAAAACAAAACTAAAGCCAGCTATAAAGCACTTTAGTTTTTTTTAAAATGCATTCCACTCAATGCAATTATTCAGTCCAGAAGGAGCCATAGTGTCCCAATCATAAATCCATTTTTGTTCCAGCTACCACAGACGTTTCTGAAAATTACCTCTTCAGACAGAAAATGGAATGTGATCTAGTATCCAGCAACGTAAGTCTAAAAAGTTATGGTGAAATGACATACAGTGAGACATCAAAGGTGCTGATAGTCTAGCCACTGTAAGGCAGCTCCTGTGTTCCACCAGATGTGTTCTTAAAGCCCTTGAAGTTTTACCCACATTTAACAAGTGGCATGGGCATTACAGCAAATATACCACCCTGGAGGATGCACAGTCTGTCAAATGCTTAGAAAAAACTTCATACCCCTTGGGATGAACATACCTGTCTGATTCCACCATAATAGAGCATATAGTGCACTGACCACATTTCCTGTGTCCAGATATATTCACATTCATTGTCTCAGCATGTGTCCATATATGAGGTTTATATAATAAGTCTAATCCTCTGTATTCCAAGTTTATGACAAAACTCCCTAAAAAATAAATATAGATAAGAGGGTACCAATTTTTAGGCTTGAAGACCTCAAGGGTTCACAGCTATCTAGGTTTGGAGATATACCTACCCAGAAAGCCCAACATGAACTATCACTGGTCTTAATTGCCTTTATTTTGTTTTAAACACTCTTTTTATATTTTTAATTTTTTAACTTTTGTTTTATCAAATTTCACCTAATACCTACAGTGATGAAAATCAGTCAGCTTACTCTCAAAACAGTGCTGTTAATTATTTATCCAGGCTTTATTAGCCAATAAAGCTCATGGTACTTAGTTTGTATAGCAGTGCTGAGGCTCACAACACAACATTAAATTATTGTAAAATTAAAAATAAAAATTTTAAAATATATATATACAAAAAGTTTATTAGTTGATTGGAGTTGCGAATGTGATAAAGTTAAATTATTGATAAATTAAATTTTGACAAATAAATTTGGAGGAACGGATGGAGGAGGGGTTTTTTTGCCAATGAGGTAGCTCTGATTTATGCCTGCTTGAATGCTAATGAGCAACGGCAGGATTGAGTCTGAGGCTTTTCCTCCTCTTTTATGTGTGTATACACACACACACACACACACACACACACAAACACACACACACACATATATATATATATATATATATAGTATATGCACACATATGATCCTCTATAAGGTTTTCACAGCTCTTGTTATATTAGTAATGCATTTTTTGCATTTCAAATATTCACCTATTTGAGCCAAACATAAGCTAATAACAATATTTAAAATAAATGTTTTTTGAATAAAGAAATACGATAGAATTTATTCCTTAGTTTGGGAACAAGAGAATTTGTTTCAAGGGTAGTGGAGTTTCAAGTCACTTAATTTCCTAGTGCCCCAGGTATATTAGATAAGAGTGGGAGCCCACTGGGACAAATAGAGAAAAATGCTTGAGTACCTGAATAATTTGTAATCCACATAGAATTGTAGGATATGCGGAATATAAATAAATGGGGAAAAAAGAGATGTTACTACAATCTTCAACTAATGCAGCTAATGCTGATAACTGCTGCAAAAAGTGTTTTGTATCTCTTATATAGGAACTGACCATAGATACCAATAGTTGAAGAAAGGTATCAATAAACTGACAGGACCTTTCCAACAGAGTCACGGGCAGCCACAATCAGGTGCCCAGGGGGATTAGTAATAGTCTTATTAATTTTAGACAAAATATAAAATATCAGTCTTTTAAAAAATCGATAATTCAAAAAATCATATTCTTTCTAACATAGGACATTAAAATAATCCTGAGAATTTAAGAAAACCACAGCCCTACCTTTATCTGCTTCTCGAATCACAATAGAGGGCTCATTCCTCAATTTAGTTAGGGCTTTCTTTTCTGATATAGACAGATTTCTAATAAAAAGGTCTTAAAATTTTTCAAAACTAAGGGCTCCTTTTACTAAGACGCGCTAGCGGTTTTAGCGCACGCTACACGCTAATGCCTCCAAAGAACTTGCGTTAGTATTTTTCATGTAGCGCGGAGTTAGCGCGGGCTAAAAACGCTAGCGCACCTTAGTAAAAGGAGCCCTAATTCTGTAAACATATAAATGACAGGGTCAGTAGTCCCAGGAAGAATCCACGAAGAAGGGATCTTAACTCTACCCTGCTGAGAATCTGACATTTCTTTCTCAGAAAAAAAAATCAATCTCAATTGTAATTTACGAACATTGTTTTTAAGGTCCACTTGCGCTTGAAAAGAGTCATGACCCTTCATAGGGACAAAAAAGTCCCTTTGATAATTAATTGTGAATATTCATCAGCAGTCAAATTATAATCAGACAAATTGATGACTACTGATTTCTGGACTATGAGGATCACATCACTGGATGACTTTTGTTGGAACTCTTGTATCTCCCTCTTCTTCTCCTGCCTCTCCCTCTCCAATTGCCTCTGAATGTGCCCCAACCCTTTTCCCCATCTGAACTGTCCTGTCAACACTATAATGACTCAAAGCAGATTGAAAACCCATTCTCTTACTCTGTATTTCTTCTGGAGCCCTCATCCAAGCCCTCTGTATAGTCTTTCTGATCTCTTTGACATTTTTTAATTGTCTGAGATTTCAGTTCCTTTCTAAACTTTTCAATCTGTGCATCAATATTTTGCAATTGTTCCTGATAGTTGCTGATATTCTGTAGACTAGACCAGTGGTTCCCAACCCTGTCCTGGAGGAGCCCCATGCCAGTCGAGTTTTCAGGATAGCCCTAATGAATATGCATGGAGCAGATTGCATGCCTGTCACTTCCATTATATGTAAATCTCTCTCATGCATGTTCATTAGGGCTAGCCTGAAAACCCGATTGGCCTGGTGGTCCTCCAGGACAGGGTTGGGAACCACTGAACTAGACAATTCTTAAGCTAACTTTACCTGTTCAATTTTTAATTTTTCTTGGGAAGTTTGAATAATCAATAACATTAAGGGCTCCTTTTACTAAGCTGCGCTAGCGGTTTTAGCACTCTAAACGCTAACTCCAGCATTGAGCTGGCGTTAGTTCTTGGCGCATAGCACGGGGTTAGCGCATGCGGCAATGCAGCGCGTGCTAAAAATGCTAGCGCACCTTAGTAAAAGGAGCCCTAAGTCTAAAGAACATCTATTAAGAATACAGTGCCATTTTGGAAAGTGCGGCAGTGGCACAACAGCAGTTGGAGCGCAGCTTGAGGCAAAACATGAAGCCCCTGTTGGGTTTTTTTGGACAAAGACAGTTGAAAGTTAAGTGAAAGACAGTTTGATAGTTTAATGAAAAATTCCTAATTTTTGTTCTTCAGCGCGAAATGGACTGTGCTTTGTAACTCCATATTAAGTGTGACTGAATTGATATCATCTTTTAGGAATCCCAAAACACAGCTATTGAGATACAATTACATTGCTGCATTGAATAATTTTGAACTGTTTTGAAGTTTTGGATTTTTGTGGAGTTTTTTGAAAGACCTATGATTCTGCTATATACCCTGTTGACAGGACTGAAGGACTGAATGTATGGGTTCCTATATTCTGATGTGTATCTTTCTCTAAAATTTTTGGTGTTCGAGACAGCTGTCATTTCTTCCTAGTTGTGCATAGTAGTTTCTATTATTAATGTTTTGATTTTCAACATTTTAGAAATTTAGTTAATTTGAATTCACTTTATGCAATTGAAGAATTATGAATAGAAGCCAGAAGATCATGTAGGCTGTGTATCAAAAAAAGAGAAGAGAGATGGCAACTGAATGTGCAGAGCTAGTATGAAATCTCTATTAAGGTTTCTGCCTGATATTTGTTGATATTTGTATGGCTCTGGGCTCTGGGCTCAGCTGCAAGCTACCACTCACAGCTTGATGAGTTGCTGAGTATTAGAAAGTTGGCAGGATTTATATTCTTGATGTGCAGGAAGTATCTAAAGGGCAACAGAAAAGCCAAAAGCTAGTTCAGCAAACATCTGATTGCTGAGTAGAAGACAAACAGTGATAAGAATGCAGCAGGATGTACATATTATCTAGTGCTGCTGTGATTCCAGAGACCTAGAAAAGACTGGTAAATAACATCATGTGGTAGAAATATATAATAAAAAATAGAAAAGGAAAAACCAAGGTGTAGTGAAAAAGTATAAAGATGGAGAAGAAAAAGGGGGGAGTATGACGTTCTTACCTGCATGGGGAAGGGGATCCTCTGGCGCTCCCATTTGGAGGGCTTTCCTTTGTTTCTGGTATACAGCTACTTTGAAATCTTTCTGTTACTGTTTAATTCATATCCATCCCAAACTCAATTTTGATTTATAGGCTTTTAAGACAATTAAGAGAGGGGGAAACTTTTCACCTTAGAGCGTAATTTGAGATTTTCATGAGTAAGTGATTTTAGCTGTTAACAGTGGACTAATTACACAGGCCTACAAAAAAATATTTCTTGGTGCCTTGTTTTTTTTTTTTACCTGTTCCTGGGGTTATTTGGGGCACTGATTTAGAAAATTTCATTGGATAGACTGCATCAGCTCTAGTTTCTTAGATATGGTTGAATTTATTAATTTTTGTACTGCTATTTAAAAGATCTCTTCTGCAAAATCGGGATGTCATAACAAGCTTTATTCCAGGACAAGCAGGCAGCATATTCTCACACATGGGTGACGCCACTGACAGAGCCTCGGTACGGACACTTGAAAAGTGAATCACAACTTTAAGTTGAGAAAGTTGGCGATCAGCCCGCACTACGCATGGACGAGTGCCTTCCTGCCCGACGTAGGCACGCGGCCCCTTCAGTTTTCTAGTTTCTGCGGAGCTAGAAAAACACATTTTTCAACGGCCGTTGAAAGTTTTTCTCTCGCTTGCTTTCCTGCTCTCGCGGATCGTGACTTTTGTCATAGTTTTCATTTTCATTAAAAAAAAAAATTGTGAAAAAGAAATCTCTTTTTTTTTCTTTTTCTTATGCTGTCACGGGCTTTTGGCCCAGCGGGGCATTCTGAGTTCCTTTCACCATCGAATTTGATTTTTCCACGGCGGTCTTTCCGTCCATGTCCCGCCCGCTGATGGGTTTCAAAAAGTGCGGTCGCTGTGTTTGGGCCATAACCATCATCGATCCTCACTGCTGGTGCCTCCAGTGTCTGGGGCCCGAGCACCGTTCCGAATCCTGCTCTTCTCTCCAGAAGCGTACCTTAAAGAACAGGTTACTTCAGCAAAAACAGCTTTTCGGTGCCGCAATCGAAGCGGAGCCAACTTCATCTCTGACACCACCTGCATCGACCAAGTCCGCACCAACCAAGATGACACCGAGACCTTCAACTATAGTGGATCCACCAATTTTAACTCTGGTGTCGCAATTCACCATGTCCCTAGGTAAGCCGGCTAAGAAGCTTTCCACTTCCCCCTCTGGGACGCAGGTCAAAGTTGCAGTGAGTCAAGTCCTGCCGACCTCAAGTAAGTCCCGCAAATGCATGGCTCTGCTCTCGATGAGTATCTCTACTTCAGTCTCCTCATCCCTGGACCATGCCATTAAGCCAATGATACCGGCTAAAAAGCAATCGATACCAGCTCTTTCCCTTTAGCAGATTATTGACACCTGCTAAGGGAAAAACTAGGGAAACATTTTCACATGTTGGTTCTGTCCTCCCTTGTGCAACTGTCAACACTGACTCTCCAGGAGATGGTCCGGTCTGAGTTCTTCATGGCACCGACCATTCCTGTGACCACTACTCATCCGATGCGGACATCCTCGACAAGGGAGTCGAGTATTACATCGAGTCATCACCGGTCTTCCTCTGACACATCAAGAGAGGCCACATCGGTACAGTCAGGCAAAGCCTCACGCAAATCTAAACATCTTTAGGTCTCCACACCGAGCAGTCGGCACCGATCTCACCATTCAACTTTCCTACTGAGAGATTCAGACCTATTGGGTGATTCTGAGCCAGAACTGCCATCTTCTACAGAGGACAGTTCTTCTGTTTCTGATTCTCCTCGTCGTTCACCAACCAGAGCATCATCTCCTTCTGAGAAGCTTTCCTTCTCTAGGTTCATGCGCAAGATGGCAATGGACCTGGACATTCCTTTAGAGGTGGATTCCAAATATAGCAAAGAATATTTGGAAACTTGTGATTACGACCTTCCCCTAAGGATATGCTAAAGCTTCCTCTTCATGGCATACTTTGAGAGACTTTTTATAAGAACTTTAAGACTCTCATTCTGTGCCAGTAGCCCCCCAAAAGTTGGAATCTCTCTACAAAGTGGTGCCATTACCAGGATTTGACACCTCAATTGCCCCACGAGTCTCTAGTGGTGGAGTCCACATTAAAAAAGTCATCTGGGGCTAGTGTATATGTGTCCATACCTCCTGGCAAAGAAAGAAGGACTTTGGACAAGTTCAGCAGGCGCCTCTACCAAAACTCAATGTTGGCGAATAGGGCAGGAAATTATAATTATTTTTTTTCCTAATACCTCAAACATCTTGTCAAACAGTTTTCATCATTCCAAAAATGCATCCCTGCATGTAAAGCAAAGAATTTTCAGTCTCTTGTCTCTACTGTCCTACCGCTTTGTAAATATATGGTGAGATCAGCCTATGACACTTTCTAACTCACCTCTCGAGCGGCAGCTATATCGGTAGCAATGAGACATCTTGCGTGGTTGCTTGTTTCAGACCTCGACGTTAACCACAGGACCATCTGGCCAATGCTTCATGCCTTGGTGATGAGCTGTTTGGAGCCTCTACTGACACTGCTACCCAAAAGCTGTCTGCTCACAAAACCAGATGGGATGTGCTGGTGAAACCCAAAAAGAAGCCTCCACTTGCTCGTCCATTTAAACCTGCTTCTTCTTACCAGTGCAGATATACTGCAAAGCCTACTGCTCCTGCTCCTCCTCCACCTTGCAGGCAGAGACATGACTCATGTCAACAACCTAAGCAACCGGCTGCTACTCAAGAGCCTGCCCAGCCTTTTTGACATGATCCTTCAGAGCATAGCCGCCATCCCTCTGTTACTCATTCTACCTCAGCCGATATGGGGATGTCTTCAGATTTACACCAATTGCTGGGAGCTCATTACATCAGATCTTTGGGTCCTCAACATCATTTGTCAGGATTATGTCCTTCATTTTCACACCCTTCCTCCAGACCATCCTCCAAGAGAGTCTGCTTTAAACCCAACACAGAACTCTCTATTACTCCAGGAGGTTCAATCCCTGCTTCTCCTCAATCAAGGAAGTTCCTCCCTCTCAACAGCATCAAGGCTTTTACTCCCGATACTTCTTGGTCCCAAAAAAGACTGGAGGACTGCGACCCATTCTGGATCTCCGAGTTCTCAACAAATATCTTGTCAGAGAGAAGTTTTGAATGCTCTCTCTCACCCTTCTCTATCCCCTATTGGCTCAGAATGAATGGCTATGGTCTCTGGACCTCAAGGAAGCCTACACGCATATACCAATACATCCAGCTTCCAGGAAGTACCTTCGATTCCAAATTGGTCATCATCACTACCAGTACAAAGTCCTTCCGTTTGGCCTGCCATCTTCTCCCAGAGTCTTCACAAAGTGTTTAATTGTATTGGCAGCAGCCCTCCGATCCCAAGGTCTCCAGGTGTTTCCTTATCTGGACAACTGGTTAATCAAGGCTTCATTGTCTCAAGATGTATCTCTGGTGATGACTCACACCATTTCTTTCCTTCAAGTCTTGGGCTTCGAAATCAATTTTCCAAAGTCCAACCTGCAGCTTACTCAGCGTCTCCAGTTCATTGGGGCTATTCTGGATACTACTCTCATGAGGGCGTTTCTTCCCTTAGGTCGCCTAACTGTTTTGCTCCATCTCTGTCAACAGATGTTTCAGCTCCAAACAATCTCTGCGAGACGCATGATGGTCCTCTTGGACCACATGGCTTCAACAGTTCATGTCACCCCACTTGCTAAACTGCATCTTTGCACTCCTCAGTGGGCCCTCGCTTCTCAGTGGTCTCAGGCAACAAATCCGCTCTCACAGCATATCTCTGTAACCTCATCTCTTCTGCAGACACTCCACTGGTGGATGACTGCCTCCAATCTATCCAGAGGTTTCCTTTTCCTTCTTCCTCCTCATCAACAGGTGCTCACAACAGATGTTTCTTCGTAAGCCTGGGGTAGGGCCACATGAGCGGTCTTCAGACACAAGGTCACTGGACTTCCACAGAGCGCAAATTTCACATCAATTTGTTCGAGCTCAGAGTGATGTATTATGCACTGAAAGTTTTCCAACATCTAAGCAATCAAGTCCTCCTCCTTCGCACGGACAATCAAGTAGCAATGTACTACATAAACAAGCAAGGAGGCATGGGCTCTCTTCCTCTGTCAAAAGGCTCAAAAGATTTTGCTTTGGGCAACAACCCGCATCCTTTTCTTAAGGGCAGTCTACATACAGGGAGAGAAGAATTCCTTGGCAGACAACCTCAGCAGAATTCTTCAGCCTCACAAATGGACTTCAGTTCTACAACTCTTCAGTATATCTTCACACAATGGGGCACTCCTCAAGTGGACTTGTTTGCTGCTCCCCACAATCACAAGTTTCCCCAGTTCTGCTCCAGACTTTTCTCTCCTCACCGTCTGGAAGCAGATGCATTTCTCCTAGACTGGACACAAATGTTTCTCTATGCATTTCCTCCCACTCCTTTTATCTTGAAAACGCTGTTCAAACTCAAGCAGGAATCAGCCACCATGATACTAATAGCTCCTCGGTGGCCCAGACAGCATTGGTTCTCCCTTCTATTTCCTACTCTGCTTACACAGAATCATGGAGCTCTTCTTCATCCCAAATTGCAATCATTGCACCTGACAGCTTGGTATCTCTCAGGCTGACTTCATTACATCTCTTCCAGACCATATGTGATATTATTGACGCTTCCAGGAAATCGGCCACTCAACAATGTCACCAACAAAAGTGGACTCGGTTTTCTTCCTGGTGTTTCTGTCATCATCATCAATATCCAACTTCCTTGTCAGTGGAATTGGTGTTGGACTATCTACTCCATCTGTCTCACTCTGGTCTCAAGTCTACCTCTTTCAGAGTCCATCTTAGTACTATTACAGCTTTTCACGTGCCAGATGAGGGCAAGCCTCTTACTGCTCATCCTTTGGTTTCCAGATTCATGAAAGGTCTTTTCAATGTTAAACCACCTCTCAAACCTCCTCCTGTAGTCTGGGACCTTAATGTAGTTCTTTCCAGGTTGTTGAAGTCGCTGTTTGAACCAATGGCCACATCTCATCTTACATTTCTCACCTGGAAAGTTGTTTTTCTGATCTCGTTCACTTCTGCCAGGAGAGTCAGTGAGTTACAGGCGTTGGTGGCAGATCCACCCTTCACAGTATTTCACCATGACAAGGTGGTTCTACGTACACATCCTAAGTTTCTACTGAAAATTGTTACGGAGTTTCATCTCAATCAATCGATTGTTCATCCAGTTTTTTCCCCAAGCCTTATTCTCATCCTGGAGAAATGGCACTACATACTCTGGACTGTAGATGTGCATTGGCTTTTTATATCGACAGAACAAAGCCACATAGAACATCTCCCCAGCTATTCCTCTCATTTGATCCAAACAAGTTGGGGCATCCTGTTTCCAAAAGAACTCTTTCCATCTGGTTAGCTGCCTGTATTTCATTCTACTTCACTTGGACCGGACTGCCTCTAGAGAGTTGTGTCACAGCTCACAAAGTACGAGCTATGGCAGCTTCTGTTGCTTTCCTTAGAACCACTCCCATTCAAGAAATCTGTAACACTGCCACCTGGTCCTCAGTTCTTACATTTACTTCACATTACTGTCTGGAAACTTTTTCCTGAAGGGATGGACATTTCGGCCAATCAGTATTACAAAATTTATTTTCTTAAAGATCAACTCTCCCTCCATCCCATTCTAATTAGCTTGGAGGTCACCCATGTGTGAGAATATGCTGCCTGCTTGTCCTGGGATAAAGCACAGATATTATCACAACCCTCCCACCTCCCCTGGTTGGCTTCTTAGCTGGCTTATCTTAACTGAAGGGACCGCGCATCTACGTCAGGCAGGAAGGCACTCGCGCATGCGCGGTGTGGGCTGATCGCGAACTTTCTAAACTTAAAGTTGCGATTCACTTTTCAAATGTCCATATCGGGGCTCCATCAGTGATGTCACCCATGTGTGAGAATATCTGCCTGCTGTCCCTGGATAACACCTGTTATGGTAAGTAACTGTGCTTTCTTTTTTGAATGGGAAATTTATGTAATTAAATTTCCCATATTTTTGTGTGTATAATGACCTTTATTTCACAACTATTTGTCTACTTCCTTTCCTATAATGCATACTGGCATAAAAATATAAAGCTTAAATGACAAAATCACCTTTGTTCTGTTATTTAATTATGTGCAAAAAATTTAGATTGTAAACATGATTTTCTTAGATTACATAAATTTGTATTTCAAAGGTTTCTCAGCCTGATCTGTTTAAAACAGTTGCACATAGATTTACATTCTAATGGGTTTTTCAACTCCCCCCCCCACCCACTTTTACGAAACTGCGCTAGCATTTTGTAGCGCCGGAAGTCGCACTGTTCCTGACGCTCATAGGAACTCTATGAGCGTCGGGCGCAGCACGGGCCATTCAGCGCGGCTCCCCATGCTACAAACTGCTAGCGCAGTTTGATAGAAGAGGGCCCTTGTCTTCTGTTACCTGCTTTGTTTTTGCGTACAAGTTAGCAGATATAATGAGTGTTTACATATTTCCAACTGTAGTTTTACATCCAAAACATTGGATTGTAAAAGGTAAGTAACTTAATTCCCAAACAAGTTCCTTGCTTTAACTTCAAATTGCATGTGTTTTTTGTCTATGTGTCTTGTCTGTCTGTTTTAATTAGCTTGTAAGTTTCCAGGAGTATAGACTGCCTATTATATGTATCTGTAAAATATTTCATAAATTTGGGGATGCTATACAAATAATTGTAATAAAAGCATCTATGTTAGTTGTGTTGCTATTCAGGAGTCTAATAAAGAAACACTTAATACTACCCTATTCTTACAAGAAAACAGAAACTCTATGACAGGCTGTTGAGCAACAGAATGTTTTGGAGAAGGCATTACAGATTAGTCAGTGGAATTAAAATTGAAATAAACCAATGATAAGGAGATGTATTTGATTTAGACTTGGAAGCCCTCACAGAAATATAATCTGAACTGATAAATGATTTCTCTCCAAGGACAAGGAGGACATCTTATTATCACAGATGAGTGACTTCATCTAATGGAGTATTTACATGTATGCTTTCCAGTGTTCAAATTTTTCAACACTGAGAACTGCTCCACTCCATGAACTTGGTAACAATACAACAACCTCATTAGAGTTAGGATCAGGCCTCTGATTTTGGTCCAGCTATCTTCTCAGGCGGTCCCTGCACCAGCATTGGCCCTGCCTTAATGAGTACTTGACCTCAAGTAGCATTTCTGGGTCTTGTTACAGAAGGAATTAGCACTAAGTTAAAGATATTAAGTGGAGAATTATTGATATACACTTCCCCTCCATATTCGAGGTGGTAGGGGGAACAGCATGGCAGTGAATACCGAAAAACCGTGAATAACTTTTCGCATGTTATTCACGGGTTTTTGGTAAAATAGCCCTTAAAAAGATAATAAACCATGAATAACCTGACCTGCAATTTGTTATGTACAACACCGGGAGCAGCGATTTCCTCCGTGAACTGCTGGGAGGAGTGATTTCTTCCGTAACCCACCGGTGAGCAGCGATTTCCTATGTGAAACGCCAGGTTCAGTGATGCAAATTAGGGGGCAGAGTCGGGAACAAAAACCTGCGAATAATCGAAACCGTGGATAACGAAACCGCGAATACGGAAGGGAAAGTGTAGTAAAGATAGGGAGGGAGGGTGGAAATTTTGAAAAGATCTTGAACTTTAGAGAACAGTACTGGATTTATACATTAAATACAGTGACTCCCTTCGGTCTTAATTGTGAGATAAAATGAGCATTATTGATTTAACCAGGGATGGCTTTGATTGGTGAGTGGTAGAATGGTGTTATTGAGCAGTGACATAAGTTTGAATGAGTGTTTCAGAGTTATTCTATGTCTGGAAAAAGCTGGGGCAGATAGTGGTTCATGGCAGGAGAAGGTGAGTGGGAGTGTCATTTGTAAGGGTAAAGGTGAAATGAGTGAAAGTAAAGAAATGAATATACCCATTTTTGTTGTAGGGGAAGTCCTTGAAAAACCCATCTTTTTTGGCAAAACATGTTGGACATGTTCTCTCTAGCCGATGGACAAAATAGTTTTGAGATAAGTTATTTATATTAAGTTTATTGAAAAACGTAAAGTATGAATGATTTGATATAAAGCACTAAAAGTTTAAAAGGATGATGACAAGGTGGGCGTTTAAATCTTAGTGCAATGAATGCTATTGAGCACTAAGTGGCACCACTGAAGATGTTAAAAAGTTAAAATGTTTCTATTCCACTGATAATATTGTTATATTAATTGCTTGCAAATTAATATGGGTGCTTTACAAGTGGGTTGGATTAGGACTTAAACACAGCTTTCACATGGGTTTGAATACTCCAAGAGACAGAGCCTGACATATCGAATCAGGCAGTTTGTTCCAGGCTTACGCTGCAGCAAGGTAAAAGGGATGGAGTCAGGAGTTGGTAGTAGAGAAGAGTAAAGATGAGAGACTTACCTGATGAATGGAATTCCTGGAGTGGAGTACAGGGAAATATAACAGAGTGAGAGAAAGTGAAGAACTGCAGAGAGACCATAATCTTCATCTCGCCCTGTTGGCCAAGTCAGATATGATTGCCTCTACTTCTGGAATTGTTTTCCAAAGAACCATGAAGACTAAGACTATTTTCTTGCCTTCATCAATCAGAAAGAGCAATCTCTTCTCCATCCCAGCTTCCAATCCCCGGTCATCACAGCTTAGAAATGGCATCCACTAAAAGGTTATACAATTTCTAATGAAAGAGGTCTGCTGTCTGGTGCGAGGGTAAGACCTAGACTCTTTCTCCTGTCCTACACAAAAATTGCTTGAATACTGTCTGCACCTTTCTAAGTCTGGTCTTAAAACCAACTATGTAGGGGTTCACCCCACTACAATTGGTGTTGATCACTGTGTGGAAGGTAAGACAATCTCTATACAGACAGCCTTTAGTTCATTTATGAGAGGTTTGCTTTTGTTGAAACCTATAACCAAACCTCTGACATTGTTCTCACCCAACTGTTGAAAGCTCCTATTGAGCTGCTTGACTCTTGTCACTGGAAGTAAATGACTTTGGAAGGTCTTTGGTTTTGATGATGGTAATGTCAGCACCCAGGGTCAGCAAGCTTCAGGCCCTAGTAGCTGATCCTCTTTACACAAAGTTTCATCACAACAAGAATAGTTTGCCACACATATCCTAAGTTCCTTCCTAAGGTAGTGTATTCCATCTTTACCAATCAGTTGTTCTGCCAACATTTTTCACATAGCCTCATGCCCATTCTGGTGAAGGCATACTACATGCTTTGGACTGCAAACAAGTTTTAGCCTTCTGTCTGGAGCAGACTAAGGGCTCCTTTTATCAAGGTGCGCTACGGGGGTTAGCGCGTCGGACATTTCATCACGCGCTAACCCCCGCGGCACACCAAAAAACTAACGCCTCATCAATGGAGGCGTTAGCGACTAGCACAGCAGGCGGTTGAACATGCAGTATTCCGCGCGTTAACCGCCTACCACAGTTTGATAAAAGGAACCCTAAGACCCATAGAGAGTCCATCAAGCTTTTTGTTTCTTTTGACCCAAACAGAATGGGGGAAGCCATTGGTACATGCACTTTATCCAAACTAATTTAGGTATTTATTTATCTAAAAAATTTCTATTGTGCTTTTAGCTTAAGCGGATTCCAATATGTATCCACATACATAAGTAGATCAAACATAACAAATACATAAAATTTATAAATTCTATAAATCTAAACAAATTAACTTAAAAAGTAAGATGCATCAAACTCCCATTTCTAATTTAATCCTTATAGGAAAAAGAAGGACAGCTCCTTATTTATATATATAAAAAAAAAAAAAGCTATGACACATAGATGTTTTTAAAGATTTTCTGAAAGTTTTAAAATTTGAACATAATTTTAATGTACCTTCATAACCTATTCTGGGCTCCTGGGGAGGACAGGCTAGAAAACTAATAAATAAATGTATTCAGTTGGCTAGCAGATGTCATCTCTTTTGCTTATACTCAGGCTCTGCTAACCTTGAGAGTCATGTCATGGCTCAAAATGCAGCCATGGCTGCTTAAGTAGCCCACTTGAAGTTAGCCTTCATTGAGGAGATTTGCAAAGATGTGAATTGGTCATCAGTTTATACATTCACATCTCACTACTGCCTAGAGCAGGATTTTCGATGTGATAGCCAATTTATTTATTTATTTTTATAATGTCTATACCGTTTTTATCCAAAACGGTTCACAAGGGGTTACATACATAAAATGTTAAAAATCTATACAATTTGGTTAGACAGTCCTGCAGAATTTATTCAGGGTCTAGAATCTGACTCCACTCCCCATAGGCCCTTTTTTATTCTGTTCCAAACTGTACAAAAAAAAAACTTCCAATAAAACAAATTACATTTACTTGATGGCTTTGCCTGTTACAGGCCCCCCTATTTCCTCGTTTATTGTTTTGATGAACCTAGTAGCTAGGGATTCCCATTGGTGGCAATACACTGTCCTTCTTGTCATTTAGAGAAAGTATTACTCACTTGTAGTAGGTGTTCTTTAAGGACAGTAGGACACATATTACCACATACCTTTCCACTTAAATTTTTATATTCTACTGTCTGGTCCCATGTGGCTGCAGCAGACAGGAAAGTGCACATACATTTGCAGCTGGCACTGCCAAATGCTTCTAGAAAAATTAAAATGCTGAGCAGCATCCATTCTGGGACTCCATCAGATGACATCATCTAGTAATATGTGTCCTGAGGTCCTTGGAGAATACTTGCTAAAGGTGAATAACTTCACTTTATTGACAAAATCATTAGCAGGCTAATGAAGGAATGTATTTTCCTGCATGTAATGGACATATATTGTGAATTTGAACTACTATGTAATAAATTTGTTTAAAAAGTAGCAAAATCAAGCTGAGGCTTTACCCAGAACATCTTAATGTGGCTCAAATTATAGTTCTTGCCAAACCTGGCCGGGATCCTACCAGACCAGAGTCCTACCAACCAATCTCATTGCTTAATTGTGAAGTCAAGCTATTGGCTAAAGGTCTTGGCCAATCGGTTGGCGCAGGTGATTCTTCATATTCTTCATGAGCCTCATGTAGGGTTTATTCAGGGCCGCTCAGTAGCGAAAAATCTTCAGAGAATACTGACATCTATAGAATCTCATAATTGAGTAGGTGTTTCCCTACTGCTTGTTAATTTTGATGTCGAAAAAGCATTTGATAGAGTCAACTGGGACTTTTTGTATGCTACTCTTGCTAGATAGGCTTTTGCAGATCACCTTGTCTCCACCATCCAGGTACTTTATGCGTCTCTGGAGTATTTGGTGAATAACTGTAAATATTCTAAGTTTGGGATCTCGAGGGGGACCAGACAGGAGTGTTGATTATCGCCTTTGTTATTCATTTTGATGATGGACCCCCTCATTCATGATATTCAGGTGAACCCTGAAATTCAGGAAGAACATACGGGGGATCACTGTTTTAAAGTGGCAGCATTTGCGGATGACCTACTCTACAGGTCTGTAGCTACACTGTTGGAGTTAATGAGAGAATATGGGGACTTTGCAGGCTTCTGTTTGAATCTCGGTAAACCAGAGGTGCTACCGTCATCACAAGAACTGAAAGCTCTGTGGACTGATTCCTTCCACTATCTGGGTATACAGCTTACAACTTTGATGAGTAAGCTCTATTTGGTTAATGTCAAGGAGCTCCTGAGTCATACTGCACATCAATTGGAGGCTTGGAGAAACTTGTCTCTTACTCCCATACTAGCTTTAATCTAAATGGTAATTTTTCCGCAATGGCTAAATGTCCTTCAAACGCTCCCTTTGAAATTATTGAAGAAGGATTTGAGAGCTTTGAATAGGTTCGTTTTGGATAGTCTCGTTTCTGCTGGCATAGGCAAATACCTAAATCGTGTAATAGCTTCCTGGGTGTTGGGGGTAGAGACAGGGGGGGGGGCTAGGTATTCGAAACTTGGATTTATACAACATGGCCTACCTCCTGAGATATTTGAAGGATTGGCTTTTAGGGAAACTACAATATACTCCCACCTCATTGGAGTTGGCCTTTTATGCCCCTTATTCTTTTCAGACTTTGCTGCAACTGCCAAGGGTAGTTCTGCCATGTGGCTTTCAAAACAACATGCTTTTGATCTCCATGAGGGCAGCTTGGGAGAAGCTAACGTGTTGTTTAGGTCATTGCAAGGCAATCCTTAATTTGAGCCTGGGGTGGATAACTGTAGTTTTCTCCATTAACAGACACGAGGCATCTCTTTGGTGGAGCATCTTTTAGATGAGAAGAGTGGATTACGGTCCCTTGCGGCTCTTAGAGACCGACTGGAGAACTGCTGGGGTGATACTTTTGCATATTGTCAAGTTAAATATTACATATTGTCTTTGCTAAAGGATAAATTAAGTCACCCTATGGGGTGTCATCTTTGAGAGGTTTTGTTTTTTTTTTGCTCTGAATGATCTTTCGAACATTTCAGTGTCAGCATTCATCAGGGCTCTCCTCCAATTTGAACCCCCCGAAGGACTATCAACATATTAGAACTGGCTGAGAAACAGAGCTCCATATTGTTCTGGACCATTGGAATATCCTGCTGAATCATAGTAAACTTTCTCGGTTAATTAGAGGTGAGGTGTTGCGTGAATGTTATGTTGTATCTTACCTATTTTACTTGAGTTCAGCTACACAAGATTGGAGGGGTAGACTCACCTGTGTGTCTTAAATATGGTAAGGACCCCAATAATTTTTTGCATCCGTTTTAGGATTGTTGGAAAATTCAAGTATTATGGGATAAAGTGGTGCGGTACCTTCATTCGTTATTGGGTTGTCCCGTTGCAGGCACAATAGAACAATTAGTGTTGGATATCCCTCATTCGTTTCATGACCTACCCAAGGGAAGAATTCTGCTCTATTGTAGGGCTTGTCTTCTAGCCCGTAAAAGCATTTTACAACAGTGGACTTCCTCGGATCCGCCCTCTTTTTGGAAGTGGGGAACTCAGGCTCACACCTTGGCCATGTAGGAGGCACAGGAGATGGAAGGTCATGTTTAGTGACGCTACCGCTTCTTCCTTACTTGGGATTATTATTTGAAGTCTTTACATCCCAGGGGGCGCAGTCTTATTTTGAATTCCATTTCTTAAATCCCTTTGCGAGCTGGTTTGCATATACCCTTCTGATTGGGATAGCCTCTCTGCTCATTAGTTCTTCTGTAGAGGGGGTTAGCTTGAGATGGGGGAGGCTTCTGCTCTTAGTGAGCCTTGGGGCCATAAGAATCCAGGCTCTAGGCTAAGCTTAGATTCATTATTGAGTCGGCTTGTCCTTTCTCATTGAGTTGGGACTTTGGAGGTGGGCTGAGGGAGGAGGGCTGGGTGGAAGAAGGAGGAGAGGGGACTTTGGGGATGCTCACGATTCATTTATTACCTGTTTCCTCCTTATCATGATGACTTTTACAGCATGTATTCTGTGGCTGTTTGGCTTCCTAATTCTCTATCCAACACTGTTTCTAAGTACCTTGTTTTATTAAGGATAGAGCATGATTTGGGTGGGAGATATATGTAGGATTTATGATTGGTTTCCTCAAACTTGGAACAGATGTATCCTACTGTTTACTTGTTTATCGATTTTTCAATAAAAAGAAAAGATTTAACATAAAGAGTAGCAAAATCAGTGATTTTGCTTTGCTTTCAGGAGAAAGAGAACTGGGAACTTTTGGAGAAGTACCGCAGAGCCAGTGTACAAGCAGAAGCTTGGGAAACCAAAGCTCACGATGCTGAGGGGGATTGCAGCTCAATGCGACTTGACCTTCTTAGTTCAGAATCTGAGCGTCGCAGAGTAAAAGAAAAGATTGAGGCGCTTGAGGCGCAACTTGAACATGTAAGTTGGAGAAACTTCTTTACAGTCAGCAGAGAATTACAGCTAATAATATCTTTATGATAAAAATGATCATACAACTGAATTATGTCTTTTTGCACAGGTTCACTCAAATTACTATCAGCAAAGGAAAATATCAAATAGACTGCTCCATTGTGTTTCACAGAGGAAACAGATTTATCATTAACTTAGACAAGCACATGTTAAAATTCACCTACTGAAGTAACACTCCTGGAAACCATAGAATACATTAAAATTTCTGGCTGTAATATTATAAAGATATTTCTGTAATAATTCAAGGTTTGTGTTTTTTTGTGGTTGTGCTAGTAAAAGAAATGTCAGTATCAATGCTTTATTCTGAGAGAGAGAGATCAGTTACTACAAAAATCCAATCAGAGGCCAAGAAATTGTGTCAGAAAGATACTAAAAAAGCCCCATTTGTCTTTGGTACCAAAGCCTAATTTTAAAAAATTCCAAGAGAACCTTGATGCATTGCCCTATACTGTATTTACTACATCTTATGTAAGGAAGCTTTTTGTCTCGCTATGCAAATATTAAGAACATAAGTAGTAAATTTAAGAGACTAAGGGCACCTTTTACAAAGCTACAGCAGCAATTCCCATGTGGCAAATGCTACCACAGCTTTGTAAAAGGGAACCTAAGATTATAATCAGCATACTCTGCTTTAAAAGTGAGGTTCATTCTTATCATTCTATGTACAGAACTAATTCATTTGGAGACCCTATCCCATCACAGAGAGTTTCAAAGAGGAATTCTCATCTTATTTCTCCTCAAGCTCCCTTCTCTCCAGTTACAAGAAACAGGTGTCTTCTAAGGACCTATCATAAGAACATAAGAAGTTGCTTCCACTGAGGCAGACCAGAGGTCCATCTTGCCCAGCGGTCCGCTCCCGCGGCGGCCCATCAGGCCCATTGCCTGATCAGTGGTCCCTGGCTATTCCTATAACTTGCCTCTCACTCCTATCCCTGTACCTACCTCTACTCTTATCTGTACCCCTCAATCCCTTTGTCCTCTAGGAACCTATCCAAACCTTCTTTGAAGCCCTGCAACGTGCTCCTTTGCTAATTTTGTTCAGTTTTTGCTGGCTTCCAGTAAGAAAGAAGGCATATACTATATATAAATGGCAGAGAAATTCAGTTGCCACATCAATCTGCTGTGGTAGAATATGCTCCAATTAGGCCTAAATAAGTGCCTCATTGCTCCTTTGGTTGAGTGTCAGACTTTGGACCATTATGGGAGAAAGCATTTTCAAAATGCAATGCTTGAGGTCTGCATAGCATCCTTCCAGATCTACAGAAGGCTTCATCCAAGGCAAGACAAATGATGGGCTGTATCCGTAGGGGTTTTGTCAGCAGAAAACCTGAAGTAATAATGCCACTGTACAGATCCATGGTGAGACCTCATCTCGAGTATTGTGTTCAATTCTGGAGACCACACTACCGAAAAGATGTGTTGAGAATTGAGTCGGTTCAGCGAATGGCTACTAGGATGGTTTTGGGGCTCGGGGATCTCACGTATGAAGAAAGGTTAAAAAAACTGCGGATGTACTCATTGGAGGAGCGAAGACAGAGAGGAGACATGATTGAAACCTTTAAGTATATTACTGGGCGTATAGTGGTGAAAGATGATATCTTCAGTCTTACGGGGCCCTCGGTAACCAGAGGACACTCGCTGAAAATCAGGGGAGGGAAATTTCAGGGTGATGCTAGGAAGTACTTCTTCACCGAAAGGGTGGTCGATCATTGGAACGAGCTGCCTCAGCGGGTGATTGAGGCCAGCAGCGTGTTAGATTTCAAGAGGAAATGGGATATTCATGTGGGATCTCTAGGAGAGTAAGAATCAGGGGGTGGGTCACTGGTGTGGGCAGACTCGATGGGCTGTGGCCCTTTTCTGCCGTCAATTTCTATGTTTCTATGTACATGGTTTCATATTTGCATACCAGTCTGTTCAGGAGGATCAAAGTGAATTTGACTCTCAGAATAGTTTTATAACAGGGCACCTAGGCATATGTGTTGTGCTTAAGTTATAAAAGCAGAGTAAAGGGCTGTTGTCTGAGTTATAAAAGCAGCTTTGGACACCAGATATTTTCCTGTTCTCTTCTGAATTTGACCTGTATTGAATGCTCTAATTATGTGGTCTAACTACCAGCTGTTGAGACTCTTGACAAAGGCATAAATGCCGAAACATTGTCAGTGTCGAGTCTTCGAGTCCTCACAGTGCTACTATCAATAAAGTGAACTTTACACCTGTGGCTGAATTATTGACATCTCTTCCTCACAACTCCTTTGTTGTGCCTTGATTGTCTCGTCATTGAGGCCTCCTTGGGCTCCCTTTTTAGTGCCTTTATAAAATTATTCATATGAAATAAGATCAAAGAAACTGGATCTATTGAAAGATCATCATACGATTCTCTACTACCACCTCCATGGACTAGAGTTGGGACTTAGGAAACATATTTTTTAACTGAAAACCAAAACAATAATACAGGGGTCCTCAAACTTTTTAAATAGGGTGCCAGTTCACAGTCCCTCAGACTACTGGGAGCCAGACTATAGTTTGGAAAAAAAAGCAACAAATTCCCATGCACACTTCACATATCTTATTTGTAGTGCAAAAAACAATGAAAGACCAATACAATATTTAAAATGATGAACAATTTTAACCAACATAAACTTACTAGTATTTCAATGGGAAGGGTGGGCCTGCTTTTGGCTGATTAGATAGTCAATGTCCGATTCCATGTTTGTCACTGCCAGTCGTAACAAGTGATGCAAGTGTATATCAGTTAGTCTGGATCTGGTTGGAGATTTCAGATGTTTCATTTGGTAAAAAGTCTGTTCCTAGACATAGGTGCTTGCAAAGATGGTTGCCATTTTGAGTTCATGGTTCCTGAGATTAAGATATGTCTCAGAGGGGAGAGATGCATAGAAATTAGTAAGGCTGCTTGACTTGAATACATCTTTCAGAGAATCACAATTCTATAGTTCAGCCAGATCCATTTGGTAAGTCAGATCAACAATTTCAATGTAAACAGAAAATGGGTTCCAGAAAAGCTATATGTCCTGTTCAAGGAGATAAAGCTCTTTAAATCTCATTTGAAACGCCTTTTACAACATTTCCAGTGAATCCACACATTTTTGTTGGGAATGCAACTTCTGGTTTCTCAGCCAACAGCTTTTGAGTAGTGGGGAGATGGCAGAAATTTTCTTCCTTCACTTTTGTTTAATGAGGAGGTCCAATTTTATTTCAAATGCTTTCACATGTGCATGCATATCACAGATGAGCTTCCCCTTTCCTTGAAGTTGCATATTGAAACTGTTGAGTAGTTCTGTTACATTTATCAGAAAGGCAAGGTGCCATTTCCATTCTGCATCTTTAAGCTCTGGTACTTTGTTTTTTGAAAGCTGAAAAGCAGAAATCTATGGAAGTAAGTCATAAAAATGTTTCAAAACTCTCCCTCGACTCAGCCAATTGACTTCTGTGTGGTATAGAATATCTTCATAGGCAACATTCAGCTCAGACAGAAATTCCTGAAATTGTCTGTGGTTTAGTGCATGAGGCCTAATGAAGTTAACACAGGACACTACAACTTTCATGACAGTCCCACTTCAGTGATTTACAACACAGTATGGCAGATGGTGTGGAGGCCACAAAAAATCCTCCAAATCTGTGAATTGAATTGGGGGACACGATCATTTTTTGGATACTTGCTATGATCTTTCAGTATTTTCATAAAGCAAATGTTATTCTGTAGCACAGATTTTGTGATTGTGAGTGAGGTGGGGGAGGGGGGAATGGGGGGGGCGATCGCTAGGATTCAGGGAATACTATAGGACTCCTTAGGGAGTTGGGTTTATTTTTTTTATTCCCTTATCCTAATTTCAGTGTATGAGGTTTGAGTGCTTGGATATTGGTATGTATGGGGTTTGCATGTTTGGACAAGTATGCATGTTAGATTAATATTACTGAATGCCATTTTGATGTGATTGACTCTCCCTATTGGGATAGCTGATCCAAGAGGAGAGAGATCAGTGTTAACACTGGATATTGAGTCCATTGGCCTTAGACACCTGGGCCAATCAGAGCGTTAGGCCCCTTCCTGGTGCATCCTGGAGTGCATATGGAAGGGGAAGGCCCACCAGCCTTCGTGAAGAAGATGGGGGGGGGACAGAGGATATGTCAGGGAGTTGGGCAACAGCGAAGGAGGCAGCAAGAGGGAGTGGGCATCCCTCTTGCTGCCGGGGGGTGTCAAGGGGTTGTATGATGGTGGGGGAGGGAGTTGGCATCCTTCCTGCTGCCGGGGGTCGGGGGGTCATGCGACGGTGGGAGTGAGTGGGAATCCCTCCTGCCACTCTTAGATTTGGGGTCTCTCTTTTTCTTTTTAATTTACGGTGTATTATCCCAGGACAAGCAGGCAGCATATTCTTAACGCATGGGTGACGTCACCGACGGAGCCCCGGTACGGACCTTTTTAACTAGAAAGTTCTAGTTGGCCGCACCGCGCATGCGCGAGTGCCTTCCCGCCCGACGGAGGAGAGCGTGGTCCCCAGTTTCTTCGTTTCCGCGGAGCGAAGAAGACGCATGTGTTTTCAACGGCCGTTGAAAAACTCATTTTTGCCTTCCCGCTCGCGTATTTTCTAAATTTTTTCCTTTTTTATTATCGGATTCCCTTTACTTTTGTTTAAAAAAAAAAAAAAAAAAACTCTTCGAGTTTTCTTTATTTTTTCAGGCCGGCCCCAGTGGGGCCTGTTGCCATCATACAGGCCTCCGGATTCGATTTTGCGGAGGCCGTGTTTCCCTTCATGCCCCCTCAACCAGGTTTTAAGAAGTGCCAGCGGTGTGCACGCCCGATCTCCCTCACCGACCCACACAATTGGTGCCTCCAGTGCTTGGGTCCAGAGCATCGGGCTGACACCTGCACCCGCTGTGCTACGCTTAAAAAGCGTACTTTAAAAAATCGGCAGATCCAGCAAATATTTTGTTTGGTACCGGATCTGCCATGGAACCGGCTGCGACGTCGACGGCACCACAAAAATCGGCACCGACGACATCGACACCACCGGATCCTTCCTCGGGGTCGTTGGGCCCTGGTAAGCCAGCTAAGAAGCCTCCCTCTTCCCTTGAGCGCCCTCCTACCACAGTTGCGACACCGGCCCTCCCGGCACCGCACCGGCCCTGCAAACGCTCCGCTCCGATCTCGGTGAGTGCCTCATCATCGGCCTCCTCATCGCCGGAGCGTAGAGCGGCACCTATGGTACTGAAGAAGAAAAGAGCAGTACCGGTGCCTCCCCTGGACGACCGCATCGCGGCCATACTCCAAACACAGTTACAGGAGCAGCTGCAACAACAGCTCCAACAACTGTTGCCGGCGTTGCTGGCACCGCACCTTCCGGTATGGGACCGGTCCGAGCCCCACACCGTTCCATCGGTATCGACCCCCTCGGTACCGCTTAATACTTCCATGCCAGTGCTCTTGGCAGAAACACCTACAGTACATACCCGTGAGGCTGCCGCCCCTGTCCGGTCCCAGGAACGCCATCGGTCTTCCTCACCCGGTATCGCCTCGGTGCGCTCAGGCAAATCTCTCTCAAAGACCCGCCATGCCGAGCCCTCCACACCGATGTCCAAACGTACACACCCAGACATTAGGGACCCAGACTTGTGGGAAGACTCCCCTCACGGTACCGAGGAGGACGCTTCATCAACCGATGAAGAACCCTCCATGACCGACACCGTCTCAAAACCAGAGCAATCCTCTTTCTCCAAATTTCTTAGGGAGATGTCAGCAGCTCTTTCCATTCCCTTGGAGTCTGACTCTAAAAAGTCTCAAGCTTTTCTCGATGCCCTAGACTTTGAGCAACCTCCCAAAGAGTTCCTGAAGTTGCCCGCCCACGACATCTTATGGGAAACTTTCTATAAAAACTGGGAAGCTCCCCTCACGGTTCCTGGAGCCCCTCGTAAGTTAGACAGTTTGTACCGGGTTATTCCAATCCCAGGTTTTGACAAGTCTCAATTGCCCCACGAGTCCCTCCTGGTGGAATCCACCTTGAAAAAATCTCAGGGTTCCAGTGTATATGCCTCCACCCCTCCTGGCAGAGAGGGTAAAACCATGGATAAATTTGGTAAGCGCCTTTTCCAAAATGCCTTGTTAGCCAATAGAGCCAACAACTACACCTTCCACTTCTCCTTCTACATGAAGCATCTGGTGCAATAGCTCTCCTCCTTACAGAAATATCTTCCTGAACGTAAGGTCCCTCTTTTCCAAAAGCATATTTCCAGCCTCCTCCAACTTAGGAAATTCATGGTTCGCTCCATCTACGACTCATTTGAGCTGACCTCTCGCGCTTCTGCCATGGCGGTGGCTATGCGCCGTTTGGCATGGCTGAGAGTCTCTGACCTAGACATTAACCACCAGGACCGCCTGGCAAACGCACCTTGTCTGGGTGATGAACTCTTCGGAGAGTCCCTGGACTCCACAACCCAGAAACTCTCCACACATGAGACCAGGTGGGACACTCTGATCAAACCTAAAAAGAAGACTCCACCTGCTCGCACCTACAGACAGCAGTCTTCCTACCAGCGCAGGTTCTCGGCCAGACCTCTCAACCCGCCTCAACAGCAGCCGCGCCAACCTCGGCAACAACATCAAACTCAGGCTCGCTCTCAGTCTCACCAACCTGCCAAGCCTCTACCTCCGTCAAAACCATCTCAGCCCTTTTGACTCTTTTCTCCAGGGCATAGCCAGTCTCCCAACATCATTGCCTCTTCCTCAGCCGATCGGAGGTCGCCTCCAACTCTTCCTCAGCCGTTGGGAGGTCATCACATCAGACCAATGGGTCCTCCACATCATTCGCCACGGCTACTCTCTCAACTTCCAGACTCTTCCCCCAGACAATCCTCCCGTAGAGTCTGCTTCTCACTCCTTCCAAACCCCCCCCTCTTCCTGAGGGAGGTCCAATCCCTCCTTCTTCTCAATGCCATCGAAGAGGTGCCTCCGGACCAAAGGGGTCAGGGATTCTACTCCCGCTACTTCCTGGTACCCAAGAAGACAGGAGACCTCCGTCCCATCCTCGATCTCAGGGACCTCAACAAGTGTCTGGTCAAGGAGAAGTTCAGAATGCTCTCCCTTGCCACGCTTTACCCTCTTCTCTCTCAACACGACTGGCTATGTTCCCTGGACCTCAAAGAGGCCTACACTCACATTCCAATCCATCTGCATTCACGTCGCTACCTCCGATTTCAGATACAGCACCGCCACTATCAGTACAAGGTGCTACCCTTTGGCCTCGCATCATCGCCCAGGGTGTTCACCAAGTGCCTTATTGTGGTGGCGGCCTTTCTCAGGTCTCACAACCTCCAGGTGTTCCCCTACTTGGACGATTGGTTGGTGAAAGCACCTACGTCTCCGCTTGTGCTACAAGCCACTCAACACACCATCTCGTTCCTCGATCTCCTGGGGTTCGAGATCAACTACCCCAAGTCGCATCTGCTTCCCACACAGCGACTTCAGTTCATCGGAGCAGTTCTCGACACCACTCTGATGAGGGCGTTTCTCCCCCCCGACCGACACTGGACCCTGCTCCACCTCTGTCGTCAGGTGCTCCTTCATCAAACCATCCCAGCTCGACAGATGATGGTCCTCTTGGGCCACATGGCCTCGACGGTCCATGTACTTCCTCTCGCTCGACTCCACCTCAGGACACCTCAGTGGACTCTAGCCAACCAATGGTCACAGACCACGGATCCTCTTTCTCATCCCATCTCTGTGACATCGTCTCTTCAGCAATCTCTTCAATGGTGGTTGAACTACTCCAATCTTTCCAGGGGTCTACTCTTCCATCTACCCCCTCACTCCATGATCATAACCACGGATGCCTCCCCCTATGCGTGGGGAGCTCACCTGGGAGATCTACGCACCCAGGGACTCTGGACCCCTCAGGAGCGTCAACATCACATCAATTTCCTGGAACTCAGAGCCATGTTCTATGCTCTCAAGGCCTTCCAGCACCTTCTCTCCCCTCAGGTTCTTCTCCTGTGCACAGACAATCAAGTCGCCATGTACTACATAAACAAGCAAGGCAGCACCGGATCTCCCCTCCTCTGTCAGGAGGCCATCCGAATATGGACCTGGGCCACGGCCCACAGTCTCTTCCTCAAGGCTGTATACATCCAGGGCGAACAGAACTCCCTTGCCGACAGTCTCAGCTGCATCCTTCAACCTCACGAGTGGACTCTGGACCCTCCAACACTCCACTCCATCTTTGCTCGCTGGGGCACTCCGCAGGTGGACCTCTTTGCAGCTCCTCACAACCATCAGCTGCCCCAGTTCTGTTCCAGACTCTTCTCTCCTCATCATCTGACCCCAGACGCATTCCTGCTCGACTGGACGGATCGGTTCCTCTATGCTTTTCCTCCTCTACCTCTGATGTTGCGGACGTTATCCAAACTCCGCAGGGACAGGGCCACCATGATTCTCATCGCTCCTCGGTGGCCTCGCCAACACTGGTTCTCCCTCCTGCTTCAGCTCAGCTCCAGGGAGCCCATTCCTCTTCCTGTGTTTCCTACTCTACTTACGCAGCAGCATCAGTCTCTACTACATCCCAATCTGTCTTCGCTCCACCTGACAGCTTGGTTTCTCTCGGGCTAACCTCTCCAGATAATCTGTCCCAGCCCGTCCGTCGCATTTTGGATGCCTCTAGGAAACCGGCCACCCTTCAATGTTACCATCAGAAGTGGACCAGGTTCTCCTCTTGGTGTCTACTGCATCATCACGATCCCACCTCTTTGGCGGTGGAAACTGTACTGGACTATTTGCTTTCCCTGTCCGACGCTGGCCTCAAGTCTACCTCAATCAGAGTCCACCTTAGTGCCATCACTGCGTTTCATGAGCCTATCCTCGGAAAACCTCTCACGGCTCATCCACTGGTTTCCCGGTTCATGAGAGGCCTCTTCAATGTCAAACCACCTCTGAAGCCTCCTGTCGTCTGGGACCTGAATGTGGTTTTATCAGCCCTCATGAAACCTCCTTTTGAGCCTCTTGCCACAACTTCGCTCAAACTTCTAACATGGAAGGTGCTTTTCCTCATTGCCGTCACCTCTGCCAGGAGGGTTATTGAGATTCATGCACTGGTCGCCGATCCACCATTCACTATTTTTCACCATGACAAGGTGGTTCTGCGTACCCATCCTAAATTCCTTCCCAAGGTGGTCTCGGCTTTTCACCTCAACCAGTCCATTGTGTTGCCTGTCTTTTTCCCTAAACCCCATTCTCATCCTGGGGAACAGGCGTTGCACACGCTGGATTAGCGTGCCCTTGCATACTACCTTGACCGTACCAGGGCTCACCGCTCGTCCCCTCAGCTCTTTCTGACCTTCGATCCTAACAGTCTAGGTCGTCCTGTCTCTAAACGAACGCTTTCCAACTGGCTTGCCGCCTGTATTGCGTTCTGTTATGCTCGGGCCGGTCTCTCACTGGAAGGCGCTGTCACGGCCCACAGGGTCAGAGCTATGGCTGCTTCTGTGGCTTTCCTCCATTCCACGCCCATCGAGGAAATCTGCAAGGCTGCCACTTGGTCCTCAGTTCACACGTTCACTACTCACTACTGTCTGGATGCCTTCTCCAGATGGGATGGACACTTCGGCCAATCTGTGTTGCAAAATTTATTTTCCTAATGGCCAACCATCCCTCCTCCCTCTCTGTTAGCTTGGAGGTCACCCATACGTTAAGAATATGCTGCCTGCTTGTCCTGGGATAAAGCACAGTTACTTACCGTAACAGGTGTTATCCAGGGACAGCAGGCAGATATTCTTACGTCCCACCCTCCTCCCCAGGTTGGCTTCTTAGCTGGCTTATCCTAACTGGGGACCACGCTCTCCTCCGTCGGGCGGGAAGGCACTCGCGCATGCGCGGTGCGGCCAACTAGAACTTTCTAGTTAAAAAGGTCCGTACCGGGGCTCCGTCGGTGACGTCACCCATGCGTTAAGAATATCTGCTTGCTGTCCCTGGATAACACCTGTTACGGTAAGTAACTGTGCTTTCTGCGCATGTGCCAATTGCTATCACCAGTGACTCATCCCATGTAAATTTAGGGACCCTCTGTGAACCTCATTTGCATGCACGGTTTTTAGAGAATGACTCGTCTTTTTCAAATCATTACATTTACGGCCACAGTAGCGGCCCATTGGATTTTAGCACCCGTGTTAGAGAATCCGCGCCTCAGTTAAGGATGAAGAAGTGGAGCGCTCAGTTTTTGCTGCTGTTTCCTGATAGAATTTGAAACAGGAAGGAAGTATCCAGGCTGAACTGAGAGAAATGGAGTAACTTAGGATCAGTTTGTTACTAGGATCTAAGGAAGGTGAGGTAGAATAAGGGGTATAAGGAAGGTATCAGGTTGGGAGTGACCAATGGGTGGAAGAAGTGGATAAATGGGTGTAAGGCAGGGAGTAGGTGAGAGAGAGAGAGGGAGAAGAAAGTCAGGGTAAATAGAAATAAAGAAAAAGGCAAGAAGATGAATAGATGATACAGTGGGGAAAAATAAGGAAAAAAGATGAAAGGGTTTTATAACCATCAGTCATCACTTTGAAACCTGTTTGTTGTATAAATTGTGCATTTTTTTTTTTTTTCAGACTCTAACAACAGAAAAGTCCTACAAGTCTCAGATTCCCACCTTAAACAAATCAATTGGAAAAATGGAAGAAGAGATTCGACAAATAAAGACTGAGAAACTGTCTGTTCTAGATGAGTTAGCTTCCACAAGGGAACTCTGTATTAAATTGGACTCCAGCAAAGAAGTGTTAACCCAACAGCTGAGTACCATTACTCAGGACAGGGAAAGGGTATGTAGGAAAATGTAACAGACGTACAGATCACTGTTAAAATATTCCAGTTTTCTTGACTGTCGATCAGTGGCGTAGCCATGGGTGGGCCCTGGCCTACCCAGTGGCAACACATCTATAATGTAACTGGTAGGGATTCCCAAACCTCTCCTCCCATATACCTTTAAAGGGCCGATCTTCTCCAGCAGTGAGCAAGCATGATTGACACGAAGCTCACACCGGCTCCATAGCCTTCCTATTGATGAAACTTCTTGTTTCCACAGAGGTGGAATACATGAGAAGAAAAGCTGTGGGGTCAGCATGAGCAGTGTGTGTCAGTGAGGCTACCAGCAAAGATCGGCTCTTCAAAAGGTAGGCAGTGGCAGTAGGGGAGGGACCATATCAGATTGCCTTGCCTGGATGGGAGAGGAAGAGATGGAATCTTCTGCCCACTCAACTGGGATCCAGGCCCAATATTGGGTATCTGGCTATGTTCCTATTGTCAATACATTCTCATCTTTCTGTTTCCTTTAGCCTTGCATGAAGAGACCAATAGGGTTTAAATGGTTCTGTAAATTTTTTCCAGGTGTATTATGGAGCAAATATAGGTTGATATTATCTTAGAATTTTATTGATATAGTTTACCTTGCAGTACACTATGGGGCTCATAATCAAAAAGAAAATACATCTAAAAACCTACCTAAATCAGCACTTGGACGATCAAAAAGACAGGTCGTCCAAGTACTGATAATCGAACAGGGTTTTAGACATATCTAAAACCAGCTTAGGCCTTTTGACTGCCTCTATGCTCCCAGAGCAAAAAGGTTTTTGAAGGAGTGGGTAGGATGGGAGGTGGGCAGGAGGTGGGCTGACCAAGACTTAGTTGTCTGGCAGCCATAATCGAAAAGTTTAGCAAGTTGCCTGGATGGAACTTATACATTTTGACTTAGACCAAGTCAAAACAGGTATAAGTTCTGGATCGGGCCACTGAGCTGAACGCAGCTGCCACAATCAGTTCAGCAGCCCAGGCAATCCATTCCCTCCCCCCCATTGGCAGGAGGGATGCCCAGTCCCTCCTGCCGTACACCCCTGAATCCCCACCACCACACACATAAGCATTGCCGACAGGGGGGGTGGCCTAAAGGATCTGGCCAATTGGAATCTTAGGCCACTCCCAGCACATCCCAGGCCTAAGATTCCAGTTGGCCAGGTGCCTAAGGCCCCTCCTATGGGAGGGGACTTAGGTGCCAGGGCTAATCAGAGCCTTAGGCCCCTCCCTGATGCATCCCTTGATGCACCGGGAAGGGGAAGGCCCGCCATTTTGGGGAAGGCGGACCTGCCGGCCTACCAACTACAAAAAGTAGGGGGGGTTCAGGTGGACTAGGCAGGGGGAGGGTTCCGGCTGGGCTGGGGGGTGGGGGTCTGGCCTAACTTGATGGGGGTGGGGGTGGGATCATGGCAGGTTCGGGCAGGAGGGATGCCCAGTCCCTCTTGATGGATACCCCCACCCCCCACCAAGATAGGCCACCAGACCCCCACCCCCCAGACCAGCTTGAACTCCCCCTTCTGCCTAGCCCACCCAACCCCCCCAAATTGGGAAGGGGAAGGCCCACCATTTTGGTGAAGGCAGGCCTGCCGGTCGGAGGTTGGAAGGTTCCCTCCAGCTAGCTAACTACAAAATAATAATAATTTTATTCTTATGTACCGCCAAAGCCATGAAAGTCCGAGGCGGTTTACAACAAGATGTGCTGGACAATCAGCGAAGAGTTTACACTATATTGTTATCAAATATAAGCCATGATGATTTGAGGCAGTTTACAACGAAAGGAGCTGAACAAACAGCAAAGTGGTCACAATACAAAGACATCGCATACAAGCTTACAGAAAGGAAGAAAAGGAAAGTTTATAAAAATTCTTAGGTTACAATTCAATTAAACAGATTTATTTTTACAGATTTTCTAAAAATGAGGTAGGATGAGGAATGCGTGATAATTTTACCCAGCCAATCATTCCATTTGCCTACCTGGAAGGCGAGCGTTCTGTCTAGGAATCTTTTGTAGTGGCAGGCCTTTATTGTCAGATAGGTGAACAGATGAATTCTACATGTGAGCCTATTAGAACTATCCAGATTAAATTGGGAAACCAGGTACGTGGGGGCCAGACCAAATATTGATTTGTAACAAAGACAGAAAAATTTAAACAGAATTTGTGCTTCCAGGGGCAGCCAATGAAGTTTTTGATAATAGGGACTTATGTATTCCCATTTCTTCACCCCAAAAATCAATCGAACTGCTGAATTCTGAATAACTCTGAGACTTAGAAAGGTTTTTTTGAAGGATCCTAGGTAAATGATGTTGCAATAATTGAGCATGCTTAAGATGAAAGATTGAACCAATAGGCGGAATAATGCTGCATTAAAGTATTTTCTGATGGTTCTGAATTTCCATAGTATCGAGAAGAATTTTCTAACCAGTAAATCTGTGTGAGCGTTTAGAGTGAAGTGGCAGTCCAGAGTCACCTCCAGAATTTTAATGGAATGGTCAATAGGGAAGACTTGACCATTCAAGAAGATTGATGTGTCTTTAATTTTATTGTTTGGGCTTGCCAGGAAAAATTAGGTTTTGTCTGAGTTGAGTTTCAATTTTAATTCGGTCATCCATAATTCGATTTGCTTTAGAATGGATGATAGTTGATTCATTGTCTCAGAAGTCAGTGAGTAACAAGCGTTGGTGGCAGACCCACACTTCACAGTTTTTCACCATAATAAACTGGTTCTACGCACATATCTCAGGTTCCTTCTGAAAGTTGTGACGGAGTTTCATCTCAATCAGTCGATTGTTCTTCCAGGTTTTTTCCCTAAGCCTCATTCTCATGCATGAGAAACGGCTCTTCATACTCTGGACTGTAAGTGTACTTTGGCCTATTACATCGACAGAACAAAGCCACATCGAACATCTCAACTCTTCGTCTCATTTGATCCCAAAAAGTTTGGACATCCTGTTTCCAACAGAACGATTTCCAACTGAGTGGCTGCCTGTATATCGTTTTGCTATGCTCTGATTGGACTGTACCTGGAGAGTCGTGTTACAGCCCACAAAGTCCGAGCTATGGCAGCTTCTGTAGCTTTCCTTAGATCTACTCCTATTGAAGAAATCTATAAAGCTGCCACCCAGTGGCGTACCTAGGGTATGTGGCACCCGGGGCCCATAATTTTTTGACACCCCCCCAATGTAAAAAAAATATTTTTTTGTAATGACCATGAAACGGAATAAATGGTCAGAATAGAAACAGGCAGTGAAAATTTTCTTATATTCCAAACATAACATAACATAAATTATGTCTGAATTATCATGACATCAGAAGTACATATGGAGTAGTTGCAGGTGATGCTTGGGACAGTTCTGATTGTGTTAGTTCGGTTATATGTGTTTTTTGAATAGAAGGGTTTTTATTTCTTTTTGAAGGTTTTGTAGTCTGTGGTCGAGGTCAATAGGTTGTAGAGTTGGGGGTCGAGTGTTGCAGCTTGAATGGCTAGGAGGTTGTCGAACAGTTTTTTTCTTTTAACGTTTTTGGGTGGAGGGTGTGTGAATGGTGCGTGAGTTCTCCTATGTGTGTTTGAGGTGGATTGAATTATTTAGCTGAAGAAATTAGTTACCCCCCTCATCCCACACACATTAATTCTCTTCCATTTTTGTTCCCATTATAAAAAGCACTGATAAGTTCCCAGAAAAAAAATACATTAAAATAAGAAGTGAAAACAAAGGCCCCTACAGATGAGAACATAACATAAGAATAGCCTAACTGGGTCAGACCAATGGTCCATCATGCCCAGTAGCCCATTCTCATGGTAGCCAATCCAGGACACTAATACCTGGTCAAAACCCAAAGAGTAACAACATTCCATGCTACCGATCCAGGGCAAGCAGACACTTGCTCCATGTCTTAATAACAGATTATGGACTTTTCCTCCAGGAATTTGTCCAAATCTTTCTTAAAACCAGCTACACTATCTGCTTTTACCATAACTTCTGGCCACTTCATTTTTAAGTTTAGATCTTTCCTTTCAAACAGAGATCTTGCTAGATGTCAAAATACAGCACAAGGTAACTTCACATGGACTTAGCTGTGCAGGAAATGTGAATCTCCTCATACACCCACCATATAGTGCAAAAATGTGCAAAGGTCTGTTTTTTTCTTTCGATCACTACATAGCCTAATGCCACACAAGCAGCGCTGTTACAAACATATTCTGTAGGTCAATGCTAAGGATAACAAAGTTTCCTTCCTTGGACCAGAAGGAGATACTGATAAACCACTGGAAGAGATCCCAAAACAACACCCAAAGACCCACTCAGTGTGTGAACCAGTTGAGTGGAGTGGACTAACTGGGGGATGGAAATGGGCCCGGAGTTTGCTCAGCAGAATTTCCCAGACCACCTCTTCCTCTCAACACATTGACACGCTGCCACCACCACCACTAGGAACACCTCACTGGGTAGGCCAGCTATGCTATAAACTTTATAAAACACATTATTATATTTTCTTATAAAGCACATATTTTAACTGAACTCTCTGACATCCTCAGCCTTTCCATTCACAAAAATAGAAGGAAGAAAAGTTCCCATTTCCTGCTGTCTCATGTCCCCGGCCTATACAATATTTTTTTTCTGCATTCCCTTCAAAAGTCTGACCAAATCCTCGTTTCACTTGCATTATAAAGTACTAAGGATGCCATCTCTCCCCAATCCCAGGTCCTAAAGTCTAAGACAGTAGCTCAAACTAATGCTGCCAGATTCAGGAAAAAAAAATTTCGATTCGATTCAGCCTATTGAATTGGTTTTTCAATTCGATTTTCCTGCCCAGTTGGGTGATTTTTTTCAAAACTCCTGGTGGGTTTTATAGCTTTTTCACCCCTTTTGGCTTCTCCTAACCACACTGGCGCTGTGGTGTAAATAAAATAAAGAAACAAAAAGGACTTTTCCTCTCTCTGTTAAATCCTAGCTCACGTTTGCAGTCCAACACCAGCTCTGGCAGGATACACATTTCAAATCTGACATATTGTAATCACAAAACAGAAAATAAAATTAATTTTTCTACCTTTTGTTGTCTGGTTATATTTCAAATCTTGTTGGTCCAAGGCTCTGGTTTTCTTCTGATAACTTGCTTGCCAGGGTCTCCTTCTTTCTGCATGCTAACCATCCATCTGCCAACTCTGTCCTCCCTTTCCATTTCCCTTCCCTCCCTAGGAAGTCTGGTATCTTTCCTTTTTTTCATCTCCCTCCACAGATCCACCTTTTCTTAACTACCCTTTCATCCGGCATCTCTCCCTCCTTCCCCACCACCCCAGAGTCCACCATCTCTCCCTTTCTTTTCCCAATTACCCTCCTATCCAGTATCTCTATCCCTCCTCCACACCATCCCTTGTGTCCAATTTCTCTCCTTTTCTGTTCCTTCCCTCCCTCCCTCCCTAAATCCCATGGTCCATCATCTCTCTCCCTCTCCTCTATTTTCAGTCCCATTATTTCTTCCCCCCCCCCAAAGTTTGGCATATGCACATCTCTTTGAACACCCCCTTCCCTCCGTGTACTTCTAAACACGTGTACTTCCCCCCAAAGGCCTGTCCCCCCTTAAAGGTCTGCCTGTCCCCCCTTGAAGGCCTGCACCCCCCTTGAAGGCCTGTCCCATCCCCTTGTAGGCCTGTCCCCCCCCTTGAAGGCCTGTCCCCCCCCTGAAGGCCTGTCCCTCCCTTGAAGGCCTGCCCCCCTGAAGGCCTGCACCCCCTTGAAGGCCTGTCCCCCCCCTTGAAGGCCTGTCCCCCCCTTGTAGGCCTGTCCCCCCCCTTGAAGGCCTGTCCCCCCCTTGAAGGCCTGCACCCCCTTGAAGGTCTGCACCCCCCCGAAGGCCTGCACCCCCTTGAAGGCCTGTCCCACCCCCTTGTAGGCCTGTCCCACCCCCTTGTAGGCCTGTCCCACCCCTTGAAGGCCTGCCTTCCTGTCCCCCCCCTTGAAGGCCTGAACCCCCTTGAAGGTCTGCACCCCCTCCTGAAGGCCTGCACCCGCTCCCGAAGGCCTGTTCCACCCCCTTGTAGGCCTGTCCCCCCCCCCCTTTAAGGCCTGTCCCCCCCTTGAAGGCCTGTCCCCCCCTTGAAGGCCTGCACCCTCTTGAAGGTCTGCACCCCCCGAAGGCCTGCACCCCCTTGAAGGCCTGTCCCCCCACTTGAAGACCTGAACCCCCTTGAAGGTCTGCACCCCCCCCGAAGGCCTGCACCCCCTCCCAAAGGCCTGTTCCACCCCCTTGTAGGCCTGTTCCACCCCCTTGTAGGCCTGTCCCCCCCCTTGAAGGCCTGCACCCCCCCTGAAGGCCTGTCCCCCCCCCCTTGAAGGCCTGCCTCCCCCCCTTGAAGGCCTGCCTGCCTGCCTGTCACCCCCCTCCCCCTTGAAAGCCTGCCTGCCTGCCCGCCCGCCCCACCCTGAAGGCCTGATGCCCCGACCCACCCCGAAGGACCGCTCGCCCCATGGCCTCCCCGCACCACCTATGAAGCAGCCGCAGCAGGATCGCAACGTCAGCGATCCCTGCGCTGCTTCCTGCTCCGTAGTCCCGCCCCTCCTCTGACATCAGAGGAGGGGCGGGACCGCGGCGCAGGAAGCAGCGCCCAAGCAGCGCAGGGATCGCTGATGTCGCGATCCTGCTGTGGGCTGCTTCATAGGTGGTGCAGGAAGGTCAGTGGGGCGAGCGGTCCTTCGGGGGTGGGGGGGGACTGAACGGCAAGGCCAGGAGCACCCCCTCAGGGCTGGCACCCGGGGCGGACCGCACCCCCACCCCCCCCCTTGGTACGCCACTGCTGCCACCTGGTCCTCGGTTCACACAGACAATAATGATCTGGCCTAGTAGTTTGAAATGTTGGTTTTGGAGCCCGTTAGTTTGGATCTCAAATTATTGATTTTATTGTTGAAGAATTCAGCCAGAGTGTCTGCAGATGGTGGGAAATCTAGGGTTGAACAGGAAAAGGCCTGTATGTCGTAGAGATTGTTAACTAGTTCAAAGAGATTTCTACTATTAGTGTTCGGAGAGCCAATTTTTTGGGTGTAAAAGTTAGTGCATTTCTTTATTATTAGTTTTTTGTATTCTTTTAATTTTAGTCTCCAATTCGATCTCCCTTCACTGTCCCTTGATTTCAACCATTGTCTTTCGAGTTTGCGTAACTCCCGTTTCACATTCACTAACTCGGTGTCATACCAGCCTTCCAGATTCTTGTTTCTCTTTTTCCTTAATTTAGTGGGGGCCATTTTGTTTAGTATCTGCGTACTCATGTTAGTCCAAGAGTCTCAGTCTGAACTAGAAGTTATGTCGTAGTGTGACCAGAATTCCACAGGGTTGACCAAACCTCTGCTAGCTACCATTTTATTATTTCTTTTTGCCTTCTTGCATTTGGTTGGGTAGCGTTTTACTTGCTAGCTGAGTTGGAAATTACATAAATGGTGTGTGTGTGGGGGGGGGGTTCAGGTGGGCTAGGCAGGAGGTTCCAGCTGGGCTGGGGGCTGGGGGTCCAGCGGCCTACCTTTTCAGGGGGTGTCTGGGGTGTCCAGCAGGTGGTACTGGGCATCCCTCCTACCGGCGATGCTTGTGGGAGTGTTCAGGGGTGTCCAGCTGGAAGGACTGGGAATCCCTCCTGCCGGCAATGCTTACAGGGGATTGCGGCAGGTTCAGGCAGGAGGGACTGGGCATCCCTCCTGCTGTGATCATTGTGGGGGAGGAGGGATGATACCACGATTCTCTAACCAGCACTTATGATAGACCAGACATGTCAAACTCTGGCCCGCCAGACATTTTCAACTTTATACTAAATCTTGCCTGCCAGCACGAACCTCTGCCGCTGCTGTTTCTCTTCACTCATGTCTGCCTTCTCCTGGTCTCTTCAAAGCAGCCTGCTCAGGATCGCTGGCTGGCTATAGTGAACCTCCCAGGCCACTGTTGAACTCGGTAGCACGTTCCCTCTGACGCGATCCCGTACATCAGAGGAGGGGCGGGATCGCGTCAGAGAGAACGTGCTACCGAGTTCAACAACGGCCTGTGAGGCTCGCTACAGCCGGCCAGCGATCCTCAGCAGGCTGCTTTGAAGAGGAGACCAGGTGAAGGCAGACGTGAATGAAGAGCAGCAGTAGCAGCAGTTCATGCCGGTGGGCCAGAGGAGATCAGGAAGCTGGGATGGAGGGAGGGTAGGAACAGCAGGCCAAATTTGAAGGTGAGACCGGAAATAAAAATGGGGGAAAACATGCAGGCCTTCAGGACGGGGGCGGGCCCTTGTGCAGAAGTACCCAGAAGGAGAGAAGGAGGGGTCCAGATGTGCATATGCCGGAGGGTGGGGTGGGTAAAAAATAAAACAGAGGAGAGGGAGAGAGATGGTAGGCAATGGAATGGAGGGAGGGAAAGAACAGAAAGGGAAAGGTGGACACAAGGGATGGTTTGGAGGGGGGATAGAGATTCTGGATAGGAGGGTAGTGAGAAGAGAAACGGAGAGATGGTGGACCCTGGAGTGGTGGGGAAGGAGGGAGAGATGCTAGATGAAAGGGTAGTTGAGAAAAAGACAGATGGTGGATCTGGGGATGGTGCAGCTGCAGATCTGGGGATGGTGCAGCTGCAGATATGGGGATGGTGCAGCTGCAGATATGGACATGAAAAAAAGGAAAGATGCCAGACTTCCAAGGGAAGGACGGGAAACGGAAGGGGAGGACAGAAATGAAAGATGGATGGTTAGAACGGAGAAAGAAGAAAACAACAAATGGGCAGGAAACCCTGGCAAGCGAGTTATCAGAAGACAACCAGAGCCTGGGACCAACAAAAAGTAGAAAAAATAATTTTATTTTCTGTTTTGTGATTATAATATTTATTTTGTTTACATCACAGAGCCGGTGTGGGGTTGGAGACTTTGTAACTCTATATTTCAGCTAAGATTAAGTCTTAGTCACTTAGAGGACCTTTAATTAAGGTGCGCATTTAGCGCACGCTAAATCAATTAGCGTACCTTAATAAAAGGACCCCTAAGTAGCTTAATTAAAAAATTGGCCTGCAACTTAGCCTATTTTTCAGATTTCAGCCCCTTATGTGATTGAGTTTGACACCCCTGTGATAGACACTGGTTAGAGAATCATGGTTTTAGGTGAAGGACTGGTCCTTCCCAAGCCTAAAAGGTTTTGTTTTGGGCGTTTGGGACTTGGGCAAATTTTTTTTCGGGAATAGGGCTTAAAGGTAAATGTAGTGGCGGTCTGGGCGATTAAACACCTGAACATACAAGTAGGCCATTCTAAAAAAAACCCTCACATTTTGGATGATTTTTTCAAGAATTGACATTTCCCTGCTGCCTACTTTGGGCACCTAGGGCTTTAGACCAAAAAGGGACTTAGATATTTTTTTTATTATGCCCCTCCACGTCTCTCATTTTCAAAGCAGATAGATGTCTCAAAATGCCAAAATAATGAAAGGTCCATCTGGTAAAAATGTCCAAATCCTGATTTTGGAAAGACAGAATTTGGACAACATTTCACACTGCAGTTCATTCAAAAGTAAGAGGGCATGTTCTTGGAGGGACTAGGAAGGGTCCAAAAGTAGGATGTCCAACAATGATTTTCAAGTGTGAAGAAATGTCCATGCCTAAAAAGGACTCTTCTCTAGACCTGTTTAGTCACATCCAAGTTATACAAAAGTGCTCTAATTGTTCCTCCTTGAACCCCCAGTGGTTGATGTCCCCTTTCCTTTCCTCTGAAAGTGAAATCTAAAAGGAAAACTAGGCTCTATGGGAAAGATTCTCAAAACTTTAATGTAGTCGCTAAACCGGTTCCAGCCAGTTTAGCATTCATATATTTTAGTGGCAGGTTATCAAAATGGTTTACTGTGGTTTTTCCGAATTTCCTGGCAGTCTCCGACTCTGCCAATCAAATGTATTACAATGAGATCATTAATATTTAAAGGAGCACTCCGAGCGATTCTCTATTATCGCCAGGTGATTCCCTAACCTCACTGTCCTATATTTGACCGAGACGACCAACTACAAAACATTCAGGAAAGAACTGAAAACTATGCTTTTCCAAAAAATTTGTGAAATGATCTAACTCAGTAGTCTCAAACTTGCGGCCCACCAGGTACTATTTTGAGAACCTCGGTATGTTTATCATAATCACAAAGTAAAATAAAACAGTTTTTTGATTATATGTTTCTTTAGCTATAAATTATAATATTATTATTAAGACTTAGCCAAAAGGAAAGATTTATAAAGAGTTTTACCTCATGCAAAATTATCATTTCTTTAATAAGACATTAACTATTTTTTTCTGAGGCCCTCCAAGTACCTACAAATCCAAAATGTGGCCCTGCAAAGGATTTGAGTTTGAGACCACTAATCTAACTAAACCGTATAAACCTACTCCTAGATCTCATCAATTATGCTATCCATAAATTCTTGCAAGCTCATTCTATCTGTTTAACTTTGTAAGCTCCCTGGGAATGCCCAGACCAATTCTTTCTGTAAACTGCCTAGAACTGAAAGGTATTGGCGGGATAGAAAACAGTAACGTAATGTAATTTGTGAGCAAAATTTTCTGGCAGGTCTGAGCTGTCATAGCTTTACTTTCAGGTCAGCGACTGAGCGCTGATTTGCTCAGACATTGACAGCTCAGACATGCCAGAAAATTTTGCCGCTGCCATGCAACAACCCCAGACACCTTCCCCCCCACCAGCAGTGAGAGAAATGCCCTCTCCCTCCTGCTGCTAAACAACCCGGTCCCCCTGACACCACCCCCGGCAGCAGAATGTATGCTCACTCCCTCCTGCCACTATTGTGCCCCTAATGACCCCCCCCTCATGCTTCTGACAACCACCCCTTACCTTGTTTACAAATTCCCCACCAAAGGGATACCTACCCCCTCTGATCAGCAGGCCCACCTCTTCAAAATGGCGGGTCTTCCTCTCCTTGGTGCATCCTGGAATGAGGGCCTAAGGCTCTTATTGGCCCAGATGCCTAAGGCCCCTCCCATAAAAGGGGTCTTAAGCAACCTGAGCCAATCAGAGCCTTAGGTCCCTCCACAGCGCATCCTAGGATGCACCAGGGAGGGGAAGGCCTGCTATTTTGAAGTGGCTGACCTGCTGGCCGGAGGATGTAGGCATCCCTCCAGCCAGCCTTCATAACAAGGTAAGAGGGGGTGGAGGGAGGTGTTGCAAGCACTGGGGGGTCGTCGAGGGCACAATTGCAGCAGTGGGAGGGAGTGGGCATCTCCTGTTGCTGGGGAGAGGGTTGCTTGGCAACAGGAGGGAGTGGGTATCTCCTGCTGCCGGGGGGATATTGGGGTTGTTGCATGGTGGCGGGAGGGGAATGGGCATCTCTCCCACTGCTGTGGTGCAGGAGTGTCAGGGGTTGTTTGACATCGGCAGCGGGAGGTAGTGATCATGCATCCCTCCTGCTGATTTTTGCTTTGTGGTCTTTTTTTTCGCTTTTATTCTGTGCATGTGCTGATTGCCATCATCTCCATGACTTTCCGCAAACCTCATTTGCATGCGCGTTTTTTAAAGAAAAACTTGCCTTTTTGAAATCGTTAGAGCTGTCCATTTGGATTTTACCACGAATATTTGAGAATCTTCCCCTATGTCAGCTGCAGGTATTAAGGCCATTTTGAACAAAGTAAGCAAGTTAGAGGAGTAGCCTAGTAGTTAATGTAGTAGACTGTAAATTAAGGGACACAGGTTCAAATCCTACTGTAACTCTATTACCATATATGCTCGAATATAAACTGACCCAAATATAAACCGAGGTAACCTTTTCCCCCCAAAAGAGGAGGAAAAAAGGTTGACTCAAATATAAAGGGGGTAGGGGGTGTTAATATTCAAGTGCAGTGCCTTGCCTTGCCAGACTCTGCACCCTGTTTCTCCTCCCTCGCTGCTCTGCCAGGCTCTTCATCCAGCCCCCTCACTCCCTGCCAGGTTCTGTACCCTGTCCCCCCTCCCTCCCGATTACTTGCAGGCCTCCACTGGTCCTGCCGTGAGACCTGGTGGTCCAGAGGTGTCCGGGAGGGATCCCTCCCTCCCACCTCCTGTCCCAGCTGATTCTAATAATTTTTACCTCGCTCCCACTTCCCCTGCATACCTCTACTATTCCTGGTGGACCAGCTGTGAACCATGGCAGGAGCGACCTTGGCAGGCGAGACCATGGCAGGTCTCTCCTGCTGCAATTCACTGCTGGACCACTAGGGATACTAAAGGTACATGGGGGAGGTGAGAGGGAGGTAAAAATTCTTAGAATCAGCTGGGATAGAAGGCAGGAGGGACTATGTGGCTCATTGGTTATCAAAAAAAGTTACGTTCCACATTGCTGCTGTGTTGGTACTTGAATACCAATAAAATATCTTCACAAAACTTGTAAATTAATTTTTTGTACCTGACTGTTGGATATAAAAAACATGGCGGCTGTATTTAAAAGGATGTTAAGGGCAATTCAACCAATCACCAGATGACATTTGATCTAAACCACGGCAATTGGATGTCAAACTGTGATATTTCAAATGAATGCTTTCCAATCTATAATGTTGTTTAATTCTCTGGGTTCAAGAAATTGAAGTTTGAAAATCCACTTTTGTTCAGTTTGTATAAGTTTTTTGTCACGATTGCTTCCTCTTCTGTTTATAATAACTAATTCTATGATAAAACATTTCAACTGGTTGAACCAATGTTTTTTGACTAAGGAATTCTACCTTGATTGATGTTTGATCTATGTTCATTCAATCTTGTTTTAAAACATAAATTTCCTGCATAAATTAAATTACAAGGGCACATTATGATGTACACAGCATAAGTGCTGTTACAAATGCTGAAGTGCTTTAAATCATATTTCCTCCCATCAGTGGGGTTTATAAAGGAAGTGATTTGTACTGTGCCTTCACAACTTTTCCATTGACCACACAGAATACACCAAATCAATACACCTCTCAAAGTTCATCAACTTATAGTGACTCCTTGGATGATTTTTTAACCACTCGCAGAGGCAATTATAGACGACAGAGAGGAGGAAAACAGACAAGATTCCAGGGTTAAAACACAGCAAACCAGAATCAGTGGTAATCAACTTGTCAACTTATACTCTTTCACAAGCAGAAATTAACATTCTGTCGAAAGGCATGTCATTTGTTCCATCCACTAATTTATCTGGCCTTAGGAATAATTCTTATCTTCTGAGTGAAGGCATAAGAACATAAGAATAGCCTTACTGGGACAGACCAAAGTCCATCAAGCCCAGTAGCCGTTCTCACTGGAATAATTGGAAAAACAAAAATCAAATAAATCTGACTGAAGTTTGGCTTGAATTGTTTTTATTGCTTGTCTCCCAATTCCCTGAAGCAGCTCTGTTGCCTCAGCATATCTTAAGCGATCCCAATGGCCAGGGGATAGAGGACTGAAGGCAGGTCACAAAGATCTCCGGACACCAAACCAGCACTGGTGATCTCAAGCTGCACAGTTCACTGGATTTTTAAGGTCAGGAACAGACACAGCGCACCACAGCTGACCAGCAGGAGAAATAGCCACGCTGGCATCTGGGCCACACCGTCACTGAAGCCGCAGGACTCCACAGCCAGGTGCCTCCAACAGGGCCGAGCCCTCAAACCATGGCTGCTGCAACAAAAGCAACCGCTGCATCAATCCAGAACTGCAGGAGATCCCAAGGCCAAGCTCAGTGACCACAAGGGAAGGCAGACCCTTACACCATCATGAAGAACTCAAACCGTGAAGGCTGAGCTCCACAGTACAACGGCTGAAAGCAAAGTCCAGAACCTCCATCTTAAACCAAGCCGATTCAAGTATAAGTTTAAAAACAAAACTCAAGAGGAAGAATAAGTAAAAAAGATAACTAAGGAAGATAATAAATTAACCTGGGAAAACAAAAAAAGTGAAGAGAAACTAAAAATGACATCCCAATCAGATGCCATCTTGGAAAAAAAAAATCTGGCAAATCCGAATCTGCTGTCCCCAGATAACACCTGTTACGATAAGTAACTGTGTTTTCTGTTCTTGTAGTTCTATGTGTTTCTTTACCCTTTTCACTGTTTTACACTAGAGGTCAAGTTTACTGCAGAGTTAATATCAGGAAGTGTATCCTGTTACTGTTACTGTACTGTTACTGTAATATACTCCTATCCTGAAATGTAATTCTACTGGAACTGCCCAGATATCTTCTATAATGTAATCCACCTAGAACCGCAAGGCACAGGCGGAATAGAAATCCCTAATGTAATGTAATGTAATGTATCCAAACATGATAGCAGAAACTAGAAACTTAAATAATCAACTTGGTTTATTGAGAAAATTAATTTGATAATTACAAGGGAAAATTTAATACAATGAATCTGTATACAACTGAAGGCTTCACATGTAATTCACAGCTTGTGATTACAGTAAAACTATTCTAAGGTAATACCTCTTATTCTATGTATACCTAATCTATGAATAAACTAGTTTCTTACTATAAATGTAACTAAATTCTTAAATCAAAGGAAAACCATACACTTTCAAGAGATAATTTTATAAAGGTTTTTCCTCATGTAATGCCTTTCTTACATGGGAGAAAGGACTTTTATAAAACTGAGTCACTACTTCTGTTAATAAACAGGGTTGAGTCAGGCAAACAAGTGGATGTGTGTACATTTATACCAATCCATCTGCACTACAGATGGCGAACATAAAAATAGCCATTCTGGATCCATCTGGCCCAGTATCCTGTTTCCACAGTGGCCAATCCAAGTCGCAAGTACCCCGGCTTGACTCAGCACAGTCTGAAGTTCTGTGTCTGACTCCGGCCAAAGGAAGTAAAAAAGAAAAAAAAGCCCGAAAAACCAGGCAATTTTTCAAACCCTCCCGGTAACACTATCCTGGATTAGCAGCTTCACTGCTCTCTCCTCCATAGCTTAAGCGGGCCAATTCCCTTCTGCAGCCTCAGGGCCTCTGATAGAGCGGTGCAGCTGCTAATCCTGGATAGTGTTACCGGGAGGGTTTGAAAAATTGCCTGGTTTTTCGGGCTTTTTTTTCTTTTTTCTTTTCTTTGGCCGGAGTCAGACACAGAACTTCAGGCTGTGCTGAGTCAAGCCAGGGAATCCACAAGCCGGTGAGAGCCTGTTAATCGGAAGGGGGGCAAGGTGCTGATGGACCTGGGAGACAAGAGGGAGGGGTGCTGATAGGAGGCGAGGAGAGGAGGGAGTGGTGCTGCTAGTCCTGGGAGGTGAGTGGGTAAGGTACTGCTTCTAGTCAGAGGGGAGGGGAGAGGAGCCCTGCTAGTCAGAGAGGTGCTGCTTGCCCTGGGGGTGGAAAGGAGAGGTGCTGCAGCTAGTTGGTGGGGGAAACGGAAGTAGAGAGGAGGGGATGGAGCGGTACTGTTGGAGCTGAGTGGTGGAGGGAGATGAGAGAGAGAGGTGCTGCTGGATTGGGAACAGATGAGAGTGCTGCTGGACTTAAAATGGAAGAGAGAAAGCTGCAGCAGGACTGAGGGGAGAGCAGTGGAGGAGGAGAGTGGATGGGGGAAGGGGGAAGAACAGTGGAGGAGGAGAGTGAGAGGGGAAGGGGGAAGAGAAATGCTGCTGCTACTGCACCCAATTGGGCCGAGAGAGGGAAGGAGGGATAAGGAAGCCCAGGAAGGGAGAGGAGAGGAAAGAGAGATGCCAAGACCATGGGAGGGAGGGAAAGGAAAGGTGATACTAGACTATGGAGAGAGAGATGTCAGGGAATGTGGGGGGAAGGAGACAGATGCCAGACCAGGGAAAAGGAATGGAAATGGAAGGGGAGGACACAGATGGAAGATGGATGGTTAGCACGGAGAAAGAAGAAAGAAGCGAGTTATCAGAAGACAACCAGAGCCTGGGACCAACATGATTTGAATAATGACCAGACAGCAAAAGGTATTTTCTGTTTTGTGATTACAATATGTCAGATTTGAAACATGTATCTTGCCAGAGCTGATGTTAGACCGCTAGGATTTAACAGAGAGAGGAAAAGTATTTTTTGTTTGTTTATTTTGTTTACACCACAGGACCAGTGTGGGTAGGAGAGGGCAAAGGGGGTGAAGAGGCTATAAAATAAACCCACCAGGATGTTTGGAAAAAAAACACCCAATTGGGCAGGAAAATCGAATCAAAAAATAATTTCAATAGGCTGAATCGAATCGAAATTTTTTCCCCCTGAATCGGGCAGCACTATCATGCACACATTTCAACACTCCACAACCCCACCCCTCCCCCCACATACACACACACACACACACACACTCCAACAACAACCATACCAACCCAACTTGAACCCCCAAAGAAATCCCCTAAGAAACTTTTCACACACACACACACACACCCCATCCACTCCCCAACCTTCCAACCAAGTCGGCCCCTAATACAAAGATGTTTCCTGGCTATACTTTGGTGACCTCCCAAAAAGGAAGACCCGGCCCCACACAGCAGATATCACAAACACCACTGCTAAAATACCCGGTCCCCCCACTCCAGAGTGAGAAGGACATCAGCACGCTCCAAAAAGCGATCAAACTAGAGTAGAACAGGTTTTTAAAAAAAGTCCCAGAACAAAAGGGTCATAACTTCCCCACTCAGAAACAGGTCAAATCTGTACATTCAGGTGGGCAACACATAAAGGAAGTGTGCCTGGCATTGCAAACGTTTCTTACATTACATTACATTACTGGCTTATATTCCGCCTGTACCTTTCAGTTCTAAGCGGATTACATCAGAACGATAACTGGACATTTCCAGGAAGAGAAATACAAATTACAATTAAGGCGTAAGGTCTAAAGCAATTTTGATGAGTAGATTCTAAGAGGGGGAGAGAGGGGAAAAGGAAGGGATTAGGACGTTTGGGTGAATTTCTTGAATAGTAGGGTCTTGATTTCTTTGCGGAAAGCCTTGAGGTCAGTTGATGCTGTCAGTAGGTTGGTGATGGAGGGGTCCAATTTAGCTGCATGTGTTGCAAGTAAGTTGTCATACATCTTTTTGCGTTTGGTTCCTTTAAAAGGGGGGAAGGAGAAAGGGGATTGGGTTCTCCTCTGTCTGGTTGAGAGGTTCCTGTTTAGACGGTTGTTTAGGTGGGTGGGTGCCGTTCCGTTTAAGGTTTTGAATAACATACAGTATAGTTTGAATTGGATGCGGGCTTGTATTGGAAGCCAGTGTGAGTCTAGTTTCTTCTGATCAACTCGATGCCAGCATTGCTGAAGAGCAGAGCGAGATTAACAAATCCTTGCGCTGGTGCTGAGAATCTTCTTGCCAGAGTTTGGCTTCCAGCTGAATACTTCTCGCAGCTGCAACCATAGTAACCCTGTGAGTCTTATTGTCCATCCCAAAGGAAAGACCAAAAGGATAGTGCCACCAGTATTGGATATCATGACATCTGGTTACTTACTGAAAATCTCGCCTCCGCTTCAACGTGATAGTGGACACATCAGAAAAAAGTTCCACCCTGGCCCCTGCTATTTCAACATGGCCCACCTTATACACGTTTTTTCAAGGGGTAGCGTAGAAAACAGGCTACAATATCTCTCAGTCTGTCCGCAGGCATGGGACCCAGCGCTCTATGCACTCTATCAAAGTCTATCTCAGGTAAGTCCCCCTCTGGCTCTGCAACTCACAAAATTTTATGGCAAATTTGCACCACATCACCATCACGGCCCACATCTGGCACTTCTCAAGCTCTCAAATTATTTCTTTGGGAATGATTTTCTCCATCCTCAATTTTAAATAGAACATCTTCACACCAAGTTTTCAAATTAGTGCACCGAGTCTGTAGTTCCACTATGTCATTGGTGATAACTTGTTCCTCAAAATCATTAAGGCGCTGTCCAATTTTTATCAATTTTATTATGAAGACTTCCCATATCCATGCTCAGCTCTGACTTCTAAGTAGAGAGGGAAGATTGAATATCCATCATCCACCTCAGCAGATATGCCCAACTAGCAAGCGAGATGCTCACGCTGCCATCTCGAACCTGTGGCCCCACCAAAGCCTCCTCTAATCCAGAAGCTTCAGGAAGGTTTGTTGAGGGTTTATAGGCAAAAGCTTTCAAGTCCACTTTTAATTTTTTGCCCTCCATATGGCAAACTCGTCCCAAGGAGCTGAAATGCTCTGATCGCTCCAAAGAAGATAAACTGATGTCACTTATTTTCGCAACATTTGCCGGTGAGACAGAGAGCGCCCCGTTACCGGAAGTCTCTAAATGGTCCTTTTTCTTAGATATTTCTGGGCACTATTTTGCAAGTTTCTGTAAAACAAAAAGTAATTAATTATCCAAACTTAGATTGTAAACCAGAGTAAATTGTGGTTTGAGTATGTGAATATTATGTAAGATGTATCAAAACAAAAAATGAAGATAAACCAAAAATACAAAATGCCAATCAACTAAAAGTCTATTCATTGAAAATGAATGCCACTATAGCACTGTAGATGAACATTTGAAGGAAAAGGATCTCGGAAATCCAAACTATAGACTACAATAATGTTCTTTGGTTATATATGCATGTAAACCGTTCTGAGTTCCCCTGGGAGAACGGTATAGAAAATTGAATGAATAAATAAATAAATATATGGCTTGAATTCTCTTTCATCTATACAAAAAACCTTCAGAAAATCATTTATAGATATATTGATATGAGAAGTTTTTAAAACTTTTTTTTTCTTTATTTACTTTTTCTGTTTTATCTATTTAATAACTTTTGACACTGAGGGGCAAATTCTATAAATGGTGTCCCGATTGAAAGCGGTAGTAGGCGCTCTACCACTGTCTAACCAACTAATTGGGACACACGTTTTTAAAAAAGCAACACCCTGAAGCAGGCTGCCTACATTGTAGGTATCTTCGATAGCCTAGGGAGGTGTGTAGGGCCGCCTAAGCTCCCCCAAGGCTAGGCGTGGCATGGTTTCGCCTGGAAGTGGCCTTAGGCACCTGAAATATAGACACGGTCACTGAACTGATTGCAGCAAGGGAATCTCCCTATCGCAATCGGTTTAGCAGCTGCAGCAGGGAACCCATCCCACTGCAAGGTAGGCCGGTAGGAGGTATGCCCAATCCCTTCTGCTGCAAATCCCAAAACAGTTCCCAGCAGGAGGAATGCCCAATCCCTCCTGCTGCAAACCCAGAAATAATCCCCGGTAGAAGGGATGCTCAATCCCTCCTGTCAGACCCCCTGAAGCCACCCCAACCCCCGAATGTCCAGTCGCTTCACTTCCTTACTGACTCTCCTGCCCTCTTCTGCCCTTTAAAACAATGGGCTGGCAATGTGCTTATGCAGAAACAGGAAACGTATCTCATAAAGTCCGCTGATGCTCAATAATTTCCTGGGAGGGGGTGCCTCAGCTGAATGCCCTGTTAAAATGATTCACAAGGAGGAAACCTTCTCTCATTTAGAAATTGAATGTGGGTTTAAATGATTTTTGTGACATTTTTGATACCTCTATTTTATATTTGCACACTGCACTTCTGGTAATTAAATAAAAATTTTAATCCCAAGGGTAGGTAACAAATGATGTTCGAGGATAAAACCCTATAGTGTGCTTCAGGCGGCACTGATATTGGGGATATATCCTAATGAACTTTCTAACTATTAGTAAGAGGTTCCCGCAGACTGATACACCTCCCGGGGGCAAATAATTGCTATTGATTTTCAAAATAGTGAACTTTATAAATATAGTTCAGTGTGCAAAATTAGAGATACAGGAAGCAGGTCTTTTGTATTAGAACATTTTGAGTTGACCCCTCTGAAATAGTGTTAGGCTATTAACAATTTTGCATCAGTATATTAGACCAGGTTTTATTTGGCCTAATTTATCAGCACCTAACTTATACACCTGGTGACACCTAAGTCAACCACACCTACTTTTCAGATAGGCGGCAGAGGGCGTCTTGACTTAGGCATTACTAGGCATCCAAAGAGTTCAGTGCCGAACTCTTAATTGTTAATTTAAAAAATTTTCTGGTTAGCTGAAAACTGGCAGTCAATTACCATACCAGTTAAGCCAATTAAAAACAAATTGCTCACAGATTCCGAAGTTAGCTGTCGCTAGGCATCCTTAGCATCCTTGATTAGGGCACCTAGTGGTGCCTAAAGTAAGAGTCCTATACAGAATATGATCCTTAATGCCTCCTATTGAGGAAACAGTAAGTGGTCCTGTGCTAACTGTATGGTAGCTGGTTAGCACGAGGTAAGTACCGTACAGCATGTTAATTGCTGTCCACTGTCCAAATCCATTTACCCCACCCTTACCCCAATACAAAATTCTCTTAATGCACAACTTGGTACACAATAACCTAAAAAAATATCCCAAAAGCAATTAGCTTGTTTGTACATTAGCTAAACCACGCATTAACAGCGAAATGCACTGTAGTAAAAAGGCCTCTGCAGTAAATGTTCTTATAGAACAGGCTTACAGCCTGCATAAAATGAGCACCTAAATCATGACATACAGTTATAGAATTGTCCCTTGTTCTTGTGTGTACCTGCTTTTACTTATGTATACCTCCATACAATTTTATAATAACCATTTCCAGCATGTAAAGCACATTTTATACATAGAAAATACAGTAAAACCATGGTTTGCGAGCATAATTTGTTCCTGAAGAATGCTTGTAAAGCACTCGTATATCAAATTGAATTTCCCCATAGGAAATAATGGAAACTATACGTACTTGTATTGCAAGACCTTGCTCATTTAGAACAGTCACTACACTCCTGTAGCTCAGTTATGATGATGTGACGCATGTATCCTATCTAATAATACCTTATCCGCGCATGCACTGTTAAAATGGCGTGATCCCTGCCACCGTGATTTCTGTTCCATGGCCATATTCTATTTGGGGCGCGTGCAGTCACTTGCCGCACGCGCCCCGGCTTCTGACGTCTTCAGGCTTCCAGCGCTTGCAGGCATCTCAACGGCGGTAGCGGTTTGTTACTGGTGCACAGGAACAGCAGGAGGGTGTCGTGCTATACAGGCGGAGATCGGCAAGGGGTAAGGAAGCTGGCCAGAAACAAACAAATGCTGCTGCACAGAGAAGTGGGTTGGGGGAGGGGAGGGAAATGCTGCTGCTGCTGCTGCACAGGGAAATGGAGGGTGAGGAAATGCTGCTGCTACACAGGGAAGTTGGGTGGGGGGAGGGAAATGCTACTGCTGCTGCACAGTGAAATGGAGGGGGAGGGAAATGCTGCTGCTGCACAGGGAAATGGAGGGGGAGGGAATGCTGCTGCTGCTGCTGCACAGGGAAGTGGGGTGAGGGGAGGGAAATGCTGCTGCTGCACAGGGAAATGGAGGGGGAGGGAGTGTTGCTGCACAGGGAAGTGGGGGAGAGGGAAAGGGGGCCAGGGAGAGAACTTGCTTTGCTTTGGTGGGGGAGGGGTGTGCTGGAGGGCAGGGAGCAATCTTGGTTTGCTTTGAGGGGGAGACAGAAGGCCACGGAGAAAGACAAAGAAAGGCAGGGGGCCAAGGAGAGAGACAGAAAGACAGGTAGGCAATGCTCAAGAACGAAAGACAGTGGGAAGGGAGAGAGAAAGACAGACAGACAAAGGAGGCCAGGGAGAGAGACAGACAGAGAGACAGACAGAAAGAAAGACAGCGGGAGGGGGAGAGAGAGAAAGAAAGATAGATAGCGGGAGGGAGAGAGACAGAAAGAAAGGAAGAAAGATACAGGGGCAGGGAGAGAGACAGAAAGACAGACAGACACATATTCAAGCACCCGTTATTGTAACGGGCTTAAACACTAGTATTATATAAAAACATAAAAATTGCAGCTTCTGGGTCAGACCAGTGGTCCATCGTGCCCAACAGTCTGCTCCCACGGCAGCCCCTAGGTCAAAGACCAGTGCTCTAACTGAGACCAGCCCTACCTGCGTACGTTCCAGTTCAGCAGAAACTTGTCTAACTTTGTCTTGAATCCCTGTAGGGTATCTTCCCCTATAACAGCCTCCGAAAGAGGGTTCCAGTTTTCCATCACTCTCTGGGTGAAGAAGAATTTCCTTACGTTTGTAAGGAATCTATCCCATTTTAACTTTAGAGAGTGCCTTCTCGTTCTCCCTACCTTGGAGAGGGTGAACAACCTATCTTTATCTACTAAGTCTATTCCCTTCAGTATCTTGAATATTTTGATCTTGTCCCCTCTCGGTCTCCTCTTTAAAGAGAGAAGAGGCCCAGTTTCTCTAATCTCTCGTTGTACTGCAACTCCTCCAGCCCCTTAACCATTTTAGTCTCTCTTTGGACCCTTTCGAGCAGTACCGTGTCCTTCTTCATGTATGGCGACCAGTGCTGGACGCAGTATTCCAGGTGAGGGCGTACCATGAACCGGTACAGCAGCATGATAACTTTCTCCGATCTGTTTGTGATCCCTTTCTTAATCATTCCTAGCCTTCTATTCGCTCTTTTCGCCACCGCTGCGCATTGCACGCATGGCTTCATCGACTTGTCGACCAGTACTCCCAAGTCTCTTTCCTGGGGGGATCTCTCCAAGTACCACCTCGGACATCCTGTATTCGTGTATAAGATTTTTGTTACCGACATGTATCACCTTACACTTATCCCCACTGAACCTCATTTGCCATGTTGCGGCCCATTTCTCGAGCGTGTTTATGTCACGTACTCGTATTGCAAGACTTTGCTCGTTTAGAACAGTTACTATACTAACACTGTTAGTCAATGACCCCTTTCACGTTTATGTTCATGTTCTAGCATGAGGATAAAGAATTGCCATGTACAATTATATTATGTTATGCCTCCAAATGAGGAGCTATCACAGCCATCTTAACTTTCCTGCCAAAGCTACCATCATTATTGGTTTTGATTTTTGTAAAAAAATGAAAAGTAAATATAGCTACATATGTCTTCCAGGTACAACGTGACCTAGAATCTGCATGTTCAGAAATAGAACTCCTCACAAAACAGCTGGCAAGTGAAAGAATTTCTACAAAGAACCTGGAATGTTTACTGGTGTCCAATCGAGAAAAAGAATTTCAATCTCAGATGACAACACAAGAAATGGAGGCAGAAATTCAGCTTCTTAAAGAGAAACTGGCCCTGGCTGAAAACAAACTGTAAGTAGAGCACATTTTCAAACTAGATTATCTGATGAGCTATGTTAAACTTTGCAAATAAGTCAAAGTACCCACTGCAAAAAAGAGAGGTTTTCTATCAGTACTTTTGTATTTGTCCAAGTTAGACTTCCTCTCATTTATGCAAAAGTTTACATCATAATGTACAGACCTTTCCAAACATCATAACACTAATAAATGTACAGTTACTATATAGCAAGACTTTCTTGAGCATAAAAATGTTGTAATAATGATAACCTCCTATCATGGCATACAAATTTTCAGTTCAAAACATGATCACAGAGGACTCGAAATCAAGATAGCGACGAGAGTGGACGCCTGAGAGGAAGGCTCCACTAAATTGTCCTTACTGGCATTGCTTAACAGTGTTCCCCATATCTGAATATGGGGACAAGGAAGGGAGCCCCTCGTGTTAACCCTCCGGTGATGGTGGCGACACCGCAATGGCTGATACAGATGACTATAGCAGGAGCCTTTGCGCGGTCAGGTAAATCTGATGCACCTACCTCAGGAGAGAGCCCTAGTATCTCGAGCTAACTCGGCTTACAGGAACAGGCGGTGTTAAGCCCGGAGCACAGATCAGCTCCACCCCAACCCAGAAGGAAGCCAGTGGAGGGAGCGTCTGAGGAGCCGAACCCCAGAGAGGGGATTTTGGACCTCAGCAACGGAGGGCCAGCTGCACCAGCCTCATTAGAGGACAGAGTGGCAGGAGAAATACATCAACTACCTCACACTAGGGCAGAGGTGAGAGGTCCTTCTGGTAGGTCTAACATCAAATTTGGGGTTTTGGACAGACCTGATAAGATAGACATGGAAGCCTTATGGCAGGCCATTTCAGGTACTGATGCAAATCTTAAGCTTTCCTTTTCTACTTTAAGCATGTACTGTGGGACTATCTACTCCAAAGTAGAGCAGCAGGGTTTGGCTCTAAAACAAAAGTTAATGAGAAGTTGGAAAAACAGGAAGAATAATTGACTGAAATGAAAGATTTAGAAACTGAGTTGGTAAAAGAATCTTTATTGCAAGAAAAATGGAAAGCTTTGAGAACCAATTGAGGAGAAATAATTTGAGATTCCTGAATTTCCCTAAATGTCCGTTGATTGCACCTGTGGAGATGGCAAGGAAATACAAGGAAATTTTGGCTATTCCACCAGAAAATTTGCCTCCTACTGTAAGAGCTAATTATCTTCAAATAAAGAAACCTGTGGTAGTGTCTACTCCTAATGGGAATCAAGGAGAAAATGGGGTAAATATCAATTGTATCTGGAGCTCATGATGTGTAATCTGCCATAAACCAGTTGTAGGATATGCAGAATATTGCTGTTCTTTCGTTTGACTTTGTGTTTCCACAGACTTTTCTTTTTCCTGATAATTTCGTTTAAAATGGTGGACTAAATAATGATTGAATTACCTATCTTTTTATTTTTATTTTTCTGTTTTTGAAACTATTGATCTGTTTCAAGTTTGTATACTTCAATGTAATAAGAAAAATGTTATAAATAAAGAATTGAAAAAACAAAACATGATCACAGTAATTAAACAGAGACTTGGAATGGACTTCCCCGACTCTGTTAGATTGAGAGGTCAGCTACAATTTCGTAAAGTCTTAAAAACTTTGCTGTTTTCACAATATTTAAACGGTTTACCTATGGAATCAACTAACTGACAGCATTGTTAGATTTATTTTTATGACCAGGGGCCAAGGGGGAGAACCTAGATATAATTGGAATTGCAGAAACCTGGTGGACAGAGGAAAATCAATGGGATGTGGCGCTGCCGGGGTACAAGCTCTACAGGAGGGACAGGACCCACAAGAAGGGGGGAGGCATAGCACTATATATAAAGGACTCTATCCACTCGGTCGGGATGGATATGGCAACGAAGGCAGAGGGGCTGGAATCGCTATGGGTCAAATTGCCAGGAAACAAGGGTGTAGGCATAAAACTGGGGCTGTACTATCGCCCACCTGGTACGCCAGAAGGAGTCGGACACGACTTGGAAGCGGAACTGAGACAGGAATGCAGGACTGGAAGTGTAACAGTGATGGGGGACTTCAACTACCCGGGAATAGACTGGAGTACGGGTCACTCCAACTGCACTAGGGAAACAGGATTTGTAGAAGCTGTGAGGGACTGCTTCATGGAGCAACTAGTCAAAGAACCGACACGAGGGGGTGCTACTCTTGACCTCATCCTAAACGGATTAGGGGGGCCTGCAAGAGGGGTAGAAGTGGGAGGACCACTAGGCAACAGTGATCACAACGCGATCAGATTCACATTAGAAAGGGGGACACCTATAGTAAGGAGGACCGCAACAACTGCGTTCAACTTCAAGAAAGGGAACTATGTTGCTATGAGGGAAATGGTGGGGAGGAAGCTCAGAAACATCTTTAGGATGGAGACTGTGGGAAGCGCCTGGACCCTATTCAGGGACACCCTGCAGGAAGCACAAAGAATGTACGTCCCCAGTTTCAGGAAAGGCTGCAAGAACAAGCGATCAAAGGACCCGGTTTGGATGTCAACTGAAGTAAAGAGGGCAATAAGTGACAAAAAAGTATCCTTCCGGAGATGGAAAAAGGACCCAACGGAGGAAAATCACCAGGCGCACAGGAAATGCCAAAAGGAATGCCACCGAGAGGTTAGAAAAGCGAAAGGGGAATACGAAGAGGGGCTGGCCAGGGAGGCGAAAAACTTCAAGGCATTCTTCAGTTACGTAAAGGGGAAGCGACCAGCGAGAGAGGAGGTGGGGCCGTTGGACGATGGGGATAGAAAGGGAGCGATTAAGGAGGATAAAGAGGTAGCTGAGAGGTTGAACACGTTCTTCTCGTCGGTTTTCACGAGCGAAGACACATCTAATATACCGGACTCAGAGGAGCTCATGAGTGGGGAACAGGCCGAAAAATTGGAGCACATAGAGGTAAGTAAGGAGGATGTCCTCAAACAGATAGACAGGTTAAAATGCGGTAAATCACCGGGCCCGGACGGGATCCACCCAAGGGTTCTGAAGGAACTAAGACAAGAAATAGCGGGCACAATCCAGCATGTTTGCAACCTATCCTTGAAAACTGGTGAGGTACCAGAGGACTGGAAATTGGCGAATGTCACACCTATCTTCAAGAAGGGATCGAGGGGTGACCCGGGAACTACAGGCCGGTGAGCCTGACTTCAATTATAGGGAAGATGGTGGAAGCTATGATCAAGGACGGCATTTGCAAGCACATCGAGAGGAATGGCCTACTGAGAACAAGCCAACACGGATTCTGTAAGGGAAGGTCGTGCCTAACGAACCTTCTGTACTTCTTTGAGGGAATAAGCAGTCGGGTGGACAATGGGGAACCCATAGACATCATTTACCTCGATTTTCAAAAGGCTTTCGACAAGGTGCCACATGAAAGGCTGCTTAGGAAGCTGTGGAACCACGGGGTGGGAGGGGATGTGCACAGATGGATCAAGCACTGGTTGTCGGGTAGACTGCAGAGGTTCGGAGTGAAGGGACAATATTCTGACTGGCGGGGAGTCACAAGCGGTGTGCCACAGGGATCGGTGCTGGGGCCATTACTCTTCAACATATTTATCAATGACCTGGAAAAGGAGGCAAAGTGCGAGGTTATAAAATTTGCAGACGATACCAAACTGTGCGGCAGAGTTAGGTCCAGGGAGGAGTGTGAGGACCTGCAAAGGGACCTGGACAAGCTGGAAGACTGGGCAAACAAATGGCAAATGCGCTTTAACGTGGAAAAATGCAAGGTCATGCATATAGGGAAAAAGAACCCGTTGTTCAACTACAAATTGGGGGGGGGCATTGTTGGGAGACAGCAGACTTGAGAGAGACTTGAGTGTGCTGGTGGATGCATCACTGAAGCCATCTGCACAGTGCGCAGCAGCCTCGAAAAAAGCCAACAGGATGCTGGGCATCATAAAGAGGGGCATAACAACCAGGACGCGGGAAGTCATCATGCCATTGTATCGAGCGATGGTGCGTCCACATCTGGAATACTGCGTTCAGTATTGGTCGCCGCACCTCAAGAAGGACATGGCGGTACTTGAGAGAGTCCAAAGGAGAGCAACGAAACTGGTAAAAGGGCTGGAACACTGCCCATACGCCAAGAGGTTGGATAGGCTGGGGCTCTTCTCTCTGGAAAAAAGGAGGCTCAGGGGAGATATGATAGAGACCTTCAAGATCATGAGGGGCATAGAGAGGGTGGATAGGGACAGATTCTTCAGACTGAAGGGGACAACAAGTACGAGGGGGCATTCGGAGAAACTGAAGGGAGATAGGTTCAAAACAAATGCAAGGAAGTTTTTTTTCACCCAAAGGGTCGTGGACACTTGGAATGCGCTACTGGAGGAAGTGATCAGGCAGAGTATGGTACAGGGATTCAAACAGGGATTGGACGGATTCCTGAGGGTTAAAGGGATTGTGGGATACTGAGGGAGGAGCTGGGATGTAACACAAGTATAGAAAGCTAACCAGGTAATAAGTATAGAAACCCAACCAGGTCGTGCATGTGCAAGACCTGAGGGTTAGGACTTCGATGGGAAGATAGGACTTCAATGAGAAACCAAGGTGGCAAGGGAGCCCCTTCTGGTGATTCAGACAGGTCGTGACCTGTTTGGGGCCGCCGCGGGAGCGGACTGCCGGGCAGGATGGACCTATGGTCTGACCCGGCGGAGGCACTGCTTATGTTCTTATGTTTTTATGACAGATAAACTAATCCCTTTTCTCTTACTTCTTTATTTTCATGCATATTCTGGTCTTTGACCACTAGTAAACCGAGTCGAGCTCCGACGAGAGATGACCCGGTATATAAACTGAAGACATGTACAAAACAAAACAATCAAACTTCTAAAAATCCTCCGTGCCCTTGATCCTGTCTAAGCTGTCAGGAAATTTAGCCAATCTTTTATTTTTAAATTGACAGAATTATGGAATGGAATACCTTTTACTTTAAGGGGTCCTGGCTCCTTTCAATCCTTTCGCAAAACTTTAAAAACAATTTTATTTACAAATTATTTTAGAAATCATTCATTGGCTTTTTTGTCTTTTGATTTATGCTCCCTTTTTTGTTTTGTTGTTTTATTACCTTATGTTTTTCTTTCTAATTATTGTTAACCAAGTCGAGCTCCTCTTTTGGTGATGACCCAATCTACAAATCCAAGTTTTAGTTTAGTTTAGTTTATTGTCAGCTCACTGGCTGACCATAGCCAAACATTGTGTCTTCAAGGGCCTGATGCTAGTGTTCGAATCTTTGCATGTCACCATGGCGCCAGGCTACATGGTGACAAAGCTTCCTCCATATATGCCGAACAGATCCCTCCGCTCCCAGGATGAAATACACCTCAAAACGCCTCCTGGTCAACTGAAAACTGCCAAACGATGTTCCTACTCCCACTTCATACTGAGCTATTGGGATCGACTCAAGGTGAACAAAGCCATGGGACCGGACAATCTGCACCCAAGAGTGCTCAGAGAGCTATGCGATGTTTTGGCGGAACCGTTAGCTATGCTCTTCAATCTCTCCCTAAGTACGGGGAGAGTCCCCCTGGACTGGAAAACTGCCAGTGTTGTTCGCACAAAAAGGGTTGCAGAACGGAGGCTGCGCATTACAGACCAGTAAGTCTCACATCAATAGTGTGTAAACTCATGGAAATTCTACTTAAAGGGAAATTAGACACGATATTGGATGAGGGGAATCTGAGGGATCCCTGTCAACATGGATTCACTAGGGGCAGGTCATGCCAATCCAATCTTATCAGCTTCTTTGACTGGGTGACAGGAAAGCTAGACTCGGGAGAGTCTCTGGACATAGTGTACTTGGATTTCAGTAAAGCGTTTGACAGTGTCCCACACCATAGACTATTAAACAAGATGAAATCGATGGGGTTAGGTGAGAAACTAACGGCATGGGTCAATGATTGGCTAAGTGGAAGACTTCAGAGGGTGGTGGTCAATGGCATCCTCTCTAAGACATCGGAGGTGACTAGCGGAGTGCCGCAGGGCTCAGTCCTGGGACCATCCCTTTTTAACATATTCATAAGGGACTTGACCCGAGGGCTTCAGGGAAAAGTAGCGCTGTTTGCCGACGACACCAAACTGTGTAATACAGTAGGTGAAAGCGATCTCACGGATGATATGGCGCAGGATCTGATCAAGTTGGAAAACTGGTCCTCAACATGGCAGCTGGGCTTCAACGCAAAGAAGTGTAAGGTGATGCATCTCGGCAGCAGAAATCCATGCAGAACATACACCTTGAATGGAGAAACACTAGCTATGACCTCAGAAGAACGGGACTTGGGAGTAATCATCAGTGCAGACATGAAGGCTGCCAAACAAGTAGAGAAGGCCTCATCCAGGGCAAGGCGGATGATGGGATGTATCAATAGAAGCTTCGTCAGCCGTAAACCTGAAGTCATAATGCCACTGTACAGAACCATGGTGAGACCTCATCTGGAGTACTGTGTGCAATTCTGGAGGCCACATTACCATAAAGATATACTTCGAGCTGAGTCAGTCCAGCGAATGGCCACTAGGATGGTCTCCGGACTCAAGGGTCTCTCATACGAGGAAAGACTGGGCAAGTTGCAGCTCTACTCTCTGGAGGAGCGCAGGGAGAGGGGTGACATGATTGAGACATTTAAGTACGTCACAGGTCGTGTCGAGGTGGAAAATGACATATTCTTTCCTAAGGGACCTTCAGTCACAAGAGGGCACCCGCTCAAACTCAGAGGAGGGAGATTTAGTGGTGACACCAGGAAGTATTTCTTTACAAAAAGGGTGGTGGATCACTGGAACAAACTACCGGTGCAGGTGATCAAGGCCACTAGCGTGCTCGACTTTAAGAATAAATGGGACATCCACGTGGGATCTCTACGTGGGTCGAGCAGCACTCTAACTTAATGGGGTGGAACAGTAGAGTGGGCAGACTTGATGGGCTATAGCCCTTTTCTGCCGTCATCTTTCTATGTTTCTATGTTTCTATGAGTGCCCTCGCAGATCAGATTCCTTGAAGGAATCTGCTTTAGAAAAGCAATAAAACATACCTCTTCACCTAACTCCCCTGCCCATGATCGATGGATTACAAAGAAATCAGAGAATGTATCATTTTAGGAAAAAACTTGTATTGAAACATCTTCCACTGTAACTATGGCAAATTTAATCTAACTGTACATTATCTATATTGGTATTAGATCCCTACTGTGTGTCTAGTTAGGATAAAACCTTGTATTGAAAAGTAGAATTAGGACACAACCTTGTATCATAAAATTATACTGTAATTATATTGTAACCTGTTAAATGTATTTTATGTTTGTTTAACCTGTAACCTGTTCAGAGCTCCTTGGGGAAAATGGGATAGAAAATGAAATAAATAAATAAATACTTTCCTGAGCAGAGCTTCTAGCCTCCAGAAATAATCTAAAAGTTTTTCTCCCTCTTTTTGACATGTGCTTCTAAATTGAAAATACAGGTCAGGCCCACTTTCAGCAGTGCCAAATGTATTTTCTAATGCTTCTAGACATTCCTCAGCTGAGGCTTGGGGGTTTTCAGTTTTTACAGACCCAAAAATCTGCAGAGCTGGGCTACTTAGGCTTTTGCCTATTTGCCTTTTTTTCCATGACAGGGCACTCCCATTCTTCCAACATCTGGGCAACTTGTTCCATCTGATTTTCAAAATTATCTTCCTCTTCAGGCACAGGAAGTGTGCCTGAAAAAGTTTTTAACCTCTTATAGACAGTGTTTTCTCTTGGTGACTTTTGATTATTTTCTAGCACCTTTCCTATTGCTAGAATAATAACGGCAGTGTCACCAGAAATAGTTTTTCTGAGACTGAGAATTGGTGTAATGTCAGCTAGTGTTCTATCTTGCTGATTTAAATATTCAAGGAGTTCCTTCTCTAGACTGCTATCCTTTGTCTGTTCTGAGGGGTCACTAGCTTCCTTTACTGCCAGAATCTTCCAGGGTGTGGCATCAGTGTGTGGTACAATTTCCTCTGGAAGTGTCCTAGGGTCTATGTCATAAGGGCATACACACAAGACTAATAATTTTTCTTGTGTAGAGTCTCTTATCCAACCTAGGATTTTCATACCTTCTACTTTTGTATCTCTCTCTAGTACAGTCTGAATTTCCTGGGAACTAATTGACAAAGGAACCTCTTGTAACAAGCTGTTGCAGAATAAATTCCTTCTCCTGAACACCAATTTAGTAAAGTTTGCATTGCCATTTTCAAAGTAATATCTAAAAGCACACAAAGCAGTTTCTATTTCAGACCTTTTCTTGTGTTTATTTCAAATCCCTGCTACTCTGTCCCAATAACCAATGTGCTTCAAAGTGGCTTGAGAGGAGTGCAGCAAAATACACCAAAATTAAGGTAAGGTTTTTGAGATAGGCCCCTGTTCATGCGCCATTTGTTTAACCCCTGGCTTCCTATGGTACCCTCTGACTAGTTATATGAACAGAAGGCAGGCCAAAAGGAAACTATCAGGTAAAAGGAGAGTAAATAGGGTATATTCAGGGTTCTGGGACGCTGATCCCCTGAGCTATATGCACAGAAGTAGCCCAGCTGCTTAGAGAAATTCTCTGACAGCTCCTACAAAACTATTAACCAGAGAGATACAAACAGTTTCTCCCTGCTCCCAACTGCTTGCTTTCCCTTCTCCCACTTACTGCTTTCTGTGCCCTCTGTACACTATTTATCAAGCTGAAAAACTCTGATTCTCTCAAAAGAGCCAATGGTAGCTCTCTGCTCTAAAATCCAATAGTAGCTCTCTGCTCTTGGCAGTGGGAGGAATTCACACATTGTGCATGACAACCTCCCCATTGCCGTGACATCAAAGGCAATAGAGAAATCTCTAACAGATTGATTCAGTGAACAGATGAATGCCTTCTTCTCACAGAGGTAAGAATCTAATCTTTCCATGACAACTTTTATAAACCGTGTCAAACCCAAAGAGTTCAGAACAGTTCACAAAGACAATCAAAAAGTTCAATATACAGCATAAAAAACAAATCTGAAAAATCACTAACAATTCTTTATCTTAAATTTTTATCATAAGAAAATAAGAATTGCCATACTGGGACAGACCAAAGTCCATAAGCCCAGCATCCTGATTCCAACAATGGCCAACCCAGGTCCCAAGTACCTAGCTAGATCCCAAGTAGTAAAACAGATTTCATGCTGCTTATCCAGGAATAAGCAGTGGATTTTCCCAAGCCATCTAAATAATGTGCTATGGACTTCTCTTTTAGGAAATTATCCAAACCTTTTTTAAACCCCGATTTCTCCACATTTTCTGGCAACAAATCTCACAAGTAGTCTCTTCATCCTTCTATTACCTCTGCTAGCTCTGAAAGATGAGAACCTATTTCATGGAACAAAACATCACCCAACCATTCTATGCCTTTGTCCTTACATGCCTGGATTACTGCAATGCTTTATTCAACAGTTTTAAAGCAAAAAAAAACTCCAAACGACTACAGTGAGTTCAAAATGCAGCAATAAGACTACTAAAAAACCTACAAACCCATGACCTAGTCTCTCCAGCACTGATATCGGCCCACTGGCTGCCCATATCCAAATGCTGCATTTTCAAAGGCCTAGTGTTGGAATATAAATCCCTCTACAACATGGCACCCAAATAATTCTCAAACAAACTTCCTCTCTACACCCCAAAGAGAACGCTACGCTCCCAGGATGATATACACCTACATATTGTCACAAAGCTATCCCCTGCTCTGACCGTCAGGCGGATTAGCTGTGCCGAATCCTGACCTGTCAGCGTGGCTTCCTCAGGAAAGAGGAAGACTTTACAGGTAAAACAGACCTAGGCTCCCGCCTAGTCTGCCCAGGCCACACTGAGATACGTGTACTAAAAAGGAGAAGACACAATTCACATATGTTCAAATTCTCATTCTTAGGCTTTATTGGACAGGTGGTCTGAATACTATCAGCCACCCTCAAGGAATGCATCAATTAAGCACACAGCAAAAAATATCATACAGTTGTCAGAAAGGCTTGAGAACCAAGTATGGCATACAGTTGAAGTTCCCTGGACTTTCTCTGCTTTAAAGATAGACCTCTTCACCAGGGTTTAAATAAACAAAAAATGCCATGAAAACAAATTCAAAATCAATGCAAGTAAACTGCATAAACTTAGCCAGTAGAAAAGAATAGCAAACTTTGGAAATACAGTTCCCAGCTCCCCAGCTAATTTGTAAAGTAAAGTGTTCAGTGCCCAGCTCTGACTCCGTTCAGAGCTCAGGCGTTCAATGTAGCTTATCAGCATCAGCTGGGCTTTCCAGCTGAGGTAGCACAGCAGGGCTTTAGATAATTTGTTAGTTTTACTAGGGCTTTATCACAGTGGCTTCATAAGATAAGAGATACAGCTTCTTTAGCAAACAAAACCTCTGAGCTGTCTCAGAGCAAAACGGAGAAGTTTTCCTTCTCTCCCTAATCAGGCCAGCTGGTCTTAGGTTACAGAGAGCCAGCACACAAGCGCAGCATAGAAAAACAGTTTCCTGACTTCACTTCACCTCATGGACTAACCTCCATTCCCTCTAGGTTATAGTCAGCTTCCAGACACAATTCAGTAGGTCCATTGCCTCAGCTTTCTCAGCAGTTGGGCTCAGGCTTGGGAAGTCCTCTGCCATATCCACGTCCTCACTGCTGTGGAGCTGAGGAGAGAGACTTCTCTTATCACCTTCTTGTTTCCTCTGCTGCTCCTGCCTTTCTGTTTGCCTGTCCTCTGTGTCCCCCTTTCCTGCTCTCCCCCCCTGTGATTCACGGGCTCTGCTTTTACGTGTGTCATAGCCCTACCTCTCTCTCCTAGGAGCAGGGGGGTTGGGCTGGAAATCCCTATGGAAATAACTCTGATTTCTCCTAGGCTGGAAATGTGAATACCTTGCAGGACTAGGTCTCCATTTCTCAGTAAAAGTCCTAACAGGCTTTCTGGTGTATTTATTCTGATATGGCATGCTGTGCTGAATAACCTTAGGCTTAAACCCTTCCTGCTGTACCTCACTGAGGGGTAGTCAGCCATTTCAATATCTTTACTTTTAACCTGGTCAGCTCTCCTGACCAGAGACCGTGCTCTGCTTTTATCCATTACAGGGACAAAGGTGGCTACGGGTTTGTCACAATATACCATCAGGATACTCCCTCCAACTCTAGACAGCCTGGAAATGATTCTATGTATGCCTATTTCTTACCAAATCTCTGGAACAGCCTATCTACTCATATCAGATCCCTTAAAGGACTTCTTAACTTTAGAAAAGCTGTAAAAACCAATCTTTTTGCCTAGTCATTCCCTTAACCCTTCATCAGCATCAGTAAGTAATCCTATATGAAGATATATTGCAACACACTCTACGTAAACCCTATATTGTAACACTGTGAATTTAAATTGTAACCCTTTCTGAGATCTTTGGGGAGGATCGGATATAAATCTAAATAAATTTAATTACACATTGTGTAAATAAATATTTTCTATATTCTATTTTAAATCTACTACTTAGTAGCTTCATTGCATGCCCCCTTTTCCACTACACTCAGTATTTTATAGACTTCTGTCATATCATCCCTGAGCCATCTCTTCTCCAAGCTGAAGAGCCCTAGCCACTTTAACCTTTCCTCATAGGGAAGTTGTCTCATCCCTTTTATCATTTTTATAGCCCTTCTCTGTACCTTTTCTAATTCTGCTACATCTTTTTTGAGATACGATAACCAGAATTGCACACAGTATTCGAGGTGCGGCCATATCATAGAGCGATACAAGGGCATTATAACATTTTCATCTGTTTTCAATTCCTTTCCTGATAATTTCTAACATTCTATTTGAGCTTAGGGTTTCAATGTATCCTCAATGATGGCACCTAAATCCTTTTCCTGGGCAGTGACTTCTAACGTGGAATTCTGCATCACATAGCTATAGTTCAGGTTCCTCTTTCCCACATACATCACTTTGCACTTGCCCTCTGCTGTTTTAGCACCCAGTCTCCCAGTCTCATAAGGTCCTCTTGCAATTTTTCAAGATTGACTTCCTGACCATTTGGTAGGAGGGGGAATTGGAGATGAGGGTGGTAAGGCATTTGTTCCATTTGCCTGCTTGGAATGCTAGGGATCTATCAAGGAATTTCTTGTAGAGCCCTTCAGGGAAGAAAAAAGAGAACAGGTAAGTGTTTCGTGTGCGAGAGGGGCCTGCAATTTCTAGGTGCTCAGATAGGTAGATTGGTGAAGAGCCTGTTAGGGTTTTGAAGCAGAGGCAGGCAAATTTAAAGATGATCCTTGCCTCCACCGGTAGCCAGTGGAGTTTAGTGTAATAGGGACTAATGTGGTCATATTTTTTGAGGTTGAAGATGAGGCAGACGGCTGCATTTTGGACTATTCTTAGGCGTTTGATGGTATTTTTATAGGATCCCAGGTATATGATGTTACAATAGTCTAGTATGCTTAAGATTAGAGATTGGACCAGTAGGCAAAAGGAGAAGTGGTCGAAGTGGCGTTTAATGGTGCGAAGTTTCCAGAGGGTACAGAAGAATTTTTTGACCTGGGCACTGGTATGGTCTTCGAAGGTCAAGCATCTGTCTAGGAGGACTCCAAGGATTTTTATGGTGGAGTTGATTGGGTAGTCTAGGCCGTTCAATTTCAGGGAGGTGTTAGTTTATGGGTAGGACTTGCCAGGAAAATTTTGTTTTTTTCAGTGTTCAATTTTAATTTGAATTGAGAGATCCAAAGTTCTAACTTGGTGAGGACGGAAGAGATGAGTTGTTCCGTCTCTTGTGTGAATGAAGTTAGGGGAATGATAATGGTGATGTCATCTGCGTATATGAATGATTTTAGGTTTAAGTCAGCTAGTGACCGTGCCAGAGGTGCTAAGTAAATGTTGAATAGGGAGGGGAATAGGGGGGAGCCTTGTGGGACACCACAGTGATTGCGCCAGTGATGGGAAAAGGTTCCGTTGCTGTGGACCTGATAAGTATGGTTAGTTAGGAAGCTAGCGAACCAGTTTAGTACTTGTCCGGTGATGCCGATGGAGTCAAGGCAATTGAGCAAAATATCATGGTCTACCAGGTCAAAGGCACTGCTCAGGTCAAATTGGAGCACTAGGGCGCTTTCTAGGTAATTCGTGAGGTCATGGTTAACTAGGCCTTCCATGAGTTTTTGGAAGAGTGGTATATTGGCGATGGGTCTATAGTTGGCGGTGGAGGAGATGGGTTCCTTAGTGTTTTTAAGGAAAGGGGATACAAGAATGTGGCCAAGTTCAGTCGGGAAGTGACCAGTGGATAGGCAGAGAGAGACCCAGTTGAAGAGTTCGGCTTTGAATGAGGGGGGGGGGCGGATTTCATGATAGTGGGTGGTCAATTGTCTAATAGGCAATTGGAGTTAGCGTATTTAGAGTAGAGTTTTAGAAAAAGGTTCCAGTCAGGGCTTTCGAAGGAACTCCTGATCATGTCGGTTGTTGATCCTACTGTACCTGCTGCAGGAGGGTTGAATGTTGGCTCAGAGCTGGGAACTACAAGAGACGATTTTAAGATGTGAATTTTGTTGGCAAAATAGTCAGCAAGGATTGTAGCGGAGGGCGGAAGGTCTGAGATGGAGCGTTTGAGTGAATCTGTGTCTAGCAGGGAGTTGACTATTCTAAAAAGTGCTTTACTGTTTAGAGAAGGGGAGTTGATTAGTTGGGAGTAATGTTTACTGCGTTTTTCGTTGATCAATCTTTTGTATTCTTTGACTTTTAGTCGCCAGTTGAGTCTATCGTTGTCAGTCCCTGATTTACGCCATGTTCTTTCTAATTTCCATACTTCGCGTTTTATGGCTAAGAGATCCGCATCGAACCAGCTATTTGAGGGCCGAGGTGTTTTCTGGTGAAGTCTTAGAGGGGCAATGGTGTTTAGGACTTGGTCGCAGAAGTTTTTCCAGTCTAGGTGGAAGTTGGGGTCAGAGTCAGAGTTGGAGATGGGAGTGTAATGTGTCCAGAAATCAGCTGGATTAATTTTTTTCTCTTGTCCAGATCATCTTCTTTGTGTGGTTGGGCATGGGCTTCCTGTCTGGTTGGGGTTTTTTTTTAGCCAAGCTAGTTCGAAATAACACAGGAGGTGGTCGGACCAGGGGGTGTTAGACCAGGTTTGATCTGTGAGGCTTATATTGGGGGTAGTAGAGGTGTTGGAAAGGAAAGTGATCAGGTCAAGGTGGTGACCTTTGTTGTGTGTTGTGGTATGGGGGGGCTTGGTGAAGCCTAGCGATGTGAGGAAGGAGAGTAGGTCTGCAACGTTGGGGTTCTCTTCTTACTCAAGGTGTAAGTTGATGTCTCCTGCTAAGAGGTTGTGGGTGCCGGCTGCCGAGTTCGTGAGAAGGAATTCGTAGTAGTCATCTTTTGCTAGATTCCATTTATTAGGGGGTATGTAGAATAGCGTGACGATAAGGTTATCGGTTCATAGACAACGGCGCGAGACAAAAGCGCGCACCGACAATTGAGCGCAGCGCGCGCTGCCGCACCGCTCTAAATTACAGTTTTTAGGGGCTCCGACGGGGGGTTTTGTTGGGGAACCCCCCAGTTTACTTAATATACATTGCGCCGGTGTTATGGGGGGTTTGGGGGGTTGTAACCAGTGTTCCCTCTAAGCGGGCGGGTGTTGTGAGCAAACTTTTTTCACCGTGAGCCAAAAATATCGGGCGCCAGCAAGTTATGAGCCAACTCGCCCGATTCTCCTCTCGCCGCCCTGCCATCTGCCGTACGCCTCTTCCGATTGTGCGCTGTGACGAGAAACGTGTGCGCTGCGATGTAATATTTTGTGCGCCAGCGCAGCTTAGCGGGAACACTGGTTCAAATGGTTTTATTTATTTCCCCAAATTAATTTTTGTTATACGCATTGAAAATATTTGATATTGCGTTTAAATCAAAATCTCAATAAACTTGAAACGAGTGCCCGTGAGATTGTGGGAGGGTTAAATACTCAAAACTTAGAAGTTTTTGCTACGCCAGCTTTCTGGTATCTTTACATACAGTGGCGTACCTAGCATATGTAACATCCGGGGCCCATCATTTTTTGGCACCCCCCCCCCCATCTGTAAGAAAAACATGATTTTTAGTAACAAACCACACGTCACACATGAGTACCTAGGAAAAGGCAGCATCTTACATATTGCAGTGATCAATCCTACACCGTCAATCCTAACAGAAAACCATGTCTTTCGAACACACAGAACACAGAAAACACCTTCGCCTAGTAAGGAATATGTAATCACAAACTAACCCCTCCTTCTTTTACAAAACTGTAGTGTGGATTTTAGCTACGGAGGTAACAGCTCTGATGCTCATAAAATTCTGAGCATCAGAGCTGCTACCACCAAGGCTGGTGCTAAAAACGCTTCACAGTTTTGTAAAAGGGGGGATAAAATAAAAATACATAGACAAAGGTTAAATTGAACCAGCAAGAAGCTGGACTCTGCATACAATGCTTCACAGAAACAGTGACACATGTCTCCTAAAGCAATAAATAAATAGAAATTTTTTTCTACCTTTGTCTTCTGTGGTTTCTCCTTTCCTCATCTTCTTGTAACTCTCTTCCTTCCATCCACTGTCTGCCGTCTCTCTTCCCCTATATGGCATCTTCTCTCCTTCTATGCCCCTTCCAGAAACTGTATGCCTCCCCCTTCCATCTCTCCTTTCACCCCATTGGTCTGGCATCTCTCTCCTCGCCTTCCCTCTCCCACACCTCTCCTCATAGTCTGGTATCTCCCCTTCCCTGATTCTCTGGCATCTCTCTCCTTTCCTTTTCTTCCATCTTTCGCTCCCCCTCCATGCTCTCACATCTCCCCCTTCCTTTTCCCTTAGACTGGCATACCTTCCTCCTACGCTCCAAGCCCTGGCATCTCCTTTAATTCCCTCCCTCATCTTCCTTCTCCCTCCAGCTGGGTACCGCAACACTCTTCCCTGCAGCTCTGCACTTCCCCACAATTGCCATGCTTCGGTTCCTCTTCTTCCTTCCTTCCTCCCCCCCCCCCCCCGCGGGACCCTGCGGCACCATCAACTCTTACTCCCTCTAATGTCGGCCCTGCAGCTCCAGACTTCCTCGCACCTTCTCCCCTCCCCCTTTGGATCGCTATTATTTTAAATGTTATAGCCGCGGAGCTGTATCCATCAGTGGAGATGTCTAACCTCGGCCTGCCCCGGAACTCTTACTGCAACAGTGACTTCCTGTTCCTGCCTAGACAGGCGGCTGCTGCAGTAAGAGTTCCGGGGCAGGCCGAGGTTAGACATCTCCACTGATGGATACAGCTCCGCGGCTATAACATTTAAAATAATAGCGATCCAAAGGGGGAGGGGAGAAGGTGCGAGGAAGTCTGGAGCTGCAGGGCCGACATTAGAGGGAGTAAGAGTTGATGGTGCCGCAGGGTCCCGCGGGGGGGGAGGAAGGAAGGAAGAAGAGGAACCGAAGCATGGCAATTGTGGGGAAGTGCAATCCCCCCAATGCGTCCCCTTACCTTACCTCCCCTTACCTTTGCGACGCGTGTGTGCGCTGTTAAGAGAAACTTGTGCGCTGCGATGTAATATTTTGTGCGCGAGCGCAGGCCAGCGCAGCTTAGCGGGAACACTGAATGCCCCCACAACGTCTGAGCGCTAAAAACAGTAATTTAGAGCGGTGCGGTGGCGCGCGCTGCGCTCAATTGTCTGGGCGCGCCTTTGTCCCGGCGCGCTTTTGACCTGACACCAAGGTTATCTATGCAGTCAGTTTTGGAGATTTTGCAGGTGAGGATTTCCAGGTCGTTGGTTAGTTTGGAATCTAGGATTTGGAAGTGAAAGTGGTCTCGGAGAATGATGGTCAGGCCACCTCCCCTTTTTGAGTTTCTTGAAAGGGGGATGATTTTGTAATGTGATGGGAGAATATCCTCTATGATAGGATCTTGGTTGGAAATGAGCCATGTTTCGGTTAGAAGTACAATGTCTAAGTGAGTTTCTTCCAGCCAATCTTTAAAGAGTTGGGCTTTATTTCTAACCGAGCGAATGTTCAGGTAGGCGCCAGGAAGAATGGATTGTTCTGGGAGGGGCGAGGGTTCCGAGTGTTCTAAGTTTTTTAGGGATCGTTTTCTATTGTGTGTTGGTTTGGGTGGGTGGCGGGTAGTGTTGATCACAGGGATGGGGAAAGGACCTGTTTCTGTGCAATCGTGAACGAGTCGATAAGGACGGAGGAATTTATCTGGTCCTGGGATTCTAGTCCATGTGAAGTAGGTAGGTATAGGTTCGAAGGCTGAAGCTTTTGTAATCCAGCCTCTTGTGCAAAGCAAGTAGAGAAGGAGAAGGGCAATGAGCTTATGAGTGAGGCTAGACATGTTGGGGTAGCAGTTAGGGTAGCGAAAAAGGAAGGCAGGACTGGGAGAGGGAGGGGGGAGGGAAGGCTGGAGGATCTGGGGTCATTAACCATCACAGTAACCCAATTCTCCCCCCCACCCATAAACTTAAATCAAGTCAACAAATTCATAGCACATACAAACAAAATCTTCAAAGACCAATCCAAAAGAGAAAGCAGTGCAGCCTGTCGCCAATGTTGAGCAATCAGACACCTGGCTGCTGCCAATCCCCAGCGAAGAATCTTAGTTTGCCAAGTATGCAGGTGCACATTATAGAGTCCCAACAGGCAGCCCTGAGGAGTAAAGGGTAGAATAGTTTGCACCAGCTGAGACAAACAGCCTACCACCCGTTTCCAAAAAGACAATAAAACCAAGCACTCCCACCAAATATGTAAAAATGTACCAGTCCCCAAACCACATCTCCAGCAGGTATCTGTTACCCCAGGATACATCTTGTGTAAGTGTACAGGAGTAAAGTACCACCTAGTGAACACTTTGTAAGCATTTTCCTGAATTAGTACACAAAATGACACTTTACAAACTTCCAAACACACCTGGTTTTAAAAGTATTTTCCTGCAGTTTCATCGAGTGTCCCCTAATCTTTGTAATTTTTGACGGAATGAAAAATCGATCCACTTGTACCTGTTCTACTCCACTCAGGATTTTGTAGACTTCAATCATATATCCCCTAAGCTTTCTCTTTTCCAAGCTGAACAGCCCTAACCTTTTTAGTCTTTCCTCATACGAGAGGCGTTCCAGCCCCTTTATCATCTTGGTCGCACTTCTTTGAACCTTTTCTATTGCCGCTATATCTTTCTTGAGATAAGGAGATCAGAATTGAATGCAATACTCCGGTTTCCTTATCTCAAGAAAGATATAGTCTCTACCATTTTGCTCAGCACTGACATCAAAGTCATTGGTCCATAAATTCCTGGGTCACCTCTGGAACCCTTTTTTAAAAATGGCGTCAGCTTGGCCACCTCCAGTCTTCCGATACTGTGCTGGATTTTAGAAAAAAAATTTCCTCCTAGTTGAAATCACCCATTATTATTGTGTTACTCAATTTGGTTGCCTCCCTAATTTCTGATAACATTTCAGAATCTGGCTGTTCATCCTGGGCAGGTGGACAGTAGTACACTCCTATAACTATCCTTTACTCTTTACACATGGAATTTTTACCCATAGGGATTCCAAGATGTGTTTCTTCTCCTATAGAATTTTCTGTCTATTGGATTCCAGGCCCTCCTTAACATACAACGATACACCTCCACCAATTTGATCACCCTATCATGGTGATATAGTTTGTATCCTGGTATGATAGTGTCCCATTGGTTATCTTCCTTCTTCCAGGTCTCAGAGATGCCTATTATATTTATCTGTTCATTTAGTACAATATATTCTAAATCTCCCATCTTGTTTCTTAGACTTCTGGCTTTTGCATACAGACATTTCAAATAATGTTGATCATATCTATTTCCAATTTACTAAGCAGTTCGCATGAATAATTTGCAATCTTTAAAACAGCCTGCTCTGTATTTAAGGAAACCTGGCCTTCCGAGGCCTGTATTGCAATCTCGCTATCTGGATGCTCTATTTATGATGATATCTTTTAAAGATACCTTGTTCCGAATCATGCTCTTTTGAGCAACTTTCTGCGTGGCCTCCCGACCCCTCACCCCAGTTTGTAGTTTAAAAGCTGCTCTATCTCCTTTTTAAATATTGATGCCAGCAGCCTGGTTCCACCCTAGTTAAGGTGGAGCCCATCTTTGCAGAATACAATACGATTCTTGTATCCCACAATTTTCTGCACAGAATCAATGTGGCTGACAGCAAGCGGGTTTTACATTAGTGACTCTAGGTCAGAGATAAGCAAATCTAACATGGATAACTCAGGTTTGAAGTAACATTGATGGGATGGGGATGAAATCTTCAATGGCATTTGGTTCCCTCTTCCCCAGTTTGTCACCCTGTTCCTAACAAATCTAAAACGCTCCTCCCTACACCATCACCTCATCCAAGCATTGAGACTCCAAAGCTCTGCCTGTCTTTTGGGTCCTGTATGTGGAACAAGGAGCACTTTTGAACATACTACCCTGGAGATTCTGGATTTTAACATCCTGAGAGCCTTAATTTGGCTTCCAGAATCTCCCTGCCACATTTCCCTGTCATTGGTACCCACATGTACCAAGACAGCAGAATCCTCCCCAGGACTGTCTAAAATCTTATCTAGGTGATGCGTGAGGTCCACCACCTTTGCACCAAGCAGGCAAGTGACCAAGCAATCCTCATGTCCACAAGCTACCCAGCTATCTATATGCCTAATGATTGCATTTCCCACTATAACAGCCATCCTAACCCTTCCCTCCTGGTCAATAGCCCCTGGAGACACATCCTCAGTGCGAGAGGACATTGCATCCCCTGGTGGGCAAGTCCTGGCAACAGGATTGCCTCCTACATCACCAAGGTGATGCTCTCCTTTAAGAAGGTGGTTGTTTGAAAAGGCAAATAGATGGAATGTTTTGTTTTTTAACCAAAAGTAATTTAATGTTTTTTCATAGAATTAATCAAAGTCGAGAGTTAACTCAGCTTAGAAACAAAATAAGTCAGCAGGAAGCAGAGATCGATTTTTCCAAAAGACAGCTGGAAACAGAGCGCTTTGAAAGGTAAGTGTATACTATTTCATATATATTTCAGCTTTATTCAATATATATGAAACTACACTGAATGAATGAAAATCTATCTAGCTATCGTATTTATATATATATATATATATATATATACACACACACACACATGAGGGAACTTCAAAAAGTTTCTACACTTTCATTTTTTTAAACACTTTTTATTAAATATCTCAAAAGCAAATTACATCAATACCTGCAAGGTGAGCTGGCCTACCTGACAGACTAGTCACATGACATTCTACAACATGCTGTCTTACCACTTCTACCCCAACCATTTACTGCACAAATATGAAAGTGCGGAAACTTTTTGAAGAACTCTTTTATATTTATATGTGTGTGTGTGTATATATATGTATATATATATGTACATACACACACACACACACCACACACATATATATATATATAAATATATATATATACACACACACACACACACACACACACATATATGCATATATACATATGCATATATACCAATGGTCTCAAACTTATGGCCCAGGGGCCACATGCGGCCCGCCAGGTATTATTTTGAGGCCCTCGGTATGTTTATCATAATCACAAAAGTAAAATAAAACAGTTTCTTGATCATGTGTCTCTTTAGCTATACATGACAATATTATTATTAAGACTGTTTTTGATTAAAAATCAATAAAGAATAAAAAAAGACTTGGCCAAAAGGAAAGATTTATAAACTATAAAGAGTTTTACCTGATGCAAAATTGTCATTTTTTTAATAAGACATTAACTATTTTTTCTGAGGCCCTCCAAGTACCTACAAATCCAAAATGTGGCCCTGCAAAGGATTTGAGTTTGAGACCACTGATATATACATATATATATATATATATATATATATATATATATATGTGTGTGTGTATGTATGCATATGTATATATATGCATATATAATTTTATCTTTCCCTGAATTTAGAAGGAGCAGCAGTGAAAATGTACACATTTAATCAAAAACAATAATGATAATAATGATGATGAAGGAAGGGGACCTCAGTCTTCATAACTCATAGATTGGGGGAACAAGCTGCATGTTACCCCTCCTAAAAGAGTTGCCACTACAATAAACCCACTAGGGTAATTGTTTGTGAAACATCCTAGGGCCCCTGCTGTGCCGAATGTAAGTCATAACGTGAACATATAAGTGAAACAAATATAAACATTCAGGAAAATATGTAAATTGCTGCTGTTCTTTCAGAAAAGTATTCAGCTCCCACGTTTCTTGTATTTATAAACATAGCTATGAAGTCACAAAAATGTTGGAGATTTCAAGAATAAACAGTATTTATCTTAGTGATGTCAAATATCCGTATGCAATTTCAAGTCCAACGGGGCTCCTTTTCAAAGGAAAAACCTTCTTCCTCAGGAACTAAGGAACTGCTTCGCTCTAATTTCTCGTATTATTCCAACATGATGTGAAGATAACACACAAATTGAAAAATGGCGCTGCCAGAGAGGAAAACGCCTCTAGATTTAACTGCAGACCGTCAAAAAAAAGTCATGCTGTCATTGGAGGAATCAGGTTGCTAAAATAAATGATAGAACAGACTGAACGTAAAGAGATGTTAAACAAATTTTAAATAACACAATTCCATTCAATATAATCATTCAGACCCCGGGGAGAAACATTGGAATTCAGAAATCCAAAACTGTTCCCAGAGCCTAGCTGTGCATATTTGTCCCCTTTAAAATCATCTGATACCTTCTCAATGATGAACTACCTTAAATCTGAAAATGTATGTTGATATTCTAAATGAGGTACCATAGGAGAATTTATAGACTTGGTGTTGATTCTGCTATGATGTTCTATGAGTCTTGTACATATTGCTCGTTGAGTACGTCCCACATAGATCAGATGGGAAGGGAAGAAGATAACATATACAGTGGTACCTCGGTTTACGAGTGCACCAGTTTGCGAGTGTTTTGCAAGACGAGCAAAACATTTGCAAAATCGGCGCCTTGGAAACCGAGCGCGCTTCGATTTGCGAGCGCCCCCCCTGCGAACCGGCACCCTCCCCCCGTGATCCGGCACCCTCCCCCCCGCCACCATCGGGCCCCCCCGCTGCCATCGGGCACCCCCCTGCCGTGACCTGAGGTCCCCCCAACCCACCTGAACCCTCTTCTTACTTTTCTGTAGCCTCCGCAGCGGCACTGGCACCAGCATGTCCTGTGCGTGGTGCCGGTGCCTGAAGATCTGCTTCCTGTGCAAGGCCTGAGAGTTCAAGTCGAACGTGAATTTTCACGTCGAACGTGAACTCTCAAGGCCCAGCACAGGAAGCAGATCTTCAGGCACCGGCACCACGCATATGACATGCTGGTGCCGGTGCCACTGCGGAGGCTACAGAAAAGTAAGAAGAGTGTTCGGGTGGGTTGGGGGGATCTCAGGTCGCGGCGGGGGGGGTGCCCGATGGCGGCGGGGGGTGCCGGATCGCGGGGGGGGGGAGGGTGCCGGTTTGCGGGGGGGGGGAGCAATGCCGGTTCTCGTGGGGGGAGAGCAGCGCTGCTGGCCTAGGGGGGGGGGAAGGTGGGGGTGGAAACATATCAAAGCAAGTTTCCCTTACTTCCTTTGGGGAAACTTGCTTTGATATACGAGCATTTTGGATTACGAGCATGCTCCTGGAACGGATTATGCTCGTAATCCAAGGTACCACTGTATTATCCAAGCTGATCTGCAGTTGGTAACAGCCCTAAATGTGTAATTGGGTTTATTGTATTCATATATACTTTTAGACATGAATTAAGCTAGCAACTAGAGAATTACACAGGAACAAATTTTTTCCTGTCCCCGCAGGAACTCATTTTATCCCAGGACAAGCAGGCAGCATATTCTCACATGTGGGTGACATCATCCACAGAGCCCTGGTACGGACAGCTTTAAAAGTGCATCGCCATTTTAAGAATTTGAGAAAGTTCATGCACTGTCCACACTGCACATGCGCGAGTGCCTTCCCATCCGACATAGGCTTGCAGTATCTCAATGCTTGGATTTCTGTGGAGCTAAGAAGTCATGTCTCTGAACATTGTTCAGTTTTTTGCCAATTTGCCTTCCTGCTCACGTGGTTTTTTTCTTAATTGAAACTTATTTTTAAACTTATTTTAAAAAAAAAAGAAAGGAAGGACATTTTTTTCCTCTCTTTTTTCCTCAGGGGCTTTGCCTGCCGAGGCCTTTGTTTTTCCCTCAGCCATTGACTTTGAGTTAGCTGATGCGGTCCAAGCCGTTAACGGGCTACAAAAAAGTAAGGTGTTGCAGGTGCCAAACATCAATTTCTTTCATAACAGTTGGTACTTCCAGTGCCTTGGGCCACATCACCAAGTGGAATCTGCAGAAACCTTTGATAAACAGCCAGAATCTTCAACAGGGAATATTGTTCGGGACTGGCATGGAGGCCGAACAGACTTGTCAAAGCCATCGACACCAGGGTCTTGAGATATCGCTCCTTATCCCAGGACAAGCAGGCAGAATATTCTCACATATTGGTGACATCATCCACGGAGCCCTGATGTGGACAGCTGCAAAAGCGCTTTTGCTTTAAGAACTTTAGAAAGTTTGCCAATGTTGCCTCATCGATACCGCCTCGACAGCACTGATCATCGTCATCAAGCCATGCTTCTTAACACCGGTCTTCAAGACATCGCTCTACTTAAAATCATTGCTCCTCAAGGCTTCAGTCTCCTTCATCGAAGCATCACTCCTCACCTTCATTGAAGCATCGCTCCTCAACTTCACCAAAACATTTTTTGTTTTGTTTTTAATTATTTATTGGCATTTCAAGGTTACATATTCTTAATCATAATTATTACAAATAAACAGAAATAAATTCAAGTGGTATAGGAAATATCAAAACTAATAATAAAGGAAAACATTTTCATTTGTTCTGTTAATTAGTCCACAATATGAGAGGGAGCAAGCATAAAAAAGTCGGACATTATCAAACTCAGAAAAACTTCATAAGTGGGGGGGGGGGGGGGGAATAACACCTCTGATTACTACCCAGACTCTATTCAGGAGCCTTCTTCCTGTACGTCGACAGAAGAGCTCTCAGAAATCACATTTTTATATGGTTATAAATCTTAACAGCTGTGAAGACTCAAAGAAAATATATTTAGCTCCTTGATAATTAATATAACATTTACAAGGAAATCTTAACAAAAAAGTAGCTCCCAGCTTCAAGACCTGAGGTCTTAAAAGAAGAAACTAGTTCCTCTTTTTTTTAGTTATTCTAGAAACATCTGGGTACATTCTTATTTTTAGTTTCAGGAATAATTTATCTTTAAATCTAAAGAAAATTTTTAATAGACGGTCTCTATCAGAGTCCAGTGCCAATTGTGCAAAGAGTGTAGACACTTCCATTTGGTCAGAATCTGAAGTTTCTAAAATTTTTGTAAGATCTAGTAGATCCATCTCCTGGGCTTGTTGATCATCAGATCATTTCTTTTTCCCTGTTGGGAGGTAGTACATTTTTGAAACAGGAGTATAGTTATCTTGAGGAATTTTCAAAATCTCTGTAAGATATTTCTTGAACATATCAAGAGCGGAAACTGTTATCATTTTAGGGAAATTTATTATCCTCAAATTTTGCCTTCTTGAAAGATTCTCTAGCATTTCTAACTTGAAGCTAATATTTCCATTATCTTTCATCAAAAGTTGATTTTGAACCCCTAGTGTATCCACTTTCTGTTTCTGTTGCACAAAATCCATTTCAATCCTGTTGCAATTTCATAGATTCAGAAAGTACCCCAGAGCTAGGTAAACAAATTTTGCATCTGAATTCCCAAAGAGGATTGTAACTGGGATATGGCATCCCATATTGAATTCAGATCTATGACTGGGGGCTTTTTTAAAGGTGCTAAGGAAAAGTTAAACTCTACAGGTTTTGGTTTCACAGTACCTAGCGCTAAAATCACTTTCAATAGATTCTGGTGCTCCTCTGGCAACTCCAGGGATTCTCATGGTAGTTGTTGGATCTCTGCAACCACTGATGCCCGCTGTACAGCTGGGTCTTCAAACTCCCTGCTTCTCTCTGGCATCACAGTCTCACTCTCTTCACTGACCGTGCTGCATGTCAACAGCCAAGGGAGTGGCCACGTTGGTGTTCTCCGCTCCTCCGAAGAGAGACCAGCAACCTCAAAAGAGGCTTGGAAGCTCTCCGACGAACTCTCGCCTCGCGCTTAGGATATCTCATCCAGTTCCCTTCTGGATGTACAAGTAATGAAGGAATCTATCGGCCCAGATTGAGATAAATGCCCGGGTTCGGAAGGAAATATCCGGGTCTTAGATTTGCGTTTAACCATTAGAAAAGAGAAAAAGATTGGTGTTCCACCAAACTCGATCAGGGTGCCATCTTAGCTAAGCTCCTCCCCCTCTGTCCACTTAACCGAAACATTGGTCCTCACCTTCACCAAGGCGTCGATCATTGAAGCATTGGTCACCTTCTCCAAAGCATCGCTCTTCTAGATACCATTCATCTTCTTCGGAGTATATGCAAAAACCTTCTGGGCATATATCTAGTCGTTCCAGACATTCGTCTCCACGCCCTCCATCCTCAAAATCTGGAAAACATGCTACTAAATCCAATCATCTCTCTCTTGCATGTTTGGACAAGCATAAGCGATCTGCATCACCTGCTTCTTCAACTCAGTACCGTTCCAAAAGGTGGTACCGTTCCTCTTCCATTCCTGAAGATGCGGATCTTTGTTTTCAATCTATTAATGGGGCATCACCTTCGTACACAAAAGCTTAGCGAGACACATGATGGTTCTCCTAGTTCATATGGCCTCTACAGTTCATGTGACTCCTTTTGCCAGACTTCACCTAAGGATTCCTCGGTGGATGCTGGCCTCTCAATGGTCACAGGCTCTTGATTCGCTCTCCCAGCACATTACAGTAACATCTTCTCTTCAGCAATCTCTTCAATGGTGGATGCTCTCTTCCAATCTTTCCAGAGGTTTGCTGTCCAAATGCCCCCTCACCAGAAGGTTCTCACGATAGATTCCTCGACCTACGCTTAGGGGACTCACCTAGATGGTCTCCATACTCATGGACATTGGTCTACCACAGATCGTTGGAATCACATAAATCTGTTGGAACTCAGAGTGGTTTTCAATGCTCAAGGCTTTTTAGCATCTTCTTCAAAATCAAGTTATTCTCATTTGTACAGACAATAAAATAGCCATGTACTATGTGAACAAGCAGGGAGGAACAGGATCCATTCTCCTTTGCCAGAAGGCCCAGAAGATTTGGAATTAGGCAATCCCTTAGAACATTTTTCTGAGAGCTGTCTAGGAGAGAAAAACTCACTGGCAGACAAATTAAGTCACATCCTACAACCTCACAAATGAACGCTCAATTCACCGATTCGCCATCAAATTTTTTCTCAGTGGGGGATGACTCAAATAGACCTTTTTGCATCTCCCCACAACAACAAACTGCCCCAGTTCTGTTCCAGACTCCGCATTGCCTGGAGGCAGATGCTTTTCTACTGGAATGAACAAACAAATTCCTCTATGTGTTCCCTCCATTTCCACTTATTCTCAAGACACTTGACAAACTCAAACAGCAATATGCCACTATGATTCTGATAGGTCCTCAGTGGCCCTGACAACCTTGGTTCTCTCTTCTACTTCAACTCAGCAGCAGGGAATCTCTTATTCTATCAATATTTTCGTCTCTGCTTACACAGAGTCACGGTTCTCTTCTTCATCCCAACCTGCAGTCTCTACATCTGACAGCCTGGTTACTTTCAGCATAACTTCAACCCTTCAGTTTTCACAATCAGAGACATTTTGGATGCTTACAGAAAACCCGCCGCAACACGATGTTACACTCAAAAATGGACTAGGTTTTCTGCTTGGTGCAGTCTTCATCATCATGAGCCACAATCTACCTCCATGTCTTCAGTTCTGGATTATCTATTTCATTTATTTCAATCTGGCCTCAAATCCACCTTCGTTAGAGTCCATCTCAGTGCAATTACTACTTTTCATCAACTGTTAGATGGAAAACCCCTTTCTGCTCATCCTGTGGTTTCCAGATTTATGAAGGGACTTTTCAATATCAAACCACCTCTCAAACCACCTCTAGTGGTTTGGGATCTCAATGTCATACTTGCTAAATTAATGAAACCTCCATTTGAACCAATGTCTACGGCTCATCTTAAATATCTCACTTGGAAAGTAGTCTTCCTCATCTCACGTCTGCAGAGTCAGTGAGCTACAAGCTTTGGTAGCGAACCCACCATTTACAGTCTTCCATCATGATAAGGTGGTACTCCGCACTCATCCAAAATTCTTATCCAAAGTTGTTACAGAATTTTATCTCAATCAATTAATCGTGCTTCCAGTGTTTTTTCCCAAGCCTCATTCTCATCCTGAAGAAACAGCTCTTCATACTCTGGGCTGCAAGTGTGCTTTAGCCTACTATTTACAAAGGACTAAATAACATAGATCTTTTCCTCAACTGTTTGTCTCATTTGATCCATACAAGTTGTGACATCCAGTTTCCAAGAGGACAATTTCCAACTGGTTGGCTGCTTGAATCTTGTTTTATTATGCTCAGGCTGGGCTGCACCTGGAGGGTCAAGTCACAGCCCACAAAGTTAGGGCTATGGCAGCTTTAGTAGCTCTCCTTAGATCCACTCCTATTGACGAAATATGCAAAGCTGCTACTTGGTCCTTGATTCATACCATTACTCCTCATTACTGTCTGGAATCCTATTCCAGACGGGATGGCCACCTTGGCCAAGCAGTATTACAAAATTTATTTTCCTAAACACCAACACTCCCACCATCCCATTTTGGTTAGCGTGGAGGTCGTGTCCTGCATTTTGGCTACAAAATTTGTAAAGGCCGAAAGGAATGACTATTAAAACCCAACAACAGCAAATCTCCTGATGAAGCTCTTTACAGAGTGATACGGAGACACCCCATTGAGCGAAACAAGAGCAATTGTGACCCGAGCCACGAGCACCAGCTGAGTCACTTTCATAGCCATTCTATACAGCCGGAAGCTACTAGCACTACCATAACGGCAGGATCTAAAAGCTAAGTACTATAGGCTTTACCAAATAAGCAAGCCTTGATAAATACTAACAGGAATAATGTGCTGAAAATAGCAGGTCTGTTATGAGTAGTAGTTGATAGACTATCATCTATAATAATAAAACCCTAAGCGTGAATGCGCACTCCTATCTGCGTGTTCCATGATCCGTATATCTGTGGCAGGTAGGAAAGCGCATGCGCGCTTCGACTCCCCCTCTCACTCACTGTAAGGCAGTTCATCACCCCTCCCCGGCGCACCCGAACCCCCGTTGACTCTCCCATTGGACCCTCGCACCGCAGCACTCTAAACACACTGCTTCACGGTCTTCTGCCCTGATTTCCTCTGCCACGTCTCTGTCTCTGATGATGTCAGATGGAAACATGCTGCTCAATGGTTCTACTGCACAGAGGGATGGGAGGGAGGCAGGCAGGCAGGCTGGCTTCGGGGGGGGGGACACAAAGTCTAGAAGGCAGTGAGGGGGACATAGGAAGGAGGCACTGGGGGCACTAAGGACATAGGAAGGGGCACTGAGGGCACTAAGGACACAGGACAGAGGCACTGGGGCACTAAGGACACAGGACAGAGGCACTGGGGGCACTAAGGACATGGGAAGAGGCACTGGGGGTACTATGGACACAGGACGGAGACACTGGGGGCACTAAGGACATGGGAAGGAGGCACTGGAGGCACTAAGGGCGTAGGAAGGAGTACTAAGGACATGAGAAGGAGGTACTAAGGACATGGGAAGGAGGCACTAAGGACATAGGAAAGGGCACTAAGGACATAGGAGGCACTGAGGGGACTAAGGACATAGGAAGGAGGCACTGAGGGCACTAAGGACATAGGAAGGCGGCACTGGGGGCACTAAGGACATAGGAAGGAGGCACTGAGGGCACTAAGGACATAGGATGGGACACTGGACATAGGAAGTGGCCCACGGAGAGACAGGCAGGCATGGCGCAACAGAGAAATACAGGCAGGCAGGGGGCCAGGGAGACAGAAAGTCAGACAGACAGACAGCATCCAAGGAGAGACAAAGAAAAAAACCCCAGACAAACAGACATGGCTTAAACATTAGTTATATGAATTAGTCAACACGACATAAAAGATAAGAAAAATAATAAAAAATATATAAAAAAAGAACAATAAAAGAAAGACAATTGAGACTAATGATAGTTTACGATAGGTTGTTCTGGCAGGACTAGTTCCAAACCCAGACAGCCGTGAACACTTGAGGTCTTTCAGCCTTTAAAAATATAAAATCCAAATTTTTTTTTTAAAAAAGGGGTTTTCTAATAAAGAACTCTCTCTCACACATCGTAATTTAAGGGGTATTGGTCATAGACTTAACACATTGAGGATAAGTTAGCTTAGAGGTCAACCCATATGTGAGAATATGCTGTCTGCTTGTCCTGGGATAAAGCACAGTTACTTACCGTAACAGGTGTTATCCAGAGACAGCAGGCAGATATTCTCACAACCCACCCATCTCCACTGCTTGGCTTCTTAGCTGACTATCTGAACTGAGGAGACACGCGCCCTACATTGGGCAGTAAGGCACTCGCGCATGCGTGGTGTTCAGTCATAAACTTTCTAAAGTTCTTAAAGGAAAAGCGCTTTTGCAGCTGTTTGCATCAGGGCTCCGTAGATGACCTCACCCATACGTGAGAATATCTGCCTGCTGTCCCTGGATAACACCTGTTATGGTAAGTAACTGTGCTATCTGGTCAGCCAGCACAGAAGCCGCCAGCTTTCCAACTGACATCGCAGGCCACTCTTGCATCGAGTCTCTTGATGCCGACAAAGTAGTGATGACCACTTGTCCGGCTTGCCTCAGTCTTGAGGTGTGCATCCTCATTGAGGTACCCTCTTCGGTGCAAGCTGTGGCACTGATGGTACCGGCAGACAAGCCAGAAGTACCGGTGCTTTCCTTCTACGAACAACTCAATGATCTAACAACAATAAAATTTTAAAAAACACAAAGCATACTGTGCGCAGAGAAAATGTTAATTATCATTTATTTTTTAAGGTTCAAATTTTTATTAAAGTTTTGCAATACAAATACATATAAACAGAAAGAAAATATAAGGATATACAGAGAAGTCCAAACCATGGACAGCTAGATGGATATATATCAAGGCTATATAGAACTGCAAACAAATCAGGTATCAACAAGGCTGAAATAGGAAAAAGGGAGCAGGGAGGAAGGGGAGTGAAAGAAAAGGAAAGGAGAAAAGGAGGGAATGGGAAGAATATATATCAATAGGAAGATGGAGTAGTCATGTAGGAGATTGAGATTGCATAAAGTTATCCAAATATTGCCATGGAGTATTAATGGCGGAGGTTGAGATAGAAAATCTCGAGATTCTTGATATACAAAGTTTTTCAGCAGCATATTGTTCATATCTATGGTAAAGACATAATGAGTTCCACCAAAAAGAATAGTCCAAAAGAGAAGTTGATTTTCAATTTTTAAGAATGTGCTTGAGGGCCATGTTAATTATCATTTATATTCGGGGGGGTTTTCCAAAAAGGTCAAGGCAGATGACTTTAAAATATGCAATGTCACCTCAGTAACAACTAAACAAAAATAGACAAATATACCCCCTCCCTTTTTACTAAACCGCGATAGCGTTTTTTAGCGCAGGGAGCTGCACTGATTGCCCCGCGCTACTTTCGACACTCATAGGCTCCCTGCGCTAAAATCCGCTACTGCGGTTTAGTAAAAGGGGGCCATAGTGCAAAATATAGACAGCAGATATAAATTCTCAAAACGGACACGTTTTGATCACTAAATTGAAAATAAAATCATTTTCCTACCTTTGTTGTCTGGTGATTTCATGAATCTCTAGTTGCATTTTCTTCTGACCGCGCATCCAATATTTCTTCCCTTCTTTCTGCCTCCTGTATGCTTCATCTCCTGCAGACCTCATTCCATTCCCCAATCAACATCTCTATCCTTCCATGAGTCCAACTTATTCTGCCTCTCTCCCTGCCTGCCCCCTGCCACCCGACATGCTCCATTCCCTCCACCAACTTTTTCTTCCTCCTCCCTGCCCCCTCCCCTTTCTTTCTGTCTCTTTCTGTCTCCCTGCCCCTTTCTTTCTTTTCTCTCTCTCCATGCCCTTTCTTTTTCTCTGTCTGTCTTTCATTTTGTTTCCCTGCCCCCTTTCTTTCTTTCTGTCTCCCTGCCTCCCCTTTCTTTCTTTCTGTCTCCTTGCCCCCCTTTCTTTCTTTCTGTCTCCCTGTCTTTCTTTTCTATGTTCTGTCTCCTTGTCTTTTGTGTCCTTGTCTTTCTGTTCCCCTGTCTTTCTGTCTCTTTCTTTCTTTCTGTCCCTGTCTGTTTTTATGTCTCCCTGTCTTCTGACTCCCCTTTCTCTTTGTTTGTCCTTTCTTCCTCCCCAAGCCACCGCCGCCTTCTGGGAACAGGCCTCCAAGCCGCCGTTGCTGCCAAGTTCTCCCTGTTTCCGGACGCCATAACAGGCCATCAGCGACTGCAGTAGCGCCGGGCCCACCAGCCTTCCCCCCGACATCAATTCTGACATCAAAGATGAAGTTCTGGGCCAACCAGGTAGCGATTGGATGGACCAGAACTTCCTCTCCTGATAACCATGCATGGTTTGCACTTATCAAGACTAAATGATGTATGAGGCAGTTCTCATTTAGACTTATGTGTGGTGCTGGTCACCTATGAGTTGCTGCCTGAGCTCAAAATCCCTCATTTACACTTTGAGAGCTCATACTGATGTCCATTTATTCATAGCATTTTTGATAGGTTTCTATTCCTTCAAGGCCACTCTCCCTGAGGGATTAAAACAGTTAGCCAACTATAGATTGAATTATACATTGGACATATTGGCAACTGCAGTGTCCCCAGGGTTACACTTTTTTGTGTTGTCAGAGATGAGCCAGGTCATGGTTAGGAATACTAAGTCAAGCTGGGTTTCAGTTAGCCAGTCATTCACTAGTTGGGCTTTATTTCTAATGGAGCAAATGTTGAGGTAGGCACAGGAGAAAGAGTGGGTGTCCGGGGGGAGGTGGATTCAGAGAGAGTGAAGTTCTTTAGCGGCATTGTTTTTTCAGGGAGGTATATTTTGATGGATGGCGTGTGATGTGTAGTAGTACTTGAACTGGGAAAGGACCTACTTTCGGGCAGGCGAGCTGGGTGTGGAGATGGGGGGGAAGCATCTGGCCTTACATGTCTGGTGGGAGTGGGGAATAGTTTTGAAGGATAATTCCCTGTAGGACCAGAGTTGAAAGCAGATTAAGTATAAAATCGAGTAGAGTAGGAGGTTATTTAGGGTGGGTAGCATGGTTGGTTTGGGGGGAGGCCTGTGAGCAGAAGTAATCGTGAGAGGCTATGGGTATGTATACATATGCAGGTTGAGCAGGATGGCAAGAATACAAAATGGGTGTGTATACATATGCAGGTTGAGCAGGATGGCAAGAATACAAAATGGGTGTGTATACATATGCAGGTTGAGTAGGATGGCAAGAAAACAAAATGTGAGGAAAGAATACAAAATGCAAGGAAAGAATTACAAATGCAGGTTAAACAAGATGACAAAAAAATGCAGGTTACACAAGATGGCAGGAATAAAGGATATCAAGGAAGAAGATTACAAAATTACGGTAGAATGGTCAGAGAGTTTCTGGCTTCGTTGCTCATTCGCTTCGCAAAGGCACGCGCGCCTTAGACGGCACACCAAATGGCTGCGCGCCATTAGGCACTGAACCCTTTTAAAGGGTTCAGTATCTGAAGCAGCAAGTAGGGGTAGAGTACACTCCCACCCCCGAGGATAGCCTCAGTTGCTCAGGTCTAAGACAAAAAAGAGATCCGATTCCACAGGTGACCCTTGAGGGGAGGAATACTGGCCTAGTGCCTAACCCTCAGTAAACCTAATTCTAAGAGGGAGGTTGTAGAGGATCTGCACTAAAGATTGTTTTCACAGCAACCTGTGAGGAGAAAAGTAGAAGACATATCTTTGGGTAAGTATCCATTATTTTGTTCTGAGCTTTGATAGGTTTGGGGAGAAAAGCTCAATTGTAGGTTCCCTTCTAAAGACAATTTAGATCTTAAAAGAACAAACTTTTAATAAAATCCTAAGGCTCTCTATACTAGTCTAATATATTCCTTGTAGCTTAATAAGGTTAATTAATTAGCTCAATAACAAGATGCAGAAAGTAGTCCAAGCAGCAAGTCCAATCTTTTGCATTGAGTGTCACATGTATGACTTTCTCCCGGTTGGCGAGAAGTTATATGTGTGTGCTTGCTGCAAAGAGCTCCTAACTCTCAGAGAATGAATACATTCCCTTGAGGTTACAGTAGCAGATTTGGAGAAGCTGAGGGAGAAGAGAAGTACATAGAGGAGACCTACAGGGATGTTGTAGAGAAGTCCCACTTCCAGTCTAGTAGCCCCTGTGCTGCCTTGGAAGAGAAAGGTCTCCTAGAAGGAGAGCATCACCCTGGTGAAGTAGGAAATAATCCTGTAGCTAGAACCCCCCACCAGGGGATGCAATATCCTCTCACACCGAAGATGTGTCTCTAGGGGCATCTGCCCAGGAGGGAAAAGTTAGGACAGCAGTTGTAGTTGGTTATTCGATTATTAGGCATGTAGATAGCTGGATGGCTGGTGGGTGTGAGGATTGCCTGGTCACTTGCCTGCCTGGTGCGAAGGTGGTGGACCTCATGCGTCACAGAGATAGGATTTTAGATAGTGCTGGGGAGGAGCCAGCTGTCCTGGTACATGTAGATACCAATGACATAGGAAAATATGGGAGGGAGGTTATGAATGCCAAATTTAGGCTCTTAGGTAGAAAGCTGAAATCCAGATCCTCTAGGGTTGCATTTTCAGAAATTCTCCCAGTTCCACACACAGGACCCAAGAGGCAGGTAGAGCTCTAAAGTCTCAATGCGTGGTTGAGACAATGGTGCAGGGATGAGAGATTTAGATTTGTTAGGAATGGGCAACCTTCTGGGAAAGGGGGAGCTTGTTCCGAAAGGACGGACTCCACCTTAACCAGGATGGAACCAGGCTACTGGCACTAACGTTTAAAAAGGACATAGAGCAGCTTTTAAACTAAGATGTGGGGAAAAGCTGACAGTTGCCCAGGACCGAATGGTTCGGTGTAAGGTATCCTTGGAGGATACTATTGAAACAGGATATTTAGGGAGTCCCAGTAGAGAGGTTCCAATAATGGTGAAAGAAAGCCAGAAGAGGAAGGCAGAGCAAAAGACTCACATTTCCCCTGTCTTCTCAGCAGACTGTAGTTACAAGGAAAAAACACAATTTGAAGTGTCTGTATACAAATGCTAGAAACCTAAAAAATAAAATAGGAGAGTTAGAGTATATAGTACTGAATGATGAGATAGGCATCTCAGAGACCTGGTGGAAGGAGGACAATCAATAGGACACTGTGTTACCTGGATACAAATTATATCGCAAGGATAGAGTAGATCAAATTGGAGGGGGGGGGGCATTTGCGCTATATGTTAAAGAGAAAATTGAGTCAAATAAAATAAACATTATGCATTACATAGATAGCAGTGTGGAATCCTTATGCATAGAAATTCCATGTGTGAAGGGAAGGAATATAAAGGTAGGATTATACTACCGTCCCGCGGGACAAAATGAGCAGACAGATGAAGAAATGTTTTCAGAGATTAGAAAAGCTGGAGAAATGGGCAACACTATAATAATTGGTGATTTCAATTACAATATCCAATTAGAGAAGCATATATCTCCAATCACATAAACTAAAGTTATTATATATGCTAAATTGTTGAACTCAGACTAGCAGGACAACATGACACTGATAACCAATTTAATAGCAAGGAGCATACAGAACCAAAATTATTATGTAGAGAAAAGGGGCTTCAGTTGAAAAGCTTCATGCGTCCTCCCAAAAAATATCCGTTTGTTTATTGTCAAACAGTTCCACAACAGGTCAGTTTCCAACAGACTGAATTCTCTTCACTATAAATGTGCTCATATGTTATCACAAAAACACCAGCACTGTTTATAGCAAAAATAAGGAAAGGTACTTAGCTCCGCACTCCAATATCAGCAGTAAACTCATAGATCTCATTTTTATTCAGTACCGTGCAGGCTTGTCCCTTTTCAGACCCAAGAGGGAGTCCCTGTTTCACTCTCTCAAAGCTGCATCAGGGGTATAGATAAAAACTTTCACCAGCGCTAAGGCAAGAAGATTAACTCGTACTCATCCATCAGCATTTCCAAGATGGCGCTTGAACTTCTAGATGCTGAGGCAGAATTTGAAACACTCCAGAGACCTCCTCCGCTGTTACATATTTTATGTGATTTTGATTACCCCAACATTGACTGGTTAAATATTACATCAGGGAGTGCTAGGGAGGTAAAATTCCTAGATGACTGCTTCTTGGAGCAACTGCTTCTTGGAGCAACTGGTCCAGGAACCGACAAGAGGGGCTGCTATTTTAGATTTGGTTCTTAGTGGAATGCATGACATAGCACAGGAGTTAACTGTGTTGGGTTCACTGGGAAACAATGATCATAACGTGATCAAATTTGAGCTGATACCGGGAGTAATGTCGCAAAAGAAATCTACTGTAGGGGCATTTAATTTTTGAAAGGGTGGCTATGATAAAATGAGGAAAATGGTTAAAAAGAAGCTAAAAGGATCAATTGCAAAGGTTTAGACTGTAAACCAGGCGTGGATGTTATTTAAAAATACCATTGTGGAAGCCCAGACCAGATGTATTCCACTTATGGGCAAAGGTGGAAAGAAGAGGAAACGAGAGATGGTGTGGTTAAAAGGTGAAGTGAAAGAGGCTATTGGAGCCCAAAAAACATCCATAAGAACATAAGAACTGCCTTCTCCGGATCAGACCCATGGTCCATCGAGTCCGGCGATCCGCACACGCGGAGGCCCAGTCAAGTATACACCTGATGTAGTTTTAGTCACCCATATCCCTCTATGCCTCTCGTAAGGAGATGTGCATCTAATTTGCCTTTGAATCCTAGCACAGTGGATTCCTTAATAACCTCCTTTGGGAGAGCATTCCAGGCGTCTTACCACTCGCTGTGTGAAGCAGAACTTCCTGACATTTGTCCTGGACTTGTCCCCCTTAGCTTCAAACCATGTCCTCTTGTCCGTGTCATGTTGGACAATGTAAATAATTTATTTTCCTGCTCTATTTTATCGATGCCTTTCAGTATTTTGAACGTCTCGATCATGTCCCCTCGCAGCCTCCTCTTCTCAAGGGAGAATAGTCCCAGTTTCTTGAGTCGTTCCTCATGTTCCAAGTTCTCCATACCTCTTATTAGCTTCGTTGCTCGTCTCTGCACCCTCTCCAGCAGTTTTATATCCTTCTTTAGGTTGGGAGACCAATGTTGGACACAGTATTCCAAGTGTGGTCTGACCATTGCTCTATAAAGCGGCATTATGACTTTCTTCGATCTACTCGTGATTCCTTTCTTTATCATGCCTAACATTCTGTTTGCTTTCTTTGCCGCTGGCTTCAGGGTCCTATCTATCAGTACACCCAGGTCCTTTTCTTGTTCGCTCTTACCCAGAGTTGCGCCTGACATTCTATACCCGTGTTCCTTATTCTTACTACCTAAATGCATTACTTTGCATTTCTCCACGTTGAACTTCATCTGCCATTGCTCTGCCCATTTCTCTAACTGATACAAGTCGCTCTGGAGTTCCTGCTATCCTCCTGCGATCTGATTGCCCGGCATAGCTTTGTGTCATCTGCAAACTTAATGATCTCACTGGATATTCCGTCTTCCAGGTCATTAATATAAATATTAAATAGGATCGGCCCAAGTACCGAGCCCTGGGCCACACCACTAGTCACTTTCTCCCAGTCTGAGAACTTCCCATTTATGCCCACTCTCTGCTTTCTGTTTTACAGCCATTTGCTTATCCACCTTTGTATATCTCCCTCTATTCCATGGCTTTGTAGTTTCCTGAGAAGTCTTTCATGTGGAACTTTGTCGAATGCTTTCTGGAAGTCCAAATATATTATGTCCACCGGCATTCCACTATCAATTTGCTTGTTCACGGTCTCAAAAAATTGAAGTAAATTCGTTAAACATGATTTCCCTTTCCTGAACCCATGTTGACTGGGTTTCAGCAAGTCGTGTGTATCTAAGTGCCGGACTATGCTATCCTTGATCAGTGCTTCAACCATCTTTCCAGGTACAGACGTAAGGCTCACAGGTCTGTAGTTGCCCAGTTCTCCTCTCGATCCTTTTTTGAAAATTGGCGTGACGTTTGCTATCTTCCAGTCATCTGGTATCTGTTCAGTTCTGATTGTCAGATTGGCAAGTTTTTGCAATAACTCTCCGATTTCAACCTTTAATTCCTTTAAGACTCTCGGGTGAATTCCATCCGGTCCAGGGGATTTGTCACTTTTAAGTTTGTCGATCTAGTAGTATATCTGGTCCAACTCCACTTCAACTGTGGTGAGGCTGTCTTCTATTACTCCACTAAACACTTTCACTGCTTTTGGTATTTTTGCGGTATCCTCCTCCGTAAAGACGGACGCAAAGAAGGAATTTAGTTTGTCTGCAATTTGTTTATCTTCCTTGATGTACCCTTTTCTTCCCTGGTCGTCCAGAGGTCCTTTAAAGAATGGAAAAAGGATCTGAATGAAGAAAATAAGAAGAAATACAAGCACTGGCAAGTTAGATGCAAAGCATTGATAAAGACAGATAAGAAAGAATATGAAGAGAAACTTGCAAAAGAGGCAGAAACTCGTAGCATCTTGTATAGATACATCAGAAGCAGAAAACCTATGAGGGAATCTTTGGGACCGTTGGATGATCAAGGAGCACTCATGGAGGCCATAGCGGAAAGGCCATAGCGGAAAGACTGAATGAATTCTTTGCTTCAGTCTTTATGGAAGAAAATGTAAGCGATGTACCTGAACTGGAAATGGTTTTCAAGGGTGATGATGCGGAGGAACTGAAAGAAATCTCGGTGAATCTAGAAGTTGTACTAAGCCAAATCGACATGTAAAAAAGTGATAATTTGCCAGGACCAGATGGTATACATCCTAGGGTACAAAAAGAACTCAATAATGAAATTGCTGACCCACTGTTAGTGATCTGTAACTTGTAGCTAAAATTGTCTGTAGTACCTGAAGATTGGAGGGTGGCCAATGTTACGCCAATTTTTAAAAAGGGCTCCAGGGGAGATCCGGGAAATTACAGACTGGTAAGCCTCACTTCAGTGCCGGGCAAAATGGTAGAAACAATTATAAAAAATAAAACTGTGGAAAACGTAGACAAACATGATTTAATGAGACGGAATCATCATGGGTTCAGCCAAGGGAGATCTTGCCTCACCAATTTGCTTGACTTCTTTGAAGGTGTGAATAAATATGTGGATAAAGGTGAGCCAGTTGATATAGTATATATAGATTTTAAGAAAGCTTTTTTTTTTTTCAATTCTTTATTATTTTCAAAACTTACAATAAGTGTAACATTAAAAACCACATTTTATACATCAATGACATACTTAATATACTATTAATACCTATTTCAGAATTACCCCCCCTAACAATCACAATGCCCATCACATAAAACTTTTATCATGAACCCCAATATATTTAAATTCATTAATCTATCAGACTCCCCAACCTCCCTCCCCCTCCCGGACGTGCATGTTATTGGGAAAAACAATTAAGTAATACAATATTTCATTAATGGCTCCCAAATCTCCTGAAATTTCTTAAAATTCCCTTTCTGAATGGCTAATATTCTTTCCATTTTGTACACATGACACAATGAACTCTACCAAAAACTATAATTAAGCCTCGTCCAATTCTTCCAATTACTCGTAATTTGTTGTATGGCAACTCCTGTCATTATTAATAAAAGCCTATTGTTTTTAGATGATATTTGACTTTTAGCTCTCATTGACATGCCAAAAAGCACAGTATCATAGGATAATGCCACTGGATTTTCCAACAAACAATATATTTGGCCCCATATTGACTTCCAAAAAGCCAAAATAAATGGACAATAAAACAATAAATGATCTAAAGTCCCTTCTTCGAAATGACAATGCCAACATTTATTAGACTTAGAGCTATCTAACTTTTGTAATCAAACAGGGATCCATAATGCTCTATGTAACAGAAAAAAACAAGTTTGTCTAATAGAAGCTGACATTGTACATCTTAACCTCCAAGTCCAAATTCATGGCCATTGAAATGCAGAATTTTGGTGCTTAATCTCAATACTCCAAATGTCCCTAAGACCAGTTTTTGGTTTCTTATTTATAAATCCAGCTAACAATTTATACTACTGTGTGGCCTGGTGTCCCAGGAAGTCTACCTGAAAGCATAAGAATTCCAAACTATATTGATTATTTAAATTTTTCCATTCAGGGAACCCTACCTGAATGGCCTGCTTCAGTTGCAATCATCTATAACTTTGTGATTTATTAAGTCCAAATCTATGTTGCAACTGTGAAAAGTCAAGCAGTTTATTATTAGATATAACATCCTCTAAGGTACGTATTCCTGCTATCATCCAGTGCTTCCAGATGACCTTAAATCCGCCAATTTGAATCTTAGAGTTTAGCCAAATAGTTTGATTTGTTGATTTGTGAATTGGAATAGGTGTTAAATTATTGACATATCGTAAAGTTTTCCACTCATCTACTAGTATTCTGTTTTCTTTATATAATCTAGGCATTTTGATACTGAGAACATGGCATAATCGCAGAGGAAACATGAGTCGCCATTCCAACCATAATCAATCTGGGATATTTTCAATGAGCTCTGGGAGGACCCAATACATACCTTGGCGCAAAATATAGACTTGATGATACCTATAAAAATTGGGAAAATTTACCCCTCCCTCCATGATTGGTTTTTGTAAAGATACTAGGAGTTTTACCCAGCCAAATAAATTTTGTAAGAATGCTATTTAACTTTTTATGGAAAGACCCCTTAAAGAAAACTGGTAACATTCCCATTTGATAACAAACCACAGCCAATGTCATCATTTTAATAGTTTGGACTCTCCCCCACCAAGAAAGATGTAAAGGATTCCATTGCTCACACATTTCTGTTACCTTCTGTAATAAAACTTTTTCATTCACTTGCATTGTTTCATCCAATGTGTTTTTTATCCAAATGCCTAAATATTTTATTCCATCTTCTTTCCATAGAAAGGAGAATTTCAAATAATCCTTTTGTGCAATGGACATTAGTAGGAAGAAATTCTGATTTACTCCAATTTATTTTGTATCCTGAAAATTTTCCAAATTTCTCTATTACATAAGTAAACATGGAATGGTTGTTTCAGGATTCCTTAAATGAAGTAGTATATCATCTGCATATGCAGAGACCTTATATTCCCGCTCTGAATAAGGAATACCCTGTATCTCCTTTGCTTGCTGAATAGCTAATAGCAAGGGTTCTAATACAATATCAAAAAACAAAGGAGACAAGGGACATCCCTGTCTAACTCCCCTCCGCAAACTAAAACATTCAGAGAGATTATTATTAATATACAGTCTAGCAAAAGGGGAACTATACAAGGATTTAATCATTTGTATAAATCCTGAACCTATTCCAAACCAATCCATTGCTTGATACATGAAGGTCCATTCCACCCAATCAAAAGCTTTTTCTGCATCAAAGGATACAGAGAAGGCTGGATCTTTTATGGCTTTTGTTAAATTTAACATATGAAAAGCCAATCTGGTGGTGTTGGAAGAATGTCTCTGAGCAACAAATCCTGTTTGGTGCATACCAATAATAAAAGGGAGAGCCTTAGCCAAGCACAAGGCCAATGTCTTAGCTAAAAGTTTGCCATCTATATTGATTAAAGAAATAGGTCTGTAATTTGAAACCAATGTGGGATCTTTATTTGGCTTCGGCAAGACTATAGTAACAGATTCAGCCATACTACCTGTAATGCAACCATTATTCAATTGGATCTGATATAAGTTTAATAAATGAACTAGAAGGGCATTTTGAAATTGTTTTTTTAAAACTCTACCGTGAAACCATCCCCACCTGGAGCGGATGCAGCTCTAAGGGACTTCAATGCTGTTTGCAACTCTTTTAATGATATAGGCACCTCTAAGCTTTTTTTTTATATGATCAGGAATTTTTGGACCACAAATTAACTTTAAAAACTCTGAACCATCTTTTTCTTTATCTGAATAAGACTCGGAAGAATACAAAGCTTTATAAAAACTTAAGAATTGTTTTAAAATAGGTCCAATTTGTGTATGTGAATCGCCCTTTTCATCTTTTATTGCAATAATTTTTGTTCTTTTCTTTGCTTTAAGATAATTTGCCAATAATCTTCCTGCCTTATTCGAGCTTCCATAATACATGGTCTGATGAGAAAACAAATCTTTCCTTGCAAATTGTGAAGAAATCTCATATTTACATTTTAGTTTTAAATTTTTCAACCAATTTTGACTCTAAAATCTTAATTTCCTTTTCCAAATTATAAAATTGTTTTTCAAGCTGTTTCCCAACATATGCTGAATATGAATTTGATCTCTCATAGTGGCCTTAAACGCATCCCATAAAGTTACCATTGAAATTTCTTGTGACTTGTTAATTTGGAAAAATTCATTCATTTTTTACTTTGAATTCTTCAAGAAAATTTGAATCTTCTAACAATGCATTATTGAATCTCCATAATGATCTACCATTTTCCTTTTCAGGAAGCTTAAATTCAATCCACACACACCCATGATCAGACAAAATAATCAGATCTATGGATGCTTGTGTTACTTGCTGTGATAACTGACTTGAAACAAAAATATAATCTATTCTTGAAAAGGATTTGTGGACCTGAGAACAAAAAGAAAATTCCCGTTCATTAAAATGAAGTATCCGCCATATATCTTTTAAATCACAAGATTGTAGCAAATTATCTAAACCTAATGATTTCATAATTTTACTAGTTTTTTTTATCCATCAATGGATCTATAACAGCATTAAAATCCCCCGCCACTACTAAATTAGCAGTATCCAGTGGTAATATCAACTGTTGCAGAGTTTTAAAGAATTTACTTTGCTTCGAATTTGGGGGCATATACATTATATAGCGCCAACATAGTATTTTCCAGGCTCATTTCTACATGTACCCTTCTTCCTAAAGAATCTGAATCTATCATTTTAAAAGTAGCTAAGCATTTTTTATTCACCAAAATGGCTACTTCTGCCTTTTTCCCTATCGTCGGGGCAAAGAAGCAATGCTTTACCCAACCATCTTCCAATTTCATGGCTTCTATGGCCGCCAAGTATGTCTCTTGAATATAGTATATATTTGCATTTTGTTATTTCAGAAAGGTGAGTATTTTCTTTTTCTTTATTGGATGGTTGAGGCCATTAACATTCATCGAAAATATTTTCAACTCCATTATAATATTGTAATAAAAAGGGACTGTAAGAGATACCACAAACCATCAAATATTCTATATAGATCTTATTTCCCATGCATCTCAATATCCTTCATTACATCCATGAAATTGTTTTCACCTTGCACATCCAAACCCATATTTAAGAAAAACTCTACCCTCTTCCCTCCCCTACCCCCCCCCCAATAAAATGACTGCCTTGGAACACATATAGGAATAGCAATCACAATTACCCCTCCCCCAGGCAACTTATATCTTTTCCTTCCCCTATCAGGAATCTGAATTAATAAGTTTGTACATTAATATCTTAATATGATTTCCTCCTTTTCAATTCATATCACATTAAAATCTTTACTATTCATTTTTAAGAAACTTTTCAGAAAATCTTAACCATATTTCTTCATATTAAATATATCATAAAAAACATTTAATACACACTAAATTTCTTTATGTAAAATATATCCACATATTAGTTTATCCACATATCAGTTTATATCCACATATCAGTTCTTCCCCCCTTAATTGTTCCCTTTTCACTCTATCTATATCCTCTCATGCTCACCCACCAATTTAAATAACTTCAATTCAACATATCCCCAAATTTATAATTTATCATCTAACTTTTATCAAGGATATTTGTTTAAATAATACATTAAATTCCATCTAACTTAATTAGAGAATAGGTCTAAAATTCTTATTCAATAAATAAAATGTATCTTCCATATAAAATTACATATCAATTTATATATAAAATTACGGATCAATTTATATATTCTCTATTTTGAATTTCATCACACATTTTATTTTATTTTTTTCCCCTCTTTAATCTTCTCTATTTAATGACAATACATCTAAAGTAAATTCATCTTTATTACTATGAATGAATTATAAACACATATAACCTAAACCACTGACTAAACTTTCAGAACAGGAGATTTGGTGGTGACACCAGGAAGTATTTCTTTACAGAAAGGGTGGTGGATCACTGGAACAAACTACCGGTGCAGGTGATCAAGGCCACTAGCGTGCTCGACTTTAAGAATAAATGGGACATCCACGTGGGATCTCTACGTGGGTCGAGCAGCACTCTGACTTAATGGGGTGGGACAGTAGAGTGGGCAGACTTGATGGGCTATAGCCCTTTTCTGCCGTCATTTTTCTATGTTTCTGTGTTTCATGTATTGTATGGCATTCAATTCATAACCTTGAACTTGAATCAATTCCTATTTTCTTGTATACATTAAGGCCTTTTTAATATAAGCCATTTTAATTTTCATAAATAAGTTTAGAAACCTAAATATAGAAGATAAAAAAAATTTTCCCTTTTTCTCTCTAACATCTTATATATGAGAATTTTATTAATCTTCTCCATAAACTACATGCTTTCAGTATTTAAATTCTTTAATTATTTTGACTGAATCATACTATCACATCAATCCTGGACTTCCTTTTATGTTATGGCCATTCCAAAATGAAGAAACATTCTCTCTCTTCTTTTACCAATTTAACTGTTATTAATATCAGTTTCAATATTTATTGAGTTCAATATGCTGATGCCTCATGGAAGAGTGGGCACATTTTGTACACAGAGTGTAGACTCCAACAGATCTTTCCAGTCATTATTCTGTACCTCTTCCTTTGCTTCTTTATCACTAGGCATTATGTCTGATGGATTTAAGACATTCTCTTCCTGCTAAAGTTGAAACTTTCAGAACATGAATATCTTTTCAATAAGGAACGGACTAGTGAGTCTGCTTGTTAAGTCTCTCTTTCCATGTTCAGATTGTTAAATATTATTACTTTCATCCATTTTCTTTTTTCGTCCTATTGATAGATGTTTTACCTCTTTCCTTCTTTAAAAGACCATCCTCTTCTTTAAGTTAACTTGTCCAAAAAAAACCATACATATTTAAATAGACATTGACTCAGAGTTTGATAAGAAGTCCTTTAACTTTTCCGGATCCTCAAAAAATAAGGACTTGTTTCCACTTGTCACCCTCATTTTTGCGGGGTAGTACAAGCCATATGTGATCCCCTTTTCTTTCATTTTAGGCCTTAGCATGAGGAACTGTTTTCGTGTGTTCGCTGTGCTTTTAGCGAAATCTGGCACAAATAGCAACTTGGATCCCTTATAATTTAAGTTTCTGTCAGCTTTTGCCAAACTTAATATCTCTAAGGCCTGCTGGAATCTTAATAGCTTGAAGATCAAAGGCCTTGGTCTCACTTGGCTTGCTGAGTGTTTTAATGGAATCCTGTGTGCTCGTTCTATTTCTAGAGGATGTTTTGAATTTAACTGCAGTAATTTTGGCAAAAGGTGTTCTAAAAATTGGATAGCATTTCCCCCTTCCAAACCTTCATCTAATCCAATAATTTTCACATTCTTTCTTCTTCCTCTATTTTCGTAGTCTTCAAGTTATTTCTTCAGCTCCTTAACAGTTAGACTGTCATTTTTACATCGCAGCTCATTGAGTTCCATCTGCTCCATTTTGTCTTCTAAGGTCGTCATTCTCTTATTAACAACTTCCAACTGCCGGTTTAAATTCAGTACTTCTTCCTTCACTTCAGTTATGCTGTTTATGTTGTCTTGAAGCATTTGTTTTAGGCACCGGAATTAAACCATTATTTCATTTTTCTCTAACACTTCCGTTACATCTCCCGGAAGAGGCATTTTTTACATGGCGTCATCTGATCTTGTTTTAGACACTTCACCGTCCCTCCTGCCATGAAAGCCATTTCGATCTTAGCTTGCCGTGAATTAGCCATGATACAGGACTTGAAACCAGCACTTTGGGGAAGAAAAAAGCTGAAAGATACTTTTTAAATTTCTTGTCTGTTGCCCGGGTTTTAGGAGCGTCGAGGTTACTCCTCCATCTTGTGCACCACCAAGCCACGCCTCTCTTCAGAAAGCTTTTTATAAAGTTTCTCACGAGAGGCTCTTGAGAAAATTAAAGTGTCATGGGATAGGTGGCAAAGTTCAGTTGTGGTTTAGGAATTGGTTATCGGATAGAAAACAGAGGGTAGGGTTAAATGGCCATTTTTCTCAATGGAGGAGAGTAAACAGTGGAGTGTCGCAAGGTCTGTACTAGGACAAGTGCTATTTAACTTATTTATAAATGATCTGGAAATTGGAACGACAAATGAGGTGATTAAATTTGCAGATGACACTAAACTGTTCAAAGTTTTAAAACGCATGTGGAATGTGAACAATCACATGCAGACCTTAGGAAATTGGAAGACTGGGCGTCCAAATGGCAGATGAAATTTAATGTGGACAAATGCAAAGTAATGCACATTGGGAAGAATAACCTGAATCACAGTTACTGGATGCTAGGGTCCACCTTGGGGATTAGCGCTCAAGAAAAGGATCAGGGTGTCATAGTAGACAATACGATGAAACCTGCCCAATGTGCGTCAGCAGCCAAAAAAGCAAACAGGATGCTAGGAATTATTTAAAAAAGGGATGGTTAACAAGACTAAGAATGTTATAATGCTCCTGTATCGCCCTATGGTGCGACCTCATCTGGAGTACTGCATTCAATTCTGGTTTCCTTATCTCAAGAAGTGGTGCTAGAAAAGGTTCAAAGAAGAGCGACCAAGATGGTAAAGGGGATGGAACTCCTCTCGTATGAGGAAAGACTATAAAACGGTTAGGGCTTGTCAGCTTGGAAAAGAGACGGCTGAGGGAGATATGATTGAAGTCTACAAAATCTTGAGTGGAGTAGAATAGGTACAAGTGGATCGATTTTTCACTCCATCTAAAATTACAAAGACTAGAGGATACTTGATGAAGTTACAGGGAAATACTTTTAAAACCAATAGGAGGAAATTTTTTTTCACTCGGAGAATAGTTAAGCTTTAGAATGCGTTGCCAGAGGATGTGGTAAGAGCGGATAACATAGTTATAAGAAAGTTATAACATGGTTTTAAGAAAGGTTTGGACAAGTTCCTGGAGGAAAAGTCCATAGTCTGTTATTGAAAAAGACATGGGGGAAACCACTGCTTGCCCTGTATCGGTAGCATGGAATATTGCTACTCCTTGGGTTTTGGCCAGGTACTAGTGACCTGGATTGGCCACCATGAAAATAGACTACTGGGCTTGATGGACCATTGGTCTGACCCCGCAAAGTACTGGAGAGGTTTCCCAGTGAACCTTTTAAAGGGTTCAGCATCTGAAGCGGCAAGGAGGGGTGGAGTACGCTCCCACACCCGAGGACAGCCTGAGCCGCTCAGGTACGATGAGACAAAAAAGATGGCAGACCAAAGCAGTACTGGAGAGGTTTTCCACTGAACCTTTTAAAGGGGTCCATAAGATCCATAACCAAGTTCATATCACCAACAACCAACAGTTCCTGATGTAAATAAAGAGTGCAAACTGTGAGCAGTAACCTAAAGAAAGCCGCACTACCTTGATACTATCTCCTTTCCAAACAACTGGAATCACAACAAAATATATCTACCCTTCTAATCACTGCAGAATAATTCCGCCCTGCACTAAGCTGCTTTATGAATGAGAACCGCCACACCACCTCGGCGACCCCCAGAGGATGCATAAAAAACATCTCCCACCCACTGTCTAGTTAACTTCAAATGCTCCTTGTCCATTAAACGAGTTTCCTGCAAGAAATCTATAACTACTTTATGCCGTTTTAATGCTTGCAGGATCTTGCTGCATTTTACAGGCCCCCACATTCAAGGTTGCAATACATCCCTATGAGAAACGCATGACACTTAAAATCTGAACAGTCTCCAGCACGATATTAGATCCAAAAAGCGGGGGCACCCAGCCCTCATACCCACTCCAAAAAGTATGTAGAAGCTAACTAAAAAGGAATCACTCACATAGCTAGAAAAACCCTCACACTCATCAGAAATACCATACACTCAATCCTCCCTCCAACCCTTCCCACCTGCCTCCCCTTACCCCAACAAGTACACCCCAGTACCCCTAGGACCTTCCACTATCCTATAACACAAAATGCCAAGAGCCGAGATCACTAATTGATGCAAGAGGCCCTGCAACCACATCTCTATACAGAAAAAGGACATCAAACAGTAAGACAGCATTGGCAAACAGTGATGGGCTCTTAGTAGAAACATCAGAATGAGATAACTCAAATGAAGATCCACTCTGGCTCAAGCTGTGTCTGCTGACTCATAAGTCTTTCACACTCCATTATGATGCACTTTCAAAATTGCAGGATAAAGAAAGACAAATCGAATGTTCTTTTCAGCCAATGAGGCACAAATAAGATGAAAACTCCTGCACCGCTCTTGAAACGATGGAACATAAGAACATAAGAAATGCCTTCACCGGATCAGACCGAGGTCCATCAAGTCCGGCGCTCCGCTCACGCGGCGGCCCATTTAGATTCTCTATTATGAAAACCTGAAATTACCGTATCCCTCAATATGATTTGCAAGAAGGTGTATATCCAACTTGTGCTTGAAACCCCTAAGAGTTGTCTCCGCCACAACATCTTCTAGTAGAGAATTCCAGGCGCCCACCACTCGTTGTGAGAAACAGAACTTCCTGGCATTCGTCCTGAACCTGCTGCCACCCAGTTTCAGGCTGTGACCTCTGTATCTCAACAGGAGTACCCAGTTTCGCAATTTGCATCTTCAGGGGAAATCCACAAGAGAGAACTGCACAGCAACAGCAGATGATTCAAAATGGCATTTATTGAAAGAGAAAGTGTTCCGATTTTTTTCTGATCTGCCTGAGGGTGGTTTCAGACTGTTTCACTGCATTGAAGTTGTTTATTGAGTGGAGAGAGTAGAGAGTAGAGTATTTGCTGTTTATATATTTTGGGGGGAGTTTTCCTACTGTGCCACGATAATTGTGTGTTAAGATAATTGAAATCACTTATTATTATACTGTTGCCCAATTCTCCATATTTCCTAATCTCTGAAAACATTTCTTTATCTGTCTGCTCATTTTGTCTCTTCTCAGTTGGAATTTCTATCCATATGGATTCCAAGCTGCTATCTATGCCATGCATAATGTTTATTTGATTTGATTCAATTCTCTCTTTAACATATAGCGCAACCCCCTCCCTTCCAATTTGATCTACTCTATTCTTGCAATTTGTACCCAGGTAATAGTGTCCTATTGATTATCCTCCTTCTACCAGATCTCTGCCTTTTATATCTACCTCATCATTCAGTGCTATATACTCTCTCCTATTTTTTTTTTTAGGCATCTAGCATTTGTATACAGGCACTTCAAATTGTGGTTTTTCCTTATAACTAAAGGCTGCTGAGAAGACAAGGAAAATCTGAGTCTTTTACTCTGCCTTCCTCTTAAACCCTCTTGGCTTTCTTTCACCATTATTGAAACCTATCTATTGGGACTCCATAAACTTCCTGTTTCAATAGTATCCTTCAAGGATACTTCACACTGAACCATCCGCTCCTGGGCGACTTGGCTTTCCTCCGCATCTCAGTTTAAAAGCTTCTCTATCTCCTTTTTAAATGCTAGCGCCAACAGACTGGTTCCATCCTGGTTAAGGTGGAGTCCATCCCTTCAGAACAAGCTCCCTCTTTCCCAGAAGGTGGCCTAGTTCCTAACAAATCTAGGACTCCTGGTGTAGGTGGTTTATCTGAAATACATTGCTTGTCGAGTCCATGACTTGCTGGATGTTTTATCTATTGTTTTATACATGAACAGCATTATTGGTTGCCATTAAAGTGAGTTTGAAGACCAGGCTCATTCTGCTCTCTTCTATTGGATTTTGCTGTGCCTTGAGCAGAGGTGTCTGTCTCCATTGTTGTTTCCCATTTTCCTCCCCATTTGAGGGGAAAATCAGTTACTTTGGTTTATATTTGATTGAATTTATATTCGAGTATACTATATACAGTATAGATTTTGCTTGTCCTCTAAGAAAGCAAAGCTGCTTACCTGTAACAAAGTCCTCACAAAATTAATCTGCCTCTCCTAGGAGCTACTTTTCCTAATTTAAAAACTGTACAAAACTGAGAAGGTCCTTTGCAACAACAGAAATGTAGAAGTCCTGCACATGCATGGTACACTGCTGAAGAAAGTGCTGGCAGCTTAGAGCTTTGTTTGTTTATGCCTTTAACCTAAGCTCCATCTGTTAATGTAATCCACTTGTTAGGACTATCTGTTACAGGAAATAACTTTCCCTCTGGTAGTTTTGTAATAAAAATTCTGAATATTAATGAGCTGCTTTGCATGAACTGACATGCATCATAATTCAATAATTTTATTGTGTCAGTCCACTTTAGCATGGACTACTGCACAAATGTGCTAAAGTCTACATAATTAATGCTATTGTAGCCATAGGCGTTGGAATAGGGGAGGCCATAGAGGCAATTTTATGTGCCACTTTTATCCCTGATGGTCCAGAGGTGCAGCAGGCAGGAGCGAACTTTCCTGCTCCTGTCTCACTGCTAACTAGCCAGTCACAGCTGGTTTCTTCTGCTGCTGAGTAGCAATGAGCGGGAGCGCACTTTGACTCTCTTGCTCAGCGTTCAGCGGCTTCTTTGACTCGCTGTCGTGAATTCTCATTCCTGCCCACTGCACCTCTAGACCACCAGTCCAGAGGAGGTAGGAGGATGAGGCAGGGTGCAGAGAGAGGGAGGGAGTGTGCAGTATGATAGAGAGGGGAGGGGAGGGAAGGGGGCTGACAGGGGGAGTGGCTGGATGCAGAGCCTGGCAGGGAGAGGCTGAGTGCAGAGAGTAGGGAGTTGGGAAGGCAGGGAGGACAGATGCTCAGGGGGTTGGAAAAGACAGATACTGCATGTACTGGGAGAGGGTTGGGAAGGACAAATGCACGGGAGGGGGGTTAGGAAAGGAGGAAAAGAGAGATGCTGCACAGGTGGAATGGGAAGGAAGAGAAAGAAATGCTGCCAGTGGGGGAGGGAAAAGGAATGGAGAACTGTTGGACACAGGTGTGTGGCGTGAGAGGGAAAAAGAGATGATGTATATGGGGAAAGGCAGAAAGAGGAAGAATTGTTGGACATGATAGTGGTAGAGAGGAGGGAGGGAGAAATGTTACACTGGGAGGGAGGAGAGATGATCCAAAGAAGGGAGAGATGTCAGATCACTGGAATGGGAAGTAGATAGAGAGATGCCAGACCACAGAATAGAAGGGAAGGAGGGGAGAGAGAGATGCCAAACCGCAGAAAGGAGAGGAGAGAGATATTAGGCCTCGGGAAGAGGGAGGGAAGGAGAGAGAGATGCCAGACCATGGGAGAGGAGAGAGATTCCAGGCTATGGGAAGGAGAGGAGAAAGATGCCAGACCATATGAGAGGGGAAGGGGAAGACAGATGTCTGACTATGGGAGAGGGATGAGATGGTGCATAGGGATGGAAGGGGAGACAGAGGGAGGAGATGGTGCATAGCAATGGGTGCGACAGGGAAGAGATATGAAGAAATGCTCCTTATTGATAGATGGAAATAGGGGAGAAGAAAGATGATGGAGATGGTGCATAGGGATGGAGGAGAAGGGGAGTCAGGAGGAGATGGTGCACAGCAATGGATGCGACAGGGAAGAGATAAGATGAAATGCTCCTTATGGTTAGATGGGAATAGGGGAGAAGAAAGATGGAGGAAATGGTACACATGGATAGATGGGAATGGAAGGCATAGAAAAGTAGATTTTGAGAAGAAAGCAGAAAAATGAAAGAAAGTTGAATGTTAAAAGTTAATGCTAAAGACAGATGTATGGCAGAAAGTGAAGGAGAGAAAAACAGCAAATGGATAAGATGGCCCTGGATATACAGATAAGAGCACAGACAAAAGGAAGTGCAGCCAGAGACTGGGAAAGATGGTTTGAAAACCAAAATCACCAGGCAACAAAGGTAGGGGAAATTATTTTATTTTCAATTTAGTAATTGAATTGTGTCAGTTTTGAGAATTTACATCTGCTGTCTATATTTTGCACTATTCAGGAAGAAATGCATTTGTTTCTATTTCTCTGGGAGTTGTACTGCATGCAGTCTTGCATCTTAGGGTTTTGTTTGTATATATTAGTACTTTTACTTTGTGGTCCTGTATTTGCATAGGGGTTATCTGCATTTGTGACCAAGGCCAGGTGTTCTGGTAGGAATGAATGTTGAGAAACATGTATGTTTTGCGTAGTTTAATTTTGTGGTTAACCATTATGCATTGTTGATAAGATTATATTGTGTGTATATATGAAAAAATGAATGGGAAAAAATGGTATTATAATTAGTACTATTATGGGACGGGGTCTGGGGCGGAGCTTGTGGCCCCCCTAAAACAAAAAAGTGTTCCGCTGCCTTTGATTGTAGCCTTTCCAGGCTTTAGTAGATTAGCCACTAAACCTAGACTTGAGAAAGTTAAACAATTTGCTGACCTCCGGATTCTCTAACTTGGACCCATGTTGGCAGCCACTTTATGTTGAATCGATTTTTATTATTATCAAATAACACATAACAGACCAATATGTCAGAACCACAGGAACAGAAGAAACATCAGAAACAAAATAGGAGATCCAACAATCCCACCTCCCCCACCCCCCCTCCCCAAACCCCCGAGTCTGAAGCGGGAAAAATTATAGTGCAGTAGGCTTGGACTCAGATAGCCCACTGCCCAGTACAAGGAGTAACACCAACACTGAAAGAGAGAAGAAAGAGAGGAAAGAAAGAGAAAGAGAAGTATTTCCTGGCGCCCCTCAAAGATGAAAAACAAGCCCAGGTCTCAGAAAAAGTCACAAGGAATTGAGAATGTCACTTCTAGCCCGTGGTGATAATGAAAAAAGGTAAGAATCCCAGATCCGAAGAAAGAGTCGCTTCCGTCGTAAGCTGTAAGACACATCTTTACACTCCAGCAGCAGCAGAGCATGCAAACGATTCCTCCAGTCCCAAAAGGATGGAGAAGATTCCCCAATCCAAACTGATAGAATAACCTTCTTCCCTAAGACCCCCACCCGTCTCATAAACTGCCGCTGACCCGAAGCAGACAAGCGGAAGGCCTCATACTTATCCAGCAAGAGACCAGCGGCAGAGAAAGGTAATGCATGGCCTAAGACGCTCTCCACATAATTTACCACCTGCCGCCAAAAATGTTTGATTTTCACACAAGACCAAAAGGCATGGATAAACGAATGGGGTTGTTGTAGACACTTAGGGCATAAAGGAGAGTCCGCGTATCCCGAATAATATAACTGACTTTTCGTAAAATAGCCCCGATGAAGAACCCTAAACTGACACTCCCGTAGGTCTGCATTAACGGAGACTCCCGGGATTCTTGCAAGCAAGGAAGGGAGATCTAAAGCGTCCCGCGCTATCCCCAGATCCTGGCACCAACGGGCGTGCAGAACAGCGCGGTCAGCCGGACCCAATAATCGATGGAAGTCCTTATAAAGACCAGAAACTGTAAACCCATCTTCTAAGTAGGGATCCAGCAACGCCGCAAATCTGTCCTCAATAGGAAAAGCCAGGGCGGTTCGGGGGAGGGATCGAACATAATGATGAAGTTGCCGATACGCAAGAAAGTCACCCACAGAAAAAACACCCGACCAGACCAGAGCATCCCAGGACATTAAAGAACCATCTGCCTGGAGAACATGGGTAAGCAACGTGAAGTCCCGGGATGCCAATTTACGAAAACTAGCAGTCTCCATGCCGGGGCTGAAATGCAGATTCCCCTGAATAGGTAAGTATCTAGTAATCGAGGGAGTACCATTCCAGGAGTCCAACACATAAGACCAAACAGCGCGTAGTGAATGCAACAACAAACTCCCCCGAAGAGCCACCGGCAAGGCAGAACGGGGCGTATGCACCAAAGACAGAATATGCCAAGGTGCAAAAAATTCCTTCTCATAAAATTTTGGAGTAAAATCCTGGCGATCCGAAAGCCACTCCCCCAGAAAACGCATCAAACAGGCAACATTATATAACCGAAAGTGTGGTAACCCCAGTCCCCCTCCACCCCACGCGCCGAATAGATAACGCAGCGCCACCCGTGGTCGCCGTCCCCCCCAACAGAATCGAGAAAGCATAGAATGTAATTTAGTGATATCCCGTTTCAAGAGCCATAAAGAGAGCAGCTGCAAAGTATAAAGCCATTTTGGAAAAAGGACCATATTAAACAAATTGATCCTACCCGACAAGGACAGAGGAAGAGGAGACCAACGAGCAAAACACTCAGCCGAAGAACTGAACAAAGAATCAATGTTAACACGATATAACTCGGAAGTACGAGGCGTCAGCAAAATCCCTAAATAACGAAACGAAGAAGAAGCCCATTGAAGAGGAAAGGGTCCAGGCCAAGAGTCCCGCAAAACCGAGGATGTGGCCACTGCCAGAGATTTATCAAGGTTAAGCTTAAAACCCGAATAGTCTCCATATTCTTGAAAAGTGGCCATCAGATTAGAAAGAGATAGTGCGGGTTCCGAGATATGGACCAGGAGATCGTCCGCAAATGCCGAGATTTTAAATTCGGAAGAACCAATTCGAATACCTGAAATAGCTCCATTAAGCTGAATATCACGGATCAAAGGGTCCAACGACAAAGCAAAAAGCAATGGGGAAAGGGGGCAGCCCTGACGTGTGCCACGACAAATGGGGAATGAAGGAGAACAAAGTCCATTGGCCCAAACAAAAGCTGTAGGAGAGTGATAAAGCACCCGAATCGCATCCTGAAAAAAGCCCGTAACGCCATACCGAGTTAAAACCTCAAATAGAAAATTCCAAGAGACCCGATCGAAGGCCTTTTCAGCATCGAAGCTGACCAATAGAGAAGAGAGTTGGGTTCTCTCCACGAATTCCAAAGATGCCAATATAGATCTAATGTTTTTCACACTAGTACGCCCCTGCACAAATCCCACCTGAGGGGAAGCAATCAACTCAGGAAGAACAGAAGCCAATCGATTAGCCAAAACCTTGGCGAACAGCTTAGCCTCCACATTCAGCAGCGAAATGGGGCGATAAGAAGAAGAGAGGGCTGCATCCTTATGGGGTTTCAATAACACAACTATTTGAGCCGAAGTGAGAGACTCCGGAAGGGCACCCCGTTGAATAGCTGCTGTGAAGGTATCAGCTAAGACTGGAGCCACCGTAGGGAGTAGGAGTTTATAGAATTCCATCCGGAAACCATCTGGTCCGGGGGCCTTTAACAAGGACCCCTTCTGTATGACACCTGCCACCTCCTCAGCCGTTATAGGGGCATTAAGTTTAGCTACCGCCCTATCAGCCAGGCATGGTAGGGAGAGGCCATCCAAATATGCCGTGCCGTCCATTAAATCAGATTGTGGGGAATAGAGCGTCTTATAATAGTCAAAAAATACTGCATTAATCTCGGCATCCGTCCTGACCATACCCCCCCCCCAGCCGATCGAAGTTGCAAGATATGAGTACGTCCCGCCGAACGACGGACCACCTTTGCCAGAAGCGCCCCTCGTCGATTCCCATGGCGAAAAAATTGATATCTATAATAAGCGAGTGACTTGACCGTTCTAGCATGCAACAATTCTTGAAGCTTACACTGGGAGGCTAAGAGCTGGGAACGCAAAGAGGAAGCGTGAGACAGACTATAAAGCCGACGGAGGTTCCCAATCCTTTGTTCCAACTGTAACAGCTCCCTATCCCGAGCACGACGTTGATGGCTGGAATAGGCCATGATCTCACCGCGGAGGACCGCTTTCGCCGCCTCCCAGAAAAGCGTAGAATCAGCCCGATGGTCAATATTATGAAGTTGATAGTCAGACCATTTTTGAAGCAGGAATTCCTGAAATTTCGGGTCCTTATACAAACGGAGTGGAAATCGCCAACAAAAGGAACCCGGAGGAGAGGCATCCAAATGCAAGATTAACAAAAGCATGGCATGATCGGAAACGTCAAAGGAACCAATCGTGGCCGATTCAATCTGAGAAAATATAGCGCTAGAGGTCAGCCAGTAATCAATCCGGGATAAGGACGCATGAACTCTAGAAATATGAGTGTAGTCACGCTCTCCTGGGTGAAGCGTCCGCCAAACATCAATAACGTCCAAAGATGAACAAAGTAAAGAAATACCCTTAGTAGGATGCAACCGATCCTGGGGAGCAGGGATGGATTTATCCAGCAAGGGGTCATGAACACAATTAAAATCCCCCCCTACGAGCAAGGGCACATCCGAATGTTGGCCAAGATGGCGAATAAGTGAGGAGAAAAATCGAGAGTCATAGTTGTTAGGAGCATAAACATTACAAAGAATCAAGGGCTGACGATTAAATAGTACCTTGGCGATGATATATCTACCTCCTGGGTCCGTCTGGAGCCACTTTAAAAGCGGCCACTAATTGCGTATCACACGAAAGCGCCGATTAGAGATTCACGCCTCAAGCGCCTATGTAGGTGTAATTCACGCAAAGATAGGCGCCAGAAATGTAGGTCTGGAAAACCAGACCTACATTTCTGGTGACTGTCTTTGCTGGGGGATCCCCTCCACAGCCTGCCATCAGCTGATTGAGGCAAAAAAAAAAATCCCTGATCAGCTGAGCTAGCAGGACATCTGAAACCACAGTTTCAGTGAGTCCTGCCAGCTTAGCTGATCAGGGATTCCTCTGCTGTGATCAGCTGATAGCGGACTATGGACTGTTGTTGGGATCCCCTGGCGAAGATAGGCGCCAGAAATGGAGGCCATAGTTTTCCAGGCATACATTTCTAGTGCCTATCTTTGCGTGAATTATGCCTATAAAGGTGTTTTAGGCTGCCTAATGCCACTTCCAGCATTGTCTATGCTTACTTTGGTGTGCAGTGGCTGCACCTAGCATAATTCCAGCGCCTTTTATTTGATAGCTGGTAGGCACTTCTATCTTGCCATTTTTTTTTTTTGCTGTTTCTAATAGCATTCTTCAATTAACTTAGGCATCGGTAGGCTGTTTAGGCGCCAGTTTTAGAATTTCCCCCAGAATGATGAATTGGGGTCTTAAACATAAGTTTCCAACTGTGTGAAGCTGTCAAATAACAAACTTGTAGAGGAAATATTAATATTTTTCAATTTCAAAAAGTATTTTTTTTGTTTTAGGGAACATGCAGTAAAGGAGCTTCGTCGCCAAAATTTATCCTGTTCTTTCCAGTTAAGTACTAACATGTCAAAGATTCTGAGATCTTCCAGTTGTTCACCAGATCGCTCCATTCGAGGTAATGAACATCTCTCTAGGTCTAGAGAGAGATCAACAGAGAGGTAGGTGTAAGAAATAGTGGTATGTAAGGACGTAAGTATGCTCTTTCAGGAATGAGATGAAGGTAATAACCAAATCCTGTGAAGGATTACAAATCATTTGTTTAGTTATCTTCTGGTATAGTACAAGTCTGATTTTAAACTGGACATCTATTTGAGATATGTGATATCTAATTAGAATGTTCACACTTTCCCATATATTTTACAAAAGAATCTGCTGAACATGAAACTTTTGGTAAAATACATATAAGGACGTACAGATATACACATGTTAAATACTGGTATGTCTAGTGGGAGCAGCCATTATAGTAGGAACCCCTATCGGAAAAATAGCAGAGTCACTTTGAGTTTTACTTGTCTAAGTGTTGACATTTTAGGGGTGTAGTTATCAATGCAGGCTACCATTAAGACATATTATTTTAATGCAGGTACCGTTCTATGCAATGAGACCTAGGGCCTGTTTTACAAAGCTGCGGTAACGGCCCCAAAGCCCATAGAAATTTAAAGGGCTTCGGGGCTGTTGCCACACGGCTTTGTAAAACAGGCCCCTAGTTACTAATAATGGGGGTTAACAGTAAAATAATGCATCTTAGCAGCAGCCTACATTGACAACTTTCCTCCTTTTGTAAGTGCCATTTTTGTAATGTAAGCATGTAAATGTCAGCACATACATATGTAAATGTGATACTTTAAACTCGATGTCAAAAATTAGCTAATTAAGGAGTTATGTGATATAATTCTTTCTAGGGAATTTTGGAGGGGAGTTGAAGCACTCAGTAATGTAAACCTCAAATCCAAATGAGCAGTTAGCTGATATGCCTGCCTCAGAGCAGGTGTAAATGCTTATATCCATATTTTTAGTGTGTATATGTATTGCTATTATAAAATTAGAAATAATATATACTTCTTTTCAGGACTGCTAATAATACATCCCCTTCCAAATTTTGTGTATTGTGGCTTTTACACATAAAAATAGTAGCTTTCTGAAATCCTTATTTACACATGTAGGTCTTTAAATGCCATACAAGCCTTTGACATGGTCTCCTTTATCAGTACATTTTTTGGTTACCTTTAGTGTACAGTGGCAATGAAAAGAAAACAAATAGAAAGATAGGAGTTATTAGGAATGAAACAGATAATGGAACAGATAATATCATAATACCTTTGAATTGATCTAAACAATGTAAAACCCAAACGAAAGAATATCACAATAGAAAACAAGTGGAAAAAACTTTCTGAAAAATATATTACCACTGGGGAGCTTAGGTTCAGAATAAAAAACTCTAACTATAAATTCTTAATAATAATGTGAGGTCCTCAGTATTCACTATTCTCAATCAGGATCTATGCATCTCAGGTATTGTGTGTACTTTAGGTTGCCTCTATCTAAAAAATAAATAAATAAAAAGAGGCTAAAAAGGTTAGGGTTCTTGCTTGGAGAAAAGACAATTGAGGGACTTCCCGATTAATAGAGTTCACGGGGGGGAAGCATAGGGGGAGAGAAGTGTGGAGAGATTGAAGGGCTGCAGAGTGGGTGCACTTGGCCATTTTGAGCTAATCCCCAGTGCAACCCAAGATGCATTGGGAGTGGGAAACTCCGTCATTTGCAGCACATGTAGGCAAGAGGGAGTGTGCTTCCCTCCTGCCATTTGCTCTTCTTAAGATACTGGGGGGGGATGTGGGGACATTCCCCTTCCCTTGGTGCAACTTTTGCCAACACTGACTGGACATCATTGATTGGTTGGCTCCAGTGTCTAAAAGTGCCTGTATTGGGCATCCCTCTATGAGAACCCGGATCTGATATTCCCTCTTTGGGTAGGGGTCCTGCTTTTCAGAGCTACCAGATTCTGCCTGACCTGACAATACTTTTGTAAATGGCCCTTCTGTCCACACCAGTAACACTGACGGGTTGGTCTACTACTGGACTCGCATCCTCTGGGACCAGGTGAGGGCTGCCACTGTGCTTCACATGTCTTTGGGGCGCTGGCTAAGGTCTTTCTATCACTCCTTTCCTTTGAACCCTTAGGAGCTCCACCACCCCCTATTGTGATAGTGGGGCTAGCAGTGTCCAAGAAATTCTCTGTAACGTCTAATGCTTGCCCCAAACTTTTGCCCCTCTGCCTATGGATCCAGCTCTGCATGGTCCTAGGGACTGCTTCTATAAACTGTCCTGGGATCTGTCATACAAGGTTGCATCCAGAACTCAGCTAGTTGCCTCCCCCATGTGGGCAGATGTGAATTGCTGTCTGTACTTTTCTCAGGAGAGTCCAAAATGTGGGCCACCACTGCATAATTAGCAACATGTTCAGGATTAATAGTCTGATATGCAGAAACTCCCCTGCTAAGCAGGGCACTAATCTAATAGTCCACTGGGTTTCAGGCCACCCCGCTGCCACAGCCATTCACTCGAACGTGTTTAAGAAATCATCCACAGCGTCTATGGGGCTCATCTTACATAGGGTTATAGGTTGGAAAAAATTTGTCCTACTGGCTCCTGAGTATTTGTAGTCCAAGCTGTATCTCTAGTACCCGGCAGCTATGTCGCCTGTGTCAGGGCTTGTGTCTGCACCATCATCACTTGCATTAAATCCACATGTTGCCTGTGAGCTGCATCCTGCCTAGCTTGCTACATTTCCTGGATCTCTTTGATGAGAGCTTTCATGTTCTCCGATGGTTGCTTCAAACTGGCAGCAAGCGCAGCAGATAGGTGTGGATCCATGTAGAGCCCTGTAACGAAACAAACCCAAATGTGGCTTTTTTAATAGTTTAGTAATGGTTAAGAACCCCCCCCCCCTCCTCACATACACACAATTGTCAGCATGACCTAGGGGGGAAAACCCCAGTTCCTTTATTTTACTCCAGAATCACAATCTTTATATTGCTGCGCTCAGGTTTCTAACCCTGGGCTATGAATTCCACTCTGCCACTCATTGAGGCAAAACACTAAAATACAAAATTATTCATTCTTGGTTTAAAACCCCCAGGTTTCCTAGTTCAGTCCAGGTTTTAGGCATGGAGAAAAAAAAATCAAACAAAATATAATCTCTTCTTAGTTCCAGATAGTCTCAAGTCCTCTCTCTCAGGGATGTGGGCTATTTACCTGAACCAGGCTTTTTCTTTGTGCACACTATTACTCCTTATCTCTCTATAGCTTTTCTCTTCACTCAGCCTCCCTAAGGACCTATGGCAGTGCAGGCTGCACAGTACCATGGAGATGGTATGGGGCCTAAAGTGACAAACTGGATTTAAAGCTGGTTAAGTGGAAGGAGACCAATGGTAGTGGTAAATGTTGTTTGCTCGGAGGAAAAGAATGTTGTTAGTGGAGTGCTACAGGGATCTGTCTTTGGACAGGCTCTATTTAACATCTTTGTGAGTGATAATGTAGAAGGACTGTCTGGCAAAGTTTGTCTTTTTGCGGATGATACCAAGTTCTGTAGAGGATGTGGATAACATGAGGCAGGATCTAGTGAAGCTTGAAGAATGGTCTGGTAATTGGCAATTAAGATTGAATACTAAAAAATGCAGGGTCATGCACTAAGGCTGCAAAAATCTAGGATAACCATATAGTATAGGAGGCAAAGTACTTCTGTGCACAGAAGAGCGGGACTTGGAGGTTGATTGTGTCTGATGATCTCAGGGTGGCAAAACAGGTAGAAAAGGCAATGGTCAAATCCAGGAAGATGCTTGGGTGCATAAGGAGAGGAATGGCCAGTAGGAAATGGGAGGTGAAAATGCCATTATTTAAATCTCTGGTAAGGCCCCATTTGGCCGTACCTTCACAAAGATATAAATATGATGGAGTCGGTCTAGAGGGCTGCAACAAAATTGGTTAGTGGTCTTTGTCATAAATCATATTTACTAGACCTGCACCACATAATTCAAGCCTTGCCTAAGCTAAGTTTTTTTTTGTTTATATTTTGACTCATGAGAGCATAGAATACTACTTGCCAGGCAGAAAGGGGTGCGGGGCCAATGAGGTTATTTCCCTATCCAGTGCAGTTGTTTGAGTCAATACACTGACAGCGCACGGGGATCTGAGGCCTGCCCCCTTTAAAGCATTCTAAGCATTTAAATCTTATGTTTAAGACAAGGTTAATGAAAAAGAGCACCCATTGCTGTTTCTACTGAATAAATAATTCTAAGAGTTTAACAAGAGAGGTATTATTGGAACACTTCTGCTTATCCCAGTTGAAGGTATGTGCAGATAGGCTGTCTGTACATACTTAAATGTGTATATACCCTGGGCATAACAGCCCATTTCTAAAGAAGGCTGGCCACATTAAGATTTGTAGACAAATTAACTACTGATTCTATTTTAAAATCGAAACAACAGACTATTTGGGTAAACTCCAAGATACAAATAGGCGGGTTTAAGGTTGTTTGGAAGGATTGCATTAAAGCAGGTATAAGATCCTTAACGGAAGTAATTGATAATGGTAAGCTGCTTGATTTTTCACAATTGCAACATAAATATGGTCTGAATAAAAAACAAAGTTATAAGTGGTTGCAATTGAAGCAGGCTATTCAGGTGGGGTTCCCTGAATGGAAATCTTTAAATGATCATTACAGCTTAGAATTCTTATGTTTCCAGGCAGATTTTCTGGGACACCAGGCCGCAAAGTGGTATAAAATTATATCTAATTATTTGAATAAGAAACCAAAAAATGGATTAAGAGATATTTGGAGCATTGAGATTAAGCATCAGATTAATGCATCTCAATGGCCACGTATTTGGTCTTGGAGAATTAAAGGTACGATGTCGGCATCTATTAGGCAAACATGGTTCTTTTTGTTGCATAGAGCATTCTGGACCCCTACTAGATTACAAAAATTAGATTGCTCTAAGTCTAATAGATGCTGGCATTGTAAAATTGAAGTTGGAACTTTAGACCATCTTTTATTTTATTGTCCATGTATTCAGGCATTTTGGATATCAATCTGGGATCAAGTTAACCTAATGATGGAGAGTCATAAGGCATTGTCATATGACACAGTGGTTTTTGGAATGTGCATGAGGGCTAAATGCCAAATATCTGCAGCAAACAATAAATTACTGATGATTCTTACTGGTGTGGGAATTCAGCAAATAACGACTAATTGGAAAGACTGTTCTAGACTGAATTGTAGTTTTTGGTGGAACTCAGTATGCCATATGTATAAGATGGAAAGATTTCTTGCAGTACAGAGGGGGCATTTTAAAAGGTTTCAGGAGGTGTGGAGGCCATTAATTGAATATTATAATGATTAAGGTTTATTCTTTTTCCTTAGGGGTAATTTGTAGAAATGGGGGTGGGTGGGGGGATAGGATAATCCAATTAAATAGCGGTATATTTCAACTGATTAATGGATATAAGAAACATGGTATATATGTATGAATAGAAAAGGAAAGGGAGTAAAATTATTGGAAATATGTTGTTATGAAATATTAGGGGATATATGTACTATGATGAGATATATTTGTTGTGCATTAATGTATATAATCAAATGAAAAAAGAGTTTGAGGAAGAAAGGGTGGGGGGAGGGATAGGTTAAAGTATGATTAATTGTATTAAGGAAGAGGGATGTCTAAGTATGTATATGTTTGGATAGATTATTTTATTGATATGGGAAGGGATGGGAGGTGGGTGGGGGGGAATTAAAACATGTATAATAATATTGTGTAAGAATGTCAAGTGAGTTTTGTGAATTAATTGTAATAATATTGTACACTTGTTGAGAGAAATAAAAAGGAATAAAGATTAAAAAAATAAAATAAAATAAAGAAGGCTGGCCAAAGAATATCTGATGCCTTATGCAAACCTCAGTGGTGTGACCATTCCTTTGGGGAGACTCAAGGCCTTACATCGTCAAACCCCCCCCCCCCCAAATTGTCCAGCATTTCCCTTTCCCCAACCCCTATCCAGGAGGTCACCATCCCTCCTCCCCTAGTCAGCATTTCATCTTCCTTTCCTATCTCCCCTCCCCTCCATCAAGCATATTTTCCTTTTTCCTTCCCACTACCATATTTCTTCCCATGCTGAAACTGCAAGCAGACTCAGTGCTGGCATGAGGGGACAGACCATCCTAAGGAGAAAGGCAGAAGGTAACAGCTCTTGAGTGCAAGTCTGTGTTTAAACGCCCTGTGTCAGTGCCAAGTTTGCTTGCAACTTTGGCCCATGAAAAGGTAGAGTGGCGGCATTGGGCATAGAGAAGAGAGAAAGATGCTAGACACAGGATAGAGGCAGGGAAGGGGAGATGTGATGCTGCTGTTATGCTACCCTCGGCCCTGTTTCTGCATTTAAAATGCTCTTAAAAGCAACAAGTTTTCTAAATTATTCGTATTAAGATGTATTCAGGTTGCTAATTTAAGTTGGATGGGATGCAAGTTCATGAACATTTATTTCCAGATGACATTTATGGGAATAAAGCCCAGTAGCCTCACAGCTAGAATTCTGTAAATGCCAAACAAGCATTCCATATTTTTTTTAGCTATTATACATTCCACTATTTTCTAACCATGCAGTATTCTCTATTTTTATAATTCCAGAAACATAACAGCCCACGGATACCAATGCTGAAACCAATTTCACTGAAAGTATATATGAAAACCTGTTGAGCTAAAGGACAATGTGGATTGTCTCCTGTTTTCTGGCTCTGCCCTACCACGTCTTGGTTACATTAAAATCCAGTTTGCCCATTCTGCATTGATATGTATTTTCAGTATGTCTGATTTTATGCTTAGGATACATGGATATAGGCAAAATGATATCAGAACTGTTATCCAAATAAATGTTTTATTGGCCTCTTTCCAAAACAGAATGTAAATCCAGGATTCTGTGCAATACCACCATTTATTATCAGGGTGTTAACCTATAGTTTATCAATTATTGGCTACCAAATATTTCCTGCAAGTTATTTTATGGTCATATTAGCTGGCTAGACCATGAGGTCTGAATTGTACCACATATAGAATGGTTAAATATAGCTACCTATAAACATTTTTAGAAAGTCACCTATTTTATCCCCCTTTATAAATACAAAATAAACATCCAGCTAGAGGTATAAATATAAATCACAAAAGCTTCTAAACACAATTTCACAACAATATTACCAAAAATATGGAACAAAAATTATTATGTAAAAACGGTAACAGAGTTGTTTAAATAACTGCTCAAATCAAGACAAGAAAGTATATAATGGAACTATCATATCAGTGTTTATTTCTCAATACTTTTCCTATAGTATAATCATAGGTCCCAAACTATGTCTGATATGGAATTCTATGGGCCCCTTTTACAAAGACACAATAGCGAATCCTGGTAATGGTAAATGCAATGAAACCCATAGGAATTAAATGGACTGCATCGCATTTGCTACATGGGAATCGCTACTGTGGCTTTGTAAAAGTGGCCTTATGTGCATCGAATTTATAGCAACTCAAAATTCTTCCAATAGATTCAGAGAAGTACAATATTTAGCTTAAAAATCATTCATGACCAACACCGATGAGATCACATTTCAAGCCTCCAGCTGTGCATCAGGGTGGTGTACGCTCCACAGGAATCTAAAATAAAAATAATTACAAACAAAATTATATTAGTATAAATGATTTCAAGATATAATCCAGAATAACAATTATCTTACTCGAGCTAACAAATTCTTAAATTCTTCCACATTTTGTAATTATTAAACGCCACTCATTCTGGGAGTGAAAAAAGCCCCCTCTAAAAATGGTGCCTTGTTTCAAATACAAACTTTCACAAATATACACCAATCAGATGCTGAGCACATGATATCAATGTCCAATCAGATAAAACATTGCCAATCTATACCTTCATACAAGCCTTCAGATTGGATACTATGTAATTTATGAATCCAGACCTGCTCACAATGCACTATGCTGGTCTCTTCCTTGATTCCACAAAGATATATCAATAATTCTCCATCTACTATCTTCCAGCTGCATCGGAGGCAAAAATACATATGCCCCCCCCCCCCCTTCCAGGATTCCCTGCTCTCCAGGTGGTCCCCGCAGCGACATTCTCTCCAACTTCAGCTTCACTGGTCAGGGGAAGCAAGGAACAGCTTGCACTTGTGACTCCAAGGGGATTCCTTATCGAAGGGAATGCCTCTTTGAATCTCTTCATGGGGGACCCTGACACCAGCCTGTTCGGCTGGAGGGGCCTACTGTGAGAGTCATCTGGTACATGGCCAATGGACCTTCCCACAGAGAAAGTGGTACATAAATCATCTGGAACTACAAGCCATTCACCTAGCATTGAGGGCATTGGAGAAGTATCTAGAAGGAAAGGCAGAGTGTTCTCTGACAATGACACCATGGTAGCTTATGTGAACAGGCAGGAAGACACCATAAATGCCCTATTACATCTGGAGGCCCAGATGTTGTTCAAGTGGGCAGAAGCTCATCTTCAAGCGTTTGCAGCCCACGTAGCAGGAGTGGAAAACATACAGGCTTTTTCAGCTGGCAGACTCTGGACCCAGGGGAGTAGTCACTGCCCCAAAGAGTGTTCAACCTCATTGTGCATTTCTGCGGAAGACATGGACTTGATGGCTTCTTCAACCAAAAAGATAAATTGAGAAACATAGGGTTGGATGCGTTGGCTCAGCCCTGACTGGAAGAGAGGCCAGGGTGGAGGGTGGGAATGAGGCAGTGGTTAAAGCTACAGCCTTAGCACCCTGAGGTTATGGATTCAAACCCACATGCTCCTTGTGACCCTGGGCAAATAACTTAATCCCCCCATTGCCCCAGATACATTAGATATATTGTGAGCCCACTGGGACAGACAGTGAAAATGATTGAATACCTGAATAAATTAATGTTATCTGTTTTGAGCTCCCCTGGGAGAATGGTATAGAAAATAGAATAAATATATGGCCCCATGGTAGATTGGGTCATCTGCAGAATCATGAATCACTCTGGTAGCCCCAGACTGGTCTCACCGACCTTGGTATGTGGATTTAGCATATCTCCAATGAGACAGATGCGTCAACTTCAAGATCCTCAGAGACAAATTTCCATGGAGAACCCTTAGCGCTTTGGTCTTACAGCATGGCTCTTGAGCACATGACCCCCGCAAGGGTAATTCAGACAAGCAAAAAAGCCATTGATGTTTGTAGCTTATGCTAAGGCCTGGAAGGCTTTCCAGTTCTGGTGTGGCAATGATCAGTTAGAGCTTTTCAATTCCTTTGATCCTGGTATTTTTACAAGCTGGACTAGAAAAAGGCCTAGTAGTGGGGTCTCCCAAAAACCAGGTGGTAGGCCTCTTGTGCTTCCAAGTTCAAGAAGGAAAGCTATCATTGGCATCTCATCTGCATGTGACCTGGTTTTGGCCTCCATTGCACCAGCCTTTTCCATCCTGAATCTTAATATTATCTTGAAAGGCCTTTCTAAGCCTCTATATGAGACTTTTCAAGATTGGTTCATTGATAACATCTGGATTGCAAATTCATGCTAATTATCGGTCTTTTTCATGAGTTATAGAGCAGAACAGAAATGTATATCATCTCTGGGGAAGTTCCCCTTGCCTCCTCCTTCTCTTTTCTTCTGTTACAGTGGAGATCAATTGCTTTGGTACGAACTGAAGAGGGCACTATACTCTGCTGTAGAGGTCTGCATGGAAACGGGGATCCCCTCTGGTTCACAGGACTCCCATGGGGACCCCCCTCCGGCCCACAGGTCTCCCACGGGGATAGAAGCAGGGTTCGACTTACTGAGGCCTACCTAAATTCCGACGATGTGGCTGAGAGACCAGTCCGGTGCTGTGGCGGTAACAGCCATGCTGAGCAGTGAGCTCAGCACGCACACAGCTGAAAGCCTTGCTGATTGGTCCGGCAGCATGGGAACAACAAGCAAGGCTCTTGCTGATTGGCCGGAAAGGCTAGAGCAGGAAGACACAGGATGTATTTAGTGATCCACCCAGCACCCCGAAGGCCCTGATATTGACAAGACTCAAACTTGATGAGAGTGACCCGAGGAGGCAGGAGACGAGGAATCGAGCGATTTGTTTTGTTTTGTTTTTCAAACCCAAGCTGAGGATGGAGCAGCAGTGAGCACAGCAGGCAGGAGGAGGTGCTTATCAACTTTCCTTCTCTTTCTCTCATGCTCTAATTTTCCCATATTCCGTCTCACTTTTACTTGGTCTCCTATTCCTTATTACCACATTTCTACTACCTGTGTTTGCTATATTCTTTTCACTCATGTCCTTTCTATTCCCCCAATAAACACATAGTTCTACTATTTCCACTTCTCTCCTCACTCCTTCTCTAGAAGCTTTACCTTTCCTTATTTCTTCCCCTTCACCCACCAATATCTTTTTGTCCCATCTCTTTCCTCCTGCCCCATCTTTCCTTCCTTTCATCCTTCCCTTCAAACCCATTATCCAATATGTCTTCAGAGAGGCAGGAGGATTCGGTAGCCAGCAGTCAAGTAATTAACTTAAACATAAAAGAAACTGTGGAATTGATGAACCTGATGAAATCTTTTACTGTGTTTTATATTTTCATATTGTGTTTTATTTTTGAATTCATCTGCACCTTTTTCAAATAAAGATTTCATCAGGATCATCAATTCTACAGTTTCTTTTGTGTTTTCGCTGCTGTTTTCCTAGTAGAATCTCTAGAACCCTTTTTATGTTTTCTGTTCAGGTAATTAACTTATAAACCCTCTGTTTTACTAAGGCGTGCTAGCCGAATTAGTGCGCAGTAAATGCTGACGTGTCCATTATATTCTATGGACGCGTTAGCATTTAGCGCATGCTAAATTGGCTAGCATGCCTTAGTAAAAGAGGGGGAATATAAGTTAATTACCTGAACAGAAAACAAAATAAGGGTTCCACCATAGAGATTCCACAAGGAAAACAGCAGTGCAAACACAAAAGAAACTGTGGAATTGATGATCCTGTCATAAGTAATTGCTGCTTTTTATGGGGACTGGAGGGGATTCCTCGCAGGGACGGAAAGGATCTTGGCGGGGACGGAGTGGATTCTGGCGGCGACAGGTGGAATTTCAGTCCTCACGCAACTCTCTACTCCACTGGTGAAGGAGGAGGAGCTGAAAGATGTGATTTGACATTCTTCTGCAACAGTTCACGGGCACGGATTGACTACTAATGTACAGACCGTGTGTATATTAACAGAAAGAAGATTATCCAGGTAAAAACCTAATTTTTCATTGTAAACCTTTAGTCAACCAATTTCAAAACTGTATTGAATGCATCCCAGGCAAAAAGTACCCATTCCCCTGAAGTGGTAAGGCGAGACCAAGGATGATGTTTCTTGTTAACCATGCCGCTGCCATTTGACCTTCCTTCTTCCACAAGTATAGAAACTGAATCCCAGAATTATAGAAAAACAAAAAACGGAAATAATCTAAATCTTTAGAGTTTCACCCCAAATCAATTTAGCCAGCCCACCCTAACAGTGAACATATGAGACAACAAAGTCACATTAACATCCTATTTGAATATGAGAAACCTTCCAATTGTTTGGGATTAAAAAAACTGAAACTATTTATCCTCAAAGACATTAAAACAAACAAGGAAATCCAGCTCCTAAGGCTTGAACCTTAGGATCCGGAAAGCCTTCTATCTTGTCTGTTTCTCCCTAGCTAGATCTAGAAAATGTTTATTTTTGACCCCATAAACAATGCATCTAAGGGTGCGATTCTATATATAGTGCATAAAAAAATCACCAATCATAATGGCACAGCATGATTCTATAAAAGGTATGCGCCATTTATAAAATCACTCTTAGCACCCATTGGCCAAGAAAAAACAGACCTAAATACCTGTGCTTAAGTTGTGCATGGATCAGGTATATTCTATAACTGCATTTAACCTTAGGACTGCCCACAATCTGTCCATGCTCCTTCCCTGGCCATGCCTCTTTTGAGATTCATGCACTAGAATTGGTGTACACCACTTTATAGAATGCGTCAACCAAGCTGTGTGCATAACTTCTAATTAGTGCAAATTAGCATCGCTTATAAGCCATTAATTGCCAATTATTGGCACCAATTGATCTTGTTAAACAATGAAGTGACATGCACAAATCAGCTGTGTGCACTGATTTGTGCATGCAACCTATGTGCCATATAAAGAATCTGGGGGTAAATATCTAAAGGAAAGCCTGAAGACAGTATTGCAATTTGGCTTAAGTGTAAAAGTCACCACCAATGTAATTCTCTGTGTAATAAATAACTTCTAATGAAGATTCCAAAAATAAAGATGGATATATACTGCCCTCTCTTTGTCCTTTTATGTCCAGGCTTTCAGATCAATTTGTATTCAGGATATACTGAGCACTAGTGGTTAGGATTTACTAACACTGTAGACTGTGATTTTCTTTTTAATGGTTTTTAATTTTATTTAAATATTTTTTTCTTTTCCTTTCCTTTATAAAACCGCAAAAGCATTTTTTTAGCGCAGGCTGGCACGCTGAATATTCTGTCCTACACGGCATTCAGTGCGCCGACCTGCGCTAATAAACGCATCCACGGTTTTGTAAAAGGAGGGGGATAGTTATTTTTACTATATGTTTTATAATTTTATGAACCACTCTGTATTGCATAAGGAAGGGCGGTATAAAATAAATCTTAGTAATGGAGGCAATGAATCTAAAGGAATCTTCAGTACCTCCACTAAATATTTTTAAAACATATCCAACGCTGAAAACATTTGTGAAAGATTGTATTGAAAATCAGGCACTATTTTTAGTTTATCCTGATTCCCAAAATGAGTGGAGTTGAATAATTACAAACTGTGGAAGAATTTAAGAGTGATTGCTTGAGAAATATAATTGTTGTTTTGAATTTATATCTTGAAATAATTTATACTAATATAATTTTGTTTGAAATTATTTTTATTTTAGATTCCTGTGGAGAGTACACCTTCCTGATGCACAGCTGTAGGCTTGAAATATTACATTACATTAGTGATTTCTAGTCTGCCGTTACCTTACGGTTCAAAGCGGATTACACAAGAATTGTTATGATGCTACGAAATACATTTGGTGGATTACAAGAGAATTGTCATAATAGTAAATGCCTAATGAGTGGTTTGAACATTTTTTTGGCTGTGTATATAGTGTTTTGGGTGAAGCTTGGGGTGGGTCTGGTTCTGTAATAGAGGTTTAATGTATTTTTTTGAAGAGTAGGGTTTTTGTTTCTTTTTTGAAGGTTTGTAGTCTGTGGTTGAGGATAGCAGATTTGTGAGTTGTCTTTCCAGCGTTGCTGCTCTGGTGGCTAGTAGGTTGTCATACATTTTTTTTCGTTTGACATTTCTGGTAGGGTAGGTGTGTGTGTGAATAGTGTGTGGGTTCTCCTGTGTCTGATTGAGGTAGATCTCATTAGTGTTGGTCATGAATGATTTTTAAGCTAAGTATTGTACTCCTCTGAATCTTTATTGGAAGAATTTTGAGTCACTAATTTGATACACATAGAATCCCATATCTGACACAGTTTGGGACCTGTGATATACTTTAGAAAAAGTATTAAGAACTACATTCTTGGACTCCTTTTATATCTGATGTGATAGTCCCACTGTACACTTTTTTTTGTCTTTATTTTAAAAGTTATTACTCTGCTAACATTTTTAAATAATTTTGTGTCATTTTTATGGTAGTATTCTTGTAAGGTTGTGTTTGGAATCCTTAGCATTTTATAAATACAGCATAGGTATATAATTGCCTCTTATATAAAATAGGCTCCCAGAACTAGCCTCAGTAATATATAAATGTTCTTGCACAAAGTTATAACTGTTGTGAGGCAGATGCAACTATAAGTTTATACTCTGTGGTGCTCATTTCAAAGTAGATAAGCATCTCAAAATGGCCCAAAAAAGTCCTGCCAAAAACGTCCAAATTACAATTTTCAAAAGGCATATTTTGAATATTTTACACTGTAGGGGGACATGTTGGAGGCATGTTTTAGATGGGACTAGGGCTCGTCCAAAATTAGGACGTCTTTCAATGATAATGGAATGGGAAGAAATGTCCAAGTCTAAATAGGATGTTCATATCTACCGTAGACCTGTTTCATTCACATCCAGAGTATGAAAAGGTACCCGGATTGAACAACTGACCATAGGAAGGATGAAGGCATGACTCTTCCTTCATTTCCAAGTGGTTACTGACCTCCTTCCACCCTCCCTAAGAAATGAAAGTTATAGTAGATACCAGGCTCTGAGAGCTTCATGTATTAAAGGCCATTCCTAAAAGAGGAGCAAGCAAATATAAGGAGTAGCCTAATGATAAGTGCAGTGGACTTTGGACAATGGGACCCAGATGTAACTTCCACTTTAACTCTTATCTCTTTAAAATATATGTGCCCTCTTGAAAACATAGAATTATTCCAGGACAAGCAGGCAGCATATTCTCACATATGGGTGAAGTCATCCACAGAGCCCCAGTATCGACACCTTTAAAAGTGTATCGCCACTTTAAGTTTTTAGAAACTTTGTGACTGCCCGCACTGCACATGTGCGAGTGTCTTCCTGCCCGATATAGACTTTCGGTTCCCCAGTTCTTCATTTTCTGTGAGCAAAGAAATCGTCATTGACATGAACTTTGTTCAGTTTTTGCCTTGCCTTCCTGCTATGTGTATTTTTTCATTTTTTTTCTCTACTCTTCTAGAGTATATAGATATTTTTTTTTCTCTTCGGTAAAAAAAAAAAAAAAAAAAAGACCCCAGAGGTACCAGTGCTTTCTTTTAGGGAGTAGCTCAATGAGTTGTTCCAGAGGGAGATTGGTGATATGTTCAAACTCCATGTACCACATTTAACATCGACTCCCTCGGTACCAGCCCAGTTAGATCTCCTGTAGAACATCGACATGGATCTTCAAATCATCATCAATCCTTGACTCAACGTTCTCCTCAACGTTGGTCATCGCATCAAAGGTCCAGTTCTCCATCGGTGCATCGATCCACTTGGTCCTTCATCTTCTACTTGACATTCAAAGTCCAGGAAGAATCGATCTACATCACACACGTCAAAGCAGAAAAGAGCTTCACACCGAACCTCAACATCTTCCTTGGATCGGTACCGAGCTCATAGAAAACATCAATTCTCTCGAAGCTCATCTTCTCCAGTTTCTTTATGACTGATTTACAGAGTGATTCAGAGGGTGACCTCTCTGAGTCTGCAACTGAGGCTTATGACACCCCTTTGGAACCATCTTCTCAGAAAACTCCTCCGAACACAAGATCTCCTACAGAAAGACTGTCTTTTACCAAATATATAAGGCAGCTAGGCAAAGACCTGCCTGTTAAACGAGAAGCTGACTCTGCCTTCTTGTTGAATACCTAGAAGCCCTGGATTATGATGAGCCTCAGAAAGAGCTCCTAAAATTACCTCTGCATGGTATTCTTAAAGAGACTCCACAAGAATTGGGAACACCCTTGACTGTCCAAGAAAGCTTGATTTGATTTATAGAATCATTTCTTCTCCAGGATTTAATAAACCACAACTCCAACATCAGTCACTAGTTGTGGAATCAACTTAAAAAAAAAAAGTCCTTTGCTTCAAAGGTCTATGCTTCGACACCACCTGGATGAGAGGGGCGAACCATGGACAAATTTGGACGTCACCTCTTTCAGAATTCTATGTTGGTGAACATATCTTGTTTTATCCCAGGACAAGCAGGCAGGTATTCTCACATATGGGTGACATCATCGACGGAGCCCGGATGTGAACGCCTCACAAGCAGACTTGCTTGAAGAAACTCGAAGTTTCGAGTCGCCCGCACCACACATGCGCGAGTGCCTTCCCGCCCAGCGCAGGGCACGTCTCCTCAGTTCTCAGTTTTCCGTGGAGCCGAGAAGTCCCTCTTTGACTCTGCATTTAACTTCGTTACTTGTGCCTTCTCTGAACCGCAGTTTGTATTTTTTTCCTCACGAATCGTTGTTCTTATTTTATTTCTTTCATTTTTTAGTTTAAAAAAAAAAATTTTTTTTCCTCTTCCGTCCGTTTTTCGGGACAGGCCGCTCGGCCGCAGCCCGAGGGCTTCGATCTTGTGGTAACTATTTTTCCTTCTATGTCCCGGCCTGCCATGGGCTTCAAGAAGTGTAGCAAGTGCCAGCGCGTGATCTCTCTTACAGACCCTCACCGTCGCTGCCTCAAGTGTCTTAGGCCGAAACATCATCCTAGGTCATGCCTGCCTTGCCATGCCTGCTTCAGCCTCGTGTTTTCAATCATTGTTGTATTTTGGTGGACAAGCTCTTCGAGATGGAATCTTCTACTGATCCCTCGACTTCGAAGGCATCCTCCGCCTCGACTCCTACCGAGGTTCTTCCTCGAACCTCATCAGACCTTTGTCGTTTGCAGCGGCTCTTTCTTCAACATCTGCTGTATCTTCCCCTGTTTCCTCAGGTCAGATAGCTCAGCAGTTGGTTCCATCAGTAGTGATTAAAGTGCCTAAGACTCCTAGGTCGAAGCACACTCACACTACCTGGAAGGAACCTCCAGCCAAAGCAGGTGGTCCTGTTTCAGACGCGGATCCATCCTTGCCGGCTTCTTTTCAGACCATGTTAGAGAAGCAGTTTATTTAGTTCCTTACAAACATGGGACCCTAACTGCTTCCTCTTATCCAGCCTGGGCATTCAGCAGATTTCCGCGAGGTCGAGCCGCTTCCTTTGCCTCAAGCACGTGAAGCAAGGAGCAGATTCTTTGCGAGTGCCTCGGCTGAACTCCTCACACTCTATCCAAGGAGCAGAGTCTTTGGGAGTGCATCGAGGTTCCTCCATCAAGCCTCTGGAGCTTCGATCTACAGCCTCTAGTCCTATCCATTCTTTGATAGCATTGGCTGCTTCCATCTCCGAGGCAAAGTCTCCTTGATCCTCGAGATCTGCTTCCAAGCACAGTTCTTACAGACGATCGAGACCTTCGAGACATAGTTCTTCTTCTAAAGGACGACCTTCAACTAAGCCTCAATTTACCCCAACTTTGACTAGACCACCGACTCCTCGTTTGAGGTCTCCCATACCGGACCTCGAGGATATCCCGGTTTCTATTGCCTTGTCCAGGTCACCATGTTCCTTTGATGCCTTTTTTCCTGCCGAGGCTTCATCTTTGACCCAAGCTGCCTCGATGTCCTCGAGTCCTTCTCGAAGCAAAGCATTGCAGATCAGCTTTCTTTCTCATCTTTCCTTTGTCAGATGGCTGTGGACTTGGACCTTCAATTGGATACTGGCTCCAAATACTCTAAGGAGTATCTCGAAGTCATGCATCTTCCTCAACCTCCGGCAGAGTCTCTGAAGCTTCCATTTCATAAGCTTTTGAATCAGACTTTGGTCGATGCATGGAAACACCTTTTTCTATACCAGCTGTTCCAGGAAAATTGGACTCTAGGTATAAAACTGTGCATCGCAAAGGATTTGATAACTAGCAGTTACCTCATCAATCCCTGCTTGTCGAGTCCTCCTTGAAAAGGTCCCATCCTTCCAAGGTTTATGCCACTTTCCCTCCTGGAAGGGAAGGGAAAACTATGGACAAATTTGGACGTCGCATCTATCAAAATGCTATGATGTCCTCTAAAGTCCTCAACTACAATTTTCAATTCATCACATATTTTGAATTCCTTATTTCTTTACTACCAAAGTTCTTGAATTATTTGGATACTCAAAAGCACTTTGAATTTCAAGAAGTCCTTGCTTCTTTATCTCAGCTCCTTTTGCATCTCCTCCAGTCATCTTATGATGCCTTCGAGCAGCTGCTTGCTCTGTAGCTATGCGTTGTCTTGCCTGGCTTCGCACCATTGACATAGACCCTAATCTTCAAGACCGTTTAGCTAATATTCCTTGAGAGGGCAATGACCTCTTTGATGAATCTATCGAGGCAGCCACCAAGAAATTGTCTGACCATGAAAAATCCTTCGCTTCTATTGTCAGACCTAAGCCAAAGCCAGCTCCTGACAAACCTGAATGCTCTGCTCTTATCTATCAACGGTGTTTTGCTCCAAAGCCGGCTCCTTATACTTGCCCTCCTCTGAAGAAACAGCAACCTCAGAAGCAACAGAAACCTCAGCCTTCTGCTTCACCTAAGGCTTCTCAGCCTTTTTGACTGTTTACAATAGAGCACAACCTCCACTGTTCTGACTCTGTCTCATTTTCCCCCATAGGAGGCCGTCTCCATCATTTTTACTAACCGATGGATGTTAATTACCTCCGACCTCTGGGTGCTTACCATCATCAGGGAAGGATACTCTCTTCATTTCACTCAGGTTCCACCAGAGCTTCCTCCAAGAGAGTATCCTTCCAATCCTTCCCAGACCGCCCTTCTTCTTCAGGAAGCTCAAGCTCTGCTTCATCTCCATGCCATCGAACCAGTTCCTTTGGACAAGCAGAACAGGGGGTTTTACTCCCGTTACTTCCTTGTTCCGAAGAAGATGGGCGATCTGCGACCCATTCTGGATCTAAGGACTCTCAACAAATTTCTAGTCAAAGAAAAGTTTTGAATGTTGTCCCTGGCATCCCTTTATCCCCTTCTCGAGCAGAACAACTGGTTATGCTCTCTGGATCTCAAGGAGGCCTACACTCATATCCCCATTCACCCGGCCTCCTGTCAGTACCTCAGATTTCGTGTGGGGAATCTGCATTATCAATACAGAGTACTACCATTCGGCCTGGCTTCGTCTCCCTGAGTGTTCACCAAGTGCCTGGTAGTGTAGCAGCAGCCCTAAGGAATCATGGTCTTCAGGTGTTTCCCTACCTCAACGACTGGCTCATCAAAGATTCCACGTCTCAAGGGGTTATTGTAGCGACCCAACAGACTACCTGGTTCCTACAAAGTTTGGGATTCGAGATCAATTTTCCCAAATCTCAACTTTAACCCTCACAAAATCTACAATTCATTGGAGCTGTTCTGGACACGGTCCAACTCAGAGCATTCCTTCCACAACAACGACTGGAAGCTCTTCTTCAACTCTGTCAAACAGTGTCTTCCCGCTCTTCCATCTCAGCAAGACACATGATGAGTCTCACATCGATAGTGTGTAAAATTATGGAAACACTAATTAAACACAAATTAGATACGATCATGAATGACGAGAATCTGAGAGACCCCCCATCAACATGGATTTACAAAGGGAAGTCCTGCCAATTCAACCTGATCAGCTTCTTCGACTGGGTAACGAAAAAGCTGGATATGGGGGAGTCCCTGGATGTCGTATACTTGGACTTCAGTAAGGTTTTTGATAGTGTCCCAAACCGCAGGTTATTGAGCAAGATGAGTTTGAAGGGATTAGGAGAAATGTTAACTGCATGGGCAAAAGACTGGCTCAGTGGTAGACTTCAGAGGGTGGTGGTGAACGGCACTCTCTCCAAAACATCGGAAGTGATCAGTGGTGTGCCGCAGGGTTCAGACTTGGGTCCGATCCTGTTTAATATCTTCGTAAGGGACCTGGCTCAAGGGCTTTGAGGGAAAATTGCATTATTCGCCGATGACACCAAACTATGCAACATAGGCAACAGCTCAGTGCCCGAGTGCATGACGCAGGACCTACACTTACTGGAACATTGGTTCTCAACTTGGCAACTAAGTTTTAATGCCAAAAAGTGTAAGGTCATGCACCTTGGCAACAGAAATCCATGCAGAACTTACACCCTAAATGGCGAGATCTTAGCAAGAACCACTGCAGAACGGGACTTGGGAGTAATCATTAGCGAAGACATGAAGTCTGCCAACCAAGTGGAGAAAGCTTCATCCAAGGCTAGACAAATGATGGGTTGTATCCGAAGAAGTTTTGTCAGCCGGAAGACCGAAGTTATAATGCCGTTGTACAGATCCTTGGTGAGACCTCATCTGGAATATTGTGTACAATTCTGGAGACCGCATTATCAAAAAGATGTGCAGAGAATGGAGTCGGTTCAGCGAATGGCCACCAGGATGGTCTCAGGACTCAAGGATCTCCTGTATGAGGAAAGGCTGAGTAAGTTGCAGTTATACTCACTCAAGCGTAGAGAGAGGAGATATGATTGAGACGTACAAATATCTCAAGGGCCATATTGAGGTAGAAGAGGATATCTTTTTTCTTAAAGGACCTACGACGACAAGAGGACATCCGTTGAAACTCAAGGATGGGAGATTTCATGGTGACACCAGGAAGTACTTCTTCACCGAGAGGGTGGTTGATCATTGGAATAGTCTTCCACTGCAGGTAATTCAGACCAACAGCACGCTGGACTTCAAGAAAAAATGGATAAGCATGTGGGATCACTTCAGGGAAGAATTTAGGGGGTTGGTCATTAGAATGGGCAGACTTGTTGGGCCATGGCCCTTTTCTGCCGTCATCTTCTATGTTTCTATGTTACTTCTAGGTCACATGGCCTCTACTGTACACGTGACTCCTTTTACCAGACTTCACCTCAGAATTCCTCAGTGAACTCTGGCATCTCAATGGACGCAGGTTTGCGACCCTCCCTCTCGACACATTTCAATCTCTCCTTCATTGAAGAAGTCTCTCAGTTGGTGGATGCTCTCTTCCAATCTTTCCAGAGGCTTGCTTTTTCAAATGCCCCCTCATCAGAAGGTCCTCACGACAGACTCTTCGTCCTACGCTTGGGGCTCTCATCTCGATGGTCTCCGTACACAAGGCCACTGGACCAGTACAGATCGTCAGTGTCACATCAATCTTTTGGAACTCAGAGCAATTTTCAAGGCTCTCAATGCTTTTCGACATCTTCATGACCAGGTAGTCCTCATTTGGATGGACAACCAAGTCGCCATGTATTACGTCAACAAACAAGGAGGGACGGAATCTGCCTCCCTTTGTCAAGAAGCTCTGAAGGTTTGGGACTGGGCAATCTGCCACAACACCTTCCTCAAAGCTGTCTACATTCAAGGGGCGAAGAATTGCTTAGTGGACAACTTGAGTCGTCTTCTGCAGCCTCACGAATGGATTCTCCATTCCTCGCCTATTCATCACATTTTTTTTGCAGTGGGGAACACCTCAGATAGACCTCTTTGCAGCCCCCCACAACTAAAAACTGCCTCAGTTCTGCTTCAAGATATACTCTCCTCATCGTCTCAAGGCAGATGCTTTTCTTCTGGAATGGACGAATCTCTTCCTCTATGCATTCCCTCCATTCCCTCTCATTCTCAAGACTCTGGTCAAGTTGAAGAACGATCAGGCCACCATGATTCTGATTGCTCCTCGGTGGCCGAGACAACCTTGGTACTCCCTTCTACTTCAACTCAGCAGCAGGGAGCCATACCTTCTACCAGTTTTTTCTTCTCTACTTACACAGAGTCAAGGATCTCTGCTTCATCCCAACCTGCAGTCTCTACACCTGACAGCTTGGTACCTCTCAACATAACTCCTCTTCAGTTTTCTCAATCTGTTAGAGATGTTTTAGAAGCTTCTAGGAAGCCTACCACTAGACAGTGCTATCACCGAAAGTGGACTAGATTTTCTACGTGGTGTTTTTCTCATCATAAGGAGCCTCAGCATTCCTCCTTATCTTCTGTTTTGGACTACCTTTTGCACTTATCCAATTCTGGCCTCAAGTCTACATCTATCCGAGTCCATGTCAGTGCAATTGCGGCTTTCCATCAGCCTATTGAAAGGAAACCCCTCTCTACTCATCCAGTGGTTTCCAAATTCATGAAAGGACTTTTTAATGTCAAACCTCCTTTCAAACCGCCTCCTGTGGTTTGGGACCTCAATGTTGTCCTTACTCAACTAATGAAGCCTCCATTTGAACCAATTGATAAGGCTCATCTGAAGTATCTCACTTGGAAAGTGGTGTTTCTAATAGCCCTCACTTCTGTTCAATGAGTCAGTGAGCTGCAAGCTTTAGTTACTGACCCACCATTCACGGTGTTCCATCATGACAAGGTGGTTCTTCACACTCATCCTAAATTCCTCCCTAAAGTGGTCTCGGAACAGCTCTTCATACTCTGGACTGTAAACGTGCTTTGGCCTTCTACTTGAAACGCACCAAACGACACAGAAGTGCTCCTCAACTTTTTGTTTCCTTAGATCCAAATAAGTTGGGCCATCCTATTTCAAAGCGTATCATCTCCAACTGGATGGCGGCTTGTATCTCATTCTGGATTATCCCTTCATAGTAAAGTCACAGCCCATAAGGTTACAGCTATGGCAGCTTCAGTAGCTTTCCTCAGATCTACACCTATTGAGGAAATTTGTAGAGCTGCTACTTGGTCCTCAGTTCATACCTTCACTTCTCACTATTGTCTGGATTCTTTCTCCAGACGGGATGGACAGTTTGGCCAAACAGTATTACAAAATTTATTCTCTTAAATTGCCAACACTCCCACCATCCCATTCTGGTTAGCTTGGAGGTCACCCATATGTGAGCATACCTGCCTGCTTGTCCTGGGCTAAAGCACAGTTACTTCCCATAACAGGTGTTATCCAGGGACAGAAGGCAGCTATTCTCACAACCCACCCACCTCCCCTGAATGCCTTCTCTGCTAGTTATCTGAACTGAGGAGATGCGCCCTGCGCTGGGCGGGAAGGCACTCGCGCATGTGCGGTGCGGGCGACTCGAAACTTCGAGTTTCTTCAAGCAAGTCTGCTTGTGAGGCGTCTGCATCCGGGCTCCGTCGATGATGTCACCCATATGTGAGAATAGCTGCCTGCTGTCCCTGAATAACACCTGTTACGGTAAGTAACTGTGCTATATGAAAGATCTAGAACGAAAACTACCTTCCTTTGACAAATATATTTCTGCACATCATCTTTAGGAATTTCACATCTTCCGCACTCTTTCCCAGACCAAAAAATATTTGAGTTATCATCTAGAGCATCTGCTATGTCAATGGCAAAGAGACGCCTGGTATGGTTGATGGTCTCGGATATGGACATCAACCTCTAAGACATATTAGCTAATATTCCCTGTTTGGGTGAAGAACTGTTTGATGATTCCATTGAGGTAGCCACACAAAAGTTAATGGATCATGAAAAGAATGCTTTGGTCAGAACAAAGACTAAACCTCCCTCGGCTGCACAGTCTTCTAAACCTACCTCTTCATATCCGTGGTACTATTCTGCTAAACCTTCTGCTCCTCAGCAGAAGAAACAAAAGCAACAGTGGCTTCAAAAATCTCAACCAGCAGCTCCTCAAAAACCTGCTCAGTCTTTTTGACATGCTTATGGAGAGCATAGCCACTGTCCCTCTCAGCCTCTTCATCAGCCAATCGGAGGTCGCCTCCAATTATATCATCAACGTTGGACGCTGATAACAACCGATTTGTGGGTTCTCAAGGTCATTCAAGAGGGTTACTCTCTTCATTTTGTCAATATACCTAATCATCCTCTAAGAGAATCCTCTTTTAACCCTCAGTAGACGTCCCTTCTTCTTTGGGAAATAGATTCTCCACTCCTTATGAATTCCATAGAGATAGTACCCCCCTGTTCAAAAGAATCAGGGTTTCTACTTCTGATATTTTCTCATCTCAAAGAAGGCAGGAAGTCTACATCCAGTTCTAGATCTCAGAGACTTGAACAAATTCTTGGTAAAAGTTTTGAATGTTGTCCTTGGCAAATCTATATCCCCTCTTAGATCAAACGATTGGCTATGCTGTCTGGATCTAAAAGAAGCTTATACCCACATACCTATTCACCCTGCCCATAGGAAATTTGTGAGATTTCAAGTAGCTCATCAACATTTTCAATACAAGATTCTGCTCTTCGGCCTGGCATCCTCGCCCAGAGTATTCACCACGTGCCCAGTAGTAGTGGCAGCAACTTTAAGGGCTCAAGGACTCCCAATGTTTTCCTTATCTCGACGATTGGCTTATAAAAGATGCCTTTCTTCAAGGGGTACTCTCAGCAGCACAGTCAACAATCCGGTTTCTTCAGCATTTGGGGTCCAAACTCAACTTTCCAAAATCTCAACTTCAACTCTCTCAAACTCTACAATTCACACAAGCCCTGCTTGACATCATTCAACTCAGGACATTCTTAACCTCAACAAAGACAATTTGTTTCAACTTTGCAACTTCCATCCATCTCAGCCAGGCGAAAGATGATACTATTGGGTCACATGGTAACCACCGTCCATGTTATCCCCTTTGTGCAACTCCATCTCAGGACACCTCAGTGGTCACTAGCATCCCAAGGGTCTCAAGCTCTCAATTCACTCTCACAAGAAATCGCATCTTCACTTCGTTAATCTCTGCAGTGGTGGATGAAGTCTTCAAATCTTTCCAAAGGGCTGTTGTTTCAAATCCCACCACATCAGAAAGTTCTAATCCCTCCACATCAGAAAGTTCTAACCATAAACTCATTCAAATTTGCGTGGCAAACTCATCTGGATGGTCTTCGCACACAGGGTCACTGGTCTGCCCAAAAGCAGCAATGCCACATCAGTCTCTTGGAACTCATGGCCATTAGCAACGCTCTCAAAACTTTTCAGCATATGATATCCAATCAAGTCCTACTAATACACAAGGTCAATCAAGTGGCAATGTATTATATAAACAAGCAAGGTTCTCTCCTTCTCTGTCAAGAGGCTGAGAAGATTTGGAACTGGGCTATTACTCACAACGTATTCCTCAAAGTGGTCTATTCAAGAGGAGAATAATTCTCTCACCGACACACTCAGCAGATTTCTCAAACCACATGAGTGTACGCTCAACTCCACAGTCTTGTGTCAGATATTCTCTCTTTGGGGGACTCCTCAAATAGACTTGTTTGCATTCCCCCCCCAATCACAAGCTGCCTCAATTCTGTTCCAGACAATACTCTCCGCAACGCCTGGAGGCGGATGCTATTCTTCTGGATTGGACGCACAAATTCCTTTATGCTTTCATACCAATCTCTCTCATTCTCAGGATGCTAGTCAAGATAAAGTGAGAATCGGCCTCCATGATCCTTATAGCTCCTCAGTGGTCTAGCCAACCGTGGTTCTCCCTTCTACTTCAGCTCAATGTCAAGGAAACAGTGCTTCTGCAGATCTTTCCATCTCTTCTAACAGAATTAAGGATCTCTTTTACATCCCAATCTACAGTCCTTGTACCTGACAGCTTGGTACTTTTTGGGATGACTTCAGCTGACACTGATCTTTTGGAACCTGTCTGTCTCATTTTGGATGCATCCAGAAAACCTTCTACACAGTAACGCTACCTACTATGTAGTGAACTCTTCATCATGATGCTTCATCCTCCTCTATATCTTCAATATTGGATTATCTTCTCCATCTATCCAACTCAGGTCTTAAAACCTCTTCAGTTAACGTTCATCTTAGTGCTATCAATGTGTTTCATGGACCAGTCAATGGTAAATCTTTGAATGCTCATCCTCTTGTTTCCAGATTCATGAAAGGACTTTTCAATATCAAACCACCTCTCAAACCACTTCCAGTGGTTTGGGACCTTAATGTTGTTATCTCTCAACTGATGAAGCCTCCTTTTGAGCCAATGTCTATCTCACTTGGAAAGTGGTATTTCTAATCTCCATTAGTTCTACTCATCGAGTGAGTGAGCTTCAAGCGCTGGTGGCAGATCCACCTTTCATAGTATTCCATCATGATAAAGTAGTGCTTCGCACCCATCCAAAATTCCTCCCAAAAGTAGTCACGGAATTTAAATCAATCAATTGTGCTTCCAGTGGTTTTTTCCCAAGCCTCAATCTCACCCTGGAGAAATGGCTCTTCATACTTTGGACTGAAAACAAGCTTTGGATGACATAACCCATATGTGAGAATATCTGCCTGCTGTCCCTGGATAACACCTGAATTGTAAACAGAGTTGAGCTCCTTCGGGAAATGATCCGGTATATAAAATGAAGCTTAGATTAGATTAGACCTATTATGGTAAGTAACTGTGCTATACCTACTATACCTGAATTTATTTACTCAAAAGCTTGCTATATGACCTTTAACTGGTAAAACATGGCAGTAGTGCTGCCCGATTCACGATTCGAATCGGTTCATCGATTCACAATTCAAATTGGTCCACCGATTCACTTCGGGTGAATTGATTTAAAACAAAAAAAATCGGCTTACCGATTCGGACCCTCCCCCCTAAAGCAGGAGCGGCAGCACTGCTCTTGCTGGCTGGCCACTGCCACACCTGCTTTAGAGGGCGAGGAGGGAGAGTCAGTCGGGAAGTGCTGCTGTCCAGCTTCCCCCCTGGCATCCGGTTTCCTACCCTCCCTGGCGTCCCCGCAACAGACTGCCTGCCTAACACTACAGCACTTGTAGTCATGCTAGTTAGTTTAAAAGTTGTTTTAACTTTGGTTTTGTTTTTAGCCTTTTATATTTACCTGTGTCAACGTTTATTTTTTAGACCTTTGCTCTTTCTGATCCGCCGCCACAAAGCGGCGGCCCGCTGGACTCCTCCCACCTCAGGTCTGCCTATGTCATTTAAATTCGGGGCTTTTGCGGCACACGCCTTACCAGACTGCCTGCCTAACACCAGAGCACTTGTAGTCACGCTAGTTAGTTTAAAAGTTGTTTTAACTTTGGTTTTGTTTTTAGCCTTTTATATTTACCTGGATCCTGTTTAAAGTCCACTACAATGACTTTTAGCCTGCCCCTCTGCTCTGCAAGGATATGTCTGTGTGGCCACAGTTGTACCTGCTGTTTTGGTGGCCATATTTTGGACATTTCAGTTTGGAAAATGGCTGTTAATTTTTGATGTTTTCAAAGCAAGATATATTTTTGAACAGGAAATCATTATGTTTTTCCTGTCCAAAAATGGTTATGAGATAAGCGGGATTTTGGACATAATGAACAGGATCTCCCAATTCTGAGTTTGATGTTATTTCAAAAATGCCCCTCTGTGAGTATGTGCAGTTCCACCTCTGCTCTGCCTAAACACCATCTTTGAGAAGCCCTGTATGTGGATTGTGTAAAAGTAGATAGTTCTAGACAGCTAGGATATTTGTATACACATGTACACCTGCACAACTTTACGATAGCCATTTTCTAAGGGTACTCTGTGTTTTACATAAGTAGCTATATTGTAGCTGCACAAAAGTAAGTATTTCAGGAGGTGGGATGGGATAAGGAGAATAAAATACATGTACATGATATTTAAAACACATATGCATTGTTTCCCCTGCCTAATGAAGCCACAGATATATCAATCACATATTGTATGAATACTTTAATACTTGCATAATCTTTAGATGATTTTCAACGAGAAACTAAAGTTCCTGAGTAGTTGATAAAGCTTGTATGAATACAGAAATTTCCACTAACGGATAGTCTGACGTAGCTGTTACGCATAGAAAAAGCAGACATTTTATAAAGGAAAAAAACATTATACTTCTCCTTATAAAATTGATGTTTAAACCATAAGCAAAAGGATTATATATATTTGCTCCTGCTCTGGAGTAAAAAACAAACAACAAAAAACAAAAGGAATTGACCCCAAGATATCCACAGAGAAGAAAAACCAGAGAAAACAAAAAAACTCTGTGGAGTGATGATGTTCCTAAATGGACATTATTTGAAAGAGTCAAATTCCAAAGGTATACCAAAATCATCCACATAAAATAATTTCATCCACATAAAAATAGGTTATCCACATAAAAGCCTTAAGGACCTAGTCCACTAGGGATACAGGACCCAACACAGTCCGCATTTCGACAAAAAGTCTTCTTCATGGGTCCCTAGGGGGTCCTATAAAGGTGAATACGTGGGAAACAATTGTGTGGTGAACCGGAAGTGAGACACGTATTCACCTTTATAGGACCCCCCAGGGACCCCTGAAGAAGACTTTTTGTCGAAACGCAGACTGTGTTGGGTCCTGTATCCCTAGTGGATTAGGTCCTTTAAGGCTTTTATGTGGATAACCTATTTTTATGTGGATGAATTTTATTTTTTTTTTTTAATGTGGATGAAATTATTTTATGTGGATGATTTTGGTGTACCTTTGGAACTTTGACTCTTTCAAATAAAGTCCATTTAGGAACATCATCACTCCACAGAGTTTTTTTGTTTTCCCTGCTCTGGAGTAAACATAAATATACATGTGTGGCTGCAGGTTTATACAAGTATGCTTTTACTTTTTGTAAATTATAGGAATATATTTTCAAAGCATTTTTCATATTTTTTTATGTGGAAAGGGCTCATCTAAAATTGCATGGTCAAAAGTATACAGATTGTCAAGTTGACATGCACTTATATCCATTCTGCAAATTGTTATTCCAAGGGCAGAGCTTTAATATACACATATGAAATATATTCATCCATTTACCCCTATAGAACATGAGTAAATTAGTGTGAGAATTTGTGTGCTATTAGGGATGGTTCTGAAAGCTATTTTATATAGGCACATAGTCGCTTATGTTGCCTTTGTAAAATATAACCTTCCCAACATAACATTTCTACTGAATAAATATTGTAGCAAAAGGGACCATCAGAATGGATGAGGAAAATCTCAATTTCAATATCTTGACCAATTGCCCACAATACAATCAAGAGTGCCAACAAAACTCCAAACTGAAAAATATTAAAAACATTTTTTTCTTTTTAATATGAAATCATTTTGTGTATGGAAACAGCACCAGTACTAACTTAGAAGCCATCAAGTACTAATGCAATCACATCTCAAGCCTCAAGCTCTGCATCAGGGTAAAGGGCTCTCAAAGAAAATATCTGCAACAAAACTTAAATATTAGAATTTTAATTCCAAGAAATAGAACTCTAAAAAAAGCCATTTTTTCTTTGTGATTAAATGCAGCATTGCTTGAAATAATGCATTGAATGAATCAGAATGTTTGATAGTGTGAGTAAAACAAATTAAAGCTCTATCTACAAATGGTGATGAATTCTATAAAACATTCTATATGTAAAACCTAGTTTGGCACATAAAAAAACCTCCATAAAATTACCTCCTGTGTCCACACATTCTCTACAAAATGCATGTGTAGTATGCATTCACATAGTTACACCTCCCTTGTAACAAGTGTAAATTTGTGTGAGAACATTTATGTGTTACTGGGGATAGTTCTGAGTCCTATTTTATAAGACACAGAGGCTTATATTACTTTTTATAAATAAATTACTGACAAGACAAACAATCCAGCCAGCTAAAAATCTGAGGAAATATCATAAGCCAATATCCAAACAACCTCACTGTCTATTCCAAGATATTTGGATAATTGGCTGGTTAAGAGCATATCTTGGATATTTGTGTTCACAGATTCTATGGTACCTTTTTTAATGTTGGGTTTATGATAAATTACTATAAATTTCTTTTGAGGCTGGAGTGCATAGGAGTTCTGAATGACTTTGGCAAAGACTTTTCATTCACAATAAAGTGTTAACTATCTTGGACTCTGTTGTGGAAGAATTTTTAAAGAGTCAGCAGATATCAGCGTTAAATATTTAGGGGCTGATTCTATAAATGGCACCTAAATCAGCTGGCGCCTGGAAAAATGGCACCAGTCACATGTCAGTCACACTTTGGTGCTATTACAGAGTCGCGGCTAGTGGCGTCTATGTAAAAACTTAGGTGCCTGAAATGTAGGCAAGGGTTTTAAAGGCATACATTTCAGGTGCCTAAGTTTTGGAGAATCGCACTTAATGGTGCCTGTCATGCTCTCTACCCATAGAAACATCCACTTAGGCATTAGATGCCACTAAGTACCATGCGATAGGCACCTTTATAGAATCAGATAGGCGCCTATCGCTCAAAAAAAATTTTTTTTAACAATTATTGAAGCTATTAAGGGTATTTTGCCAATTAAGTAAGGCACCCTTTATAGAATCAGTGCCTTAGAGATTGGTGGAGTTTTATAGCTTTCATAGTACAGGTAACTTTGGCATGTCTAAATGAGATAAGACACTTTAGTCTCTGTGGATTCAAGCCACTGAGAGCTTGCAATATGCCACCCAACAGTTTAATGACTTTCTGTCCTAGTGGCTGATCTAATCAAATCTGATCAGGTGCACCTCCTTCCAAATTTCTGCATCCAAATTGGGGTGGGGAACTCATAGAAGGGCTTCACATGAAGATTCTCAGGTCTGATTAGGAAAAACTTTGTTTCCTAGAGCTTAGGACTTTGTGGAACATTTGACTTTCAGCAATTAGTTGTCTAACAAAATCGACCTAGTCAAGACAGACAGTTAGTTAGCTATGTTCTACATGAACAGGGAGGAGCAGGATGTGGAACTAAACTATCTTACATGGGATGACCCTCAAAACCACTTACCTTACTGCAAAGGATGTCATTCTAGCAAACAGAGTCGATTAGTGGAACCACATTAGTAGTCCCTGGATAGAAATGGTAAACAGGAGCATCCATGAATGGGGAATACCCACAATGCAATCTGTTTGTCTTCTGAACAGGAAGGTTCTTCAATTGTGTTCAGGATAGGGATATATGGAAAACCAGCTTTAGATGCTTTCTTTTTACATTGTAGTAAGGACCTCCTGTTGATTCATTTCATGACAAAGATTCTTCTAAAGCTAAGGATGGCGTGGGGAACATTAGTACCCATAACTTATTGGACAAGACAGATTTGTTCCTGCCCTTAGTGGTCCATAAGGCCAGCTGGGGTCTTCTTCACCTCTAATCATTCAGAATTAAGTAATTCTCTTACATCCCAACATCAGATCCCAAGCCCTCACACCTGGATGTTCATTGCATCTGCTTGATGTGTCTCAAATCTTTCTGACTTCTAGGAAAGACTACTCTAGGGGGTATTATGGTTTCAAGTAGAAAGGGTTTGCCTCACACTAAAACTGTTTATATATCTTCCGCTTAAAAACCAGCTCAGGGTTAATCTCAGTGCAGCTAATGCACCACATAGGAGGTAAACCCATCCCTCTACAGCCTTTTGTTTTCTCTTTGTAGAGCTTCTATTGAAAATTTCTGTAATACGCCACTGTGTCTTGAGTCCTCATCATGGTTTTAACTTAGCTGTTGAAAACTCCTTTTCAGCCATTAGACTCATGAGAGCTGAAACACTTGACCTGGAAAGACTTACGGAATTTGTTTATTTAAAAGCTTAATATACAGCTTACCTTTTGAGATCAAAGTGGTTTGTATTAAACATTAAAAAGAATTAAGAGCTACAAACAATAACTCACATCAGAGAACCCATCCCTATTTTAATAACTTACTAACTTTTAATATCTTAATAACTAAGTATTACAGTACTATATCAAAGAAGATCTCCAGTATAAGTCATTGTATCTCATCTATACTGTATGCCAGGGGTGTCAAACTCAATCACATAAGGGGCCGAAATCTAAACCATAGGCTAAGTCGCGGGACGAATGTTTTTATTAAGATACTTAGGGGTCCATTTATTAAGGTACACTAACCAATTTAGCACACACTAAATGCACATCTTAATAAAAGCACCCCTGAGTTAGCCCTTTCTTAATGTGGGCTAGATGAGAATTTGTTGATTAAATAATGATCTTTATTTTCTTAAATGGTCATAGACTGTAAAATTCCATTCTTTACTGTTCTGTAATATGAACTGTTGTAAAATTATAAATTAAAAAAATAATAAATAAAAGCACCCCTTAGGGTTACAACCTCTCCTGACATAAGAACATAACAGCTGCCATACTGGGACAGACCGAAGGTCCATCAAGTGCAGTATCCTCCTTCCAACAGTGGCCAACCCAGGTTCCCAAATGTACACTTAGCATATCACATTGAGGTAATAGTCAATTGCTGACACTAAAAACCACCTTGAGTTGACTTTCTGGTCAGGTAGATGGTTTAGGAATGCAAAACTGTGTGTCTGGGATGAGCTCAGATTAACACAAATGTGCACTGAAGTGTAAATGTCAGAAGCCAGATACATCCCAGGGATTCTGTGTTTACAAACCATTCCAGCTGTGCTTTCTTGCTTTAGGAGTTCAGCTCTGTGATTTATATTTTTCTTCCAGTATGTATTACAGTTAGATGTGACTGATAGAGACAAAACTCACCTCTTCAATAGTGCAGGCAGCCGGGAGGACTAGGCAGATCCGAACAGCGATGGTAGCTGGGAGAGTGCAGGCGACTACGAGCGACAGTAGAGAGCGTCAGGATCATAGTGTTGCACAGCGTGGCGGCCAAGAGACTTGCCCGCCAGAAGGCATGAGCTGTAGATTCACGCGCCTCAAACTTGGCGCATGAATCTGCAGCTGATGTCTTCTGGCGGGCAAGTCTCACGGCTACCACGCAGTGCTCCCGACACTCTACTGCCGCTCGTGGTCACCTGCATTCTCTCAGCTGCTGTTGCCGTTCGGGCCAGCCTAGTCCTCCCGGCTGCCTCGTCCTCCCAGCAGGCCAGAGTTTCACACGTTTGCTGTATGCTGTCATGTTGCATCAAAAGGCTTGTTTAAGAAAATAAGTTTTTAGTTGCGTCTTTAATTTCTTATGGTTAACTCCAGATCTAATTTTTTTAGTTATGTCATTCCAAAGTGTAGATGTAAGCCAAAAGAATGTTCTTTCCTTCATGGCTTCTCAATGATTCCTAGAGCAGTGTGGTAAAGACATTCTATGATCTTGCAAAGAATTAAGGCATCTATTGGAAGTATATGGAAATTTTCAAATAACCCAGATGGGGTCATGTAATGATCTCTATGCTATACAAAGAATGTTAAACTTTATTCTGTAACGAATAGGTAGCCAATGAAACTTATAAATAAAGGGCTGTTGAGCATATCCTCAAAGTTTGATGGCTGTATTTTAAGATGTTTGTAAATGCTTAAGCAGTGTGTTAGGTAAATAAGCATATACAATATTCATATAATCTAACATGTAGCCAAGCATGAAATCTGAGTTCATTAAAATAACTTCAGGTACAATAAAATTTTCTCAAACTATAAAAGCCTTTTTTAATCATAGACAATATCTGATGAACAAAATTGAGTGAATTATGAATTAGTACCCCAAGATATCTAAAACTCTTAACAGGTACTATTGATTTATCAAACAAATTAGGGATTACTGTAAGACGTTCAATATGTCCTGAGATCCAGCATGCTGTGGTCTTATAAACATTAAATACCAATCAATTACTGTGGCTAACCTCTTCTGTAAAGAGGATACATCAAGGGTGATTGCAGATATCCTTGCCAAAATAAGGAATATTCTCTGCATAGCAGTGTACACTCAGACCTTAGTTTTGTATCAGTGTCATCAAAGGACTAATAAAAATGTTAAACAGAATCTGTGTCAATGTGGAATCCTGTGGTACTCTGCAATCCAATGATATTACTCTTGATGTCTCTGCATTTATGTTCACTGTGTAAAATCAATTAACTAGAAATGATATAAACCATGCTAATACTGTAATCTTGATCCCAATAGACATTGGATGAGTCCACTAAATTAAAAGCTGCTGCTAAATTCAGCGACACTGCTGAACCCATGCACTGTATCCACTGTCCAAAAACTCCAACATTTCACCAATGACTGCTGTGATTGTTGTCGCTGTACTAAGTCCATTCTTGAAGCTTGATTGACATGGATACAATATATTTTTATTATCCACAAAGTTGTTCAATTATTTCAAGACCACTTATTTGATCATCGTGGCTAGGAGACATAAATTAGATAGTAGCCTGAGCTCCAGGTCATAGCGACTGATCCACCATATATGTCATGTTTCAACAATATGGTATCTTGCACACATATCCAAGTTCCTACCTAAGATGATATCAAATTTCCACCTTAGCCAGTCAGTCTTCCTTCCAAACATTTTTTTAACATGCCACATATCTACAATGGTAAATATATCTTGCACACCTTGGGTTGTAAAAGACTTTTAGCCCTCTTAAAAAGTTCACCAAGATTTTTATTTCTTTTGAGTCCAATAAACCTGGGATTGCTGTAGCCAAATACACACTGACTAATTGGATAGCAATGTGCATCTTTTGAACTTATGTCCAGAGGGTTAACCCTGAAAAGGCATGTCCAAGCTCATAATGTCAGTCATGGCAACAGTGGTGGCCTATCTACGGTAAGCTTTCATGAACTTCTGTCTACACATTTAAGGTATTCTTATCCATGCAGTGTGGCATTTTTTTTTAAGTGAATTAATGTACTTATGTTTGGTTGCTGTGTCTCTTGTACTTTATACTAAGGGCTCCTTTTACTAAGCTGCGCTAGTGGTTTTAGCGCACGCAAGACGCTAACATCTCCATTGAACTGGCGTTAGTTTTTCTGCATAGCGCGGAGGTTAGCACACACTAATCTGCTGCGTGCCCTAAAAACGCTACCGCAGCTTAGTAAAAGGAGCCCCAAGTGTCAGTAGCCACCAGCTACTGCTCTTTTTTGGCACCAGATCAAAAAAAGGTTGCCAACTCCTGCTATACAAGTTTTATCATTCTATTTTTTATGTTGTATTTTTTACAATTGTAATGTAAAATAAAAAATGCATTGCATTGTATTTATTGTTATTTACACAGTTTATTAAGAAAGTAAATGTCATATTTGTCATTTTTATATTTTTAAATTCAAGAACATAATCCTGTATTTTCTTGCATTAAATAAAGTATATGCAAATTACTTTATGTTGCATTTAATTATGTTTTAATAATCATGTTAAATGATTAAAAAAATATGAGTATGCCATTGCAATTTATAAGACAAAAAATAGAACCCTAAATGGAGGAGGTACAACAACAAGCTAACAAATGAAAGAACCTCCCTCACCCCAAGAAGTCTACAAAGATTAAGGAAAAGAGATGAAGTCCAACTCCAAACTGAGCAAAGAATGAAAATAATTCTATAATTTAATTTAAGAGTATTAACCGGACAAGCCCTCAGTCACACAGCAACCTCTGGAAACTCCAGGGAAAAGCTGTCGCGGATTTACACCCAGGAAGGTGTTAACTGCGAAACATCCCCGGGCTTGCTCCGGATAATATTTGTGGTGCTTAACTAGTGCAAAATGTGCAATGTGTGAAAAAACTCAAATGAAAAAAACACACATTATCAAAATAAAGAAGGAATTCATCTCTTACCCCTAAGCTGGGGGCCAAACTGGAAAGTTAGTGTCCAAATCCAACCAAGCTCAAAAATACACAGGCTGTAAGAACTTAGCTTCTCCGTGTGTAATGGAAATGGTGATCCATAAGCAGTAAATGAAGTAAATCTGGCAGTTCAACTTTTTATCAGTGGTGTAGCCTGCGCTGTGGCTGGTGGAAATCCCTATGCCCCGTCAGCTGAAAAATCCAAACACCTCTCCCCCCCCCCCCATGTACCTTTTAAACAGCAGATCTTCGCTGGCAGCAAACAGCAACTGATACACACTAGTGCTGCCCGATTCAGGAAAAAAAAATTTTGATTGGATTCAACCTATTAAATAGATTTTTTGATTTGATTTTCCTGCCCAATTGGGTATTTTTTTCAAACATCTTGGTGGATTTATTTTATAGCCTCTTTACCCCCTTTGCCCTCTTCTACCCACACTGGTAGACTTTTCCTCTCTCTGTTAAATCCTAGCTCACGTTCACAGTCAAACACCAGCTCTGGCAGGATACACATTTCAAATCTAACATATAATCACAAAACAGAAAATAAAATTATTTTTTCTACCTTTTGTTGTCTGGTCATTATTTAAATAATGTTGGTCCAGGCTCTGGTTGTCTTCTGATAACTCACTTGCCAGGATCTCCTTCTTTCTTCTTTCTTTGTGCTAACCATCCATATTCCATCTCTGTCCTCCCCTTCCCTCCCCCAGAGGTCTGGCATCTTTCCTTTTTTTCATCTCTATCCCTGCAGCTGCAGTGATGGACCCCACCATCCCCAGATCCACCATTTCTCCTTTTTTCAACTACCCTTTCATCCAGCATCTCTCCCTCCTTCCCCACCACCCCAGGATCTATGAGTTTTCCCTTTCACTTCCCAACTACCCTCTTATCCAGTATCTCTATCCCCCACCCCACCATCCCTTGTGTCCAACTTCTCTCCCTTTTTGTTCCTTCCCTCCCTAAATCCCATTGTCCACCATCTCTCTCCCTCTCCTCTGTTTTTAGACCCATTATTTCTTCCCCCACCACAGTCCGGCATATGAACATCTCTTTGAACCCCCTCACCTGAAGGCCTGCCCCCCCAAGCCTCCCAGTCTTACTTTTACTTAATTACAGTAGCGGAGCAGCCTGCAGAGTTGAGCGCCTGTACTATAGCGATCCTTGCAGGCTGCCATCGGTCTCCACAGTTGTCATTCCCTCTGCTGTGGTCCCGCCCCTCCTCAGCGGGAGAAATGCTCAATCTCTCCTTCCGCCAACCGACACCCCTCCACCTCCCCTCGTCAGCGGGAGAGTTGCCCACACTCTCCCACCATGCAATCTCTCCCCCCCCCCCCGTGCCTCCAACCACCGTCTTCTCCCCCCTTACCTTACAAATATTTGTAAAACAGAATTTCAATAATAAAACTCACTATGGGTGGGCCTTATGTGTCTGGGAGAATCAGAGCGTCAGGCCTCCCTGGATGCATCCCAGGATGCACCAGGGAGGGGAAGGCCTGCCATTTTGAAGAGGAGGATCAGCTGGCTGGAGGAGTAGGCATCCCTCTGGTCAGCCATCTGAAAATAAGGTAAAGGGGAGAGGACTGGGGTCATCGGAGAAATGGGGGGGGGGGATGCATGGTGGCAGGAGAGCATGGGCATCTCTCCCACTGCCAGGGAGGTGTTAATTGGCAGCAGGAGACATTGGCCACCACCCCCGCTGTTGAGGATTTTTTTTTTTTCTCGTTTATTCTGCACATGTGCCCATCACTATAACCAGTGATGGGCACATGCAAAGTTAGCGAGTCTTCGCTACTCTCTGCCAACCTCATTTGCATGAGCATTTTTTGGAGGATGACTCACTTTTTTAAAATTGCTACTATAATGGCTTTGAAAGCAGCCTGTGAGATTTTTACGCATTTTTTTTTTTTTTTATCTAGCCATGGAAAGATATTAAAATAAAATTGAATTCTGCTACTCAAAGTATTACTAAAAATACATTTCTTTGGCATTCAAGTCAGAGGGGAAGGGGGAGTGAAAGATAAACTAGCATGCTGGAGGACATACCATGTCTGTTGTGGTGGTTGTTTGTTTTCTTCTCTATAGAGTTATTGAATTAGGTCTGTCCTATACAAAACTATCGAGTTCTTTTTCTTTTTAGTTTATCTTATTGAATTTTATTGGAACCCACCTAAATCCATGATGGCTTGGCAGTATACACTTCTCCCTCCGTATTTGTGGTTTCAGCATTTGCGGTTTTGATTATTCACGGTTTTTAGCTTGCTGGCTCCTCCCCTAAATTACATCAGCTTTCATAGATAAATTCCTGATTCCCAGCACTTTCTTCACCGTGTTTTGCCTCTCCTTCAGGAACAGGCCAGGTCTCCCACCATGTTATTCACAGTTTCACCATATTCACGATGGTTTTTAATAGAAAACAGCGAATAACATGAAAAAGTTAATTGCGTTTTTTTGTATTTGCGGTTCTGTTAATTCCCTATCACAGCGAATACGGAGAGCAAAGTGTATCAAGTTTTAATATACTATAAAATTAAACTATAAACTACTTTTTTTTGAGCAAGGGTAAAAAACTGACACCTAGAAAGGCAAATTCTTACATTAGTCCAATAAAAAGGTACAGGGTGGACCACAGAAAAGTAGCCTGCCTCTGGCGCTAGTATGACAAGATGAACGAGCAAGTGGACTGTTTTTATTCACTTACCCACAAACTACAACAGATGGTGAAAGTGGTGCCCGTTCACGTCTATGCACCTTTGGGCACGTCAGATCATGTTGGCTGATATTGCTTACACCTCTTCAACAGTGATGCTGCGGATAGTGGTTCGTGATGTTTTCCTTGAGTTCATCCAGGGTATATGGATTGTTGGTGTACACTATCTGCTTTAAATTTCCCCACAGATAAAAATCGCATGTGGACAAGTCCGGGGAACATGGTGGCCATAGCCCCTTGCTCACAGTTTGCTCCTCTGTAAACAGTTCATGAACTCTTGCCAGTGAGTCACGTGAAGTGTGGCATTTTTCCCCATCTTGTTAGAAAAAGCAGTACATTTTTTCTTCTGGTGTTAGTTGGTCATAAAATTGTTCAAAGATGTCCAGGTAAACCGTGGTATTCACATTTGATTCAAAGAAAATTGGGTCCACTATTCATGTTCCTGACTACGTGCACCAAACACCAATTTTCTGGTTGTGAAGTAGTGTTTCATGTGTTAAGTGTAGATTTTCAGCAGACCAGTACCTCATTCTGTGAATTTACGTGACCTGATAAATGAAACCAAGCTTTGTCTGTCATGAAGTACAGCAATGGGTCCAAATGTCCATCAGCAATTGTAGTCAGCAACCATGTACAGTAATTTACACGCTTAGCTTTGTCAGGCTCTTTCAATTCTTGCACACATGTTATTCAGTATGGTTTGAGGTTCAGAGATTTCAGCACTTGCCGACACATCGTTCACGATACACCAACTTGCTGAGAGTGTCTTTGAGTTGATTTTCAGGGGCTAATTGCAATCCACTGCTGAGAAAAGAGAGCAAGGGGCTATAGCCTCCTCCCAAGAGTGTGGCACCGAAATTAGAGGCGGGTTACTTTTCCAAATTTAGAGAGTGATGCGGGGACAAAAATTCATCCTCATTTTATTCCTGCAACAAAAGATTTTTTTCCATCCCCGCAGTGAAGCATATTTTGTAAACCCATCTCCTTACTGTCCTTACAATCTTAATTTTCTTTCTGCATTACCCCACTCAAACCAGAAAGGAAGAATTTATGTTACGCCAGTCTAGCGACTCTAGCCTATTACACCACTGTAATTAGAATGCATTTATGTTTAAATAGTGTTTATTGAGCAACAGGAAACAAGCACATCCAACATGGTAAACAGCAATACAAAAGAGAAATGTAGTGAAAACAGCAAGTAGCAAGCTCATACAATTTTCAATTGCATCCACCAAACCCCCCAATCCTTTCCTCACCCAAGTTTAAAAACTAAGGTAAGTGAGCAAAAGAAAATAAGAAGGAAAAGGAGAAAAAGAGAGGACAAACGCAAGTATTATAACCAGAAGATACACTGCTTAACTCTCACAACATCTTAGCAGTTCAAAAGTCGACTCCTCGCAATTGGGGGAAAGGAATTCCAGAAGGGTACCCAAATATGCAGAAAATGCCTGCCTGCTAAAGAATCCAGGGTGCGGAGTTGGGTGCGTTCCATTTTCAGTAACGTGGTCATATGCTGCCTCCATTGTTGAAGAGTAGGTGCCCGCTGCTCCAGCTTAGAATGCATTTATTAAATGACTCTCTAAGAAAAATAAAGTCAATGCACAGTCAGTACTAGCAGAAAACTAGGTCTTTTTCATACACATACACACACAACACAAATACACCTCGCCCAGAATGTAATAGGTAATCACAAAAATAGAAATTGTAGCCAAAAGTTAAACTGAACTGCAAGGAAGCCAGACTCTGCTTTCACTGCAACACCACAGAAACAGCAATATATATCCCCTAATACTCCCCTCCCCCCCCCCTTTTAAGAAGGCATAGTGCGGGTTTTAGCACAGGCAGCGGCAGTAAACTGCTCCGACAATCATAGAATTCCTATGAGACAGCAGTTACTGCCGCTGCCGGCGCTAAAACCCGTGCTATGCCTTCATAAAAGAGGGGGACTGTGCAAAATATTAAGATTGATGTAAATTTGAAAAAACTGACAAATAACAATCACCACTTTACTAATTAACAAATAAAAATAAAACAAAAAATGGAATGCCCAAAAAAGATCTTACTTGCACTACCTAATCTGCTTCTGGAACAAACTACCTACCCGCAAAAGATAGTTAGGCAGCCTACTGAACTTCAGAAAGGCAATTAAAAACTGAACTCTTCCCCTTACCCATGGGAGTGCGCCAATCAAATTACCCGAACCTTCTGACAAAGTGCCCGAGCCTCCACTGTCTCAAATCTAAAACACTATGTGTCTTCGTCCTGTCTGACCATGTCATGTTTTCTCATATGATATTCTTCCACACTATAGTATTACTATTCACCATCTTTATCCTACTATAGTAGGCATCGTATTTACCATATTATATTTGCCACACTGTCTACAATGCTTCGATCTCTTATGCCATGTTTGCTGTTCCATGTCTTCTATGCTATGTTTCATCATGCATATTTGCAAAGTCGTATCATTCTGCTACCCATGCTTTGTAATACTAGGCTCAGCATACTATTTCTCACCATACCATGTTTGTTGTATTATGTTTTACCATGCTTTGTTAACTATGTTTTGCTATCCCTGTCAGACTATCTCCTACCAGAGTAGGTCTGAGAATATGGCGCAGGGGTTGGAACTGTAGTCTGGGCACCCTGAGGTTGTGGATTCTGACACACGTTGCGCCTTGTAACCTTGGACAGGCCACTTGGTCCCCCAGGTATATTAGATAGATTCTGAACCCACCAGGACAGACCGGGAAAAATGTTTGAATGCCTAAACTAATTCATGTAAACCGTTCTGAGCTCTCCTGGGAGAACAGTATAGAAAACTGAATGAATGACTAGATAAATTTTACCTTTTGCTTATGGCAGGGGTAGGGAACTCCGGTCCTCGAGAGCCATATTCCAGTCGGATTTTCAGGATTTCCCCAATGCATATGCATTGAAAGCAGTGCAAATAGATCTCATGCATATGCATTGGGGAAATCCTGAAAACCCGACTGGAATACGGCTCTCGAGGACCGGAGTTCCCGACCCCTGGCTTATGGTAAACTGCTGCTCGGGACGGAAGCTTTCTGCTTAGGTAGGGGATTTCCAAAGGCTGGTACTGCACCCTTTCTCCAAGCATCTCCCGATAACATCAACATTGAGACTACCACTATTTATCTGAGACGTCAAAGAAGTTGGATCAACGTCTCCAAAAGTAGCCAGAGGCAAAACACTCGACAACCGAACTCCAATACTACTTCTGTCTGGTGTCTTTCCCTCGCTCTCAAACCCAATCCATTCCACCCACCCGGCCCCTACCTTCAACTTTCCCTAAGATCACCTAACCAAAGATACTCTCCTCCGATGTCCCGCCCCCGTTACGCCCTACCGGAAGCAGGAAGTCGCCGGAGGAGGGGGGGGGATGAGATGAGGCCTGAGCGACAGACGTGGCGTCAGAGGGGGAGGCAGGACACCAGAGAAGGAGAGCTCCGGGTTTAGTTGCGGGTGTCCTGTATGGATCGTAACTGCTGGGAACTGAAAGACAAGTTTGAAGGTAGGATGTGGGAGTGAGTAGCTCGAGATGTTGGGCTGCAGAAAGGGAAGGGGGGATTGTGGAAGAGATGCAAGACCCCTGGAAAGGGGAGAGGAGGGATGTTTGCGTGTGAGGCAGTCAAATGCGTGTGTCACACACTTAATGTAATGTGTATAACTTGGTAACGGTGAAGATATAAAGTTTCTTTCTTTTAATCTTATTGGACTTTTTGGTTTTCTCCTATAACTCTCAGTTGATATTTAGTATGATTCTGTCTAAAAAATGAGCCAATCTTATAGAATGGTGACCTGGGGCAGTGGAACATTTTGGATTATATGGTCCCTCCAACCAAAAATCTGCAGGACCTGCCTTAGAAATTAAGGGGCCCCAGGCAGATGCTGGGGAGAGGACCCTAAAGCTTGTCTACATCTTGGGTTCCTTAGAGCAGGGGTAGGCAATTCCAGTCCTCGAGAAACAGAGCCAGGTCAGATTTTCAGGATATCCACAATAAATTTACATGAGATAGATTTGCATCTCAAGGAGGCAGTGCATGTAAGTTCATCTCATACATCATTGTGGATATCCTGAAGACCTGGCTCCGGCTCTCGAGGACTTGCCTACCCCTGCGGGGTTGATAGTTGCCCTTGTTGCCCACCCCTAATTCCCCTGCTGATATGTGGCCCTGCATCCAAGCTCTTTAGTTGCTGATTTCCTTGATTGGGCCATGGCCTTAGTGAGTGTCCTGTTCCATTTAATTGCCTATGTTGTGACCTGCTTTTCCTGCATTCCATGTAGATATTCTGAATCATGCCATTTTCTCTTTTGGATAGTTGCTGCAGCACAGCGCTTACACTGCTTTGAGGGGAAACGCTGCTGTCCCAGTGGTGGCAACAGGAACTCCAACAAAGCATTTCTCCCTCTCCAACGTACTCTGTATTTTACCCTTGCTCCCCTTTTTCCATTGATTGTTCTGCACTGCGATCTAGTGAATATTTCTTCCATAAGTGACAATTTAATTTATTCTTTGTCATTTGGGAACATGAGTATGTATAAAGCTTTAGGAAACAGATATGTACAGGTGATCTGGATGTGGTCTATACCTGGAGTGGCAATAAGGCTGGTTTTAGGCATGTTAGGGTCCAGGGCAAAAATTAAGGAGGGGACCCCTGGGCTCTGACCCCCCCCCCCTTCCCTCAATCTCCCCACCTGCCTTCACTACCACACATAAAACCAACCTTAAATAACTTCTTCACACACAAAACAGACAGACCTTTACCAAATACAGAACTGGGAACTCCAAGAAATTAAGCTCAGCAATGGAAATTTAAAAAAACAACAACAGATATTCACTTTTTATACTGGACACACAAGGATCCTGAGCCCAGGATCTCCTAAAATTAACCACCTCCCTGTTGATAAGGATCATGAAGCTCTGCCAGTTGAAAACCACCTCCTCTGATCTGGCAGTCAGAAACTTCCAAGCTGTGCAATTAGTAGCAGTATCCTGGAGCTGCCACCAACTGCAGAGTTTGGAGAGTTCTAGCTAATGGACTGGAGGAAATGGTCTTCAGCTGGTAGGGTTTTGGGATTCCCCATCAGCTTATGTATTTATATTTTGTATTTGGGCAAGAAGGGAGAGCAGAGAGAAAATTTGGTGTTCACCTATTTTGGGCTCAGGGTCACTGCCCACCCTCCCCCCCCCAGTTGGTTGTCTGCTAAACCACTGAACACAATACAAAAATCTATGATAAACATATCCCATGGCTAACACATTTCAGTTAATAAATTAAATAATAAAATACTTTTTCTACCTTTGTTGTTTGTACATTTTATTTTTCCATCATGTTGGTCCTATTTTATCGTTCTGTTTTCCTGCGTCTTCTGTTAATCTCTTTCTAGTGGTTTATCATTGCTGTCCATATGTATTTTTTCATATCTCCTGTCTTGTTTCATTCCCTCACAACACCTGTTTTTGATATACTGATCTTTCCTTTTTAGCTCTTCCCACCCTTTTTTCTTTTTTGCCTTTCCATTCACTCAAATTTCACCCTTCTTTTTACTTTTCATCTGCCTACCAACTTTCCATCTCCCTTTCTCATACTCTAGCTCTCCCATTTCCCATCTCACTCCTTTCCTAGCCTCCTGTTCCCTTCTATCTACTCCCCATTAATGCGTTTCTACCACTGTACTTGCTTCTCTCTCATTCTTCTTCTTGCCACCCCTCTTTTGACCTCTTTCATGTGGCTTCACCGTTTCCAGAATCCCCCTCACTCTCTCCACTCTCATCAGGCTATATCTGTCCCTTTCTTACCATCTACTAGCATTTTCTGATCCCACCTCTCTTCCCTCCTGCCTTCCCATGGGTACATCTCTCCTTCTCTCTCCATCCCCCACGGTCCAACATTTCTCCCTATCTTTTCTGTTGTTGTTCTTCCCTCCCCCTTGATGCTAAACAATAGGATGGAAGGGGGGAGGAAGAGATGCTGCATCTCTATCCCTTCCACCTCCAGACCTAACATTTCTTCCTTCCTCCTTCAATCCCCAGACCCAACTTCTCTCCCTTTCTCTTCCCAACTGCCCTTCCATCCCATATTGTTCCATCCCTCCCTCCCCTAGGGCCACCATCTCTCTTCACAGCTGTCCTCCCTTCAAGTGTCTCTTTCTCCCTCCCTCTACATCACCACCCCACCCCACATCCAACTTTTCTCTTCTCTTCCTCCAGTCCATTGCCCAACATCTTTCTAAATTTCCTCTGTTTCTGGGCCCTATAAAGTTCTTCCCCTTCACTTCACCTCCCTCTACCCCCACTCTGGTGCTTCTTTAAACCCCTCCCCGGTCTACTTTTTTAAAAGCCTAATGGTCCAGAAGGCTTCCTCGAGCCGGCATGCTTTCCCCCTTTGCCCTCACCTTCCCCATCTTGCTGATAAACTGGCCACAGCAGCAATTCTGCGGCCCCCTCCATGCGTTCCTTTTGCTGCTGTCTGCCCAAGAGGAACAGGAAGATGTGTCATTGGGGGAGGATCACAGCAGAAGGAAAGCATTGAGGGAGCTGCAGGTAGCACTTCAGAATCGCTGCTACTGCCAGTTTGTCAGCGAGACGGGGATGGTGAGGGTGACATTGGAGCAGCGCCAAAAGAAGGGGGAGGACATGCTGGCCCACAGGGAGCCCCTCGGAGCTGTGGAGCCTAGGGCAGTTGCCCTGTTTGCCCTCCCCTAACGCTGGCCCTGGTGGCAGTCAGGGAGATATCATTTAGCAATATATTGGAATTCAAGGCAAGGAAGGGCTGCAGGATTTTGGAAGTCTGGAGCTGGAAGGGATGATTGGTGAATTAACTATCTTTTAGCCTGTTTCAGCCTTGGGGATTGGGAAAATATTAAAGGGATTCAAGAATTCTGGTAGTAGGTTGGATCTTCTACTTCAGATAATGAAGCAACTAAGGAAAGTTGGTCAGGGAGACTTGGCTTATTGATTTACACCTAGTAAATATAGAAACATAGTAAATGGCGGAAGATAAAGACCATCCAATCAGCCCAGAAAGGTGGCCAAGGTTGAACTTAACACTTTTCACAGATCTTTATTTTGTTTGTGTGTCAGATGTTTTACTTGAGTGGAAATATACTATTCCATCCTCTCTCATATAAATGGACCTAAAGCCTGAGCTTGGGTTTTTTTTCCAGTTAATTAAATAACTGCTCGGGTCATACTTAGCTTACTGGTGAATTTGTGATGTTGGTGAGTCTTGCAAATACATCTCCTGAAGACGCCAGGAGGCGAAATACAGTCTTGTGTTGAGCTGAATGCTTTATGAATTGAAGAACAGGACCATCATAAGGACAGAGAGGCCTGCCAGTTGTGTTTAAGAAACTGTGATTCTCATGTGCTAGACCAGGGATCTCAAAGTTCCTCCTTGAGGGCAGCAATCCAGTCGGGTTTTCAGGATTTCCCCAATGAATATGCGTTGAAAGCAGTTCATGCACATAGATCTCATGCATATTCATTGGGGAAATCCTGAAAACCCGACTGGATTGCGGCCCTCAAGGAGGGACTTTGAGACCCCTGTGCAACTTTCAGTTTGAATGAAGCCTCTCTGACTAGATGATCATGGACTAATGAACTAAGACCTAGTTTTGGATAAAAGTAATCACAATGACTGTAGTATATGTGTGAAAGTTGGGAAGTGAGTGTGAGTTGATGGGAATTAGGTTCACTAACTAAATTATTCTGATATTTATTAATAAATTAAAGTATTGATAAGTTGTACTGTAATGAAATGAATTGTGGGAGATAATATTAAAATTGAATTGATTAAGATAATACTTGTTTGTATTAAAGATTTAATAGCTGGTTTTAAGAATTAGTCGTATAAATGTACCGTATATCCCACTTTTTTTTTTTTCTTTTTAATTCACTTTCATCCCCACTTTCTGTGAAAGAGCATTCTAGGTATCCATCACCCTCTATGTGAAAATGTATTTCTTAGCATTGCTTTTCAGGTTTCCCCAAGGTTGCAGCTTCTTTTCGTGTATTCAAATTGCATAAGTCTCTTTGTTTTTGAAAAAGGTTTCCTTGTTCATTTATACCTTTCAAGTATTGAAAAATCTGTATCCTATTTTCTCTCTCCCAGCTCTTCTCCAGCATATACATATTCAAATCTTCAATAGGAGGACATATTTTTTCACTCAGAGAATAGTTAAGCTCTGGAACGCATTGCCAGATAGAGCGTTTAGTGTAACTGGTTTTAAGAAAGGTTTGGACAATTTCCTGGAGGAAAACTCCATAGTCTGTTATTGAGACAGAAATGGGGGGGGGGGGGGGGAAGCCACTGCTTGCCCTGGATCAGAATGTTGCTACTCTTTGGGTTTTAGCCAGGTACTAATGACCTGAATTGACCACCATGAGGACAAGCTATTGGGCTAGATGGACCATTGGTCTGACCCAATAAGGCTATTCTTATGTCCTCTGAGACAGACCCTATGCCATTTTGATTGCTTTCTTCTGACCTGTTTTGAGTTGTCTTATGTCTTTTGGCAAGATACGGCCTCAAAACTGAACATAATACTTCCAACAGTAAGTCTCACCAACAACTTGTTCAGTCACACTGTCTGCTGGTTATGCCCCTCTATGTAGCCGAGCATCTTTCTGGCATTGGCCACTGCCTTATCAGACCTCACCCCCAAGGTTCCTTTTCTGGGCCATGCGCATCCAAACATCTCCTGTCACATACATCTCCTTTGGTCTCTGTTCCTTAAAAAGAATCGTTCTACGTTTCTTGATGTTTAAGCTTAATCTACGATATATTTGCCAGTAAAAGCATGTGTACTTTTAATATTTTATTTTATAAAATAGGCATGTGCCTGCTTCGGATTAAATGCACATAGTTGCATGCTCTTTGAATCAGGTGTAACTTGTCTGAGAGCATTTGTGCACTGCTGTTGATTATTGTAGGAGCTGAGAGAGATAGATTTCACGAAGAAGAGAGAGTGAGAGACCCACGCGGGGAAATGGAGAAAGATGGTAGACAGTGGGAAAGAAACAGAAATGTTGGATATGGCAGTAGAAGAGAAGGTACAGAAATAGAAGATGGATGGTGAGCACGGAGAAAGAAGAAAATGTCAAATGGGCAGGAGGCCCTTGTGTTCAGTTATGCGCTGATTTCTAACCAAATGCAATGTAATCTGTCAAAATTATATTGCGACCTATGTAAATCTACCTCACAATTTGTACTCGGTTATTCGCTGACTTCTAACCATTTGCAATGTAACATGTCAATATTATATTGTAACCTATCTTCTTGCCAATTTGCACTGTGTATTTACTGACCGCTCAGTGACCTCTTCTCTATTTGTACACTGTAATTCACTGACTGTACAGCTATTCATCATTGTGAACCGCCTAGAAGTCGCAAGCTTATGGCGGTATGGAAAAAATAAAGTTATTATTATTAGTTATTAGTTAAACACATAACTTGTCTCTTTAAAATAGAAGTTTGGAGTTTATTGCTGTGTTTTTTTAATTAGTATTTTGTTAGAAAATTATTTTCCAAATGTATTACTTGGGCAACATGTTAGGCTAATAAAGGTATCTGAATCTGTAAACTGGAAAGAAAGAGAACTGCTCTTGATTCTTAGAACTAGCTTGAACCCACGGGCTTTCAGGTTTGCACTGCTTGATTGATATTGTTTTAAGCACACTACTGAATTCTAGGTGTTCAATTTGTAAGTGTGTAGCTGGCGATGTTCAATCAGTTCATGGGAACTTATTTTTGACAAAAGTCATAAGTTCACCAGGGCTTAGCAAGCATGAAGCACCCTAAAGTGCATCGCAAGGTCACCCATAAACATCATACATTTTTTGGATCTGAATCTGTAAAACATGTTCCTCCCTTTTTGATGAGAGATGTATTAATAACTGCCTCTGTCTGTTATAAAGTTTGTTTGTTTTGGCGGTTTTTTAAAATACGGTTAACTTGTTTTTTTTCCCCCCCATTACCTTACTATCATGCTTTTTCCGGGGGTGATATCCTGAACTTGTTCTCCTCTAGTTTAAACACCTGTCCACATATTAATTGACTGACATTTTCACTTAGGATCCCTTTTCCCTCCACAAATTGACTCAGTCCATCACTTTTGCTGTTAGCAGGGGTGTGCCACTGCAGTGGCAGCGTTTAGTTGTCACTTCTAAACTAAAGGTGTTGGGTTGGGGGCCAAGTCATATGCTGCCATGGCCGCGTGGTTCTTCTGATTTCGCTGAGTACCCTCACGGAGTCTGATCACTATCATTTACCAACTACTGAACTGGGCAGTGACTTTGACATTATAGATGATGCTAATCTATGTATTGGTACTGCAGTTTCTCTTCTGATAATTTTGATCTGTGCAATGGCTGCTTATGGAGCATACAAGCTTGTTTGTGGTTTTAATTGATCCCTTCTCAACTTGGGACCCCTGATGAAGGCGTGTTTTCCGAAACACGGACCGTGTCGGGTCCTATGGTTTGTTTGCCTTTAGGTGGTGTTTTTACCGCATTTTATCCATTGTCATAATAAACTTTGCCTGCATCATTGTACACCCATCTGCAGTTTTCCTTGTTTTGGTTTGTCTTCACATCTCTGACTGCAGACGTCATTGGTTCTCTTTTCTTTGTTTGCCCTGATGTAGCTAGACCAACTCAATTAAGGAGGAAAGCAGTCCTACTAAAACCAAAGGTTTTAGCAGTGGGGGGAGCTGCTTTTTTCAACCCCTTTCAATGTCTAGTTACTTTTAAGAAAACTAAATATATTTTCTTGGATTCTTTACATTTAGAAGGTTTTCTGAAGGATAAAGAAGTTCAATGAAGTGTATAATTGTTTAAATTGTTAGGTTGAGTATTTGTATACAGATCTCCTTATTCATGGGTTTGGCATTTGCGAATTCGGTTATTCATAAGCCTCCCACCTCCTGGACCCCTCCGCACCTTACCTTAAAGCCCTGGTGGTCTAGCAGTGAAGCAGGGTAGGAGCGATCTTTCTACGCTCTTGCCCTGTGATAAAAAAATGGCTACCGCAAGTTCCCGCAGCAATGTTGTGAGACTGCAGGAACTCTTGGGACCACCATGGGAACTCGCAGCAGCCATTTTTTATAGTGACTTTCACAGGGCAGGATCATAGGAAGATTGCTCTGCCTCGCTTCCCCGCTAGACCACCAGGGCTCTAAGGTAAGGTGTGGAGGGTTGTGGAAGGGGGGCAGGACTTAAGGCTCCGGGAGCCCCTAAAGTGATTTATGAATACATAGTATTCGCAAGTGGGTTGTACCCCTAACCCCTCGAATATGGAGGGGGGAGTGTATTGGGTTCATGATAATGATGAATGCTTGCATCTCTCTATTTTCTTATTTTTCTTTTGGATTATGATAAATAGAATTCCTTTGATTAGGGCTAGGAGCTTCCTCATGATGTGGACTTGATGCTTTAATGCAGGGCTGCCCAAGTCCAGTCCTCGAGATCTACTGGCAGGCCAGGTTTTCAGGATATCCACAATGAATATGCATGAGAGAGATTTGCATACCAAGAAGGCAGTACAGGCAAATCTTTCTCATGCATATTCATTGTGGATATCCTAAAAACCTGGCTTGCCAGTAGATCTCGAGGACCGGACTTGGGCAGCCCTGCTTTAATGGATTTAGAATTATTTCTTTATACATATTATTGTATTTTCCTGCATTTTCTGATTTTATATCTATGTGATGTAAAAATGGATAAATAAAAAATTTCCGTACTTCCAATTTGTGAGTGAAAGTAGCACTCACAAAGCTTTAAATTTCTTGTTACTATCATCTTTACTCATCTGCCCCACACACCCACCTCACAGAAATTAACCACCCGTGTTAATTCAGCGTTGTGTAAAAGAATGTGCAGTGTAGTTCGATTTCAGATGCACCAAAAAGTAACCCCTAAATATGAAGCTAATCGAGACATTACATAGCAGTAAAATATGTTGGTGCATACATCAACAAAACAAGTTTTTCTTTTTACTGCTTAGCAGCTATTTGTTTATAACGATCAAGTATTTGTTCACCTGCGATAGATTTGTTTACTTTTCAAAATATACCGTCAACAGTAACCCTAGAAACTGACTAATTGAGAGACTTGGTCAACAGTTGCAAAACAAGCAAGCTAAGAAGGCGATCACTAAGGTGTCGTAAGGTTTTAACATGGAAAATGTATGTTAATGAACAACCTCTGTCTAATAAAATGAGATTTTGTGTGTAATAAATACATTTTCTTAATTAAAAAACTTAGGGCTCCTTTTACTAAGGTACGCTAGCGTTTTTAGCGCACGCAGGAAATTACCGCGCGTGCTACGCTTCTAGAACTAATGCCAGCTCAATACTGGTGTTGAGGTCTAGCGCGCGCGCGCGCGCAAGCCCTAGCGCATCTTAGTAAAAGGAGCCCTTAGAGCACCTGAGTGAATTACCGTATTTTCACGCATATAATGCGCGTGTTATACACGATTTTACAAACCGAGTATAACCATGCGCGTTATATACGTGAGCGCATTGTACAAATTTTTTTTTTACATAGTTCCCCCCCCGACGTCCGATTCATCACCCCGAAGGACCGCTCGCATCCCCACCCCGAAGGACTGCTCGCATCCCCCTAGCCTCCCCCCCCCCGCACGGAGAAGCTGCCTAACGTTGTTTCCCGATGCCAGTGAGCCCTGCTGCTTCCTCTGCCAGCGGTTCCGCCCCTTCTCTGAGCCCTGCGCTGCTGCTTCCTCTGCCGGCGGTCCCGCCCTTTCTCTGACGTCAGACAAGGGGTGGGACCGCGGCAGAGGAAGCAGCGCAGGGCTCAGAGAAGGGGCGGGACCGCCGGCAGAGGAAGCAGCAGGGCTCACTGGCATTGGGAAACAATGGTAGGCAGCTTCTCCGTGCGGGGGGGAGGCTGGGGGGGTGCGAGCGGTCCTTCAGGGTGGGGGTGCGAGCGGTCCTTCGGGGTGATGAATCGGATGTGGGGGGGGCGGAACTATGTAAAAACAAATTTGTACAACGCGCATGCTTACAGAGCTGGGAGCAGGACAAGGCGGCGAAAGGAGAGTCGGGACGAGAGGAGACTCGGGGCAGGGCTGGAAAGGAGAGTTGGGACGAGAGTAGACTCGGGGCAGGGCTGGAAAGGAGAGTCGGGACCAGAGGAGACTCGGGGCAGGACTGGAAAAGAGAGTCGGGACTAGAGGAGACTCGGGGCAGGGCTGGAGAGGAGACTCGGGGCAGGGCTGGAAAGGAGAGTCGGGACCAGAGGAGACTCGGGGCAGGGCGGCGAAAGGAGAGTCGGGACCAGAGGAGACTCGGGGCAGGGCGGCGAGAGGAGAGTCGGGGCGGCGACAGGAGAGTCGGGGCGGCAAGCAGCATGCGCGGTATATGTGTGTGCGCGCTATATAAAAATTTGTTTACATATATTTAGGTTTCCTGTGCGCTATACATGAGTGCGCGGTATATGCGTGAAAATACGGTACTTTGTTGTAGTAAAAGTTTCTATCTACCACCATATACTATGTTACTGGATTGAATTCCAATTAAATAGATGCTGATACAGTTGGATTTTTAGCTTGGATATTAATTTATTACAATGAACATTTATTTTATTTTTAAAATTTCTAAACTGTTTAAAACTAAATGGTTTACATAGTTTACATAAATAAAATTGTAAAAAACATAATTAGACAAACAAATAATCCTCAGAGAACATTTCTACAAAGTAACACCAAAGGCTTATACATAAAGTAAAATGTTTTTTTTTTTGTTTTTTTAAATCTTTATTCATTTCAAATCTTAAATCAAGTACAATATTTACATTTATCAATTAAGCATTCAAATACACTTGAAATCCTATAATTGATCATCATAATATAAAATATTACCCCCTCCCATAAAGTAAAATGTTTAATGCGAAATTTAAAAAATATATGCTAAGCAAAAAGCTCTGAGGTAAAATGTTAAAAGTTTTTTAAAAAGTGTGCCAACACAGCAGTTCAATTCTGAAGTAAACTCTTTAATTTGATTTTAACTTCAGAGGTTCTTTGGTCCTGTTTCAAATGTTGTAAGACCCATGAACTAGAATGTCTTCAAACCAGAGAGCCCCAAACCTTTCCCTGTCACTTGCAAATCAATCCAGGCTTCCTGGAAGGCTTCTTGTCAGAGGTTCAGGATGTAAACTCTAAAAATGTATTGCTATCCCTTCATGTATACAGTAATTGTGAAGCCTTCATATGACAATTTTATTTGAATATCTAAAAAAGAAAGCAGTGTTTTATCCCTAGTCATAGTAAATTGATTTTTTTTCATGATGGACTATTTAATCACATAAAGTAAAGAGTGGGATTGTACTAATAAAGACTAATATAGACTATTTAACCACTGCACAAACTTTTCCAGATTATCTTCTGTACCTTTCCAGAGAGAGAAAATATCATCAATGAATGAAGTTCATAGTAGAGTTGCCCGATTCCCATTTTGAATCTATTCACCGATTCACTTCAGATGAATCGATTCTAATCCATTTGTTTTCAGGAAAAAATAAACTCATCAATTTATCAACAGTGGCAGAAAACTCCTCACCGCCGATCAATTCTACGCAGGCCCACTCGGACCTGTCTCTCTGCCGGAGCCCTTTCTTCTAGTGTAAATTGAATCTTCCTGTTTCACAAAGCACAGGGTTGCATTGGAGGGAGGGACTTTGGCAGGGGGAACCACTGAGTGGGCCTGTGAGCAGCAGGGGAAATGCCTGAGCGGGCCTGTGTTCGGCATGTGCAGTACCAGCGTAGGGGCACAAATGTTGAAGCTTTCCCTCACTCCTATCCCCCTGTGAGGCACCTTCCGACCATCCTCCCCCTCCTCCGTGAGATCTGATGGGTGGTGGGTAGGAAGAGGCAGTAGCTTAGAACAGGCTACTTCTGGCTGGCCCCACCGAGGCTTTTCCTCTGCCGTGTCACTGATGACATCACTGGTGTCCGGCTCTTTTGGTCCCTTATCCAGGACAAGTTGGTTCACATGATATCAGAGAATGTCACGATGGTAGCCTATATTAGAGAATGACACGGTGAAAAAATTGGTCCCAGTCACCGCCCCGTCCCCGTCTCACCATCCCTGTCACCGCCCCGTCCCCGTCTCACCATCCCCGTCACCGCCCCGTCCCCGTCTCACCATCCTCTTCACCGCCCCGTCACCGCCACTGCCACCCCATTCACCGCCCCGTCACCGCCACTGCAATCCCATTCACTTTTCTTTATTTACGTATAAAGGAAACATTCTTTAAAACTTTAAAACTTAGTTAAATATTAGTTAATAACTATACAAAAACAAAACACGCAGAGAAAAAATTAATTAATAAAAATTCTCAAAACTGACACATTTTGATCACTAAATTTAAAATAGTTATTTTTCATACAGTTTTTCAATCACTAATCTTCCACCACCCCTGGGGCTAGCAATGCAAAAACAAACACGACATGTACTTTAAATGCTGCCGTGATTAGCATAGTGACCGCGGCTACGGCTGCAAGTCTCCCCTCCCCCCAGCGATCACGGCAGGAGGGCACCCAACCCCTCCTGTAGACCCCCCCAACGGCCCTCCCGACAATCGCAGCAGAAGGGTACCCAACCCCTCCTGCCGGTCCTCCCAATGGCCTCCCCTAAGATCGCCGGCAGGAGGGTACCCAACCCCTCCTGCTGGACCCCCCCCCAACGAACCCTCCCACCCCGGAACCCCCTTAGTCTTACTTTCCAAGTTGGACCGGACGGCTCCTCACACGTATGGCCAGCAGGCTTGCCTCCGTCCAAATGAGGCGGGCCCGCCCCTACCCTGCCCAACCCACAGGATCCTAGGGCCTGATTGGTCTAGGCACCTAAAGCCACTCCCGCTATAGGAGGGGCCTTAGGTGCTTGGGCCAATCAGGCCCTAGGATCCTGTGGGTTAGGCAGGGGAGGGGAGGGGCGGGCCCGCCTCATTTGGACGGAGGCAGGCCTGCTGGCCAGACGAGCGAGGAGCTGTCCGGTCCAACTTGGAAAGTAAGACTAAGGGGGTTCCGGGGTGGGAGGGTTCGTTGGGGGGGGGGTCCAGCAGGAGGGGTTGGGTACCCTCCTGCCGGCGATCTTAGGGGAGGCCATTGGGAGGCAGGGGAGGGGAGGGGCGGGCCCGCCTCATTTGGACGGAGGCAGGCCTGCTGGCCAGACGAGCGAGGAGCTGTCCGGTCCAACTTGGAAAGTAAGACTAAGGGGGTTCCGGGGTGGGAGGGTTCGTTGGGGGGGGGTCCAGCAGGAGGGGTTGGGTACCCTCCTGCCGGCGATCTTAGGGGAGGCCATTGGGAGGACCGGCAGGAGGGGTTGGGTACCCTTCTGCTGCGATTGGCAGGAAGAGTTGATCTGACAAATGAGGAGCACGGTGAAACACAGGTAAATAGCGGTTCCTAGAAGGGGGTACATTGGCCCGCGGGGACAAACCTGTTCACCGTTTCCGCGGTCGGTGAATGGCCTTGTCCCCGTCACCGCAGCGACTGCTAGTTTTCTTCCCCGTTTTCGGCGGTGACCCGCGGCTTAAATGCGGTGGCCGCGGGTAAACCGTCACCGTGTCATTCTCTAGCCTATATCAACAAACAGGGTGGCATTCGCAACACCCTCATGTTGGAGGAGGCTTGTCAGCTCTTCCGATGGTCAAAACAGAACATTCTTCTATGATCAGCCACCCATATTGGGACCTGACGAAGTGGGAATTGTCCATTTCCTTTTATTGTCTAGTGACTCAGAGGGGGTGGGGGGTGGCGGTTTCCAGTCTTGGATATCATGACACAATGCCAAGGATTTTCAGCAGGGGGCAAGAGTTTGGTTCAGAGGGAATGTTTGTCCTTCTCCCACCCTGGCCAGAGAGGGGATCTGTTTTATGGATTCCCGCTATGGCCTCTGATAGGCAGGATGCTTCACAGGATTGGTCATCATCCAGGTCTGGTGATTCTTATTGCTCCAGACTGGCCCAGGAGACTAAGGCAAGCCAACCTGGTTTGCTTAACGAGGGACATCCCCCTGTGATTGCCTTTTATGCTGGATCTTCTTGCCAAGGTCCATTCACCATGGTTGACCCATCCCACTTTGGTCTTATGGCCTATCTCTTGAGCGGGCATAGCTGAGAAAGAAAGGTTATATGGATTTGGTGATTGCTACTTTGTTGCAAGCACAGAAAAGATCCACATCAGCTGCCTATACCAGAGTCTGGTGTACCTTTAAATTTTGGTGTGCTCGGAGGAACTGAAAGAAATCTCGGTAAACCTGGAAGATGTACTTAGCCAAATTGACAAGTTAGAGTGATAAATCACCTGGACCAGATGGTATACATCACAGGGTACTGAAAAAGCTCAAATATGAAATTGCTGATCTGCTGTTAGTGATCTGTAACCTATCACTAAAGTTGTCCATAGTACCTGAAGACTGGAAGATGACCAATGTTAATGCTGATTTAAAAAAAAAAAAGGGGGCTTCGGGGTGATCTGGGAAATTACAGACTGGTAAGCGCATCAGTGCCAGGCAAAATACTTGAAACTATTATAGAATATAAAATTACTGTATTTTTTGCTCCATAAGACGCACTTTTTTTCCACCCAAAAGTGGGTGGACATCTCGATGCATCTTATGAAGCGAAGGTACCAATTTTGTTACCCTCCCCCCGTACCATTGTAAAACCCGTCCACCGCTGCACTTTATTTTTAAACCTGCCCACCCGCTGCCCCTCCTTTTTAAACCCATACGCCCACCTGCTGCTACCGCACCACCTTTTTTAAAGCCCCCCCCTTTTTAACCCTCTTCCCACCTGGCCTGCCGCCTGCCATCGCTCCTGATTTACCTGGTGGTCCAGTGTCCAGCCAGCTCCTCACTTCCCCAGCAGCGAATCAAATCAGCAGCGCAGCCATCAGGAGCAAGCTTTATGCTCTCCTCAGCCCTGCGCTGCTTTTGAATGGCTGCTGTAAGTTCTCGCGAGAACCTACAGCACTATTCGGAAAGCAGCACGGGGCCGAGCAAGAGAGCGTGAAGCTTGCTCCTGACGGCCGTGCTGCTGATTTGTTTCGCTGCTGGCTGGGAAATGAGCCCGGAAGAGTGAAGGCTGCCCCTACAGGCAGGGAGGGAGCGAAGCCAGCTGGAGCTTTTGGAAAAATTCAAAAAGGTATGGGGCTGGCTGGTTGGCCTGGAGCTGGCTGGCTGGCCTGGAGCTGGCTTGGGGCTGGATGACCGGCCTGGGGCTGTCTGGTTGGCCTGGGGCTGGCTGGCTGGTTGACCTGAAGCTGGCTAGCTGGCTTGGGGCTGGCTGGTTGGCCTGGAGCTGGCGGGCTGGCTGGGGGCAGGCTGGCTTGGGGATGCCTACCATTAGACATGCCCACCAGTAGATGTGCCCTGTACTCTTTTCCGGCCTACCACTAGCCTACCAGAGGAGGGACAGGGTACATGGCACACCATTTGGTTCAGAATTTTTTTTTTCTTGGTTTTTCATCCTCTAGAGGTGGGTGCGTCTTATGGTCAGGTGCATCTTATGGAGTGAAAAATACGGTACAGGACATATAGACAAACATGGTTTAATGAGACAGAGTCAGCATGGGTTCAGCCAAGGGAGTTCTTGCCTCACTGATTTGCTTCATTTTTTTGAAGGTGTGAATAAACATGTGGACAAAGGTGAAGTGGTTGATATAATGTATCTAGATTTTCAGAAAGCTTCTGACAAAGGCCTAGATTCACTAAAGCTTCTGATCCTGTACTGACAATCACGCGATCATTCCCTGACCGATTCACTAAACTACTGTGCGATGAATCTCCGATCCACCCATGCAAATTAGTAAAACTCCATGCAATATAGCAAAGGGATTGATTCACTAACAATTGCTTGGCTATTTTGAATCGGGTTTTACTAGCTTAAAACCAGACTGCTGCAGACCTGTCGATGTGTAACCGACAGGTCTGCTGTTTTTTTGACAGGTCGGCCTGTCTCTCTTTTTTTATTTTTTTTAATTCATTTAAAAAAAGAGTAAAAATGACAGGCAGACCTGTTAAAAAATTGCCAACCCCCCCCCATTAGATATAGTAGGAGGAATGCCAACTCCCTCCTGCCGTCGGGAACCCTCCCAAACTTACCCGACTCTGCCCCCCTTACCCGTCTGCACAAATATGGAAGGAGGGATGCCAACTCCCTCCTGTTGTTGAACCCCCCTCCACTGCCATTGACCCGTGCTCCCCCTCCCCGCACTTTTAAACATTGGGAGCAGGAAGGGTGCTCGGTCCCTCCTGCTCCGTAGGCCTCCAGCGATCTTCGGGAGCAGGAGGAAGCACAAAGTCCTCCTGCTGCTCTGCCGGCTGTTTCGCAAAGCCGGCTTTAGGTCTCACCCTGGTGCATCATGTGATGCATGGGGAGGGGCCTCAGGCGCCTCCCAAGGGAGGAGCCCGAGGCGCCTGAGCAAATCAGGGACTTCCTTAGGGCTGAGCCTAAGGAAGTCCTTGACTGGCCATTTGTTTAGCCTATTTTTTCCATTTTTCTTCTCAAAATCTACATTCCATGTCTTACCTTCCCTTCCTAACTCACCCTACCTATTTCCACGGTCTGACATCTCTCTCCTTCCTTTCATGCCCTCCCGCCTTCCTTTCCCCTGGTCTGGAATCTTTCTCCTGCCCTCCCCCCATGCCCTGGTATCTCTCCCTCCCCCTCCATGGTCTAGTATCTCCATTCCTTCTTTCCTTTCCCTCCCTCGGACTTGGCATCTCTCGTTCCTCTCCTCTCCGTTGTCTTCCTTCTCCCTCCTTCCCTCTCTCTCCCCAATTGGGTGCAGCAGCATTTTCCTCCCCCCTTCCCTATGCAGCAGCAACATTCCCCCCTGTGCAACAGCAGCATTTCTTTTCCCCCCTCCCCCCGTACAGCAGCATTTCTCTTTCTCATCCCCCCTCTCATAAGAATTGCCATCTCCGGATCAGACTCTGGGTCCATCAAGTCCAGTGATCCGCACACGCGGAGGCCCCGCCAGGTGTACCCTGGCATAGTTTTAGTCCCCATATCACTGTATGCTTCTCAAGGGAGATGTGCATCTAATTTACCCTTACCCGTATCACTCTATGCCACTCTTAAGGAGATGTGCATCTAGTTTACCCTTAAATCCTAGAACGGTAGATTCTGCAATTACTTACTCTGGGAGACCATTCCAGGTGTCCACCACTCACTGCCTAAAACAGAACTTTCTGATATTCGTCCTGGACCTGTCCCCCCTCAGCTTCAGTCTATGTCCTTTTGTCCGTGTCACATTGGACATTGTAAATAACTGCTTTCCCTGCTCCATTTTGTCAAATCCTTTCAGTATTTTGAAAGTCTCGATCAGATCCCCTTGCAGTCTCCTCTTCTCAAGGGAGAACAACTCCAGTCTCCTAAGTGGTTCCTCGTAGTCCTCCATGCAGCAGCAGCAGCAGCATTATTTATCTTCCCCCTCCCTTCCTGGATGCGATGCTTGAGAGTTGGCTCCCTTGCTGTGGTCTTTTTTTCCATTCAAAGCAGTGGGTCGTGCGTTCAGACCGTGGGCCACAAAATAGTACCTGGGGGCCGCGAATTTGAGACCACTGGTCTAGGGTTATCAGATGTCAGGCTTTATCCGGACATGTCCTCTTTTTAGAGGATTGTCAAGAAGTTCTGATGGTTTCCTAAACTGGAGGGAGTTTGTCTGAGTTTTGGACCTACTCTCTCCAGTCCAGCCCCCACTCTGGAAATAAAAATGGCTCTCCAGTTGGCCTGTTCCCACATCCATGCTCCTCTTCTGGCACTGCTATTTCCAAACTTTGGGTAGCCAGCAGTTTTTGATATGATCTTGCTGCCGTTAGCTTGCCCCGGAAGCCTTTGCTCTTCTTGTTCCTGTGTAGGCAGTGGGTGCTGCAGAGCAAAGGCTTTAGGGCAGCTGATGGCAGCAGGATCATGTCGCTAATGCTGCTGATTGTTGACTGCCCAAAGTTTGAAATTGCAGCACTGAGGAGGTATGTGGGGACATGGAGAGACTCGGGTGGAGTAATGTAGAGAGAGGGGCTTTGCTGGAGAGGTTGGGTGGGGTAGAGGCGAGAGTAGTGGGATGCAGGAGTGGGGCAGAGCACCTTGGGTGGAGCATAGGCAGGGCAGGTGGCAGGGTCATGTGCTTTTGTTTTTAGTTTCCAAATATGGTAACCCTAGTTAGGTCTGTCCTGAGGAATGGATTGTGAACCACTGGTCTAGAGTTAATGACTTTTTTTATGTAGGATAAATTTAAACACTCAGTTTCCAACAGAAAACAATTTTTTTTAAATTCTGCATGTAAACAAAACACATGAAGGGGCATAATCATAATTCTGAGGTTGGACGTTTTGTGCAAGATGTCCACAAACCCAATAGGAAAAATGTCATTTTCAAGGTAACGTCTCTCTTATTTTTTTTTTTTTTTTTTATAATTCTTTATTCATTTTCATAATTACATTAAATGTATATATATATTTAATCACATTAACAGTAAATATATCATTTAACATTCTATTATTTGTGCAGTACATCCTTTTTTCCCCCCTCCCCTTCCCATCCCTCTCTATCATATGTTCTATAATCATATAAATTCTTTATTCATATTCATAAATTACATTAAGTGTTATTTATATATCTATTCCTCTTCCCTCCCTCCCATCCCTAAACTTCATTTTTGTATGATATATGTTAAAATAAAATATCCCCCCCTTTCTTCATAAATTAATAAACATAAGGGAAATATTTCTACTTAATCTTGACAATATTGTGTTAATGGTTTCCATACATCCTGAAATTTTTTAAAATATCCCTTTTGTAACGCAGTAAACCTTTCCATTTTATATATGTGGCATAAAGAATTCCACCAAAATGTATAATTTAGTCTTTTCCAATCTTTCCAGTTATATGTGATTTGTTGAATGGCAACCCCTGTCATTATTAATAATAATTTATTATTGTTCGCTGAAATCTGACTTTTTTTTCTCATATCCATACCAAATATCACAGTATCATAAGATAATGCCACTGGGTTTTCTAATAAATTGTTAATTTGGTCCCAAATTGATTTCCAAAAATTATTAATGTATGGGCAATGAAACAATAAATGATCTAAAGTTCCTGCTTCTAGATGACAATGCCAGCATATATTAGACAAAGAACTATCTAATTTTTGCAATCTAACAGGGGTCCATAACGCTCTATGCAATAGAAAAAACCATGTTTGTCTCATAGATGCTGATACCGTACATTTCATCCTCCAAGACCAAATTCGTGGCCATTGAGATGCAGTAATTTCATGCTTAATCTCAATACTCCAAATATCTCTTAAACCAGTTTTTAATTTCTTCTTAGTAAGTTCAGTTAATAATTTATACCATTGGGCGGCCTGGTGACCCAAGAAGTCTGTCTGGAAACAAAGAAACTCCATACTATGATGATTATTAAGGTTTTTCCATTCAGGGAACCCCGCCTGAATGGCATGCTTCAGTTGCATCCATCTGAAATTTTCTGATTTTTTAAGTCCAAATTTATGTTGCAACTGTGAAAATTCAAGCATAGCACCATTAGAGATGATATCATCCAATATACGTATTCCTGCTATCATCCAATGTTTCCAGACTAGTCTTTCTCCGCCAATTTGAATCTTGGAGTTTACCCATATAGATTGATTTGTAGATTTGTAAATTGGAATAGTTGTTAAGTTACTTATATATCTTAAAGTTTTCTATGTATCTGCTAGTATTTTGTTATCTTTACTATAGTTAGGCATTTTGATACTGAGGACATGGGACAATCGCAATGGAGACATGAGTTGCCATTCTAACCTTAACCAATCTGGGAGTTTTTCCATGAGTTCTGGGAGGATCCAATACATACCATGACGCAAAATATAGGCTTGATGGTACCTATAAAAGTTTGGAAAATTTACCCCTCCCTCTGAAATTGATCTTTGTAAAGATACCAAAGCTACTCTAGGAGTTTTACCCAGCCAAATAAATTTTAACAGAATGCTATTTAATTTTTTATAAAAGGACCCTTGAAAATAAACTGTCAACATGCCCATCTGATAGCAAACCACAGGTAAAATCATCATCTTAATAGTTTGGACTCTCCCCCACCATGAAAGGTGCATAGGATTCCATTGCTCACACATTTCTGTAACCTTTTGTAATAACAGTTTTTCATTAATTTTTATTGTTTCATCTAATGTATTTTTAATCCAAATACCTAAATATTTTATTCCATCTTCCTTCCATAGAAAAGGAAATGTATCAAATAAACCTTTTGTACAATGTACATTGAGTGGAAGAACTTCTGATTTAGACCAATTTATCTTATAACCTGAAAATTTTCCAAAATTCTCAATTAATTTAAGTAAGCAAGGAATGGTTGTCTCAGGATTTTTCAAGTAGAGTAAAATATCATCTGCATAGGCTGAAATCTTATATTCCCGATCTTTATGAGGAATACCCTGTATCTCTTCTATTTGTTGAATGGCTAATAACAAGGGTTCTAATACAATGTCAAAAAGTAGAGGAGATAAAGGACAGCCTTGTCTAACTCCTCGTTGTAACTTGAAAACTTCTGAAAAATTATTATTAATATATAATTTAGCAACAGGGGAGCTATACAAAGTTTGAACCATTTGAACAAATCCTGATCCAATACCAAACCACTCCATCGCTTGATACATAAAGGTCCATTCAACACAATCAAAAGCCTTCTCTGCATCTAAAGATATAGAGAAAACTGGGTCTTTTAAGGTTTTGGACAAAGTTAACATATGTAATGCAAGTCTAGTGTTGTTAGAAGAATGTCTTTGAGCAACGAATCCTGTTTGGTGTATACCAATAATAAAAGGGAGAGCATTGGCTAAACGAATAGCCAAAATCATAGCTAAAATTTTTCCATCAACATTGATTAAAGAAATTGGCCTGTAGTTTGAAATCAGTGTGGGATCTTTATTTGGCTTTGGCAAAACAATAATTCAGCCATGGTACCCGTAATATGTCCTTTAATAAGTTGAGTCTGATATAAATTTAATAAATATGGTAACAGGGTAATTTGAAATGATTTATAAAACTCTACAGTAAAACCATCTCCACCTGGAGCGGATCCAACTCTAAGGGACTTCAAAGCTGTTTGTAATTCGTTTTTTGATATTGGCTTTTCTAAACTTTCTTTTATATGTTCAGGAATTTTCGGTCCCGTAATTGATTTAAAAAATTTTAAACCATCTATTTCCTTATTCAAATAAGGTTCAGAAGAATACAGGTTTTTGTAAAAGTTTAAAAATTGTTTTAAAATCGTTCCAGTTTGAGAATAACTATTTCCCGTTTCATCTTTTATCATTGCTATTTTTGTTTTTCTTTTTTTAGCTTTTAAATAATTTGCCAATAATCTTCCCGCCTTATTTGAATTTCCATAATACAATGTTTGTTGAGAAAATAAATCTTTCCTAATTAACTTAGAAGAAATTTCATTATATTTTCCTTTCGCTTTTAAGAGGTCTTGTAATGTAGAATATTCCCATTTTTGAATTAATTTAGACTCCATTAACTTTATATCTTTTTCCAAACTATAAAATTGTTCTTTAATTTGTTTTTTAATATATGCTGAAAAAGAAATAATTTGACCTCTAATGGTTGCTTTAAAAGCATCCCATAATGTTTCTATTGAAATATCCTTCGTATTGTTAATTTGAAAATATTCTTTTATTTTTATTTGTAATTTCTCGATAAAATTTGGCTCTACAAGCAAAGTATTATCAAATCTCCATATAGGTCTACTATCTTCTTTACCATCTGTTTTAATTTTAATCCACACCCCACCATGGTCCGACAAAATAATTGGATCAATGGAGGCTTGTGTTACTTGTTGAACTAAGGAATTTGAAACTAGTATATAGTCTATCCTTGAAAAAGATTTATGAACATGGGAATAAAATGAAAATTCCCGCTCATTAAAATGAAATATTCGCCATATATCTTTTAAATCACAATTTGTTACCAAATTATCTAATCCTAATGATTTCATATTTCTACTAGGTTTTTTGTCCATAAAAGGATCTATAACAGCATTAAAATCCCCAGCCACAATTAAATTTGAAGTAGCCAGTGGTATTAACAATTGATGTAGAGTCTTAAAAAATTCAATTTGGTTCATATTGGGTGCGTATACATTGAACAGCTCCATGGTAGTATTTCCCAGAATCATGTTTACATGTAACCATCTTCCCAAAGGGTCAGCTGAAATAAATTTGAAATTTGCAGTACATCTCTTATTTACTAAAATTGCAACTCCTGCTTTCTTTTTTATAGCTGGTGCATAAAAACAATGTTTTATCCAATTATCTTTTAATTTCATAGATTCTATAGCTGATAAATGTGTTTCTTGAATATAGCAGATATCTATATTTTGGTGTTTCAAAAATAAAAGCGTTTTCTTTCTTTTTATTGGATGGTTTAAACCATTAACATTAAGTGAAAGTATTTTAAGCTCCATTATTAGAACTATTAGTATCAGACAAGAAAATACTGACTTGAACACTCAGTGCCATCAGTTGTCCAAAGACTTAGATGAGGCACAAATTAATATATCCATGCTACAAATCCAAATTGTTCAAGCTACAAATTCATTTTTAGCTGTAAATGAACAATTAGAAGAGGCTAAGGCAGAGTTAAAGTATTTAAAGTCAAAAAGTGCCTCACAGGGACAGGTTAATGCTGTCTCCTCACAGATTTTGCCTTCGGCACCTGTGCCACCTTCACCATATAATCCATGTAGTCAATTTATAGAGAAACAGCACACAGTTTTTGAAGGAGCCAGAAAAAAGGTAAACCAGCTGCAGACGCAGAACAGGAGGAAGAACAGACAAACGAAGGTGAGAAAAATTCACTACCATGCCAGAGCAATACCAATAGTGCTCCTATAAGTGACACAGCACCAGTAACAGTAGTGCTGCAGGGACATATGAAAGACAGTGACATTGGAAGAATAGTAGAGAAAGTGGGCCCTATGCCTTTTAACATAAATGAGTGGTGCAAATGGGCTGATGATATACTGATTCACTGGGGTCTAGGGAAATATAAAAACAACGATGCAGATTTTGATAAGCTTATGCATCTAGCCCTGGGACCACATTATTATAAATTTGGCTTTCTCGTTCACCCATACCAGTTTGTAAAGATGGGCATTGAACAACTATTTTGCTGCACTTCTTTGCAAGTGCTTGGAACTCTTTCACCCCTGCCAACTGATACACTAGAGCAGTTTGCATATAGGGTGTGGGTAATACACGCTGTACTTAAAGAGCATGAACATTGGCCCAGTTCAGCAGATTATGGTCAGAGACAGCATAAAGAATTTCTATTAGAATTATTATCCTCTGAGATTACTAAACACCTTCTGTTCATAAGAACATAAGAAATGCCTTCACTGGATCAGACCCTAGGTCCATATTGTCTGGCGACCTGCACACGCGGAGGCTAAGCTAGGTGTTCCCTAATGGACACCTTGTTCACCCGTATCTCTCAATGTGATTTGCAAGAAGGTGTGCATCCAACTTGCCCTTAAATCCCAGAATGGTGGTCTCTGTCACAACCTCCTTCGGGAGAGCATTCCAAGCGTCCACCACTCGCTGTGTGAAGCAGAACTTCCTGACATTAGTCCTGAGTCTGCCGCCTCTCAGTTTTAGTCCTTGACCTCTTGTTCGAGTCACTTTAGACAGTGTGAATAACGAAGTTTTTTGCTCTATTTTGTTGAAACCTTTTAGTATTTTAAAAGTCTCTATCATATCCCCTCGCAGCCTTCTCTTTTGGAGGGTGAACAATCCCAATTTTTCTGTTTTCTGAAGACCCTAAAGCTACCGCTTTCGACACTTTACTGCTCAGGATTGAGTCTGTGTGTAAGACCCAGCCAGCTCAAATTATTTCAGTATCAGAAGCTAGAAGGTGGCATGCTAGAGGGCATGGCAGAGGTAATTACAGGAATTCCTCTACTTACATTCCTTTCCATGAGCTCAGAGCACAGACAGAAGCATTAGAAAAAGAGAAAATTAAATAGGAACAGGATAGACATACAATGCAGTTAGAATTGGACAAAGTAAAGAGTGATTTGACAGCCAGGAAAAACAGCACTAGGGCATAAGGCTGTCCTGACTCTCTGTGTCCAAATACCGAGGTGACCCAAGCCTTCACAGCCTTGCGGACTCCTTTCACTTACCTGTGGACTCACTTCTGAAGACGTAGGATAAGGGAAAGAAGTCAGCTTGGAGTATGGGGCACCTTTGATATTGGACACTTGCGGCCACCCCAATGTTAATACTACCATAGAGGGTCAGGATAACTTTGATTGATACAGGGGCCATGATCAGTTTTACAAATAGAGCGCCTCCTACTGGAGATCAGAAAAATGTGGAAATTTGTGAGATTCAGAGTAAAAATGACATAACTTCAAAGTGTGTGTCTATCCCTTTAGAAAAGGAACAAATGAAAGACATTGTGGAAACTACTGCCAGCACGAGTGAGAATACCGACAAATAGTTAATGTGGCTGGTCTTGCATTGTGGCAGGACAAAGGAATTCCAAATGCTTCTGATTGGTTCATGAGGTTATTCCTGTGCAGTTAGCCATGCAGTGTAGCATGTCAGTGCAGCTGCATGACCTTAGTGTTATTCACTCAGAGGCTGCAGATGTTTCAGTTTGGGCACAAGAGAAGCTAGATTGTGGGAAAAGATACATAGAATTTTTGTTAGAGGGCGAAGATCCACAAACACAGCACCCAGTACTTCCTCCAGCAACAGAACTGGTGTCTAAGATGGAGGAGAGGGTTCTGAATGGACCTATCTCTTCAGCATGTGACTCTCCAGCTTGGTCAGATGCTAAACCAGAGGGCTCCAGTAGGCTCACTATAGACTCTCGGGCCCTAAATATGGTTTCAAAGTCTGTAGCACCAGTAGCAGCCTCTTACTCTGAAATTTAACCCCAAATGTGCATTTTTCTCTGTCCTAGACATATGTAATGATTTTTGGAATCTGCCTCTTGCCTCTGAATGCCAGGATACGACAGTGCAGACAACAGAAGATGCATCTAGCCTGCACCTGACCTCTGCACAGCAGTGCCCACTCCTCATAGTGCAGTGGGACCTAGGTGGCAGACATGTGGTCCAGGTCAGCTTGAATGGAACATGGACGAATTTTGCTTTAAGTGACCCTGATGATGTTGCTGATTTAAAATGTTTCTTCTTTTTCTTAGCAGTAGTTAGAATACCTACATAGCCATCCCAGACCAGTTTTGGCACAGAGATATTTTTAATGTATTCCAAAGATCCTCATTATTACTACAGAGATAAAGAAGCTCCAAAGAGACATTAGCTTTATGCCTTTTCTGAATATGGAATGGTTATGCTATGCTTTATTTGTACATATACTTTACCCATGTGTGCATCTTTGTGTTTTGTTTTGTATAACAATGTGTTTATTTGCAGAGTTAAGTTCAGCCCTGAATCCTTGATGAATAGTTTCAAGCCTAAAACTTTGTGTTTTCTGTTGTCTGTGCCATGTGGTCTCAGTTTTGTCTATTTATTTTAGTTTATGGGGTTCCCCAGGATACATAACATTGGCCATTTCTAGAGCTCTTTTCTCACTTTTTACTAGCCCAATTGCGCAATGTTCTTTTAGCCATAGTTTTCATAGCCTAGGTCAGGGGTAGGCAACTCCGATCCTCGAGAGCCACAGGCAGGTCAGGTTTTCAGGATATTCATAATGAATATGTATGAGATGAATTTGCATGCACTGCCTCCATGAGATGCAAATCTATCTCATGCATATATATTGTGGATATCCTGAAAACTTGACCTGCCTGTGGCTCTCGAGGAACGGAATTGCCTACCCCTGGCCTAGGTGTAGCTTAGTTAGGGGTTATATTATTAAGACAAGGTTTTATACAGTGTTTATTCCATGGTGATCACTAGATATGATCCATTCAGCACACATTTCAGATAATTATTTTTTGTTGTTGTTCAATACACTCAGTATATAATTATGGTCTCTCTGAAGTGCAATAATATTTTTGGATTAAGTACATTAAGTGCCTGAATACGGTGTCTCTCTCTTTTGCCATACCTATACCAAGTAAATGCATTAATATTGTCACATATTGCCGCATTCAGTACTGGCAACCTGGTCTCTCTCTCTCTCTCTTTTTCTAATCTCTTCTAATCTCTCTACTGCCGCTGGATGATACCTGGACTGCTTTTAAGCCGGTGTATCCCTCCCTGTATATGCAGACATCATTTCATCCCAAGGGTGAACTTTACCAGTTTAAAAAGACTGACAGATCCTGTGCAGACTCCATTTCATCCCAAGTATGCATCTCACCAGTTTAAAGAGACTGTCAGCTCCTACTGGACTAATTCATCTTCCTGCACTTTGACTGCAAAGACTTCTCTATTTCCTTACACATGCTATATCACCTCAGAGCTGGACACTTTTGTTTTCACCTTTTCTTTCCACAAAATGTTTCCTGTTTGTTGGATCCCCGGATTCATGACAGCCAATTTCCTAAGAACGCTTTGCTGTACAGTTCAACCTATTTACTAAACAATACCTGGTGTAGTCATTCGCCTCTGTCTTCCATCAGCATTAATGGGACAACCTACTCCACACCTCTGGTAACTAATGATTCTATGGACATTCCAGACTTTATTTCATATGCTGTACATCCACTACCTCTTGGCATGGGGAACGAGACATTTAACAAGCTGCTGAACTTTACTGAACTCCATGCCTACATTGAACAACTTAAGAAAACCTCTAAAGAAGTGAATCATTCCATCACTTTTGAAAATGGACAGATTGCACAAACTGTTGAAAATTTGTTACGAGACGCTCATGTCTCAGTTTGGGAACTTTTATGTGGGTACTCGCCTATTGCAAATCATGTCTTTAATGTTTTAATTCACCCTATTTTTATCTTAATTATTGTACAAATTTAATGATGTATTTTCCTTTGCTGTGAAATGAAACACATGTACATTTCTTTACAACGCATATCCCACAAAGTTCCCCCTACCTTTTAAGAGTTTCAAATTTATTATAAAATTTGATTAATCGCTTATTCCAAATTCTAAGTGATGAACAAATCGATAAAATTACAAAGTTAGGGGAGACAAACATAACTAACAAAAAAAGACTAAATCTACGAAACATAATAAAAACCAACTTTGCAAACATAATAAAACACAAGTAAAGAATAGGAAAGAAATACAATCTAAAATAATAAAACGCAAGCTGCACATCTGCACTCAGACCTGCGTGATCTGTAATCCCTGTTCCGTGAGATGTAGGTCCATGGCTTTGCAGGAGTGTGCATGCGCGGGTCCCCAGCCACTCCCCTCCTCGCGCCCTCACTCACCATGGAAGCCAGGCAAGCTCTCTCCCTGCCCGCGTCCTCAGCAGGGAACACATCTCCCGCCATAACTCGCCGCTGCTGCTGCTCATCCTCCTGTAAAGAACAGCCTGCGATGGTGTCCGGCTTTTGCGAACCTCGCAGGCCGCTCTCCAACCTCGGTAGCACGTTCCCTCTGACGCACAGGATCGCGTCAGAGGGAACGTGCTACCGAGTTGGAGAGCGGCCTGCAAGGTTCGCTAAAGCCGGACATCATCGCAGGCTGCTCTTTACAGGAGGATCAGCCACCACAGGAAAAGCCGCTGAAAAAAAAACTTCAGTCGCAGCAGGCCAGCCCGTGGGAAGGACAGGAGGAGGGGCCGAACGGAGCAGGGCAGCTCACGGTAAGAGAAGGGAATGGGGGGTGGGGGAAAATGCTGCTACTGCTTCAGAAGGGACCTGGAGGGGAAGGGAAATATCGCTGCTGCTTCTGCAAAGGAAAGTGGGGGGGGGGGAGAGAAGGGAATGGGGGATGGGTGGGGGAAAATGCTGCTACTACACAGGGTTCTGGAGGAGAAGGGAAATATCACTACTGCTTCTGCAAAGGAAAGTGGGGGGGGAGAGAAGGGAATGGGGGGGAATGCTGCTACTACTTCACAGGGACCTGGAGGGAAAGGGAAATATCACTGCTGCTTCTGCAAAGGAAAGTGGGGGGGGGAGAGAAGGGAATGGGGGGTGGGTGGGGGAAAATGCTGCTACTACTTCACAGGGATCTGGAGGGGAAGGGAAATATCACTGCTGCTTCTGCAAAGGAAAGTGGTGGGGGGGGAGAGAAGGGGATGGGGGAAAATGCTGCTACTACTTCACAGGGACCTGGAGGGGAAGGGAAATATCACTGCTGCTTCTGCAAAGAAAAGTGGGGGGGGGAGAGAGAAGGGAATGGGGGGTAAATGCTGCTACTACTTCACAGGGACCTGGAGGGGAAGGGAAATATCACTGCTGCTTCTGCAAAGGAAAGTGGGGTGGGGGGAGACAGACAGAAAGAAAGACAGACAGACAAAGGGTGCCAGGGAGAGAGAGAGAAAAATAACAGGAGGGAGAGAGACAGAAAGAAAGGAAGAAAGAGACAGGAGCAGGGAGAGAGACATTAATAAAGAAAGACAGACAGGTATATATTCTAGCACCCGTTAATGTAACGGGCTTAAACACTAGTCTGATTAATAAAAAGAAAGACAATTAAGGTCAAAAACAATAGGAAGGGGAAGGACAAAAACTCTCAAAAGATATAAAGATAAAATGCATCTTTAAAAAGAAAGCTTTTGAGTTTGCTCTTAAATTTTTCAAAATTTTTTTCCTCTCAAGTAAATTGGAAGGGAATTCATGTTTGAGGAGCTGTAACGGAAAAGATGGATTGCTGTCGTGTGTTAATAATTTTAAGGGAGGGAATGATTAATAAGTGTTGGTCATTCGACCTCAGTAATCTAGATGAAGTGTAAGGAATCAGTACTTTGTAAATAAAAGCTGGGGTTTTAGATATCAGAGATTTAAAGGTGAGCAAACTTAATTTGTGCATTATATGTTGTGTGACAGGAAGCCAATGTGCTTTTTTAAGTATACATGGTTTTCCAGCATCTTTGACACTTGCTAATTTGGTTCTAATTTGATTGATTGGGCATGGCCTATTGCATTGAATACCAGGGTCAGCCATAATATATGATCTCATATCCCATACTCTCATACTCATGGCATCTTGGTACCTTTCAACTTGAACCTCCTGAGAAAGCTTCCTGCATCCCTTATGCACTGTTCATTCTCTCAAAGACGGGTAAGATATAGCATATTGGGTATCCCTGCCCACATGACTATACAACCTAAGACAGAGGTCTGAACTCATAATGGGAACTGTTTATCTTCATAGCCTGGAGACTATGCAGGACAAGGGGACGTGCTGATATAATGTTGGAGGTAAGAGAGGCATCTTCGAAGGGCAAACTGGCTGTTTACAAAACAGTTGCAGAAGTGCATGCCATATAGAAGGATACCGCAAGCTTGCCTTCATTTCAAAGAATAAAAAGAGAGAAAAAAAAAGGTATGGAGTGTCAGCCCAGCCTTAACTTGCTGGCCTTACCAATGTCAACAAAGGCCTATGGGAGATCATATCATTCATATCTGACCTTAGGGCATATCAGTGCAAACAGCCTTAGATTGCCCCAGAATGCCTAAATTACATCAGTGCTTAAAGGTACAGCTAAGAGGTGTGAAGAGGTGTTTTTGTGGGTTTTTTTTATATTCTTTATTCATTTTCAAAATTACATTAAGTATTAAAAATATTCATTCAGATTAACATTTACTACCTCACTTACAAACAATCATTGATATATTACATAAAAACATATCCCTTCCCCTTTCCCATCCCACCCACCCTTATATTCCATCATCATATAAAACATGTAATAATAAAATTCCACCCTCCCTACACCTTAAATCGATAAGTATAAGGGAAACAATTTCAAATTTATCTTTACAATACTTTGTAACTTCTGTGCTCAAGATATACTGTAAGCCCAGGTGCATGGTCTAACACAGATAGTTAGGGTTAATCAGAAACCATTGTCAAAGTGATACTGGAAATTAGCCATCTGACTCCAGTCTGTGAGGGACGGTTTCTCCCTCTTTTCTTCTTCAGGTCTCTCACACCCCACTTACCTTATTCACCATTGTTTCAAACAATTTACAAATTATAAACAGAAAGATACTGGGACATACAATAGTTTCTATTTTTAGAATAAGACTCCAACCTATAAAAGCCCCCTCTCTGCAACACCCCCCTCTTTTCTCTGTCTGGAACATCACACTAGAGGTCTGCACGGGAACGGGGATCCCGCGGGTCCCGCGGGTTCCCCCCCTGGCCCACGGGACTCCCACGGGGATGCCCCCCTGACCCACAGGACTCTCACGGGGACGCCCCCTGGCCCACAGGGATGAAAACAGCCTACCTAAATTCTGGCGATGCAGGCGTGCAGCTTACAAGTCCGGCGTCGCAGCGGGAAATAGCCATGCTGAGCAGTGAGCTCAGCACGTACACAGATGAAAGCCTTGCTTGCTGATTGGTCCGGCGGCCCCGCCCCGCCGTGCCGCCGGACCAATCAGCAAGCAAGGCTTTCATCTGTGTACGTGCTGAGCTCACTGCTCAGCATGGCTATTTCCCGCCGCGACGCCGGACTTGTAAGCTGCACGCCTGAAAAAGAAATTATCCTGGCCGGGGTCGGTGTCATGCTCCGGAGCTTCTACAGCCTTCCTATCTCCCTCTCCCTTCTACCTGCTTCTGGCCACACCCCCTGCTCCGCGGCTCTCTTCGGCAACTCAGCAGCAGCGATCGACACAAGCTTCTGATGTCGGGGACTACCCTCTGCGAGTCCCGCTTGTTTCAACTTCCTTTTTCCACAAAGGCGGGACTCGTAGAGGGAAGGCCTCGATGTCGGCAGCTTGTCTTGATCACCGCTGCTGACGAGTTGCTGAAGAGAGCCGCGGAGCAGGGGGGTGTTGCCAGGTGCAGGTAGAAGGGAGAGGGCCAGATGCAGGACTCGTGGGTGAGTGGAGGGAGGGTGGAAAGATTCTGGCTACCGGGTGCAGTAACAAAGGAAAAGGGGGGAAAGCTGAAAATGGAGATAGTGACACAAAGAAGAGAAAGAGTAAGCAGGACCTACTGAATAAGGATAGAGATACAGAGGGGACATGAAGAGGAGGTGAAATAGAGACATATAAGTAATGCTGAAAAAGTGGTGGGGGGGGAGATAAAGACATTGAAAGGGCAAATGGTGAACATGGGGTAAAGACAAGGACAGAGACAAATGAAGATTCTGAAAAAGTGGTGAGATAGGGATATAGGTGAGATGGACACAAAGAAGGGTGATGCTGGAAAATAGGTGGAATGGTAATTCTGACAAACACAGAAGGGAAATGCTGGATCAAGGAGAGATGGGGCTCAGGCTGGATGGAATGAGGAGAAATGCCTTGTTGGCCCGGAACTTCCTCTCCTACGTCAGAATTGACGTCAGGGAGCGGAATGCTGGTCAGTGCGACGCTTCTGCAGGGAAAGCTTGGGACATCGGTGGCTTGGGGGCTATTCCCCGATGGCGGTGGCAGCAAACTGAGTGGCTTGGGGGAGGGCACGGAGAAAGAAAGAAAGGGGGCAGACAGGGAGACAGAAAGAAGGGAGAACAGGGAGACAGAAAGAAAAAGTTGGGGGAGAGAAAGATCTGGAGGAGAGGAAACATACAGGAGGCTGAAAGAAAGGAAGAAAGATTGGATGCACAGTCAGAAGAAGAAAGTGCAACCAGAGACTCATGAAATCACCAAACAGCAAACGGAATTTATTGACTAAAATATGTTAGCTTTGGGAAATGTATATGGCAGATGTCTTTGTTTTGTGTTCAAAAGAAAAGGAAATGCATTTCTGGTTTTATTTCTACAGTGTTGAAGTACTTGTTGACCCTTGCTGTGACTGGTGGGGATCCCCAAGCACCGCCAGCAGAGGACCTCCTCTAGAGATGGCCAGAACTCCCCTCCACCAAGCGCAGCAGTCGCTGGCAGCATCCATGAGCCACTGAGGTGCCAGCATCTGTGACTCAGGGACGCTACTGCTGCCTGCCAAGCTTGGCAAAAGGGACCCCCGGCCAACTGCAAAGGAAGTCCTCAGCTGACAATTTGTGGGTTCTCATCAGCTGATTATTTATATTTACATTAGAGGTTCTGGTAGAAACCCATTTACAAAGTATGTATTCTTCCCAATTAATATTTCCAAATTAATAAAGTCTCTTTGCTTATTTGTAAATGGGTCTCTACCAGAGCCTTTAATTCAGTAGCATAATTAAATAAAATAACTATTTCTGAAGTTTATAGGGATTCCTCGCGGGGACGGGTGGGGACGGAGGGATTCCTCACGGGGACGGGTGGGGACGGAGGGATTCCTCACGGGGATGGGTGGGATTTTGGCGGGGACGGGTGGGATTTCTGTCCCCGCGCAACTCTCTACATCACACCTCCCCTCTCTCTTTCCTCTGGACTCTGTAAGGCAGGTAAACTGTCTTCTCTCTCTTTAATTGTAATGCTTGATGTATCTTTATAAATCTTGCTTTTCTGTAATATTAAGCTTATTTCTGCACAATATATATATTTTTTATGCAAGCACTTTTAGCTGTCTTTGTCAGTAATTTTACTCCTACCAAATCTTCAACTAGGGTATTGAACCCGGGACCTGGCGGATTGTAAGGTCGTTTCAACATTACCCCTCCAAAACCTTACATTTGGGGGCTAAACCTTAAGCTATCTAGAGAAGAATGGAATATAAAATTAGGAATATAATTCATCTGTGCTTGTTGATAATGTAACTACACTTCCCCCTCCCCATTCGCGGTTTCTCCATTTGCGATTTCATATAATCGTGATTTTTTTCTGGGGAGGGGGGAAAATAAAAAAAGCAATCTTAATTTTAAAATAACCCATATTTTTTCCCTCCCTGCCGCCTTCCCGGCCTTACCTAGTGGTCTAGAGGGCTTTCGGGGCAGGAGCGATCTTCCTACGCTCCTGCCATGTGCAGATCGCCATGAGGAAATGGCTGCTGTGAGTTCCCGTAGTCTCTTGAGGCTACGTCGGGAACTCCCTACAGCCATTTCCTCATGGCTATCTGCATGGGGCAGGAGCGTAGGAAGATCGCTGCTGCCCCGAAAGCCCTCTAGACCACCAGGTAAGACCGGGAAGGCGGCAGGGAGGTGGGGGTGGGTCAGAGCCGGATAATCGCAGTTTTTTGCCATTCGCGGTCCGGCTCTGCCCGTATCCCCCGCGAATGACAAGGGAGAAGTGTATGCTTAAGTAAGGTATGCAGCTGTGATCACCACAACTAAAAAAAAAAATGATCAAGGGCATGTTTTAGATTTAAAGAATTCTGTATTGAGGAAATTTGTGGGGAAGACTTATTTGTTTACTACATTTTATAATGTTTGTGCTTGAAATTTTTGGATGTACCGTATATACTCAAATATAAGTCGAGACCTCCTTTCCCTTCCCCAAAAGGAGGAAAATAAAATGGTTGACTCGAATATAAGTCGGGCAGCTTAATATTCAAGTGTCCTTCCCCCTGAGGCTCTGCGCCCAGCATCCTTCCATCCTTCCCGCCCTTGTCAGGCTCTGCGCCCAGCACCCTTCCATCCTCCCCTCCCCTGTCAGGCTCTGCGCCCAGCACCCTTCCATTCTCCCCTCCCCTGTCAGGCTCTGCGCCCAGCACCCTTCCATCCTCCCCTCCCCAGTCAGGCTCTGCGCCCAGCACCCTTCCATCCTCCTTTGTGAGGCTCTGCACCCAGCACCCTTCCATCCTCCCCTCCCTTGTCAGGCTCTGCGCCCAGCACCCTTCCATCCTCCCCTCCCCTGTCATGCTCTGCACTCTGTCCTCCCTCCCTGCCCTATCTTTTGAACTCCTGCCCCACTGCTAACTGGCTGCACAGATCCACTTAGTCCATTTCAGTAGCACGAGCAGCAGTGCGATTTGGCGCTGCTTCTCGGCGCTGAACGACTCCCTTACTGGCTCGTGCCGCTGAAATGGACTAAGTGGATCCGTGCTGCCGGTTAGCAGCGGGGCAGGAGTTCAGAAAGCTTGTTCCTGCCCACTTCACCTCCACCAACGATGTGCAGAGGACCCGCTGCACCTCTACCAGATCGACAGAGGTAGAAAGATAGGGCAGGGAGGAGGAGGGGGGGCAGAGCCTGTCTGCGGTGGCCTTAAAAAATTCTGCGAGGGGGCATTCACCCGAATATAAACGGGGACCCCCCATTTTTGGGCCCATTTTTGGGCCCAAAAATCCCGGTTTATATTCGAGTATATACGGTAAATGTTTTGTATATTGCTTACATTTAAGCGATTACATAAATTTTTAAAATAAAAAAAAAGTCTTATCTTAAGAAGAAAAGTTAAACAGTACTACTATTTTTATAGCACTGCTAGATGTATAAGGTGCTGTACACAAACATAAGACCAATCGCGGCTTAACAGAGCTTACAATCTATTCAAGTCAGACAAACAGGATAAATAAAGGATTAGGGAGTTACATATATTATGGGAATGGTTAAACATGGGTATCGAACAAAGGAATAAGGGGTTCCTCAAAAAAAAAGGAGGCTTTTAGCCTGGAATTGAGTAGGGCCAGAAATGGAGCTTGATGTACTGACTCGGAATATGATAGGGGCTTATAGTAATATAGCAGTTAAAAAATAAAAAAGTAATATAGCTGTTTAAAAAAACCCAAGTACAGACAAGTATCTAGAATAGAGGTACGTAAATTAGCCTGATAGACTTGGGTGTCATCACTGCTGATTTCTGTAAAAAAGCAATATGGAAATAACTTTTTTATTAGGATATGGATATTTCCAAGTGATCCAAATAGCCCCTTTTAGGGATAGGATTCTTGGCTCAATGAACTAGTGGCCTTGACCCAGCATAGCATTTGTTGTTTAACAGAGTATATACCCAAAATGCAACAGGTAAGCTCTCTTCCGAGAATAATTACACTTACTGACAAGACACAAACAGTGGACTTGATAAGGAAACAGAACCTAAATCTAATTTGAAATGAAAAAGGTACTCTTGTTGGACAAGCTATAGATAAATTTTATATAATTTGTATACATTTTAAATATGTCTTCATTTCTTCTTATTTTCATATACTTGTTCACTTCAGATACTCCTTGCACATTGGTCACACTCTTTCCGAACTGGCTTAGACCTTCTACAGTACTATCCCTTGATACTACACATTCAACTTCCTACATTACTGACTATTGATATTTGCTTGTATCTGCTCTAGGTATATTATGCTGTTTTGTGATAACCTTTTCTATAACTTAGGCAATCCTGTCTGTAAATGTAATTTCCCCATAAAATGAATTTATCTTTTCTATGGGCAGTAGATAATCTAACATTTTAATAAAATGTCTAAGAGTTAATGGAAACCTGCATTTGTACAGTATGTACCTTTCAGTACTATTGGTTTGCATTAAATTAAACTCCTGGTGAAATTTGTGCAAGACACACTCTCCACTCCTTGTAACTGTCCTTGTTTGACATTGTTAGGCATGATTGGGTCTCTTCATAAGTAAGCACACTATCAAATATGTAGACTTGAGTTCAGATTGGATCATGCTACTACAGCGTATCTAAAGGATTTAGAAATGCAATTATAGGTCACCGAGGATGTAATTTTATAAAGCTTTTCCTAAAGGCTGTGACTACATATGTTACACAATTTTATCAAAGCTCTTTTCCTGTACCTACTTTTATGCAATCTGTGTAGGCATTCCTGGGGATGCAGTTTGGGTGTAGTTAAGGCAAAGCTTCGAATTACTCCAAGTATTTTAAAATACACATCTACATGTAGTGCATGCATACCTTTACACTGTCTTTGCACCAGATATGTACTAGTAACTCCAGCATTTCTATGCTAATTGGGGCTCCCAGAATAAAGGCATATAGGTGCCTATTTTGCCTTATATAAAATAGGCTTAAGATAAGGCAACTTTGTTGACTTTTCATGTAGGCATCCTGTTACAAAATTACCATCTGAATGTGTAGAGAACTGAAGCTTTAATAACTAGCAGGACCAGCTCTGTTGTTTATCCCCAGCAGTTCACAGTGAATGATATTGTGCTTTGGATTAGGAAACAGATTCAGTACAAGTAAGGTCTGATTCTTTTTGATTTTTGCAGGCACATATGAACACAATGTGAAGAGTGTTTTAGTAAGTTGTATACCATATATACTGAAATATAAGCTGAGGTTTTTAGGCCAAAAATGTAGGCCTCAGTTTATATTCTAGCCTCCATTTTGATGGTGCTTTTTTCTTCCCCTCCCCACCTGATGACCAACGCTGCTGTTTTTCACCCCACCCTCCGATGTCTGGCACTGTTGTCTTTCCCCCACCTCCTCAGATTGGTGACACTGCTGTCTCCAACCCCCTCCGATGACTGGCACTGCTATTCCCCTGATGGCTGGCATTGCTATCTTCCTTCCCCCACCCTGATGACCGACACTTGTATCCTCCATTACCTATTCTCCCTGTCCAAGACCGACATCGCACTTATAGTTCCAGGACTCAGGAAGCTGATGCCAATGCTCTGTGCTGGTGAAGGTGTCTTGAGCATCTGCGCATGCTCAAGGCTTGCTGGACTCTGAGCAAAGAGGGAGCAAGATGATCAGAGAAATAAAATTGCCAGATAACAAAAGTAAGAAAAATGTTGTTGTTTTCAATTTAGTGATTGAAATAGTCAATTTTGAAAATTTTCATCTGTTTTTATAATTTGAACTGTTCAGGAAGAAATGCATTTCTTTCTATTTTTTTGTAGTGTGCTGTGTGCAGGGTCTGGCATATTAGGGTTTCATTTGCGTAAAATAGTACTTTTAATTTGTGGATTTGTTTTTGAAAAGAGTTTTTCTGTTTCTGGCAGCAAAGAAAGCAAACAGGATGTTGGGAATGATAAAGAAGGGAATCACGAGCAGATCAGCGGACATCATAATGCCGCTTTATAGAGCAATGGTCAAACCGCACTTGGAATACTGTATCCAACACTGGTCTCCCTACCTAAAGAGGGATATAACACTGCTGGAGAAGGTGCAGAGATGAGCCACGAAGCTAGTAAAAGGTATGGAGAAGTTGAGCTACCAGGAACGCCTCGGAAAACTGAGGTTGTTCACCCTCGAGAAGAGAAGACTTCGAGGGGATATGATAGAGACTTTTAAAATACTAAAATAATTTGACAAAACGGAGCAAGAATCGTCATTATTCACGTTGTCAAATGTGTCTCAGACAAGAGGACATGGTCTGAAACTGAGGGGCAGCAGGCCCAGGACAAATGTCAGAAAGTTCTGCTTCACACAGCAAGTAGTGGACGCTTGGAATGTTCTCCCAGAGAAGGTTGTGATGGAGACCACCATTCTAGGTTTCAAGGGCAAGTTGGATGCGCACCTTCTTGCGAATCACACTGTGGGATACGGGTAAACATGGTAATCAGGGAAAACCTAGCTTAGCCTCCGCGCGCATGGGTCGCCGGACTAGATGGACCTAAGGTCTGATCCGGTGAAGGCATTTCTTATGTTCATGTGTGACTGAGGCCAGGTGTTCTGGTGGGGATAGAAGTTCAGAAACTTTGGTAGGTGTCATGGCCCCAAGTAGGAAAATATTTGTCTGCTCTCCTTCAGCTTTCTTGGACTTGAAACAGCCCCAACTGAAAAATTAGTGATTACTTATGTCATTACTTACAACACAAACCCAAATTTCTAATCTTCGTTTATATTCGAATCAACCTTTTTTCCTCCTTTTTTGGGGAAAAAGGTTACCTCGGTTTATATTCGGATCAGTTTATATTTGAGTATATACAGTATGTTACACAGAATGAGGCTTTTTTCCTTGATGAGGATAGTTTTTACTTGGACTTCAAGGCACTGATTTTACTGGGTTTGCCTAGTGTGTCAGATATTTAAACATGTAGCCTCATCCTGTACTATCAGGATGCAGGAAATATGATCGTGCTACATTGGTTACTGATTGACATTTGGATTAAATTCAGTGGTTGACGCTTGGATTAAATTCAGGTATGTGTTGTATTCAAAGTTCTGTGAGGAGGTGACAGTTTGTTCTTTCTGGTTGATAACTTTTGTGCCAGCTGATCTGCTCTGCTTGGCAACACAAGTGTCTTGTAATCTTCTACAATAGATATACTTTCCTCATAGTTGTCCCCCAAGTCTGTGGAACACTCTTATGTCCGTTATATGTGTACATAGTAACATAGTAGATGACGGCAGATAAAGACCCGAATGGTCCATTCAGTCTGCCCAACCTGATTCAATTTAAATTTTTTAAATTTTTTCTTCTTAGCTATTTCTGGGCAAGAATCCAAAGCTCTACCCAGTACTGTGCTTGGGTTCCAACTGCCGAAATCTCCGTTAAAACCTACTCCAGCCCATCTACACCCTCCCAGCCATTGAAGCCCTCCCAGCCCATCCTCCACAAAGGGCCATATACAGACACAGACTGTGCAAGTATGCCCAGTACTGGCCTTAGTTCAATTTTTAATATTATTTTCTGATTCTCCTATCATTTTCATCACCCTCCTCCATTTTCATCACCCTTCATCACCCACCGTCCTTCGCCAGATATGGTCTCCAAAACTGAACACAATACGCCAAGTGGGGCCTTACCAATGACCTGTACAGGGGCATCAATACCTTCTTCCTTCTACTGGCTACGCCTCTCTTTATACAGCCCAGCATCCTTCTGGCAGCAGCCACTGCCTTGTCACACTATTTTTTCGCCTTTAGATCTTCGGACACTATTGCCCCAAGGTCCCCGAGTGATTATTCCTCTTTTTAGGAAAAGGTTCCACTGTTTCTTTAAAACATTTTTGCATGACATGGGGAGGGAGGGGGGAGTTTCAGTTTTAGAAGTTTTCCATGTTTTTATACATCCTGCTTTGACTGTAAAGCTAAATAGAGAAGGTGGGTAAACAAGATGGTTAAATATTTATTTCTGAACCAATTTTCTGGGTACTTAAAATTGCTAGAACCTGCTGATCAAAAACTTGGTGCTCCAACAACTTAGAATAAACTTTTGAACAACTTTCACTATTTAATTATGCAGAAAATCACCATTGAACACTGGGAGGTGAGCATATTATAATATGATAGAAGATCATTTCATAGGACCTCTTATGATCTAGATCATTTCAAGTCCACATTTCCCTTATATTGAAAACACTGTTTTCAAAATATCCCCAAACAGAAAGGCAATACTTATCTCAAGCGGCTACTGCCACAACCAGCACTGATATAAACTGTGACACCTTCTCTATTTAGCTTTTGATATGGGTAGGATGTTATTTTGAGGTCTGTATTTGGTAGCATCTTAGTTGAATGTAAAGCTAGGCAGGTTATAAATTAATTAAAAAAAAAAAAAAAATTAATCCCATTACCTGAATTAGTTGTTTTTTTTTTTTTTAATTATTCAGCATTTATAGATACCAGTTCTTGTGTCCTTAAAAAATATTGCAGAGACTGATCCAAGATGGCGACTGTATAGGTTGGATGTGAGTTTGCTCCTGACAATCTCCTCGAATTAGTGATTTTTTTTTCAAGCATTTAACAAATTACCTACCGAGGATGCCTAAGCAGAGAGGGAGAAGCGTCGCTTGGGCCTCGCGGCACTCCGGGACTCCCGTGGTCAGAGGCATTGAGGAACTTATCCGGTGCATGCAGGACACATCAGTAGAAACTGTCGGGCTGTCCCCACTGGAGACGCTGCAAGGGAACGGCGTGCAACAGTCCTCCTTGGGGCTCGAGACAACTTTCAGCCCTGAAACACGAGCACCGCCCCCGCATCCTCAAATGGCCAGTACCCCGAGGGAGGGGGAGCTTCCGGGAGCCGGAGTGCTTTCTCCCCCAGAGGCAGTGGAGATCGATCCGGGGAATGGTGATTCAGGCTCCCAGCCTTTGCTGGGGAGCCTGAACATGGAGTTGGAGGCTTTAACGGCTGTGGGAGCTGGTTTAGTATAGCCTGAACAGCAGCTGGAAGACTTGCCAGTGGGTGAACATAAAACTTTACATTTACAATTCCCTCAACTTATTAAACCCCAGGAAGTAACGTTGGACGACCTGTGGGACTTGGTAGCCACCATTCCTAAAACTATTACCTCTCAATTTAATCAAGTGGAAGAAAGACTTAAAGAGCATGATAAGGAAATCACAGGATTGCAGAAAATTACTAGTGACTTTAAATCACAAATTGAAATTCAACAGCAAAATATTAAATCCTCTAAAATAATTCAGGAGGCGCTAATTAAGGACAATACAAATTTAAGAAGAAAGCTTGAATCACTTGAAAATTTTTCAAAAAATAATAATCTTAGATTAATTAATTTTTCTAAGATTTCTACAACAACTCCTAGAGACATGCTTAAATGTTACTTAGTGGAAATACTCGAAATTCCTGAGTCTTCTATCCCACCGTTTACACAGGCTTATTATTTACCTGTTAAAGATACTAGGGATCAAAAGAACTCTCAAGAAGTGATTCAAGAACCACTGGATATATCTGCCCTATTAGAGTCTTCAGACAGGGAAGTAGCCACTCCGGCCACTTTGCTTCTCTCAGTTGCTCTTACTTTGGATAAAACATGGTTGTTGAAGTTATACTTTAAAAATAAACATAAAGAATTTTTGGGATTAAAAGTTCAAATGTTTCCTGATTTGGCCAGGGACACATAGAGGCGTAGAAAAGAATTTTTATTGCTAAGACCAGCAATTACTGCCCTGGAAGCTACCTTTTTTCTTCGATATCCTTGCAAATGTATCGTTCATTATAAGTTGCATAAATATGTTTTCTTTGAACCCTCACAACTGACAACATTCCTGTCTCTGTCAAGGCTGGAGAAAGCTCATGACGAATAGATGACTGCTTACCACAGTTTCAACCTATAATTGTTTTTCTTTTTTAATTGTTTACTTTAAATTCCGTTTAACTTGATCTTGGATCCTATATGAGGACTTGAGCGAGATTTAAGATAGAATTTATTTTCTTGTTTGGAATGTATATATTTTGTTGGATGTTTTCTTTTTATTTCTTGGATCTTGCTTTCTGTACAAGTTTAACTTGATTGATTATATTTGAAAGTTTATAAATAAATAATAATTAAAAAAAAAAATATATTGCACAAGTTTCTCATCTGGAAAAAATAAGAAAATCACAAATCAAAGAACCGTAAGAAACTTGAAAGGATCTTGAATCATACTTGAAGACATAAAAAAATGGTTTTATTTGTACCCTGTTTAGGTGTGTTTGGTCTGGTAGTTTTTGTGCTTCTATAGGATTCCTGCTTAATCATAATCAACCTCTCTAGGGATATGGCAACATGAGCCTTCATTTACAACTATCTGAGATTTTTTCCTACCATTGTATATCCTTCCCATATTAGTTCAATTATTAGCGCAACTCACTCTGGATCAGGGCTGGCCCTAACCATTTGAGGTCTGCCTAGGGTGGCAGCATTTGGCTGGGGAACACAGCATGGCAGGAGATGTCTAAGGCCCCTCCTCCCTAAGGTCTGACATCTGAGCAAATCAGGACCTTAGGCCCCTCCCCATTCATCATGTGGTGCACCAGGGAGGGAAAGACCCATCATTTTTGATGGGTGGACCTCGGACCTGAAGGGACAGTGCTTCACTCCAGCTCCCAGTGTCTACCAAAGGTACGGGGGGTTCGGGGAGTGGAGGTGGGATTTGGGGAGCATCTGGTGGCAGGAGGGAGTGGGCAACTCACTCTGGATCAGGGCTCACTCTGGATCTCCTGCCTTTTTTTTCCTCTGGAGGAAGGGGGAAGGGTAGGGCCTGGTTTGGGGTGGGCTGCCATGGGCAGGAGGGAGTAGGCATCTCTCCTGCCTTTTTGGGGGGAGGAAGGGGGAGGGGAGGGGATGATTGAGGGGGGCTGTGGGGTGGGGGTCCAGCACCAGGTGGGGGCATGGCGTGGGGGTATTCAGCCAGGCAGGAGGGAGTAGGCATCCCTCTGCCATTTTTCCTTCCTGGTCATGGTACTGGTTCGTAGGGGGGTCATTGGGGGAGGGCCATCGGCGCAGGGGGGGGGGCTTTTTTTAATGGGGCAGATTATGGTGTGAAATGCATGCACAACATTTGTGCCATAAAAAAAAGCCCCAACAGCAATGACAGGAGGCTGCTTCCCCTGTCACTGCTGTTAGGGCTCTGCACATGTATCAGTCACTCACTGAGTGATTGATCAGTTGGGTTTACATGCAAATGATTTGCACCTCTGTACAAATTATTTGCATGCAAACTTGGTAGCACATCAATCGCTGGTCCACAGTTGGCCAGAGAATCAGCCAACAGCGATCCAGTCGGTATTACCAACTGACTTTAGCGCATCTAGCCCAAAGTCTCTTAAGTTCAGAGACAAACTTTCCATCATCCTCAGATCTTCAATGCATATATACATCTACTTGCACTGTTCTCAAACACAAGTCCAGGCCTCCTAAATAGGATTCTTATAAAGCCCAAAGTTACAGCTTCTCCTACCTCTGCTGACTTCTCATGACTTCCATACACACAGGTAAGAGAAACCCAAACTTCATGGCCACTTCCCTCCTCCCATAGCCTCTCCATCAGGTGCACTCCTAGAGCCTTCTTGCCTCGGACCCCCTTCTGGAACCCTTTTCCTTCGGGGCCTCCCTGAATGACTACTCTAGGGCATATGAACTCCTTGCTGCCTGAGCCCCGCCCTTCTGACTTGGAACCTGTTGCAGTTTAATGCCACCTGCTAGATGATAGCTTAACTGCCACCTCAGTGAGGGAGTATTTCCGTAGATATTTGCTACTATGCCACTCACTCCCTCACAGTATTATGGATTGTATTGCTGTTTCATTACAACTGGACATATACTAAATTTAAAGCCCCTCTCAAAACTAATTTAATTACCAAAGAATATGGAGATTTCATCTGAGAAGGGACTGTATAGTTGGTGCCTTTCTCCACTAACTCCTTCTGACTCACATTTTCTGCTTTCTTTTTCTGTTTTTAGTATTTATATCCTACTTGCGTGAGCAAGGAATCAATCTAAGAAGGTTATTAAAATCATCAAATTTCTAATCTTAAAATATTTACTAAAGAGAGGTTTTTAAAGCTTTTCAAAACAGTAGATAATCAGTTAACTTTCCAGTTTGAATTGAATTCTAGATTTTACTAAATTATGAAAATTTCCATGGTTAATAGATAAAAGAACTAACATGTCTAATAGTAGGAAAACCAGTTCAAGTGTAGATCCAAAACAAGAAGAAATCTGAGCACAGGTATAGCTTGAGTTGAGTATGAGAGAGTGAACAGCAGCCATATCTTGTTTCAAACACTAGACAAACCACCTTTTTTTTCCCATCATATTTATTAAATTTTCAAAAAATACAATCAAGTACAATAATGCAGCACAGAAGCAAAGCTGTCATATACAACAAAACAAACAGCAAAGACAGTGTCACCCATTTACCCTCCCCCCCCCATCCCAAGAATGTAAGGGAAAAAACTCAAGTCAGAGGCAACCAAGTAAGACATGGCTGCGCACATGTGGAGTTAAGGTATCCAAAAAGGGCTGCCAAATAGTAAGCAACACTCGTCCCTGTTTAGTATCCCAGTCAGACAGATGCATGGTTTCCATAGTCAGGAGGTGTAGCATAAGCAAGCACCAGTGGCCATAAATAGGACTCGGGGGACCTACCCAAAGAAAAAATAACCTTCAGGCCCAGGAGAATCACCCATTGAAGAAAACCCTTAAGACCTCTGGTATAGGATGTTGAAGGTCAAAAAGCCAAAACAGACTATAACTATTACAGTGCCATCTGGTTAGCCGACCCTGGAGAAGATAGCAGACCAGAAAGTTCACACCAGGGGACAGTCCCAAAACATGTGTGACAGGGTGGCATTAGGGTAACCACACTTCAGGCAAGAGCCTGCAGATACGAGTGTTGCTCTATACGCGCGCCAAGGTGCTATGTACAACCTACAAAGAAATTTGTAGCCCATTTCAAAATAGGAAACATCAGGCAAAAGGCCATGAAGCAGTTTCAGGAAGCGTTGTATATGACGGCCCTGCAACTTAATCTTCAATTCAGTATTCCAAGCCTGTACCATCTTAGCATACTGTAAAGGCGAAAATCCCAACAGTGAATGGCGAAAATATTTAAGTGGTACCATCAGCTGGGCATTTAACCAATAAACATCAGGCAGGTTTTCATATACCATAGCAAGTAGTGCCAAGGAAGGCAAAGAAGTCACATAGTGCCAGAGTTGGAGATAAGAAAATATATCCAATCTACTCCAACCATAAGCAGTGAGGACTGGAGGATAGCGAATGTTACACCCATCTTCAAGAAAGGATCCAAAGGCGACCTAGGGAATTATAGACTGGTCAGCTTAACCTCAGTTCCGGGGAAGATGGCCGAATCATTAATCAAGGATAGTATCAATGAGCATATAGAAAAAAATAAGCTGATGAGAACAAGCCAGCATGGTTTCTGTAATGGTAGATCATGCCAGACGAACCTACTGCACTTCTTTGAGGGGATAAGCGAACAGTTGGACAAGGTGACCCCATAGACGTAGTGTACCTAGACTTCCAGAAAGCCTTCGACAAGGTACCTCACGAGCGCCTATTAAGGAAACTGTGGAACCACAGAGTGGAAGGGGACATACACAGATTGATCGGAAACTGGCTGGTGAACAGGAAACAGAGAGTAGGAGTGAAAGGTCACTATTCTGATAGGAAAGGGGTCACGAGTGGTGTCCTGCAGGGGTCAGTGCTGGGACCGCTCCTGTACAATATATTTATTAATGACCTGGAAGCAGGGACAAAGTGCGAAATTATAAAATTTGCGGATGACACAAAACTATCTGGTAAGGTTAGCACAGTTGAGGAATGTAGAGAACTCCAAAGGGACCTGAACAAACTGAGTGAGTGGGCTACTAAATGGCAGATGAGCTTCAATGTGGAGAAATGTAAAGTCATGCACATGGGGAAAGGAAACCCGATGTACAATTACACAATGGGAGGGATACCTTTGGGGGAGGGAAATCTAGAAAGGAACCAATGTTCCCTCTAAGGATTGATGAGGTGTGTGCAAAAAAAAATATGCATGAGCGACAAGTTATATACTCCACAAATTTATGAGCAGGCGCAGAGGACGCATTTTTAAACAAATGTAGTTTATCCTTGTACTCCTTATGTAATTTTAATCATCTATGGATATGTTTGTATGTTTATTGTTCAAATGGTTTTATTTATTTCCCCAAATTTATTTTTGTTATACGCATTGAAAATATTTGATATTGCATTTAAATCAAAATCTCAATAAACTTGAAACTTGAAATGAGTGCCCGTGAGATTGTGGGAGGGTTAAATACTCAAAGCTTAGAAGAATAACAATTTACTTAAAGTTTTTGCTACGCCAGCTTTCTGGTATCTTTACATACAGTGGCGTACCTAGCATATGTAACACCCGGGGCCCATCATTTTTTGGCACCTCCCCCCCATCTGTAAGAAAAACATGATTTTTAGTAACAAACCACACGTCACACATGAGTACCTAGGAAAAGGCAGCATCTTACATATTGCAGTGAGCAGTACATCAATACACCCATTGTAAAACTAAACAAGCCAGACCAGCACAGATCAATCCTACACCGTCAAACCTAACAGAAAACCATGTCTTTCGAACACATAGAACACAGAAAACACCTTCGCCTAGTATGGAATATGTCATCTCAAACTAACCCCCTCACTCTTTTACAAAACTGTAGTGTGGATTTTAGCCACAGTGGGAACAGCCCTGACGCTCATAGAATTCTGAGCATCAGAGCTGCTACCACCACGGCTGGCGCTAAAAAACGCTCCACAGTTTTGTAAAAGGGGGGATAAAATAGAAATACACAGCTTCAACGCTCTAGCTCAGAGGTGCCCGAACTTTTTGGGCTTGCGAGCTACTTTTAAAATGACCAAGTCAAAATGATCTACCAACAATAAAATAAAAAAACACAAATCACACTATACGCTGAGAAAATGTTAATTATCATTCCTATTCTGGGTTTTTTTCAAAGAGGTCAAGGCAGATGACTCTATGCATTGTCACCTCAGTAACAACCATACATAAATAGACAAATATACCCCCCATCCTTTTTATTAAACCACAATAGCAGTTTTTAGCTCTCGACGCTCATAGGCTCCCTGCGCTAAAAAACACTATTGCGATTTAGTAAAAGGGGGCCATAGTGCAAAATATAGACAGCATATATAAATTCAGACACATTTTGATCACTAAATTTAAAATAAAATCATTTTTCCTACCTTGTCTGGTGATTTCATGAATCTCTGGTTGCACTTTCATCTTCTGACTGTGCATCCAATCTTTCTTCCCTTCTTTCAGCCTGTATGCTTCCTCTCCTCCAGACCTCATTCCCTCCCCCTAACTTTTTCTTCCTCTCTCCTTGCCCTTTCTTTCTTTTTTTTCCTCTTGATGCCCCCTTTCTTTTTTTCTGTTTCCCTTCTATCTCCCTGCCTACCCCCTTTGTTTCTCCCTACCCTCCACAAAGCCACTGCTGCCACCATCGGGGGAAACAGGCCCCAAAGCCACCGCCGCAACCATCAGGGGAAACAGGCCCCAAAGCCACCACCGCGGCTGCCCCAAGCTCTCTCTGCTTCCCACCGAGCCGACTAGCATTCCCCCGATGTCAATTCTGCCGTCGGAGAGGAAGTTCCGCCCAGCCAGGCAGCGATTGGCTGGCCCGAACTTCCTCTCTGACTGCAGCCTTAGGGCGGGTGCACAGCCGGGGCGGACCGCCCCCCCCCCCTTGGTAGGACACTGAAGACGTGGCAGCGGCTCCTCTCACGAATCCCCACCTGCGTCGGAAGTCCGATGCAGTCGGGGATCTTGAGAGGAGCCGCCGCTGCATCTTTTAACTTTAAAATACAGGCCGCCGCCGCTTCCTCTCACCTCCTCCCACCCTCAAGTGAGCAACAGAGGAAAGCGTATGAGCGACGCCACTGAAAATAATGAGCGATCGCTCATGCGCTCACCTTAGAGGGAACACTGAAAAGGGACTTGGGGGTTATGGTGGATAAAACAATGAAACCGGCGGCACAATGCGCTGCGGCCTCAAAAAAGGAAAACAGAATGTTGGGCATTATCAAGAAAGGTATCAAGTTTCAAGTTTTATTGAATATTTGATGAATCGCCTATTACAAAATTTCTAGGCGATGTACATTAACAAAATAAAAGTATTCAAGAGGCTAAAATATAACAAATAATGACAAATTACACATTACACTTTATATAAAACCTACATGAGGGGTAAGGAATAGCATAAAGTTACACTGTTGGGTTCGGAAAAAAAGGGAAAAAACAAGAGGATGGGTTTAACTTTATCAGAACACAAGCTAAAGCTGTCTTTAAAGGAAGTGAACGCTTTGAAATTCAAAAGACTCTTTAAGTAAGTAATTTTAAAAAAGATAAAGCAATAAGATTCAAGCCAATATTAAAAAGCGTTTTTAGGTCAGTCAGAAGTAAAAGCATCTTTAAATAAATAAGTTTTTAACAATTTTTTAAAAGTTGTAATGTCCTGTTCCATTCTGATATACTGGGGAATTGCATTCCACCATTGTGGCCCCATTACTGTAAACATGTCGGCTCTTCGTGTACCTATGATTTTCAGTGACGGTACTGTTAACAGATTTTGTTCCGATGATCGTAATGGGCGTTGGGATGTGTAAGGGATTAATGATTTTGAAATAAATTGTGGTTCATTGTATAATAAAGTCTTAAAGATGAGAAGCATTGTTTTGAACAGTGTTCTGTGACTTATAGGTAACCAGTGAGCGTCTTTAAGTAGTGGAGAGACATGATCGTATTTTTTTGCATTATATATTATTTTTATAGCAGTATTTTGGATGGTCTGTAATCTCCTTTTTTCTTTTTGTGTAATATTAATAAATAAGGCATTACAATAATCAATTTTCGATATAACAAAAGCGAGGAGGTTATCCTCCCGCTGTATAGGGCGATGGTGCGACCGCATCTGGAGTACTGCGTTAAATACTGGTCGCCGTATCTTAAGAAGGATATGGCGATACTGGAGAGGGTCCAGAGAAGAGCAACAAAAATGATAAGGGGCATGGAGAATCTTTCGTATGCTGAGAGACTGGACAGGCTGGGGCTCTTTTCCCTGGAGAAGAGGATGCTTAGAGGGGATATAATAGAAACTTACAAGATCATGAAAGGTATAGAGAAGGTAGAGAGGCACAGATTCTTCAAACTGGCAGGGGCAACAAAAACTAGAGGGCATTCGGAAAAACTGAAAGACAGATTCAGAACAAATGCCAGGAAGTTCTTCACTCAGAGGGTGGTGGACACCTGGAATGCACTTCCGGAGGAGGAAGTAAAGCAGAGTACGATTTTGGGTTTCAAAATGGAACTGGACAAATTCATGAAGGAAAAGGGGATTGAAGGGTATAATTAGAGGGTACTATACAGTACAAATACTTTAGAGTAATAGATCACGTACAGGTCATTGACCTAGGGGGCCGCCGCGGGAGCGGACTGCTGGGCATGATGGACCTGTGGCCTGACTCAGCAGAGGCAATTCTTATGTTCTTATGAGTAACTGGGAAAGTGTTAGTAGAGTACCCTCATCAGTAAGGATCTGATACAATAGGAAATATTTCCCCTCCTATCTGCCAGAAATCCAGCAGCTGTCATACATGGAAAAAAGCAGCCATTTCCACAGATGGGCAAGAAAGGTGTAGTCTGAAAATCTAATTTCAACTGGGCACACACTTTCTTTTTTTTTTTTTAATCTTTATTGATTTTTAAACTTTGACAATGCAATACAATTATCTGAACATAAATATTTCATAAAACGCATTATTAAACATACAATTTATACTTAGAACAATCATTTTCTCTCCCCTTACCAAATTACTACAATAAGACAAATTATGTAATTATAATATAATTAAGTATTTTAATAAACAAAATCTTTCCCTCCCCCCTCCCTCCCCTGGATGTGTAAGGAATTCTACCAACCTCAAAAAATAAAATAAATAAATACATTACAATTATTATGATGTTACAAATATAGTCAATGGACTACACACTCTATTAAATGTACTGCTAAACCCCAAACACTCTGCATTCATTTTTTTAAAAATTTACGGTATATGTGGTACAAACATTTGTCCACCAAAACGTGTAATTTAGTCTGTCATACCTCTTCCAATTATGTGTAATCAATTAGATAGCTATTCCTGTCATTATCATAAAAAGTTGACTTTTATATTTATCCAAAGAAGGTTTGACATGTAAAAACGTACCACAGATTATGGCTTCACATGTTAGGGGAATTTCTGAATCAAGAATAAGATTAATTTGTTGCCAAATTGATTTCCAGAAATTAAGTATCAAAGGACAATAATATAACAGATGATCCAAAGTCCCTATATCATTATGACATTGCCAACATCTATTAGACCTGGAATTATCTAACTTTTGTAAACAAACTGGGGTCCAAAAAATCCTATGCAATAAAAATAACCAAGTTTGTCTCATAGATGCTGACCTTGTACACTTCAACCTCCAAGACCAAATTCGTGTCCAACGAGATACAGAAAATACTGTTTTATCTCGATGCTCCAAATGTCTCTAAGAATATTTTTTGGCTTTTTATTCAAAAATTTAGAAATTAATTTATACTACTGGGTAGTCTGATGTCCTACTAAATCTGCCTGGTAACAAAGGATCTGCAAGCTGTAATAATTTTTTTAATTTTTCCATTCAGGGAACCCACTCCGAATGGCCTGCTTCAACTGCAACCACCTATATTGTTGAGACCTCAGAATGCCAAATGATTGTTGTAGTTGTATAAAATCAAGCAGTTTTCCATTAGAAATAACATCATCGGTATACAAACCTAAGGATTAGATTAGATTAGATCATCCAATGTTAGAATACCTGCCTGCATCCAATTCTTCCAGGAGATCCCAGCACCGCCCACTGGTATCTTGGAGTTTAACCATAAGGACTGAAAAGTAGATTTTATTATAGGAATATCTGTTAATTTATCAATAAATTTAATTGTTTTCCATGTGTCTAACATTATTATGTTGTCTTTAGCATATCTAGGTATACTGATACTTAATACATGAGATAATCTCATTGGAGACATAATTTTCCATTCTAGATATAGCCAATCTGGATGATGTTTCATGAGCTCGTGGAGGATCCAGTACATTCCCTGGTGCATTATATAGGCCTGATGATACCTATAAAAGTTAGGAAAATTTACCCCATCCTCTGCAATTGGTTTTTGCAAAGATACTAAAGCAATTCTTGCATTTTTCCCCAGCCAAATAAATTTTAAAAAAATACTATTTAATTTCTTATAAAAGGACCCCTGAAAATAAACGTACCCATTTGATAGCAAACCACAGGAAAAATCATCATTTTTACTGTTTAAACTCTCCCCCACTAAGACAAATGTAATGGGTGCCGTTGCTCACACATTTCAGTGACTTCAGCAATAAGGATTTTTCATTTACTTTTATCATTTTTCCAACGTTTTCTGAGTCCAAATACCTAAATATTTTATGCCCTCTTCCTTCCATAGGAAAGGGAATTTATCAAATAATCCTTTGGAACAATAAACGTCTAAAGGAAGAACTTCTGATTTACTCCAGTTTATCTTATATCCTGAAAATTTCCCAAATCTTTCAATCATATTAAGTAAATGTGGAATGGTTGTTTCAGGATTCCTCAAATGAAGCAAAATATCATCTGCATAAGCAGAGACTTTGTATTCCCGACTTGCATAAGGAATACCCTGAATCTCCTCTGTCTGTTGAATAGCCAATAACAAGGGTTCCAAAACAATAACAAACAGCAGAGGAGATAATGGACATCCCTGTCTAACTCCCCTCTCCAGACGAAAGCATTCTGAAAAAAGTATTATTAATATATAATCTGGCAAAGGGGAAACTATACAAGGTTTGAATCATTTGTATAAATCTAGAACCAATACCAAACCAATCCATAGCTTGTTTCTTAAAGGTCATTCCACACGATCAAAGGCCTTCTCTGCATCCAAGGAAACAGAGAAAGATGGATCATCCATGGCTTTTCTTAAATTCAACATATGAAAAGCCAATCTAGTGTTATTAGAAGAATACCTTTGAGCAACAAACCCCGTTTAAGGCATACCAATGATGTAAGGGAGAGCCTTAGCCAAGCATAAAGCCAATAACTCAGCCAAAAGTTTTCCATCCACATTTATCAAAGAAATAGGCCTGTAATTTGAAACCAACATGAAATCTTTATTTGGCTTTGGTAAAACAATAGTTAATGATTCTGCCATAGTACCTGATCTACAACCTTTAGTTAGTTCAGCCTGATATAATTTAAAAGATGAGGTAATAGGGTAATTTGGAATGACTTGTAAAACTCTACAGTGAAACCATCACCACCTGGAGCGGATCCAACTCTAAGGGACTTTAGCATTGTTTGTAATTCTTTTATTGATATAGGTGCCTCAAGACTTTCTCTTATATGATCAGAAATTTTTGGTCCCTTAATTAAATTCAAAAATTCTAAACCTTCATTTTCATTATTTGACTAAGACTCAGAAGAATACAAAGCTTTATAAAACTCCAAAAACTGTTTTAAAATACTTGCAATTTGAGGGTGTCTCACCTTTTTCATCTTTAATCGCAACAATTTTTACTTTTCTTTTTTTAGCTTTGAGATAATTAGCTAAAATTCTTCCCGCCTTATTCGAGTTTCCATAATATAAAGCTTGCTGAGAAAACAATTCTTTTCTAGCCAATTGAGAGGAAATCTCATTGTATTTATATTTAGCTTTTAAAAGAGCCTGTAAAATTGATTGTTCCCATTTTAAAGCCAGTTGTGATTCTAATTCTTTAATGTTTTGTTCAAGATCAGAAAAATCCTTTATAAGTTGTTTCCTAATATGAACCGAATATGAGATTATTTGTCCCCTCATGGTAGCTTTAAAGGTATCCCATAAGGTTTCCAATGAGATTTCCTCTGAGGTATTAATTTGAAAATATTCATTCATTTTTAATTGGAATTCTTCAAGGAATTTTGAATCTGCAAGCAATGTAATATTAAATCTCCATACAGGTCTACTAGAATCTTTATCTGCGAGTTTAAATTCAATCCACTTGTTGCCAGGTGGATTTCAAGGAAGCGAGAAAAAAATAATAGGGGTTCCCCCGGAAAGCAGTCACAACTCGAGGTGTTTGTAAGAGATAATTGAAATGATAAGGTTTCCAAAACTGTAACTCTACCGGAGTCCATGAGAAGTAGGATGTAAAGAGAAACCAATCATATATATGCCGCATATCTCTACAAATCTCCACAAAGGCAACAATCCCAGTACATCCCCGTCAATCGGCAAAGCCACCAGGCGCAAAGGAAGGTATGGACGGCCACCCAATGAATGAAACCCAAGTAACATTTTTTCCAATTGACACTCCACACTCCTAGAGAAGGTCAGGGGCAGCATTTGGTAAACATAGAGCCATTGAGGAAGTATCATCATATTATAAAGAGCAATGCGCCCCATCAAGGAAATGAGAAAATGCCGCCAAGTCTGCAAGCGTAATTTGGTCTTGTCCAACAAGGGCTATATATTAAAATCATGTAGGTTGGTGATATCCTGCGGAATCGTAATCCTCAAATATACAATTTTCACGGGCGCCCAGGTTAATGGGAAGGGACCATTCCATTGTGCTGGCAAAGTTGATTGGAATGGGAGGACTACTGATTTCTGATAGTTCAACAAGAAACCAGAGTGACAACCATACTCAGCCAAGGCATCAAGCAGATGAGGCTAAGAACATAAGCAAAGCCTCCGTTGGGTCAGACCTGAACTTTCTGGATTTGTCAAGATAAGCATCAAATCATCTGCAAATGCCAAGGCTTTCAACTCATAGTCAGTAATATGGAGGCCAGTGATGTGGACATCCCACTTCAAGGTTCTCAAAAAGGTTCTAGATATAAAAGAAACAGTAACGGGGAGAGGGGGCACCCCTGACAGATCCCCCGTGAGATTGATAAGTATTGACGCACGAGGGACAGCATATAAAGTATGTAAACTATCCAAAAACCAACCAGATATGCCCATGTGAGACATCGCAGAGAAGAGGAAGGACCATTCCACCCGGTCAAAGGCCTTGTCTGCATCCAGACTGGCCAGCAACTCGGATGTTGCAGTCGCCTGGCCTCTCACCAGAGCAGTCAAAATCTTACGCACATTAAGTACGGACTGGCAGCCGCACACAAATCCAACTTGCTCCTCACCTACAAGCAGGGGTAAATAGGACACCAATCTATCTGCCAACACCCGCGCATAAATCTTAAGGTCCACATTGAACAGGGAAATAGGGCGATAAGATTCGACATACAGAGGATCTTTTCCCAGTTTTGAAATTAGAGTAATAAGGACGTCTGTAGTACCTAGAGGAAAAGAAGCATCATCCACAAAAGTATTGAAGTAATGCACCGGTGCAACCGGAAGATGATAAAAGAAGTAATTTTTTCTGCGGTAAACCCATTGGGTCCAGTTGCCTTGCAAGTGGACAAAGACTTGATAACCTGTTGAATTTCCACCGCTCTCAAAGGCGCATTCAATGAGTCAAACATCTGTGGGGTTAAATGCGGTTGTAAACAGACAGGAAAAATAGTCACAAAAGGATTTGGAGATCCTATCGGTAGCATTAGTAATGGTCCCATTGGATAGACGAATAGAGTGAACCAACCGAGGCTCACGCCAAGACTTAGTAAGTCGAGCAAGAAAGCGCCCTGGATGGTTCCCAAAATGAAAGAATCTAAATTTTCTATAGATTGTGCCACACTTAGCCCATTCTTGCAGCAGAGTGTTTAAAACTACCTGTGCAGTCAGCATTCATTCTTTATGCGTGGGTGTAGGACGACGGAGCTAGGTCTTTTTGACACGTTGAAACTGACGTTCAAGAGAAATAATTTTAGCAGCAATACTTAAGAGAAATAATTTTAGTAGCAATAATTTTAGCAGCAGTTCCATGCAGTGATGTAAGCAATGACATCCCCACGAAGGATCGCCTTAGAGACTTCCCCAGATCTGCAGCATGCTCAGCATTGAAATGAGCATAATATGAGCATAATCTGCCGAACGTTCCACAAAATATTACTGAAAATGAGGATCATCGTACAGATAAGCAGGAAAACTTCAACCACCACCTCTGCGGCTCCCCACCTCCATATCCACTAGTACTCTAGCGTGATCAGAAATTGCCTGTGGACCAATAACAGAGGAAAGAACCCGAGAAAATAATGACTGAAATACGAGAACATAATCTATTTGGGACCAAGTAGAATGGGAGCAGGAGAGATGCGTATAATCTCTATCTGTGGGGTATAACAATCTCCAAGGGTCAACTAAATCCAGAGTAGAACCTAAGTATGAGAACCCCCTTATGAGAATTTGAAGGCTGCTGACCTGGGGAAGACCTATGTAGAGAAGGATCAAACACTTTATTCAAATCCCCTGCCAAGATCAGGGGGCCTGCATCTGATCCCAAAGCAGTCTGAACCAGGGATTGATAAAAGGCATGCTCATAGATAGTGGGAGCATACACTACTAGTAGATTAAAACTGAATGCTCTCAGAGTCACCTCCAAGAGCACAAAGTGGCCATAAGTATCTTTGGCAAGCAGTTTAGTTTTGGACTATAGACGTTTGCTAATAAGTACTGCTGCCCCACCTTTCTTGCAATCAGTAGAGGAACAGTAAACCTCTCCCACCCATCCAGTTTTTAGTTTCATTTGTTCTACATCAGACAATTTGGTTTCTTGTAAACAAGCAATATCCACCTCTTGGCGGTATAGGTAAGATAATAATTTAGCCTGTTTAATAGGAGAATTCACACCTGACATATTCCAAGTCGCAACTCTCAGCGGCAAAGCAGATTTAGCCCCAATCATCCCAGATAGAGAAAAGAGCAAGGTACAATAGATCACCTAGGGCACAGTTCTTCAACCGCCGGTCCGCAAAAAAAATTTTGCCGATCCGTGAAAGATTCAGACCCCGCCGCAGCAAAAGGTGCCGGCGTCAGCTGACGTGCAACTTCCTGTTGCCGTCGCTATGCCAGCACTCCTGCCTGCCACCACCGACTTCTCCACACCCCCAGAAAAGCACACCCCTAGGCAGCTGTGTGCCAAAGTTAAAAGCACACAGAGCTGCCACTAGCCTACAAGGCGGAAACATTTGCTGGAGAGGGAAGGGGAGAAGGGAGTAGGGGTGCTTCTGGACAAGGGAGGGGAAGGGGCTACTGCTGGCAGGGGAGAAGGGAAAGGGAAGAGAGTTACTGTTGGATAAGGGGAGGAAGAAAGGGAGAAGGTACTGTTGGACAGGGGAGGAGGAACATTGGAAGGAAACAGCTGGCAGAGAGATTAGAGGAGGGGAAGGAGTCAGGATGGAATGGAGAGATCATATGAGGGAAAGGGGGAGAGACAGAGGAATGACAAGGTAGAGAGAGATTGATGCTGGGAAGGGGGGGTCAGATGAAAAATAAGGAAAGAGGGACAAAGATGCTAGATCTGGTGTAGGAGAGAGGGGCATAGAAAGAACACAGATACCATATGGGAGGGGGAGGGGTAGAAGGCAGACAGTGGATGGAAGAGGCAGATGCTGGATTGAAGAGACAGAGGGCAGACACTGGATGGAAGAGAGTGAAAAGACGATGAAAGTAGAAACCAGAGACGACAAAAGGTAGACAAAAATAATTTTATTTCTATCTTGTGATTAGAATATATCAGATTTAAAATATGTATCCTGCTAGAGCTGATGTTAGACATAACTGGGGAGTGCAAAGCCCAGGCAGTGCGTCTTTAGCTTCCAGCTGGTTTAGGGCTCTCTCTGACCAGGAGGCAGTTGCCCTAGTTGCACTCCCCCTAACACCATTCCTGCCATGTGTGACTGTGGTATTCTGTTAGCATGATATTTGTGTAGCATTCTGTAATAATTTGGCTTATTCAGTTTTCTTGATAGTAGAGGGGATATATGTGAAGGGGAGGGGAGACGGGGGTTTTGTTGATCTTTGCCCTGTATTATTTATATTTATAAAATGACAATTGTACAGAATATTGTTTCTCTTTATACTTTAATAAAATATGTTCAATATAAAGTCATAACTATTTGAGGCTTGTGCGGATGGGATCAGATGGTTAATGGGACTGAGCTCGCGGGGACAGGGCGGCAATGGGGTTTTTAAAAATTTCAGTCTTATTAGTTTGCCGGTCCACGAAATAATTATTTTATTTCCGCCGGTCCATAGGTGTAAAAAGGTTGAAGAACACTGATCTAGGGGACACCCGGGTGCCCAGCCTTCACCAAGAGTATCCAACAGTTCAGCAGCCAAGCCTGAAAATTGTAACATAGTACATAGCCACATACAGTCACAATCATACCGTCCCTCACATTTCCATCCATCCCCCAACCCCGAAAGAGTCCCATTCCAAAATCCTCCCACCCTCTAGCCCCCCTCTACCAAAACCCCCCAATCTTTTCCAATGGCTCCAAAGTACCAGAGGAAAAAATGGAGAAACCACGTGAGAGTAGCCCCCCAGATCTCCCCCCACAATGTGCCCACAAAACAGTAATGCAAAATTATTTTAATGGAAGTCCAACACAGCAAAGATTACTAGTCAAAGAGGCTGCCTCAAAACGGGTACTTAAAATGCACAGTGTGACTAGAAAGTGCAAAGCACCGAAAACCAACCCCGCAATAACAAGGCAGCCAAAGCAACAGTCAAGTAGGAAATCCAATCAGAAATGACAGCATCAGAATTCAGCCCAGAAAAGAGGGGCTATGGCAAAGAAGCAAGCCAGGTGTGTGCCTCTTCCACGGAATGAAAAACTTACCAGCTGCCCTCAATGCTCACCTTCAGTTGGGCTGAATAGAGAAGCATGAAGCGCATCTTCCATTCCACCAAACTGGTGCAAACTTCCTGATAGGCCTGATGACAGTCAGATAGTGCCTGGGAGTAGTCTTGGAAGATCGAATGGACAAATTTTTGTAATGAAGATATCTGCATGTTTCATCTTAGAGCAATGTAAAATCTCAGCTTTTTGCTTGTAGCTGTGAAATTTCATAATAACTGGTCGAGGCCTAACTCTTCCTTCATGCTTCCAACCCAAGCGATGAGCACATTCAATCCGATACGGTCTACCATCCAGGGGTGGAGAAAATTGTTCAGTTAACCAGTCCTCCAAGACCGATGGGAACTGGGCATCTGAAAGAGTCTCTGGAAATTCCACATAGCAAAGATTATCTCGCTTCAATCTATTTTCCAGATCATCAATTTTTTTTCATGGCATCCTGCACTTGTTTCTGTAGTTGGGCAACCTCAGAATGAGAAGTTTGAGATAAGTCCTCGAGGTTGGAGACCTGCACTTCCAACTTACTGGTGCGCTTATCAATATCAGAACACATTCCATGGAGAGAGATGAGTTGTTTTGTAATCGAATGAAAGTGAGTCCAATGCGCCCACGACTGCTACGGTAATTTCATCTTTTAAAGTAGATGAAGCACTATCCAATTTTTGAGGGAAGTTAGGCACCATCTTATCTTCTGCGGCCTTTATGTGCACAGACTTGTCCTTTTTAGAGATTCTAGACGCCATCAATTCCGGAGATTTGATGATATATCTGTCCATAGGTTCAAGACACACACTGCTAGGGTGTTGAAAAACTCCAAAAACATAAAGGATGGAGGATGGTCGGAGATTCCGGGGGGGAGGGGGGGTCCTCTAGGCCAGAGGTCTCAAAGTCACTCTTTGAGGGCTGCAATCCAGTCGGGTTTTCAGGATTTCCCCAATGAATATGCATGAGATCTATGTGCATGCACTGCTTTCTAGGCAGTGCCGGGCAGACAAGTTCTGCTCCACTCAAGGCATCACGTGGTCTCTTCTAAACAAACCACCTTTAAACTTAGTTCATTTGGCAATTGACAACCAGTGCAATTCCCTCAACAGTGGGGTTGCATGGTTAAATTTCCTGCAACCAAATATGAATTTTGCTGTAGTATTATGCAATAATTATAGTCTATTATAGAGTTTCTGATGTAAACACATTTCTAGTGTATTAGGTGTGTCATTCTGCAGAATCTTTTTGGAGCTCAGGGTCTGTTCCCCTGGTAGCATTGCTCAACTAGTGTGTCACAGGAGCTTGAGCACAGGCTTTCGGTCATCCATAGAGGGATCACTGGGGTCCCACAGGGTATCAGCTGAGTTTCGTCTCCCCCACTTTCATGTTTATGGGTCCACAGGGTTCGAGGCTCAGACAGTCACTGGTATGACTGGCAGCCCGAAGATTCAGCATTGGAGGAGCAGTCCATTTGAGTCAGTGATTTTTTCTCCCACATCCTTTGCAGCTGAGGCAAGCTGCACCACATTTCCAGTACAGGTCACAGTGAGTAACACTGTTACAGTCTATGAGGAATTTTTTTGGGGGGGTCTTTAAAACCTTTTGGGGGGGGTTCTGCTTTTCCTTTAGGTTTCCTCACCTCCAAAATCCTGGAATGGCTGTCCATCCAAGCACAAGAGTATGGAGGCCGCGAAGCCTTAGAGACATAAGCTGAAGTCATCTAAAGGAGACTCCCCCACAATTCCTAATACAGCATTTTCTCAAGAATTTGTTGATCTGAAGTGGAGAGCTTATCTGGATGGATGAGAGCCCCAGGGGATGTCTGGTAGTGCACCAGGAGGCAGGCAAGTGGGTTTGGACTCCCAGGGTACATCTACCTCAGTCTCAGAGCCTGACCAGGATCCGTTGGGCCTTTCCAAGGGACTCGGACAATGACAAGTCTATTTGTATGTCTTTACTGTCGGTGCGAGCCCTCCCTTTCAGGAGATGTAGGATCACAGGCCGGTAGTCCTCGATCAAGGGGATGACCCCACAGTCTGCCGGCTGCTCAGACCCTCAGCTCTGGTTGAGCTTCTGGAGTGCTCTTTGCAGGAGTTAAACTTGTACTCCCAGCAAGTCCCCTCTACTCTCGGCTCTACAGTGAGCGGAGTGAGAGCCCAGTCTTTCTCATTTCCCTGACGTCCTGATATCTGTATATTACGGAGCATTGGGATGCTTTTGAAGGGTCCCTTAAAGTAGCCAAGATAATGGCTCACCTATATCCAATGGCACAGGAAGGTCAACAGATGTTTGTAAGACCAAGGTATATTCCCTTCCACCCCACCCCTGCCTTTGAAGGGGTCCCAAAGATTGGCTACACAAGGAATACCATGAAGTGCATTTTCAAGTACTACAGAATCTACAGCCTACTATGAACTGAAAGGTGCCTTTTTGACTTCTGAATTTTATTTGTCTGGATAAAGGTTATAGGATGAGATTGCAGATGGTTTTTACACAGGGATCCATGGGAAAGTCGCAAAGTCTTAAGCTGCACATTGCTTGCACTAAAATTGGCAACAAAAAGAGTAAGACAAAGAGGCAGCTAATTTACTATAATAAGTAAGAGGAGCCACAGTAAAGAACATACATCATGGGTGAAAAATGGACCCTACAGTCCTCTGCTGTTACACATATAAGTAAAGTAGATGCAAATACCTCCCTTGTTTTTAATATCCCACCGAAGGGCTATTTGATGAACATTATTCTCTGTTTACCCTATTGCACTGTTGCACTGCAACAGAAGAAACAGTGTAATTAGTTTCTTGGAGTATTTCTACAGCTCTAAATTTTTGACAGGCCGAAGGTGGTGAGTGGTGAAAACAATAATACAGTGAAATGATTTGTGTTGCAAAAGAGATGCTTTTGTTTGATTTGTAATTTTATAACTGCCAATAATAGAGCTCTGCATAATATTTTCCAGAGTTCTAAGGATAGTATGTCAAGAGAATTAATCATGTGTAGAAATTATAGAGTCTCTCTGTGACTAACCTACGTACTTATGTAGAAACGCAACATGATCATGAAAATAGACAAGGTTCATTTAGTTGAATATAAATGTTAAAGGTGAAATTTGATCTTACTGCTAATTTCCTTTTCTTAAATCCTGCTAGACCAGGCAAGTGGGTTATGCTCCCCAGCTAGCAAACTAAAGCAAAGAATACAGCTTTTAATGGTATCACTAGTATAAGGAATGGTGGAATCCTGGAACTTGATCAGTATCCTATTGACAAAGCAGACCCAATGCATTATAAATAAACCTTCAGAAACCCAATCCCCACAAGAACAAAGCCACCAAAAATTCCTCTAGGTTACATATGTAGAAACATGAAGGCAGATAAAGGCCAAATGGCCCTTCCAGTCTGCTCATCCTCAGCATCCACTAAGAGACCCCACATGTCTGTCCCACATCTTCTTGAACTCAGACAGTCTTTGTCTCCACCACCTCTACCAGGAAACTATTCCACACATCTACCACCCTTTCTGTAAAAATGTATTTCCTTAGATTTCCTGAGCCTATCACCTCTTAACTTCATCCTATGCCCTCTCATTCTGAAGTTTCCTTTCAAATTAAAGAGATTTGCCTCATGCACATTTTTGCTACATAGATATTTAAAATGTCTCTGCCATCTCCCCTCTCCCGCCTTTCCTCCAAAGTATACATATTGAGATCTTTGTCCCCCATATATGCCTTATGACGAAGACCACTGACCATTTTCAGTAGCCTTCCTCTGGACCATCTCCATTCTGTTTATATCTTTTTGAAAATGGTCACATTGAAACATAGGTCATATGGTCTATTTGCTTTCATGTTTATAATCTGCCTATCCATGCCATCTACTATCCCTTTGAGGCAAAATGTACTTATCCCAAGCTTTCTTGAATTCGGAGACACAAAAATGTATCTATCCCCACCAGAAAGCCATTCTGCATATTCACCACCCTTTCTGTGAAAAAAGTATTTTCTGAGGTTACTTCTTAGTTTATCCTATGCTCCTTCATTCCAGAGATTCCTCGCCTCATGCATTTATGCCACGAAGGTTGAAACAGGCATCTTAGATACTGGAAGAAAATTGAGGGGGAAAAACCTAAAATCTTAATCTTCTTGGCTGGGTCCTGGTCTGGGCCAGTAGAATTCAAGGAAAGGAAATTAGCAGGAACAAAAAATGGTACCTTTATCATGCTAGATCAGTCCAGATGAGTAGGACGTACCAAAGTTTTAAGGACTTGAGTGGATGGAAGACAAACTTCATGTTGCTACTATTTAGGTTTTTGCCAGGTACTTGTGACCTGGATTGGCCACTGTGACTACAGGATACTGGGCTAAAAGGACCATTGAGGATGTTCTTTTGTTCTTATGTTCCATGCCATCACCTTTTCAAGGCGCCATTCCTTTTACTTTAACTTGTGTTGTTTGATTAGGGGGGGGGGGAGTTCTTTGTCTTGTGTTCTACTACCCTGCCCCATGCTGAGGGCAATGCCCATACTCTCATTGAATGTGGCTTAAGAATGACAGAAATCTTTATCTACCAGATACTGACCAACTGTTAACTCTAATCTTCCAGGTCACTGAAAATTCAAAATTGTTCCACTTTTATGCAGCCTGCCAAGTAGAGAACAAAAATAAAATATTCTGACTAAAGAAAAAAAGGAATCGTTAGTCCTAGGTGCCTGACTAAAACCCCAAGAAAAATAAGGAGCCATAAGAGGATTAACCCACCATTCATAAGAAGGTCAGAATTTTGCACAACAGCACAATCCATTGTGGAGGCTAAGGATGGGCACTATAGAAGAGGCCTTGCAATACTGAGCTCCATCTAGGTGAGCATATATATAGACCTAGGAAGAAATCTGAAACATTTCAAGGGCAACCCTATTAGTACACTTAAATCTGGGTTGAGAACCTACCACAGAAATAGTGGTGGAGGGATAGGAGAATTTTCCAGACCTAACGTGAATTTGACAATGTCTGGGAGGGCCATTAGATAACTTGCATGTCATGCCATCTCTCCCCTCCCCATAACCAGTTTAAACTGAAACTCTACCAAAGTTAGTCAAGGCCAGTCCTTAATCCAGATCTCTTTGCTAATACCACCAAAAATGTCCAGAAGACCTGTTAGAGAAGTTGAGAACCCTTGACTTGAAAATCAACACTCAGAACAGATTCCAGACCTGAACAAATTCTGGGGAAGCAGAATTCCTACACATTCAAATTGCATTTGAAATTATAGCTGAAGTATTTGACTCCTTAAATGGGTCCTCTCAAGGCCAGGCTGTAAGTCAAAAGGTATGCAAGTTCTCCATGAGTACTTCGCCTTGGCAAAGAAGCTTTGGATCCTGGGTGGCTGTTGCAGATCTGTGCAAGAAACCAGATAACTCATCTGACTTGTGGTCAGGGAAGAAAAAACTAAGGAACTTGCAAGGCTAAGGTTGGATTGGAACATCCTAACCAGTGGGCTGCTCCCTTTTCCCCCATTGTGTAAAACTGGGCATCCTATCGTCGTCGTCCCCCCCCCTGAATCCTAACATTACAGCATTGCCCAGAAGTCCAAAGGGACTCGGATCCAATTTTGGAGGCTTAGAACATTTGAGCCACTAATATCTACCTGCACATTCTGCTTATATTCTGCATACTGAAAGAGCAGAGTGACTTCTGAGCTATGATTATACTCAAGTCTCCCCTTATTTGTAACCATAAATCTCAGACATGCATTGTCTGCGAGAACCAGGGACACTGTGTCCTGAACAATCAGAAAGGACTTTTCCTCTCTTGCAAACGGCTCTAATTTCTCAGTCTGCTGAAGTACTAAGGAGCCTATAGAGTAGACTGTGATGAGAGCTTCTTTGATCCGTTGTCATGACATCTGTAGTGTGTCCACCTTGAGCAGGTAAAAGAAGTGGTTCTAAACTTCCTGAAGCAAGAAACAATGGCCTTTCTCTGACCCTAATATCATATAGGCTGGGTCCTGGAGTTTCCTCCCTCTGTAGAGCTTCCTTTCCTGAAAGCTTTGTGAATCAGCATGCCCTGAGCCAACTCTACAGCCCTTCTAGAACAGAGTCCTCATGACCCTCTCGGGCATCACCTTTTATCATCCGCAATAATGATACTATTTTCAAGATATGGAACAACAACTTTTTATGACAGACTAGCTGGAACCCAGAAAGCTCATCTTCCTCTTTAGGGAAGTGTCCTCTTCTTCAGGAAAAGCTTCCAAGTAAGCTAGTCACCCTATCCTCTACTGTCTTCCAATTCCTCATCTAGGAAAGAGGCAGAAACTGGCCTAACCGGGGACCCTGGAGCCTTCCAGGCCTTTTTAGTATGCTTTGAACCTGATTGTCCCTCTGAGATAGGGCCCCTAACCTTTCTTGTTCCAACTAACAGAAAACTCAGACTAGAATCTGCTATCCCTGCAAGCATGCTGAGATTCCTGCAAATTCTAAGAACCCAGCAGAGAAGAAGAACCCCACTGCTACTGGTAGGGGTTCCCCTGTCTCTGCCTCACTGCCAGCTGTGTGGGAGAGCCACAGTTTGAAAACATAATGGTCTTTCCCACCAATGAGAAATCCCCAGGTGTGATAGCCCCGGAGTACCTGACAAGCTTCAATGCCAGCATATACATGCAGCCACTGAATAGTCTTCCTTTGAAATTGGTGCCCTCTCCTCAATGCAGAAGGACCCAGTCTCAGAACTGATACAATAGTTACCACATGCTCTTCACCTCCTGCTGGAAAAGTCTGACCGGGCTTGTTCCCTCTGGGGTCAGATGATCATTATAGGAAATCTCTTACCATTGACTGAACTGCTTCCAGCCTCCCTTTGAACCAAGGTCTTCATCTCATCTCAAATATCTCACTTGGAAAGTAGTATTTCTCATCTCCATTACTTCTGCTCATCGAGTAAGCAGCTTCAAGCGCTGGTGGTGAACCCATCTTTTATAGTGTTCCACCATGGCAAAGTAGTGCTTTGTACCTATCCAAAGTTTTTCCCAAAGGTAGTCACTGAATTTCATCTCAATTGATTGTGCTTCCAGTGTTCTTTCCCAAGCCTCATTCTCACCCTGGAGAAATAGGTCTTCATACTTTGGATTGCAAACGAGCCTTGGCTTATTGCTTACAGTGAACTCAGCCACTGTACATTTCCTTTGATCCCAACAAGTTGGGATGGCCTTTATCCAAGAGAACTATTTCCACATGGTTGGCGGCCTATATTGCCTTCTGTTATGCTCAGACTTAAGGGACGTGTCACAGCTCACAAAGTCCGAGCTATAATAATAATAATAATAACTTTATTTTTCTATACCGCCATAGTCAGACGACTTCTAGGCGGTTCACATCGAGAGAAGGCTGGACATTCAGCGAATTACAAATGCATGAGGGGGAATATTATAGAAGAAAAGTGTAGTAAGGGGAGGAAAAGTAAGAGGGGTTGTAAGGGGAAGGAAGTGAGGGGGGTTGCCTGAGAGATTGCTATGGGTTTGTAGGGGGAAAAGCGTGGTGAGCGAAGGTCAGTCTGTTTAGGTGATGAATTTGTCAAACAGAGTGGTTTTGATTGATTTTCGGAATGCGTTATAGGTCTGTCTGGTTTTATTTATGTAGTTTCCCTGCCAGTATTGTTGTTTGTTAGCTTGGAACATGAAGGTTCTGTCAAGGAAGGATTTGTATTTGCAGCCAGTGATTTTAGGATAGGCGAAGATGTTTTTGTTTCTGGTTGTTCGTGTGGGGTTGTGTAGAGTGAAGTGTGTTTGCAGGTAGGAAGGTGCTAGGCCCCAGATTTGTTTGAAGCAGATGCATGCAAATTTGAACTGAATTTGTGCTTCTATTGGTAGCTAGTGCAGTTTTTTTGTAGTATGGGCTATTGTGGTCATTTTTTCTCAGTCCGAAGATTAGGCTGCTTCAGTTGCTTTCTTACATCCCACTCCTATTGATGAGATCTGTAAAACTGCTACATGGTCTTTTGTTCAATACATTCACGTCTCACTACTGTCTGGAATCTTATTCCGGACGGGATGGTCACTTTGGCCAAGCAGTTTTGCAAAATTTATTTTCTTAATGGCCAACACTCCCTCCATCCCATTGTAGTAAGCTAGGGAATCCCACATGTGAGAATATCCTGCCTACTTGTCCTGGGATAAAGCACAGTTATTTACCCGTAACAGGCGTTACCCAGGGATAGCAGGCAGATATCCTCACAACCTATCCACTTCCCCTGGTTGGCTTCTTAGCTTGCTTACGGACCTGAGGTACTGCGAGCCTACGTCAGGCGGGAAGGCACTCACACATGAGCAGTGCAGGCAGTTACGAAGTTTCTCAAAACTTAAAGTGTCGCAGGAAAGAGACGTGAATGTGGCACAAAAAGATAACGTGGACATCATCGGCATCATGGAAACATGGTGGACTGAGGAAAACGTCTGGGACACGGTGCTACCGGGATACAAAGTATACCGCAGAGACAGAGTGGCTCAAAAAGGTGGGGGCATTGCCATATACGTCAAAGAGGGAATTGAATCTACTGGAGAGAACACGCCACAACCGATGGATAAGTTAGAATCTCTATGGGTCAAAATTCTGGGAACAAATGGACTGGAAATGAAGATCGGCATCTGCTACCAGCCCCCAGGGCAGTCTGAAGAAATTGATGGAGAAATGATGGACGAGATTAAATGAAACTGCAAGGGAGGCAACGCAGTTATCGTGGGTGACTTCAACTATCCGGGGATAGACTGGAACCTAGGCACCTCCGACTGCAGTAGGGAGACCAAGTTCTTGGATGCTGTAGGCGACTGCTTCCTGGAACAACTTGTCAAGGAAAATACAAGAGGAAATGCAATTCTAGACTAATCTATGGCCTCAAAAAGTCAGACCATATCAGCCCTTACTACAGAAAACTTCACTGGTTGCCAATAGAAGCGAGAGTCATCTTCAAATTCGCCTGCCTCTGCTTCAAAACCTTAACTGGCTTGTCCCCGATATATCTGTCTCACCACTTTGTGTTCCCTGGAACCACTCGCACGCGTAATGCCTATCTGTTTACCTACCCTTCCCCAAAGGGATGCTCCTACAAAAGATTCCTCAATAGAACTCTCTCGTTCCAAGCTGGCAGATGGACAGACTGCCTGACCACCCTCATCTCATTTGCCCCATCTTACTCATCCTTCAGGAAATCTCTCAAATCTTTCTTCTATGACAAATTTCTCGAACCCTCCCTCCTCACCAAATAAACAAATTCTACCCCCTCAATCTAAAACTTCCATCCTTTTCTAACCCCTCCCCATCTTGGCACCCTCCTGTAATTGATACTGGTTGCATTTTTTCCTGTCATTCACCACCCTGTATCCTCAGTATATATGTAACTCTCATTGCATAGTAAACCGCTTCAACCGCATTATACTGTCCCTTGCTCTATAAGTCTCTCACACTGTATTTTTACTGTATAAATACCTCTGCTGTATATGTACAATCTCTTGCATTGTAAATCTGCATTGTTCTTCACTGTATAAATACTTATACTGAATATGTACAGTCCCCTGCATTGTAAACTGCTCCCAACTGCATAGTACATTCCCTTGCATTGTATCTTCGCTGTGTTTGTACAGTCTCTTACATTGTAAACCGCTCTGAACTGTTTGTGGCATTGTGGTATACAAAAATAAAGTTATTATTATTATTAATTTTAAATGGGCTGCGAGGACCGGCACAAGGTGTAGAAGTAGAAGGGACGCTGGGAAGCAGTGATCACAATATGATCCGCTTCAACCTGGATGCAGGGAAGAAACATCGGTCCAGAACGACAGCCACGGCGCTGAACTTCCGAAAGGGAAATTACGAAGGGATGAGACTCATGGTGGGGAAGAAGATTAAGAAGAGGATAGGCACTGTAAAAACGCTAGAGCAAGCTTTAAGGACACAGTCAGCGAGGCGCAAAATCTGCATATAGCTCGTATCAACAAAGGATCCAAGAGGAAAAAGAACAAATAACTGGTGCGGCTCACTGTAGAGGTAAAGGAAGCGATCAAAGACAAGAAAACTTTGTTTAAAGAATGGAAAAGATCAAAAACGGACGAAAACTGGAAAAAGCACAAGCAACATCAACGCAGGTGTCATAAGGCGGTAAAAGGGGCCAAAAGAGACTATGAGGAAAAAAAAACATGGAGGCGAAGAACTTCAAGCTGTTCTTTCGATATATTAAGGGGAAACGACCCGCGAAGGAAGCGGAGGGACCGTTGGATGACCATGGAATAAAGGGAGTGCTAAAGGAGGACAAATAAATCGCTGACAAACTCAATACATTTTTTGTGTCTGTATTTACTAAAGAAGATTTACACAGCATACCAGAACCCATCAGGCTATATGCTAGAAACAAAGAAGGAAAGCTGACAGGACTGACGGTCAGTCTAGAGAAGGTGTATAGACAGATTGATAGGCTTAAGAGCGACAAATCCCTGGGACTGGATGGCATCTATCCGAGGGTCATCAAGGAACTGAAAGGGACCGTAGCTGAATTGCTTCAACTAATAGCCAATCTGTCGATCAAATCGGGAAAGATTCCGGAAGACTGGAAGGTGGCGAATGTTATGCCAATCTTCAAGAAAGGTTCGAGGGGAGATCCAGGAAACTACAGACCGGTGAGTCTGACCTCGGTACTGGGAAAGATGGTAGAATCGCTGATAAAGGACTGGATCATTGATCACCTTGATGGACATGGGCTGATGAGGACCAGTCAGCACGACTTTAGCAAAGACAGATCGTGTTTGACGAACTTGCTGCACTTCTTTGAGGGAATAAACAGATGGGTAGACAAGGGCGACCAGGTCGACATTGTATATCTGGATTTTCAGAAGGCGTTTGACAAGGTTCTGCATGAACGACTACTTCAGAAAATTGCAAGCCATGGGATCGAGGGTGAAATACGTGGATTAAAAACTGCTGGAGTATAGGAAACAGAGAGTGGGGGTAAATGGACAATACTTGGACTGAAAAAGCGTCACCAGTGGGGTGCCGCAGGGCTCGGTGCTTGGACCCGTGCTCTTCAACATCTTTATGAATGATCTGGTACATTGGTGATTAAATTTGCAGACGATACAAAGTTATTCAGAGTAGTGAAGACGCAGGGGGAATTGCGAAGACTTGCAACGTGACATAATCAGGCTTGAGGAATGAGCATCAACATGGCAGATGAGGTTCAACGTGGATAAGTGTAAAGTGATGCATGTAGGTAACAAAAATCTCATGCACGAATACAGGATGCCGGTACAGTGTCAGCATTGTGGTCCATCGTGGCCAGCAGTCCGCTCATGCAGTGGCCCTCTAGTCAAAGACCAGCACCCTACCTAAGTACATTCCGGTTCAGCAGGAACACGTCTAACTTGGTCTTGAAACCCTGGAGGGTGATTTCCCCTATGACAGACTCCGGAAGAACATTCCAGTTCTCTACCACTCTCTGGGTGAAGAAGAAATTCCTTATGTTCGTACGGAATCTATCCACTTTTAACTTTAGAGAATGCCCTCTTGTTCTCCCTACCTTGGAGAGGGTGAACAACCTGTCCTTATCAACTGAGTCTATTCCCTTCAGTAAATTGAATGTTTCGATCAAGTCCCCTCTCAATCTCCTCTGTTCGAGGGAGAAGAGGCCCAGTGTCTCTAATCTTTCGCTGTATGGTAACTCCTCCAGCCCTTTAACCATCTTAGTCGCTCTTCTCTGGACCCTTTCACAGTAGTACCGTGTCCTTCTTCATGTACGGCGACCAGGGCTGGACGCAGTACTCCAGGTGAGGGCGCACCATGGCCCAGTACAGCGGCATGATAACCTTCTCTGATCTGTTCGTGATCCCCTTCTTTATCATTCCTAGCATTCTGTTTTCCTTTTTCGCCACCACCGCACATTGCGTGGACGGCTTCATCGACTTGTCTATCATAACTCCAAGTCTCTTTCCTGGGAGGTCTCTCCAAGTACCTATGCAGATCTCTCATAGGAAATGGCTGCCTTGAGCTCCCGTAGTCTCTCGAGACTACGACGGGAGCTCAAGGCAGCCATTTCCTATGAACGATCTGTACGGGGCAGGAGCGTGGAAAGATTGCTCCTGGCCCAAAAACCCGCTAGACCACCAGGTAAGGATTAAGGGGGGGCTTACAGGGCTTAAAATAGCCAGGGGGAAGCGGGGGTTAGGGGCAGAACCGGCCCGAATATTATTTGTGGTTTTTTAATATTCGTGGGCCGGCTCTGCCTCTAACCCCCGAGGATACGGAGGGAGAAGTGTACTGACTTTTTTTACATTCCATCTATGACCAACCTACTCTGGTGATTTTCTCTAGATGACCAGCTTACTGGATCTTCTATTACCATGTTTCCCCAAAAATAAGAGTGTCTTTTATATTAAATTAGTCCAAAAAATGCACTAGGGCTTATTTTCAGGGGATGACTTATTTTTTTCATGTACAATGATCATCTCTCCCTTCCTTTCCTCCACTGCAAATTCTTCCTCTTTCCTTTCTCTCCCCCACATGTGCAGCATCTTTCCTTCCCTCTCACCATCCCCTTGTGCCTTCCCTCTGCAGCATCTTTCTATCCCTCCCTCCCATCCCCTCCGTGCAGCAGAACCTTTGAGCAGCATCTTTCTATCCCCTCCCATCCCCCTGTACAGCAGAACCTTTGAGCAGCATCTTTCTATTCCTCCCTCCCATCCCCCTGTGCAGCAGAATCCTTAGACAGTATCTTTCTATCCCTCCCTCCCATCTCCCCGTAAAGCAGAACCCTTGAGCATCATCTTTCTATCTCTCTCTCCCATCCTCCCCAAGCAGCAGAACCCCGCCAACCTTCCCACCACAAGACCGACATACCTCCCTCCAAACAGCAGCTTTGGAAGCACTCTAAACAGGCTGCTACATGGTCTTCTCCCGCTCGGGCCTTCCCTGTGCTGCGCCGCTGATGATATCATCAGTGATGCAATAAATTGGAATGAAAAGCACCCCACTTATTTGAATATTAAAGAAAAAGGCAATATTGTATCATGAACTCCAATATATAAAGAGCAGTAAACCTTATATATATAAGCCTAATTCATTCAAAAATTTTTTAAGATCATACGATCCTCAGCGAGGCCACCTCCCTACTCAATTTATGTTCATAGTAGGTGGTTTTACACCTCCACTCATCATTGGATCTTTATATTTTAGTTTCTTTTACATTCTTTTAAACTTTTTATATATAAACTTTTTTTTCTTTTTTTGTGCTTAAATATTTTATAAATATCAGCTAAAATAAGTTTACTTAGCTTCAATCAGCTCAATTTAGTTTACTTAGCTTCAATCAGCTCAATTTCTGGGCTCAGTTCACAGAACGGGGGATAACCGACATGTTTCACCTATGTGTTCTACAACGGTTTTTTCAAGGCTATCACTCCCTGCAATCATATAGCGGAATAGGTTAGTCTTAATTCTCACCGTATGGTCAGTCAAGCATTTCTATCTGGTTACCTAAACGATTATTTTTTTTGTCTTACCCATAACTTTCACTCCATTCCGAACAGACCAATTTCCTCTCCAGAAGTGGAGGAAGCAGTTCTAACTTCCTGTTTATAAAGAGCCCTCCCATCACCGACATCCATGACTATGGATGTCTGACGTCATGAGGGTTGCCCCTGCTTCATGAGTCATGTCATTCATGCTTTTAAACACTATTCAATTCAACTTCATAGATGACATATTATGGACGCATCCCTGAGGTTACCCTGCTAGACAAGGGTGGCCCATTCTAACTCATCATTTAAACCATCCAGTGTCACTGTATTCAAACGGTAAATCCATTTTTGTTCAATATAATTTAACCTCACTTCCCAGTTCCCTTCACTCTCCATTTCTACTGTATCTATTACCCTCCACTTCAACTGGTCCACCCTATGCTGTTTTTCAATACAATGGGGCACAATAGGGGCTTGCATGTTCATTGTACTAATTCTAGATTTATGCTCATTGAGCCGCAATTGTACAGCCCGTTTTGTCCTGCCCACATAAACCAAGTCACATGGGCACACTAGTATATATATAACCCCAGAGGATTTACACGTGGTATTATGCCAAGCTTTAATTATATATCCAGTCTGAGGATCCTTCTATTCATGGCCCTCTATGGTGGTATCACACCATTGGCACCGCTGGCATTTAAGATGTTCCCCTTTAGCTTGTAAACCATTGGCCATCCATTTAGGGGATCAATATTTGGCCAATTGTCCTACCCCTCAAAAATGCAAACATTGGGGGTTCCTCAAACCTAGTATGCAAAAATAAAATATGCCAGTACTGTTTTATCAAAGATATCATTATCTTATTGGCCTCCAAATAGGATAACACACAAACTATCCTTTTTTCCTCTACTGGTTCAGATTTATCTTGTAATAATAACTCTCTATGAACATATCTAGCCCGTAAATAAGCTGTATGTATGGCTTTCTTAGGGTATCCTCTTTGCTCAAATCTATTTTCTAGATCTTTTGCCACCACCTTAAAGTCCTCTATCGTAGAGCATACTCTCCGAGTACTTAAAAAACTGGCTGATCGGAAGGCTATATTTCAACCTTTAAGGGTGGAAACTATCAAAGTGTAAAAGGGCATTTCGTGCTATGGGTTTCCTAAAAAGGGTGGTCCTGAATTGAAGATCTTCCTTTACAATTAGGATATACAGAAATTCTATTTTATCTTTACTATATGATGCTGTAAATTTTTAAATTGGGATTTTGAACATTTATCCAAGTTATAAATTCCAACAATTCATCCTCAGGATCCTCCCATAGGAAAAAGATGTCATCTAAAAATTTCTTCCATAGGGAAATTTTACTTTTATATCCAGAAGGGTAAATAACCTGTTCCTCAAATTTGCCCATATAAAGGGTGGCGACGGAGGGGGCTAAAGTGGCCCCCATGGCCACCCCTTGAATCTGTTGGTAGAACACCCCCCTATATTCAAAAAAACTGGATTGGATAACCCACTTAGCTAGTTGCATCAGAAATTCAGTACTTATTCTATGATCTTCCCTGGAATCTAAAATTTCTTTATTGACTGCAAGAGCTCCCTCCTGTGGAATTTTAGTGAATAAGGAAACTACATCCAACGTCACTAGTAAAGTGTGTTGTTGTAACTGACCTTCTTCTAATAATAGACGTAACAAGTGGGAAGAATCTTTCAAGAATGATACTGTTTTCATAGCTGCCGTTCTAAGAAATACATCAAGAAACTTAGAAAGAGGTTCCAATAAACTGTTTCTGGTGTTCACAATAGGTCTCCCCGGGGGTGCATTCAGAGTTTTATGAATTTTTGGGACAAATCTAATCTGAGGAGTAAGGGGATAGTTTTCTAATAGGAACTGGTACTCTTTAGATGTTATATTGCCTGTTTGATAATATGTAGTAATATAATCAAATATGACCTTCATAAGATCCTCTACCAGATTATTTAGCAATCTCCTGTAAGCCTCGCTATCATTCAGCTGTCGGGCAGCCTCAATCTGATATGCATCCATACTTTGGATAACAATAGCCCCTCCCTTGTCAGCTTTTGTTATAATTATCTCTTCCATATCTCGCAGCTGGTAAAGGGCTTGGCGTTGCTCATATGTCAGATTGGAATGAAATCTCATTTTTTTCTTTTGACTTCTTATACTTTGTTAAAGCTCCAATTACATGATCTTGAAATGTTATTAATACAGGGTCTACAGGCCACGGTGGGGTCCATTTAGATGCTTTTGTAATAATAGATAGATCCATACTCTGCTCACCATCAGTATGTGTTTGAAAAAATATCTTCAGATGTAATTTACGTATAAGTTTATGAAAAGTTGAAAAAATCTGGAGGCTCCTGAACCACGTATCCTAAGCCTAAATATAACACCGCCAGTTGCTGTTGGGTCAGTGGTTTAGAAGAAATGTTCACCACAAGAGAATCTATTTTTGTTTCGTCCCTCTGCCTCGTGTCGTGCCCCGACCTCTGGTTTTGGATCGGGCACCTCTCAATGGTTGGATCTCGACCCCCGTTGTCCTAACAGAGGATGCGTCTCCCGATTCACCGCTCGTCACCTCTGATTCTTCCGTGGAGGAGCCAAAAGTTATTTTCTTCTTATTGGTATTCGGGGTAGAAGTAGTTTTTTTGTTCCATGTATAGACTTTCCCAGCCTGATAATCTCTTTCGTCAAGCTTCCATTTTTTGATCTTAGTCTGTTTTATAGAATTACGCAACTTCTGAAGTGAATCCTCTAATTCCTTCTTCTTAACATCATATTCTTCCTTTTCCATTTGTAACTGAAGGTCTTGTTCAAGATCATTCACCTTCACCTTAAGATCTTGTTCAATAGTGGTGGTGGTCTCCATTAATAAAATTATTAGATCTCGGGAACATCTATTAAGGATTCCAGTCCATTTATCCATAAAGGTTCTATCCATAGCCATTAATTTAGGCTCTTTCAAAATTCAGAGGCCACAATGAATCATTGCTTTTTTAAGGTATTGAACTATAGTGCTGCTATGAAGCTCAGCCCTAATCAGTCTCTTTTGTGTCATTTCCCACTCTTGCCATGAGGACTGCCCCAGGGAGCTTTCCGCATCATCCAATAATGCTTGTCGGGATAAAATGATCCTAAACTGTTCATCCGTATATCCTCCAAAATCATTTTCTTCTTGTGTCATCTTAATTCAATAAATGGTTTAAATGATGAGTTAGAATGGGCCACCCTTATCTAGCAGGGTAACCTCGGGGACACGTCCGTAATATGTCATCTATGAAGCTAAAAGATGAGTTGAATAGTGTTTAAAAGCATGAATGATATGCCTCATGAAGCAGGGGCAACCCTCATGAAGTCAGACGTCCGTAGTTATGGACGTCGGTGATGGGAGGGCTCTTTATAAACAGGAAGTTAGAACTGCTTCCTCCACTTCTGGAGAGGAAATTGGTCTGTTCGGAAAGGAGTGAAAGTTATGGGTAAGACAAAAAATAATCGTTTAGGTAACCAGATAGAAATGCTTGACTGACCATAGGGTGAGAATTAAGACTAACCTATTCCGCTATATGATTGCAGGGAGTGATAGCCTTGAAAAAACCGTTGTAGAGCACATGGGTGAAACATGTCGGTTATCCCTCGTTCTGTGAACTGAGCCCTGAAATTGAGCTGATTGAAGCTAAGTAAACTTATTTTAGCTGATATTTATAAAATATTTAAGCACAAAAAAAGAAAAAAAGTTTATATATAAAAAGTTTAAAAGAATGTAAAAGAAACTAAAATATAATGATCCAATGATGAGTGGAGGTTTAAAGCCGCCTAATATGAACATATATTGAGTGGGGAGGTGGCCTCGCTGAGGATCGTATGATCTTAGCAACTTTTTGAATGAATTAGGCTTATATATATAAGGTTTACTGCTCCTTATATATTGGAGTTCATCATCAGTGATGCGGCATAGGGAAGGACTTAGTGGGAGAAGACTGCGAAGCAGCCTGTTTAGAGTGCTATTAACGCTGCTGTTTGGAGGGAGGTATGTCGGTCTCGCTGTGGGAGGGTTGACGGGGTTCAGATGGGAGGGAGAGATGGAAAGATGCTGTGCAGGGGAGTGGGTGGGAGGGTCAGTGGGGTTCGGCTGCGTGGCGGGGGGGTGGGGGAAGCGCTGCTGCTGGTGAATCCAGGGATGGAGTCGGGGAGTGTCAGGGACATTCAGGAGGTGCTTCGGGAGTTGATCTAACTAGGGCTTATTTTGGAGGTAGGGCTTATATTAAGACCTACACCGAAAATCATGCTAGGGCTTATTTTCAGGGTAGGTCTTATTTTTGTGGAAACATGATATCTTCTGTATATAAATTTTCTCACCACAGCCGCCTTCCTCTGGTACTGATTCTTGTTAACCATAGTCTTTCAATAGGCAGAATACCAGCATCTTGGAAATGTGTTGTTGTGTAACCCAATTTGAAAAAGGTTTCACTTGGTCCTCTCATTCTTTCCATCCATCAACCTACATCAGATTTATGTTTCCTATCCAAATTAAACTCCTATTACATGTTGAACACAAGTCAGTTCTTCCGCCTTGACAAGCAGATTTTAAACTAATTGTAGCATTGAAGCTTTGGTGACTGTGCTACTTGGGTGATCTCTATTCTTCTTTTGATGAAGTCCAGATAGTTCTTGTGGTCTCTTTGAATTTGTCTTCAGCTTTTAATCTGGTTGACCATTCCCCCCTTTTATCCTGGCTTTCTGAGATTGGTTTAGGAGGAAAGAGCATTTGTTTGATTTTCATCTTTCCTTCAAGATTGGTTGTTTTCTGTTTTATTTATTTAGCAAGCTGTACCTCACGGTCTTTGGTTTGTGGAGTCCCACATGGTTCAATTTTGTCTCCCTTACTTTTTAGCATCTTTTAAGCCTCCTAGCCACTTTGATCCAGGATCTGAGTATAAGGCTTTTCTTGCTGGTATCCTTTTGTTTTTACCCTTGCTCCACAGTCCAGGACCACACTATCTTCCCACCAAGCTGAAACACTCCACAATCTGTTCTGCTAGCAAACATTCTCCGATTCTGAACCCACAAGTTGTCAGTACCTCCAGGAGTCTCCCTCAGTACATGGGCTCTGGTAGGAAAACAGGATAACTAAAAGCTCTGCTCTTCTTAGAACAAATCTTTTAAACACTTCCCTCGCTCAGGTCAGAGTCCTCCAACTACTCCCACTTAAATTCTGCACAAAACTCAGTGATTCCCCCAAAAATCTCCTATCTCCTGCTCTGTAGCAGAGGCATTCTTTGGGGGTGATCACATATATTTGTACCTGAAGCAATGGCAGAGATGCCAAGAGCAAAGGGAAAAAAGATGGGGCAGGAGGCAGCAGTACACAGGAAGGTGTGCTTAGATTTTTCTTCATACTGTTTGAGCCATTTGATCATTTTTCCCTTAGGCTCACCTTCCATAAAAATGGTGACCAAATTGTTGAGGATCAAATGAGTGAGAGGAGAGGCTTAGAATGTGAGAGTGAGAAAGCTTTCTAATGACTAACATTACATTACATTGTATTTGTTAACCGCTTAACCATCAGTTCAACGCAGTTTACAAAAGATTACTAACAATAAACATAATACATAGCATAGAATGAGTTAGTTAGTAAAATGCTTAGAAAAAAGATAGGTCTTCAATTGTATTGTAAAATGTTTGTAAGAATGAGCTGAGAGCAGTAATGTTCAAAGTAAGACTTGGCATCTCTGCTGTAAAGGGTTAGGTGATTTGTCTAAGATCAAGAGTAGCCAAATTTGAACCTGACTTCCTGGTTCTCAGCTTGCTGATCTAGCCATTTGGCTGCAGCTCTCTACATGTTTTCATACAATAATCTGTTAAGTTCTTATCAGGACTATAGGGTTGAAGGTCAGACCTCTTTAAAATATATTGTGATTCTCTGATAAAGAGTTTAGAGTGCAGAATACACTGTTTCTGGTCAGTGACATGGCCAAAAATTTCCCTAACCCCTATTTGTCCCATTTGTCTGTTTTGAGTAGATTGTAAGCTCTGTCAAACAAGGATTGTCTCTTACATGTTTAATGTACAGCACTGTTCACATCTGGCAGAGCTATAGAAATGATAAGAAGTAGTAGTAGCCAGAGTTGATTTTGGGGGGAGGAGCGGGGGTCCAAACAGACAAGCAAAGTCCATCAAGGTACACAGGACATGCATTCCAGTACTCGGATCTTTCCACACAGATCTGAGACTTGAACTGGTAATGCTGCAACCTTGGATCCAACATACTGTAAGGCCTCCCATATATCAAGTCTGGGTAGGAACTTTAAAAAAAAAAAAACAACTCACATCATGAGTTTACCAACTAGTGAACCAGTCTCATGACCCCTTCATGAAAATGCTTTTGATTTATTAACTTGATATTCTGCTACCAAACATTACATCAAAGCAGCTTGCAATCAAATGATTTATTTTAATGGCTTATGAGGTTTGAGTTTGACTTAATTAGTATAAGGAGAAATATTGGGTTAATATTTAGCCCACAGTGATAAGTGTTGTTTTTTTTGTTGTTGTTGTTTTTAAATGCTGGCTGCTGCAGGCTGAATTAGATCTAGATATTGAGTGCTGGCCCATATCTACATGCCAGCACTGAATATTTGGGTCTTTGGCAGCTCCCCAAAGTTTGCTCAAGAAAAAGGAGGACAGATTGAGACATCTGGGTTTTACTTCCACTACTTTCAACTGAAGTAAAATCCAGATGTCTCTGTCCTCTTTTTTTCTGGAGCCATATGGTATCCCTACTCAAAGTTATCCAGTAGCAATGATATTCAGTGCTGATGATTATCTAGGCATTGGAGGTGTCTCGATAACTGTCAGCACTCTATTCGGGGACCTCTCCAGGTGTCAGAGCAATTACCGCAGCTTTTCAAAAGGTGGGGTGGGGGGGGGAAGTTAGTGATATTCTTCAGTTTCATACCAGTGAGTCTCTGCACCACACCCAGCTCTCCTATCCAGTTAAATCACTTTGAAATATTGACATGTGTATTTTAAATATAAAGCTTTAGCCTTAACTTGATGTTTGATATTTAATTTTATAAATCATAAGAACATAAGAAGTTGCCTCCACTGGGTCAGACCGAGGTCCATCTCGCCCAGCAGTCCGCTCCCGCGGCGGCCCATCAGGTCTGCGACCTGTGAAGTGGTTTCTGACCACTTCTATAACCTACCTCAAGTTCTATCTGTACCCCTCTATCCCTTTATCCTCCAGGAACCTATCCAAACCCTTCTTGAATCCCTGTACAGAGTTCTGGCCTATCACTTCCTCCAGAAGCGCGTTCCATGTGTCTACCACCCTCTGCGTAAAAAAGAATTTTCTAGCATTTGTTCTAAACCTGTCCCCTTTCAATTTCTTCAAATCAAAACAATATAATTGACACAATAGTATAAAAAATGCTAACATATATAAAAAGCTCCTACCCTGCATCCTTTGTCTCTATCATGAATGATTATGTATCATATTTAACAGTTGGGCAATTCGTTGTTCCTGTTATGCAGTATTAAGAGCATTTTTAAAAGTTGCTGGCTGAACTTTCTTAGGTTAAAAATGTGTTCAAAGTGTATTTTAGCGAAGCATAAGGCTTTTCTGTTCATATACTGTATAATCTGTAACCTGTATTGAACTATTTTAATGCTTATAGTGATATTAGTATTTTAGCCCGTTACATTAACGGGTGCTAGAATATATGACTGTGTGTCTTTATTTCTGTCTCTCTCTCCCTCCCGCTGTCTGTCTCTCTCCCTGGCCCCTTTGTCTGTCTGTCTTTCTGTGTCTCTCCCTGCCCCTGTGTTTTTCTTCTTTTCTTTCTATCTATCTGTCTCTCTCCCTGCCTCCTATGCAGCAGCATTTCTCTCCCACCACTTCCCTATGCAGCAGCCACAGCAGCATTCCCTCCCCATCCATTTCCCTCCCCCCAGCAGCATTTCCCCTACCTCCCTTTCCCTTCCCACGGTCTGGCCAGCTCCCTTAGTCCCTTCCCCCCCCTTCCCTTCCCACGGTCCCGACAAACCTTCCGATTCCAGCATCATTTGCAGCACTCTACACACGCTGCTTCGGGGCCTTCTACTGCCCAGCAAATCAGGGCAGTAGAAGGCCCCGAAGCAGCGTGTGTAGAGTGCTGCAGACGCTGCTTGAATCGGAAGGTTTTCAGGACCCGCAGCCCTTGCCGGACCCGAAGCGAGCTCTGGGGGTTTTGGGGTTTTTATCCTTCAGACGGCAAGAGCCGCCGCAGCCGACAGGCTCCGCGCTGCCGTGCGCATGCACACTCCTACCTGCGGGTCCCTACAGCGCACAGAAAACGGGAGCACGCAGGTGGGAGTGTGCATGTGCGCTTAGGGCTTTATTATATTAGATACTGGCTGTTGTGACAGGAATTGGCCACAGGCCTGATGGGCCTCTCTTTGAACAAGTTCAGTGACAAATTCTTTGTTTGAATGGATCTTTGTGTGTGCTTTTACGATCTGTATTTCACTGGGCCTTAGTCTTCCTGGACAACATCAGACTCTGCTTAGAATTCAGGTCGTAAACTCTCATGTTTCTTAGCAACACTGAAATAGTGGCGCTGTCTCATGGCTAAATCATTCTGTGGCAGGTACTAGGATCATTCCCTGCACAGCTCTGGGCAATGTGAATATCTTACATTAGTATAGACAATCACTGGTATTATATGATTGCATCCCCATTAGTAAAATTTCAGTGTATGTGGCTGTACGGATCTGAACAGAATTGGGCCTCCTGCTTTAGAAAACCAGTATATTTCCATCAGAGTGACAATCTCAAGTTCTGAAAAGCAAAAAGATTTTCCCATCAACATCAAAAACTTTGCGTTGAACTATCACTGAGAAAATTACAAGCTAGAGGTAAGTGGAGAACAAAATCACTATCCTGTTTTTTCCGTCTTAGAATATGTAATTTCATAAGCAGATTGATCTTCTGAAATAAGATTGCTTTATAAAATGTTATTTATAAAACCAGCTTGGCAACATGTATTGTCCTGTAATAGACACAGACTTAATTTATCCAGTATAAAATAAACATTTTTATATTTGTTTTAATATGTTGACTCTTTTTAGAGTTATCATTTCTGGATATTTAAAGAATTAATCTGAAACAATTAGTGGCTGATGTGTCATTTTGATGACATATACAAACATGTTTACAAGATGAAAACATTTGTCTCTTCAGCTTTTCTGGTATGTGTTATCAGTATTCATGGACATGCAGTATGTGTTATGGTTCTATTTTTAGGAATAGAGTGCATTGTAAATCATTAATTACAGATATTTATTTATTCAATTTTCTGTACCGTTCTCCCGGGGAGCTCAGATAAAGCACTTTACAGTTAAGTAGAAAATGTTTCTGAAAATTCTATAACAATTACAAAAAAGGGTAATAGATTAAAATAAACACTCTTCCTACCCCCAAGTGATGATAGTGGAGCTGTCCATTCTTGCATCCTTAAAAGTGGCATTATCTGCTAAGGAAATCAGGAATTTAAACAATCTTTAGCAAATCGTACCAAGACACTGACATAACATGGTAAAAATAAAGCCCTTAGAGCATTGGTCTGTCTGTCTGGCACTGTTCTTCAGGGGTTTTCTTCTTCCTTGGACAGTGGAACCTTTATCCTCCAGTTATCCTCCACATGTCTTACATTGTGGTAAATGTAACTTGAAAAGGCTACAACTTATTAAAAACACGGTGGTCAAATTTATATTTGGCAAGAGTAAGTATGATCATGTTACACCTTTGTTTGAGAGCTCTTCATTGGCTTCCGGTTTATTGGAAATCCAATTTAAATGTGCTAACGTAATATTCAAAATCTTTGTATGGGATTTTTTCTCCCTTGGTTACTCTCAATTCTCAAGAACCATGAAATTTTGGGAGAATTAAAAATATAAACTTGCCTTTCCTTCTGTTAAAGGAATCAAAACTTTAGGCAACTTATGCTAATCTTTGGCTTTCTTGTTTGCAAAAATTTGGAATGAACTCCCTTCAGAAGTTAGAATTCTTCCTTATTTATCAACCTTGTGGAAAGTGTTGAAAACCTACTTATTTCAGAAATTCCTAACTGATTCTTCTATTTTAAATTAATGATCATAAAGGATGAGGTATTTTATAATTTAATATTCCTTCCATGTTCTGTAATTATTTTGTTAACCGAGTCGAGCCCTATTGGAGGGATAAATCTGTATATAAAACCAAGGATTGGATTGGATTGGTGTGCCACAAGGTTCTGTTTTAGCTCCCTTGTTTTTAATATCTTCTTAAGCCCACTTACTACTCTCATACAAAATACTGGTATCAATACATTTTATTATGCAAATGACATCCTGTTGATTTTGTACTCTGACTCTTTATCCAGATATCACTCCTTTTACAATACTGTAATACTGTCTTGAACAGGTAGCTTCTTGGCTTTTTACTAATCACCTTGTTCACAATCGCTCAAGAACCATTAACTTCCTATGGATCATCCTGACCCTTCTCTTTCCCAAACATAAATGGAAAACCAATTACTTTGGCTAATCACTTTTAAGTATTTAGGGATCTTTTGATCAAAAGCTTTCATTTGACATCCAGACTTCCTCCATAGTAAGTTATTTTATACCCTTAGTCAGTTCAGGACAGTTACCCCCTTTTTGGATGATACTTCAAAACAAAGTCTTCTCTGCTTCTTAGTGGTATTGCGCTTAGATTACTCTTCATTTGTTTATGCTGGTTTACCCTTCCATTTGCTTAAACATTTACAAGTCATAGCCCCCCCCCAATCAGGATTCTTTGACCATGTTAACCCCCTTCTTGCACACACAAAACATTGCATAGCAGAACACCTTGCTATCTTTCGACACACCTCCTCCCCCTCACCTGCAAGAACATTACATGCCCTATATGATGTTCATTTTATTTATCCATCCTGTAAAAGTTGTTCAGATTATATCCAAAAGACAATCTTCTTTTTTCTTTTTAACACTCTCCCTCTGGAATTAATTACCTAGTGCAGTATTTTTCAACTGGTGTGCCTCAGCCTCTTTTCAGGTGTGCTGCAGGATTTTCTGTCACGCCTGTCCCATCCCCAGCCAGTGACCTGGAATTATAAGATTCCTTCTGTAGCTGTTGGAGGCAGCAGACAGCAATTCAGACAGCCTGCTATTGCCGACCCCCCAAGTCTTCTTTCTGATGTAACTTCCTGCTTCCGCATAGCTGGGACATGTTGGGGCCTGAGTTGGTGTGAGCAGGCCATCTGAATCGCTGCTCGCTGCTGCTGCCATCACTGACAGCTGCTGCTACTAATTGCTACAGGAAAAAAGGTGAGGGAAAAACAGACAGGATGTATTCCTCCGTTTGTGTGCCCAGATACCATAAGGAAGTTAATGGAACCTTCATACTAAATATACATTAACTTTGCCATAAATTAACTGACTCAGTTGTAGTGAGTCCTTGGGTTTGATATGTGTGTGTTCCTGTGGCAGTTTTAGTTCTCATCACAAATTTTAATTAGATTTTACATAGTGATAATCGTATGCCATTCAGATTCTGTCCAGTTGATATGATCCCATTACTTTGTCATTACGGGGGGAAAGTGTGTGTGTGTGTGTGGGGTGGGGGTGGGGGTAGTTCTATAAATATATGCCTGGTGGGAGTCTTTTATGAAGGAATTTAGATCTATAGATTGGATTCAGTGAAGGGATGTGATTACCACCAGCACAATTTGTTGAATCATAAAATATATATCCTTAAAAAAACTGATGGCGTGCCATGACAATTTTGCATCCCCACCACACCAGCTAAGGTATGATAATATTATAGGAGGAGGGAGAGGAAGTGCATAGTCCCCCAGTCCATACTTGTATCCTCCTCCCCCCTCCCCACCCCCCCACCCCCGCCATGGATTGCTGTCTATACCCTGCCTTTAATTGTACAATTATTCACAAAATTAAAATTTTAATTGAAATGCAGCCTTACTTTTTATACTACCAAGAAGGCATAGAAGGGGTAGCCTGCATGCAGTAACATTTACAACTCTAAATGGAGGTATAGCAGGTGTCTAGTCAGACATAAAAGAAGTTCAGGACCTTTCTACATAATCCCTGTTCGAGCACCATTTCTTTAGCTGGTCCCTGGTAAAACCCCTGAATGGTAAGGCAGATTTGTGGTGCTACAGAACCATTTTTATGGTAATTTTGGAGACCGAGGACCAGATTCTCAAAACTTTAATGCCATCGCTAAACTGATTACAGATGGTTTAGCCTGCATGCATTTTAGCGGCGGATTGTCAAAAGGGCTTATCATGGACTTTAGCGAGCTTTCTAGCAAATGGGCTCTTCAATATTAAACAAGCACTCTGGTGGATTCTTAAAAATCGCTGAATCATTCTCCAAGAGCGGTGTCTACTTTTGGCGACAAAAATCAGCAACTGGTCCAGGGGTGCCAGTGCAATGACAGGACTGTTAAGTGCATCTTGTAGTGTGTATTTTGACTGGCTAATGAAAAAAATTATAGGAAGAATCATAAATTCTTTTTTTTTTTTAGTGTGAGTAGTAAAAATATGCTTCTTGAGCATGTGTATTATAGCCCCCTTCAGCAGCAGGAAGGGAGGGGGTAATTCTATAAATATGTGCCCTGTGCCCAAGAAACATCTCTTCTGTTGCCGATGAAGTGTGTCGGTTGGTGACAGGAAAGATTGGCATCTCTCCCGCTGCTGAGGGGGGTGTGTTGGTTGGCAGCAATGGGCACAAGCAAATTTTACGATTCTTCGCTACTCTCCGCCAACCTCATTTGCATGAGCATTTTTGGGAGAATGACTCACTTTTTTTAAAAATTGCTACTGTAACAGTTGCAATAGCAGCCCGTTGGTTTTTTATGTATTTTTTAAAGAATCTAGCACTTCACCATGATACTACCTGTCTGGTGTCCACTCTTGTCAAACACTCACAGGTTTTCTGCTTCTTTCTTAGCTTTCTTTATCAGTGCTTTGCATCTAACTTGCCAGTGCTTGTGTTTCTTCTTATTTTCTTCATTCGGATCATTTTTCCATTCGTTAAAGAATTTTTTTGGGGGGTCTCTAATTGCCTCTTTCACTTCAACTTTTAACCACGCCAGCTCTCGTTTCCTCCTCTTTCCATGTTTGCTGATACGTGGAATACATCTGATCTGGGCTTCCACGATGGTATTTTAAATAACATCCACGCCTGGTTTACAGTCCTAACATTTGCAACTGATCCTTTTAGCTTCTTTTTAACCATTTTCCTCATTTTATCATAGTCACCCTTTCGAAAATTTAATGCCTTTACAGTAGATTTATTTTGCGATGTCACTCCCGGTATCAGCTCAAATTTGATCATGTTATAATCACTGTTTCCCAGTGGACCCAACACAGTTAACTCTTGTACTATGCCTTGTATTCCACTAAGGACCAAATCTAAAATAGCTCCCCTTCTTGTTGGTTCCTGGACCAGTTGCTCCAAGAAGCAGTCATTTATGACGTCTAGGAATTTTACCTCCCTAGAACTCCTCGATGTAACATATAACCAGTCAATGTTGGGGTAATTGAAATCACAAAAAATCTAAATATGTTCTATCAAAGAAACCGAAGGGGCCACCATCAACACAACTAGTCTTCATACATCAACACCAACCAGCACACTCATACAAATATTCACACTTGCACGAAAAGTGGAGAAAAAGCTCATTTCAGCTTCATAGGTTTTTTTTAAAACCTCTACTTTTCAAGTACATTAGATCTTGAAGTCACTTCCAAGTAAATCAATGGTGTGAACTGGAAAATATTTTGTGGCACTGTGACCTGGTGACAGGCCACCTTCTTTAAAATAGAAACAGCACACCACTAACAAAGTGTGCAAGTCTGCAACCTCACAAAGTCTCAAACAAACCTTTAAAATTTGTGAACAAAGGAAAGACACATCAAACTTAGCTGCAGTCGTCAATATGCTGTGTACAGCAAATCCAGAATGCTGCAGCTATTTTCATATTGTAGAAGGTTTTCTTCCTTAGGTCAGATACTTGAGATTCATATGATAGGGTGGAGTTGAGTATGACTCCAAGAACCTTGGATGGACATCTTGTTGATATCCAGTGTGGGAGGAACATATTATGGAACCATAGAACTTTGGTTTTATCCGCGTTTAGTTTGAGTTTGTTGGATGCAGCCCAGGACTGTATTTTGTCTATTCCATTTGATATTATCAGTGTTATGTCGTTAGTCACGATTAATTAGAATGAGTAGAATGTCATCTGCGTATGAGAATATGCATTCATTGTTATCAAATTTGATACAGCCTAGTGAACTCATGAAAAGATTATAGAGGATTGGTGATAACTGTGATCCTTGCAGCACTCCACAGAACACTTGCCTTTGAGTCTCACAATGCCACTTTAGCATTTCCTCCTATCACTAAGATACGTTAAAACGGGGGAGACAAGATATTTTAAAGATATCGGCTATTTTTTCTTCCATTCACATCTTTGCTTTCCTGACTACTCAACCAGCCACCCTTTTCCAGATATGTTTGCATATCTTCCTCTTTCTGTGATTTTTTATAATATATGAAAGCTAACATTTGTTTCCTTAGCTTCTCAGCTACTACTTTTGAAAACCAAAGCGGCCTTCTTTTCCTCATACTTACTTTCCTTACAAAATGGTTTGTTACCCTTACAATAGCTCCTTTCAGTTTGTCTACTTCTTCTCCTACTTCTTCCAGACTGAGCACTTTATTTGGTCCTGAGGAGCTTAATGACATCAAGAAGAGCTAAATTTGTTTACCAGATAGATTGTTAAATAAAGACTTACCTATGGAGATTTCATTCAGTTGGAAGATCAGCTGTATGAAATTATGTTGACGGGTACAAATAAAACACAGAGCTACTTCTTGATTTTGCATAGCCACAAGAGTGGAGAAGAAACTACATGCACAGTGCAGGTGAGGCATGAATATGCCTTTGAGGTTATGCTGACATTGGAGCACACAGTTTACTATGCTACCTGTTGAAGGCAAAAGGCAGTCTTACAAGTGACAACTCTTCTTGCCAGTGTAACCAAGGTGACATTAGATTAAAACATTGAAACAACACACCACATACACCCCTCCCCACATACGCATACCACACACACACACACACACATATATATATATATATATATATACACTTATCCATCATATTGTCTCTAATAAAGTCCCCCCTCCAATAATCACTCCCTCCCTCCTCCGGTTAAGAACCCCAAAACACTGGAAAATTTGAGCTTCAAGACCAATTTAAGATCTTCCTAATAATTGCCCCATCATATCTGGTGTACAGATTGAATATCTAATCTCTCATCTCTCTTTACTTCATCTCGAGGTTATCTGTGCATGCTTCAGGTCCTGTACCAGCCCAGCACCATAACTTCAAGGTATGAGGTAAGATAAGAGAGATCCAGTTGTCATGGGGAGGGGGCAGGGGGGGAGATGAGAAAAATGGTGGTTACTACAGGGGCTGTGGTGGAAGAGAGAAATTATGCCTCTATTAATAGACCAGCCTAGACTTTTGGCTAAATATTAGCCTGTGTGATTATTAGAGACAATATGGTATGTGGGTACACACGTGCACCTCATCAAACACATGTTTTTATATAAGTACTATATCCTCTGTTCAAAATACAATTCAAGTTTTATAATGTTTTTATTCTGCCTTCAGGAGATGTGGACGAATGTCACAAAGAGGGCAAATTGTATCAGAGCTTCCCAAACTGGAGGAAGGGTTAATTGTCTTACCCATGATAAGGAGCATCAATGGGATTTGAACCATGGCTTTGCTGTTTCTCAACCTGTTCTAATCATTAAGCTACTCCTGCATGTAATTTGCACTTTTTCTACAGAAAAATTTCATTAGATTCACTCTGTATAATCAAGGAATAATAGAAACATAGAAACATGATGACAGATAAAGGGCAAATGTCCCATCTAGTCTTCCCATCTGCAGTAACTATTATCTCTTCTTCTCTAAGAGATCCCACATGCCTATCTCACGCTTTCTAGAATTCAGTCTTTGTCTCCACAACCTCTTCCAGGAGACTGTTCAACGCATCTACCACCCTTTCTGTAAAAAAGTATTTCCTTAGATTACTCCTGAGCCTATCACCTCTCATCCTATACCCTCTCGTTTCAGAACTTCCTTTCAAATGAAAGAGACTTGACTCATGCACATTTATGACATGTAGGTATTTAATCTTATGCGCATTTGTCATGTAGATATTTAAATGTCTCTATCATATCTCTCCTCTCCCACATTTCTGCCTTTATGTAATTTTCTCGAAATGTTTTACAAAAGCATATAGCCTCTGAATTTTCTTGTACAGATAGATTAGTGCATTGCATGTTGGAGTCTATATGAAACTAAAAATTAATTCAATTAATTTACAGTTTTATTATAATAAGATAGTATTCTGGACTATTGACCTTTCAGCAGCATTCGATACGATTGATCATCAACTTCTTGGCAGACTTCAATCTATCGGTATTACAGATCAAGTTCTCTCTTGGTTTACATCATATCTCACTGATCGTACTTCTATTGTTCTTTTCAATGAATCAACTTCTAAATCCTCACAGACCACACTTGGCGTCCCCCAAGGATCTATTCTTTCCCCCTTACTATTCAATATCTTTCTTGCTCCTCTAATGACTTTATGCCAATCTGTAGGTTTCCAAGTTTTTGCCTATGCTGATGATATCCAGCTATTACATCCATTAAACACTAATGATACCTCTGAAATCTTAGCGATTAATGGAAAACTTGACCAAATTTATCACTGGCTGAATACAAACAGATTGGCGCTTAACATTAAAAAAACTAATGTTATGCTTTTTCCATGGAAAGATAGTTTTCCTCTTAGAAACATAGAAAGATGACGGCAGAAAAGGGCTACAGCCCATCAAGTCTGCCCACTCTACTGACCCACCCCATTAAGTCTGGGTGCTAATGACTTAGTTCTTTAGCTCGACCCTCATAGTGATCCTACATGGATGTCCCATTTATTCTTAAAGTCGAGCACGCTGGTGGCCTTGATCACCTGCATCGGAAGTTTGTTCCAGTGATCCACCACCCTTTCTGTGAAGAAGTACTTCCTGGTGTCACCATTAAAGTTCCCTCCTCTGAGTTTGAGTTTGTGCCCTCTTGTGACCGATGGTCCTTTGAGAAGGAAGATGTCGTTTTCCACCTCGACACGTCCTGTGACATATTTAAATGTCTCAATCATGTCCCCCCTTTCCCTGCGCTCCTCTAGAGTATAGAGCTGCAATTTGCCCAGTCTTTCTTCGTATGAGAGACCCTTGAGTCCGGAGACCATTCTAGTGGCCATCCGCTGGACCGACTCGGCTCGAAGCACATCTTTGCGGTAATGTGGCCTCCAGAATTGCACACAGTATTCCAGATGAGGTCTCACCATGGTTCTGTAAAGTGGCATTATGACTTCAGGCTTGCGGCTGATGAAGCTTCTCTTGATACATCCCATCATTTGCCTTGCCTTGGATGAGGCCTTCTCCACTTGTTTGGCCGCCTTCATGTCTGCACTGATGATTACTCCCAAATCGCGTTCTTCTGAAGTCCTAGCTAGTGCTACTCCATTCAAGGTGTATGTTCTGCATGGATTTCTGCTGCCGAGATGCATGACTTTACACTTCTTAGCGTTGAAGCCCAGCTGCCATGTTGAGGACCAGTTTTCCAACATGATCAGATCCTGCGTCATACTACCCTTGAGACTGCTTTCACTTACTATATTACACAGTTTGGCGTCGTCGGCGAACAGTGCTACCTTACCCTGAAGCCCCCAGGTTAAATCCCTTATGAATATGTTGAAAAGAGATGGTCCCAGGACTGATCCTTGCGGCACTCCGCTAGTCACCTCCGATGTCTCAGAGAGGGTGCCGTTGACCACCACCCTCTGAAGTCTTCCACTCAGCCAATCATTGACCCATGCAGTTAGTTTCTCACCTAACCCCATCGATTTCATCTTGTTTAATAGTCTACGGTGCGGGACACTGTCAAAAGCTTTACTGAAATCCAAGTATACCACGTCCAGAGACTCTCCCGAGTCTAGCTTTCCTGTCACCCAGTCAAAGAAGCTGATAAGATTGGATTGGCATGACCTGCCCCTAGTGAATCCATGTTGACAGGGATCCCTCAGATTTTCCTCATCCAATATCATGTCCAATTTACCTTTAAGTAAAGTTTCCATAAGTTTACACACTATTGATGTGAGACTCACCAGTCTGTAATTCGCAGCCTCTGCTCTGCAACCCTTTTTGTGCAGAGGGACAACGTTGGCTGTTTTCCAGTCCAGGGGGACTCTCCCCGTACTTAGAGAGAGATTGAAGAGCATGGCTAACGGTTTATTGATTTGGAGTGCCAGAACATCGCATAGCTCTCTGAGCACTCTTGGGTGCAAATTGTCCGGTCCCATGGCTTTGTTCACCTTGAGTTTTGACAGTTCTCTGTAAACATCAGCTGGTGTGAACTCAAAATTCTGAAATGGGTCTTCCATGCTTTGCTTTGCTTCCAGACGTGGCCCGTGCCCTGGTGCCTCGCATGTAAAGACTGAACAGAAGTAATCATTTAGTAGTTTGGCCTTATCGGAATCTGTTTCCACATAGTTCCCTTCTGGCGTTCTAAGACGTACTATCCCATTTGCGTTCTTTTTCCTGTCGCTAATGTATCTGAAGAAAGATTTGTCTCCTTTCTTAATGTTCTTCGCTAGAGTTTCTTCCATTTGAAGTTTGGCCTCCCTGACTGCTGTTTTGACCGCTGCAGACTTTGTCCTGTATTCAATGTTTGCTTCTTTTTCCCCCATGCGTTTGTATGAGAGAAATGCTCTTTTCTTCTCTTTGACGAGGTGCGAGATCTCATCAGTGAACCATTGGGGTTTCTTTTTTCTTTGCTGTTTGGTTACTGATTTAATGTAGCGTTTAGTTGCCTCATGAAGAGTTGATTTCAAGGTTGACCACATAGCTTCCACATTATCAGTTACTTCTTGAACCTGGAGCGTCTGATGGACGAAATTTCCCATGCGTGTGAAGTCGGTGCCCCGGAAATTGAGTACCTTTGTTTTTGTTTGTGACCTAGGGAAGCCTTTCTTAAGGTTAAACCATACCATGTTATGGTCACTGGTGGCTAGCGTTTCTCCCACCGAGACCCCCGAGACGCTTTCCCCGTTCGTAAGTACCAGGTCCAGGATGGCCTGGGCCCTAGTGGGTTGTAGTACCATTTGTTTGAGCCGTACTCCCTTCATGGACGTTAATATCCTTCTGCTATCACAAGTTGTCGCTGAGAGTGTGTTCCAGTCTACATCAGGCATGTTGAAGTCTCCTAACAGAACAACGTCTCCCCTTAGGGTGATATTCTCAATGTCTTCAATTAATTCTGCATCCTTGTCCTCCGATTGTCTTGGAGGTCTGTATACCACACCAAGGTACAGGCATTTTTCTCCACTTCTGGCCAGGTTTACCCAGATGGATTCCCCAGTATACTTGACATCCGTGATCCTGGTTGTCTTGATGTTCTCTTTGATATAGAGTGCTACCCCTCCTCCTAACTTACCCTCTCTATCTTGTCGAAGCAGGTTGTATCCTGGTATAGTTATATCCCACCCATGAGAGTCTTTGAACCATGTTTCGGATATTGCTACTACGTCTAGGTCTGCATTAACTATTTCTGTTTCTAGTTCTAGAAATTTATTCCCTAGGCTGTGTGCGTTAACATACATAGCTCTCCACTCTTTCTGTTTACTAATCTCCTGTAGTGAGCTACCCATTTGAATTAAAGTGTCACCTAGCGATTCTTTTGCAATAAGGGTACTTACCTCAGACTTAGAAGTGGAGTTTTGATTCGTCCCATCAGGATTGTTACTTACTGCTCTGGTGTAAAAGTGGGTACCCACCCCCGACTTACCTAGTTTAAAGCCCTTCGAAGTAGGTGGGCTAGTCTGCGTCCGAAGACATTCTTACCTCTGTTGGTCAGATGGAGTCCGTCTGGTCCCTGTAGTGCCTCTCCGTGATTCAGGAATCCGAAGTTCATTTCCAGGCACCATCGTTGTAGCCACTCATTCGTCTTCAGGATATGTTCGTCCCTGTCCTTTCCTCTGCCCCTAACAGGAAGAATTGAAGAGAATACTACCTGTGCACCTGTCTGCTTCAGCCTCCTTCCCAGAGCTCCAAAATCTCTAGCTATGTCCTCCAGGTTGTTCTTGGCAGTGTCGTTCGTCCCGACGTGGATGAGCAGCATGGGGAAGTGGTCCTGGGGCCTGAGAAGTCTATCAAGACAGGTGGTCACATCTCGTATCCTGGCTCCAGGTAGACAGCAGACCTCCCTCGACTGCACATCCGGTCTGCATATTGGTCCCTCGGTGCCCCTCAACATGGAATCCCCAATGACTATCACTCTACGCTTCTTTTGGGGGTGTCGATCCATCGTCCCCGGAGATGGAGAAGTGTGTTGATCTTGGTCCACGTCGGTAGTCTCTTCCTGCAAGACCTGGAATCTGTTCTTCAGGCTCAGCTGTGGAGTCGGTGTGGAGCTGCCCTGGTGAGAGAAAGAGTGAGAAGGTGACGAGATTGTAAATGGGGGGGGGGGTCTCCTACGTTTACCTGTGGAGGAGGTAACTAACTGCCAGGAGTCAGTGTCTCCATCCATCTCCTGAACTGCAATAGTTGGTTTCTTTGTCTGCGGCCCTGGAGTCATCATGGGTGAACTGTCACGGGCCCGCTCTGTGATTTGGGATAGTTCCTGCACTATCCCATCGATATAGGCCTCATCCTCTCTAATGCCTCTCAGACGTTTCACCTCCTCCCTAAGGCTTCTAAGTTCCTGCATGATGTTTTCATCCCACTGACTGACCTCCTCCGTCTGTGTAGAGACCGTGATGTACTGCTGTGGGATGGCCTCGGTCTGCGAGGAGACGTCCTTTCCCGGGGCTGTGTTTTCCTCTGTCTGTGTGTAGGCTGAGTTCATCTCTTCAGTGCAGGGGATGTCAACCTTGCATGTAGTTTTCACACTCCTCGTCCGCCCTGCCATAACAAAAAGGAGAGAGTAAATGAGAGTAAATGTATGTATGAGTATAAGAGATAATAAGAGTATGAGAGAGATTATGAGAGAAGAAAAAAAAAAAATTTTTTTTTTTTTATCCAATTAAAGTTAGAAAATTAGGTATGATGCTGGGCCGCGCGCCGAACGGCTGGGCGCCGTTGGCTCCCCTCCTCTTAAATGGGAGCCCGGGCCGAAGTGACCTGTGACGTGTTGGGGGTGGGCGGAGCTATCTCTCGCCGCTACCCCGGTTTGCCTGCCTGCCTCTTCCTTGCTGCGTCCCCGGCTTGCCTCTCCTCCGCCTCCCCGCCTGGAAACTGACAAAAAAGAAAACAAATAAAAGCTAAGAGAAGCCGCCGCAGTTCACCTCGTGTCCCGGCTCCCCTCCTCTTAAATGGGAGCCCGGGCCGAAGTGACCTGTGACGTGTTGGGGGTGGGCGGAGCTATCTCTCGCCGCTACCCCGGTTTGCCTGCCTGCCTCTTCCTTGCTGCGTCCCCGGCTTGCCTCTCCTCCGCCTCCCCGCCTGGAAACTGACAAAAAAGAAAACAAATAAAAGCTAAGAGAAGCCGCCGCAGTTCACCTCGTGTCCCGGCTCCCCTCCTCTTAAATGGGAGCCCGGGCCGAAGTGACCTGTGACGTGTTGGGGGTGGGCGGAGCTATCTCTCGCCGCTACCCCGGTTTGCCTGCCTGCCTCTTCCTTGTTACTCCAATTTCTATAAAAAATGTCCCCCTGCAATTAGTTAATAATCTAAAAATTCTAGGGGTGATTTTTGATAATAAACTGAATTTTCATGATCATATCAGTAATATTATTAAAACTACCTTTTACAGATTACATAAAATTCGATTTATTTCCAAATTTCTGTGTTCAAAATCACTTAACATTCTTATTCACTCTTTGGTGATCTCTAAAATCGACTATTGCAACTCTCTCTTCAAAGGAATTGCATTGAATGAAATAAAGCGCCTTCAAATCATTCAAAATGCCTCAATTAAGCTTATAACCAAATCCGGAAAGTTTGACCACGTAACACCACTTCTTAAAAATGCACATTGGCTTCCAGTTATTCATCGAATTACGTATAAGCTTTGTATACTGACTTTCAAAGCTCTTTGTAATAAGACCCCAGCATTTCTATTTAAATTATTAATTCCATACTCCTCAAATAGAGTTTTGAGATCTAATGAACAGAACTTATTGCCTATTCCTTCATTGAAAGTTATTAATACAAGACGGCAATTTATTTTTTCGGTTACTGCACCACAGACTTGGAATGCCCTTCCAATGTTTTTAAGGGAAGAACTAGAACTTGGAAAATTTAAAAGTAATTTAAAAACATTTCTTTTCAAGGATGCCTTTGAAAACTAATTTTAATATCCTATAACCCTAATAAATTTTATCTTATTATATTTTATTGTTATTTTGTTTACCTTCTGTATTTTTCCCTTAATGTTTCTTCTTTACTTTATTGATTTGTATTTCACTCCCCCTTACCCAATGTTATGAGTATGTTAAAAATTTAATTTTAATCCCGTGTTGTTTTTTAAATTTTGTCTTTTATTGTATTGTTACCCATCAAATGTAATTTTTAAACTGTTCATCGCTTAGAAGTATGATTAAGCGATTAATCAAAAAAACTATTAAATTTGAAACTTGAAACTTATTGACTTTAGCTATAAACAGTAGTATTACTCTGTTCATTTATATCCTACTTAATTGTTGCACTCTTGAGCAGGTTATAGTAAGCCATTGATTTCGCAAACCTGTCCTGAGGGGAACCCAGCCAGTTAGGTTTTCAGGATATCCACAATGAATATTCATGAAATCAGTTTGCATACACTGCCTCCTTGGTATGCAAATCTGTTTTATGCATATTTATTGAGGATATCTTAAAAACCTGTGGGATTCCTCCAGGAAAGGTTTGGGAACTCCTACAGTACGCATTAGCAGTAAATTAACAAACTTCCAACCTTTTTATTATCAAATATTCATTTAGCCTCACATTTCACAAACTTTCCTCTTATCAAGGTGAATATATAGATCTTTCATGTGGGAGTCACTTATTTTAAAGATTCTTCAAGTGCCTGGGATAGGCTTTTCTTTACTTGTGTGCTGCTGTCTCAGTTTTTAATGCAAGACTGATGTGTTGTTTCATTGTGTGATTTGTTGAAAACTTGTTAAAAGCTAGGGTCAATGTAAGTATTCAAAGCATATTGTATGTTTGTGTGGAACACTGGTGATCAGTTGCATGGATTTTTCAGGACCTAGGTTAATTCAGATTTTAAAATACTTCTAGGCATGACATGTTTCTCTATTTTGTATGTGGTCTATAAATAGATTGGAAGGTAAGATCAACCTGCTTCATCCAGGATCCCTTAGAGCTTTTTGAGGCATTATGTCCTTACTGAAAACTGCAAATCTTCACTCTGAATACTAATGGGATGCAATGAATTCTAAACAATGACTACTGCACAAATGGTTCCAAGAATGAGCTCGTATTTTCTTTCAAGAGAGAGACCAATTAAGATCTGTTTAGCCAGAGTATGGATGATATTTTCCTGTAATTAAACAAAGCCTTCTCTTGAGCTGCATGTGAAGGCTCAGAGTTAGGTTTACTTTGGTGAAACAGAATTCCTAGTACTTTAAGCTTGTATGTGAATAAAAAGGCCCTGCTAGCCTCAGAACATTATGGATCTTCTTTACAAAGCACTGGGAAAGTGTGGTACATGGTAATATTTCATGGCACAAGCACTCAGTAAGTTGTAAGAAAGATTTATTATCAGTGGAGAAAGCTGATGCAAGAGTGGAAATCTCAAGGCTCATTCAGCTGTGTCAAAAACAGAAATACTATAATGAAGGCCTAGATGAATTTCTAGGGATTTTAATACCTATACAAAATAACTGTGCCTTCTCTGTTTCAGAATGATGTAATTATAGAAAGATAGTTGCTTTCCATAAAAACTTAAAAAGTGTCACAATAGACCAGTAGTCCAAGCCCAGCATCATATCTCTAACAGTGGCTAAGCTGGGTATACTAAAAGTATCTAGCCGATCCAAAATGGGGAAATTATATCCTCTTGCAATGTCTATCTCAGTGGTGTTCACTAATTTTTAAGTCTGAACCACTTTGGATCCAATGAGTTGAAGAAGAGCTATCAAATATCTTCCCATGTGAGGTCACGACACTGCTGACCAGTATTTATCAATAGCGTCTACTCCACCAGCCTGCTTTCAAACTGTCTATTGAATGTATCCTTAAGGAGGTGACCATTAACCAAAGCCTTCTCTTCACCTATTGAGAAATGCCTTGTCCTTCAAGCATGTGGCTCTTCCTCCCATCCACTTCCCTCTTTATGTCTTGAGCTTTGGTAAAAAGGCAGAGTACTGGTATTTCCATTCTACTACAAGAGAAAAAAAAAGAAAAAGCCAGAATGATGATAGGCCCCCTCCGAAAGATCTTCAAGAATTGCTATTGGCTCCTGGGCCTTGCATTGAAGAACACTGGTCTATCTGGTTAATAAATTTTAATGGACCTTATAAACTCAACAATATTATAAGACTTGAACACTCAAAAACACTAGAAAGCATTTTTTTCATAGAAAGTATGTTGGAGGCTAGGAATGCTGTCCTAGAGGAGATGGTGGAGAATAAATAAAAGCAAACAGGCACTACTAGTGGAAAAAGGATGAAAATGAAGCAGTGAGATAACCTGCACAGAATATAGTTGTAAGCCCAAAACAGCAGTGATACATATGCATTAAACTTCCAAGAAGGCATGGCGAAACATGCATGGAGCAGCAATTAAAGCCAAAGAAGCTTTGAAAAATTGAATGAGGGGCGGAGGAGAGGGAGTCGGTATTATATCCTATATTGTGCATATGTCCAAAGTGGAAAAATCCTTGCATGGCAGAATAAATGGCCCATTTTGGTTTGTGTCTGCTGTTATTAATTTTACTTGTTACAAGCCAGTTATTTTGTAAACTTCTGTTTAGTGTCTCTTTAAGCTGAAGATCCATAACCTGTTTAGCTTTTTGTCTTAAACAATGCCTCTCCATCTTCTTTATCATTTTTGTTGCTGTACATTTTCTAGTTGATTTATTAGTTTTTCAGGTACCATAATACAGGTCTACAAAAGCATGGTACAGGGCCAGGCTAGAATTTCTGCCCCTCCCCCACCATCTACCATTCTTTCTCTCTTTCCTTCCCTTCTCAGGGATAGCAGATCCCCTTTGTGTTTGGAGGAGGCCCAAGCACAGCCCCCCCAGCTGCACCTTCAGTTCCCACACCAATTTAAATTTAGTCAATTTTATGTATCATATATCCCCTGGTTCTATAGCAGGACACCTAAACTTAGGCACCACCATATGTGCACATATTTTGCAGAATGCCAACACTTATGCACATTAGTGCAAAAGCACTAGTCTATAATTTATACACACAAGTTGCTTAGCTCATAAGTGCAAGGGGGCATATATGTTAGACTCACCAGACACTTAAAATCAAAAGACTGGGGCAGGAAATTTCAGGTACCATATATACTCAAATATGACTATCTGAATATAAATTCAGGTACCCTTCCCCCCAATAAAAGGAGGAAAAAAAGTTGATTCGAATATAAGCCGGGGGTGGTGGTGGTAATATTCATGTGCCTTGTCATGCTCTGCACTCAGCCCCCCTCACTCCCTGCCCTGCCAGGCTCTCCACCCTGTCCCCCCTCCTGCCCTGTACCCTCTCTCCCCTCCTGCCCGATGTCCTGCAGGCCTCCACTGAGCCTGCCAAATGACCTTGTGGTCCAGGGGTAGACTGGGACAGGAGGGATCTCTCCCGTCTCCCACCCACCTCCCCCATGTACCTTTTTGAATCCTTGGTGGTCCAGCGGTGCACTGGGCAGGAGTGAGATTTTCATGCTCCTGCCCCATACTGAGTCCCTCTGAATGGCTGCTGCGAGTTCTTGCGGTCCAGCGATGTACCAGGTGGCAGTGAGCTTTTTGCGCTCCTGCCCAGTGCTGAGCCATTCTCTGAATGGCCACCAGGGATTCAAAAAATTACGTGGGGGAGGTGAGAAGGAGGTAAAAAAATTGTCAGAGTCAGCTGGGACAGGAGATGGGAGGTATCCCTTCTGTCCTGGCCTACCAGGTCATACGGCAGGCCGGTGGAAGCCTGCAACAAATCCAGGAAGGAGGGCCAGTGGGTGCTGATCCAAATATAAAATGAGACCCCCATTTTGGAGCCATTTTTTTGGCCCTAAAATCTTGTCATATATTCAAGTATACAATATACGATACTTGTCATATACAATACTTGTCATTCAAGTGTATATGATAAGAGTAAAGGTAGATTATAGGGATGGGATTAGAGGTAAGTTACAAAATTAATCAGGGACCACTGTTCAGGCACTAGGCCTGATGGGCCGCTGCTGGAGCGGACCGCTGAGCAAGATGGACCTCTGGTCTGACTCAGCGGGGGCAACTTCTTATGTTCTTATATTTGTCATATATTCAAGTATATACGATAAACCTCTGATGAAAAGTCTTGTTCAGATATACAGTACCAGTTGATACCAAAATTATGATTAAAAGGTTAATGCATAGTTTTTCCACTAAAATAATGGCTAGCTTAAGATTTACGTTTCAGAAAGATCACCGCCACATTACTACTAGTATTTAGAATTTCTTTAGCAATACTAGACATATGGAGAACTGTACACTAAACATATATAAGATAATTCCTGCTTGATAGAACTTAAACATATTTAAGGCAGACAAACAGGACAAATAAGGGACATGCTGATTGTTTAAAGCAGTGTTCTTCAACCTTTTTACACCTATGGGCAGGCGGAAATAAAATAATCATTTTGTGGACTGGCATTCATGGACCAGCGGTTGAAGAACACTGGGCTAAGTCGTGGCCCAGACCTCACCCATCTCCACCCCAGACCCTGCCCCCATAATAGTACTAATTGTAACACTATTTTTTCCATTCATTTTTCAAATATACACACAATATAATCTTAACAACACATAATAGTTAACCATAAAATTAAACTACACAAAGCACACTGTGCTTCTCAACATTCATTCCTACCAGAACACAGATAACCCCTATGCAAATATGGGACCAAAAACTAAAAGTACTAATATATACAAAGAAACCCTAAGATGCAAGACTCTGCATGCAGTATAACCCCCAGAGAAATAGAAACAAATGTATTTCTTCCTGAACAGTGCAAAATACAGACAGAAGATGTAAATTCTCAAAATTGACACAATTCAATCACTAAATTAAAATATAAAATCATTCCGCCTACCTTTGTTGTCTCCTTCCCTCCATACTGTGCCTTACCTTCTGGCCTGCTCCCGCATGGTCGTTTTATGCCACCCCCGGTGTTATCTTTGGGCCGGCTCCCTCTTCCTCATTGCCGCAGTGCACAAAGCCACGGGCAGCGGCTCCTCATGTGTCCTGCACCTCATCTGGAAGCCTTCTCTCTGACGTTGCGACGTCAGATTGCCCGTTGCTTTGTGCAGTGAGGAAGAGGGAGCCGGCACAAAGATAACGTCGCATCGATTGCACCGTGGACCAGCAGTTGAAAAACACTGTCTTGGGCCCAATGCATGTGCCGGCCCTGTGGACCGGCAGGAAATTTCTGCGGACCAGCGGTTGAAGAACACTGGTCTAAAGCACAGTTCTTCAACCGCTGGTCCGCGGACCGGTGCCAGTCCGCAGAAAATTCCTGCCGGTCCGCACAGGACCGGCGAGATGGACGCCGTTAAATTTCCTGCCCCGGTGGTGTTCGGAAATCTTCTGTTCCTCCCAGCCTCGGGTGATCAAGACAGGCTGCCGACGTCAGGCATTCCCTCTGTGAGTCTCGCCTATGCGGAAACAGGAAGTTGAAACAAAATAGGCGGGACTCAGAGAGGAAAGATCCCGATATCGGCAGCCTGTCTTGATCGCTGCCCCTGTCGAGTCGCCGAAGAGGGCCGTGGGGAAAGTGCAGGCAGAGAGGAGATGGTCAGCGTGCGCGGGGAGGTCAGCGTGTCGATTGGGGCCATCAGCAGCGTTTGTGCTGAGAGTCTGCCCACGTGCAGGATGCGGCGGGTAGGGGCTCCGGCTCGTCTTGGGCGGCAGGGCCTGCAGTGCAAAGCTGTTTTTGCCGGCATGTGGGGGGTCGCGAATGTGCAGGGCACAGCAGGAGTAAGATCATGGGGAGCCTTCAACAGTGGCTGTCTCCTCTCCTAGCAGCTCTGTACTTACCAGGGCAGTGATTCACTTTGGCAACTTCACCTTTCCTCAGAGGCGGCAACGGACCCAAGGCTGCCTAAGGAAATCACTGCTGCAGGCAAGTACTGAGAGCTGCTGGAAGGAGAGGAAGCCACTGTTGGAGGCTGGGAAGCTGATGGATAAAGGGAGAGCTGCTACTGCACCTGGAGGGAGGTAGAAAGAGAGATGCTGCTGGGAGGGGAAGAGGGAAAGGGATGGGAAGAGAGCTACTGTTGGATAGGGGGAGGAGGGAAGGGAAAAGGAAAAAAGGAAGGAAACAGCTGGCAGGGAGATTAGAGGAGGGAAAGGGGAGAGACAGGAATGAGAAAGTAGAGAGAGATTGATGCTGGAAAGGGAATCAGCAGAGAAATGAGAGAGGGATAAAGATGCTAGATCTGGTGTAGGAGAGATAAAAATGAAGAAAGCAGTGAAACTGGAATGAATCATGTAAAAAGGAGAGAGGAGGCACAGGCTGGATGGAAAGGGGAGAGGGGCATAGAAAGAAGTCAGATACATATGGAAGGGGGAGAGGCCAGACAGTGGATGGAACGGGCAGACGCTGGAAGAAAGAGTGGAAAGAAGATGAAAGCAGAGACCAACAAAAGGTAGAAAAAAATAATTTTATTTCTATTTTGTCATTACAATATATCAGATTTGAAATATATATCCTGCTAGAGACATAACTGGGGACTGCAAAGCCTAACACTATTCCTATCATGTGTGACTGCAGTATTCTGTTAGCATGATATTTCTGTGTAGCATTCTGTAATAATTTGGCTTGTTCAGTTTTCTTGATAGTAGAGGGGATATATGTGAAGGGGAGGGGAGACAGGGGTTTTGTTGGTCCTTGCTCTGAATATTTATATTTATAAAATGACAATTGTACAGAATATTGTTTCTTTTTATACTTTAATAAAATAAGTTCAATATAAAATCATAACTGAGGCTTGTGCAGATGGGATCAGATGGTTTGTGGGGATCGAGCTTGCGGAGACGGGGCAAAAATGTGTTTTTTATTTCGGTCTTAGTTTGCCGGTCCACAAAATAATTATTTTATTTCTGCCGGTCCACGGGTGTAAAAAGGTTGAAGAACACTGGTCTAAAGCACATTAAACCTCAGACGTTCTAGTAAGGTGGAGATACTGGAACTTAAGCTGAAAGCAGTGGTAGAGTTCCAGATGGATATTGGAAACTGGGATTTCATGAATAATATATACCTGTGTATAGACGCCCCATATAAGAGGTTTGGGAACTTCCCCAGCCTAAAGTGTGACTTCCCTTCTTTTCTGTTCACCCACTCATTGCTGCCTTCCCAGGTCATTGTTGGCAGCAGTAGAAAAATCTACAGGAAAAATGCACAGGATTTTTTCTGTACATGCACCATGCTAAGTCAGCTGGTTGTTCCCCTATGACACAAGAAGTTACATTGGAAGGAGCATGATTGGTGCAACTAGCAGTGGTGCTTGCAGAAAAATGGTACCGTGCATCTTTCCCATTGATTTTTTTTTTTTTTAGTGCTGCCAGTACAGGAAGGCAGCAAAAGAGTGAGAAGAAATGATGCTGAATGAGAAACGGAAGAAAGAGAGCAAGGGTGTGTGTGGAAAACAGAAGAGGCAATGCTGGATAGCTGGGAGGAGATGGGGTAATGCTGGATAAGGGAAGAAAGAGATGGGGCAGTGTTGTTAGGAGGAGAGAGAGAGATGAGTGATGCTAAATAGGAGGAGGAAGAGATAAGGCAGTTCTGGATGAGGGGCAGGAGAAGAGACAGAAGGAGAGAGAGAGAAAGGAGATGATGGTAGGGGAGGGGGTTTAGAGAAGGAAGAGTTAAGGTAGGGAAGTGGGAGAGCCTGGGTAAAGGAAAGAGATGGAAAACATATAAATAGCTACAGTAAATACATACTGAAGACTGGATAGTAAGAATGAATGAAATCTGAATGGACAAAGGCAGAAAAATAGAAAAAAACTGAAAGGAAAAGATAAATATTGAAGATGGATGTAGTGGCAGAGGTGAAGAAAGCAGCAGGAAAGAAAATGACAGGACAGCATTAATCAGGACTTGAGAGAGACACAGTGGCAGAATTTCTAATTATGTAGGTCTCAATGACACAGTGACAGAGTTTGTCACCATCCCTGTCCCCACTGGGAAACCATCACGTGTCATTCCTTAGTGTTTATCTCAACCTCAGTCCTTCTACACTAGCATTCTTCAATGCAACGCTTGAGGGTCAGTGGTTGTGCCCATTCATACTCTTGATTCTTCCTTCTCTCCTTAAAGAATGACATGGGGATGGTTTCCCATGGTTATCCGTGGGGATGAGGACGATGACAAATTCTGTCATTGAGACCTACATAATTAGAAAAATTGAGGGGGGACATTATCCAGCTATTTTAAAGCTTTAAGTTGCATTGTTTGCCCTTTAATGTCACTTAGAGCCTTAAGACAGCTTGATTTAATTTACCTCAACAATATGTTACCGCAAGTTACATAGTAATGAGATGCAAAACATTTAAATATGTTTTGCATCTCATTACTATGCAATAAAATAAGTCCAGTATAAAACTATTCGAGGCTTCTGCGGATGGGATCAGATGGTTTGCATGGATGGAGCAGAGGCGGGGATGGGGACAAACTTTTCCCCCGTGTCATTCTCTAGTACTTTTCATGTTGGTACTGTTTGTGGGAAGATGTTGGTACTGTTTGTGGGAAGATGAACAAGGGGGGTTCCTGGAAAACTCAGCTAGGATCTCCCATGGGCCAAAATTCATGGACTGATAGATCTAGGATCAGTGCACACAGGAAAATGGTCCTACGCCTGTATCTTTTTTTATTTTTATTTTTTGCTGCTTTTACCATTGTCACTGCCACCGCAGCACTGAGAAGGCAGTATGGCAATAAAAGAGAAGGAAAGTTTGGTTAGGGACTTAGGAGTTTTAGTGGGAGGCCTATCCACTTTGGTGGAAGTGTGGGAGATGGCTTACCAAAGCAGAGTCTCCTGCTGAATGCGGAGACATGGCAGTTCTAGATCTTGCTGGTTCCACTAATGCTGTCAAGCTTTGCTACAACTATGCATTACATAGATGGCTGATAATTCTGTTTTATGCTTGATTATCAAAACTTTAATAAAATCTCCCTTATACCTCTTAGATGTACACTGGTAGTATAGGCAGTATAAAAGTTTCAATAAAATTAGGGTTGCCATAAGGCTCCAGAATAAAGAGGACAGATTGAGACATTCGGGTTTTACTTCCATTGAAAGCAATGGAAGCAAGTATGACAGATTGAGACATGTGGAAGTAAAAACCCAGATGTCTCAATCCGTCCTCCTTTTCCTGGAGCCATATGGTATTCCTAAATAAAATGATAATTGCCATCACTAGGAAGCACTTAAAAATGCCCTAAGAAGTGCACTACCATTCTTTTATTTATACTTTAAAGTATAGGTGTTCCTAAGGGCAGGTATAAATTTCTGTGCATAATTTCTGATAGGTAGCTGTATACATGTAAATAGGCTTATGTAGCTTGATGATTTTTATACAATAAGAGCTTAAAAAGCTTCGTGGTTAGAGCAGAAAACTATAAACAGAGAAATCAGGGTTCAAATCCCACAAATACTCTTTGTGGCCTTAGGCAAGCCACTTAAACCCTCCATTGCCTCAGGTATAAACGGGCCTTTTTACTAAAACTTCAGACATGCTAAATACTAAAAAGCTATTTTATACTTTCGGGCTTATTAGCATTTAGTGCATGCTAATTAGTCTCTACACTAAGCTTTAGGAAAAGGGCTCCTTAGATTTTAAGCTCTCTGGGGACAGAGAAATGCCTATTGTACCTCAGTGTAACTTGCCTTTAACTACTACTGGAAAGGCATAAGCTAAATACTAAAAAGCTATTTTATACTTTCGGGCTTATTAGCATTTAGTGCATGCTAATTAGTCTCTACACTAAGCTTTAGGAAAAGGGCTCCTTAGATTTTAAGCTCTCTGGGGACAGAGAAATGCCTATTGTACCTCAGTGTAACTTGCCTTTAACTACTACTGGAAAGGCATAAGCTAAATACTAAAAATAAAATATATGCCTCCACATCCAAGTACCTGTTATTAAAATTATCCTCATCCTGTGTGTGTTATATGTTCATTCAGTGGCCAGCAGTAAAACTATTACATATCACATTTTGTTCTACAAGTACTGTAGCTATTGATTATTGTAACCTATCTGATTGGTAAAAGACTTGTGGTTTTTGGTTGTTTTTTTCTAGGGTATTTCATGTCAAGCCTGTAGATTTTATGGATACTAAACTAAGAGAAGCAGAAGGATTTAGTGAAGATAGTTCAGGTAAGCTGTCTATTCAAACATGAACTTACTGTTCAAAATTCAAGTTATACAAACTGAAACCTATTTTGCATTTCTTGGAGTATGATCCCCCTTAACAAATTGTATCTGTTTTTCAAAGGTATGCAATGGTTTGTTGAAATCTGAATTTGTTATCTGAAAATACCTTATATAATCTAATATAATAAAACGCTAAGCCGCGCATGCGCACTTCCTCTGCGTGTGTCCGTTTTCCGTGAGCTGTAGCGACCCGCAGGTAGCAGTGCGCATGCGCGGCTTAGGGTTCTGTTTTTCGGTCTGACCTGCTCCCTGCTGCTCCTTGCCCTATTGTATTTTTTAGTTGAAAGATGCAGCGGTGGCTCCTCTCACGATCCCCGCCTGCACAGGGAAGTCGGGGGGGGAGGGGGGTAGGGAAATGCTGTTGCTGCTCCACAGTGAAGTGGGGTGGAAATGCTGCTGCACAGGGAAATGGAGGCAAAGAATGACAGACAGACAGCAGGAGGAAGGGAGACAGACAGAAAAAGGGAGCCAAAGAGAGAGAGAGAGAGACAGCGGGAGAGAGAGAGAGACAGAAAGACAGACAGACATATATTCTAGCACCCGTTAATGTAACGGGCTTAAAGACTAGTTGAATATAAACTGATCCGGTTATAAACAAAAAAAGGTGGGGAAAAGGTTAACTTGTATATGAACTGAGGGTTTATGTATATTCAAATGCCTTGCCCTGCCAGGCACCACACCTAGCCCCCTTCCCTACCCTTCCAAGCACTACACTCAGCCCCCCCTCCCTGCCCTGCCAGACTCTGTACCTAGCCCCCTCCCTCCCTCACTTCCATGATGCCTTGAAAGTCTCTCTCCAGGCCTGCCATAAGCCCTGGTGGTCCTGCAGTGAGCCAGGGCAGAAGTGATGCCTCCTGCCCCATCTGACTCTGAAACATCCTACCTTGCAGCAGCCATTTTAGATAGCAGCTCTGCACAGGGCAGGAACATAGGAAGATCGCTCTTACCCCAGTTCACCACTGGACCACCAGGGCTTTCTAGGTAGGCTTTCTAGAGGTATGGGAGGTGGGATGTTTCAAAGTCAGATGGGCCAGGAGGCATCTTTCCTGTTTAGCTCACTGCTGTATGACCAAGGCTTACAGCAGGCCCAGGAGGAGGTGAAGGTGGGCACAGATTCAAATATAAACTGACACCCCCAGTTTTGGGGCATTTGTGTGGGCTTAAAATCTTGATTTATATTCCAGCATATACGATAATTGAACCAATTCTTAGATTTCACTGGTGAATTGGAACATAAGCATTGCTATACTGAGAGAGAGCAAAAATCCATCAAGACCACATAAGCTCTTCACTCCCTAATCTGTACCGTTCCCTCGGGTTTTTGCAGCCCAAATGCATGACCTTGCATTTCTTAGCATTAAATTTTAGCTGCTAAATTTCAGACCATTTTTCAAGCTTCACCAGGTCTTTCTTCATGTTATTCACACCATCCGGCATGTCTACTCTATTGCAGATTTTCATATCATCCGCAAAGAGACAAATCTTACCCAGCAATATCGTTTATAAAAATGTTAAAAAGAACAGGCCCAAGAACAGAACCTTGTGGCAACCTTGAGGTAACATCCCTTTCCTCAGAGCGATCTCCATTGATCACTACCCTTTGTTGTCTTCCACTCAACCAGTTCTTACCCAGCCTGTCACTTTGGGACCTATCCCAAGGGCACTCAGTTTAATTAGATGTCTGTGTGGAACACTGTCAAAGACTTTGCTAAAATCTAAATACACCACATCTAGCGCACATCCTCTATCCAATTCTCTGGTCACCCGGTCAAAGAAATTGATCAGATTTGTCTGACAAGACCTACCTCTAGTGAATCCATGTTGCCTCCGGTCCTGTAATCCACAGGATTCCAGGAACTTAACCATTCTCTGTAACCACAGAATTACCATGGTTTATTGCAATAAATATGTGCTAATAGTAACAGTTTGCTTTTATAATTCTGGGCACTGCTAAGTTTCCTATTCCAGGAGGGAGGTTTTTTGGCCCACCTGGTTTTAAACTTACATCCCAAAGCAGTGCAGTATTTGGTCTTGGGTTTTCCTTAGAAAGGTTTGAGATCGGATATGCAGTATTAATATTTTCTGTCTTTCAGCTGATAACAGAATAAACTTGAATGCAGAACAAGTCTGTTGTTATGTGATAAGACTAAGTGAGAGCCTGAGCTGTAAATTATTGTGGGACTCTAATGGTCTAGGTTTGTACCGATAGGTAATAAGCGAGGTGACGATTAAGGATTCATAATCCATATTGTCAGCATTCTACAACCTCATTTTCAAAAGCAAACTTTCAGTGAAAAGCCAGCAGTACTCTGTAATGAATGCATGTAGAACATTTTGTGACTTTCTAATGTTAGCTTATTGTAAGCTGTGTATTATATATGGAAATAAAAGGTTTTGTTTTGTTTTTTACACTTTCATTAGGAAAGAAAAAATCGAAGTTTAAATCTTTCAAAAAATTATTTGGTAAAAAGAAAAAAAAAGAGACTTTACCTTCTTTAGTGAGGATTGGTCTGAAGCCAAGCCAGTCATCCAGTGATGTCACAGTCCCTCAATCCGTGTGCATGGACTATGATTCTGAAGAAGAAATGCGGTAAGACATTACCCTAAATCTTGCTTCTTTTTAACTGAGAATGCCTTATGTTTATAGAAGCATTAAAGGCCACTGATAAAGTTAAAATATGTTATACTTTTTAATACTGTATATTGTGTGACTGGTACTAAAACTTATTGATGTTTTGAATGGGTGAAAACTCATATAATATTGTAAACTGCAAATATAGTGGGCGATATAATAAAGTGCATTCTAGTGTAACAGACACTTTATTCCTAAACCTTCGGGTAGTCAACCTCATTTTGCGAAAATTCTTGTACAGGGCCTCATAAGAATTATTTTGCTCCGCCTCCCATCCCTCTGGGCTTCTTCCAATTCCTCAGTTGTCTCACTACAAGTGAGATGGTAGGAGACTGTTTTTTCTGTTTGTTTATTTTTCAATTCAATTTGGTTTTTGCTTACCATATCTGAGGCTTTTTCGGTGCTACAGCAGACCCCAATCTTAGGGCATCTCCTGGCTGCAGGAGAGCACAGATTCTAAGGTTAAGGGTCTGCTTCCAAGGAGCAGACTGCTTGTAGTACATCTACTTAGACAGCCTGCACTAACAGTTTGGGGACTCAGGGGACTGATCCCTTGGGAGTACAGCTCTCCCCAGTTCCTTTCCACAGTGGGCTTGAGTGCAGGCTGAGTGGCTCTGTTGTGGTTTTTCTAGGATCGTGCCGACTGCTTTCCTCCCTCTGTTTGTGTGCTCGAGGGGATTGAGGTCTCCGACCAGTTCATTTGGGCCCGAGAGGCAGACTGAAGAGCCAAGCAGTCTGGATTCCAGGCTTGTTGAGGCAGAAGCTCTCCCTGTAAGCTTTCTGCAGCTTCAACACAATTCAACTCCCAGTACACAGCATAGCACAGTGAGTAACAGGCTGCTTGAAAAATGTCAGCCCAGCCTTAACTTGCTGGCCTTATCAATGTCAGCAAAGGCCTATGGGAGATCATATTCATATCTGAGCTTGGGTCATGCCATTGCAAACAACCTTAGATTTCCCCCAAACAGTCTAAATTACATCAGTGCTTAAAGGTAACAAATGACCTTGGAACAGCTAAGTAGTGCGAAGAGGTGCTAAAGACAGCTAAGATGTGGTAATGTCTGGTGCTTAAGATATATAATAATCCCAAGTGCATGGTCTAACACAGAGTGTTAGGTTAATCAGAAACCATTGTCAAAGTGATACTGGAAATTATCCCTCTTTCTTCTCCAATCTCTCACACCCCATTCACCTTATTCACCATTGTTTCAAACAGTTTACAAATTATAAACAAAAAGATACTGGGACATACAATAGTTTCTATATTTAGAATAAGATTCCAACCTATTAAAAAAACCCTCTCTGCAACACCCCCTCTCTTCTCTCCCTGGAACATCACCTTCTTCTCTGTCCTTCCTCTGGACTCTGTAAGGCAGGTAAACTGTCTTTTCTCTCTCATTAATTGTAATCTTTATAAATCTTGCTTTTCTGTAATATTAAGCTTATTTCTGCACAATATATATATTCTTTATTCAAGCACACTTAGCTGTCTTTGTCAGTAATTTTACTGCCTACTGAATCTTCAACAAGGGTATCAAACCCGGGACCTGGCGGATTGTAAGGCCGCTTCAACATTACCCCTATTTAAACCCTTATATTTAGGGGGCTAAACCTTACAAAAAACAAATTTGGGGGAGGTTTTTATAAAAACAGTTTTTTTTAGTTCCAAGGTTAGAGCCAGGGTCCCCCACCTCTAAAATAAAATCACTACAATCACTAGTTTTTGGAACCCAGTGTAGCTCCTCTGAGCTGTTTTTAGTGCTAAAACCGCTGTCACAACGGCCATCTTGGATTTCCCGATTTGAAATTAAAAGCCTCTATCTGCCTCAGAACACTTCGATTTTGCCCAAAAACAGGTGTGATGTACTCAGGCCAAGATACATTGGATTCATACCAGATTTGTGCTGGATGGCTGTCTGAGGATCGTCTGTGTCCCACATGCTGTGCAGCACATGGGGGAAGGGAGCCTCTGGCTTAGCCTCAAGTTTAAGTTTTCAAGTTTATTAGGTGTCTTGATTAATCGCTTAATCAAACTTCTAAGCGATGTACACATTAAAATTTACATTTGTTAGGGGACAATACAATACATACAAATACTTGTAATAAGATTAAATTACACTCAGTTTAACATATTCTTAACATTAGGTAAGGAGGGATGAAATACAATTTATTAAAGTAAAGAAGAAACATTAAGGGAAAATACAAGAGGGTAATAAATAAAAAAAGATATAATAAAGTAAAATGGAGTAATAGTCCCTCCTCTAGTCCCTTGGGGTTGTTAGTACCCAGATGCTGCGAGGGCTAGGAAAAAAGCCAGGTTTGAGCTGGAGAGCAGCACAAGTGCATCACAAATGAAGCGCAGCTATACTGCTGCCGTAAATCCCCTGAAGGGAGCGTGAGAGTGTCCGCTGGGGCTGTCTGGACGTCCTGAACAGTGGTTTCCCTCTGAATTCATTAATATGATGTTTGAAGCTTACATGATTGATAAGGGTCACATGGGACCATCAGGAATCATAGCCATGATGGTGCCCCCCCCCCAAAAAAAAGAGTGCAATTTCCCAGCAACAGTGCCATGCGTAGGACAGGGAGGTCCAGTCTGAGGAATACTGGAACAAAGAGGGCTCTATATCAATGCCTTTTCTGTCCCAGTCAGAGTCCTCTATAGCAGGAGATGCTGCTTCATCTGAATGGATGCCAGATCCAGATGTGGTAGAGGCCCTTGATCTCGAAGAGGACCCATCTGTGCGCAGGATGTTTAAGCCCTCAGTGCTTTTGGAGGTGACCACGGAATCCTTCCAGGAATTAAAGATAGAGATTCTGCAGTCCTTTACTACACAGTGCTCACTTATGAGTAGCACAAAGTCACAGACCATCTGTTTCCCCTCTCATCAAGACATGACAAAAATGCTCACAGACCACTGGGAGGTTCCAGTGGGGCCCCTCGGGTGGCCAAAGCCATGACAAAGCTCTAGCCAATAGCTGCAGAATTTAAGCAGCTTTTTGTTCCACTGAAAGTGGATTCCCTGGTGGTGCAGGTCACCAAGTGTACCTCCTTTCCCAGTAAAGCGGTATGGTATTAAAGGATGCCCAGGATCTCAAGCTGGGTTTTGCGCATAAGAAACTGTTCGAAACCACGACTTCAGGTATAAAAGCAGCTGCAGCGGTGTCCTTTGTTGCCTGGGCTTACCACTACAAGTTGTGCCATGATCTGGAAGCAATTGCCAAGAAGGATCACCCATTTCTAATGTCCAGAGTGGATTATGTAATTGATGTGCTGTATTATCTTTTCAGAGTCATGAGCAAAATGTCTGCTTATTCCATTTCCACCTGCAGGATGCTATGTATCAGACAGTGGGTGGTTGAACTCTCTTATTCTGTAGCTCTCCCATTTCCTATCCTACTCCTTTCCCAGCCTCCTATTTCCTTCTATCTCTCCTCTTGGTCCAATATTTTGCTCCCTCTCTTTTCTGTTGTTCTTCTCTCTCCCCTTGATGCTGAACAATGAGATGGAAGAAAAAAAAAAGAGATGCTGCATCTCTCTCTCCCTTCCACCCCAGGCCAAACATTTCTCCCTCCTTTCCAGATCCAACTTCACTCCCTTTTTCTTCCCAACTGCCCCATCCCATCTCTCCCCTGTCTGCCTGCGTCCCTTTCTCCCCCCAGGTCCACCATTTCTTCCTCTCTCTTCCCAGCGGTTCTCCCTTCAAGTATATTTTTTCCTCTTCCTCCACACTACCCCAGGTCCAACCTCTCTCCCTTCATTTCGCTCTCCTCACAGCCAACTTGCCTTCCCCTCCAGCGCCGATCCCTCTCTTCTCACAGCCCAACTTGCCTTTTCTTCCAACACCGGTCCCTCTCTCCTCACATCCTAGTGTGTCTTTCCCTCTGGTGCTGGTCAGATGTCGCTGCCAAATCTGCCGTCTCAGTGACTCGGCAGTGTTGTACGTGGCTCCCCCTCCTGCTTTTTGCCTGCCACGGTCTGTCTTCAATGATGCGCAACTTCCTGTTTCCAGACAAAGATTTAGAGTGGCCTGGTGCTTCAGTCTTCAGGATCCCACTCCGCAACAGCTCCCAAGAAGCAATTATGACACCAAACTGTCAGCCGAGATTCCTCATGTCGGAGGGAAGTTATCAACCTGTTGGGGAGCATGGGTAGAGATCACTACGGAACTCTGGGTACCGGACATTATACAGGAGGGCTACAAGCTTGAGTTCCTTTGTCCCCTCCCAGACCTTTTTCTGGACTCACCGTCTGGGAAACCGGAAAAAACAGTCAAAGTTCGAGCAACAATGCAAAGGCTGCTAGATCTGGAAGCCATAGCGCCCATAGCAGAGGAAGACTCAGGTTCTGGCAGATACTTGATATACTTCATAGTGTCCAAGAGAGACTCAGAAGTCTAATCATAAACCTCAAGGCAGTAAATGCATCCCTCAAGGTACCCTGTTTCCAGATGGAGACAGGTCGGTAATTATTTCAGTATCACTGGGGAAATCTTTTGCCTCACTGGATTTAACAGAGGCCTATCTGCACATTCCCATTTTTCCAGAGCACAGGAAGTTCTTGCAGTTCCATGTGCTAAAGCAGTGTATCGCAAACTGTGTGCTACGAGACGCTGGTGAGAAGGAGAGGTGCTAGTGCCGGCTGACTTCCTTTGGTCTTGCGGATGGCTCTTGAGCATGCAGTGCTAGTGCAAAGGCTATTCAGACGAAGTGGTGTCCATCCTTCTAAGATGTAGAAGGAAAGCAATTCTAGCCACAAATGTGAAAGCCTGAAACTGTTTCCAAGCTTGATGTGCTCAGAGGAGTGAGGACCTGAATTTGGCGCCAATATCTGTGGTGATCACTTTCCTGTAGGAAGGGCTGAAAAAAGCCTAGCAGTTGTCTCCCTGAAAGTTCAGATTTTCAGGGCTCTCATGTTTTGGGCTTAAGGTTAATAAGACAACCGTAACCAAGCAACCAGATGTGGTCAGTTTATAAGAGATGCTTTGTGCCTCCATCCTTTGATGTGACAACCTTTTTCAGTTTGGAGTCTTAATCTGATTCTATGGGCGCTAGCTAGAGCACCCTATGAACCTCTAGATCAATCTTCCCTGATGAACCTTATAAACAAAACAGTGTTTTTGGTATCGGTTACCTCAGCTCGACGAGTGTCAGAACTGCAGGCGGTGTCATGCAGAGATAGATCTTTCTTATCAAAAGTGGTTTCCAGCTTTCACATCAATCAAGATAGGACTTCAATGGGAAACCAAGGTGGCAAGGGGGCCCCTTCTGGTGATTCAGACAGGTCGTGACCTGTTTGGGCCGCTGCGAGAGCAGACTGCTGGGCAGGATGGACCTATGGTCTGACCCGGCGGAGGCACTGCTTATGTTCTTATGTTCTTACGTTCTTAAGAAGTACGATTGCCTGCCTTCGATCTCTTGAAATTGAGGAAGAGTAATAAAGTGCTGAAATTGTTGGATCTGCGCAAAATATTACTACAGTATCTGGAGATTATGAATGAATTTTGCCTGTTGAATCATGTTTTCATACTGGAGGGGGTTGCCCGTAAAGCAACCACTTCAAGATAGATCCATATGGTCATTTCTTCAGCCCATATCAGAAGTGGAAAGTTGACCGCCTATATAAATCAAGGCACACTCCACTAGAAGCATGGCTTCCTCGTGGGCAGAATCTTCAGCGGTGTCTCCAGAAGAAATCTGTAGAGCGGCCACATGATCCTCTCTCCATACATTCATGAAGTTTTGCAGGATGACCGCAGAGGCCAAAATGGACTCTTCATTTGGCTCATCCGTACTGTCAACAGGCTCATCTGCCCCACCCTAGATTCTGTGGACTGCTTTAATATGTCCCAAAGGTTCAAGAATAAAGTGTCTGTCTACCAGAAAGAAGATTACAGAGGTAGGAACCTAATCTTTCCTTCTAGTGTGACAGACACTTTATTGCTGAAGCCCACCCTGTCAGATGTTCATTTTCAAGCTTACTGCCTCGAATGAACTGGGAAATCCAGATATCTTGTTTCTTTCCTTTATCCAGCTTTAACAAGGATAGAGGATGTGACTGCCGAGTTGAAGAATCTACGGGGTATCTGAAAAATCCCCGACACTCTTAGTGCAGGTTGCAATCAGGTTGGTGACTTGTTTTCACCTTGTTATGTTTTGCAAATAGTTAAGTTTTTTTTAAAAATTCATATGTTATACTGTATGTTAATGATATGAGCAGACATAAAATATGAGGGACCTTGTTTCTTCAAAGGTGATAACCATATAACAATTCAAAAAATAATCACCTTATTTCCACATAAATAAACAACCAAATACTTTTAAGTTCACACAGTGACTCTAGATTTCTAAGTGAACGCTCAGAACCATAACCAAACTTTAGTGAAAAGTTACGGAGTCAGTTATAATAGAGACCATCACAGCAAGTTCACTGTCTCTGCCACCTGCTAATAACATACAAGGAAAAGATAAATAACTTATCTGAATGCAGGATGGCACTGCTGTTGCTCTTTCACTGCTCCGGGTACTTTTTTAAAGTACTAACACATTGCAACTGCTATAAGCTGTTAAACCCTCCCAACCCGGGTTTCATGATTGGCTTCCTCAGGAGGGGCACTGCAAAGGAAAAACAATAACATTCTAACCACCTTCTACTGGACAACAGGGTCAGGGCGAACTAGAAACCCAAAACTAATAAATACATTCACACTAAATTTTTCAAAACTTTCAAATACTATTAAATAGGCTTACCAGGGACCGTACACTCCTTCACCCGGCTGACAAGCAACTCTAGCGATGTTGAAACCCGGAGCAGGCCCAGAATTTGAAGCTCCAGCCAACCAGAGTCGACCATGATTTCCTCCCCATTCTTTCTAGGCCCCCATGCCACACTCGCACCCTCCATTCGCACCCCTGTACCTCTTTAAATCTTTGCTTGCGCTGGCATTGACTTTTCCCTCTGATGTCACTTCCTGACCCCATGACCTGGAAGTGATTTCAGAGGGAGCCAGGCCAGCGTGAGCAGCCGGGTAGAGTATTTGTTGGTGCTGGCGAAGATTTTAAAGTGGTACAGGGGATAGGGAAGAGAGGGCATGAGCGTACCGTGAGTGGGCGGATAGGCGGATAGGCGCCCGGAGCGATCAGCCTACCCCCTTACTACACCACTGCAAAGCTCATTTAGATCACACAATAATGAAGGAATTAGCTATTAAACTCATATGTAGAAAAGACCCAGAGACTGAGAGCAGGGGTATACCAGGTCTGAGGAGCAGTAAAATATTAGTTTGTTCTTCTGTAGTCAGCTTTAGTAAGGATTTATTGACTGTTCCTTCTCTTTACCAGCATGACAATTTCTTTTTTCTGGCTTTGTTGAAGAAGATATGCTACAGTGTTCTCCCTAGGGCCTTTTAGCTGGGCACTCTGCCCGGCTAATTTAGATGACCGCCCAGCTGCCATCTATCACGAATCCTGATGCTGCCGACACTGCTCAATAATTTATTAACCTTTGAAAAGATCCTGGAATTATAGGGACCAAATTCAGAGGCTGGCTAGAAATACAATGGAAGGTCCTTCCTCACCTCCGGCCCTTCCTTCTTAAATGAGTCAGGTCTATATTCAGAGGCCAAGAGCAATACTATTCCAGCAGCTCCCTCCCTTATTTATGTTTCTTGATATACTTACTACCTTTTGCATAAATCCATCAGAGCAGTTTCAACATTGTGATTCAGATAATATACTGAAATAGTCTATAATTATCCTAAACCCTACAGACTCAGTCATTGTGTACAATCTCAGATAAAATAATAAGTAAAACATATAAAACTAACAAAGAAAAACCAGGGGCCAATTAGTAGACCTTTTCCCATAGACACCCAAGATTTTATGAACCAGAAAACACTAGTAAATAAAATTAATTTTCAACCCCTTCGTAAAATGTTCCAGTCTAGGTTCAAACCAGAGCTGAGAAGGGAGAAAATTCCATAGTGCCAGTGCCAAGTAAAAGAACACAGATTCTCGAGAAGAGTAACCAAGTTTGAGAAAGAGATGGGATCACTGGACAATTTTGAATTTGAAATTTCAAGATTTGTGAAGGACAGTACAGGATTAAAAGTATGGCCAAATATTGAGACTGACCTCATAAGATAAAAACATGAAAGCCATTGAGCTTCCTTAGTGGTGTAATAAGGGGGGGGGCAGGGGTACCCCGCCCTGCCCTGGGTGCCGTCTTGGTGGGGGCACCAGCACCTCTCCTCCTTTATAACCCACTGCTGTGCATGCGTCTTCCCTTCCCTCCCTTGTACCTACTTAGGGCCAGATACACAAAGCTATACATGCAGAGAATCACAAGTAAAAGGGGGAAGGAACTGTGCATGTCACTTGCTCCTCCTCCTGCCTGTCCTGTCAAAAAATCAGCCCTTGCTCTCCCTGCCTGCCGGTACAGCTGATGGTGGCAGGGGAATCCTCCATTTTCTGAGCCAGCAGGGCTCCCTAAAACCACAGCGGCTTTAAGGAAGTCCTGCTGGCTCAGAAGATGGAGGATTCCCCTTCCCCGATTAGCTCAACCAGCAGGCAGGCAGGGAGAGCAGGGGCTGCTTTTTTTCTTATTTTTTTTTATGGGCGCAGCTGTTGTGCTCACACAGCTACACCTATTAAAAAAAAATAAAGAGGTCACGTGAGCCCAAAAGTGGGATCCTCTGACACCCCCCACCAAGCTCCCCTGCCTTCTGATCCCCTTGCTCCCTCCCACCATTCCCAAAACAAAATCCTGATGGTCTAGTGGGCTAGGTGGGGTCAGACCCCCCCAGCTTGAGGACCCTCCACCACCCCCCACTGTACTTTTTGTCTAAATCAGACAGGAGGGATGCCCACTCCCTCCTGCATGAAGGGCCACTAATTCAAAATGGTGGCCCTTCCCTCCCTCCCGGTGTATCCTGGGATGCACTGTGAGGGGCCTAAGGCTCTGATTGGCTTAGGCGCCTACATTTCCTCCCTGGAGAAGAGCCTTATGCGCCTGAGCCAGTCAGTGGTCAGGGTGGTAGGAGTGGTCAGGGAGATCAGAAGGGGAGGACTTAGTATCAGAGGGTCCCGGTTTTGGTCCCCCCCTGCCAGCAGGGCTGCTTTTTAAAAAAAAATATTTTCTTTATTGCAATTTTAACATAATATCACAAGAGATCTCTTGTTCAGGCTAAACAGGTAGGACATTTTTCAAAAAGAAACTAACACATTTTCCTATTAAAGAAAACAACTTCAATCTTTCTTAGACCACAATTACAGAGAAGGAGAGTACCAAGAGTAAAGAGCAACTCAAATAAAGCAAAAGTAAATAGGAATAGCCATAACAGTAAAAAAAAAAAAAAAAAAAAAGGCCCTTTTATTTTTCTTCTCTCTAACTATCTTAAGATCTTATTAAACTTTCCAGGATGCCAGTTTCTTCATATCTAGGATAGCTCAAAGTTGTTCTGGCATACAAAATACATATTTCATACCTAGAAATTTAATTAAACATTTACATGGGTATGCCAAAAGAAAAGTTGCTCCAGATCATGTTATGTATGTTCCTTGTGACATCATGGAAAATCCACACTTTTTTCCCATGAAACAGTGTTTGAGAGTTATGAAAATATAATCTTACTATAGCATTTACATCTTGTTCAAAGACAAAGGAAGCTAGTAATGTAGCTCTCTCCATTTCTGAAGACAATGTGGATTCCAGTAACATTTAGAGGTTCCACTATGTTTAAACCATCCTTTTCTATGGAAGCACCTGACTGTTTCTGAATAGGCAAATAATATATGCGATTTAAAGGTGGTATAAGTTCAGAGAAAATTTCAATACTTCAACCAGGTAATTTTTTAAGCATTTCAAGAGGCGTCACTCCCAAAGATTTTGGAAAGTTCAATAAACATAGGTTTAACCTCCTATTATAATTTTCTAATTGTTCAATCTTTCTGTGTAGAATCATTTTTTCTTTCAAAATCCCATTAGTCAGCTCCTGTAAGTTAAACTAAACTAAAACTTAGCCTTATATACCGGGTCGTCAACCATGCTAAAATGCTAAAATACATGGAAATTAATTTTTAAAGTGTTTAGCAAATAGAAAAGTTTTCAAAGATTTACGAAAAGATTGGAAGGAACTGGGACATCTCAAAGTTACAGGAAGTTCATTCCATAATTTGGAAAATTTAAAAGCCAAAGAAAGGCTAAAATTCTTAACTCCCTTAATTCCTTTCTTAAAAGGAAGGGAAAGTTTAAATCATTGAATACCTCTCGCATATGAAAATCTATAAACGTTCTATAAAAGAGGAACAAGAGGAATAAAAATTCCTTGTAAAATTTTAAAAGTAATACATATACATTTAAACTGAATTCTGAGATAAACCGGGAGCCAACGGAGGCTCAAAAGCAAAGGAGTCACATGGTCGAATTTACTTTGTCCATAAATCAACTTCGCAGTGGTATTCTGAATCAATTGTTGTCATTGGAGACAGATCTTTGTGATGCCAAGATATATAGTATTACAGTAATCTAACCGAGAAAGTATAATTGATTGGACCAGAACAGAGAAACAGTGGCGTACCTAGGGGGGGGGCGGGGGGGGCGGGCCGCCCCGGGTACCAGCCCTAAGGGGGTGTTCCCGGCCTTGCCGTTCAGTCCCCCGCCACCCCCGAAGGACCGCTCGCCCCACTGACCTTCCTGCACCATCTGTGAAGCAGCCCGCAGCAGGATCGCGAAGTCAGCGTCAGCATCCCTGCGCTGCTTCCTGCGCCGCGATCCCGCCCCTCCTCTGACGTCAGAGGAGGGGCGGGACCGTGGCGCAGGAAGTAGCGCAGGGATCGCTGACGCTGACTTCGCGATCCTGCTGCGGCTGTTCATAGGTGGTGCGGGGAGGCCAGGGGGGCGAGCGGTCCTTCGGGGTGGGTCGGGGCATCAGGCCTTCAGGGTGGGGCGGGCGGGCAGGCAAGCAGGCTTTCAAGGGGGAGGGGGTGACAGGCAGGCAGGCAGGCCTTCAAGGGGGGACAGGCCTTCGGGGGGGGGTGCAGGCCTTCAAGGGGGGCAGGCAGGCCTTCAGGGGGGTGCAGGCCTTCGGGGGGGGGTGTAGGCCTTTGGGGGGGTGCAGACCTTCAAGGGGGTGCAGGCCTTCAAGGGGGGAAAGGCAGGCAGGCCTTCAAGGGGGGGGACAGGCCTACAAGGGGGGGACAGGCCTACAAGGGGGGGGACAGGCCTACAAGGAGAGGGGACAGGCCTTCAAGGGGGGGTGCAGGCCTTCAAGGGGGGTGCAGGCCTTCAAGGGGGAGACAGGCCTTCAAGGGGGGGAAAGGCAGGCAGGCCTTCAAGGGGGGGACAGGCCTACAAGGGGGGGACAGGCCTACAAGGGGGGGACAGGCCTACAAGGGGAGGGACAGGCCTACAAGGGGGGGGGACAGGCCTTCAAGGGGGGGTGCAGGCCTTCAAGGGGGGTGCAGGCCTTCGGGGGGTGCAGGCCTTCGGGGGGTGCAGACCTTCAAGGGGGGGACAGGCAGGCAGGCCTTCAAGGGGGGGACAGGCCTACAAGGGGAAGGGACAGGCCTTCAAGGGGGGTGCAGGCCTTCAAGGTGGGACAGGCAGACCTTTAAGGGTTGACAGGCCTTTGGGGGGGGGACCATGATTTAGAAGTACACAGAGGGAAGGGGGTGTTCAAAGAGACATGCATATGCCAAACTTTGGGGGGGGAAGAAATAATGGGTCTGAAAATAGAGGAGAGGGAGAGAGATGATGGACCATGGGATTTAGGGAGGGAAGGAACAGAAAGGGAGAGAAATTGGACACAAGGGATGGTGTGGAGGAGGGATAGAGATACTGGATAGGAGGGTAATTAGGAAAAGAAACGGAGAGATGGTGGACTCTGGGATGGTGGGGAAGGAGGGAGAGATGCCGGATGAAAGGGTATTTAAGAAAAGGTGGATCTGTGGAGGGAGATGAAAAAAAGGAAAGATACCAGACTTCCTGGGAAGGGAAATGGAAAGGGAGGACAGAGTTGGCAGATGGATGGTTAGCATGCAGAAAGAAGGAGACCCTGGCAAGCAAGTTATCAGAAGAAAACCAGAGCCTTGGACCAACAAAATTTGAAATATAACCAGACAACAAAAGGTAGAAAAATTAATTTTATTTTCTGTTTTGTGATTATAACATGTCAGATTTGAAATGTGTATCCTGCCAGAGCTGGTGTTGGACTGCAAACGTGAGCTAGGATTTAACAGAAAGAGGAAAAGTCCTTTTTGTTTCTTTATTTTATTTACACCACAGCGCCAGTGTGGTTAGGAGAAGCCAAAGGGGGTGAAAAAGCTATAAAACCCACCAGGAGTTTTGAAAAAAATCACCCAACTGGGCAGGAAAATCGAATTGAAAAACCAATTCAATAGGGCTGAATCGAATCAAAATTTTTTTTTCCTGTATCTGGCAGCATTAGTTTGCGCTACTGTCTTAGACTTTAGGACCTGGGATTGGGGAGAGATGGCATCCTCAGTACTTTATAATGCAAGTGAAACGAGGATTTGGTCAGACTTTTGAAGGGTCTGCAGAAAAAAAATATTGTATAGGCCGGGGACATGAGACAGCAGGAAATGGGAACTTTTCTTCCTTCTATTTTTGTGAATGGAAAGGCTGAGGATGTCAGAGAGGTCAGTTAAAATATGTGCTTTATAAGAAAATATAATAATGTGTTTTATAAAGTTTATAGCATAGCTGGCCTACCCAGTGAGGTGTTCCTAGTGGTGATGGTGGCAGCGTGTCAATGTGTTGAGAGGAAGAGGTGGTCTGGGAAATTCTGCTGAGCAAACTACGGGCCCATTTCCACCCCCCAGTTAGTCCACTCCACTCAACTGATTCACACACTGAGTGGGTCTTTGGGTGTTGTTTTGGGATCTCTTCCAGTGGTTTATCTCCTTCTGGTCCAAGGAAGGAAACTTTGTTATCCTTAGCATTGACCTACAGAATATGTTTGTAACAGCGCTGCTTGTGTGGCATTAGGCTATGTAGTGATCGAAAGAAAAAAACAGACCTTTGCACATTTTTGCACTATATGGTGGGTGTATGAGGAGATTCACATTTCCTGCACAGCTAAGTCCATGTGAAGTTACCTTGTGCTGTATTTGACATCTAGCAAGGTCTCTGTTTGAAAGGAAAGATCTAAACTTAAAAATGAAGTGGCCAGAAGTTATGGCAAAAGCAGATAGTGTAGCTGGTTTTAAGAAAGATTTGGACAAATTCCTGGAGGAAAAGTCCATAATCTGTTATTAAGACATGGGGGAAGTGTCTGCTTGCCCTGGATCGGTAGCATGGAATGTTGCTACTCTTTGGGTTTTGACCAGGTATTAGTGTCCTGGATTGGCTACCATGAGAATGGGCTACTGGGCATGATGGACCATTGGTCTGACCCAGTTAGGCTATTCTTATGTTATGTTCTCATCTGTAGGGGCCTTTGTTTTCACTTCTTATTTTAATGTATTTTTTTTCTGGGAACTTATCAGTGTTTTTTATAATGGGAACAAAAATGGAAGAGAATTAATGTGTGTGGAATGGGGGGTAACTAATTTCTTCAGCTAAATAATTCAATCCACTTCAAACAGACATAGGAGAACTTGTGCACCATTCACACACCCTCCAACCAAAAACGTCAAAAGAAAAAAACTGTTCGACAACCTCCTAGCCATTCGAGCTGCAACACTCGACCCCCAACTCTACAACCAATTGATATCAACCACAGACTGCAAAACCTTCAAAAAGAAATAAAAACCCTTCTATTCAAAAAACACATAAAACCGAACTAACACAATCAGAACTGTCCCAAGCATCACCTGCAACTACTCCATATGTACTTCTAATGTCATGACAATTTAGACATAATTTATGTTATGTTATGTTTGGAATAATGGTTACATATATGAGGTTCAATAAAAGAAAATTTTCACTGCCTGTTTCTATTCTGACCATTTATTCCATTTCATGGTTATTGCAAAAAAAAAAAAAAAAAAATTTTTTTTACATGGGGGGGGGGGGGTGTCAAAAAATGATGGGCCCCGGGTGCCACATACCCTAGGTACGCCACTGCAGAGAAATGACATTGTTGAAAAAGAGATCTAACCTTCCTCGGCATTCGTAAATTTAAAAAAACATTTCTTAACCAGAGAGTTTATTTGATTCTTAAAGGTAAGGGAAGAGCCAAAAAGTATTCCCAAAATCTTGGAAAAAAACTCAATTAGTAGGGAGGCTCCAGAATCCAGAAGTACAGTGGGAGGGAGATAGTCCAGTTTTGAACCTAACCACAAAAGTTTAGTTTTGGCTGCATTTAATTTCATCTGGACAGACATAGGCCAGGCTTGAAGTTTGGAGATACAGTGGTTTATTTTAAAAGTTAAATTGGTAATGTTTAAATCAATCTCAATCAATATAAAGATATCATTCACATAGGTAAAAAGCGTTTTCCAAGCTGACAACTTGTATGTGTTCAAAGTAGTCATATAAAAATTGAACAGGATTGGGGAAAGCGGAGAGCCTTGGGGAACCTCGCAAGGAGGCTGCCAGGAATTAGAAATATTGCCATCAATATTGACTGAATAAGAACGAGACAATAAAAATTTAGAGAACCAAGCCAGGACAACCTGATTAAGTCCAATATCTGAAAGTAATTGAAGCAGAATATCATGATGCACTACATCAAATGCCACAGACAAATCGAACTGGAGCAAAATTGAACATTTATTTTGTAGTTAACCACTTTGTCACTGACTTTCTTAATTTCTAAGGTAAACTCTTCCTTAGTAATAGTAAAAGATTTCCCCAAGCCGTCAACAGTACTCACAAGATTAGGCGGCTTCTGGTCCAACTCTCAATCTTTTGAGTACCTTCCATATGCTCTCGAGAGTCACCACAGCAGTTTTTTTTCCTTCCTGATTCAGCCAAAGCACTGGCTCCCAGGATTCTCTGTTCTCTTTATTTATTTGTGAACTCTGTGCCTTCCATACAGGGGTCACCCGACTGAGTCATGAATGGAACAGGTGGTGGGACAGTTCCCGGGGGGGGGAGAGGGAAACTTCCAACCCAATGTCACCGGCAGCTCCTCTCACTGGTGAATGCTCGGGAAACCCTCCAGAGCAACGAAGACCAATGGCGGCAGTGGCAAACTCCAAAATAGTGCATTGAGTTGGAGTGGAAGTCATTGCCATGGAGTGGTCCGGGCGGACTGCACCTTTCCTCTTAGAATGAGGCTTATTAGGTAACCTTTTCATTGATTAGAGTTCTGCAATATAGACGCTGCTACCTAAACCGCCACTGTCTTAACTCTCCTCCCGGGCGCCTTTTTTTTTTTTTTAATACTGTTGTGCCTATGTTATGTGCACACAACACAAGCACAACAGTTACTCACAGCTGCTGGCAATTACCGACTGGAAATGAGTGGGATGTATTTGCAGAGGGTTCTTGGGGTTTGGAAGACAGGGCATGCATCCGGGGGGGGGACGGGGACGTGGAAGTGCGCTTCCACCTGCGGTTCCTCCTACCCTTGCTACACCACTGAGCTTCTTTCATATTGCTTGGACCCTGCAATAACCCTAATTACTAGGTTCATGATCATTTGAAGACTAATAATATATTTGAGTAACCCATTAAATAAAGAATTTGCATAGTCTTAGTCTACTTAGGACCAGGGTATGAACAAGTTTATACATAGAAGCCTTAGCAACTTAGGATCTAATTGACCTAAAGAGGCATAGAGTCCCAAAGAAGGTAGTCTTAGACAGAAGCTTTAACTGGGGTGGACACCTCCTTATTGAACTTGCATGCCATACAAGTTGGACAGGCAGTTGCTTGTCTGCTTTATGGCCATAGTGCCCCTGTACTAATGACAGCCATGCATACTAAGCAGCAGATCGGAGACTTGTCTGCTGAACACCTTCATAATTTAGCTCATGGTTCCTCACAGTCCATGAAGTTGGCAGCCATTTTAGATCTATTTTGTTCTTCAGTCTGTGCTTTACAGCTCATTGAGCTGCCTTGGTTTTCTCTCATAGAAACCACAGGTTCAGCAGCCATTTTAGGTGTGCATATAATCTGTCAGACTGTCACTGCCTAAATGATGTCTTAACTGCCTTAGGATTAACAAGAAGTGCTTCCAGGTTGCCTTCTGTGGAAAATGTTTGTTCTGTTTTCTTTCCAGATTTTATTTCGTCATTCCATCAAGCTTATTTGCTGGATAAGTCAGTCACACTGCCTCCCTGCCTCCAAAAATGATTTGTTGGAGCAGCTTGAAGTTTTAGAACAGAATCCTACAGTTATTTCCAATGTTTCATTCCTAAAGAAATAACTCCATCCTCCAGGAGAGCTACTTCTTGAGAAGGGAGATGATTCTAAGGTCTTTAGGTTGTTTAAGAAATAATAACTCTCACTCTTAATTACTCAGTCTTTGGAAGCTTTGGAAGTTCAATATCTTCTCTGCCTCCTTTGTTGCTGGGAAATTCCATTATGTGAGGTTATAAGGATCAACTAAAGGTCTTTCAATTATTGAGGCTATTCTGGATCTCATTATGGCAGATTCCTCTGATGCAGGCCTTAAGATAGACAAGGTTACATCTAAATTGTACTCTCTTCTGACCAAGCAAAAAAGGTGGACTCTTTAGTCACTGGAACAACTAAGAAGTCTACAATTTCCGTAGCAGTATCACTATTAAGGCTCTGCAGGATCATAAAATAGAGACAGTACTTAAACATTCCTTTAAAGTTGGATACCTTAGAGCTTTAGGCTCTTATTTCTTGCTCTTATATGGTAAGAGCCTATGTTCGTTGGATTCAGAGAACTCAGGATTTAAATCAAGATCAGGATCCAGATTTGTCTCAGGGTCAGCTGCCCTGTTTGGATGGCCTTTAAGATCTCATAAGAGTTCTTAGTAGAAGTATGCTGCTTGTCAGATTCTCTAGTTGAGAAACTGGTCATCCGGTATTGCATTTTAAGTCTTTATGTCAGATAAACTTCCGTTAAGAATTTAGGAGAGCCTAAGCCTTGTAGGCTTCCTGAGGACAAGCCTAAATCCTCTTCTGGAGCTTGTGATGACAGAGAAAAATGTAAAGACCTCAAGCACTATACAGTACATTCAGTCATTCTATTTATGCCCTATGGCCGTGTTTTCAAACAAAGCAATCCTCCTTTTGTTCTGACAACAGGTCATGATCTCAAATTGACAAAAGCTACCCAGAAAGTGAGGTAGTGTCTGAAGCAGCCATTGCTTGTTGGTTAAAGATATGATTTCTTCAGCATATATTTTGTTGAACAGACAATTGCCTGCAACAGTGAGAGTGCATTCCACTTGAGAAGTAGTTTCTTGGGTGGAGTGTAATTCATTGTCTGCTTTGTATATCTGTTAAGAAGCAGCATGCTTCTTGCTACATACTACTTTTGTGAAGTGCTATTTTGCCTGTCTCTGGCAGCTAGGGAGGAAACCAGCTTTGGAGCTTCAGCTCTCAGAATGGAGCAACTGATCCCCTCTCATCTTGAGGACTGCTTTTTTTTTATATCCCTCAAGTACTGGACTCATCTAGTGTACCAAGGAAAAAGAAAATTAAAACTTACATACCAAGTTTCTTTCTTTTAGTTGCAGCAGACGATTCCAGCTACCCGACCTTATTTGTTTCTCCATATCAGTGAAGCAAAGTTTATTTTTGCAAACTTCCTGCTTCTATAATTGAACAAATATTTTTTGCATTATGTCAGCATTACATTCAGCAAATGTTTTCACATTAGTTGAGCAACTGTTTTTCACTGCCTTATCTATTGAGTTGTACAGGGCTCTATTAAAGCACAGCACAATTCTGTACTCTTTATCTCTACCTGCTCTGGTGGATAGATGGATACAAACAAACACACAAGTCCTGGACTTATCTGGTGCAACTAAAAGAAAATTAGAAGTTAAGATCTAATTCCTTCATGTTGCATAGTTAATTCTGAGAAGCTGTACACTATGTCATAGCTTACAATAATTGAATGTTGGCCTGTTAAAACCCACATTTAAGGGTAAAGAGAAGGGTATTGTTACAGTGATACTAAATTGAAAAGTCAAGATAACATTTTGCAGTAGGCAGCCCAGTGTTCTTTTGAAAGACATAATTTCCCCTTGTTTATGGTTCGGTTACCATAGAAATGCCAACCATAAGGTCAGTTTTAACAGGACTGGAAAGGTCAGATGTTGCTTTCTTTCATTTTGGTTTGAAGAACCTGTCAAAAGCAAAGATTCATTACTGACATTTAAACTAACAAATAGTAAATCTTTATCTCTAAACAAATGACTTTCCTCCTTAGACAGTCATTTTAGAAGCCTTGCTTAATAATTCTACTGGTAATTGCTGGCATCTTTATGTATAGATTGTATACATGTGTTAATGTTATTTTATAGAATGCAGTATTTTTTCCACAGAACTGCTGTGAAATATGCAAATTCAAAGGGAGTAAGGTCTGGCCCATGTTACATACTTCCACATTGCACTATTGTCTGGATCATACAACTAGGAGAGACAGTTCAGTAGGACATAATTGTCAAACTGAGTCAGACTAAAGGTCCATTTAGTTTAGCATCCTATTTTCAACAGGATTCAAAAAGTAGGAAGATTCTATGCCACTTCCAGGGATAAAGAGTAGACTTTTCTTCCACAAGTTTATCCAAACTGCTTTTCTGTTACATCCCCTCTGGAATCAATACGAAAGGTGTTTCACCTCATCCTGTGAACTAGGATGTGCAGAAATGCACACATTCTTTTCTGCATGCTCCTCTCGCTTAGCTGAGGAATAGAGAGCCCCCTGTAGTTTTTATTTCTGCAAGCGAACTGTGAGGAAGTCTTTCTGATCTGCTCTGCTTCTTTTCTTGGTTTTGTTTTTTGCTAAAGTCTGTTTTTTTCGGTAGCTTCGGTGTCTTGAGACTCCTTTGGAGGGGTTCTCTGCCTGGGAAAGGATGCAGTTTCCGCGGAGCCAGCCTACTGTGTGTGGAGCCAGCCTGCTGTGTGCTGCCTTCAGAGCTCGGGGTCCATCCCCCTGGGAGCATGCTTACCTAGGGATCCTGTTTGGGTCTAGGAAGTGGGCATAAAATCTCACCCAGTGCCCGTTTCAGGCGGGGACTCCAAGTGCAGGCTTATGGAGTCCAAGGACCTTTCGCAGTCATTCTTTTGTACTGAGCTCTGGTATTTCCCTGGAATTTGTGCAGCTCATGTGGAGAGCGTATCTTATGGACTCAACCCATGCAATGCAACTGTTGGGTGCTGTGCCAGCTTTTCAGTCAGGACCTATACTTATGGAGGCACCTATTCAGGGCACAGTGCCCCTGTCATTTGGACCCAGACAGCCTTCACTGGTGCACTGATACCATGGATACTGTGTCCACCCTGGATGACCTGGATACCGTCAGCCAAGTGATCTCAGAGTCCTGATGTGGGTGACAAGCCCTCTGTGTTGGCTGTTTAAATCAGCCTCTGTTCACCGTTTTATTGCGGACGATATAAAGGAGTTGAAGCTAGAAACTCAGCCCTCCACGTCTCAGTGTACTGTCATGAGTCGTTCTTATACTCTGACATCCTTTTTTCCATCTTATCTAGATCTCACTGTTCTGGTTACTGAGCAGTGGGAGACCCCGGAGAGTTTTCTTGGGCTAAGATTATGGCTAAGCTGTATTCCATGGCATCAGATTTTCAGCAGCTATTTGAGCTGCCAAAGGTGGATTCGGCAGTGGCACAAGTGACCAAGCGCACTGCCCTCCCAAGTGAAGGAGAAGTGATGCTGAAAGATTCTCAGGACCACAGAGTAGACATGGTCTTAAAGAAGCTTTTTGAAGTTGCTTCGACCTGGACACAGGGGAGAAAAACCGGTCCAGAATGACAGCCATGGTGCTGAACTTCCGAAAGGGAAATTACGAAGGGATGAGACTCATGGTGGGGAAGAAGATTAAGAAGAGGATAAGCACTGTAAAAACGCTAGGGCAAGCTTGTCCCTTTTTAAGGACACAGTCACCGAGGCACAAAATCTACATATAAACTAAACTAAACCTTAACTTGATATACAAGCAATGTCTTGCAATACAAGTACATACAGTATACATAATATGACAATACGTCCCATTTGAACAGGACCGTCCCGCTTTTAGATCGTCTATCCCATTGTCCCCTTGCACAGCTTTGGGATGCCGAAATGTCCTGTTTTCAGAAAGAGCGTCCTGAAGCTGTACCCAAAACGTTGATTGCGGAGCCCGGGATTTCTCCCTGCTTCCCCATTGCCGACGCAGCAACAGATCAGTTGCGTTCTTCTCCCCTCCCTCCCTCCCCAATGTCAATTCTGACGTCGGAGAGGAAGTTTCGGGCCAGCCAATCACTACCTGGCTGGCCTGGAACTTCCTCTCCGACATCAGAATTGACGGGGGGGGGAAGCTTGTGCAGTCATTGCACGCACCTGGCCTTTGCAGTGGTGGTGGCTTGGAGAAATTGCCGTTGGCGGCTTGGAGGGGGGGCAGGGGGAGAGAAAGATAGAAAGGAGGTGGCAGGGAGAAAGAAAGACAGAAAAAGAATTAAAGAGAAAGAAAGGATGCACAGTTAGAAGGACGTGCAACCAGAGACTCATAAAATCACCAGACAACAAAGGTGGGAAAAATGATTTTTTGTTCAATTTAGTGATCAAAATGTTTAAGTTTTGAGAATTTATATCTGCTGTCTATATTTTGCACTATATTGCACTATATATAACGGGTTCGGGGAGGGGGGTTCCGGGATCCGGGGGGGTCTTGCAATATGAGTACATATAGCATTTTCTATTAAAGTTTTATGGGTTGTGGAACAAATCATCTGAGTTTCCATTATTTCTTATAGGGAAATTTGCTTTGATATGCGAGTGCTTTAGATTACAAGCATGCTTCTGGAACGAATTAAGCTCGCAAACCAAGGTTTGACAGTATATAAGAACATAAGAACATAAGAAGCGCCATCTCCGGATCAGACCTTCGGTCCATCAAGTCCGGCGATCCGCACACGCGGAGGCCCCGCCAGGTATACACCTGGTTTATTTTATAGCCACCCTATCTTTATATGCCTTTCTCAAGGAGATATGCATCTAGTTTGCTTTTGAAGCCTAGGACTGTCGATTCCGCAATAATCTCCCCTGGGAGAGTATTCCAGATGTCCACCACTCTCTGTGTGAAGCAGAACTTCCTGACATTAGTCCTGAACTTGTCCCCCCTTAGCTTCATTTCATGTCCTCTTGTCCGTGTCAAATTGGACAATGTAAATAATCTTCTCTGCTCTATTTTGTCGATTCCTTTCAGTATTTTGAAGGTCTCGATCATATCCCCACGCAGTCTCCTTTTCTCAAGGGAGAACAATCCCAGTGTTTTAAGTCGATCCTCATATTCCAGTTTCTCCATACCCTTCACTAGTTTAGTTGCTCGTCTCTGCACCCTCTCCAGCAGTTTTATATCCTTCTTTAGGTAGGGAGACCAATGTTGGACGCAGTATTCCAAGTGAGGTCTGACCATTGTCCTATAAAGCGGCATTATTACTTTCTCCGATCTACTCGAGATTCCTTTCTTTATCATGCCCAACATTCTATTTGCCTTCTTTGCCGCTGCCGCGCATTGTGCCGACGGCTTCAGGGTCCTATCTATCAGTACACCCAGGTCTCTTTCTTGTTCACTTTTTCCCAGAGTTGCACCTGTCATTTTGTACTCGTATTCCTTATTCTTACTGCCTAAATGCATTACCTTGCATTTCTCCACGTTGAACCTCATTTGCCATTTCTCCGCCCATTTTTCTAACCGACACAAATCGCTCTGGAGTTCCTCACTATCCTCCTGCGATCTGATTGCCCGGCAGAGTTTTGTGTCGTCTGCAAACTTGATGATCTCACTGGATGTTCCGTTTTCCAAGTCATTGATATAAATATTAAAAAGGATCGGCCCAAGTACCGAGCCCTGGGGTACACCACTAGTCACTTTCTCCCAGTCAGAGAACTTCCCATTTATGCCCACTCTCTGCTTTCGGTTTTCCAGCCATTTGCCTATCCATCTTTGTATATCTCCCTCTATGCCATGGCTTTGTAGTTTCCTGAGAAGTCTTTCGTGTGGAACTTTGTCGAACGCTTTCTGGAAATCCAAGTATATTATGTCCACCGGCTTTCCACTATCAATTTGCTCGTTCACGGTCTCAAAGAATTGGAGTAAATTCGTCAAACACGATTTCCCTTTCCTGAATCCATGTTGACTGGGTTTCATCAAGTCGTGTGTGTCCAAGTGCTGAACAATGCTATCCTTGATCAGTGATTCAATCATCTTGCCGGGGACAGACGTAAGACTCACAGGTCTATAGTTGCCCGGTTCTCCTCTCGATCCTTTTTTGAAAATTGGTGTGACGTTTGCTTTCTTCCAGTCGTCTGGTATCTGACCTGTTCTGATTGACAGGTTTGCAAGTTTTTGCAATAACTCTCCGATTTCAACCTTCAATTCCTTCAAGACTCTCGGGTGAATTTCATCCGGTCCAGGGGATTTGTCACTTTTAAGTTTGTCGATCTGGTAGTATATCTGATCCAAGTTCACTTCAACTGTGGTGAGGCTGTCCTCTATTTCTCCTGTAAACAGTTTCTCCGCTTCAGGTATTGTTGAGGTGTCCTCCTTCGTAAAGACGGAGGCAAAGAAGGAATTTAGTTTGTCTGCGATTTGTTTATCTTCCTTGATGTACCCTTTTACTCCCTTGTCGTCCAGGGGTCCCACTGCCTCTTTTGCAGGTTTTTTCCCCTTCACGTATCTAAAAAAGGGCTTGAAGTTTTTGGCCTCCCGGGCTATTTTTTCCTCATAGTCCTGTTTTGCATCCCTCACCGCTTTGTGACATTTCTTCTGTTCATCTTTATGTTTGTTCCAGGCTTCGGTTGTCTTCGTGCATTTCCATATTTTGAAAGAGTCCTTCTTTTCTTTTATGGCTTCCTTCACCTGTATGGTAAGCCATGCCGGTTCTCCTTTGCCTTTAGTTCTCCGATTTTTAGAAATCCTCGGAATGTAGAGATCTTGTGCTTCTGCAATAGTATTTTTCAATAGGCACCATGCCTGATCTACTGTTTCAAGTTTGTCCACCATCTTCTCGAGTCGTTTTGTTACCATGGCTCTCATGCAATCGTATTTACCCTTTTTAAAGTTTAAGGTGGTGGTTAAGGTTTTGGCATGTTTCCTTTTCCCGATGTCCAGTTTAAAGTTGATTACATTGTGATCACTCGTTCCCAATGGAGCCCTGACTTCTACTTCTGTTATCGGTCCCTTGAGACCATTTAGGACTAAGTCCAAGATGGCGTCGCCTCTTGTCGGCTCTTTTACCATTTGCTCCAGGAAGCAATCCCCTAGCACCTCCAGGAACTTGGCCTCCTTGCCGCAGTTGGAGGCTCCTAGTTTCCAGTCTATTCCTGGGAGATTGAAGTCTCCCAATATAACTACATTGCCTGTCCTGCATACTTGTTTAATTTCTTCCATCATTTCTGAGTCAGTGTCTACCGCCTGTCCTGGGGGACGATAGTAAAGGCCAATTTTTGTATCTGCGCCATTTTGACCAGGAATTTTGATCCAGAGGGACTCCAGCTTCTCTTTCCTGTCTGTTGTAATCATTCCAACAGAATCTATTTCTTCCTTAACATATAGGGCAATACCTCCACCTTTCTGCCCTTCTCGATCCCTTCTATATAGTTTGTATCCCTGTAGTACTGTGTCCCATTTGTTTTCTTCATTCCACCATGTTTCTGTTATGCCAATGATATCCATGTTCTCCTGTCTTGCTATCATCTCTAGTTCTCCCATTTTGTTTCCTATACTTCTAGCATTTGTATATATGCATCTAAGTTCCCTTCGTGTTACCTTTTTGGACCTTCTACTCTTGGCTGTCCTTACAGTTTTATTTACGGTATCCTTTACTGCTCCTGTGTTATCTTCCATGTTTGCTGTGTGGTCATCCCCTCCTGTGTCTGAGTTGTCCCTTCCTGCTTGTTCTCCTTTGTTGGCTGTGAGGTCGACCTCTCTTATGTATGAGTAGTAGTCCTTTGTTCCTACGTCGGGGCATCCTGTTGTCCATACCATCGACCGGTGGTCGACTGTCGGCTTTCCCCTGTCCTTCAGTTTATATATATTAAAAATTATATGTAACACATAGAATATAAAGAACATATATATGGAATATATATTTATATGGAACACATAGAACATATAGAGGGAAATTTAGCAGAGATGTATAGGGGGGATAAATAATAAGTAAGAATAATCATAGTCTTAAAGCAACAATATGGAATAGGGAATTAATTTAGACTGGAATGTCCTGTTTCGGGAAGAGGAGTGTTTTTAGGAGCTTTCTGAAATGCATGTAAGAAGTAGAAGATCGAAGCAGTTGACTCCATTTAGGATCTTTGGAAACTGCTTGGTAGGATAAGAGTCTAGTGATGAATCTTTTATGGGTGTAACCTTTAATTGAGGTGAAAGCAAAGAATGTTTGAGGTTGAGTGGATCATCTGGGTCTGGAAAATGAAAACTGATTGGTGAGATAGTTGGGCAGTAGACCATTGAGAGCTTTATAGAAGAGTCAACCGAGTTTGAAGAGTACTCTGTTTTCAATTTTCAACCAGTGAAATTTATGATAGAAAGGTATTATATGATCAAATTTTTTTCAGGTTGAATATGAGCCTTACAGCAATGTTTTGAATAATGCTTAGTTTCTGGAAGTGTTTGCATAGTTCTCCCAAGTAGATGATATTACAGTAATCCAGGATGCTTAGAACTAGTGATTGGACTAGGATAATGAAAGGTGCCTGGTCAAAGTACTTTCTGATGGATTTTGAGCTTCTAGAGCATGCAGAATAGGCGGGAAAATCAGCATTATCATAAGAACATAAGAGCTGCCATCTCCGGATCAGACCTTAGGTCCATCAAGTCCGGTGATCCATTCACGCGGAGGCCCAGCCAGGTGTAACCTGGCAAAGAAAAAAAAAATAAAAAATTAGTCACCCATATCCTTCTATGCTTCTTTCGAGATGTGCATCTAACTTGCCCTTAAAACCAAGAACAGTGGGTTCCGCAGCAACCTCCACCGGGAGAGCGTTCCAGGTGTCCACCACTCGCTGCGTGAAGCAGAACTTCCTGGCATTTGTCCCCCCCTCAGCTTCAGTCCATGGCCTCTTGTCCTGGTCACATTTGACATCGTAAATAACTTTTTATCCTGCTCTATCTTGTCGATTCCTTTTATTATCTTAAAAGTCTCAATAAGATTCCCTCACAGGCTCCTCTTCTCAAGGGAGAATAGTCCCAGTTTTTTAAGTTGTTCTTTGTAGTTCAAGTTTTCCATACCTTTAACTAGCTTCGCTGCTCGGCTCTGCACCCTCTCCAGCAGTTTTATATCCTTCTTTAGGTAGGGAGACCAGTGTTGGACACAGTATTCCAAGTGTCTGACCATTGCTCTATAAAGCGACATTATGACCCTCTCCGATCTGCTAGTGATTTCCTTCTTTATCATGTCCAACATTCTATTTGCTTTCTTTGCCGCTGCCGCACATTGTACCAACGGTTTTAGGGTCCTATCTATCAGTACCCCAGGTCCTTTTCTTGTTCTCTCTTACCCAGAGTTGCACCTGACATTCTATACTCGTGCTCCTTGTTCTTTCTGCCCAAATGCATTACCTTGCATTTTTCCACATTAAATTTCATCTGCCATTTCTCTGCCCATTTTTCTAACTGGCTCAAATATCTCTGTAGTTCCTCGCTATCCTTTTGTGATCTGATTGCCCGACATAACTTCATGTCTTCTGCAAACTTGATGACCTCACTGGACGTTCCTTCTAGGTCGTTGATGAAAATATTAAATAAGATAGGCCCAAGAACCGAGCCCTGGGGCACACCGCTAGTCACTTTCTTCCAGTCTGAGAGCTTCCCATTTAAGCCCACCCTCTGCATTCTGTTTTCCAGCCATTTGCCTATCCATCTTAGTATGTCTCCCTCTATTCCATGGCTTTGTAATTTCCTGAGAAGTCTTTTGTGTGGAACTTTGTCGAACGCTTTCTGGAAGTCCAAGTATATTATGTCCACTGGTTCCCCGTTATCAATTTGTTTGTTTACTGTTTCAAAGAATTGTAGTAAATTTATCAAGCATGACTTCCCTTTCCTGAAGCCATGTTGACTGGCTCTCATCAGGTCATGTGTATCCAAGTGCCGGACTATGCTATCTTTAATCAGTGCTTTGACCATCTTTCCAGGGACAGACATAAGACTCACTGGTCTGTAGTTGCCCGGTTCTCCTCTTGATCTTTTTTGAAAATTGGGGTGACGTTTGCTATCTTCCAGTCGTCCGGTATCTGTCCAGTTCTAATTGACAGGTTAGCAAAGTTTTGCAGTAGTTCTCCGATTTCTACCTTCAGTTCCTTTAATACTCTAGGGCAGTGGTTCCCAAACCCTGTCCTGGGGGACCCCTAGCCAGTCGAGTTTTCAAGATATCCCTAATGAATATGCATGAGAGAGATTTGCATATAATGGAAGCGACAGGTATGCAAATCTATCTCATGCATATTCATTAGGGATATCTTGAAAACCCAACTGGCTGCAGGTCCCCCAGGACAGGGTTTGAGAACCACTGCTCTAGGGTGAATTCCATCTGGTCCAGGGGATTTGTCACTTTTAAGTTTGTCGATCTGGTAGTATATCTGGTCCAAATCCTCTTCTACTGTGGTGAGGCTATCCTCTTTTTCTCCCTTGAACACTCTCACTGCTTCAGGTATTGATGTAATGTCTTCCTTTGTAAAGATAGACGCAAAGAAGGAGTTCAATCTGTCTGCAATTTGTCGTCTTTGATGTACCCTTTTCCTCCCTGGTTGTCCAGCGGACCCACTGCCTCTTTTGCAGGGTTTTTTTTCCCCTTTAATGTAACTAAAAAAGGGCTTGAAGTTTTTGGTCTCTTGTGCTATTTTCTCCTCATAGACTTTTTTGGCATCCCTCACCGCCTTGTGACATTTCTTCTGATCGTCTTTGTGGCTGTTCCAAGCTTCGGTTCTTTCGCGTTTCCATTTTTTAAAGGAGTTCTTCTTATCTCTTACGGCATCCTTCACCTTATTAGTAAGCCATGCTGGTTCCCCTTTGCTTTTGTTTTTCCGTCCTTTGGATATCTGCGGAATGTAGAGATTTTGTGCTTCCATGATAGTATTTTTCAGTAGGGACCATGCCTGATCTACTGTTTTAATTGTGTGTATCCTTTTCTTGAGCCGTTTTTTTACCATGGCTCTCATGCTATCATACCTTCCTTTTTTAAAGTTGAGGGTCGTGGTTAAGGTTTTGATACGTTTCCCCTTCCCAATGTCAAGATTAAAGTTGATCATGTTGTGATCGCTCGTCCTTAGCGGGACTGTGACTTCTACATCTTTAGTCTGAGCAGTAATGCCATTTAGGACCAAGTCCAAGGTAGCATTTCCTTTCGTCAGCTCTCCCACCAATTGTTCCAGGAAGCAGTCCCCTACCATTTCTAGGAACTTTGTTTCTTTGCCGCAGTTTGAGGTTCCCAGGTTCCAGTCTATCCCAGGAAAGTTGAAGTCTCCCATGATCATTACACTGCCTTTCTTACATCCTTGTTTGATTTCCTCCATCATTTCTGAGTCTGTCTCCTCCATCTGTCAATTTTTGTATCAGTACTGTTGTGCCTAGGAATCTTAATCCAGAGGGACTCCAGCTTCTCTTTCCCCTCCGTCTTCATCTCTCTAACAGATTCTTTTCCTTCTTGAACATATAGGGCAATACCTCCTCCTTTCTGCCCTGTTCTGTCCCTTCTGTATAGCTTGTATCCCTGCAGTTCTGTATCTCATTAATTTTCATCATTCCACCATGTTTCTGTTTTGCCAATGATTTCTAGTTCGTTGCGTCTTGCTATTGTCTCTAACTCTCCCATTTTGTTTCTCAAGCTCCTAGCATTTGTGTACATACATTTAAATTCCCTTTGTGAACCCTTCTTGGGCTTTATAAGCTTTGCAGCCCCTACTGTGTCTTTCGTAGTATCTGTCTGTGCTCCTATGTTGTCTCCCTCATTTGCTTGTGCTCTTCTCCCCTAATGTCTGAGTAGTTGTCCGTAGTTCCTTCTTCGGGGCATTTCGTCACCCGGGTCATCTCAGCTTATTACATCAGCTGTCTATTCTGATCAGTATTGAAACATGAGGGGGGCGTGGCTTGGCACTGAAGCAGAATGGCCGCTTGAGTTAACAGCTTTCTCCCTTCTCCGCTATTTTTTTTCCTAACTAACAAGATATATGTGTATAAAACACGGGCATTAAAGGACTATTCAGTATATGAATATATAGTGAGTATAATATTTGAGTTTTAAGATGGCATCTGGAAAACAAAGTAAGTTGGAGGCTGCTTTCACAGCGAGTGGTGCCAAGAGGCCTAAGCTTGATCCACCAATGCCACTGAAAGCGCCACAGGAATGGGATTTCCTTCACTCGCCGGTGCTCCGGCTGCTTTCTCCTGCCTCTCCTGCTGCCCTCCCCTGTCTCCCCCATGAAAAACTGTATTTGTGGTTTTTCAAGATTCATGGGGGTTCCTGGAATGGAACCCCCGTGGATTTCAGGGGAGTACTGTACTCCCTAAACCAGGGAAAGATCCGATGCTAGTGGCCAACTATAAACCCATCTCATTATTAATCCTAGATGGTAAACTTTTGGCCAAAGTTCTGGCATTTTGCCTGCTAAAATATTACCAAAAATATTATGCATGCAACAAATAGGCTTTGTGTCGGGCAGACATTTCTCTAATAATACCCGCTTGGCATTACAACTCGTGTCATTGATTGATACAATGGAATTCCTGGCCTTCTCTGTATCTTTGGATACAGAGAAGGCATTTGACAGGGTGGAATAGTCCTTTATAAAATAATGCAGTGATCTGGTATAGGCACAGGATTTATTTATATATATATATATATATATATATATATATATATATAACATTATATAGCCACCCTAATACCAGAATATGTATAAATAGTATTTACCGAGAGGTCAGACAGGAATGCCCGCTATCTCCACTGTTATTTAATCTCGTATTGGAGCCTCTTTTTCTGGCTATTGAACAATCAGATAACATTAAGGGAATATCTTATAGAAATAGCATGTATATCCAAGATGGCTGCCGCTATCTGACTGCTGGTAAGACGCTGGAGAGAGTCTCTCTTACCTGCCGGTAATTATGCCGAAGAGAAGGGATAGGAGAGATGGTGGAGCCTCCCAGCGCTCGGGCCCCATGGTTCTTACTGTAGATGACATTTTCCGACGTCTTCAAAGCGAGTTGAGTCGTTCGGGGAATCGCCCGTTGGGAACGCCAGTTGAGAGGAGTGCTACGGCGGATACCCCCGGGCTGGACGTCACGCTGAGCCCCGACGTCAGGACGCCTCCCCTACAGCCGTTGCCGCTGGAGCTAGCTCTCCGAGGGAGGAGAGCATGTCCGAAGAGGCAGAGTTTTCTTCCCGAGAGGCCAATGAACTGGAGGGCTCGCTGCAGGGAACATCACAAGGGGAATTTCTCCTTGTAAAAGAACCAGCGACCGGGACAACTGTGCTTAAGGGACAACAAGGCACAGGGGAGGTAAAGCACTCGGATGAACAATCTAACATTGCACAAGTACTTTCCTTTGCCCCTATTCGGCCCCCAGAGGTTACACTGGATTCGTTATGGGATTTGGTTTCCAGTCTGGGTAATTCCCTCAATCCTCAGATAAAGAACTTGGAAAAAGAATTAGAACTCCAGAAAGAAGAAATTAAAATTGTGAAACAAGACATTGTAGTAATAAAAACTGAGATTCAGGAAGAAAAGAAGGACTTAAAAATGTTTAAGAGTAACCAAGATTTAATTGTGAAAGATAATCTTATTATGAGAAGAAAATTAGAAGTACTTGAAAATAATAGTCGGTTTAACAATTTGCATTTGATTAATTTTCCAAAGGTCTTGTCAATTTCTCCAGCAGAAATGATAAAACGTTACTAATGGAAACTCTAATCAAACACCAATTAGATAAGATCCTGGATGAGGAGAATCTACGGGATCCCCGACAACATGGATTTACTAAGGGGAGATCCTGCCAATCCAACCTGATCAGCTTCTTTGATTGGGTGACAGGGAAGCTGGATATTGGGGAGTCCCTGGACATCGTGTACCTGGACTTTAGCAAAGCATTCGATAGCGTACCACACCGCAGGTTACTGAGCAAGATGAGTTCTATAGGATTAGGTAACACATTGACGAAATGGGTTGGGAGCTGGCTTGGAGGTAGGCTCCAAAGGGTGGTGGTGAACGGCACCCCCTCCGAAATGACGGAGGTGATTAGTGGAGTACCACAGGGCTCAGTCTTGGGCCTAATCCTATTCAACATCTTTATAAGAGACCTGGCAGAAGGGCTTCGAGGTAAAATAACATTATTCGCCGATGACGCCAAACTGAGTAATGTAGTGGGCAAATGCACAACAGACGAAGATTCAATGCCCGACAACATGATGCACGACCTACTCCTACTGGAGCGATGGTCTAGGACATGGCAACTCAACTTCAATGCCAAAAAATGCAAAGTTATGCACCTGGGCAGCCAGAATCCATGCAAGTCTTATACCCTTAATGGCGAGATCCTAGCAAAAACGGTAGCAGAACGAGACTTGGGGGTAATCGTCAGTGAGGACATGAAGTCTGCCAATCAAGTGGAGCAGGCTTCGTCCAGGGCAAGACAAATCATGGGCTGCATACGAAGGGGTTTCGTCAGTCGTAAGGCGGAAGTCATTATGCCATTGTATAGATCCATGGTGAGGCCCCACCTGGAATACTGTGTGCAATTCTGGAGGCCGCATTATCGCAAGGATGTGCTGAGACTGGAATCGGTGCAAAGAATGGCCACCCGGATGGTCTCGGGACTCAAGGATCTACCATACGAAAAACGGCTTGACAAATTACAGCTATACTCGCTCGAGGAGCGCAGAGAGAGGGGAGACATGATTGAGACGTTCAAGTATCTTACGGGCCGCATCGAGGCGGAGGAAGATATCTTCTTTTTCAAGGGTCCCACGACAACAAGAGGGCATCCGTTGAAAATCAGGGGCGGGAAACTACGAGGTGACACCAGGAAATTCTTTTTCACTGAAAGAGTGGTTGATCGTTGGAATAGTCTTCCACTACAGGTGATTGAGGCCAGCAGCGTGCCTGATTTTAAGGCCAAATGGGATCGGCACATGGGATCTATTCACAGGGCAAAGGTAGGGGAGGGACATTAAGGTGGGCAGACTAGATGGGCCGTGGGCCCTTATCTGCCGTCTATTTCTATGTTTCTATGTTTCTATGTTACTTTCTGGAAATCCTAAAAATTCCTGAGAATTCTCTGCCACCATTGTCAAGAGTGTATTATTTGCCTAATAAAAAAAATCAGGAGTCTCAAAAAAAAGACAAGGATGGTAGACCACAGGAAAATTCTTTGGATGTTACTGCTTTATTGGAACAATCTGATAGAGAGGTGGCTAGTCCAGCCACTCTCTTACTGACTGTGGCTTTGGCTCCAGACAGAGATTGGATCCTTAAACTTTTCTTTAAAAATAGATCTAAAGACTTCCTTGGCTTCCATGTTCAAGTTTTTCCTGATGTTTCGAGAAAAACTCAAAAAAGGAGGGAATTTTTATTATTAAAAGCAGGTGTGACCCAGATGGGGGGATTATTTTTTCTTAGATACCCTTGTAAGTGTGTAATCAGGTATAATTCCCTTAAATATATTTTCTTTGAACCGTCTCATTTGACTGTCTTCCTCTCCATGAAGCGCCTTGAAAAAGGAGAAACATCAGTGTCTTAATAATTAATTTAAGCTCTCTTTCAGCACAGATGACGTGATTTGGTTTAAATTGTTATTGTATTATATTTACTCCTAATTCCTCAATCTTGGATCCAATGTTGAGGACTAATGTGCGATTAAGTTGGAATTTTATTACCTTCTATGTAATTTTGGTTTATTTTCAAGTTTGAGAATAATCAATGATATGTTTTCTTGATTGCACTTTCTGTACAAGATTGTATGCTTGTTAAATTTTGAAAAATTTATAAATTAAAAAAAAAAAAAGAAAAAGCATGTATAAGATCTCAGCGTATGCTGCTGATATTCTATTATATCTTACAGAATCAGTAACATCGGTACCAGCCTTACATAAGAACATAAGAAGTTGCCTCCGCTGAGGCAGACCAGAGGTCCATCTCGCCCAGCGGTCCGCTCGCGCGGCGGCCCATCAGGCACATTGCCTGAGCAGTGGTCCCTGACTAGCTCTATAGCCTATCTCTACTCCTGTTCCTGTAACTTACCTCTACTCTTATCCCTACAACCCATATCTACACCTATCTATACCCCTCAATCCCTTTGTCCTCTAGGAACCTATCCAAACCTTCTTTGAAGCCCTGTACAGTGCTCCTGTCTACCACAGCCTCTGGAAGCACATTCCATGTATCCACCACCCTCTGGGTGAAAAAGAACTTCCTAGCGTTTGTTCTAAACCTGTCCCCTTTCAATTTCTCCGAGTGCCCCCTTGTACTTGTGGTTCCCCTTAGTTTGAAAAATCTGTCCCTTTCTACTTTCTCTATGCCTTTCAGGATCTTGAAGGTTTCTATCATGTCTCCCCTAAGTCTCCGCTTCTCCAGGGAGAAAAGTCCTAACTGTTTCAATCTGTCAGTATATGAGAGATTTTCCATACCCTTTATCAGCTTTGTTGCTCTTCTCTGGACTCCCTCAAGTACCGCCATGTCCTTCTTGAGGTACGGCGACCAGTACTGGACACAGTATTCCAGATGCGGCCGCACCATTGCACGATACAGTGGCAGGATGACTTCCTTCGACCTGGTCGTGATACCCTTTTTAATGATACCCAACATTTTGTTTGCTTTCCTTGAAGCTGTGGCGCACTGTGCCGACGCCTTCAGTATTGTGTCTACCATCACTCCCAGGTCTCTTTCCAGGTTACTTACCCCTAGTGGTGATCCCCCCATTTTGTAGCTGAACATCGGGTTCTTCTTCCCCACATGCATGACCTTGCATTTCCCTATGTTGAAGCTCATTTGCCACTTTTTGGCCCACTCTTCCAGTGTCATTAGATCCTTTTGGAGATCTTCGCAGTCTTCCATGGTTTTAACCCTGCTGTATAGTTTGGTGTCATCCGCAAATTTAATGACCTCACATTTTGTTCCCACCTCTAGGTCATTTATGTAGATATTGAACAGGAGCGGTCCCAGCACTGACCCCTGCGGTACTCCGCTTGTGACCCATTTCCAGTCTGAGTAATGTCCCTTTATTCCAACCCTCTGTTTCCTGTCCACCAGCCAGTTTTTGATCCATCGGTGGACCTCCCCTTGCACTCCGTGATTCCATATCTTCTTAAGCAGTCTTTCGTGTGGTACCTTGTCAAAGGCTTTTTGGAAGTCAAGGTAAATGATGTCTATAGATTCCCCTTTATCTACCTGGCTGTTTACCCCCTCAAAGAAGTACAATAAGTTTGTAAGGCATGACCTACCCTTACAGAAGCCATGCTGACTCGACTCTAGCTGCCCATTGTTTTCAATGTGTTCACAGATGCTGTCCTTAACCAGCGTTTCCATCATCTTTCCCGGGACCGAGGTCAAGCTCACCGGCCTGTAGTTACCTGGGTCACCCCTTGAACCCTTCTTGAAGATGGGCGTGACATTTGCTATCTTCCAGTCCTCCGGGATCTCTCCAGTTTTTAAGGATAGGTTGCATATTTGTCGAAGTGGCTCTGCTATTTCGTTCCTTAGTTCCTTGAGTACCCTTGGGTGAATGCCGTCCGGACCCGGCGATTTGTCACTCTTTAGCCTGTCTATCTGCCTGAGGACATCCTCTTGGCTTACCTCTAATTTGACCAGCTTAACATCTTGGTCTCCGTTTACGATCTCCTCAGGTTCCGGAATGTTGGTTGTGTCTTCCCTCGTGAAGACTGACGTGAAGAACTCATTTAACTTGTCCGCTATCTCTTTTTCATCTTTTACCACTCCCTTTCAGTTCAGTTGATTGACTCCTTTGGATCCTTCTCGGGGTATAAGATCAACTGGAGTAAATCTGAGGTATTACCCTTAAACGTACATTGTGTAAAATATTTATTAGACCCATATCCATTTCTTTGGAAGCCTAAAGGTATTAAATATCTGGGAGGAATGCTTCTGCAAAATGTGGGTGACACCATGTCAGCAAATGAAAAGTGTGTTCTCTCCAAAATATAAGGATTGTGTGAGAAATGGAGTCCCTTGTATCTTTTCTGGTGGGACAGGATCTAAACGGTAAAAATGATGATGGCCCCAGTCATACAATATTACATGAGCATATTACCAATCCTTTTTTCGGAGGGTTGTTATAGACAGATTAATAGATTGCTTATCAAATTAATATGGTTAGGAAAGACACCTAGAATTGCTATGGCAAAATTACAAAAAGTTAAAGAATTGGGGGGAGTCAGTCTTCCTATACCATCGTGCCTACATTTTAAGACAGGGAATGTATAGGATAATACCGGAGTTATATGATCAGGTGCTTGACTGGTTACAATTAGAATCTGCTCTGATGTCACCGCTCCAACTTAGCCATTTGACAAGTATACGAATTCCATAGATATATAGGGACAATGAAGTCTTTAAATCCATGTGGCAAGCATTGATGTTTTTGGATGACTTACTCGTTACTTCTACTAAAAGCTTCACGCAAATATCCCTATGATCCTTTGGAAAATTTGGATGCAAGCAGGAATTAGAACCCTGCAAGATGTGATGAGTCAAGGATGTTTGATATTGTTTCAGTCTCTGCAGCAGAAATTTGCCTTGCCATTCTCACAATGTTTTAAGTGGATACAACTCCAACACGCTATTAAGGCTGGTTTCCCATCGCTTAATATTTTGAAGGAACAACCAAGCTTGCCTATTATATGTTATACTGCGGGGGTTCAAGGCCATGAAGCTTCAAGCTGATATAAGCTCCTATGCTCATACCTACATAAGAAACCGCTTTCTGGACTTCATTCTATTTGGTCCAGAGAATTACAATGTTCTGTTCCATCTGAAAACTGGAAGAAAATATGGATTCAAAGGAAACGATGTATAGCTTCTTTACTTTGTGCTCCGTAGAACATTGTGGACCCTGGCAGTGTTCCCTCTAAGCGGGCGGGTGTTGTGAGCAAACTTTTTTCACTGTGAGCTAAAAATATCGGGCGCCAGCAAGTTATGAGCCAAATAAATATGTTGCTTTCTACCACAGAACTTCCTTACGTTTGTATGGAATCTATCCCCTTTCAACTTTAGAGAGTGCCCTCTCGTTCTCCCTGCCTTAGCTACTAAGTCTATTCCCTTCAGTACCTTGAATGTTTCTATCATGTCCCCTCTCAATCTCCTCTGCTCAAGGGAGAAGAGGCCCAGTTTCTCTAATCTTTCGCTGTACGGCAACTCCTCCAGCCCCTTAACCATTTTAGTTGCTCTTCTCTGGATCCTTTCGAGTAGTACCGTGTCCTTCTTAAAGTACCAGTGCTGGACGCAGTACTCCAGGTGAGGGCGTACCATGGCCCGGTACAGCAGCATGATAACCTTCTCTGTCTCTTCAGTCCAGCATCTGCCCCTTCCATTCACTGTCTGTCTTTCCCTGCCATCTCTCCTCCTGCCCCCCCCCCCCCCCCCCAATTTGGTCTAGCATCCATCATCTTCCTTCTGTTCCCCTCATGGTCTGGCATCTCTATCCTTCCCTCCCCCCTGTGGTTTTTAGCATATCTCTCTTCTCATTTCCTCCACTCAGATCTGATCATTCTCTGCTCTCTCTTCCCTTTTCTTCTCTGGTCTTCCTTCTCTATTTTCTGCCTCCATCTAAATTAAATTCTTTCTTACTATTTAGTCCCGTTTCCCTCTTTTCACTGTGTCTACACACAGCTTGTCACCCCTTTCCCTCACCCCTCCATTATCTTACTATTTTCTTCCCCCTTTATTTATCTCCTCCTTTCATCCAGTATGTGTTCTTTCCCCACTTCCATTCAGCATCTGCTCTCCCTTCTCAACTGACATCCATCTGCCTTCTGCTCTCTCTCCCTTCTTCTCACTTCCATCATCTGTCCCCTTCTCTCTCTCTCTCATCTCCTCCATTCCATCATCTGCCCCTTCTCTCTCTCTCTCTCTCTCTCCCCCCCCCCCCAACTTCCATCATCTGCCCCCCTTCCCCTCACCTTTGTGGGTCACTTTCTTTCCCCTGAGGGTGGCTCATGTCACAGGGGAAGCTTTGGCCGAGCAGAACCGCTTGATTGACAGTGGAACTTACTTGATTGATGTCGATGCTGGGGCCCGTTGCCGTTTGAAGGAAAAAAAAAAAGGTGGAAAAAAGGAACCTGTAAAGGCGAGAGGAAGGGAAACCTCCAGGACAGCTGCTTTTTGCCCTCCTTCAGCGGCCCAAGAGTTCAGACCAGCAGCGGCAGCTCTGTATGCTTTTAACTTCGGCACAGAGCTGCCCCTAATCAATAGTTTAGCGCGGTTTCATGAGGCAGCCTCGGGGCCTTTGATAGCCGGCCCGCTTCGATGATGCGATGTGGGCCGGCCTAGCAAAGGCCCCGAGGCTGCCTTATGAAACCGCGCTAAACTATTGATTAGGGGCAGCTCTGTGCCGAAGTTAAAAGCATACACAGCTGCCGCTGCTGGTCTGGAGGTGCGGAGACAAGGCAGGAGGCAAACGCGGTGGAAGGCAGGAGTCCCGGCGAAGGCAGGAGTCCCGGCACAGCGACTGCAACAGGAAGTTGCAAGTCAGCTGACGCCGGCCTTTCGTTGCGGCGGGGACCAAATCCTTCGCGGACCGGCAAGATTTTGTTTGCGGACCGGCGGTTGAAGAACTGTGCTCTACACTGTGTGCGCTGTGACAGAAACTTGTGCGCTGCGAGGTAATATTTTGTGCGTCAGCGCACCCCAGCGCAGCTTAGCGGGAACACTGGTTAAGTTACAGAAATTGGATGCTAACAAGTCCAATGCATGTTGGAGCTGCAAAAAAGAAGTAGGTACACATGATCATCTTTTTTTTTACTGGTTCAAACATTCTGGCAGGAGATGTGGAATAAAATACAAAATATATTGGAAGTTTTTATACCTCTTTCTTATGGAATGGTGATAAGTGGAGCATGTGCTACTTCAACAACCTATTTGACAGTAAATAAAAATAAATTGTTCATGATACTATCTGGAGTGGCACTACAGGTAATAGTAAGAACTGGAAGGATTTCACGTTGTTGAATTTTCATTTTTGGTGGAAAACTGTGTGCCTTTTTTATAAATATGAAGCTAATTTAGCTGAAAGATCAGGGATTATGGCTTCATTTAAGGATGTTTGAGCCCTTTAGAGGGTTTCATTAAGCAATATTTGTGATGGAATGATTGACCTGCCAGACATAAGGGAGGGAGGTAGGGTGGGGGTTTGTGTCAGGGAGGGAGGGATGGGTAGATAATTACATGTTTTTTTGTTAAGAATTTTCCAATGTATGTTTACATATGTTTATAATATATTTGTGTGTTGCATTTTCCTGTAAGATGTTAAAACTTAATAAAGATTGAACTTAAAAAAAAGAAACATGAGATCAAGCACTGCCAGCCATCCCTGCCTACACTTGAGAAGGATGCAGCCCTGATTCTGTCAGTCAGACCTGGTACACACTCACAGGAAACAGATGGTGCTCATTTCATATCTAGGGAAGGGTGCGTTTGATACATTTTATATTTGGTGAGCTTTCTAGCATTTGAAAAAGAATTGTTTCTTTTCTGCTTTGTTCATAGTTCTTCTTTCTTTCTATAAATAAAATCCATTTTATTATTCTATCTGTTTCGTGTAGTTAGTTTATATAGATAAGAAGAACTCAGAATTGCTCATTTGCAGCCATGGTATAATAATAATTACAGTATAATAAATCCAGAGTGCATAATAGTGCACTAGGAGGTAGTATAATTGTCCTTTTAACAAAAACATAACATAAAATTTTATTTGTATGCTACAATACACCATGAAGTTCGATGCAGTTAACAGAATTTAACTGAAAAATCATACGTCAGAGTTGAGGATACAAGTGCAAGTAACATAGGAGTACAAATAACAAAGGATCATAGCAAGGTCGAAGTCAAATAGAATAGAATACAATAGTAGCAAGGAAATACAAGGTGAACTCAAGAAATGAACAGAGTTAGAGTCTCGGTACAGGTGGTAAGAGAAGAAAGAGTCCATATCTAGGGTTGTTCCTTCATTAGAGAATCGCAAGGAGGGCGCAGGGTTTAGTGATCTACTAGGAATTTTAAACTTCGCCTGAAATGCATGTATGAAGAAGAGGAACCTATAATGGGTAGTAATTCCTGGCTATAGTGAGCTGCTTGATAGGATAGTAGTTTTGTCACATAAGTTTTCTTAGATTTTCCTTGCAAGGAGGGGTAGGTGAAGATAGAGATGGAGCGCAAAAGGCGGGTCGGAGGGGTAAACTCAAATACATCAGTCATGCGTGCTTGTACGTGGTGAGCATTTTGTCGGGGCAGCGGCTGACAGGAGAAGAGAGGTGAAGCTGCGCGCATGCTCGTTTAGGATGGCGGCCGGCTTGGATGGGAGCCGGGAGGCGCTGAAGGACGGCAGAGGCATCGGCCGAAGCGGGAGGGCAGCCGCACGGGAACCCCGAGGGAAGGAAGGCACCACTTTGGAATCACTGCAGCACCCGCAGGCAGGTATTCACCCCTGGGCCACCATTGCTGAGTGCTCGTTTATCGGGGCAGTGCTTGGTTTACGAGACAAAAGTTTGCTGAGCGTTTTGCTTGTCTTGCAAAACACTCGCAAACCGGTGCACTCGTAAACCGAGGTACCACTGTACATGAAAGATGCTGACTCCTCAGTAAAGGAAGCATGAATGAAGAGCTAACCTACACAGATTGAAAAAATGACTTTGGAAGCCAGCTCAAATAGGCTGGAAAGAAGAGTACTGTACTACTGCTGCAGCTAAAAGGATGCGAAGATGATTTGATTCAGTGAGGATGTTTATATTTATTGGTATTTGATTAAATTGCCCTTAATTACAAAGCAAATTAGAGCAATTTACAATAAAAATATTAATCAGAAAACTCCATAAAAAAGGCAAGATATCAATCAACCCAGAGAAACATACAAATAATGGCTGAGGCACTCTTTAGTGCAGTCACCTCCTGCAAGGGCTTCTCCTGTCCCAGTAAATCCCCAAAAGCAAGGGTAAAAAATGTTTTTAAGTTAGCAAATTTACAAAAGGACAACTCGGAATGAAATTTCAAATTTGTTTCTAACTTGATCTTGGGAGACTGCCCAGCCAGCCTAGTTTTCAAGATATCTATTAGGAGTGTATATGGAATATATATGCGACAAGCGGGATGCAAATGCTTCTATCATGGGGTAACATTATTAATAATAGTGGCATATCAGTTTAAAAAATATCCTTTAGCATTGAACACTTAATTTTGTGATGATAGTTTTCTTCACTAGATGTTACTGAGTTCATAACAACAAAAAAACTAAGGGGGTCGTTTACTAAGGCACGCTAGCTGATTTAGTGCACGGTAAATGCTAACGCAGCCATTATAAGTATATTAAACTGGATTTGAAATGAAAACAGCTAATAAATTTGAAATCAGACAATGAGAGCTAAAAAAATGAAGCTGGGCATAAGTAGGGGGAAAATACCACATTTAAGATATGATTGAAATTTGAAACTGACTCTGCTTGGCATAGATGCATTTTGGGAAGAACACAATGGGGCTCATAATCAAAAGAAATATATGTCTAAAAACCCACCCAAGTCGACACTTGGATGACCTAAAAGACAGGTCATCCAAGTGTTGATAATCAAAACAGGTTTTTTAGATGTATCCAGAGACTTTTCAAGCCTCTGAATCCCGCTGTGCTCCAGCTGAAAGGGGCATTTTTGAAGGAGTAGTTAGGGCGGGATATGGGCCAACCTAGACTTAGTCGTACTGCAGGGATGAGCGAAAGTTTGACGCGACTGCCTAGACGGAATTTATACGTTGTGACTTAGGCAATCTAGAACATATCTAAGTGTCCAGAAGATATCCAGTGACCAAATAACCACTGCAGACACAAAGTGCAGACCCCTACATACTCCCTAAGTGATCACTGACACCCCCACACACCATAAAAATCGGAATAAAACTGTACATAACTGCCTCCAGAACATCAGCACCTGGCATATGAAAGCCTAGTAGAGCTGCACAGAGGTGTCTTAAGTAGTCTGGAGGATGGCAAGTGAACCATAGAGAGGAGGACCCAGGCCCATAATCCACTCTAACCACTGCATTCATGGTAAAAAATGTGAGTCCACCAAAACACTGCAAAACCCTACTGTACTACCATATAGGTGCCACCTGCAATCATAAGGGCTATTGGGGTTGTAGACAGGTAGGTATAGTAGGTTTGGGGTGTTGTGAGGGCTTACCATGACCTATAAAGGGAGTTCTGGTGAGATGTTTATGTGGCACCTTTTTGTGAAATTCACAGCAGTGCTCTGTAAAGTGCCCCACTGCTCTCTTGCTATGTTTGGGTGGCAATTCCATCACATTGCTGGCTCCTCCCATGTCCAAAAGGTCTTGTTCTGGGCATTTGGGACTTGGATGAATATTTGGATGAGAATATGGTATAGAGATAGACATACTGGTGGTCTGAACGATCAAACGGCTGGACATACAGATGATTTTCGAGAAAAAAAAATGTGGACGTATTTTTCGAGAATGGACATTTTAATAATAATAATAATAACTTTATTCTTCTATACCGCCATAGTCGTGAGACTTCTAGGCGGTTCACACCGAAGAGAGCTGGACAGTCAGTGAGTTACAATATGTAGAAATCCGGGATACAGTATTTAGAAAACTTACAAAAAAGCACATAGAATCTTACAAAAGGTCTGAGATACAGTACAGTATATAGAATCTTACAAAGAGCATATAGAATCTTACAGAAAGGTAGAGAGATACACTGCTGACTTTGGGCGACTAGCGCCCTATGTCCAAATCGGACTTAGACATTTTTTTTAATTAAGACCCTCCATGTGTTTGGATTCTGCTTTCATTAACTTGAATATTTATGAATTCTGAAGAAAAGAATTCAATTACTATACTTTTATAATTAGAGCTACCAAGGCTTCTTAGCTTTAAAAATCTTTGTTACATGCAAAAGGTAAGAAACATATGATTTTTCCCATTCCAACCCTATAAAAAATAATTACAGAATGAAGGAGCGATCCACCAAACAAACCCTAATGCTATTCCTCACTATAAGCTGTATTTCAGTGGTTCCAATGTTCGCCCCCTGAAGTCCTCCATTGTGGCCCTCAAACAGTTGGCTGAAATGCGCTTCAAATCAAGTAAATGGGTTAATTTCAATTTTACCTACTTGATATAGTAACTGCAAACAATCTCTTAAGTGTGTTACCCAGGTGTTTCATGTGAAGGTCTACCAAAGGGTGGGATAGAAAATTCAAAATAAACTTGAAACTTGTGTCATTTATGGAATTTGCTACTGTTGACAATATATCCTTGAAGTGTTTTAGAATCAATAATAGTATTATTTTTTAATGTTTAATACCATTATGATCTAGCAGGTCTTGGCAGTTTTACAAAATTAGTAGTATGTTTAGGTTTAAAATTTTTTAGTATCCCTCAGAGCTTTGTCGTATTCATACTGTGGCTCTTTACATGAAAAAAGGTTGAAGACAACTGCTGTACTTCCTCAAGAGATATGGCTATTAAACACTGAGTTGAGTTTAAATATCTTTAGAGCAAGGAATGCAATCTTGTTACAAAGGAAATATGAGTAATTTGCCAATAAAAAATATTTTGCAAAGATTATATTAAGAAGGAAAAGAAACAAAAAAAAGGAAAATGTAATCATTTAGAGCAGGGGTGTCCCGTGTAATATTTTGTGTAGCCCCGGTCGAGGGCGATGCAGTGTTTTCCTCTGCTGCCCCTGGGTGTTTACCATTTTGCTGGCTCCCTCCTCTGTCTTGCTGCAGCGTTTGTGTGGCCCTAGAAACATTTGTTTCGGCCAATGCGGCCCAGGGAAGCCAAAAGGTTGGACATCCCTGATTTAGAGGATTATACTATTCTCTTTAGTAAAACTCTGTTAGACTCTCAAAATCTTATGAGGGGCAGAAAAACAGAAATAAACAAGGGAGATTACATAGGAAAATTAGAGCCTATAGGAAAAACATGCTATACTACCCAAACAGCAAATCTACATATACAGTATTATTTCAGCCATTATCACTATATTTTACTGTGGGTGTTGTTGGAATCAAAGATTTCTTTACATCAATGAAAGATCTCAACTGCTGTGGGACATAAATTATATAAGAATTACTTAAGCATTTAACCATACACTTACAGGAGTTTGTGAGGAAAAAAGAAGCACCTTGTGTTTCAGCTGTCATGGCTAAGAAATACTTCATTTGCTTCTGAGTAGATTTTGCAAAATCTTGAAATATCCAAATGCTTTGTTCCATAAATAAAATCTGAATATTATGAAAATAAAGACACAATATCATATCCAAATCTTGTTCAAACACCAGTGTGACCAATAGAGTAGATTTCCCAAAGACCAAAAAATCAGAAGAATCTGAACTACCGTATTTTCACATAGATAACGCGCACCCGTGTAAAACGCGCACACGGGTATAGCGCGCAAAAAACACATTTATGTACATAAATTTTTATATACCGCGCACACCCGTATACCGCGCATGCTGCCCGACTCTCCTTTCGCCCGCCCCGTCTCTCCTCTGGAGACCCCGACTCTGTTTTCGCCCGCCCCGACTCTCCTTTCCTCCTTGAAGTCCTGTCCCTACCCTGAAAGCCTGATGCCCCCCCCGACGTCCGATTCACCCCCCCCCCGCAGGACCGCTCGCACCCCCACCCCAAAGGACCGCTCACCCGCACCCACACCCTGAAGGACCGCTCGCACCCCCACCCCGAAGGAGCGCTCGCACTCCCACCCCGAAGGACCGCTCGCACCCCTACCCGAAGAACCGCTTGCACCCCCACAGCCTCACCCCCCTCCCCCATGGAGAAGCAGTCTACCTTGTTTCCAGATGCCAGCGAGCCCAGCTGTTTTCTCTGCCGGCGGTCCCGCCCCTTCTCTGAGCCCTGCTGCGCTGCTTTTTCTTCCGGCGGTCCCACCCTTTCTCTGACATCAGAGAAAGGGCGGGACCGCCTGAAGAGGAAGCAGCGCAGCACAGGGCTCTGAGAAGGGACAGGACCACCGGCAGAGGAAGCAGCTGGGCTGGCATCCGGAAACAAGGTAGACAGCTTCTCCATGGGGGAGGGGGGGAGGCTGTGGGGGTGCGAGCGGTCCTTCGGGTGGGGGTGCGAGCGGTCCTTCGGGGTGGGAGTGCGAGCACTTCTTCCGGGTGATGAATCGGGCGTCGGGGGGGGGGGGGGAAACTATGTTAAAAAATTTTTGTACAACGCGCTCACGCGTATAATGCGCAAGAGTATGCGCGGTTTGTAAAAACCACGTATAACGCGTGCGTTATATGCGAGAAAATACGGTAATTGCCAAATCAGTTTCTGTTGGTACTAAAATGGTTCAGATACTTTAAAGCAATCATGAAGCACTTAATAAAACCTAATTCTTTAATTGATCCCACATGAGTTCAATCTTTATTTGGAAATAATATTTTTGTCAAATTATTTGTCTAATTTACCCCCCACCCCCACCCTTTTACAAAACTGTAGCATGATTTTTAGCGCCGGCAGCGGCCATAACATCTCCAATGCTCATAGAATTCCTATGAGCATTGGAACTGTTATGGATGTAGCCGGCATTAAAAACCACGCTATGGTTTTGTAAAAGGGGATGTTTCAGGAGATAAAGGTCCTTAAAGCAGCTATCATTGTTGGAGGGGGAGGGGAAGATCAAGTCATTCTTAAAGCCAAATATCTTTTGAATTCTTTGGACAAAATTCAAGCTGTAGGAATTTAAAAAAAAAAAAGGTTGTCACACAATTACTTTTGGCAGCTAAGAGTCTGCTGGAAAGCAACTGGAAGTCTCAAGCTGTCACTTATTTAAAGAATGGATAAAGCAAGGGAATTAATGAGTTATTAAAAAAAAAAGAGATAACTCTAAAGAGGAAATATGATTTATTTATACCCATATGGCCTTTCATTCATATATTACCTGGAAAGCATGAGATGGAAGTTAGGTTTTTTTTAATCTCTAAATTGTCTTCGACTGTCATGGTATTCCTTCTTTCATATGATATTGCATTATATACTGTATACAGTAGTTCACCGTGTTTTATTGCGATCAAGTGACATTGCACTACTGTGGCTCTCTTGGAGTGAGAGATCATCTGATTTTAAAAAGATTTACAATTGACAATTTCCAGGAAGATTATAAACATTCATTTATTACAATCTGAGGCAGGCTGAGGACAAAACATAGCTGTATCGAGTCCTATTGAACGGATTGAAGGTTTCAAATAAAGAACTCTCTCGCACCTTGTGGTCATCTCCACTATGTTTGTGTGGCACATGCTAATGGCTGCCATACACTAAAACCAACTAGAATGGTAAAATCCAGCGCTAGCAGCTTAGAGGAGATATAGGCAGGATTCAAGCAGGTCGTGGGTAGCTCTAGAGCCTGGCCGCCGCTGATAGTAGATGAGTTGGCTAGCTGTCACAATTGCTTTTTGAGATGCGTTAAGTGTAGCCATGTCATCAGCAGTACAATAGCACAGCCATACCACCTCCCCCTCCCCCAAAAGCAACAATCCCCGATGCAAGTCCCTCCCCAGAGCAAAACACATCCCCAGATTTACCCAGGGATATCCTTGGCCATTTAGTGGACAGAAGTAATCACCTTCTCCTTTCCTGTAGCTGCATGGGCTCATTTCAAAATGGTGGCTTTGACTGCATGCACTATCCTCACAGTGCTGCCAGTAGGGTCCATGCCAAATAATGAATGATTGTAGGCCTAGTGCATAGGCCTGAGCTTCCATTTTGAACCTGGCTGGCCATGAGGCGCGGCCGGAAGGGGACCACTCTGCTCCATCCAATACTAGACAACAAGAGATACTCCCAGAGATAATTTCTGGGAGGAAGGGAGAGAATCATGTTGTAGTTTTAGAGGATCATGAGCTTTGATCAATGAGGGTTGGTTTTTTTTCTGAGGAAGGGGATAGATAGAGGGAGTTGACTCATGGGGGGTGGGAAACAAATCAGTGAAAGGACAGGTTGCATGTAGAAACATAGAAACATAGAAATAGATGGCAGATAAGGGCCACGGCCCATCCAGTCTGCCCACTGCAATGACCCTTCCCCACCTAACTCAGTGAATAGATCCCACGTATCTATCCCATTTGGCCTTAAAATCAGGCACGCTGCTGGCCTCAGTGACCTGAAGTGGAAGATTATTCCAGCGGTCAACCACTCTCTCAGTGAAAAAGAATTTCCTGGTGTCACTGTGCAGTTTCCCTCCCCTGATTTTCCACGGGTGCCCCCTGGTTGCCGTGGGACCCATGAGAAGGAAGATATCTTCTTCCACTTCGATGCGACCCGTGAGATACTTGAACGTCTCGATCATGTCTCCCCTCTCTCTGCGTTCCTCGAGTGAGTAGAGCTGTAACTTATCCAGCCTTTCCTCGTAAGGGAGATCCTTGAGACCAGCGATCATCCGGGTTGCCATTCTCTGCACCGACTCTAGTCTCAGCACATCTTTTCGGTAATGCGGCCTCCAAAATTGCACACAGTACTCCAGGTGTGGTCTCACCATGGATCTATACAATGGCATAATGACTTCAGGCTTACGGCTGACGAAACTCCTGCGTAGTGTTTGGGGGGTTAGCTTAGGGCCTATGTCATATGCTTCAGGTGATAGCATAAGTGCATCTACAACAGCATTTGATAAGGACTCCTACACTAACAGCCCATGGAGTAAAGAAAAACAGGTAAAGGGTCATGGATTTACTATACCACCTTTCTGTAGTACAACCAAAATGATTTATGTTTATTGTGTGCAAGTTTTTTTCTGTACCTGGCAAATGGAGTTTGTGATTCAGTTCCCCAGGTTCTTAGTCCACAGTGCTAAGTGTTGGACTACTCCTCCACTGATAAATTTTGGCCAGCTGCTGACTACATTCCCCAAATTTACTTCACAGGCTTTGCAAAAACAGTACAGTTTAGTAATTGTCCCACTTGTGTGTTCTTGAATCTGCTTTTTAGGTGCTTCAGTTGTCCATGCTCAATGTAGTTTTCAAGCAGTAAAAATGATGAACTGATTATTTCAGTAATATAAAATCTAGAACATAAAATATGTAAAGTTAGACTATGCAGGATGCAATTTTACAAAATAAGCGTTCTAACAAAGTTTAGAATTAACAAGCTTTTCTTAATCTAGGTCTTCCAGAGGCATTTTGGGAAACAGAGCTCTGTCACATGACAGCATCTTCATTCCTGAGTCTGTACAAGAGCCATCACATCCAGTACGAGTGTTTTCTCAGGAAAATGTTTCAGAAAACATTAGAGCCTTGCAGGTACTCAAAAAGTATAACATTCAGAATAATGACTGTACTGCTAGATTTTAGGATTAAAAAGGTTCTGATGCAACTGTCTTTTGATCTAGAGATCCCCGATTCTTGATTTGAATCGATTCACCGATTCACTCCAGCTGGATTGATTCGAATTGATTTGTTTTGGTTTTTAAATTGGCCTCACCGATTCAGTGGTCAGATCTCCCGAAGCAGCATCAGGATTGGAGTGATGATGCAGAGCTTTCTCTTGCTATAGAGTCATGGGAGTCACTTTGAGAAGCCAATCATCAGCTCCTGCAGCTAATCCCCCACCAATCTGAGGTGGGCAGCTATGAGCTGCACCACAGAGCATGGCTTTCTGGGCCGAGTGGAGCCACACATGCACATCACCAGGGGGTTGGCAGCTGCAGGCATAGTCATCAGAACGGAAGGACTTGGGGGCATGGCTCCCCCCAAATTGTGTCCTTCAGTTTCTCCTCATCCCCTCCCCCACAGCCTCCCTTCCACACTCCTACATTCCCTGCCAGCAATGCTTTGCCTTACACGCTAGCACTGCCGGCTGGTTGGCTGGCCAATCCATGTCTCCTCTATGCCATAGAGAGGAGACAAATCGGACGACCAGCTAGCAGTGCTGGCTGGGAAGGTAGGAATGCGGGAGGGGGGGCCGCGAGGGAGGAAATGAAGAGACAGAGACCAACAGCTGGGGAGAGAAGGTATGAGAGAAAAGACTAGACTGCAGGGGAAGAGGGGAGGAAGAAAGGAAGGAGAGAGATACCTGGGTGGGGTGGGGGGAAGACCCTATGAGAGGAGGGGGGGAGAGAGATAGATTTCACAAAGAAGAGAGAGTGAGAGACCCATGTGGGGAAATGGAGAAAGATGGTAGACAGTGGGAAAGAAACAGAAATAGAAGATGGATGGAGAACACGGAGAAAGAAGAAAATGTCAAATGGGCAGGAGGCCTTATGAGTTAACAGAAGACAAACAAAAACTAAAGCCTGGGACCAACATGATTTGAATAATAAAATGACCAGACAACAAAAGGTAGAAAAAATAATTTTATTTCTTATTTTGTGATTACAATATGTCAGATTTGAAATGAGCTTGTGTTAGATAGTGAGGGTGAGCTAGGACCTAACAGAGAGTGGAAAAGACTTTTTAGTTTGTTTTGTTTACACCACAGCACTGGCGTAGGGTTGGAGAGGACAAAGCGAGATGGGTGGGTGAAGGGGCTTCACAATTAATCCACCAGAACATTTGAATAAAACACTCAATTGGGTGGGAAAAGTGAATCAAATCAAAAAATTGATTCAATAGGTCAAATCGAATTGAAAAATTTTTCCCTGAATCAGGCAGCACTACTTTTATCTACCTTTTGACATCTTAACTCCTTATGCTTTGGTCTGTTGCTGAAGATGGCTAAGCTGTTTAGTATCAAAAAATGGATGTTTTTAGTGGTTTGTTCTAGTTTACGTAATTCCGAGCATTTGGATCTGAAGAGGGAGAAAGATTTGTCTGTTAGGAAAAATGAAAGACCTAGCACAGAGGTAGAGAACTCCGGTCCTCGAGAGCCGTATTCCAGTCGGGTTTTCAGGATTTCCCCAATAAATATGCATGATATCTATTTGCATGCACTGCTTTCAATGCATATTCATTGGGGAAATCCTGAAAACCCGACTGGAATACGGCTCTCGAGGACCAGAGTTCCCTACCCCTGACCTAGCATATTTATGTGAGTTAGCATTTTCCAGTAGAGAATAATTTTTCCCTATCCCTGCGGGAACTCGTTTTCCTGTCCCAGCCCAGCAAGTTCTTTTCCTTTCCTTGTCCCATTCCTGCATGCTCTGTCCTCATCTGCACAAGCCTCAAACACTTTAAAATTATAAGTGTTTGAGGCTTGTACAGGTAAGACAGAGCTTACAGGAATGGGACAGGAAAAGCGACAAAACTCGCAGGGATGGGGAAAAATCTGTCCCTGTGTCTTTCTCTGTTTTCCAGTAAGAGAGCTGTTTGTGCTGCTGCTATAAATGTTTGGGATTGGGAACTGTAAAAGTGATAGAAAAGGAATATTTTAAGGAGGTGGTTTGTGTATGGTGTATCTGTCTGAATTGATACGTTTTATGCTCTTGTTTTCTTAATCTGAAGGGTAAGAATATAAATGGTTTAAATAAAATCAATCTTTTTTCAAACTTAGTTTGAATATCTAGTTTTAATTTTGTTTAATGTGAATGCTTTTGGTTTTACAGTTTAATCTCTTGACAATATACAAGGTAAGCAGATGGAGCATGACTGGATGGACTTTATCTGCTGTCATTTACTATGGTACTATGAGTTCTTGTGTCTCCATAGCTACAGGGGTATAAGGTGCCTGATGGTGCATTAAAAAATTGCTGTTGCCATGTGACTCATAAGAACATAAGCCTTGCCTCTGCTGAGTCAGACCAGCAGTCTGCTCACGCGGTGGCCCAACAGGTCCAGGACCTGTATAGTAACCCTCTATCTATCCCCTTTTCCTTCAGAAAATTGTCCAATCCCTTCTTGAACTCCAATACCGTACCCTGTCCTATCGCCCTCTGGAAGCGCATTCTAGGTGTCCACCACCCATTGGATGAAGAAGAACTTCCTAGCATTGGTTCTAAATCTGTCCCCTTTTAATTTTTCCGAATGCCCTCTCGTTCTTGTAGTTGTAGAAAGTTTGAAGAATCTGTCCCTCTCCACTTTCTCTATGCCCTTTGTGATCTTGTAAGTTTCTATCATATCCCCTCTTAAGTCTCCGCTTTTCCAGCGAAAATAGCCCCCGTCTCTCTAATCTTTCAGTGCATGCTAATTTAATAAGAGGATTGAACTTCCAATCTCGCATCTCTTTATGTCTAATTTTCTCAAACTTTATGTAGTTGTGAGAAAATGAATGACATTGGGGGTACGGAAAAGGTGAGCATGCCAGCCCTCCATTAAAGGGTCACTGTGATACCTCCATTTAGGAAACCCCTCTGACACGAAACAAGGCTGTCTAGATGTTGATTGATCTCTTCCTCCAGAATACAAGAAGCTTGTACAGACCACAGCACCCTGTGCTACTTCCCCAATACATAGATGAGGCTGTCAGAGCGCCACTAATGCTGCCCGATTTAGAGAAAATGTTTTTATTTGATTTGGCCTATTGAATCAATTCACTTTTCCTTCCCAATTGGGTGCTTTTTTTGTTTTGTTTTTCTAAACGCCCCCATTGGTCTGGCATCTCTCTCATCTCCTTCCCTCTCTCACACCTCTCCTCTGCAATCCCTTTCCCTTTTTTTCCCTTTTTTCCCTCATTTTCCTTTTCAATTTATTTTCTGCATCTGTCTAGATTACGTTCTTACTACCCTCTCATCAATGTCCTTTTTTACTGTCTACCTAAAGCTTGCCACCTCACCCCTCCAGTGTTTCCCTAACTCAATCCTTTTCTCCCCATCATGTGCCCTCCTTTTATTTATCCCCTCCTTCCATCATGTACCCTCTTTCTCCAACCCTTCCATCTAGTACCTTCTCCTCTCTCTGTCCACTTCCATCCAGCGTCTGCTCCCCTCTTTCTTTCCTCCCATTTCCTTCCTGCATTTGCTCCCTTATCTCTCCCATCTGCACTTCCATCCAGCATAGGCTCCCCACCAGTGCTCCCTCTAAGCGGGCGGGTGTTGTGAGCAAACTTTTTTCCGCTGTGAGCTAAAAATATCGGGCGCCAGCAAGTTATGAGCCAACTCGCCCGATTCTCCTCTCGCCGCCCTGCCATCTGCCGTACGCCGTGCGCTGTGACGAGAAACTTGTGCGCTGCGATGTAATATTTTGTGCGCCAGCGCACGCCAGCGCAGCTTAGCGGGAACACTGCTCCCCACTATCATCCAATGTCTGCCCTTTCTCTCGCCATCCACAACCTCTTCAATCAGCATCTGCCCCCTTTCTCTCCCTCCAATATCCTTCCCCCTTATGTCTCTCCCCTTTCTCTGTACATCAATTCTATCAGCATCACCCTTCCAAACCACCCTGCCCCCTTTCTTTCCCTCCACCACTCTTCCATTCCTGCAATCCTGCTCCTATCTCTCCCTTTATGCAGCAAGGTCCCACAATGATTGTAGCTGCCGGCTGCCAGTCCACCCCACTCCGAAGTACTTGCTCTGGAGCGGACTCAGCAGCCGCATGCTGGAAGGTTCCGCGATGACTTGTCTGCTGACTCTGCTCCAGAAGAAGTAAGTTACGTCGGAGGGGGTGAACCCGGCAGACCCAGGGAGTTGTGGCAAAGCCCCACAATGACTGCGTCTGCCGGGTCCACCCCCTCCGACGTAACTTACTTCTTCCTGAACAGAGCCGGCAGACGAGTCAGCGCGGGATCTTCCTGCACCTCAGAATGGCTGCCGACTCTGCTGCAGAGAAAGTAAGTCAGAGGTAACGTGACCATTTATTTTTTTCATCAAAAGGGGATATCTATTAATTGATTGTGTATCCTTTCTTTCATTTTTTTCTTTCTGCACTCAGGCCCAACAATTGTCCCTTTCTATTCCCTCCCTCCTTCCTTCCCATGTCCTTAGTGCCCCCAGTGCCTCCGTCCTGTGTCCATAGTGCTCCCAGTACCCCCGTCCTGTGTCCATAGTGCTCCCAGTGCCCCCATCCTGTGTCCTTAGTGCCCCCAGTGCCTCCGTCCTGTGTCCATAATGCCCCCAGTGCCCCATCCTGTGTCCTTAGTGCCCCCAGTGCCTCCGTCCTGTGTCCATAGTGCCCCCAGTGCCTCCGTCCTGTGTCCATAATGCCCCCAGTGCCCCATCCTGTGTCCTTAGTGCCCCCAGTGCCTCCGTCCTGTGTCCATAGTGCCCCCCAGTGTCTCCTTCCCGTGTCCATAGTGCCCCCAGTGCCTCCTTCCTGTGGCCATAGTGCCCCCAGTACCTCCGTCCCATGTCCATGGTGTCCTCAGTGCCTCCGTTCCGTGTCCATGGTGCCCCCAGTGCCTCCGACCCGTGTCCATAGTGCCCTCAGTGCCTCCTTCCTGTGTCCATAGTGCCCCCAGTGCCTCCGTCCCGTGTCCATAGTGCCCCCAGTGCCTCTGTCCTGTGTCCATAGTGTCCCCAGTGCCTCCGTCCTGTGTCCATAGTACCCCCAGTGCCTCCGTCCTGTGTCCATAGTGCCCCCAGTGCCTCCGTCCTGTGTCCTTAGTGCCCCCAGTGCCTCCGTCCTGTGTCCATAGTGCCCCCAGTGCCTCTTTCCTGTGTCCTTAGTACCCCAGTGCCACCTTCTTATGTCCCCCCACTACCTTCCAGATTTTGGCCACCCCCAAAGCCAGCCTGCCTGTCTAGCTATCCCCCTCCCTCCCTGCCGCGCTAAAGCCAGCCAGCTTGCCTGCCTACATCCTGCCCTCCCTGTCAAGGAAAAAAAAAAAAAAAAGCGCCTCTCCCTTTCCTTTCCCCCGGCCGCGCCGCTACAATCCTACCTCCCCCGCCGACAAGAAGTCTTTCCGAGAGGACGTTCCGGGCCAGCCAATCACTTCCTTGCTGGCTCAGAATTGATGACGGAAAGACTTCTTGTCGGCGGGGGGATGTAGGATTGTAGCGGTGCGGCCAGGGGAAAGGAAGGGCAGGAGGACCCGGACCAGGCCGGCTGTGCACCTCCCTAAGCCGTGCACCCGGGGCAGACCCGCCCCCCCCCCTCCCTTGGTACGCCACTGCTCTTTTCAAACTCAAGCTGGAGCCATGATACTCATAGCTCCTCGGTAGCCCAGACAGCATTGGTTCTCCCTTCTACTTCAACTCAGCACTAGGGAGCCCATCCTTCTTCCAGTATTTCCTACTCTACATACACAGAATCAAGGAGCTCTTCTTCATCCCAACCTGCAATCGTTGTGGTATCTCTCGGGCTGACATCATTGCATCTCTCTCAGCCTGTCCGCACTATTATTGACGCTTCCAGGAAACCGGCCACTCAACAGTGTTATCAACAAAGTGGACACGGTTTTCTTCCTGGTGTCTCTGTCATCATCATCATCATAATCCAGCTTCCTTGTCATTGGAATTGGTGCTGGATTATCTCCTTCATTTCTCTGACTCTGATCTTAAACTACATCTATCAGAGTCCATCTCAGTGCTATTACAGCTTTTCACATGCCAGTCAAGGGAAAGCCGCTCATGGCTCATCCATTGGTCTCCAGATTCATCAAAGGGCTTTTCAACGTTAAACCACCTCTCAAGCCTCCTCCTGTTGTCTGGTATCTTAATGTAGTTCTTTCCAGGTTAATGAAACCACCATTTGAACCAATGGCCACAGCTCATCTCAAATTTCTCACCTGGAAAGTAGTTTTTCTCATCTCCCTCAGTTCTGCCAGGAGGGTCAGTGAGTTACCAGCGTTGGTCGCAGATCCACCTTTCACAGTTTTTCACCATGATAAAGTGGTTCTACACACACATCCTAAGTTTCTACCGAAAGTAGTTACGGACTTTCATCTCAATCAGTCCATTGTTCTTCCAGTTTTTTCCCCAAGCCTCATTCTCATCCAGGAGAAATGGCACTGCACACTTTGGACTGTAAACGTGCTTTGGCCTACTACATCAATTGTATAAAGCCTCATCGAACATCTCCCCAACTCTTCATCTCATTTGATCCTAACAAGTTGGGTCATCCTTTCACCAAATGGACAATTTCCAATTGGTTGGCTGCCTGTATCTCATTCTGCTATACTCGGACCTGACTGCCTCTGGAGAGTCATGTCACTGCTCACAAAGTCCATGCTCTGGCAGCTTCTGTAGCTTTCCTCAGATGTACTCCTATTGAGGAAATCTGCAAGGCTGCCACCTGGTCCTTCACTTCACATTACTGTCTGGAAATTTTTTCCAGAAGGAATGGGCACTTTGGTCAGTTAGTTTTGCAACATTTGTTTTCTTAAAGGCCAACTCTCCCTCCACCCCTTTCTAGTTAGCTTGGAGGTCACCCATTAGTGAGAATATGCTGCTTGCTTGTCCTGGGATAAAGCACAGTTACTTACCGTAACAGGTGTTATCCAGGGACAGCAGGCAGATATTCTCACAATCCACTCACCTCCCCTGGTTGGCTTTTTAACTGGCTTATCTTAACTGAGGGACCACAAGCCTCCATCAGGCGGGAAGGTACTCACACATGTGCGTTACAGGTCAATCACAAACTTTCTAAACTTAAAGTTGCGATTCACTTTTCAAGTGTCCGTTCAGGGGCTCCGTCATGACATCACCCATTAGTGAGAATATCTGCCTGCTGTCCCTGGGTAACACCTGTTACAGTAAGTAACTGTGCTTTCTGTCCCCCATGCTCCATACCTCCTTGCCCTCCATCCTAAATCCAACATTTCTTCCTCTCTCTTCTCCATGTATGTCTCCTTCCCCTTCACCATATGCAGGATTTCTCTCTCTCACCCCTTTCTACCACTCGCTTCAAACTGAAACTAAACCCAGAAAAAACCAAGTTCTTCCTTGCAAGTCCCAACCACAAACTAACATCCACCACCCTGCAACTTAATGGCTTAACGTATCCAATCAACTCTACTATAAAAATCCTCGGAGTCATCTTGGACCGATGCCTCACTTTAGAAGAACACACTAACACCCAGGTCAAAAAATGTTTTTCCACCCTGTGGAAACTCCGCTCCATCAAACATTACTTTGATTTTCCCACCTTCAGATTGCTGGTCCAATCCCTAATTCTAAACTCCCTGGATTACTGCAATATCATATATCTGGGCTCCTACAAGAAAACCATTAAACGACTACGACTTATTCAGAATACCGCCGTCCGCCTCATCTACGGGCTCAAAAAATCAGACCACATCAGCCCTTTCTACAGGAAACTTCACTGGCTACCGTTCGAAGCAAGGATCATCTTCAAATTCGCCTGCCTCTGCTTCAAAACCCTAACTGGCTCAGCCCCGATATATCTTTCACGCCACTTCACCTTCCCAGGCTCTAACCGTACACGCAATGCACACCTGTTTGCCTACCCCTCCCCAAAAGGATGCATCCACAAAAGATTCTTCGACAAAACCCTCTCTTTCCAAGCTGGCAAATGGAATGACTGCCTGTCCACTCTCATCTCTCTTGCCCCAACTTATCAATCCTTCAGGAAATCTCTAAAAACATACCTCTTTGATAAATTCCTCTAACCCCCGCCCCCCCCCGACCAAACTAATAATCCCTTGCCTCCCTCCCTACCCTTCCCCTCCCCCATGCAACAATTATTGGATCATTTTGTAATTGTCACTGGTTTATACCATATAATTGTTAACTAATTCTCTGCACCTACATTGTATAAATCGCTCTGAACTGTTTTTCAACATGCTGTAACCCGATGTAACTTCGCTATAACTAAGCTGTAACTTCGCTGTAAATGTACAGTCTCTTATCCTGTAAACCGCTCTGAACCGTTTTGTGGTATTGCGGTATAGAAAAATAAAGTTATTATTATTATTACCTCTTTGTTTCATCTTTCCCTTCCTCTTCTCCATCCCAACAGTTCTTCCTCTCTCCCCCCATGTGCAGCATCTCTCCTCCCCTCCCACCCATCCCCCTGTGCAGCAGCTTTCCATCCATCCCTTCCTCCCTCCCATCCCCCTGTGCAGCAGCACCCAACTGACTCTACCACCATAAGACCTGATATACCTCCGGGCCTTGCAAAGCAGCAGTGGCTGGCCATTAAGAGGCAGCACAATGAATAGGCTGATTGCGGTCTGCCTCGCCAAGGCTGCCCTCTGCTGCATCTTCAGTGATGTTACTGATGACGCAGCAAAGGGAAGGCCCCAGTGGAGCAGGTCGCGAGCAGCCCATTCAGAATGCTGCTATGCTGACCAGCTACCACTGCTGTTGCTGCTGCTTTGTGAGGCCCGGAGGTATGTCAGGTTTCACCGGGGAATACTGAATTGGTGAATCCAATTTTTTCTAACAATGAATCACAAGCTTGCAGCGTCTGGGAAGGTACTTGTGCATGCATGGTAAAGGCAATTTGAGATTTTTTTCATTTTAAAAGTTACAGTACACTTTTGCACTATTGGTATTGGGTTTCATGGATGACAGTACCCACATGTGAGAATATCTGCCTGCTGTCCTCGAATAACACCTGCTACAGGTAAGTAACTTCATAAAAACATGATGACAGATAAAGGCCAAATGACCCATCTAGTCTGTCATATGTACACATGGTCTGCCACATCCTGTCTCCTCTTATTTGTACTGGACGGGAAGAATATGGCAGGACTTGAGTATGCTGAAAGACCTGCCAATCAAAGCAGCATTTCTTCCCTGCTATTGTTTGGGGCAGAACTGCACTGCTGTCTCCCACCCCATTGAAGCCTGCCATTCCAGATGGACACCTTATCTGCCTAGTGATAGGGCAAGCTCTGCACGTGTATTTATGAAAAGAGTATTTGTATACCCAGGGATCTATCCTGAGTTGAACTGTGCACGCTGACCCATGGGGTCTTTATCCTCTACACACCCACTGCAACAAAGAATCTGATCACAAAACAGAAGAACCAGATAGCAAGTCTCAGCAACAACAAAGGCTCCACAGAGAAATGATGATGTGATGCCTATTGAGCTACAGCTAATCTTGTGCCAAGCTATGTGTTCATCTCCCATTGCTGGGGTATTGAGAAGACAGCAGGCTAATTGGAAGCAATAAGATGCACCATGTCTGCTTCTCTTACTATTTTTAATTAAATTTAGCTAGGGCAGATTTGAAATCTTTGTCTTCCCCAGCTTAGTGGTTTAGTAAGGGGGGGAAGTCCTCCCTGGGTACCATCTTGATAGGGGTGCTGGTACCCCTCCTCTTCTCTGATCCACTGCTGTAAGATCACCTTCCCTTCCCTCCCTCGTACCTACTTAGTATCTGATACACAAAGCTCCCACACCACGGTAAAAAAATACCTTGGTAGGAGCAATTTTTCTGCTCAGATGCCTCGATTCTGTTGGCATCTCTGGACAGGTCCTAACCTGTTTTACAGGCTTCTTAAAAAACCGCACTTACCAGGTCCACAGCGAAGGAACCTTTTCCCACTCCTGGTATAATCCCTGCGGAGTCCCACAGGGCTCCCCTCTCTCTCCTTCTATGTTCAATGTCTACATGGCACCATTGGGACATATGTTATCTGATTTAAAACTGAAATCGTACATATATGCAGATGACATTACAATCATCATTCCCATAACCTCACTGACACAAGAGACAGAACAATTCACCTCATCTATCCTCACTAGGGTAAACAATGGACTACACAATTCAAGCTAAAATTGAACCCAGAAAAAAACAAGCTCTTCCTGGCAAGTCCCAACCACAAACTAACGAACACCTCCTTGAATTTAAACGGGTTAACTTACCCAATCAACTCTACCATCAAAATCCTTGGGGTCATCCTAGACCGATGCCTGTCTTTTGAAGACCATACTAACGCTCAAGTTAAAAAATGTTTTGGCACCCTCTGGAAACTTCGGACCATCAAACACTATTTCGACTTCCTCTCTTTTCGATTGCTGTTTCAATCTCTAATTTTAAGCACCTTAGACTATTGCAATATCATATACTTGGGTTCCTTTAAGAAAACCATCAAACGACTGAGAATCATTCAGAATACTGCCGTTCGTCTAATCTATGGCCTCAAAAAAAAATCCGATCACGTAAGCCTGTATTACAGAAAACTACACTGGTTACCGATGGAGGCAAGTGTCATCTTCAAGTTTGCCTGCCACTGCTTCAAAACCATAACTGGTTTATCCCCAATCTACTTCTCACACCATTTTGAATTTCCAGGCACCACTTGCACACGTAGTGCCTCTTTGTTCGCCTTCCCCTCCCTGAAGGGCTATATCTACAAGAGATTCCTTGATAGATTACTGTCATTTCAAGCAGGCAAATGGAATAAATGTCTAACCACCCTCATTTCCAATTCATCCTCCTACTAATCCTTCAAAAAATTAATTAAAACCTATCTCTTTGATATATTCCTCTGACTCCTCCCTGCCTTGTAACTTCTTTGAAACACTTCCGGATATACCTAACTACTCCTGACTTACCTATGTAATTTGAAATTTTTCTCTGTAATATCGCTGTCTGTATATAGTCTCTTCCTCTGTAAACCACTCTGAACTGCTTGTGATATTGTGGTATACAAAAATAAAGTTATTATTATTATATCTTTACATTGTTATGTTGCCTCCTGATGCAGACCATTCAGCTGAAACTTGGCTCACGTTGAGTCTTGTAGAAATTATCCAACAAAGATTATTTCAGGACAATTGGTTAGTGGTGGTTGTCTCTACTGTTTTTGTGTCTAAATATAAGCATACCCTTATAGGCCTCAGTTCTACAAGCACTAGAGATGTGTTTTTGTTAAGAGTTTTAGTACACGTTAAAATTTAACACACAAAACATCAATTTAAAGCATATACAATTGATCTGTTCTATGTGTATTAAAATAAATGTGTGAAATGAACAAAAAAAAACCTTTGAAAGTCAGGAACATTGAAAACAAACCAAAACCCTTTTGCTGGTAATAAACATATTACCACTAAAGATTATGCTTGTTCTTGTTGTATGAAACTTGTGGTTTCCAGAAAGAACCAGAAGTGATGTGTGCTGCCAGAGCATCATATATTAAACCAGTTTGTGCTGTTTAGAATAAAAGGCTTTTGATTTGGCCTGACTATATAATAAGATCATGATCTTACTTTCCTTTTACACTACAGTTAAAAATTCAGCACAAGATAAAATTAGTTTCTCCTGCTTCATTTGTAATCCCTGCCAAGCGGATGGATGATGCTGGCACCAGCTCAGAGGATGATGGATTACCCAGGAGTCCTTTAGAAATGTCATTACTGCATGAAACAATGAGTTGCAGTACTACATCAAAGGTAAATATTTATCAGTATACCAGTCTCTAGATTTGATTTAGAAGATTGCTTTCTAAAACCAGCCTTTGAGAACCAGTAGTCCTGGTTTTGGGTGGTAAACAAACATGCAAATTAACCAGGTTATTATGACAAATATATGTAGTTATACCTCAGGAATGTACTACTTGAGGGTTTCAACGATTGTATTTAGGAATTAGAAAGATTGCTGCAAAAATGTTTATATAGTTTTAAGCAGGAAAAATTTAGGAGAAGGAATGGAGGCTTAAGATGAATGGAAAAAAACTGAATCTGAATGTGAAGAGTTGGTTGTCATGGTAACATTCAAAGCTCAGCTATTGACTGCTGGGTTGACATGCTATAGTTCATTTTTAGAGCAGTAGTCAAATGATATAAAGGTAAATTTATAAGGCTTTTTCACATGTAAAGTGTGTTATATGCTTGTGGGAAAGGGCTATTATGGAACTATTTGGGTAAGTACAGTAGACATATACAAGTACTTAACTGACAAGGAAAAATACTTTTTGCAGTCCTTGTATAGGTATTCCTAGGGCAGCCTTTGAACAGAACTGGGATGACTTTGCAAGATGTGCACATATTTTATAAAATGCACATATAGGTGCACATTACTGTTGCATTTCAGTGGATATAAATTTATGCCAGACCATTTGTACACTGCTGGGAATAGTTCTACTAGCCTATTTTGTACAGACACAAACTTCTATGGTGCCTTTTTAATGAACAGAAAATATATATATTTTTTGGAAATTTTTATAAACACTACATTTTATAAAGGCTGCATATGAGTAATTTTATAATAGGGTGTCTATAATTTTTTTTAAATGCCTATGGATGAAAAAAAAAATGCTGTCATCACTTCAAGGTTTTCTTAGCTAGATCCAGCAGGAAATTAAGAACACCATCTCCCTGTTTCATTATGCACAGGCAGAATGGCAAAACTGCAGTGTCACAAGTTGAAGTCTTTTTGTAGCAGAATTCATTGAGGGGAATATAAATGTTTTTAAATTAAATTAAATGAGCCCTTCTCCAATCTAAAGAAATATTGAAAAGGTCAGAGATCAGAGCCACCAGATTAGACTGTAAGCTCCATTGAGCAGAGACTATTTCTTGAATGTTTTTAATGTTTATGTTTATTGTGAGCTTCTATACCGCTATTAATGACTGGGGAGTCATTTTGGAGCAGTTTACATGAGCTTCTGTAAAAATGTTACAATACATGAGATGTTAAAAAGAGCTTCTGCTCTATACAGAGTTACTAGGGGCTTCTTTAGATATATTCAATACAGAGTTATTAATACCAGCATAATTATGCCATATTCATCATTCTACTTATATTACCGGCACATCGATCATCCTATTTAATGCACATGATTTTATCATGTCCTATGTATATGCACATATCATACTAGGTTTAGTATTTCAGCTAAGAACACCATATTTACACACCTCCTAAGGAAGCTAGCCATTTCAAATGAATATAATCTATTTATATGCATCCCTGAAAGTTCTAGCTTCCTCTCTCTCTGTCAAGTTCATACTTTTAGTTGAAGTGGTCTGAGAAAAGGATAGTCTTTATCCTCCTTTAATTTTCTGGTATTCTTTTCTATCTTTAATTCATTTGGTAGGGCATTCCACCATGTTGGAGCCATTACCGAGAACATTCTTGCCCTGGTGCTTTTGTATTTGATGCCTTTGAAGGGAGGGTATTTATAGTAGGGACGCTTGGCTCGAGCGCAGGGCGCATTAGGGTATATGGTTTTGTAGTCTGGCTGCTAGGTATTGCAGTTCTGAGAGGAATTACAGACTGGTAAGCCTGACCTCAGTGCCGGTCAAAATAGTAGAAACAAATATAAAAAAATAAAATTGTGGAACATGTAGACAAACATGTTTTAATGAGACAGAGTCAGCATGGGTTAAGCCGAGGGAGGTCTTGCCTCGCCAATTTGCTTGACTTATTTGAATAAACATGTGGATAAAGGCGAGCCGGTTGCTGTAGTGTATTTAGATTTCCAGAAAGCTTTTGACAAAATTCCTCATGAGAGGCTGCTGAGAAAATTAAAATGTCATGGGATAGGAGGCAATGTTGGATTAAGAATTGGTTATCGGACAGAAAACAAAGGGTAGGGTTAAATGGCCATTTTTCTCAATGGAGGAGGGTAAATAGTGGTGTGCCACAGGGATCTATACTAGGATTGATGCTATTTGTAACTTATTTATAAATGATCTGGAAATTGGAACTATGAGTGAGGTGATCAAATTTGCAGATGACAGTAAAACTGTTCAAAGTTGTTAAAACACATACGGACTGTGAAAAACTGCAGGAAGATCTTAGGAAATTGGAAGACTGGGCATCCAAATGGCAGATGAAATTTATGTGGACAAAAGCAAAATGATGCTCATTGGGAAGAATAATCCAAATCATAGTTACTGGATGCTATGGTCCACCTAGGGGATCAGCGCTTAAAGAAAAAGATCTGGGTGTCATTGTGGACAATACGCTGAAACCTTCCACCCAATGTGTGGCGGCAGTCATAAAGCAAACAAGATACTAGGAATTATTAGAAAAGGTGGTAAACAAGACCAAGAATGTTATAATGCCTCTGTATCGCTCAATAGTGTGACCTTGCCTTGATTACTGCCTTCAGTTCTGGTCTCCTTATCCCAAAAAAGATATAGCAGCACTAGAAAAGAGTTAAAAAAGTACAATCATATCATTCCTTTTATAATTGAGTTGCATTGGCTACTGGTGGAAGCTTGGGTGATGTTTAAGTTCTGTTGTGTCTGCTATAAATTACTATTCAGTCTTATTTCTAGCTATTTAGTAAATTCCTTTACTTTTGTTAATGTAAATCGTTCAAGACGATTAGTTACATTTTTCTCATTCCTTTCGGTCAAAGGATGTAAATATAAGAAATACTACCAGCGTCTTTTAACTTATCAAGCAGCTTCTTGGGATAAAGATCCAAATTCCCTGATATCCAACGCTGGTTTAGGTTCACTAAATTTTTGGGTAACTGAATGTATTCATCTTGAATGTCCCCTTACTTTTGTAAACTGCATAGATCTTTACTGTTATGTGGTATAGAAGAAGGATTTTATGTTATGTTATGACCAAGATGGTAAAAGGGATGGAACTCCTCTCGTATGAAGAATGACTAAAGAGGTTAGGGCTCTTCAACTTGGAAAAGTCTACAAAATCCTGAGTGGTGTAGAATGGGTACAAGTGGATTGATTTTTTTACTTCATCAATATTTACGAAGACTAGGAAACACTCAATGAAGTAAGGGCAATACTTTTAAAACCAATAGGAGGAAATATTTTTTCACTCGGAGAATAGTTAAGCTCTGGAATGTGTTGTCAGAGGATGTGGTTAGAGCAGTTAATGTAACTGGTTTTAAAAAAGGTTTGGACTAGTTTTTGGATGAAAAGTCCATAGTCTGCTGTTGAGACAGACATGGGAGAAGCCACTGCTTGTCCTGGATTGATGGCATGGAATACTGCTACTATTTAGGTTTTTGCCAGGTACTTGTGATTTGATTTGGCCTCCTTGAAGACAGGATACTGGGCTAGATGGACCATTGATCTTACCCAGTAAGCCTATTCTTATGTTCTTAATAAGATTTTGAATTTCACCCTGCACTCAATTGGGAATCAGTGTAACTCTTTCAGTAACGGGGTGGTAGTTGTCTGTCTTGATTTACCTAGCAAAATCCTTGCTGTTGTGTTTTGTACTGTTTAGTTCTGTCTGATCATGTATTTCGGTAAGCCCAGCAGAGTTGCATTGCAGTAGTCAAAGATTTTGAGTACTGGGGATATTACTATGTTGGACTTTTCTTGATGAGAGAGGTAGGGTTTCAGTCCTCTAACCCAGTATAGTTTTCCATAAGTGTGTTAGGCAATGCATTGGATCTGTGTTGCCATACACCTAGGTTTCTCACTCCTTTCTTGGATGATTCTATGGTATTGCTGTTTAGTGTTAGTTGGAAGCCGGGGCTGTTTCCTCCCTATTTATTTATGAGAAGTAGTTCTGTCTTTTCTTTGTTAGCTGCTAGACTGTATGCTTGGAACCATACAAAGATTTTCTCTAAGCCTGACTTGATTATTTGTTTAGTCATCATGTCCTGTCTCTTCAGTAGTTTGATCAACTGAACATCATCTGTGAAAATGTAGCATTCCCACCCCAGTTTTCTGATGAATTTTCCCAGTAGTTGGAGGAAGATATTGACATGATGGATCCCTATGGTATCCCTATGTTAGGGTTTTTTTTTTTCCAGTTGCTGGTATTCCCTTGCCATTCTACTCTTGTTAGTCTTTTAGATAGAAATGATTCTACCCATGCCATGGCATTTCTTTTTAGTCCTACTTCTCTGCAATGTGATTTTAGAAGTGAGTGTTAGACTAGGTCGAAAGCTTCTGAGCAGTGTAGAAACCCCAGCAGTACGTCTTCTCTGTAAGCCTGGTGTTTAAGGATGGAGTCCTGCACTGCTACTAGAATAGTCTCCGTGCACAGGTGTCTTCTAAATTTTGATTGGACTTGGTCCAGCTTAGATGAATTTACCAGGACCTAGACATCATTGGAATCACGGAAACATGGTGGAACGAGGATAACCAATGGGACGTAGCACTGCCAGGGTACAAACTCTATAGAAGAGACAGGGCCCACAAGAAGGGGGGAGGAATAGCACTATACATAAAAGACACCATTCCCTCGTCCGGAGTGGATATAGAACCAAAGGCGGAAGGATTGGAGTCATTATGGGTTAAATTACCGGGAAAAAATGGCCTTGACATAAGATTGGGTCTATACTATCTTCCACCTGGACAAATGGAAGCAAACGACAAAGATCTGGCAGCAGAATTGAGGCGGGAAGGCAACAACAGGAACGTGACAGTAATGGGAGACTTTAACTACCCCGGGATAAACTGGAATATTGGAAACTCGAACTGTGCGAGGGAAACAGAATTCTTAGAGTCTGTGAGGGACTGCTTTATGGATCAGCTTGTCAAGGAACCAACAAGAGGTAATGCCACTCTTGACCTAATCCTCAACGGAATAGGGGGACCTGCAAAAGAAGTGGAAGTAGTAGGACCACTAGGAAACAGCGATCACAACATGATTCAGTACAAATTAGGAGTAGGTACAGCAAAAGGGAAGAGAACCACAGTGGCAACGTTCAACTTTAAGAAAGGGAACTATGATGCTATGAGAGCAATGGTAAGGAAAAAACTCAGAAATAGCTCAAGGAAAGGAGAAACTGTAGAGCAAGCCTGGTCTCTATTCAAGGACACAGTACAAGAAGCACAACATATGTACATCCCCAGATTTAGAAAAGGGTACAAAAAAAAACCGAACAAAAGACCCCGCATGGATAAACAATGAGGTGAAGAAAGCGATAGGAGACAAGAAAAATTCATTCTGGAAATGGAAAAAGGACCAAACTGGGGAAAACTGGAAGGAACACAGAAAACGCCAAAGAGAATGTCATCAAGTGGTTAGGAGAGCGAAAAGAGAATACGAAGAGAGGCTGGCCAGGGAGGCAAAAAACTTCAAATCGTTCTTCAGATATGTTAAAGGGAAGCAACCGGCGAGGGAGGAAGTAGGACCGTTGGATGATGGAGACATAAAGGGAGTGATAAAGGAGCAAGAAGAGGTAGCCGACAGGTTAAACAAATTCTTCTCGTCAGTCTTCACAAGCGAGGACACATCCACTGTACCAGAACCCGACGTGATCTTCCATGGTGATCAAGAAGAAAAACTGTCAACAATAGAGGTGAGCCATGAGGATGTCTTCCAACAGATAGATAGATTGAAAAGCGACAAATCACCAGGCCCAGACGGAATCCACCCTAGGATACTAAAAGAATTAAGAAATGAGATAGCGGGAATACTCCAACGAGTTTGCAACCTATCCTTGAAAACTGGGGAGATCCCGGAGGACTGGAAGATAGCAAATGTTACACCTATCTTTAAAAAGGGGTCAAGAGGAGACCCGGGAAACTACAGGCCGGTAAGTTTGACATCGGTTCCAGGCAAGATGGTAGAAGCACTGATAAAGGACAGCATCTATGAGCACATCGAAAAACATGGGCTGATGAAAGCGAGCCAACATGGCTTCTGCAAAGGAAGATCATGCCAAACAAATTTACTGCACTTCTTTGAGGGAGTGAACAGCCAGTTGGACAAAGGGGAACCCGTAGACATCATTTACCTCGACTTCCAAAAGGCCTTTGACAAGGTACCCCATGAGTGGCTACTTAGGAAGCTGTGGAACCACAGGGTGGAAGGGGACGTACACATGTGGGTCAAACACTGGTTGGCAGACAGAAGACAGAGGGTTGGAGTGAAGGGTAAGGGGGAAGTTCTGCAGGGGTCTGTACTGGGACCGCTGCTGTTTAATGTATTTATTAATGACCTGGAAACGGGGACGAAATGTGAAGTTATAAAATTTGCGGATGACACTAAACTCTGTAGAAGGGTTAGAACTACGGAAGAGTGTGAGGACCTACAAAGGGACCTAAACAAACTGGAGGAGTGGGCGAATAAATGGCAGATGAACTTCAATGTAGGGAAATGTAAGGTCATGCATATAGGGAGAAAGAACCCGATGTTCAGCTACCAAATGGGGGGATTAGTATTAGAGGGAAGTAACCTTGAAAGAGATTTGGGTGTACTGGTGGATACAACAATGAAGTCAACGGCACAATGTGCAGCAGCCGCGAAGAAGGCAAACAGAATGTTGGGTATTATTAAGAAGGGTATTACGACCAGAACAAAAGAAGTCATCCTGCCGTTGTATCGGGCAATGGTGCGCCCGCACCTGGAGTACTGTGTTCAGTATTGGTCACCGTACCTTAAGAAGGATATGGCAACACTTGAGAGGGTCCAGAGGAGAGCGACACGAATGATTAAGGGCATGGAAAACCTCTCATACACTGAAAGATTGGAGAGACTGGGGCTCTTCTCCCTGGAAAAGCGGAGACTCAGAGGAGATATGATAGAGACCTACAAGATCATGAAGAGCATAGAGAAAGTAGAGAGGGACAGATTCTTCAAACTTTCAAAACTTTCAAAAAGAGGGCAGTCAGAAAAATTGGAAGGGGACAGATTCAAAACAAATGCTAGGAAGTTTTTCTTTACCCAGCGTGTGGTGGACACCTGGAATGCACTTCCAGAGGACGTAATAGGACAGAGTACGGTACTGGTTTTCAAGAAAGGATTGGACAAATTCCTGCTGGAAAAAGGGATAGAGGGGTATAGATAGGGAGCTACTGCGCAGGTCCTGGACCTGTTGGGCCGCCGCGTGAGCGGACTGCTGGGCATGATGGACCTCGGGTCTGACCCAGTGGAGGCATTGCTTATGTTCTTATGTTATCTGATATTTGTTGGATGCTAGTTTGTCTACTAGTTTGTATATCCCTGGCTGGTTAGCTACTGGTCTGTAGTTGGAGAGGTTTTCTAGGTCTTTTTCAGTATGGGCTTGATGGTGGAGACTTTCCATTTAAGTACTTGTCCACGCTGTAATGAGTTGTTGGTGAAGTCTGTGAGATAGGAGAGTCCTAGGCTTTCGTTCTCTCTCATTGGATGAATCGGGCAGGTGTTGAGGAATGATGGGCCTAGTTTCACTCTTCTCAGTAGTTTCTTCTCTTGGAATTCTGTGACTGGTTCAAACTTTCATTTTGTCTCTGGTTTACCCTTTGTGTTTGTATATAGATATGTTTTCATTTAGTCTGTTGTCTTCCTGTAGCTTCCTTATTTTCTTAGTGAAGATGTTGCTGAATTCTTTACTGGTTAGGGAGCATTTGGTGGTGGTCTCTTTCTTTTTTTTCCCTAACAATCCATATACTACTACCTGGTATAGGGTTTTTGTGGAGTTTCCGGCTTTGAGGATCATTTTTTTGAGAGGTATTCTTTTCTTTTCTTTTTTTTTTTTCTTCTCTTAATATAGGTTCTGTTGATTTTTGAGCCAGGCTTTTCTAGTCCCCTCATCTTTGTCAGACTTCCTCCATTTTCTTTCATATTTTCTTTTCTATCTCTTTAGTTTCTGAGGGAGTGAATTAATCTTTTCTTTTGTTAGGTTTGCATAATTTTAATGGGGCTACTTCCTTAAGACTGCAGTCCAGTGCTTCGCCCCAAAGTCTTACCTGTTCTGTTTTCGGTTTTGATTTCTTTGAGGTGTGTCTCTAGTTTGGTTTTAAATTTGGTACTGTCTGTGAAGCCTCTTCCCATTTTTGTTTTCGCATCAGAGGCTTCTGATTGATTTTTACTTTTTGGTTGTCTTATGCTGACGTGTACTAAATAGTGGACAGTCCATTGAAGTTTCACTGTGGAGGGGTTGCAGCCACCTATATCCTCTTGTTTGCCGAACAGTACATCTAAGGAAGTGGAATCCACAACTAGGTCTTCAAACAACAATGATTACTAAACATCAGTCTACTAAGTTAGCCCACATGGGACCAAGTAGAGAAAGCTAGAAGATAGATATAAACCAAATATTAGTTTACACAAGAACATAAGGCAGTGTACTATTAATTCAAATAAGCTCTGAAAATAAGTTTCACTAATCCTGGTTTTAATCAGCAACTTTCCAAGAAATACTGTAACTGAACACAATTCAAAAAAACATCTATCATTATTTAAAGAAACAAGACATTTGTCTGGATATCACAGCTGAAAAGTTTCTCCTAAATCCAACACTTGTTGACAAAAAACAAGAAATTGTTTGCCTCTTGCTCTGTGTTAATTTCAAGACATTCTTGTGAATGTTTATGAAATAACATAAAATATGGTTTATAATTAAGACCAGTGATATGCAAGCGAATCATGGCGTGACATTCTTCATGTGAAACAATTCGTTACCGAAGTTTTGTGCTTACTGATGAATGTTATAAGTAATTGATTTTAGTGTTGGGATTTTTGATCATTGTAGCTTTTGGATATATACATCGCAAATGTCTTTGTTCAGTACAAAAGGAAACACATTTCTGTTTTTATTTCCCCAGTGCTGCAGTACTTGCTGAGTTTAATTTCTTTACTCTATTTTACCCAGCAATTTTTAACCACTGTGAGTGAATCTCCTCGTAAAAGCGGTTTAAAAAATCTCAATAAATAAGCCTTAGAGCAGGGGTAGGGAACTCCGGTCCTCGAGAGCTGTATTCCAGTCAGGTTTTTAGGATTTCCCCAATGAATATGCATTGAAAGCAGTGCATGCAAATAGATCTTATGCAAATTCATTGGGGAAATCCTGAAAACCCAACTGGAATACGGCTCTTGAGGACCGGAGTTCCCTACCCCTGCCTTAGAGCTAGAATCCTTCATTTGTAGCTTCCTTTATATTTTCCCCCTGTTTTATATTGTCTCTCACCTTTAGTGCATTCAAAGGACAGAGACAATTCACTAATAGTCCTTTTGGAACCCTGCAATCATGGACCTATAATTCAGCTCTTGGTTTTACCAATGTCCAACGACACTGACTTCCTCCCATCGAGCAGCTGTGAATGCTGCCTTTTCAGTAGACCTGAAAGAGGAAGACCGAAATGGGTACTTCAGCCCAAGACCTTCAAAATAATCCTAATACATCCAGAAACTTAGCTACTGCTAATTGTTTCTAATTTCTGATAATCCAGTATCTACTGGACACCTCCTATTGGTCTTTATTTTGAGGATACCTGCCTGGAAAATACATTACATAGAAAGTTGCCAGACAGAATCTTTTATATCACAACTGTGGAAGGGGTTTATGTTGACTCAAAAATGTGTATGTGTATATATATATATGATATATCTCAATAATAATAATAATAATAAATGCTAGAGGCGCATGCGCTCTTGAAAATTTGTGAGCGCTGGCGCCCTGAGGTGTGCTTCTGTGGCAACATTCTAAACCTCAGGGCGCATGCAGGGGCTGGAGACGCGCGACTGTGCTCTCTCTCTCTCTCTCCTAACCTCCTGGCTCCAGTGGCGTAGGCAGCACCAGTGGCAGCAACCGAGTGGTGGACAGCAGCCCCGCTCCGGCCGATGACCATCCACAAACCTCCCGGCTCCAACGGCGTAGGCAGCACTATAAACACGCTGCTTCGCGCCCTTCAACTGCCGATTTCCTCTGCCGCGTCTCTGTTGACATCATCGGAGACAGACGCGGCAGAGGAAATCAGCAGTAGAAGGCCGCGAAGCAGCGTGTTTAAAGTGTTGCCTATGCGGCTGGAGCCCTGAGGTTTGTCGGCGGTGGGAGGGTCAGGAGCAGGACAACGGCAGTAAAAGAAGGGGGAGGGTCCGAACGGAGCAGGGAAGAGAAGGGAAAGGGGGGTGGGGGAAAATGCTGCTACTGTTTCTGCACAGGAAAGGGGGGGATAGGAGGGAAATGCTGTTGCTGCTGCATAGGGAAGTGGGATGGAAATGCTGCTGCACAGGGAAATGGGGAAAAATGACAGACAGACAGCGGGAGGGAGACAGACAGAAAGAAAGAAAGACACAGGGGCAGGGAGAGGAACAGAAAGACAGACAGAGAAAGGGGGCCAGAGAGAGAGTCAGCGGGAGAGGGAAAGGGGGCTGCTTTAGGGGGAGGGGTGTGCTTGGGGCAAACAGCTTTGCTCTGGGGGGGAAGACAGAAGGGGCCATGGAGAGACAGGGAGAGGGAAAGGGGGCTGCTTTGGGGGGAGGGGTGTGCTGGGGGGAGACAGAAGGGGCCATGGAGAGATAGGGAAAGGGGGCTGCTTTGGGGGGAGGTGTGGTGGGGACCGACAGCTTTGCTCTGGGGTGGGAAGACAGAAGAGGGCCATGGAGAGACATTTGGGGGGAGGTGGGTGCTGGGGCAGACAGCTTTGCTCGGGGGGGGAGGGGGAGACAGAAGGATACAGACAGCGGCCAAGGAGAGAGAGATAAAGAAACACAGACAGACATCTATTCTAGCACCCGTTAATGTAACGGGCTTAAAGACTAGTATATATATAAAGTTGTTATTGCCTACTAAGATTATAAGAACTTGCACTTGTTTTAAAGTTTATCCAAATTAACATTTTTATTCTATTGCATCTCGTAAGGGATACAGTTAGTGGTCTATATCACTCTGGAGATAGTCTAGATCAGTGTTTTTCAACCTTTTTTGGGCAAAGGCACACTTGTTTCATGAAAAAAATCACGAGGCACACCACCATTAGAAAATGTTAAAAAATTTAACTCTCTGCCTATATTGACTATATATAAAGTAATTCTCTTGAATAGGAATCAAATAAACACAAAGAAAGTATTTTATAATTACTTTATTACGAAATAAAAATTATAAAATACTTTATTCAGTGCGAAACCTGGGCCTGTTTGGCTGAACACAAAGCTGATATTCTGGCTGGAATCGAAGAAAGACACACACGTAGCTCTTCGTCAACAGCTCTCAGTCTCTCTCTGTATTTGGTTTTTATAGCATACAAAAATAGACAAATATACCCTCCATCCTTTTTATTAAACCACAATAGCAGTTTTTAGCGCAGGGAGCTGCGCTGAATGCCCAGCGCTGCTCTCGACGCTCATAGGCTCCCTGCGCTAAAAACCACTATTGCGGTTTAGTAAAAGGTGACCATATTGTAAAATATAGACAGCAGATATAAATTCAGAACTGTGCATAGTAAGTGAAGGGAAGTTTTCATCTCTGGGAATTTACCCAGTTAACTATTAAGTTATTTGGGCAAATTCCTTTGAAAACTATGGTAATACTGCCTCCACTTTGCTAAATTTAAAATGAAATCATTTTTCCTACCTTGTCTGGTGATTTCTGGTTGCATTTTCTTCTTCTGACTGTGCATCCAATCTTTCTTCCCTTCTATCAGCCTGTATGCTTTCTCTCCTCCACACCTCATTCCCTCCCCCAACTTTTTCTTCCTCTCTCCCTGACCTTTCTTTCTTTTTTTCTGTTTCTCTTCTTTCCTTCTGTTTCCCTGCCTGCCCCCTTTCTTTCTTTCTCCCTGCCGTTCCCCAAGCCACTGCCACTGCCATCGGGGAACAGGACCCACCAATGGATAACAGGCCCCAAAGCCGACGCCGACGCATGCTCTCCCTGACGTCAATTCTACAATCGGAGAGGAAGTTCCGCCCAGCCAGGCAGCGATTGGCTGGCCCGAACTTCCTCTCCGACTGCAGAATTGACGTCGGGGAGAGGAAGACTGATAGGTCCGATAGATTAGATCGCCAAGACAAAGTGAGTCCTAGGTGATCGACTCACTTTGCCTTGGCGAGCTACTGGCGCCCCTGCCTCGGGCCCCCTGTCAGCTCCGGGCCCGGCGGCCCTGCGGCACACCAGGCAACATCTCGCAGCACACTAGTGTGCCGCGGAACAGCGGTTGAAAAACACTGGTCTAGATTATATTGAGTGGTGTTGATTCTGTACATATTTGTTGTCCATTCTATTACTGAATTTTTTTTCCCTCATTTCATTCCACAGTTCTCTGACTCTTACCAGCATCTTAGCTCTTCGAGTTTAGCTGGAACAGGCAGTGAAGAGGAAGAGCAGGTAACTTCAACTATACTTACTTATCTGTTTATAAAATTCTTATATCCCATCAATCTACAAATCTAGGCGGTAAACAATTTTGACAAAAGTATTCAAACAACAAAAGGCACCCCTGTATTTTAACTAATCTCTTGATGACTAAGATGTGCTCAGAACCGGTCAGGTAAAAAGACCACATATGGGGTCAAGCCCCTAAATGCAGCTTCCTTAGGCTATCATTGCACAGCAAACTGTCTGTAGAGATACCATGTCAATAAATTGTTACTGTTTGTTTCTTTGAAAACTATAAACTTTCTCAAATCCCTTTACTGGGTAATTAGCTGAGGTTGCTGAAATGATCTTCAAAAGCAAGCAGTATCAGGTTCTGACGTGTTTCGCCAGACCGACTTCTTTAGAGAACCCACAATAAATTTAATGTAACAAGTGATCATCATCTTCCTCATACTCTGATGATCTCACTTCCTTTTCCTGTTAGATGATCGAACAGGAAAAGGAAGTGAGATCAGCAAAGTATGAGGAAGATGATCACTTGTTACAATTAAAAGTTTATTGTGGGGTTTCTGAAGAAGCCGGTCTAGCAAAACGTATCAGAACCTGATACTGCTTGCTTTTGAAGATCATTTCAGCAACCTCAGCTAAGTACCCAGTAAAGGGATTTGAGAAAGTTTATAGTTTTCAAAGAAACAAACAATAAGCCCCTTTGTGTAATACTTATTCTAATTATATATATTTTATGTTTGCCTGTTTAAAGGCTTAGAAGAGCTAATGCAGGATCTGGAAGCTTCTCTGCTCTGGATAATAGTTTCTTTCCCTGACAAATTAGAAGGAAGAGGATAAATTTTCTAATTTCCTGAGACAGGATCAATTTGTGTCCTATATGATGCATTACATGGTTTTTGTTGTGGATGAAAAGTATATGTGTTAGGGGTAGGGGAGAAGAGACTGGTGCTGTGTAATAACATTTACAGGCTGTTTTGCTTGATAGTGTACATATGCACAGTAAGCGAAGGATGTCTGTGAGTTACAAGGGGAGTAAAATCTTTATAGTCTGTGACAGGGATGATGACTTCAGTGGGTTCTCCAGAGTCCATATTGATTTGATTGAGATGAAAAGAGCCTACAGGTTTCCCAAATGAGGATGCAAAACCTGTGAGAAACTGCTGAGAAGTCTTGTGCATCCCAGGATGTTACATTAGAAAGAAATTAAAAATGAATTCCTAGCAGAAATAATTTCAAAGTGAATATGTGTATAATGGGTCGTATTGAAATACACAAGAAATTCAAATGCATCAATTAATATATAATTTGAAAGATGCAAAAAATGTCGTAACTCAGAAACATGGTATCTTTTTTTTTTTCTCAGTGTGTGTTGCTATGATTGCTTTCTTTTTATTTGGGGATAGATATTTAGCTTGCAGTGGTGATTGGTTTGTTGTTTTTTTTAACTGCCAGCAAAATTATCCTTGGGTGTCCATTGCCAGGCCATGTCCATGCACTGGCTTTGAATATCCAGGCTTATCTAGACAGCTGTCTTTTATGTAGTTAAATGGCAATATTCAGCCTTTAAACACCTAAACGACACCATATAAGGATAGGACTGTGTTTTATCTGGTCCAGTTTAGCCACTTATGCAGTTAAATACTGAATATCAGCATTTAACTGTATAAGTGGTGACTGCCCCCAGACCGCCCACAAAATAGTTGGCTTTCAGTTTAGCGTTTAAGTACTGCTGAATATCAGCAGATAACCGAGCTTTGAATAACAACCCCATGAAGAGATGTATGAAATCTTGTAACAATAGAGTGTACTTAAAATATTTGTAATTCTTACCCCTGCAAACTCTGATGCACTTGATAATACAACTTGTCAGCACTGCTGGGTCTTTCTACTGTCAGTAAAGGCTTTCTGTTTATTTTAGATCTCTTCGGGTCCTTCATCTAGACCTCTCTCTCCAGAATATCAGCCATTACCTGGACTAACCTGTGCTAGAACTGTGTGTACCAGAACACTTGATGACAACATTTCACCTCCAGCTGACTTTGATACACCTCCTCAATTATTTGCCTGTCTCGATAGTTCTGCAGCCAAGCACAGGCTTTCCATAAAGCCACGCCACCAGAGAACCAACAATACGAGAAGACTTTCTTTAGTAATGTGCTTTCTTCTTTTTCATCTTTTTTTTAAATAATTTGTTGTTGCTTCTACTATTATAAAATGATGAGAGAACTCATATTGCAATGGCTGGATTTATAGTCATGTTTATTTTACTTGTATAAAATGTATTATTAAGTAGATACAGAGGTATTTACAGTATAATTTTGAAGGCTGCTACATTAAAGCAGAAAGTCTCCTAGGGGATAAATTCTGTAAAAGGGTACATATGTGGGGCCTATTGTACAACAAAAAAGTAGGCAACTACTTTCCTTTATAGAATACTAGGTTAATAAGTGAGATGCATGCCTATAATTTAGGGTCATACACCAGTCTTAGAAGTGATATAAATGCCTGAGAGAAGCATGTAATTTATTGAGTACAATAAATATGCACATAAATGACTGTAACATCCAAATTATGATCATCCAATTCTGATCATAGAAGGGGAAAGGATGTCTATGTCTAAAAAGATGGACATTGTTATTTAGACCTAGTACTTGGCATGTCCAGGTTACAGAAAAGTGCCCCCTTCTTTCCCTCCACCCCAATTTCATCGAGTATTGTGCCCTTTCACCTTCCCACTGCTGTTTTCCCGTATCAGCTGTAAACTTAAATGCAGCCATCACGGGACCTTCCTGCATCTCCCTGTGGCTGCCGGCTTTGCTCTGGAACAAGGAAGTGACGTTGGACCGGGATCTGCAGGAAAGTCCTGCAGAGGCTACATTTAAAGTTTACTGTCTCTGCTGCTGGTATGGGAAAGTGGCAGGAGGTTTGTGTGCCGGGTGTGCACCCCCTTAGGGCTTGCAGCCAGGACAGACTGCACCCCCCTTGGTACACCACTACGCTACTGCATAAGTCTAGCTAACTGCATCACATTATCTGCCAATTAATTAACAGGTGGCTAAGTCTTTTTCTGTTTAACTGAATGACAGGCTGTTGTTGAGAATGCCCCCAATAGTTACATAATGCAGAGGTTTTGCCATTACTGCACATTGAATTTGGCCATTAGCTCATAATAACTGTAAAATCTTACATTGCATGTTAATAAATAGGCTCCTATATGCTGTATACTTTTCATAATCAACATGAATAAAAATACAAAAAGAGCCAGCTATGCAGAAAGAGTTAAGCTTGATCCCAGATAAGACCTTTCACTCTCTGGTAGAATAACCAGTGGTGTACCTAGGGTATGTGGCACCCGGGGCCCATCATTTTTTGACACCCCCACCCCAAGGTAAAAAAATATTTTTTGTAATGACCATGAAATGGAATAAATGGTCAGAATAGAAACAGGCAGTGAAAATTTTCTTATATTCCTAACATAACATAACATAAATTATGTCTGAATTGTCATGACATCAGAAGTACATATGAAGTAGTTGCAGGTGATGCTTGGGACAGTTCTGATTGTGTTAGTTCGGTTTTATGTGTTTTTTGAATAGAAGGGTTTTTATTTCTTTCTGAAGGTTTTGCAGTATGTGGTCGATGTCAATTGGTTGTAGGGTTGGGGGTCGAGTGTTGCAGCTCGAATGGCTAGGAGGTTGTCGAACAGTTTTTTTCTTTTGACGTTTTTGGTTGGAGGGTGTGTGAATGGTGCGTGAGTTCTCCTATGTCTGTTTGAAGTGGATTGAATTATTTAGCTGAAGAAATTAGTTACCCCCTCATCCCACACACATTAATTCTCTTCCATTTTTGTTCCCATTATAAAAAACACTGATAAGTTCCCAGAAAAAAAATACATTAAAATAAGAAGTGAAAACAAAGGCCCCTACATAAGAACATAAGCAGTGCCTCCGCCGGGTCAGATCATAGGTCCATCACGCCCAGCAGTCCGCTCCCGCGGCGGCCCGAACAGGTCACGGCCTGTCTGAGTCACCAGAAGGGGCCCCCTTGCCACCTTGGTTTCCCATTGAGTCCTATCTTCCCATCGAAGTCCTAACCCTCCGGTCTTGCACATGCACGACCTGGTTGGATTTCTATACTTATTACCTGGTTAGCTTTCTATACCTGTGTTACATCCCAGAACCTCTCTCAGTATCCCACGATCCCCCTATCCCTCAGGAATCCGTCCAATCCCTGTTTGAATCCTTGTACTGTACTCTGCCTGATCACTTCCTCCGGTAGTGCATTCCAAGTGTCCACGACCCTTTGGGTGAAAAAAAACTTCCTTGCATTTGTTCTGAACCTATCTCCCTTCAGTTTCTCCGAATGCCCCCTCGTGCCTGTTGACCCCTTCAGCCTGAAGAATCTGTCCCTATCCACCCTCTCTATGCCCCTCATGATCTTGAAGGTCTCTATCATATCTCCCCTGAGCCTCCTTTTTTCCAGAGAGAAGAGCCCCAGCCTATCCAACCTCTCGGCGTATGGGCAGTGTTCCAGCCCTCTTACCAGTTTCGTTGCTCTCCTTTGGACTCTCTCAAGTACCGCCATGTCCTTCTTGAGGTACGGCGACCAATATTGAACGCAGTATTCCAGATGTGGACGCACCATCGCTCGATACAATGGCATGATGACTTCCCGCGTCCTGGTTGTTATGCCCCTCTTTATGATGCCCAGCATCCTGTTGGCTTTTTTCGAGGCTGCTGCGCACTGTGCAGATGGCTTCAGTGATGCATCCACCAGCACACCCAAGTCTCTCTCAAGACTGCTGTCTCCCAACAATGCCCCCCCCAATTTGTAGTTGAACAACGGGTTATTTTTCCTTATATGCATGACCTTGCATTTTTCCACGTTAAAGCGCATTTGCCATTTGTTTGCCCAGTCTTCCAGCTTGTCCAGGTCTCTTTGCAGGTCCTCACACTCCTCCCTGGACCTAACTCTGCCGCACAGTTTGGTATCGTCTGCAAATTTTATAACCTCGCACTTTGCCTCCTTTTCCAGGTCATTGATAAATATGTTGAAGAGTAACGGCCCCAGCACCGATCCCTGTGGCACACCGCTCGTGACTCCCCGCCAGTCAGAGTATTGTCCCTTTACTCCGACCCTCTGCAGTCTACCCGACAACCAGTGCTCGATCCATCTGTGCACATCCCCTCCTACCCCGTGGTTCCACAGCTTCCTAAGCAGCCTTTCATGTGGCACCTTGTCGAAAACCTTTTGAAAATCAAGGTAAATGATGTCTATAGGTTCCCCATTGTCCACCCGACTGCTTATTCCCTCAAAGAAGTACAGAAGGTTCGTTAAGCATGACCTTCCCTTACAGAATCCATGCTGGCTTGTTCTCAGTAGGCCATATCTCTCGATGTGCTTGCAAATACCGTCCTTGATCATAGCTTCCACCATCTTCCCTATAATTGAAGTCAGGCTCACCGGCCTGTAGTTCCCGGGGTCACCCCTCGATCCCTTCTTGAAGATAGGTGTGACATTTGCCAATTTCCAGTCCTCTGGTACCTCTCCAGTTTTCAAGGATAGGTTGCAAACATGCTGGATTGTGCCCGCTATTTCTTGTCTTAGTTCTTTCAGAACCCTTGGGTGGATCCCGTCCGGACCCAGCGATTTGCTGCATTTTAACCTGTCTATCTGCTTGAGGACATCCTCCTTACTTACCTCTATGTGTTCTAATTTTTCAGCCTGTTCCCCACTCATGAGCTCCTCTGAGTCCGGTATATTAGATGTGTCTTCTCTCGTGAAAACCGACGAGAAGAACGTGTTCAACCTCTCAGCTACCTCTTTATCCTCCTTAATCACTCCCTTCCTATCCCCATCGTCCAACGGCCCCACCTCCTCTCTCGCTGGTCGCTTCCCCTTTACGTAACTGAAGAATGCCTTGAAGTTTTTCGCCTCCCTGGCCAGCCCCTCTTCGTATTTCCCTTTTGCTTTTCTAACCTCTCAGTGGCATTCCTTTTGGCATTTCCTGTGCGCCTGGTGATTTTCCTCCGTTGGGTCCTTTTTCCATCTCCGGAAGGACACTTTCTTGTCGTTTATTGCCCTCTTTACTTCTGTTGAGATCCAAACCGGGTCCTTTGACCGCTTGTTCTTGCCGCCTTTCCTGAAACTTGGGACGTACATTCTTTGTGCTTCCTGCAGGGTGTCCCTGAATAGGGTCCAGGCGCTTCCTACAGTCTCCATCCTAAGGATGTTTTTGAGCTTCCTCCCCACCATTTCCCTCATAGCAACATAGTTCCCTTTCCTGAAGTTGAGCGCAGTTGTTGCGGTCCTCCTTACTGTGGGTGTCCCCCTTTCTAATGTGAATCGGATCGCGTTGTGGTCACTGTTGCCTAGTGGTCCTCCCACTTCTACCCCTCTTGCAGGCCCCCCTAATCCGTTTAGGATGAGGTCAAGAGTAGCACTCCCTCGCGTCGGTTCCCTGACTAGTTGCTCCATGAAGCAGTCCCTCACAGCTTCTACAAATCCTGTTTCCCTAGTGTAGTTGGAGTGACCCATACTCCAGTCAATCCCCGGGTAGTTGAAGTCCCCCATCACTGTTACACTTCCAGTCCTGCATTCTTGTCTCAGTTCAGCTTCCAAGTCGTGTCCGATTTCCTCCGGCGTACCAGGTGGGCGATAGTACAGCCCCAGTTTTATGCCTGGACCCTTGTTTCCCGGCAATTTGACCCATAGCGATTCCAGCCCCTCTGCCTTCTTTGCCATATCCATCCTGACCGAGTAGATAGAGTCCTTTATATATAGTGCTATGCCTCCCCCCTCCTGTAGAGCTTGTACCCCGGCAGCGCCACATCCCATTGATTCTCCTCTGTCCACCATGTTTCTGTAATTCCAATTATATCCAGGTCCTCCCCCTTGGCTACGACCTCTAGTTCACCCATCTTGGCCATGAGGCTTCTTGCATTTGCGTATAAGCACCGCAGGTCCCGTCGTTTTTCCTCCACCTCCGTATTTACCTGGGCCGCCTCCCCTTGAATTTCGGACAGTTCTCCTGTTCCCTGTGCTTCTGCTTTGCCCTCAGCCTTTACCCTCGTAGCTTTCGGTTTCCCCACATTTCCGCCACCCCACTCCCCCGCTTTTCCTCTGGGTTTTCTAGCCCTACCGGCCCCCTCCTGGGCTATCATCCCTTGAGCCTCCATTTGATCCCCCTCGCCTTGTGGCACCCCTATATTGCCCTCAGTTTTCGCCCTCGTGCCACCCAGTCCCCCTGTGTCTCCATGCCCCTTAGTCTCCTCCCAGCAAGCTCCCTTTACCTGGTGTTTCCCTCGCTGTCTGATCATAAGATTCACCGGTCTCTCTACTTCCTCCTTGCAGTCAGCCCGTTCAGCATCTGTTCTGGATACTGTTGTCCGAAGCGTCAACATCTGATCAGCTGTCGGCTTTCCCTCTCTCCTCAGTTTAAAGCCCTCTCGATCTCCTTCCTCACATTGGCTGCCAGTAGTCTACAGATGAGAACATAACATAAGAATAGCCTAACTGGGTCAGACCAATGGTCCATCATGCCCAGTAGCCCATTCTCATGGTAGCCAATCCAGAATACTAACACCTGGTCAAAACCCAAAGAGTAGCAACATTCCATGCTACCGATCCAGGGCAAGCAGACTCTTCCCCCATGTCTTAATAACAGATTATGGACTTTTCCTCCAGGAATTTGTCCAAATCTTTCTTAAAACCAGCTACACTATCTGCTTTTACCATAACTTCTGGCCACTTCATTTTTAAGTTTAGATCTTTCCTTTCAAACAGAGACCTTGCTAGATGTCAAATACAGCACAAGGTAACTTCACATGGACTTAGCTGTGCAGGAAATGTGAATCTCCTCATACACCCACCATATAGTGCAAAAATGTGCAAAGGTCTGTTTTTTTCTTTCGATCACTACATAGCCTAATGCCACACAAGCAGCGCTGTTACAAACATATTCTGTAGGTCAATGCTAAGGATAACAAAGTTTCCTTCCTTGGACCAGAAGGAGATACTGATAAACCACTGGAAGAGATCCCAACACAACACCCAAAGACCCACTCAGTGTGTGAACCAATTGAGTGGAGTGGACTAACTGGGGGGTGGAAATGGGCCCGGAGTTTGCTCAGCAGAATTTCCCAGACCACCTCTTCCTCTCAACACATTGACACGCTGCCACCACCACCACTAGAAACACCTCACTGGGTAGGCCAGCTATGCTATAAACTTTATAAAACACATTATTATATTTTCTTATAAAGCACATATTTTAACTGAACTCTCTGACATCCTCAGCCTTTCCATTCACAAAAATAGAAGGAAGAAAAGTTCCCATTTCCTGCTGTTTCATGTCCCCGGCCTATACAATATTTTTTTTCTGCAGACCCTTCAAAAGTCTGACCAAATCCTCGTTTCACTTGCATTATAAAGTACTGAGGATGCCATCTCTCCCCAATCCCAGGTCCTAAAGTCTAAGACAGTAGCGCAAACTAATGCTGCCAGATTCAGGAAAAAAAATTTCGATTCGATTCAGCCTATTGAATTGGTTTTTCAATTCGATTTTCCTGCCCAGTTGGGTGATTTTTTTCAAAACTCCTGGTGGGTTTTATAGCTTTTTCACCCCCTTTGGCTTCTCCTAACCACACTGGCGCTGTGGTGTAAATAAAATAAAGAAACAAAAAGGACTTTTCCTCTCTCTGTTAAATCCTAGCTCACGTTTGCAGTCCAACACCAGCTCTGTCAGGATACACATTTCAAATCTGACATATTATAATCACAAAACAGAAAATAAAATTAATTTTTCTACCTTTTATTGTCTGGTTATATTTCAAATCTTGTTGGTCCAAGGCTCTGGTTTTCTTCTGATAACTTGCTTGCCAGGGTCTCCTTCTTTCTTCTTTCTGCGTGCTAACCATCCATCTGCCAACTCTGTCCTCCCTTTCCATTTCCCTTCCCTCCCCAGGAAGTCTGGTATCTTTCCTTTTTTTCATCTCCATCCACAGATCCACCTTTTCTTAACTACCCTTTCATCCGGCATCTCTCCCTCCTTCCCCACCACCCCAGAGTCCACCATCTCTCCCTTTCTATTCCCAATTACCCTCCTATCCAGTATCTCTATCCCTCCTCCACACCATCCCTTGTGTCCAATTTCTCTCCCTTTCAGTTCCTTCCCTCCCTAAATCTCATGGTCCATCATTTCTCTCCCTCTCCTCTATTTTCAGACCCATTATTTCTTCATCCCCCCCCCCCCCAAAGTTTGGCATATGCACGTCTCTTTGAACACCCCCTTCCCTCCGTGTACTTCTAAACCAGGGTCCCCCCCAAAGGCCTGTCCCCCCTTGAAGGCCTGCACCCCCCTTGAAGGCCTGTCCCACCCCCTTGTAGGCCGGTCCCCCCCTTGAAGGCCTGTCCCTCCCCCTTGTAGGCCTGTCCCCCCACCTTGAAGTCCTGCCTGCCTGTCCCCCCCTTGAAGGCCTGTCCCCCCCCTTGAAGGTCTGCACCCCCCCCAAAGGCCTGCACCCCCCTGAAGGCCTGTCCCCCCCTTGAAGGCCTGTCCCCCCCTTGAAGGCCTGTCCCACCCCCTTGTAGGCCTGTTCCCCCCCCCCTTGTAGGCCTGTCCCCCCCTTGAAGGCCTGCCTGCCTGTCCCCCCTTGAAGGCCTGTCCCCCCTTGAAGGCCTGCACCCCCCCTGAAGTCCTGCACCCCCCCTGAAGGCCTGCACCCCCCCTTAAGGCCTGTCCCACCCCCTTGTAGGCCTGCCCACCCCCTTGTAGACCTGTCCCCCCTTGTAGACCTGTCCCCCCTTGAAGGCCTGCCTGCCCCCCCCCCCCTTGAAGGCCTATCCTTCCCCCTTGAAGGTCTGCACACCCCCCCGAAGGCCTGTCCCCCCCCTTGAAGGCCTGCCTGCCTGTCACCCCCCTCCCCCTTGAATGCCTGCCTGCCTGCCCACCCGCCCCACCCTGAAGGACCGCTCGCCCCCATGGCCTCCCTGCACCACCTATGAAGCAGCACTACCTATGCTCCCGGCCTTGCCGTTCAGTCCCCACCACCCCCGAAGGACCGCTCGCCCCACTGACCTTCCTGCACCACCTATGAAGCAGCCGCAGCAGGATCGCGACGTCAGCTATCCCTGCGCTGCTTAGGCGCTGCTTCCTGCGCCGCGTTCCTGCCCCTCCTCTGACATCAGAGGAGGGGCGGGACCGCGGCACAGGAAGCAGCGCCCAAGCAGCTCAGGGATAGCTGACCTCGCGATCCTGCTGCTTGCTGCTTCACAGGTGGTGCAGGAAGGTCAGTGGGGCGAGCGGTCCTTCGGGGGTGTGGGGGGACTGAACGGCAAGGCCGGGAGCACCCCTTCAGGGCTGGCACCCGTGGCGGACCGCCCCTCCCGCCCCCCCCTTGGTACGCCACTGAGAATAACATTCATTTTTTCTGGGGAGTGGGGAGGGAGAAGTAGTCTGTCATTGCACAATGGTGATACATGTAGGATAATTTTATTACTTGGCACCTATTTTATAAAGGCAACATAATACTTATAGTCTTATAGTATCCAAAACTACCCCAGTAACATTCATATTCTTATAGATTCACACTTGACCAAATAAGGTATAAATGTGTGCATGTGTTCATGTATTGTATCAAATTGGCACACATATTGTAACTTTGCCCCTGTTACATCCAAGCTATGCCTATGGAAATGCCTATACATGGTGTACCTGTAAATAGATGCCATTTTGTCAACATGCATACTCAACAGCACAATGTTTTGAGTCCTTCTTCAAAAGTAACACATGGAAAATGTTTTATAAAAATTATGCCCAAATCAGATTTGAGGTCAATGATTGCAGGGGTTTGAAAGGAGCCCTAATATATAATAATAATAATAATAATAATTTTATTTCTTATATACCGCTATACCATAAGTTCAAAGCAGTTTACAGCAAGATTCATGCAATGAGAGTATGCGATGATTACGACAAGAAACAAAAGTTTACAACAAGATACATAAGTTCAGAGCGGTTTAAAAACAAGATACATAAGTTCAGAGCGGTTTGCAAGAAGATACATGCAATGAGAGTATGAGATGTTTGCAACAAGCAGCAAATGATTACAACAGGATACAGAAGTATGGAGCGGTTTACAACAGGATACATGAGTTAGGGGCAGTTTACAAGAAGAAGCATGAAATGAGAAAGAGAGGTTTACAACAATATACATGCAATGGGGTAAGAGGGGTAATGGGAAGAGAAAGCACTTACAGGGATACAGAATTGTCAATGGAAGGGAACTCAGATAGTGTTAAAGAGACAGGTCTTCAGAGATTTTCTGAAGTCAGCGTACGACGCGGCCTCGAATATGGGTTTTATGAGCCATGTGTTCAGTTTGGCTGCCTGGAACGATAGCATTCTGTCAAGGAACCTCTTGTAGTGACATGATTTTAGAGATGGGTAATTAAAGAGATTTATTCTGCGAGAGTTCTTATTGGCGTACTTGAGGAGGAATTGGGAGGCGAGGTAAGTTGGTAGCATCCCAAAGACCGCTTTGTAGCTGATGCAGGCAAGCTTGAAGAGTATTCTGGATTCCACTGGCAACCAGTGGAGTATTTGGAAGTATGGGGTGATATGTTCCCATTTTTTTAATCCAAAGATGAGTCGGACAGCGGTGTTTTGGATTAGTCTTAGCTTGTGGAGTGTCTTCTTATAGGCTCCCAGGTATATGATGTTGCAGTAGTCTAGCGTGCTCAAGATGGATGATTGTACAAGTAATTGAAAGGATGATTCATCGAAGAATTTTTTGATGGTGCGGAGCTTCCATAGGGCTGAAATACTTTTTTTGAACATTAGGTCTGTATGCTTTTCCAGGGTTAGGTGTCTGTCAAGGGTGACTCCTAGTATTTTTATAGTTTGGTCAATTTCATAATCTTGGCCATTCACGTGAATCGTGTTGTCATTTATCTTTTCATTGGGAGATGCCAGGAAGAATTTAGTTTTGTCTGTGTTCAGTTTTAGTTTGAAGACCTTCATCCAAAGCTCTATCTGATTTAGGGTATAGGATATGAGATTAATGAAGTCTGGCGACAGACCGGATAGTGGTAGCACAACAGTGATGTCGTCAGCCTAGATGTGGAAGTTGAGATTTAGGTTTTGTAGCAGGTGTCCCAGTGAGATGAGGTAGATGTTGAATAGGGTCGGACATAACGGAGAGCCCTGGGGTAGTCCGCAGTTGTTATTCCAGCTGAAGGAGAATTTGTCTTTTTTGAATACCTGATAGGATCTGAGTTCGAGGAATCCTTGGAACTAGTTGTAAGTGCTTCCTGTGATGCCTAATGATTCAAGACAGTTCAGCAGGATAGTGTGGTCAACTAGATCGAAGGCACAGCTTAGGTCCAGTTGGAGAATCATAGCACTGGAGCCTTGACTGAGAAGGGAATGTAGATGGTTTAGGAGAGAGGCCATTATGGTTTCAGTGCTGAAGCCGGGTCTGAAACCAGATTGGTTATTGTGCAGTAGGTTGAATTTGTCTAGATAGGTATTTAGTTCAGCATTTACAAGGCCTTCCATTAATTTGGCTGCCAGAGGGATGTTTGCGACAGGTCTGAAATTGGAAATGTTGTTGGGTGTTTCTTTTTTGTTCTTTTTTTATAGGAGTTATAACAATTTGACCCAAGTCTTCTGGGAATTTGCCAGTGGATAGTTGTAGGTTGATCCAGTTTAGTAGTTGAGCTTTGAAATTGATAGGGGCCGATTTCATCACATTTGGGGGGCAGGGGTCCAGTCTGCAATATGATTTGGCGTATTTGTTGTAGAATTTGCTGAATGTTTGCCAATCAGTTTCCTTGATGTTGGACCAACTCATATCGGCTTTAGATATGTTTGGTTCCTGGGGGATGATGTAGTTCCAATGGGAGTCTTGAGTGCTTGGTAGAGCAAGTCTTGATTTTATTATTTTTGAGTTGAAGAAATTGGCTAGGTCGTCTGCTGTAACTGTGGATTCCTCTACCCAGTGGCGTACCTAGGGTATGTGGCACCCGGGGCCCATCATATTTTGACACCCCCCCCTATGTAAAAAAATATTTTTTGTAATGACCATGAAACAGAATAAATGGTCAGAATAGAAACAGGCAGTGAAAATTTTCTTATATTCCAAACATAACATAACATAAATTATGTCTGAATTGTCATGACATCAGAAGTACATATGGAGTAGTTGCAGGTGATGCTTGGGACAGTTCTGATTGTGTTAGTTCGGTTTTATGTGTTTTTTGAATAGAAGGGTTTTTATTTCTTTTTAAAGGTTTTGCAGTCTGTGGTCGATGTCAATTGGTTGTAGGGTTGGGGGTCGAGTGTTGCAGCTCGAATGGCTAGGAGGTTGTCGAACAGTTTTTTTTCTTTTGACGTTTTTGGTTGGAGGGTGTGTGAATGGTGCGTGAGTTCTCCTATGTCTGTTTGAAGTGGATTGAATTATTTAGCTGAAGAAATTAGTTACCCCCTCATCCCACACACATTAATTCTCTTCCATTTTTGTTCCCATTATAAAAAACACTGATAAGTTCCCAGAAAAAAAATACATTAAAATAAGAAGTGAAAACAAAGGCCCCTACAGATGAGAACATAACATAAGAATAGCCTAACTGGGTCAGACCAATGGTCCATCATGCCCAGTAGCCCATTCTCATGGTAGCCAATCCAGGACACTAATACCTGGTCAAAACCCAAAGAGTAGCAACATTCCATGCTACCGATCCAGGGCAAGCAGACACTTCCCCCATGTCTTAATAACAGATTATGGACTTTTCCTCCAGGAATTTGTCCAAATCTTTCTTAAAACCAGCTACACTATCTGCTTTTACCATAACTTCTGGCCACTTCATTTTTAAGTTTAGATCTTTCCTTTCAAACAGAGATCTTGCTAGATGTCAAATACAGCACAAGGTAACTTCACATGGACTTAGCTGTGCAGGAAATGTGAATCTCCTCATACACCCACCATATAGTGCAAAAATGTGCAAAGGTCTGTTTTTTTCTTTCGATCACTACATAGCCTAATGCCACACAAGCAGCGCTGTTACAAACATATTCTGTAGGTCAATGCTAAGGATAACAAAGTTTCCTTCCTTGGACCAGAAGGAGATAAACCACTGGAAGAGATCCCAAAACAACACCCAAAGACCCACTCAGTGTGTGAACCAGTTGAGTGGAGTGGACTAACTGGGGGGTGGAAATGGGCCCGGAGTTTGCTCAGTAGAATTTCCCAGACCACCTCTTCCTCTCAACACATTGACACGCTGCCACCATCACCACTAGGAACACCTTACTGGGTAGGCCAGCTATGCTATAAACTTTATAAAACACATTATTATATTTTCTTATAAAGCACATATTTTAATTGAACTCTCTGACATCCTCAGCCTTTCCATTCACAAAAATAGAAGGAAGAAAAGTTCCCATTTCCTGCTGTCTCATGTCCCCGGCCTATACAATATTTTTTTTCTGCAGACCCTTCAAAAGTCTGACCAAATCCTCGTTTCACTTGCATTATAAAGTACTGAGGATGCCATCTCTCCCCAATCCCAGGTCCTAAAGTCTAAGACAGTAGCGCAAACTAATGCTGCCAGATACAGGAAAAAAAATTTTGATTCGATTCAGCCCTATTGAATTGGTTTTTCAATTCGATTTTCCTGCCCAGTTGGGTGATTTTTTTCAAAACTCCTGGTGGGTTTTATAGCTTTTTCACCCCCTTTGGCTTCTCCTAACCACACTGGCGCTGTGGTGTAAATAAAATAAAGAAACAAAAAGGACTTTTCCTCTCTCTGTTAAATCCTAGCTCACGTTTGCAGTCCAACACCAGCTCTGTCAGGATACACATTTCAAATCTGACATATTATAATCACAAAACAGAAAATAAAATTAATTTTTCTACCTTTTGTTGTCTGGTTATATTTCAAATCTTGTTGGTCCAAGGCTCTGGTTTTCTTCTGATAACTTGCTTGCCAGGGTCTCCTTCTTTCTGCATGCTAACCATCCATCTGCCAACTCTGTCCTCCCTTTCCATTTCCCTTCCCTTCCCAGGAAGTCTGGTATCTTTCCTTTTTTTCATCTCCCTCCACCTTTTCTTAAATACCCTTTCATCCGGCATCTCTCCCTCTTCCCCACCACCCCAGAGTCCACCATCTCTCCCTTTCTTTTCCTAATTACCCTCCTATCCAGTATCTCTATCCCTCCTCCACACCATCCCTTGTGTCCAATTTCTCTCCCTTTCTGTTCCTTCCCTCCCTAAATCCCATGGTCCATCATCTCTCTCCCTCTCCTCTATTTTCAGACCCATTATTTCTTCCTCCCCCCAAAGTTTGGCATATGCACGTCTCTTTAAACACCCCCTTCCCTCCATGTACTTCTAAATCATGGTCCCCCCCAAAGGCCTGTCCCCCCTTAAAGGTCTGCCTGTCCCCCCTTGAAGGCCTGCATCCCTCTTGAAGGCCTGTCCCATCCCCTTGTAGGCCTGTCCCCCTCTTGAAGGTCTGCACCCCCCGAAGGCCTGCACCCCCCCGAAGGCCTGTCCCCCACTTGAAGGCCTGTCCCACCCCCTTGTAGCTTCTCCCCCCCCTTGTAGGCCTGTCCCCCCTTGAAGGCCTGCCTGCCTGCCTTTCCCCCCCTTGAAGGCCTGTCCCCCCTTGAAGGCCTGCACCCCCCCCCGAAGGCCTGCACTCCCTTGAAGGTCTGCACCCCCCCGAAGGCCTGTCCCACCCCCTTGAAGGCCTGTCCCACCCCCTTGTAGGCCTGTCCCCCCCTTGTAGGCCTGTCCCCCCTTGAAGGCCTGCCTGCCTGCCTTTCCCCCCCTTGAAGTCCTGTCTCCCCCTTGAAGGCCTGCACCCCCCCCTTGAAGGCCTGCACTTCCTTGAAGGTCTGCACCCCCCCGAAGGCCTGTCCCCCCCTTGAAGGCCTGTCCCCCCTTGTAGGCCTGTCCCCCCCTTGAAGGCCTGCCTGCCTTTTCCCCCTTGAAGGCCTGTCCCCCCCCTTGAAGGCCTGCACCCCCTTGAAGATCTGCACCCCCTCAAAGGCCTACACCCCCCTCGAAGGCCTGCACCCCCCTGAAGGCCTGCCTGCCCCCCCTTGAAGGCCTGTACCCCTTGAAGGTCTGCACCCCCCCCGAAGGCCTGTCCCCCCTTGAAGGCCTGCCTGCCTGTCACCCCCCCTCCCCCTTGAAAGCCTGCCTGCCTGCCCGCCCGCCCCACCCTGAAGGCCTGATGCCCCGACCCACCCCGAAGGACCGCTCGCCCCCCTGGCCTCCCTGCACCACCTATGAAGCAGCCGCAGCAGGATCGCGAAGTCAGCGTCAGCGATCCCTGCGCTGCTTCCTGCGCCACGGTCCCGCCCTTCCTCTGATGTCAGAGGAGGGGCGGGATCGCGGCGCAGGAAGCAGCGCCTAAGCAGCGCAGGAATCGCTGACGCTGACTTCACGATCCTGCTGCGGGCTGCTTCACAGGTGGTGCAGGAAGGTCAGTGGGGCGAGCGGTCCTTCGGGGGTGGGGGGGTTCTGAACGGCAAGACCGGGAGCACCCCCTTAGGGCTGGCACCCGGGGCGCACCTCCCCCCCTTTGGTACGCCACTGCCTCTACCGTGTTTGTGTAAGGATGAGTATCATACAGGTCATTTACTAGTTTAAACAGTTTGCTGCTGTTTAAGGAGGTGTTACCTATAATGTGGGCATAGAAGGTTTTTTTCTTCTCTTTGGTTATGTTTTTATAGTTTTTTAGCATTTGGCGCCAGGCATCTCAAGACTCTGGGGTTCCTGATTTTGACCATTTCCTTTCTTTTTTCTTTTTTTTTTTTAGTTCAATAAATTTTTTATTGAGTATTTTGAAAAATACAGAGAGCAATTCAAATACATAAAAAATAATATAACATTTTGTATATATATATGGTTTATAAATATAGAATAAACTATAAAGGATCATAGTATTAAGAAAAGCTCAGAGTAATGGAGTTATTTGTGAAGACTGTATGAGAAAAAGATGAGATAGAACAGAATAAAAGTTAAGGAAAAAGGAAAGAAAGAGGAAAAGTGAAGAAAAGGAAAGGGGGACAGGGGGACAGGAGACCATTTCCTTTCTAATCTTCTTAACTCTCTCTTTATCTCAAGGAGCTCTCAGTCAAACCAGTCTGTTAGGTTTCTAGGTCTAATCCTTCTTTTTTTCAGCGGGGCCATTTCGTTTAGGATTTGGGTGCTGGTGTAGGTCCAGGAGTTCATGAAGTGATTAAGATCCTCGTCTTGGTTGTGGATAATATCGTAGTGAGACCAGAATTCTACGGGGCTGATCTTGCCTCTGCGTGTTTGAAATTGTGTGGATTTGTTCTTGGCTTTCATTGGTGGTGGTGGTTGATTTCCATTCCCATTCCAGCTCGAAGTTACATATTTTATCCCAGGACAAGCAGGCAGGTATTCTCACTAGTGGGTGATGTCATCCGACAGAGCCCCGATGCAGACGTCTCACAAGCATACTTGCTTGAAGAAACTTCAGAAGTTTCGAGATGCCCGCACCGTGCATGCGCGAGTGCCTTCCCGCCCGATGCACCGGGCGTGTCTCCTCAGTTCTTTTCTTTCCGCGGAACTAAGAAGTTTTGCTTCAACTCTCTGCGCTGAGTGAACCCTTGTTCTTGCCTTCTAGTGCTCGCGGTTTTGAGTTTATTTCTCTTATTGTGTGTTCTATTCTGTCGTTTTATTGTTTAAAAAAAAAAAAAAAAATTTCCATAGATTCGACCGGGTCGGCTGCGTGGCTGGGGCCCCGCAGCTTCGATCTAGCGGCGGAGCTTTATCGGCCTATGTCCCGGTTTTAAAAAGTGTATCAAGTGCCAGCGCGCGATTTCGTTGACGGACCCGCATCGACGCTGTTTACAGTGTCTCGGGCCTCAACATCTTCCGAAATCATGCCAGCCTTGTTCCACTCTAACAGCACGTGCTTTCAAGCGTCGCTGTTTACTGTGGGAGTCGATGTTCGCGATGGAGGCTTCCAAGGAACCTTCGGCTTCGACCAGCACTTCGCCTTCGCCTTCGAAGTCGACATCTGCTCCTGCTGCATCGGGTTTTTTGAAACCGGCTTCCTTCGTTCCGGTTTCAACCCCGCCTCCTGCTCCGGTGCCTTTTTCGGTCTCCTCAGGTCAGGTAACTCAGCAGACCGTTCCCCCGGTGATTCTTAAAGTGCCTAAGGCTTCTAAGGCCAAGCACTCGACCACCCGGGACCGCGAAGACCATGCAGGGGGTCCCACTTCAGATGCGGTTCCCCCCTTTTTGGCTTCGATGCGGTCGCTCATGGAAGCCCACTTCCTCGAGCTCATGATTACCATGGGCCCTAAGTGGCTTGCCACAATCCAGCATGGGCATGTGGAACCCCCTTGTGAGGCCGAGCCGCCTCCTCCTCCTCTGCCTCGCCGCTCGCTCTCACTGCTAGGCAAGGAGGTTCGGCGTTTGGCTGCCAGTTCATCGAGGCGTACTTCGCTTGGTGAGATGCCGCCTCTGGAACCCAACCCCGCCTCGGGCGGAGACAATTGGGATTTGCCTCCGAGTAGCCGAAGCCCTGGGCGTCATCAGGAGGATTTCTTCCGGAGCCCCTTGCCTGCCAAGCCGTCTCTCGACCCGTGGAATGCTGCTCGAGAGGTGTCGACCCATCCTCCTCTTCGCTCTACAGCCTCCAGCCCCATCTACTCGTTGGAGGCTTCTGCAGAGCCATCTTCGCGTCGTCGTTCCAGATCTCCTTCGAGACGGAGGGAGGGGCACCGCTCCAGGCATTCTTCAAGGCATTCGTCCAGACATTCTACAGTCTCGCCTCAGAAGAAGCTTCCTCGTATGGTGTATTCATCTTCGGATGTCTCGCCTCCTCCGGGCCCGGAGTTCGAGGATACCATCAGGTTGTTCTCTCCTTTTAGATCCCATGTCTCCTTGGATTAGGAGGCCTCGACTTCATCGAGTCCGTCTCAGCATCCTGTATTGGCGGACCAGCTGTTTTTTTCATCTTTTCTGCGGCAGATGGCGGATAATCTCGACATCACCTTGGACTCGGGTTCCCGCTACTCCAAGGAGTACCTTGATACCATGCATCTGCCTCATCCTCCTGCTGAGTCTCTTCGCCTGCCTCTACACAAGCTCCTCGACCAGACGTTCATGCGCTGTTTTGAAACACCGTACTCCATTCCTGCCATTCCTGGCAAACTGGATACCAGGTATCGCACGGTGCATCATAAGGGGTTTGAGGGCTCCCAGCTCTCCCATCAGTCACTGTTGGTCGAGTCCTCCCTCAAGCGATCTCATCTGTCCCAGGTGTATGCCTCGGTGCCTCCGGGCCGAGAGGGGAGGACCATGGATAAGTTCGGGAGGCGCATCTACCAGAACTCGATGATGGCTTCCTGAGTTCTCAATTACACCTTCCATTTTGCCACCTATTTGGAGTTCTTCCTTCCAGTGCTTCGGAAGTTTATGCCTTACATCGACTCTCAGGCTCGTTTTGAATACAAGGAGGTCGTCGCCTCGCTGTCCCAGCTGCGTCTTCAATTGATGCAATCCTCATATGATGCGTTTGAGCTCTCGGCACGGGCTGCCGCCTGTTCCGTGACCATGCGTCGCTTGGCATGGCTTCGGACCATTGATATGGACCCGAACCTCCAGGACAGGCTTGCCAGCGTCCCATGTGCAGGTGCGGATTTGTTTGATGAGTCCATCGAGACCGTGACGAAGAAGCTGTCGGACCATGAGAAGTCATTGCAGTCCATCTAAGCCTGCTCAGTCTCGACCTTCTCGACCGCCCTTGATATACCAACGGCGTTACCCTCCCAGGCAGGCTCCTGCTGCGAGGCAACCGGTGAAGAGACAGCCCCCGCAGAAGTCTCAACAAAAACCTCAGCCTTCTGCTGTTCCCAAGGCTCCTCAGCCTTTTTGACTCTCTTGTCGGGAGCATAACCAACACCGTTCTGCTATCCCCTGTCTTTCCCATTGGGGGTCGCCTCCATCATTTTTACCATCGATGGATGGCTATAACCACCGACCTTTGGGTCCTTACCATCCTTACCATCTCTTCAGTTCCATCGGGTCCCCCCGGACCATCCACCAAGAGAGTATCCTTCCAACTTGACCCAGACCGCCCTTCTTCTTCAGGAAGCTCAGGCTTTGCTCCGGTCCCTATGGACTAACACAACCGAGGGTTCTACTCCCGGTACTTCCTTGTTCCAAAGAAGACGGGCGACCTGCGTCCTATTCTGGTCCTCAGGGTGAGATTTCTGGTCAAGGAGAGATTTCGCATGCTGACCCTAGCTTCTCTCTACCCCCTCCTCGAGCAGAACAACTGGTTATGCTCTCTGGATCTAAAAGAGGCCTACACTCACATTCCCATTCATCCGGCCTCCCGCAAATTCCTCAGATTTCGGGTGGGACATCTTCATCTGCAGTATCGAGTGCTCCCCTTCGGCCTGTCCTCGTCTCCCAGAGTTTTCACCAAGTGTCTGGTGGTGGTGGCCGCTGCACTCCGGAACCATGGTCTTCAGGTGTTTCCCTACCTCGACGACTGGCTCATCAAAACTGCCTCGGCTCCAGGGATCATCTCGGCGACCCAAAAGACTATTTGGTTCCTGCAGAGTCTGGGGTTTGAGATCAACTTCCCAAAATCTCATCTGCAACCTACTTCATCGGGGTGGTTCTGGATACTATCCAACTCAGAGCATTCCTTCCTCAACAGCGCCTGGAAGCTCTTCTTCATCTCTGTCAGTCAGTGTCTTCTCGCCAGTCCATCTCAGCGAGACACATGATGATTCTCCTGGGCCACATGGCCTCTACGGTTCATGTGACTCCTTTTGCCAGACTTCACCTCAGAATTCCTCAGTGGACCCTGGCTTCTCAATGGACACAGGTGTCAGATCCTTTGACTCGTCACATCCTGGTCACTCCTGCTCTTCAGCAGTCTCTACGTTGGTGGATGATTTCTTCCAATCTCTCCAGAGGTTTGCTGTTTCAAACTCCTCTCCACCAGAAGGTTCTCACGACCGATTCCTCGACCTATGCATGGGGGGCTCATCTGGACAGTTTTCGCACTCAGGGCTTCTGGACCAGTGCAGACCGGCTGTGCCATATCAATCTTCTGGAACTCAGGGCAATTTTCAATGCTCTTCAAGCTTTTCAACATCTGCTTCACGACCTGGTGGTCCTCATTCGCACGGACAATCAGGTCGCCATGTATTATGTCAACAAGCAGGGGGGCACGGGATCGGCCTCCCTCTGCCAGGAAGCTCTCAGAGTCTGGGTTTGGGCGATTCGCCATAACACCTTCCTCAAAGCTGTCTACATTCAGGGGGCGGACAATGCCTTGGCGGACAACTTAAGTCATCTCCTCCAGCCTCATGAATGGACCCTCCATTCCAAGCCCCTTCATCAGATCTTCTCTCAGTGAGGGACGCCTCAGATAGACCTCTTTGCGGCTCCCCACAACTTCAAACTGCCTCAGTTCTGCTCCAGGATCTACACTCCTCATCACCTCGAGTCAGATGCCTTTCTTTTGGACTGGAGGAATTTCTTTCTATATGCGTTTCCTCTGTTTCCTCTCATTCAAAAGACTCTGGTCAAGCTGAAGTCCGACCATGCCACCATGATTCTGATAGCTTCTCAGTGGCCCAGACAGCCTTGGTACTCCCTTCTACTTCAACTCAGCAGCAGGGAGCCATTCCTTCTTCCAGTGTTTCCTTCACTGCTTACTCAGCATCAAGGATCTCTGCTCCATCCCAACCTGCAGTCTCTCCACCTGACAGCTTGGTTCCTCTCAACGTAACCCCTCTCCAGTTTTCCAGAGCGGTGAGGGATGTATTAGAGGCTTCCTGGAAGCCTGCTACTAGACAATGCTACTCCCAAAAATAGACTAGATTTTCTACCTGGTGTGTTTCTCATCGTAAGGAGACTCAACGAGCCTCCCTTTCTTCTGTGTTGGACTATCTTTTGCACCTCTTTCATTCTGGCCTCAAGTCTACATCGATACGGGTCCATCTGAGTGCAATTGTGGCTTTCCATCAGCCTCTGCAAGGGAAACCTCTCTCTGCTCATCCTGTGGTTTCCAGATTTATGAAAGGACTTTTCCATGTCAATCCTCCTCTCAAACCTCCTCCAGTGGTTTGGGACCTCAACGTTGTCCTTTCTCACCTTATGAAGCCTCCTTTTGTGCCTCTCAACAAGGCTCCGCTGAAGTTTCTCACTTGGAAAGTGGTTTTTCTTGTTGCCCTCACTTCTGCTCGCCGAGTCAGTGAGCTTCAGGCCTTAGTGGCGGATCCGCCTTTCACAGTATTCCATCATGACAAGGTGGTCGTCCGCACTCATCCGAAATTCCTGCCTAAAGTGGTCTCTGAATTTCATCTCAGATCCCTCTCCCCTCAACACTGTCCATTGCAGGAGGGATGCACAGTTCCTCCTGCTGCCAACCCGAAATCCACCCATCACTGTCTGTGGCAGGAGGAATGTCCTGAAACAACCTCCCACCTCTAACTGCAATAGGCAGCATGGATGCCCATTCCCTCCTGCCAGCAGGCCCCCATAAACCCATGACTCCCCAATCTATGACCCCCCGACTCGAACCTCCTACCCTGGCATCACCCCAAATCCCCCCAGCCACCCCTGTACCTTTTGTAGTATGGTGGGTTGGAGGAATGCCTACTCTGTCCAGCCGCCAGGCCTGCCTCTTCATACTGGTGGGCCTTCCCATTCCAAGTGCATCTTGGGATGCACTGGGGAGGGGCCTAAGGCCCTGATTGGCCCATGCACCTAAGGCCTCTCCCATAGGCCTTTGTTATTAGGCCAGTTGGAATCTTAGACCACTCCCGCTACATCCCAGAATGCTCTGGGAAGGAGGCCTATGTCTCTGGTTGGCCCAGGTGCCCAAGGCCCCTCCTATCAGGACCTTAGGCCCCTCCCCAGTGCATCCCAGGATGCACCGATAAAGGGAAGGCCTGCCATTGTGAAGAGGCAAGCCTGGTGGCCGGAGGGAGTAGGCATCCTCTGCCCACCGTACTACAAAAGGTACAGGGGAGCTGAGGTGGGTTGAGGTCTGTGGGGTTGTAGATTGGTGGGTTCGTGAGTTCGGGGGGGGGCTGCTGGCAGGAGGGAGTGGGAATCTCTCCTGCCTATTGTGGATGGTGGGGTTGTTTCAGGGGTTCCAACAGGAGGGAGTAGGTATCCTTCCTGCTGGGGGACTTCAGGGGGTGGTGGCAGGAGGAATTGGGCATTCTTACTTCCGCGGATAGTGTTGGGTGGGTGTTCGGAGGTGGCGGCATAAGGAATTGGGTATCCCTACTGCCACTGACAGTGTCAGGTGAGGGTTTGGGGGTGGCAGCAGGAGGAATTTGGCATCCTTCTTGCCACGGGGGGGGGGGGGGGGTTCCTGCTGCTGCTGCTGCTGCTTCTTCTGCTCAGTTGATTGCAGCAGGGAGATTCCCTTGCTGTGATCAACTCTGCGGTAATGTGATTCTCTAACCGGTGCCTGTGACATGAGTGCCGGTTAGAGAAGCGGGGGTGGTTAGGGGCATTTAGGTGTCTGTCCATTAGGACAGACGCAATTCTGTATAGAAAAACGGTGTACGATTCTCAGCCGCCATTTAGGCAGTTGTTAAGACCGGCGTCTTATACAGAATCAGACCCTAAGTGACTTGTCCAGAGTCACAAGGAGCAAGCTAGGATAAAATTTGCAACCTCAGGTTGCTGAGGCAGCAGTTCTAAGCATTAGGCCACACCTCCATTAGTAACTATGTCTTATTGCATTAAATGAGACCTGTGGTAAAATAACCCATCTTAACAGTAGCCTATGTTGATAATTTTCCCCTTTTTAGACATCATAGATTTATCCTTTTTAATGATTTAAATACTTAAATTCATTTTGATTTCCTTTATTTAACAAAACTTGAGTGCTCAACAAACATTTCCCAATTTGCAAATATTTGGTCCCATTCCTAATTACTTCTGGATTTTCTTTATACCATCTCCCAGTAATTGGTTGTATTTCTACACATAAAGAAATAACACCCATTTGATCTTCTGTCTTTTATTTTCCAGCAGAAGACACAGGCAGAGTCTCTTACTGACTTGAGCTGCACTTTAGAAGAGGATGAGGATGAAGATGAAAAAGGGATGCTAGCAGAGCTTGTAGGGGGATATCCAGTTCAAGAGCAGCAAGCAAAAGAAGACAGGATAAATTCAATAAACAGCACAGCACTTTCTGAGAGCCCTGGTGTGCTCAAGAACTACTGCCACAGCTTAAGAGATGAGCCCACCAGGATAGAAATATCATATGATGCCAACGATGCCAACAGTGCCTTCCTGAATATAACAAATAGTGAACAAAATGTTCTTACTGACACAAAAGCTGTAGAAACTGAAGACCATGAAAGCATACTAGATGCTAATTTAGATGGAGAAACCAAAATGGAAAAAGATCCTTCCGAGGAATTAAGTGCATCTAATGAGAATGCAGAGGCATTTACCAACAGCGTAAACTCTGAAAAAATTCTACTTTCTAATGTGCTTTCAGTGAATATACTGCATAAGAAGGATAACTCAGCTGCACAATCTCTCTCTTCCTTAATAAGAACAGAAGAGATTACCCAGGAAGAAACCAAAGGACTTGTGGAAGTATCTGAAGTAGAGCAAGTACATGAAGAATCAACAATAGGGGTAGATCTTGGTAAACAGTTAGCAAAGAAATCTTTAAAGCACTCAAATCCATCTTCTTATGGAAACAAAACCCCTTCTGACTTTACACAAGTGCCTTTGCCATCCAAGGTTGAGAAGACTTCCTGGCATTTTGGAAAAAGTAAAAGTGTGGGAGAGCTGTCTATTCCTGATATGGAGAACAGTCACTTGATGGGGCATTTGGGTTTGTTTTCAGAGAAGAAAGTAGAAAAAGTAGCAAATGAATTTACTGCACTGAGAAAATTTTCAGTATCCTCAGCATGGGAGAGACCAAGGACTGGGAGCTTCACTTTGAGAGGAAATCTAGATGGTGAAAATCTGAAAAGTCCAAAGCTTTATATTCCTAACACAAATGCTATTGTTCCAAGACATGAGAAGACAGAAGAGGGTGTGTGTTCAAATTTAGATCAACCTGAAAGAAAATCTTGCATTAAAGAACAAGAATTCCCAGCAACTGAAACTAGGCTTGTGGACAAAATGGTGCTTAGTGCTTCTCAGACACCACCGGCTATGAGTGATTCTTCTGTATTTTCCAGGTGCCAATCAGATTCAGAAGATAAGAATGCTTTTCAGGTTAAACTCAGATCTACCTCTTTGTCACTGAAATACAGAAAGAGCTATTGTACAGAATCAAAAGCAGTGCAAAAGGATAGTACACTATATAAATCTGAACAAGTGATTCCTGCTTCACTCTCAAAAGTCGACAAGAACTTACAGATCAAAACAGCAGCTGATATTAATGCTGGTAGTTTTTTAAATGACAATGGAAAATCTAAAACACAATCCTCAGAGCATCTTTATGAGAAGCCCCCACTTCCAAGGAAGCCAGTTCTGCTGAATACATCAATTTCAAATACTAATGTAAGCCCAGAAAAGGCAACTAGACCACTTGATTCCAAAACTGAAAGCAAGGACTTAGAGAAAGAATCCATTTTCTCTAAAGTTGTTGGTAAGACATACAAGATCAATTTTGAGTTTAAAATTTGTATTGTGCTAAAAATATCATTTTGAGTGTGGGAAGAAAGCAGGTCACAGTAGAATAAACTTTATGATAGAAGCTTCTTAATTTGGATATTGTGATAGCAAATGTATTATCTTCTATACCAGACTGTCTAAACAAAAGAAGGGCGAGTAATTTTAAGCAGCCACTAACAGCTTGCAGGCCCATAGTACTTTGTATTCACAACAGAAAGTTGCATGGGGACAGGAATCAAACCCGTCCCCCACAAGTAATCAAATCCATCCCCATAAACTTCAGTTCATTTAATTATGCTACTGAATTAGAGGCTTTGGTAGAGACCCATTTACAAATTAGCAAAACCATAGTGGTTTGTTGGATCTGAGCGGAGAATGAGAGAGAGGAGTTGAAGATAGCCCTGAGGTTATAAGCTGTCAAGACAGGGAGGAGGAGAGTAATATCCACAGAAATAGAGAAGGGGGGGGGAGAGAAGAAGTGGGTTTAGGCAGGAAGATAAGGAGCTCAGTCTTAGTCATCAGTTTTAGATGGCGGTGAGACATCAAGGAGGCAATGTTGGACAGGCAAGCTGAGACTCAGGCTTGGATTCCTGAAGAGATCTGGTATGGAGAGGTAGATCTGGGAGTCATCAGCATAGAGATAATACTGAAAACAATATGAGGAGATCAGTGCAGCAAGGAAGCAGGTATAGATGGAATACCAAGCCCTTCTTGTTTTTCTGAGGCATGCCAGTTAGTGGCACCAACTTGAGCTGCCAGCGCAGCACCTTGAGCATGCTCAGTTGATGCATGAGAACTACGCATGCTTGTGGTGCCAGTATCAAGCTGCTGCTGACTATCTTCTATTTCTGAGAAAGGACAGCAGACAGGCTCCACATTCCTTCAGCTGGCAGGGATTAGGGATTCTTGCCTGTTGAGATATGGTTGCCTCCTTTCCCATGACTTTTTGGCTACACTACTGGTATAGATGCTCTATAATTTTCTTCTATCTTCTTGTTATACAGTTTTTCTGCAAAAAGAAAAACTAAAATGTCTTTCAAATTTCATAAAAGCTACAGGGGGTAATCTGTACCAAATGGTATTTACAACCCTAAACAAAACAGAAAAGGAGGTTAACCTACATGGCACAACAGTTACAGCAATAAACAGAGGTGAAATGGGGAGGAGAGGTAATCTTCAATGAGGGGCACAGATACATTCTAACTACCTTACTGGGCAGACTAGATGGGCCAAGCCAGCCTTTACCTACCATCAGTTACTATGCTGCAGTTGGAAGAAAGCCTGACCCTAGGCCTTCCCCAGCTCCCTCCCCAGTAACTGGTTTTATAGTGAGACTGTACAATGGGAGGGAGGGAAGAGAAGGAGAAATGTTATCCATGGCTGGAGGAACTAACTTAAGGGAATAATAAATCTCCAGACAACAAAGGTAAAAAAGGATTTTATTGAATGAAATATGTTATCTTTTGGAAATGTATATAGCAGATGTCTTTGTATTGTATGCAACAGAAAAGAAAATGCATTTTTGGTTTTATTTCTCCAGAGCTGAAATTCTTTGCTGACTCTTCCTGTAGCTGGTGGGGATCCCCAAGCACCACCAGCTGAGGATCTCCTCCAAAAGGTGGCTGGAACTCCCTGCTACCAAGTGTAGCAGTCACTGGCAGCATTCTTGAGCCACTAAAGTGCTAGCATCTGTGGCTTAGGAATGTTGCTGCTGCCTGTCAAGCTTGGTAAAAGAGATTGTTGGCCACCTTCAGAGGAAATCTTCAGCTGAGAGAGCTCGGGAAACCTCATCAGCTAGAGTATTTCTATTTTATATTTACATTAGAAGCTGTGGCAGAAACCAATTTACAAAGTATGTATTCTTCCCAATTACCATATATATGAAAATTTGGGGCCAAAAAAATGGCCCAGAAATGGGGGAGTCTCATATTAACATAGTAAAATATCCTATATTCGGGTCATCACCCGACCCCTCCCGACTTGATGCAGGCTTCTGATAGGCTGGGACAGGAGAGATCCCTCCCATCCCGGCTGATACAAATAATGTTTTTTAACCCCTCCCTGCGTCCCTGATTACCTTTTCCATTATCCTTGGTGGTCCAGTGGTATATGGGCAGGACCACGCTCCTGCCTTGCGCACCTCCTGGGCTCGGGGCTCACAGGCACGCAGGAGCGAGCTTCAGGAACTCCTGCGCGGCCCTGCACCTCTCATTGAATGGCTGCTGCCAGTTCTCGCGGTACCTGGCAGCAGCCATTCAGCGAGAGGTGCAGGGCCGCGTGGGAGCTCCTGAAGCTCGTGCCTGTGTGCTGCGAGCCCCGAAGGAGGTGCGCAGGGCAGGAGCGCAGTCCTGCCCATATACCGCTTGACCACCAGGGATAACGAAAAAGGTAGTTAAAAAAAATTATTGCTGAGTTTAATTATCAAAATCTTGAGTGGGAAGCCAATAGGGATTGACCCTGTAAATTAATGGAGTAGAGTGAGATAAGGCTGAAGGTTCACCCTGAACTTAACTAGACTGTTAGGAAGATACCTACATCATTAGTCATGAGAAGTTGTAACTATTGTTTGGGAATTGATCACATAGAATGCACTATATGTAAATTGTTGATCCCTATTTTGTTCAGTGAAGTGAAGTATGAGTTACATGCCAGTGTTCTATGGAATTATTTCAGTAAACCTTACTGTTAAAGACTAAGATGCCACAGATAGTCAAAATATTTAATATATCTCTCCCGTCCCGGCCTACCACTAGACCACCAGAGGTGAAAGAGGAGGTGGGTCAGGGTGCAGAGCCTGGCAGGGAGAGGGGACAAGGTGCAGTGCAGAGCCTGGCAAGTAGTGAGGGGAGCTGGCTGGCTGCATAGCCTCGCAGGGAGGGAAGGGAGCTGGGTGCAGATCCTGGCAGGGAGAGGGGGCTGAGTGCAGATCCTGGCAGGGGAGGATGTGTAGCTTTTTCCTCTATAACATTACCAAATTCCAGCCTCTCCTTTTCAAGCACACTACCAAAACCCTTATCCACATTCTCATCACCTCTATTTTAGATTACTGCAACTTGCTTCTCTCAGGTCTTCTGCTCAACCATCTCTCTCCCCTTCAATCTGTTTAAAATTCTGCATAGCTCATATTCCACGAGAGCTGCTATACTCACATTACCCCCTGTTCAAGTCACTTCTTTGGCTCCCAATCCATTTCTGAATACAGTGCAAACTCCTCTTACTGACCTACAAGTGCATGCGCTGTGCAGCCCCTCAATATCTCTCCTCATCTCCCCCTATGCTCTCCCCCACACCGTGAACTCCGTTCATCTGCTAAGACCTTCCTATCCGTACCCTTCTCTACTGCCAACTCTAGACTCCATTCCTTCTATCTTGCTGTGCTGTATGCCTGGAACAAACTGCCTGAATAAGTATGTCAGGCTCCATCCGTAGCAGTATTCAAATCCAGGATAAAAGCCCACTTTTTCGAGGTTGCTTTCAACTCCTAACTCCCATTCAATATAAGATACCTATGTATATCCTATCATTGTCTCTGTTAAAAACTTCACATCCCCTATATGTTTTGTCTGTCTATCCAAATTAAATTGTAAGCTCTTCTGCGCAGGGACCATATTTTACATGTTAAATGTACAGCACTGCGTACGCTTTTCAGCACTATAGAAATGGTAAATAGTAGCAGTAGTAGTAATCCCAATCTACCACTTCCCATTGAGAGATAATGTGATGGAGCTGCCATGCCCCTCTTGCTTTTTTCCAGGGGGATGGGGTCAGAGTTGATATGCTGGGGCTGCTGAGCCCCTCTTTTTGCTTCTCTGGGAGTGTTATATGTTGAGATTTTGTTAACTGGTTCTGTTTCATGTGTTAAAGAAATTTTCAAGGATGTTGAAAGCAGCTGTACCATTAGTTTAGCCCAAAGCCACAGGGTTTGCAGTCTTGTTAACTAGTTCTGTTTCCAGTGTTAAGGATGTTTCAGGAACTGTGCCATCAGTTTGGCTGATATTGACAATGATTTTGCATTGTCTACCTTAACTCCTATTTGAGTATGACTTGAAGAAGGAATGGATTACAAGGCAAAGCTTGTTTTATTTTGTTGTCTACAGCCGGAGATCATGTGTCTGCTTTTGCCTCTTTATTTGTGGGTCCACAAAAACTTGCTGCTTCAGCCTCAAAATATTACAAAGTCTGCATTGCTCAAAGTATTTTCTTGATGGAATCTGTAGTTCTATACCACATAATGTCAGTCGTTGTTTAACTCTGAAGGATAGGTTTTGGAAAGATGGTAGTGATACAGAGCTTAAGTTTCTTCACATTGGAAAGAGACCAAGACATGAAATCATTCACCATAAACAATGAGCACATTAACCTTGGCTAAGGGTATGTGTTGTACGAATGTTTGGCACAGGAGTGTCCAACCTTGGTCTTCGAGAGCCTCAATCTAGTTGGGTTTTCAGGATTTCTCCAATGAATATGCATGAGATTATTTGTATGTATTGCTTCTGTTGATCTCAGGGATAATCATTATGGAAATCCTGAAAATATGATAGCAAGAGCTGAGGTCAGTCACCCCTGGTTTAGCTCATCTACTGCATGTCATGATTATTCCCATAATGAAAAAAATACCCCCCAAACACAAACATTTCCTGTAAACAACAATGGAAACACCACGACACAAAAACTGGCAGGCTATACACACCTATAAATTTCTTTATATAAACTTTTCCAGGAGAAAAAAAATTGTGCATTCAAAAATTTGCATAAATGCTACCCAGTGCTTAAAATTGACCCTGATTTTTAAGAAAAGCCTTACTAATAATTTAAGATGGTTTGCTTTTTGCTTTTATTGAATAATTGAGCCTATGCAAAACAAAGTAGAAGAAAACTGAAAATTTATTTTGTATAACTTTGTTGTAAAATAAATGTGTCAACAGTGTCGACATCTGTGAGTCCAACAGAGTCTGCAAAAGGAACAGACAGTCAGACAAAACCAACCTGGATTAATTTGGCACACCGGAAGCAAAGAGGTCTAGAGGAACAAAAGCTTAACCCAGAAGAGAAACAGTCATCTTTGGAGGGAGATACAGAAAAAAAGAAGAAGCAAAATGAGAGATTAGAGGTGTTGCACTGCTTTTTTAAATTAAACTCTGGGGTCATTTTACTAAAGAGGGCTAAACCCTTAACACATAGTGCACTTTAAGAACACATTAATGTGTTTTATGATATTATATCTGTGTGGAGGCAGACACATGAGAATCATCCACACAGAAAGGAACATTGGAGATGTCCAAAAGACAGGTGCTCTTTATTAACTCAATGACTCGACAAGGCCTACCTCAGGAGTCATAAACACTTAACACACAATGTTAGATGCAAACATTACATAAAAACATATCATAAAAGGATTATATTTCTCAAACATATGCTTAAACAAACATAAATACACAATAAATATTATGTATATATAAAGAGATACAAAAAATTAAAATAAGAATACACTCTTACTTATTGCGATAAATAAATCATGGGCAATAAAAATAGTGACTTTTCTATTTAGAAATGCATTTGATAATTAGATTGTATATTCGTCGATAGCGTCCCAACAGACTTTGCTTTCCGCATACAGATTTTCCTTTTATCCCCTACCCTAGTGTATGAGCCTTTAATGTTACTTTCTTATAAAATAATTGTAGTTCAACCCCCTTTTCACATGTAGTCTGTCCTTAAATGTTATTGTAATTAAATGTTATTTGTAAATCCCAATTCTAGTAGACTTGTAATTCACTTTGAAATATTATTATAAGCGTTTGCATCAGATTTTAATAAACATGAAACATAAGACCAACCAATCATTTATATGCTCTAAATTCACATAAAATGGATACCAAGACATAATTAAACTAAATAAAACCATATTTACAATTTCCAATGATACCAGACCATAAATATTATAGCAAACTTAACATCTAATGCTTGGTCAATAAAAGATACATGTTCAAATTAAATAATAAATCATAAATTTTTGACAATGAGAATGATAACATTAGAAATGACTAGTCGTGTATATACCATAACATACATAATTCTAAGGTTTAAAAATAAATACATACATTTTTCCATATGCAACATAAAATATATACAAAATGATTGAAACATATGAAAAATATCTAACATACCCCCCTTTTGTGAAGCTGCGTTAGGCTTTTTTATCGCTGGCTGTGGCAATAAAAACTCCAGCACTTATAGAATTTCTATGAGCGTCTAAGCTAATACTGCTGTGGTCAGCAATAAAAATGCCTAACGCAGTTTCCTAAAAGGGGGCCATAAGTACTTCAATTAAATTAAGTTTGACGTATCTTGTAACATATCACATCAACCAATATAACATAAGATGGAATCACAACATATATAGCAAATACATTGTTGGCATAAAAATGTGGAGATTTGCTATACATGTTACTTAACTTACACTTTAAGTTTCTATCATAATGTGCATATTGGAACACAGAATCCGATTCAAAATGTGAATGATTTCCAATCGAATTAAAAAATGCATACTTGATAATACTTTGAGCACGATCAGTCAAAATACAATAAAAGAATATAAACTGAAGGCATTTGCAATATGTGACTACATTTACAAATGGAATCAAAATTATACCGCATATTTTACTAACCGCAGATATAAAGGTGCACACATAATACACACCTACATGTGATGGCTGTTTTCAAATATAAATATAAACTAGTCTTTATGCCCGTTACATTAACGTGTGCTAGAATAGATGTGTGTGTCTGTCTTTCTCTCTCTCTCCTTGGCAGCTGTCTGTCTTTTTTTATTTGTCTCTCTCTCCTTGGATACTGTCTGTCTTTTTTTCTTTGTCTCTCTGTCCTTGGACGCTGTCTTTTTTATCTTTGTCTATCTCTCCTTGGCCGCTGTCTGTCTGTCTTCCTTTCTGTCTGTCTCTCTGGCCCCCTGTCTGTTATTCTTTCTGTCTGTGTCTCTCCCTAACCCCTGCCTGCCTGTATTTCTCTGTTGTGCATTGTCTGCCTGCTCCGTGGCCCCCTTCTATTCCCCCCCAGAGCAAAGCATGATTGCTGTCTGCCCCCCAGCACACCCCTCCCCCCAAAGCAGCCCCCTTACCCTCTCCCCCTGGCCCCCTGCCTGCCTGTATTGCTCCCAAACTGCCGTTCTTACCCTCCATCCTTCCTAGTGTCTTCTGGCCCAGTGGCACGAACCGCTGCTGCTGCTCTTCGTTCGCGTCTGCCCTCCTCTTCAAAGCAGCCTGCTGAGGATCGCCGGCTGGCTGTAGCGAACCTCGCAGGCTACTATCAGCTCAATAGCACGTTTTCTCTGACGTGATCCTGCCCCTCCTCTAATGTATGGAATCGTGTCAGAGGGAACGTGCTACCAAGGTGGAGAGCGGCCTGCGAGGTTCAGCAGGCTGCTTTGAAGAGGAGGGCGGCAGTGGGCCTTAGAGTGAGTGAGGGCAAGAGTCTCAGGCATGTTCTCCTTGCGTCGGTGGTCACCAAACTCCGCATACACAATAGCGTTCTACTGGCACAGAGTTACAGATCACAGAACACGAAGTTTGAAGTGCACATGCGCGCTTAGGTTTTTATTATAGTAGATTAAACTTGACCATCAGCGAGTATAATACTAAACAGGTATGTGCAATAAAATATACTAAGCCAAGAAAAAGACAACCAAATAAAAACGCGCCATACTTAACATTGGGTGACAAGTTTGATCTTACAACGAGTATAGTATATAGAAAACATTGACAACAAAAGAAGTTAAACACGGAGTGGATCAAATATCATTATACAAAACTCATATTTTTAAAAAAGAAGTTAAAATGCTAAATCATATATCGATAACTTTTGAATCAGCAATGCTTTCAATTATATATACTTCTACTATTAATCAAGAAACTATGTTAAACAATACGCAGTTCCAATCATGGACATTTGCAAACTCGCAAAGAAGGCAGATTTAAAGCATAAAACATAAAGTATTTCAAATAATGGATTGGCTAATTTTCCAAGATAAAACATACCTGAATTAGTGTCCAAAAAGAATAAGAACATAAGATTTGCCTCTGCTGGGTCAGACCAGTGGGCCATCGTGCCCAGCAGTTCGCTCATGCGGCGGCCCTTAGGTCAAAGACCAGTGCCCTAACTGAGTTTAGCCTTACCTGCATAGGTGCTGGACGCAGTATTCCAGGTGAGGGCATACCATGGCCCGGTACAGTGGCATGATAACCTTCTCCGATCTGTTCGTGATCCCCTTCTTAATCATTCCTAGCATTTTGTTTGCCCTTTACGCCGCTGCCACGCATTGTGCGGATGGCTTCATTGACTTGTCGACCAATACTCCCAAGTCTCTTTCCTGGGGGGTCTCTCCGAGTACTGCACCAAACATCCTGTATTTGTGTATAAGATTTCTGTTACCAACATGCATCACCTTACACTTATCCACGTTAAACCTCATTTGTCATACTGTGGCTCATTTCGCGAGCATGTTTATGTCATGTTGCAGGTCTTTGCAATCCTTCTGTGTCTTCACTACTCTGAATAATTTCTTATCATCTGCAAATTTAATCACCTCACTCGTCGTACCAATGTCCAGGTCGTTTATAAATATGTTGAAGAGCATGGGCCCAAGCACCGAACCCTGCGGCACTCCACTTGTGACGCTTTTCCAATCCGAGTATTGTCCATTTACCCCACTCTCTGTTTCCTATCTGCCAACCAGTTTTTAATCCACGTATTTCACCCTTGATTCCATGGCTTGCCATTTTTTGAAGTAGTCATTCATACGGGACCTTGTCGAATGCCTTCTGAAAATCCAGATATACAATGTCGACTGGGTCATCCTTGTCTATCTGCCTGTTTACTCTCTCAAAGAAGTGTATGAAGTTCTTCAAGCAAGATCTTCCTTTGCTGAAGCCGTGCTGGCTGGTCCTCATCAGATTGTGTCCTTCTAGGTGATCAATGATGCGGTTCTTTATCAGTGCTTCTACCATCTTTCCCAGTACCGAGGTCAGACTCACCGGTCTGTATTTTCCTGGATCTCCCCTTGAACTTTAGTTTCCAAATTTCTAAAGTAACAAACGCCTTTGCTGGTTGCTGTGCATTGTTTTGTAGACTACTCCCTGCCTTGACATCTGACGTCAAACTGATATGCGTCAAGAGTGGGCTAATCAGTACATTCAATTACAATCTGTCATAGGAAAATACCTCCAGAAGAAACAGATCCAATTTGATAGGTCTATAAAATAATGAGTGGAGTGAAAAGGGTAGATGTGAATTACTTGTTCACTCTTTCCAAAAATACTAGGACTAGGGCAGTGGTCTCAAACTCGTGGCCCATGGACCACATATGGCTTGCCAGGTACTATTTTGAGGCCCTCAGTATGTTATCATTGTTCTGGAACGTTGCCCGCCTCACTGCTGTAACCTCACACAAGCTCTTTCCTGTGTCTGTACGTGATTGTGAGATGGAGTGGAGAGGACAATTGGTTACAAATGGAGGAAAGCGCATGCATGAAGTTACAGCAGTGAGGCGGGCAACATTCCAAAACATAAGATAACCATTGGAGGAAGTGCATCTTGTGAGTGTGTATGTGATCTTGTGAACTCTCGTGAAATTTGGCACCTCTCCTGGCAGTGACTGCTTGATGTAAGATGGCGGTTGTGTCCAGTGCTGGAAGAGGTGAGAGCCAAAGACGGTTGCGGATGCGACCACCTGACACTTAAGGCACAAGTTTTCCAGGCACAAGTCGGATATTGATTCTCCCCTCTACAAAAAAACCTAGTGGACTACACCAAAATCTTGTCTCTTGCAGTTGATACTTTAGATTAGAATCTAAATCACAATTTTACATGAGGTAAAACTCTTTATAAATATTTTCTTAATTGCTTCTGATAATTTCAGCTATACACAGCTGAAAGCAGTGCAACATGCAGAAAGTGAAAATCTATCTAAACTTCACTTTCTGCATGTTGCACTGCTTTCAGCTATGTATAGCTGAAATTATTAGAAGCAATTAAGGAAAGATTTATAAATTATAACGAATTTTACCTTATTCAAAGTTGTCATTTCTTTAATAAGACATTAACTATTTTTTTCTGCAGCCCTCCAAGTACCTACAAATCCAAAATGTGGCCCTACAAAGGGTTTGAGTTTGAGACCGCCGGACTAGGGGAAATGAGATGAAACTACTAAGTAGTAGATTTAAAACAAACAGGAGAAAATATTTCTTCACACAATGTGTAATTAAACTCTGGAATTTGTTGCCAGAGAATGTGGTGAAATCAGTTGGCTTAGTGGGGTTTAAAAAAAGGTTTGGATAATTTCCTAAAAGAGAAGTCCATAGGCCATTGAGATGGCTTGGGGAAATCCACTGCATATTCCTAGGATAGACAGTATAGAATCTGTTTTGTTACTTGGGATCTAGCCTAGGTACTTGGGATCTGGGTTGGCCACTGTTGGAAACACGATACTGGGCTTGATGCCTGGACCTTTGGTTTGTCCCAGTATGGCCATTCTTATGCAATATTGTGTGTCAAATATTTGTACACTCCTGAGGCAGGCCTTGTTGGCCGAAACATGTACATGTCAAGTCACTGAGTTAATAAAGAGCACCAGTCTTCTAGACATCTCCACTGTTTCTTTCTGTATTATATCTGTCTGCGCATGCTATCCCACACATTACAAGTTTTTTAGAAATATTTTGTGGTAGGCATATCTTGAGTGGAGACACTGACATAATAGGGGGGATGGACTGCCATCTTGGTGGGAATGCCAGCACCTCTCTGTCCCACACGCCACACTCATGCCCTCTCTTCCCCCATACCTCTTTAAATTTTCACCAGCATAGAGGAACTTCTCCGACCTGGCTCACCTCTGAAAACACTTCCTGGTCACGGGACCAATGCTGGCGCAAGCAGCAGGCCAGAAAAACTGCTCACTCTGGCAAAGATTGAAAGAGGTATGTGAGACGAAGTGAGGACATGAGTGTGGCATGGGGGGTGGGGTTAATGGATGTGCCACCACCCTGGGTGCCTCCTACGCCACTGGGTGGAGAATGAGCATTCCCACATTATCTGTTATTATTAGCACTTGCTAACAAAATTAAGTGGGAGCATTTGGTGCCTTCTATTTAGGAAGCGTAAGTACTCCTGCATTAATTTCTTGCAGGTACAGTGCGTTAATGTGAATATTAGCACACAACCTGCAATTAAAAGAAAATGCCCTAAAACAGTGGTTCTCAACCTTCCTAATGCTGTGACCCTTTAATACAGTTCCTCATGTTGTGGTGACCCCCAACCATAAAATTATTTTCGTTGCTACTTCATAACTGTAATTTTGCTACTGTAATGAATCGTAATGTAAATATCTGATATGCAGGATGTATTTTCATTGTTACAAATTTAACATAATTAAAGCATAGTGATTAATCACAAAAACAATATGTAATTATATATTGTGAAATATTTATTTCTAATTACAAATAAATGAATGTGGGCATATCTGCATGTGGACAGACCCACCTGGAGATGGATAGAGGAGCGATGTCTTGGTTCCTAAAACCAGTGATTTTCAACCTTTTGACACCTATGGACCAGCGGAAATAAAATAATTATTTTGTGGACCGGCAGTTGAAGAACACTGGGCTAAGTCATGCCCATCTCCACCCCAGACCCCGCCCCCATAACAGTACTAATTGTAACACCATTTTTTCCATTCATTTTTTCATATATACAAACAATATAATTGTATTAACAACACATAATGGTTAACAACAAAATTAAAATACACAAAGCACACTGTATGCTTTTCAACATTCATTCCTACCAGAAAACAGATAACCCCATGCAAATGTAGGACCAAAAACTAAAAGTACTAATATTTACAAACAAACCCTAAGATGCAAGGCTCTGCAAGCAGTACAACCCCAGAGGAAAAGAAACAAATGTATTTCTTCCTGAACAGACAAATCAATCACTAAATTAAAAAAAATAAAAGCATTTCCCCTACCGTTGTTGTCTCTCTCCCTCCATGTGCCTTGCCTTCTGGCCTGCCCTCCCCCCTCCGGTGTTATCTTTGGGCCGGTCCACTGTGCGATCAACACAGCGTCTTCAGGCCGGCTCCCTGAGTGCTGCTTTGCACAAAGCTGTGGGCAATGGCTCCTCGCACACGTCCCGCACCTCTTCTGGAAGCCTTCCCTCTAATAAGAACATAAGAAGTTGCAACGTCAGAGAGAAGGCTTCTGTTTCAGGCGCATGCTGGGTATAGGAGCCTTTTCCCATGGTTTTGTGCACTGCGGTACTCAGGGAACTGGCCCGAAGACGCCGCGTTGACTGCACCGTGGACCGGTGGCTGAAGAACGCTGTCTTGGGCCTGATGGACTTGCCGGCAATCTATAGAGAATTGCTCACTTGGAGTACATGTTCATATTTATACCTTTTAGAGCAAGTGAACTTGCACATGATCATTTATGCATGCTATGAAGGGTCATTGCTTTTATAAAATAAACACCTTTAATGGACTTTACAAGAGGCATCCTGTTATAAAATTAAGCCCCAGATGATGAGATTTTAGGGGCCCTGATTTCAGAATTAGGGAAAGGGCCCTAGCATATTATTCCCAGTCAAGGACTGCCTCTGCAATGACCACACTGGGATGGGAGTGTTATAAAAAAGGGGGAGGGGGACTCCCAGTGCTTCCCAGCACCAGTTCTAGTTGAACTGGAAATCCAAATGAGCAAGAAGAAACTGAAGTTTCCAAGTTTATTCTTAACTTGATATACCAACCATCACAAGTTGGCCGGTTTACAATATTAAAAAATGTGAAATATCTTAAAAGTAAAAAAAATAAAATGGAAATAAAAAATGGAGTAGTGAAGACCAAGACATAGGTATAGTTTGTGGGGAGCAAGGGGGGAAGGAAAGTTTTAGGGCTCCTTTTATCAAGCCACGCTAGTGGGGTTAACGTGCGTGACATTTCATCACGTGCTAACCCCCACGCAGGCCTAAAAACTACCGCCTGCTCAAGAGGAGACGGTAGTGGCTAGCGCGGCTGGCGGTTTAGCATGCACTATTACGCGCGTTAAACCGCTAGCGCGGCTAGATAAAAGGAGCCCTTAATTACATGATGAAAATAAAAATGAAAGGAAGGGAGGAGGGGGAGAATAAAACAGAAGGGAAGTCGCTTCTTAAAAGCGGTTCTATGTTGTTTATTTATTTTATTTCTCCATGATTAAGATGGTTAAGTGCTATTTTGATATGCATCTTTAAATAAAAATGTTTTGAGATTGATTTTTAAATTTGTTTAAAGAGTTTTCACTGCGGATATACGATGGCATTGCATTCCAGAGGGAAGGGGCAATTACGGAAAAAATGGTGTTTCTGGTGTAGGGATTGATTGAGGGAATGATAGAAAAATATATTTCTTGGTAACCCAGTGGTTTTCAACATAGCAACTTTTAAATATAAATTTTCCACATTTGGAGAAGTTACCACAATGGGCTACCATTAAATTGGTTATTTTACCACATATTGTGCTATTTTAGCACAGGGTCCCATTTTATGTAATGAGATCCTGTACTAAAATAGCACAACTTGTGGTAAAAGAACTCCCTCCTTTATTTTGTTGTGCTAATACAATGATGCTGATGTTATATAGCTACACTTTCCCTTGTTTGTTAGGGGCATGTAAAGCCACAAGCAGAACTCATCAAAAGCAAATCCCCCCACTTATCTAAAAGAGCTGAAGAATTCAAGCAAGAAACAAAGCATAACCTGGAAAAGCCACGACACAGAGCATATACGTTGCCACATTTGATCTCTGGTAAGCATTCATGCTTAAAGAACTAGTGCAATGCATTACATCTATTTTCAAAACAAAGTGCTGTAAAACTCCGTTACCGATATCTTCAAGAACAATTTTGCCTCTTATTTTATGAGATTTTTCGTTTTAAGTTTTTTATTCATTTTTCATATAACAACAAGTGTATCACATAAATTTATACAATTTCATTGAGTACACACTTGATATTCCTTCATGCATCACTGTAAATACAACGTATCATTATATAATCCTTTACTATAATATTGAAAAAGTATATGATACTTAATAAGTATACCAACTATTACTCAAATTATAAACCCACCCCCTCCCCTTCCTTTGAAAGAAAAAAAAAAAATTTATGAGATTTTTGTTGGGAATCTAAATAAATTGTTCTGATGTCACAGAAGTGCTGCCTGGAAATTATGGGGCACATTTACCAATTTGAGCCAGCTGTTAACGTAGCAATTAATGCATAGTAACAGTTTAGCACATCATAGAAGTTTATGCATGGTAACTTCTGCATTAACAGCTAATGCAGAACAGTATATAGAATCACCTTATAGTTACTATGCTAGATGTTTTTGTATATTAACTGTTAACACAGCAGATAATGCAACACAATTAACAGCGCATAAAGAGGTATCTAATATAATAAAACGCTAGGCCGCGCATGCGCAGTCCTATCGCGTGGGTCCGTTTTCCGTGAGATGTACAGCACTCTCTCTCCTCCCCCGAGACGGATGTCGGACACGGCGGCTGTCGACCCGTGCTGTTTTTTGATCTGCCCTGCTCCTTGCCTGAAGTCCTCTCTCCTCCAATGAAGCTGATGTCGGACGCGGCGTTTGTCTCCCCCGAGGCGGATGATCTTATGGGAATCAATGTTCTTCGCTCTGCCCTGCTCCTTGCCTTACTATATTTTTAAGTTGAAAGAACAGGCAGCGACTCCTCTCAGGATCCCCACCTGCGTCGGAAGTCCAATGCAGTCGGGGATCTTGAGAGGAGCCGCCGCCACCGTGTCTTTCAACTTAAAAATAGACTAAGGCAAGGAGCAGGGCAGAATGATCTTCAAAATGGCGGCAAATCGATCTCCGTTCCTCCGGGGAGGGGGGGTCTGGGAGGAGAGGGATCGCGGCCACTCAGCGCCCCCACCGAGGAGCCCAGCAACTTTCCGCTGCCTGGGACCCGACTCATTTGCCGCCCCCCCCCCTCTTCCCTTACCGCGGGCCCAACTGCCGATTTAAGCAGCATGTCAAGCACTCTTCACACGCTGCTTCGGGCCTTTCTACTGCCCTGATTTGCTCCGGACGTGTCAGAGTAAATCAGGCCAGTAGAAGGACCCGAAGCAGCGTGTGAAGACTGCAGCACACGCTGCTTGAATCGCCATGTGTAGTCGGGCCCGCGGGAAGGGAAGGGGGGCGGCAAAGGACTCGGATCCGCGTTTGTAGTCGCGACTGTGGGAAGGGAAAGAGGGTAGAGGAAACGCTAATGCAGGCACAGGGAACTGGTGTGGGGGGAAGGGAATGCTGCTTCGGACAGACAGACAGAGGGAGGAAGGGACACAGAAAGACAAGAAGAAAGACACAGGGGCAGGGGCACAGGGAACTGGTGTGGAGGGAGGAAATGCTGCTTTGGACAGACAGACAGAGGGAGGAAGGGACACAGAAAGTCAAGAAGAAAGACACAGGGGCAGATGCGGGACAGCGGGAGTCGTGTCAGGAGGGGTGCGGGATGCCGCAGAGGGAACTTTTCCAATGGGTGCAACTGGGCGGCTGTCGAGAGCCTCTGATCATGGGCAGAGCAAGGTAAGTGTATCATAGGGATAAGAAGGAGGAGGGGGGAGAAAAAGGAAGGGACGCCTACTGCTGGACAGGGGGGGGGGTGAAGAAAAAGGAACGGAGGCCTAATGTTGGACAGGGGGAGAAGGAAGGTGCTGCTGGACAGGGGGGGAGGTAAAACAAAGGGAGAAGGGGTGCTGCTGCATAAGGAGACCTGTGAAGGGGTGGTGGTGGACACAGGGGAGGTAAAAGGAAGGGAGAATGGACAGGGGGAGCAGGCAAGGGGTGGTGATGGACAGCCAAGGAAAAAGAAAGACAGAAAGAAAGAAAGCAGCTAAGGAGAGAGAGAGAAAAAGAAATAAAGAGAGACACACACACATATATTCTAGCACCCGTTAATGTAACGGGCTATAAGACTAGTAGCTAAATAACGCATTAACTGCCATTCAGTTAATACCAAGTAAATAATTTTCTCTGTGTTAAATGGATGGCAAACTGCTAGGAATACCACTAGTTGTTAATGTAGAGGCTTTGCAGTCATTGCACGTTCATTTTGGAAATTAACCCACAGTAACTGCAAAATCCTACCACACTTTAGTAAATATTACAGTTTTAACAAATTCATGCCTATTACAGTTTTGCTTGTAAATATGTTGTTAAAGATAGTGTAAAAAGCTTGTATTTTTCTCCACAGCTGCTCATTCTTCCCTGTTGCTGGAAAAGGAGGAAAGAGCTCAGTTTAAACAGACTAATCATTCTAACTCAGATCAGCCATCATGGATGGAACTTGCCAAGAAGAAATCTCAAGCTTGGAGCGATATGCCTCAGATTATAAAATAAAAACAGGATATTGGAGAACAATGGTATCTGACATTTGGTTGATAAAGACTTCCTTTTGCAGATTTGTTCAGGCCTGATTAATATGAGGTTTTCTCATTTTGTGTCTGTAGGGAAGCCTTTTAATGCACAAAGTCCTAATTAGGAAGAGCATTTTGTATCCTAGGAAAGTTTTTTTTTTTCTTTTGGTGGAACTGTGAAGGAAGAGCACATTAAAAGCAGCTATGTTAATGTTTACTTTCAGTTATAAAGATGACACTCTATTCTTGAAATTTCTTTTAAAAAGATTGTATTTAGAAACTAATGGTGTAAATACTGTCAACCAATGGTGTGCGGTCAGAGAATTCAGTGATGACCCTAACTGCAGGCTCCAGGCTTCCGGTGGCTTCTCCTCCCTACCTCGAGCTTCAGGCTTCCAGTAGCGGCTCTTACATGCTGCTCCAGAGCATTGTGCCATCAAGGGATCCTCTACAGATGCTGAATCCCTTGCCGGCTCAATGCTGACCAATCCTAGGTCAGCACAGCAGGCCTTAGCATCCTACAGTAATGAAGCGGCGGAGCAATTAAATTCCTCATTGTGAATCCCTGAAGGCGTCTTTTGTTTTAATTTCCTGCTGCAATATCCCGACATCAAGGATAAGCCCAGCCCTGTTCTGGCCAACAGACTTCTGGCCCCAAGATGAGCACATATTTTTATATCGCAGGTAAATGAACAAAGGAGAGAAATAAGGGGATCCAACTAACTCACTGGGGGAGGAGGACAACACTTTCTCTCTCTTTTAGCTGGAGGACCTGCTGGAGAAAGGACAGAATTTATGAAGAGGAAGCTGGGGAAAAGCAGCTCATGTGTTATGTGAACCTTCAAGTGTTTGTCGGTTGCAGATAGAGTAGTGAACTTATGTAAAGTGGGTTCTGTGTGTCCTCCCAAGCTAGCAATTAGTGCAGGTTGAGCTTCTAAAGTGCTTGCTTATTGCACAGATTGGCCAAGAACCCAAGGAAAATACTGTCAGAGGTTGAGGAAGTAGCGGTGAGTCGCAGCTCATCCCACTCCAAGCTAGAGTGGGAAGCATAACAAAAATGAAGTTGGTTGTATTCAAGGGAGAAGGAACAGGTAAGGAAGTGCTCTAAATCACAGAAGAGTAAGTGTAGCTGGCGGTAAGAATCTCACTCCTGCTCCAACACAACTGTTTGTCGGCGCAAGCACGTTGCTTCTCCACCTGACCACATTGACATGTTTGAGTGTATGGTGTAGAAGCGCAGTAGCCTGGACGAGAAGCAGAAATACAAAGAAGAGGAGAAAAAAGAAATGTAAGATGTTAATGGACAAGTGTGATAAAGACTGGGGTCTAGAAGAAGGAGGTAAAAGTAGTGCTGTTCCTATTGTGTCATAAACAGTTACTACAAACAGGTAGTCGTCGATTTACGACCGCAGTTAGTTCTGACTTCTAGGTCGTAAGTGGATCAGGATGTAAGTTGGCCTATGTTAAATTAAGGCAAGAATATTAGACTGGGTAATGATATTTTAATCATTTTAAAGCAATCTATTAACATTTTCTTTCTTTCTAAGTCAAACAACAATACAATTGTGGAAAAACAGACAAAAATAAGAAATACAGTACAGTAAAGTACATTTAAGTCATGGCACCACTGGTGCTTGGCTGCAGATTGTCAATATCTCCATCAGGCGAGGCTGCGGACCCGGAGATGGGTGGAGTTGCTCTTTTCATAAACATATTGAGCTTCATCTGAATTGTTTGCTTTTTTTTTCTCTTCATAAATTTTGCAACAAGGACGAAATGTGTTGCATGCCATCCATTCAATCCTCGCAAATCATTCAATGTTTGGGTCCATGTCTTCAAAATGGGTGAGGAGTTTATTCAGTAGAGACAAACCTGACAATTCCTTTGTGGTGAACATTTGTTGTGGCACCTTGATCTTTCTCTAATTCTCTTATTTTTTCTTCCGTCACTCTTTCTTCTTCTAATTCTATCAGCTCTTCATTCATATGTTCCCCTGATTCCTGGTCTAGAAACTCCACATCTTCCATTTCACATTCCATTGAAAGGTCTTTTGACAGTTTCACTATTTCTTCACGAATCTCATCAAGTTCTTGTTCACTGTTAAATCCAGCAAAGGTATTCACATAGAGGGGCATAATCGAAAGGGACGTCTAAGTCCCTTTATGTCCATCTCGCAAGTCGTCCAAAGTTAAAAAGAGCCTAAGACACATTTTCGAAAGAGACGTCCAACTTTTTTTTACTTTCGAAAATCGTCTAATTATACGTCCTACCGATCTGATTGTCGAAGCCGCTAAATCGTCCATCTTTATACCACATTCCCGTCCAACTTTCCGTCCAAGTCCAAAACGCCTAGAACAAGCCCTGTTGGAAGTGGGAGCGGTCTGCAAAGTGATGAACACCCAGACATGCCACCTAAATAGTGGGGTACCTTACAGGGCACTGCTGTGAACTTCACAAAAAGGGTGCCATGGCTTCTCCTCCCTACAGTCCCCTTATAGGTCACAGTGAGCCCCAAAACCACCTCCAGAATCCCCTAGACCCACTTATTTACCACCCCAATAGCCCTTATGGCTTCAGGAGCCACTTATATGCCAGTAAAAAAGGGTTTTGGGGTGTATAGGGGAGTGCATATGATTAAGTATCAATGCAGTGATTACAGGGGCTTATGGGCATGGGTCCTCTTCTCTATGGGTCCCTAACCCACCCCCAAGATGACTTAAGCTGCCTCTGGGCTGGATGACTAGGCTTTCCTATGCCAGGCGGCCAGGTGATGATGGTCTGGAGGCTGAAATTTAAAGTTGTGAATAAAATTTTTATGGAGGTGGGGGGGGGGGGTGATTACTGGGGTAATGTGTGGGGTTCTGTGTTATGTGTTTGAAGTGCTTATCTGGTGAGTTTAGGTGGGTTTTTGTGACTTAAGACCAAGTTCTGTCTAAGCTCTGTTGTAAAACTTTTGGTTTTACATGCTGTACGACTAAGTCTAAGCCAGCCCATGTCCCACCCAACTCCCACCTTCAACACGCCTCCCGAAACGCCCCGTTTAGCTTTGGACGTTAAGCGGCACTATGAAGACCTAGGTCATTTTAAAATACGTCCAAAACCTGGTTTTATTATTGGCGTTTGGACATTTTTGAGAAATGTTCGTCCAAGTGCCGACTTAGGCTGGTTTTTGGACATTTTTTCTCTTTCGATTATGAGCCCCATAGCGCTTAACACACTTCTTCCACATAACATTCACACACTTTTCCGTCACTGATTCCCAAGCCAGTAGCAAGATTTTTTATACACTTAAGAATGTTATACTGTTTTCAATAGTCACATAGTGATAGTTCAGGGTCGGCATCTATAGCAGCTATGGCTTGGGCGAAAGTGGTTCTGAGATAGTTTGCCTTCAAAGTAGCAATCGCCCCTTGGCCCATCGGTTGAATAAGTGGTGTAGTGTTCGGGGGCAAAAATAACACTTTCACATTGGGATAGAGATCAGCTAAGTGATGTGGATGTCCAGGCGCATTATCAAGCAACAGTAAAATTTTGAAGGGGGTTCCTTTCTCCAAACAGTACTCATGCACTTGAGGAATAAAACAATTACTGTACCAATCCTTAAATAAAGCCTGGTTCATCCAGGCATTACGGCTTGATCTATAATAAACTGGCAAAGTGTGCTTGTTCACATTCTTAAATGCACATGGATTTTCAGAATGGTAAATTAATAAGGGCTTCAGCTTGAACCCATTGATATTCCCTCCAAGCAGTAGAGTGAGTCTATCCTTGTGTGCTTTAAATCCTGGCATCCTTTTGGCTTCTTCATGGATGTAAGTGCGTCCTGGCATCTGCTTCCAATATAACCCTGTTTCATCCACATAAAAAATTTGCTCTGCCAGGTAACCCTCCACCTTGATTATTTCTTCTAAACTATCAACAAACTTTTTAGCTCCTTCCTCATCTGCATTCGCTGCTTCTCTAGTCACCCAAACATTATGCAACTGGAATCTATTTTTAAATCTCTTAAATCAACCAGTACTTGCCACAAATTCTTGACTATAGTCTTCTCCAGTGCGTTCCTTTAAAGTCCCAAACAGACTTCTAGCCTTTGACTGTACTGTATAGAGGCTTAAGGGCGTCTGCTTTTGAATCTGATCTTCCATCCAAATGGTTAACAATTTCTCCATTTCATGGATGGGCACAGTACGTTGCTTCATAATCACTGTTGACTGCAAAGGTGCAAAACCTTTCACAGCTTCACAAATTCTATTTTTGTCCTTTATAATAATCGACACAGTAGAGTGTGATAACTTTATATCACATGCGATCGCATTCACTTTCTTTCCTCCTTCATACTGTTTTATTATCATTTTAGTGTCCAGATCTATGGCCTTTCTTTCCTTTTTGGAAGGCTGAGGAGTGGACAGAGACATTCGTCGTCTTCGTTGTCATTTTTACTGCATGAAATTGCCAAAACAACAAGGCACAAACTCACATGGGGCAACACTCCTGCGTATGTTATCACGCTACATAGCGAGACTTCATTGAGTGGAAGTCGCGTTGTAAGGTCAAACAGTCGTAACTTAGATAGGTCGCAAGTCGACGACTACCTGTAATGGGTTAATGGGGGGAGTAGTAAAAGAAAGCTGGTTTATTTTGGCTTTGGTGTGTTGTAGTAGGGTCATTGTTAACTTGCTTTTGTCTGTGTGACATGGTGACAAAAATTCATCACCGTTCCCGTCCCCGTGGATAACAACGGGAAACCATCTTCATGTCATTCTTTAAGGAGAGAGGGAAGAATCAGAGTATAATTGGGCACAACCACTGACCCGCAAGCTTTGCTTTGAAGAATGCTGGTGTAGAAGGACCGAGGTTGAAATAGACACTAGAAAATGACATGGGATTATTTCCCACGGTTATCCGCGGTTCGGGAACGGTGATAAATTTTGTCACTGTGTCATTTTTTAATGTATATGTGTAAATTCATATATTTACAATTTTTTTCTGGGCCCCCTTTGATTCATACATGTACAGAATCTTATAAAAAAGAATTTAACATTCTACCATCTAAAAAAATGCAATTCAAAATGGGTTAATGTTAGTATTTGTTTGTGATACATACAACATACCTTAAACTAAACTAAATAAACTAAGCCTTAGGTTTTTATACCTTACATTTGTAAGGTGAAATAACAGTTATAGAGCGATTCAAAAATTAAAAACCTCTGAAGTGTAGTCTAATTTCACATCATTTGTTATAGCAAACCCAGATTAGCACTGTTTCCAAAACTTTCCTTGACAAAGTAATTAAGGGAGTTAGACTGACATGAATATTATTGCATGAAGAATCAAACTATTTGTTGTATGACGTGCATTTGGAGTGAAAGAAAGGGTGTAGTGGAAAGGGTAGATGTGAATCGCTTGTTTACTCTTTCCAAAAACACTAGCACTAGGAGGCATGTGATGAAGCGGTTCATAGTCAGTTGCGTGCCGACAATGGAGGGCAGACAATTCAGCACAAGACACCAGAGCACTGCAGGAAAACTTAGTTTTAAAGAGCTGCGAAGCGGGGTGTGAGTAGGGAACCCTCCACACTTTACTGCATAGTGTTCGCGCTTCTGTTGGGGAGGTTTGGAACCCTCCATTATAGAGAAAACTGAACTTTTTCTGATTTTTTTCACGAAAAGTTCCATTTTCTCTATAATGTGGGGGGTTGCACCCTCCACACTTCCCCCAACGGCAGCGCGAACAGTATGCAGTAAAGTGGGGGGGGGGGGGTTTCCCCCCCCTCCCCCCGTTGGAGCTCTTTAAAACTAAGTTTTCCCGCGGCATGCTTGTGTCTTGCGCCGAATTGTCAGCGCTCGATTGTCGGCATGCTGGTGTCCGGCATGCGATTGTGTGAAGAAATATTTTCTCCAGTTTGTTTTAAATCTATTGCTTAGTAGCTTCATTGGTGATGGGACAATGTGTAATCTCTGGAATTTGTTGACGGGCAATGTGGTGAAATCAGTTAGTTTAGCAGACAGCTATGGAATAACTTACCGCTTGTACTAAGAAGTTTGGGATCCTTCTTTCACTTCCGGAAAGCTCTGAAGACTTTCCTGATTGCTAAACATTTTAAAAACTAGCCCCTTTTGTTAACTGAGATTTTCTGTTCTCTGTTCTCTTAAAGTATTATGTTACCACTTACTGTAAACTGAGTTGAGCTCCATTCGGTTGATGACCCAGTCTATAAAACTAAGTTTTAGTTTAGTTTTAAAATTTAGATAATTTCCTAAAAGAGAAGTCCATAGGCCATTACTGAGTTGGCTTGAGGAAATCTACTGCTTATTCTTAGGATAAACAGCATAGAATCTGTTTTGCTGCTTGGGTTCTTGCAGGGTACTTGTAACCTGGGTTGGCCACTGTTGGAAACAGAATACTGGACTTGATGGACCTTCGGTCTGACTCAGTATGGCTATTCTTATTTATTGTAGTAGTAGGAGGTAGGGTTTGAAACGAGGGGACATGAGGGGAAGGAGCAGACATTTTGGTCCTGTTTGAATGTTGGTTTCCCTTCAGTGAAAAATCTATGGTTGACTTTTTTTAAATAAAAAATTAAATTTCGAGGGTTTGAGAGATGAAAAATAAAAGATGCTTGCTAAACTAAAGGTTTGTTTTCAGGAATTAAATCACATTGACAGTTAAATTTGACTCCATCTTATAAGCAAATGATTTGAAATGGGGTTTTCTGTCATAGATGCTACTAGCTCTGTAGGTGCTGAATAGGACTGGGTTATTTGTTAAAATTTTGGCTGTAAAATATGTTGTTGCAAATAGTGTATTGGAACTCCTATAGAAGGGAATTTTTTGAACAATTACTATGTAATGTATTAAGTGTCCATGTGTTTTTTGAACAGATATTTGCTATATAATGCATTAACTGCTTCTTCTATCAAACTGTGCTAGCAGTTTGTAGCGCAGTGAGCTGAGCTGAATGGCTCACGCTGTTCCCGACACTCATAGAGTTACTATGAGCTTCAGGAGTAGCGCGGGCCATTCAGCTTGGCTCTCTGCGCTAAAAACTGCTAGCGCAGTTTGTTAGAAGAGTTCCTAAGTGTTCACAAGTTTATTGAGAGGTTTTTCAGGATCAATGATAGAAATCTGTAACCTTTAAGTCTCAGATTATAAGTGTTATTTTATCTGAGCAGGTTTCTGAGATCCTTTTCCCTTCTCATAAATAATAGCTTTGATACAGTCATTAATTTACTGTGTAGTTTCCTGAGATCCATTTGAGGTTTGGTATTTTTCAGGATTTTCTCAAAGAATATGTGTTAATAAACTCACTAGGACTTATAAAACTTTGTAATAGCTCTACTTGATACATAGACAAAATACCCAAATAAGAGCTATATTGCACACTGTAAGGTTTGGAGGTCAGGTCCCTCACAAGGTTAGGTTGTAGGGGTTACGTGAGAGGCGCCCTTACACATGCCAGGTTCCAGGTTCAGTTCCCTCACAGAAGATTCACCAGGAGTAGAATCCAATAAGAAACACAGCCAGAGGTGATTGCATAAAGAATATATTATAGAAATAGGCTTACAGAAAAGCAATATTTATAAGCATTACAATTAAGTAGAGAGCAAAGCAGTTTCCCTGCCTTACAGAGTTCAGAGGCAAAGAGACAGAGAGTCTGAAGTTCTAAGGAGAGCCAGAGAGAGAGAGAGAAAGGGGGATGGGGTGATGATCTAAGTTTCGGGTTCCATAGATAAAGAGAAGGATAGACAGAGAGATAGACAGAGAAAGAGATATATGTGTGTTGCAGAAGGAGGCTTTTATAGCTTGGCATCTTATTCTGAATACAGAAACTATTGAGCTTCAATAGAAGTTAAATCTCCCCCTCCTTAATAAACTGTGCTAGACAGAAGAATAATAGGCTGAAGTCATATATGTATTTCCAGTATGTCTCTGACAATAGTTTCTGATTAACTTTAGTTATCTGTGCACCTGGACCCATCGTTCTAAGCACTGGACCCATTGTCCTAAGCACCCTCTTAATCAGACATTAACACCTTTTAGCTAATCATGATTTAATCAGGGCTATTTGAAACCGTCTTCCTGGATGCTTTCTGTGAATAATCATTCAGGATCTATTTGCATCTACATTCCAGAGTAAGATTGATATAATTTCCCATAGGCCTTCACTGACATTAGCTATGCCAACTGAAAATGCTGATTGCTAGCAATAGCTATGCTGACACACACTACTTTTTATGCTTATAAATAATTCATTATTTATTATATAATATAACACCATGAAAACCATTAAAACATATTATAACATTATTTCATATTAAACATACACACTCGTTCTCCCAAACAGTGAAGCCTTCTCAATCTATCCAACACATATAGAAAAAGTTAAAATTCATGAACAGTTCATCCCTTCAAAAAAAACACTGCATTCAGTGCCTAATCTTATCTGTATCAGTTCTCAATTGTTTTATCTTCTGCACACCGTTGTTTACTGGATTTGTCTCCACTTTCATGCAATCAAACTTGATATTTGAAAACATTTTTAGCTCGACACAGTTCTGTGTTTCACCCTAAGGCATCATCAGGCGCTTAAGACTGAAACTAGATCCACTTTATCACAGTTTCTGATATTTCATCATATGTTGTTTGATTTGGATTTCTCAATCCTAGTTGAGGCCAGAAAACAATATATGACATAGAAAAATTAGATGAATTACTGAATCAAAAAGCATCAATTAGCATAGATTTTTTCAAGTACAAACTACATAAGTGCAAGAACAAAACAAGAAAGTTATTAGCAAACCTACTGGGCTGTTTAGAAAGAAGCATAAACAGCAGAAGAAAGGGAGGTATTGATGCCCCTTGTACATGCCATTGTTAAATATCTGGAGTACTGTGTTCAGTTTTGGAGGCCGTATTTGGCTAAGTTTGTAAAAAGATTTGAAGCGGACCAGAGAAATGCTATGCAAATGGTATGAGGCTTGTGCCAAAAGATATACATAAAGAGATTGGAAGACCTGAATATGTATACTCTAGAGTAGAGAATGACATGGGGACAAATTTGTCCCCGTCGAAACTCAATTTCCCTGTCCCCATGAGTTTTGTCGCTGTTCCTGTCCCATTCCTGTTGGCTCTGCCTTAACCGTACAAGCCTCGAACACTTATGATTTTAAAGTTTTTGAAGCTTGTGCAGATGAGGTTGGAGCTTGCAGGAATGGGGCAAGGACAGGAAAAGAACTCACGGAGATAGGATGGGAAAATGAGTTCAAATTTTGTATTAGTTTCTAATTGGATTTTTTTGTACTGAAGTAGATAAATCGTCCAATTTACTTACTACTTTAGAGATGTTAAACAATGAGGGAGAGGGTACCAAGTATCTAAAAATGTGTTATCTTTATTCACAGTATAGTACTGTTCACAAAGTTCCTATTAAGGATATAGACCAGTGTGTCTCAAACTTTCTCGAGCTGGGACACACTAAAGGTAGTAGCCACAGTTTGAGGCACCCAGAAGTGTGCGGAAATTGCCGTGATGATATCACGCGCATGCATGACATCATCACGTTAACATCCATGCATGCGCAGAGGCCCTGAAATGCCAGTAGGGCATGCCAGCAGGGAAGTCTAACAAATATCAAATGAGTACCCCCAACCACAGACCTCCCAAGTTCCACCCTAGTCCCACCCAAGCTCTTCCACAGATCCCTAATTGTAATGCAATTTTTTCCATTAATTTTTCATATATACACAGCAGATATAAATTCTCAAAACTGATACATTTCAATCACTATATTGAAAATAAAATCATTTTCCTTACCTTTGTTGTCTGTTGACTTTATTTTTCTGTGCTTTTAACTAAGTTTCCAGGGCCGCCTTATCCATTTTCTCTCTTTTCACTTTCTGCCTTGCATCCATCCATCTTTGGCATTAACTTAACATTAAATTTTTCTGTTTTCTTCTCAAAATCTACTTTTCCATGTCTTCCCTTCCCTTCCTAACTCTCTCACCTTCCCTCCCTATTTCCATGGTCTGACATCTCCCCCCTCCCCCTCCATGGTCTGGTATCTCCTTTCCTTTATTCCTTTCCCTCCCTCGGGCTTGGCATCTCTCATTCCTCTCTTCTCCCTGCCTTTCTCTCTTTCCTTCCCTCCCTATTTCCATGGTCTGACATCCCTCCTTACATGTCTCTCCTTCTTTTTCCCCCTTCCCAGTCTGGCATCTCTCTCCTCTCCTTCCCATAATCTGGCATCTCTACTACTACTACTATTATTATTTCTATAGCGCTACCAGACTCCCCTCCTTCCCTTCCATTCCCTGGTCTGATATCTCTTCCTTACTTTAGTCATCTCTCCTTCCCCCCCCCCAGTGTAACATTTCTGTTTCCCTTCCTCCTTTCTGTTCCCCCTCCCAGTCCCACATTTCTCCCTTCTTTCCACAAGTCCAACATTTTTTTCTCTCTTCCTTCTGCATGCTTCTCCTCTGGTCCTCCTTCCCTCCCCCCAACCAACATCTCTCGCTCTCTCCCCCTCCATGAGTCCAACTTTTCACTCTCTGCCCTCTCCACCTTCCCCAGAGTGTAACATATCTCCTTCCCTCCTTTATGTCCTCCCCATCCATCTCGCCTTCTCCATGAGTCCAACACTTTCTGCCTCCTGCACACTTCCTCTCTCTGTTCTTGCCTCTTCCCTCGAGTGGCATCCCTCCTTCCCATCTCCCAACCCAACATGCTCTTTCCCCATGCACTATCTCACCCTCCCCTCCCGTGTGTGGCACCTTTCCTTTCCCTCCATTCCTTTTACCTCCCCCCCTGTCCAGCAGTACCCCTTCTCCCTTCCTTCCTCCCCCTATCAACCAGTAACTCTCCTCCCTTCCCTTTCCCTCCTCCCCTGTCCAGCAGTACCCCTTCTCCCTTCCCTCCTCAGCAATACCCCTCCTTTCTCTAGCCTAGCCGCAGCTCACTATGTGCTTTTAACTTAGCCACACAGCTGCCGCTAGAAGTAGTTTAGCCATGGTTTCATCAGGGAGCTTTTGAGGCCTTTGCTAGGCCGGCCTGCCTCGCATCATCGAATGCTAGTGGCAGCTGTGTGGCTAAGTTAAAATCACACTGATCTGCCGCTGCTGGTCCGTGGGTGGGGAGAGAGAAGAAAAGGAAAGGAAAGCAAGAGTCCCAGCAGCGTTTCGGCAGCAGAAGGCAGGAAGATGCAAGTCAGCTGACGCCCGCGCTAGAGCCTCTCTTCCTGCCTCGTGTGCCGCAGAAAACTTGAAATCTCCGGAGGCACACTAGTGGGCCACGGCACACAGTTTGCGATACACTGTTATAGAGCAAACATTAAAAATATCAGTGGATTGGTCAGATGACCTACTGATGGTAGGGGACACCAAGACATTAACCAGTAAGAAATTACAAAGAACCAAAATTAATTTAACTTTTGAGCAGGAAAATAGATAAAATTTATCTTAAAATTTGTAAGTCATTAAGAACAAGCCACTGATTTAATACTGGAAGTAATTGATGCATGAAATGGCAGCTTTTAAGTAACAAGCCTTTAAAAGGAGTGATAAATTAGAATGGCATTGCTCTCTTTAAAGTCTTGTTACTCAAAAGCTGCCATTTCATGCATCGGTTACTCCCAGTATTAAATCAGTTTGATTGAAGAAAGGGAAATTTTTCCTTCTTCAATGGCTGCTGTATAAACAACTGTGGTCTCAGTTCAGAAGAAAACCCAAAAGGTAAATAAATACTGAAATCCACTAAACAATTGGTTATGAAACCTATATGCAATAATTAGGTACAGATGAACGAATGAGTTTGACTGAGTGGCAAATGCAGAAAACATGTTTAGAGCAGTGCACTAATGGCTTGTTGCACAAATATATCGCCCAGTTTTCGCTCACCAATGCAGTAAAGAAATTCTATGCAAACAAGCCTTGCCCAAAACTTGTGCAGTAACCAGGGACACTGGCTGCATGTGCAAAAGGTTCTGTGTTAAGTGCAGCTCTAGTGTTGTGTATATTTCTGAGTAGGAAAACATACTGATGCACATGCTGGCATACTATTCTGAAAAATTCTTATATTCCTTTTTTCATGAAAAAAAATGAAGAAATGAAAAAAATGAAGGAAGGAATATAAGAATTTTTTTAGGATACTGAATGTTTTATAAGAGTGATTTATTGACAGTATCTCACTATTGACTGCAGTATATACGGCATACTATTCTGTGCATAAAATGTTTGCAGTGCCAATATTTATGCGCAGAATAGTATACCATGTAACCATAGGCACTAATTAAATAAGTTTGAATGAAGAACACTCCAATATCCAAAATAATCAAATGTAAGGCTTTATCTCACATTCAAGCCGTGCTTCATTCTCTAAATTTTGACTCATCTTACTGGTCCTCAGTGGGCCACCAAGCACTCAAACTACTCTCATTGTGCTGGGCTTTATGCTCCCACTCGTCATCGGATCCAGTGCAATAAATATTTTGATTGTTTTTGATAGTTATATTTTAGCACACTTAAATAAATATGCACTAAAAGTACTTAGCTGTGCAAAAGATGCTATTCAACGAAGGTAGAATCACCAAATCACCAACATGTTTTGCCCGTGTAGTTCTAAGAGCTTTCTCAAGGTTCCCACTCCCTCTTTACACCATTCACACCAATGCAATGGTTGGTGTGAATGGTGTAAAGAGGGAGTGGGAACCAGAAGTTATACAAGAAGGAAGATTAGCAGAAGTAAGAAACCTAATCTTTCATTCTTGTACAAGTTCTTGGGATGCTGAACGGATGGGACGTATCAAAGCCATCCTAAAACTCAGGAGGGGGGAGGCCTGATGAGCCCGCCGCAAGAACAAAAACGCCAAAGACCGTATCACCCCTAGCCGCCACATCAAGCCTGGAAAACCTGCAAAAGGTAGGAAGGGAAGCCCATGAGGCTTCCCGACAAGTTTCCACAGGCGAGACTGCGTGAGATTCAGCCCACAAGGAAGCCATTCCTCAGGAGAGTAAGCCTCCACCACAAGGGGAGGCTTCTTCTGTACCGCCACATAGGCCATGGAATTAACCGCTCACATCCACACGAAAGAGAAGTCTTGGAAGCAGGCTGACCCCGACGCACGGGGCCCGCCAGGACAAACAGATGGGCCGACAAAAGTCGGTAGTGGCCCCAAAGTATCTCAAAAGATGACGCCAGATAGCCAGAGACCGCAGAACACAGACCCGAGACGTGGAATCCGAAGGAACAAAAGGCCGGCAACCAAACTCCCTGGTTTATGGGGAAAGAAGAAACCACTTTTGGAAGAAAAGAAGGCACAGTCCTCAAAATCACCGCCGACTCCGCGATATGGAGAAAAGGATCTCTGCACGACAAAGCTGAAGCTCTGACACTCGCCGTGCAGAAGTGACTGCCACCAGGAAGACGGTCTTAATGGTAAGATCTTTCAGAGAGATCTCATCCAAGGGTTCATAGGGTGGACGAGTCAGGGAGTGGAGGACCAAATTCAGGCTCCACGATGGCAAGACCATCGTAAGGGAGGCCCCAGCCTCCCTGCAAGAACCGGACAACAGCTAGGTGAGAAGCTAGAGAACCCCTGAATGAAGAGGGACCCAAACAGAAGAGGCCCGCAAACTGAACATGTAGAGAGGAGACGGCTAGCCTGCAGGAAGTCCAGAACCGGAGCCACTGATGGAACCCAAAGGGTCCACCTGAACCCCGCACAACAAGCCGAAAACACCCCCAGGCGTTCGCGTAGGCCGAGACCGGCGACTTCCGCTTGCATTGCAGGAGCGTGGCGATAACCGCAGAGGACTAACCCCTTGCTGTCAAGGCTGCCCGCTCAAGCGCCAGGTTGCAGGAACAAAGCGGTCCAGATCTTGAACTGCAAACTGACCCTGCATGAGGAACTGCCGATGGCGAGAAATACACAGACCACTCCCGGAGCTCAACCTCACAAGGTCTGTGTACCAATGTCGTCTGGGCCAGTCTGAAGCCACAAAGATCACTGGGCCCGTGTGCGAGGACACCCGGTGCAAAACGTGCCCTATCATGGACCACGTAAGCAGGATGCACAGAAGGTCCCCTGTGGGCCAAGGTTGAACCAGAGCGTCGAGTCCGACGACACCAACCTCTCGTTGACAGCTGAAGAATCTGTCCGCCTTCCTGTTCACTAGGATGCTATCAGATCGAAGGAGCGAAAGCCAGCCCGGACAGGGACCATGCTCCCTGGTCCAGAGACTGACAACTGAGGAAGTCTTCCTGAATGCTGTCGACGCCGACCACATGAGCCGTGGATAAAGCCAAGAGATGACGCGCCACCCATGGAAAGAGCATCCGAGTCTCCAATCCCAGCCGGGGACTCTTCGCGCCCCCTGACGGCAGACATAGGCAACAGCCGTCGCATTGGCTGAGAACACACAGACAGCTGTCCAGTGGAGATACACTTGGAACCGTAGCGGAGCTAATCGATCGCTCGTAGCTCCGGCCGATCGATCGACCATTGACTATCTCTGACTGAGACCTTTAACCGAGACAGACATTCAAACTGCTCCCCACCGGAAGCCCTGTAGACAGAGTGACTGGGTTCAACCACCACAGCATACTGCTGCGCACCACTGACAATTCAGGCAGCAGCATCCCCAGTGCAGCTATCAGGGGATTCCACTTTTACTGAAGAGAAAACTGAAGAAGACGCAGATGAGCTCTCACCCACAGATGACGTCCCTGATTGCCACCATGAGACCGGCAGGTACCGCCAGGCCGGCAGAGCCGGGACCGCCAAAATGTCCCGAATCGCACTCCAGAGGTTCAGAATCCGGGATTCTGAAAAAAACGCCCAGTTCAGCCCGTGTTGAACCGGATACCCAGGTACTCCAATACCTTGGTCGGCACGAGGCGACCTTCTTCAGATAGATCACCCATCCAAGACGTTCCAGCCAAGACACCACTAGGCGAACCACCAAGCGGTCCTGCTCCTACGAGGGAGCTCTGATCAGCCAGTCAGCGAGGAATGGATGCACTAACACACCCAGCGATTGCAGAAGGGCAGCCACCATCACCATGAACTAGGTAAAGGTTCAGGGCGCCGATGCCAAACCGAAAGGGAGCACAGCCAACTGGAAATGCCTCCCTAGAACACGAAACTGCAGGAACCTCTGATGTTCTGTGAAAATTGGGATGTGTAGATACCCTTCCGTGAGATCCAAGGAAGCCAAAAACTCCTCGGGTGCCACCACTGTAAGCACAGCACGCACCGATACCATCCGGAAACGTGAAACTCGCAAGAATGTATGCACCTCCATGAGGTCCAGAATTGGTCTGCAATCGATGGAGTCCTTTTTTGGTACGACTAAGTAAATTGAGTATCTCCAGAGCCCAAGTCGCCCTGTGGAACCGGCTCTATAGCTGCCAGAGCCAGCAACCGGCGCACCAGTCCAGATTGCCCTTGGGAGAGGACATGAAGAAGACTGCCGCCGGACGGAAGAAAGGCAGTCGAAGACCTTCCCTGAGTACCTCCAGAACCCACTGGTCCGAGGTTATCTTCAGCCATTTCAGAAGGAAGACCGACAGCTGCCCCCCCCCCCCCCCCCGCTGATCTGGGGAGGCCTCGCCAGAGACCTGGCATCATAATTCTCTTTTGGAAGGCATCGAAGGTCGAGAGTTAGGAGACTGCAGGCGCGCTGTACCTCCAAGCAAGGCCTGTAGGAGACTCCAAAACACCATCCCGCCACAGAGGGTCCGGCGTACCGCGAGGTACTCCTGAAATTATGAAAATTCAGCCATCCCAGCTCCCTGGGCGGACGAGAACCAGGGCCAGGAAGCACCTGAGGCTAACGGTCCTGCACACTTGCCATATGGTCATCCAAACCCTGGCTAAATAAGAGCGAATCTTTGAATGGTAGCTTGCTCAGAGCAGCCTTGAATGAAGAATCCCCTGACCACTGGTGAAGTCATAACAATCTCCCAGCAGAAACTGAATAAGCTCCCAGCATGGCAAAAACTGTCAAAATATGATAGAGGTTTAGTATGACATGCCCGGGCCACAAAGGAAGCGGCCACTGCAGCTCGCACCCCTGTCGCAGCAGAATCAAAAAGGCACTTCAAGACAAAATCCAGCTTATGGTCCTAGATATCCGGCAGGACCACTCCTCCATTCGAGGGCAAGGAGGTACATTTGGGGATCTAAGCCACCGCCGAATCCACCCACGGTGTGACTAGGCGCATGGAAAATGCCGAAGCCATGGGATACAATTTAGCCATGGCCCTAGCGTACTTCAGGGGACCCTCAAGGGACCCCCAACCTCCAAGAGCATTTCTGCCAAATCCTCATGATCCGGAAATGCAGCGGAAAACGGGCACGTGGAACACATGATCGAACACTCCGTCTGAACTGCTGTTGGAATAAAGTCCCAATGTCCGCAGGGATTCAGAGATAAAATCAGGAAGGCAACTGGACTTAGCCTGCGCACCATCTGATACTCTCCCACATCGTGAGAATCAGCGTTCTGGGAATCCCCGAGATCCGCTAGGCTAGTCATGCAGCAGGACCCGCCGAATCGCCGTGCGACAATTGATGCAGGTACCACGACAATAGCAGGAAGTTGCTGCTGACATTCAGGCATACCAGCAAGGATCAGATTGACATGCTAGAATCCAAAGGCTGTACAGACTGCCGCACCGTAGTCTGAAAGGGAAACACAGGCATAGCCCGCTTTCTCATGAAGGCCTGAGACAACATATCCACAATTTCCGGCAAAAAATTGTCCTCGGCAGCTTGAGCCGATCAGCGGGACTCAGATTTGAAATTGTCTGAAAATCGATGAGACTTTCCCTGGAACTACACCTGCGTCTATGCAAAAATGCCCTCCTTGCACAATTGCAGCGTCCCGGACACTGGAATCGCAACTCTGGCGGCAACAGAGGAAAGCGGGTCCTCTCCAGAGGAAAGTGCGGAATCCACACACCAGATACGCCCCTGATGGGCCGCGGCACACAGAATATGCGGCTGCGCAACCGCAAGCCATCCACCGGATTTACGGCATGAATCCATGCCATTCTGTCCTGAAGTGGCCATCTGTGAAGTTTGGAGTAAAAACGAAGCTTCTAAGTCAAAAAATATAGTTTTAAAAATGTTAAAGAAAATCCAAGATGGCCACCACAGGTGCCGATTTTGACATAAAAACGGCCGTTAAAAACGCTAAAAACGGCGATTTTAGGATTTTACAGGTGGGGGGACCAGGGCATGCAGGGAAACCCCAAATTGAGGACCCCCCAAAATTGGCAAACTCTGTGACTCACAGACCCCACAGATACATGTGCTTCAATGCATTTCAATGGCAGCCAGCATTACACAGTGCAAGCATAGGGAGATCATACCTCAGAAGCTGATTAAACTTGAATTTCAGATCTTCTGGCCACCTCAACTTCCCTGCCACCTCAGATCATGACCATCAGGACCCCCATAGGGAAATCAGGGAAGACATGCGGCACGGTTCCGATCCCAGCGTACCTCCTCGGAACCGCAGCAGCCTGCGCTCTACCCCTTTGCGGACGAACCAGGGGAGAGATGGCTCCCAAACCTGGAGACCCGATTCAATCTGCTGGCTGTCCAGAGGGCTTACTGCAGTTTCAGGCTTACAGAGCACCCTCCAGAATCAGACAAACGTTAACATGTCTGCGATCTCCCGCCGAAGGATAACTCGCACAGAGTTGATCCGCAGCACGTGGGCAAACCGTGAAAAAATCAAAATAAGACTAGAAAGTGAAAACAAATCACGAGCAGAATTAACTGTGAAACCAAGCAGTGAAGCTGCAGGAACAAATTGAAGCAAGACAGGAAGCTCCCGGGCAGGTAGCCCAAAGGGGAGGGATCTTTTAGTTGCCCTGCAGCTGAAGCTAATAGAGAGACAAGATCTCACTTTAGGGTTTGTGATTTCCATACCTGAGCTCCTCTTGTAAATTTATAAAGTGTATCTATGATTACAGTGTCCTTTTTTTGTTTTTGTTGAGTGATTCACCATTTTGGGACACTTGATTTTGAAATCCACCATTGATAAAAAAAATGGAAGCTAGGCCATTCTATAACTATGGTTAAAAAGGCTTTCGCACATGGGAAAGTCCCACAGAAGGACGGGCTAAGGCCACTTTCTATTGTATATTTGTAAAAGATCCCTTTAGTATTTATATACAGTATGTGCAAAAAAGTGTTCAATCAGCATTTATCGTGTATCTTATGTCATATTTCCATTTTTGCAAACAGCTTTGATTGTACCACAGATTGTACATATCAAATCCCATTATCCCTCGATCAAACCATATTAAAAAATGTATAATCTAATAATTGGAAGATAAATAGTTGAATTAAATAATACAACCAGTACAAAACTCATCCACTGTAACTTGCCAGATACTTGAGTGCAGGAAGACGTTGATATGAATCTTTCACATAGAGGATTGCTTGGCAGTTCTACACCCTGAGGCAGCAAGAATTGTGAAACGCTGGCCACCACCGAATGAGATAAGTACATTTTGACTTGATCTTGTTGTAATTGTTTGCACCGCACAGAGCTATCTTTACTAGCAGAGGAGGTTTTTTATGCAGATGAAGTTTGCTACCCTATTAGCCTTTGCTAGATCTCTGTAGGGGAAAAGGAGGGATCTGAGGCTTTTTCCTCCTCACTAGTTTTTTGTTAGCATGCATTCTTCAAAACACATATATAGTATATATATATAATATAATAAAACGCTAGCGGCGCATGCGCACTCCCATCTGCGTGTTCCGTTTTCCGTGCACTGTAGGGCACCGCAGGTAGGAGTGCGCATGCGCGCGAAGCTCTCTCTCCCCCCCCCCGAGGCGGATGTCGGCTGCGGCGGCTGTCAGAGACCCAAGGCGGATGTCGGAGGTTGCAGGCCGCCGCGGCCGAGCCCAGACGGCATTTAAAAATAAAACAGGCAAGTTTAAAGTCCTGAAAAGCTGTCGGCCGTGAAGTATGCAGGCGGCATACTTCACGGCCGATGGCTTTTCAAACCCCCCCCTGCACCGCCGCCGCTGTATGTTTTAAAACCCTCCCCCCGCAGCTTTGTGGTTAAGGTCTGGTTTCTTCGGGCAGCAGCAGTGTTTAAAATTTGCTGCTGTTGCCGGCTTCAGGCCTTCCTCTCTGGCGGGTCCTGCCTACTTCATGTTTTCATGAAGACAGGACCCGCCAGAGAGGAAGACCCGAAGCCGGCAACAGCAATTAATTATAAATGCTGCTGCTGATGCTTCTGCCAGATGAAGTTGAAGGAGGAAAGGGAGCAGAGGGGGAGCGAATGGTAGGGCATGGAAGTAAGGAGGAAGGTATGGGGGGGGGAGAGGAAAATGCTGCACAGGGAAGTGGGGGGGGGAGGGAAATGCTTCAGCACAGGGAAATGGAGGGGCAGAAAAAGGGAGGCGTACTGCTGGGCAGGGGGAGCAGGAAAAAGGGGTTGATGGACAGGGGAAGAAGTGCTGATGGACAAGGGGGGCAGAAAAATGAAGGGAGGCCTACTGCTGGACAGGGGGAGCAGGAAGGAGGTGATGATGGACAGGAGGGAGGTAAAACAAAGGGAGAAGGGCTGCTGCTGGATAAGGTGAGCAGTGATGGGATGGTGGAGGACACAGGGGAGGTAAAAGGAAGGGAGAATGGACAGGGGGAGCAGGCAAGGGGTGGTGGTGGACAGCCAAGGGAAATAAAAAAAGAAAGAAAGACAGAAATACAGAAAGCGGCTAAGGAGAGAGAAAAAAAATAAAGACAGACACACACACATTAATGTAACGGGCTATAAGACTAGTATATATATATATATATATATATAAATAAATATATTAGTTGCTCACTGTTTAGAAGAGCGTGCAAATTTAAACTGCTTTATATAGCATTGTTAGTATGACACATTACATTTTCATGCCAGATTCAGAGAATATAGGACCGCATAGAAAACCACATGGTAAGCCGTTTAGAGCAACAGGTCTGCAAATACAATCATTCGTTAAACCAGTCAACCTGGTTTAGCAATGATTGTTAGACGATCGGAGGCTTTAGTGCATCTAGTCCTCCGACACTTTCACCTCACCTGCCTGGTGGTTTGTAGATCTGTCTTAGTTACTGTGCTGCTCAATTTGTTTGTATATCCACCAAAGAACCTCCTGAGAAATAAAAAACTTAAAAGCCCAGAACAAACAATGAAATAAAAAAAAAAAAACCCTAAAATATTCTGCAAATTAAAATAAAATTATTTAGTTTGAAAAGAAATATTCTTAAACTTCTCCTTTTTGGGATTTCAGAAGTTCTGAACCCGAAGCTCCTATTCTTTCATCTCTCACGGCACGTGGAACACAACCGCTCCTTAACTGATTAATGTGCATCATAAATGCAGGATCTGGGGCATCCATGAAAGATGATATCTAGGTTAAACAAGTGGTGCTGAGCCAGAAAAAAAGGAGTTTTAAAAAAAGATCGCTAAAAATCAAAGATAGTAAACACCAGAAAAATTGCACCAAGTATGTGCTGTTGGCGCTAAATAAAAAAATAGCAATTTTAGGGTTTTTGAGGAGGAAGAACCTAATCCTAATCCCAGAACCCCTTAAAAACAAAATTTTCAGACAACCCTCCCCCTCTAATAGGGAATAATGGATGTACTCCCTTGAACTGAAAGGCTTTTGCAGTATATAAAGATTTATGTTATGTTCCTCATTGTGACTTCTGGTACCTCTTAGCTTGTAGCAGCCTGCCTGCAGGGAAAGGATTTCTGCCTCAGAGATTGCCAGAAACTCAACCATCGATGGAAATCTGGCTGCTGGTTAAACAGACTTTGACCACGGACTCCCACCCCCAAAATTCCTCATGAAGCGACGGGGAGGAGAAACTACGCAGCCGACTCCCTGATATCAAGGGGGTTCTTACTCAGGGGGCCCCACAACCTGCATTCAACCCTTAGCTTCTAAGGAACACCAAGCAGGCTTGCTCTACAGATACTCCAAAGAGATTGGCCTGGGAGCAGCAGTCCACCCACAAAGGACTGTGTCCTTTCCACGGCAGAGTAAGCCTAAGGAGACTTCCAAGCACCAAAGCCAGGAAGCGCAGTTTACAATGCAGGGGCCTGTACATATTCGGCATGGGTGATTATATAGCGAAGATACAATGCAGATTTACCATGCAAGAGCCTGTACATATTCAGCGGAGATATTTATACAGTGAAAATACAGTGTGAGTGACTTATAGAACAGGATAAGATGCAAGAGACTGTATAATGCGGTTGAAATTGATTATTATGCAAAGATAGTTACATTCTGGTTATTCTAGTAGTGTTTGGTTATTCGGGGGGGGAGGGGTTCGAGAAATTTATCATAGAGGTAAGATTTGAGGGATTTCCTGAAGTAAGGGTAAGATGGGGCAGATGAGTTGAGGGTGGTCAGGCAGTCTGTCCATCTGCCAGCTTGGAACGAGAGAGTTCTATTGAGGAATCTTTTGTAGGTGCATCCCTTTGGGGATGGGTAGGTAAACAGATAGGCATTGCGTGTGCGAGTGGTGACTGGGTACGCAAAGTGGTGAGAGAGATATATCGGGGACAAGCCAGATAAGGTTTTGAAGCAGAGGCAGGCGAATTTGAAGATGACTCTCGCTTCAATTGGCAGCCAGTGTAGTTTTCTGTAGTAAGGGCTGATATGGTCCGACTTTTTGAGGCCATAGATTAGGCGAATGGCGGTGTTTTGAATGAGTCTCAGACGTTTGATGGTTTTCTTGTAGGAGCCCAAATATATGATGTTACAGTAATCCAGGGTGCTTAAGATTAGGGATTGGACCAGCAGTCTGAAGGAGGGGAAGTCAAAATAATGTTTGATGGTACGGAGTTTCCAGAGGGTGTAAAAGCATTTTTTGACCTGAGCATTGGTGTGGTCTTTGAAGGTCAGGCAGCGGTCTAGGATGACTCCAAGGATTTTGATGGTGGGATTGATAGGGTAAGTGAGACCGTTGAGTTGTAGGGTGGTGGTTGTTAATTTGTGATTGGGACTTGCAAGGAAGAGATTAGTCTTTTCTGGATTTAGTTTTAATTTGAACCTGGTGGTCCAGTGTTCGACCATGGTGAGTACTGAAGCGATGTGCTGTTTTGTTGCTTGTGACAGTGAGGAGAAGGGGATGACAATTGTAATGTCATCTGCATAAATGTAGGATTTTAGCTTTCGTGCAGATAACATGTGTCCCAGTGAAGCCATATAGATATTGAATAGGGAAGGTGATAGGGGGGAGCCTTGTGGAACTCCACAGGGGTTAGACCAGGTATGGGAGTAGGTTCCCTCGTTGTGGACTTGGTAGGTGCGGTTTTTTAGGAAGCCTGTGAGCCAAGTTAGTACCTGTCCCGAAATGCCTATGGAATCGAGGCAACTAAGCAGAATGTCATGGTCTACCAGGTCAAAGGCACTACTGAGGTCGAACTGGAGTAGCAGAGCGCTGTTTCCCTGGGAGAATAGTTGGAGGAGGTAGTGACGCTAGGACGGTTTCCGTGCTGTAGTTAGTGCGGAATCCAGACTGGGAGACATGGAGGATGTCGAACTTCTCGAGGTATGACATGAGGTCCCGGTTGACAAGGCCTTCCATGATTTTGAGGAATAAGGGAATGTTGGCAATAGGTCTGTAGTTGGTGGCTGTGGAGAGTGGTTCTTTGGGGTTTTTGATAGTTGGGATATGAGGATGTGGCCGAGTTCCAGCGGGAAGTAACTGGTGGACAGGCAGAGGGTGACCCAGTTGAAGAGCTCTACTTTGAAAGGAGGGGGAGCTATTTTCATGATGGAGGGTGGGCAGTTGTCTAGTAAACCAACCTCCTCTGCGAGGTCACTTGTGCGGCGACTCCCCTTGAAGTTCAGTAGGTAACAAAGCCAGGAGTATCTAATACAAACAGGAAACACAAGAAAAAGAGAAGGGGTGCGGGGACTCCCCCGATATAAATCAATGCTGCTTATGATAACCAAATACATAATCAAATGCCCAAAAAAGGCCAAGTTAGGATAATAAGAAATTGAAACATTTCACACCTGCAAAACTGAGGAACAGGTCACTAAAGAAGACCCAGCCTAAAAAGCAGAAGGGACACTACCCCAGGTCCCTTAAAACCCCATAAGCTTAAATAAAAGGACACTCAGGGAAATATTAGCAGGCTGGTCAAAGAGAGAAAGCCAATTTACCAGTTACTGGCAGGCGACCTGCAAATTGGACAAAACAGATGGCCGGGAGTTCATCCTCCAGAGGAGATCTATAAGAAGGAAGATTAGCAGAGGTAAGAAACCTAATCTTTCATTCTTGTACAATCCCTCCGGAGCCTGAACTAGCGGGACGTATCAAAGCAATCCCAAATCTCAGGGGGGCCCAATGAGTCCGTCGCCAGAACAAAAGGGTCAAAGGCCGCATCACCCATAGCTGCCACATCAAGCTGGTAAAACCAAGAAAATGTATAAAGGGAAACCCACGTGGCCGCCTGACAAACCTCCTTAGGCGAGACCACTTGAATCAGCCCATGAGGAAGACCTTCCTCTGGTAGAATGAGCCCTCATGCCAAGGGGAGGCAGCTTCCTTGCCGCCACAAGGGCCGCGGAAATGCCCGCAACCAACGTGAGAAGGTAGCCTCTGAAGCAGCCCGCCAGGACAAACAGATGGTCTGACAGACGGTAGTTGTTAGCATCCTCAAGGCATCTCAAAAGGAGACGCTGCACCTCCAGAGACCCCAAAACATGGGTCTTAAACTTGGAACCCGACAGAACAAAAGTGGGTAGCCGAACTACCTGGGTGTTGTGGACTGCTGACCCCACGTGCAGAAGAAGACACGGTCCTCAAAACAATCGTAGACTCGGTGATGCGAAGAAAAGGATCCCTGCATGACATAGGCTGAAGCTCTGACAGACCCTGAGCAGAAGCGACAGTAACGAGGAAATCAGTCTTGACAGCAACATCTCTCAGAGAAATCCCATCCAGGGGGTTCATAGATCAGACGAGCCAGTGAGTGGAGAACCAGACTCAGATCTCTTGGAGAACATGGCAGTTGCAAGGGAAGCCACAGCCTTCCTGCCCCCCCTTAAGAAGCCTACATCTTGGGGGAGACACCAGAGAAACCCCGAGAGAAGAAAGACCTGAACACGACAGTTCCGAAACGGGGACCTGGAAGAAGAAACCGCGAGACCCTTCCTGAGGCCAGCCCACAGGAAGGCCAGAACAGGCGCCACCGATGGGGCCAAAGGATCCACATAAACTGCTGCATACCAGTCTGAAAAGCACCTCTAGGCCTTCGTGGAGGCTAACCCTGTCGAATTCCCTTTGCCATGAAGAAACATGGCAATGACAGCAGAAGAGAAGCCCCTAGCCCTCAAGGCCACGCGTACATCACCAGGTCGCAAGACCAAGCTGTCCAGAACAGGAAGGGTTATCGGGCCCTGCGTGAGCAATCTCCGATGGCAAGGAAGACACAGACCCCTCACTGACTCAGGATGCCACCCAACCCAAAACGCATACTATGATAGGCTACGGGGAATAGCCATACAGAAGTTCCCCATCAGTCCATGGTTGTACCAGAGCACCGAGCCCTGCCCTGCTGACCTCCTGTCAGTGGCTGAAGAACCTGTTCACCTCCTGGTTCCCCAAGAACGCTATCAGATCGAAGGTGGGGTGACCCCTCCGAAGAAACATAGCTTCAAACGCTAGCCCAGGCTGGGACCATTCTCCCGGGTCCAGAATCTGACAACTGAGGAAGTCTACCAGAACATCGTCCACCCCTGCCACATGAGCGGACAAGGCCATCAGACGCCTCTCCGCCTAGGCAACGAGCATCCAAGCCTCTAGGCTCAACAGGGGACTTCTCGTGCCCCTCTGACAAGATGACATAGGCAACCACTGGCACAATGTCCGAGAAGACGCACAGAATCCCTTGAAATCGCAGCAGGCCAGACAGACCATACACATGTCCAGCCGATTGAACAACCATTTGCTCTCCAATACAGTCCACCAACAGTGGACTGGCATAGACCGGCAAACTGCTCCCCAATTGGAGAGACTGGCATCCGTCGCTAGGGGCACCCAGTCCAAGAAGCGCAGAAGGAGCCCTTTGTACAGAGTAACCAGGTTCAACCACAACACCATACAGCCGTCGAGTTTACTCTGAAAACAAACACAAAGACAATTAGGAGACATGTTACAGCTTATATTTACACCTCTCAACTCGCACAAAAGTGATGTCATCATGATCACAAATTTTTGAGACACTTGCTTTTACGCTTGTATTGTACATTCATCTTTCTTTGCAAGAACCAACAATAGTCTCCCATCATACTGGGATTGAACTTTCCTTATCTGTTTTCCATCACCTTGATGAAATCTTTCCCCATGCTCATCACTGATATCACCATGATTGGGTGGGAAGAAGTCAAGGTGAGAATGGCAATTTCACCCCAGCACATCCTGCTTAGGATTTCACCGGGATAGAAGGGACAACTGAAGAGGACGGATGTGAGCCCTTGCCCATGGATCACAACTATGATCGTCACCAAGAGACCCAATACCTGCAAATACTGCTAGGCTGTCGGGGCTGGAGCCACTAACATGTCCCGACTGCACTCCATATCTTGATCATCCCGGATTCCGTCAGAAAAATCTGGTTCCTGCCCACATCGAACTGGACTCCCACGTATCCAAGTCCTGCGGCAGCTCGAGGCGACATGTGAGATGGATCACCCAGCTGAGACTGTCCAGCAGTCACCGCTTGGCGAACCGCCAAGGGCCTTCCACCAAAGAGGGAGCTCTGATCAGCCAATTGTTGAGGTACTGATGGACTTACATACCCAGCGAGCGCAGATGGATAGCCACCACCATGACTGTGGTGAATCATCTGGGCGCCGACACCAACCCGACGGGCAGCGCCGTGACCTGGAAGTGCCTCCCGAGAACATGCACCCTCAGGAACCACCGATGATCCGGAAAAAAAACGAAACAAAAAAAATCGAGATGTGGATGTATGCTTTTGAGAAGTCCAAGAAAGCCAAAAACTCCCCGGGCGCCACTGCTGCCATCACTGAACGCACTGTTTCCAGCTGGAAATGTGGAACTCATAGGATGGCGTTCACTGCCTTCAGGTCCAGAATTGGTCAGCAATCTTCAGAGTCCTTCACTGGCATGATGAAGTAAATGGTGTATCTCCCAGTGCTCCAGTTTCCTTTTAGGACAGGCTCTATAGCAGCCTGATCCAGCAACCTCTGCACCGTGGCTTGCACCTGGCTGGCCTTGTCCGGAATTCCCACAGAAGGGGATAAGAAGAATTCTGGCAGAGGCTGGAAAAACTGTAGTCAAAGGCCTTTCCTGAGCACGAGGACTCACTGGGCTGAGATTACCTTTTGCCATTCCAGAAAGAAGGCCAAAAACCGTTCCCCGAATTGGGGGGGGGGGGGGGGGCCCGCCAGAGACCTGGCTGCATATTTTTCTTTAGGAAGGGGCAGAAAGTCGGGAGTAGGAAAACTGTTGGCACGCTGCACCTCCAAAGCGAGGACTAAATAAAATCATGAGAAGAAAACTATAAGTTCTCAGCAAGGCTGCAGAATCAAACTGAACTTCAAGGGGAGTGGCTGCACAGGTGACCTTGCAGAGGGGGTTGGTTTTGCAGCTAAAGCTGGAATGGATGCACTACCCGCTAGTTCAGGCTCCAGAGGGATTGTACAAAAATACACTTCTGAGTTTGCTTGCAGAAAGAAAACTGTTCTCCGTTGCAGGAGAGGAGTTCAAGATCTAAGTGACAACCTTCTGCTAATGGGAATCAACAGCTAACATACTGACTTCTGTGTATATGCAACAGAAGCATGGTTTCATATCAATAATGGCCTCCTACCAGCTTGTAAAGGTTTCATATCAATAATGGCCTCCTTCCAGCTTGTAAAGCTGGCACAATAAAGATAACTTACATGATAATGTAACCAAGAGTTCTGCCAGATGGGTCAAATAAGTGAAGATTGGATAATCAAGCCTACACTGGTCAATGTGGAGCTTGTTCAATAGGGGGAGCAGGGGGTGCTAAAACATCCACCAATTTTGGTATCTGTTAGTGCTTTTTTTTTCCCCCCTAGTGCAGGAAAAAAAAGAGAGAGGGGAATCTAATTATCCCTGTAACACAGTGGTCTCAAACCCAAACCCTTTGCAGCCCACATTTTGAATTTGTAGGTACTTGGAGGGCCTCAGAAAAAAATAATTAATGTCTTATTAAAGAAATGACAACTATGCATGAGGTAAAACTATAGTTTATAAATCTTTCCTTTTGGTTAAGTCTTAATAATATTGTAATTTATCGCTAAAGAGACATATGATCAAGAAACTGTTTTATTTTACTTTTGTGATTATGATAAACATACCGAGGGCCTCAAAATAGTACCTGGTGGGCCGCGAGTTTGAGACCACTGCTGTAACAGGTGACCGATCCAAAAAGTAAAAAACAAAGGTTGCAATGCTCTGTATTCACGAGGCCTTTATTAGAAGAAAATCTTGATTGCAGTAGTCAATACCGTAATAACACAATTTCAATGCAAGTAAAGCCAAAAGGTATATAAAGGACCCAACAGGCCCGTGTTTAGGCACGAAATGCTTTCCTCGGTTGTCTTTAATGTCACATTAAACTGCCACACATTTATGGACGCTGTAGCTGGCACAGAGCTTCCAAGCTGCCTACAATCACAGGGAGACTATGTGCATCCCTACCAAGTGAATATAATTTTTCCATATGGGCCCAGGTAAGTAGATACTGCAGAGTTTTACTCTTGGCATCTTCCATTGTGTTGCATGGTGCCACTGCACTTACACGGGTCTGGGTTTGGAGGGATCTCAATAAAAGTCAATGAGGATCCTGTTTTTTTACCATGTTCCTAATTACACTACTCGTCTCGCTTCCTGTTGAATTTCCTAACTACACACCACTCCGCGCACCCTGCAACTGAACATCACCCTTAACCGCCGAGCTCGCGAGGATTCGATCTCCCGACCAAACGACGCTTCGCCGTTTCCGATTGGTCAGAGCAAGCCGTTGGTTTCCTAGCCTAGGTTGCGCGAGCCCGCGAATGTCGACGAAGAGGAGGCGTTCGTCATTCTCTCGGTCTCAGAAGGTGGAGCAATGGCTCGGCCTGATTCTGAGAATGGGCGGGTAGAAAGGGAGGAGTAGCCGAGGCGGCGCACGGGTGAAGACTATGCTGCGCCTAGCAGGATGCCTGCAGGGAGAGCTGGCCTGAGCTTTCGTGTTTGGCGGCGAATTGCAGTCCTGTATTCGAGTCGGATACAGGCCGCCCACTATTGTCGTTAGTGGACGCTGCCTCTTTGGGGAGGACGTTTGCTTCCTTTGCGTTTGCTTGCCGGCTTCATTCATTGCCCGCTGGTTGCAGAGCGCAGCGACAGCGCCTTTGCTGGCAACACTTCCTTCAGGCTTCTTACAGCCGTCTTTTTTTTTTTTTTCACTTGGAATAGGCTGGTGTAGGAGTAGCCGTGTGACAGAAGGTGTGTGTAGCAGTTACTGGTTTTTCATGGGCGTCGGAGAGCCGCACTTTCCGTAGAGATGCCCGGAAGCTCGTTCAGGTGGTAGCGGCGGAGCCCCCCCGGCAGCCCCAGGGATGGTGGAGTGAGATGCGGCTCCGCAATGGAAGGGTGGCCACCGTCTTCGTTTTTATCACCTCGCTTCTCAGCCTTTCTTGGTACACGGCGTGGCAGAATGGCAAAGGTGAGTGGGGAGGCGATCTTTTGCTTACGGTTGCCAACTATAAGTATCAAAAAGAGTTGGGTTAGAAAGGGGAAGCTAAATGTCAATCTTTGTGTTGTAGATGGGCACGAAATAAAGGTAAGATTTCTGTTGTGTTAAGTCAGTATTAGCCCATCTACAAAGGAGGTTGATTTCAACTGTATATGACAAGTGGAAGCTGAAACCGGTGGATACAGAGCATTGCCCTAAACCAGGGGTGTCAAAGTCCCTCTTCCAGAGCCGCAATCCAATCGGGTTTTCAGGATTTCCACAATGAATATGCATGAGATCTATTTGCATGCACTGCTTTCATTGTATGCTAATAGATCTCATGCATATTCATTGGGGAAATCCTGAAAACCCGACTGGATTGTGGCCCTCAAGGAGGGACGTTGACACACCTGCTCTAAACAAAGCAAGAGTTTTTGAATTACACGTCTCCCTCCGTATTCGCGGTTTCCATATCTCGGTTTCGATTATTTGCGATTTTTCAGCCGCTGACTCCGCCCCCAAAAACATCATCACTACAGTTTTTTCCTTTAATTAAGTATCGATAAAAAAGTTTATCACTTACTATTACTGTACTGTAAGTTTTCTTCCCAGCATGCCTGAAATCACTGCTTACATGCTCTGAAATCGCTGCTTGCTGCCTGCCCTGAAATCGCACCTTTCCTTGCTATAGGACCTAGCTAAGTGTTGCCAATATCCTTGGGTTACTTTCTAGAGTGGGATTGGTCCGCGAGCAAACCTTGGATGATAATCAGCCTCAAAGGGGGGGCTGAACTCGTTTAACCAATCAAAAGCGAGATAGTGAAGTTTTAGGAAAGTATAAAAGTTCAGGGACTGAAGCGATTGGGATTCTTTTATTCTCACAAAGACAGTTTGAGAAAAAAAAAAAAAGTCTGGGCACGGCAAACAGGGAGGGAAAGCTCGAGCTAAGGCCAAGACTCGCTTATCCCGAGCAGGGCTGCAATTTTCCATAGGACACATGCACAGGTTGCTGAGAAAGGACAACTATGCTGAGGATGTGAGTGCCGGTGCCCCGGTCTATCTGGCAGCAGTGCTGGAGTATCTGACCGCTGAGATCTTAGAGCTGGCCAGCAATGCCGTGCATGATAACAAGAAGTCTCGATTCATCCCCAGGCACTTGCAGCTGGCCATCCGCAACGATAAGGAACTGAATAAGCTGCTGGGGAAAGTCACCATCGCGCAGGGCGGTGTCCTGTCTAACACCCAGGCTGTGCTACTGCCCAAGAAAACCAAGAGCCACAAAGCAGCCAAATTGTTGGGAAGTTATTTGCTGTTTCATTAGTAAAAACGGTGGTAGATTCCTAAAACCGTGAATAACATATTGAAAAGTTATTCGTGTCTACAGCCAGAACGTATCCACCGCGAATACGGAGGGAGAAGTGTAGTCATTACTGGTTGCTGATAAGATGATGGTATTGTAGAGATGGAGGTGGAATATTTATAGAATTGCTTTCAGACTTGCTGAGTCTACTACATTCAGCAGGAGACTCCCGCTTTGGCAGGTTATCGCCTCCTGTATGATTGAGCATCTTCTTATGCCTTCCCCACCTGGTCCAACATCTTATTGTCTTGCCCCCTCTCAAATGCTCTTTGAAAGAACAAGTCAAAACTAACAGGCTCAGTTATTTCAGATCTCCTTTTTCTTAAAGCAATAAATAACTACTAGAAGGAGTCTTCAAGCATTTAACACTTTCTAATTTCTCATGCTAACAGACCTCAGCGGTACCATTCCGTATGCCACTAAACTTTTAGATCATACAGACTTAATTGGCACCCATGGTCGTCATAGGCCTCTATAATAGTTTTTAAATATATAAATACTTTAAATATTTTTAGTGCAAATATATATCAAAATAGATACTCATCTTCATCTACGCGGGTGGGGGTAGGCTCTCCGACATAGATCTATGTTTCGCCCCAAACGGGCTGTATCAAGGAAATCCCCCTTAAATCCAACTGCTCATGCTCCCCGCGTTAGAGATTTAGTCCAACTAAATCCAGGCTCGGGGTGTTGTACAGGCTCGGGATTGGCTTTCCTATGGTCAAGTCAGTCACTATCTGCACTCCCTGGATCGCTCTACTTTGCATGAAGATAAGGCGGACATGGTTTGGGAGACTTTGACCCTGTCCCATTCGATCAGTATGAGTATCTCCTTTCATCAGATCAGCTCGGGCAGTTTTTCGGTACCTTGGAATTATGCACTGGCTGTTGTTTGGAATCTGGACCTTGCCTCTACTGAGCAGATCACTGGTGAGGATTTGCATCTCCTCATGCGACATCTTCCGAGACTGACTCGCTCGGTGGTGTTGCAGGAACAGCACTATAAATTCTTGTTGAGACTTTACATTTCCCCATATAAGGCCTAGGTGGCTGGTATTGCTACTCATGCTGCATGCCCTAAATGCCGTTCTGCCCCTGCTGGTTTGTTTCATATGTTTTGGTCCTGTAACAGAATACAAACCTTCTGGTCTTTTGTTGGCCTTCATCTACAGACGATCTTAAAGAAACGACTTCCCCTTGGAGCGAAGGTTTTCCTTTTTTATCACTTTACCTCTTTGGGACTTTCTAGGGGTAATTCCCTGTTGCTGAAGAAGGCTTTTTTGTTATCTCGTAAATGTATCCTCTTGTTATGGAGGCAGGCCGAGGTGCCTACCCTCACATTGTGGAAAAATGAACTGTTTACTTTGTTGAAGTATGAATATTTGGATACTAAGAAAAGTGGCCCTGGTCATTGGAGGAAATTCCGAGCGATTTGGGCTCCGGTCTGGGACAATTTGTGTCCGGGTGCCCGAAGTGCTCTTCTGAATTTCTGACACTGGAGTGCTTGGGGGGTGAGGGGTGGGGTTGGGAGGTGGGTTATTCTTGGCTTTTGATGAGTATCTTTTGTCTCCGCGCAGAAACCACGCGGTAGACCCTTTTGTCTTGTGTTTTGATTTGTTCCTGGTTCTTTGTATTCAGATTGTGGTTTACTTCTTTGTATTCTTCTTTTCTTAATAAAAGAAAATTTAAACAAAAAAAATATATATATTGTTTAGTGGCGGCAGCAGTAGGATTCGTGATCGGATGACAGCTGGGCGGTCATCTAAATTAGCCGGGCGGAGCACTCGGCTAAAAGGCCCTAGGGCAGGGGTAGGGAACTCCGGTCCTCGAGAGCCGTATTCCAGTCGGGTTCTCAGGATTTCCCCAATGAATATGCATGAGATCTATTTGCATGCACTGCTTTCAATGCATATTCATTGGGGAAATCCTGAGAACCCGACTAGAATATGGCTCTTGAGGACTGAAGTTCCCTACCTCTGCCCTAGGGAGAACACTAATAAATAATCCATTAGCTATTAGCACTGTGAACAAAATAGATAGTGAAAGCAAAAAATCTGAAATAACAATAAATATCACCAATATCTTGAATAAGCTAAATATATCAATATATTGACATCATACGCAATCTATTGGTTATTACCAGCAATAGAAATAATTAAAGAAATAAAAACTAAAATAATATTAATATCAATTTTAATGAATTAAATAAGTTAATACGTCTATCCTTAGGAAAGATCTTAAATTAATCTATTAATTATCTGCCTTCTGGACCAAAAAAAAAAATTATTAAAGATAAAGGGCTCCTTTTACAAAGGTGCATTAGGGCCTTAATGCATGGAATAGCACGCGTTAAAATGCTGTGCACACTAGCCACTACCGCCTCCTCTTGAGCAGGTTGTAGTTTTCTGGCTAGCGCACGCTAATCCGGTGCGTGCACTAAAAATGCTAGCGCACCTTCGTAAAAGGAGCCCAAAAACTTAGGGCTCCTTTTACTAAGGTGCGCTAGCGTTTTTAGCGCATGCAGCAGATTAGCACGTGCTAACCCCGCGCTACGTAGCTAGAACTAATGCCAGCTCAATGCTGGTGTTAGCGTCTAGCGCGTGCTATTCTGCGCATTAATGCCCTAAAGCAGCTTAGTAACAGGACCCCTTAGAATAACCCTATATAGTACCAGCAACTTATATAGAGCTCAATACATCAACCTACTAAAAAAACAAACAATAATCTTATAAGAAGAGTTCTCAAAATCATAATCCTGATAATCTTAATATAATAAATAAAAATTGATAATAAAATAGGTATTACAAAAATCAATAGAATAATAACAAAAGCTCATCGTCCCTTATTCAAATAAATAAAATTAATGAATTAATAAGAATATATAGCCTTTCAAACAGACATACTAAATAAACTAAGACATAGTTTTTTAGAACTACAAATTATAAATTTAAACCCTGAAAAGCTTATCTAATAATATATTATTACAGAAAAACCTAACATTAACGAACATAACAAAATAAAATAAATATTACAGTAAATGATTAAACAGCCATCTGATACAGGAATGCTTTAACAGGTGCCCAGTACTAGACAGAGAGAATTATGCTCATACAAAGATTATATGTAAGGCTTGCTAGCAATAACATGAGCAAATCAGAAAAGTGCCTGGGAAGGGATGAACTAAAACAAGCTGCAAACATCTTCCCAACTTAATCTGCAGACACACACTTCTACTCTTTCTCTAAATATGCACTGTAAACAGGGAGGAGAAAGGAAAATGGAACCATTATAAGCTGACATTTTGGCTCCTTGACAGCATTCTGGGAAAAGGAAATCTGCCCTAGAAGTCTTGATCTTCCCTGAAGCAGCTGTAAACGTCTGAGCTTGTCACTTCTTCTACAATATATATAATTGCTGCTGGTTCATACTGATGCTGCTCAACCCCTTCCTGCAGTAGGAAACCTCCAATCAGCATAGATTTAAAACAATTCTTGTGCTGGGATCCACTGACATGAGCCAGGTAGTAGTGCTCTATAAATTCAGAGCTATTAGATATGCTACAGTGGTGTCCCTTTCCCACCAAAGAAGAGGGCACAGTAATGAAGATGGGGAAGTGCTAGAAGATCCAGAAATTGTGGATAAAGAGCTTGAATACTATGTCATATCCTATTTTTGTGTTTCTTGTCCACATGATGCCGTCTGGCCATCAGCGGGTTGTTGAATGTTGTATGGCAAAGTCCACAAAACTTGGCTGAGTCTGAGTCCTAACTTTTTATTTTTAGGGGGCACAAAAGGACCAGCAAAGTTTATTGGGGTGCTCTGCTGAAAATAGTTTCTCCATAGTGTCCTTATTCTTTTATCTTCAGGTTCTTAGCATGGGTTTTGCCCTCAAAATGAGACTATGCCACAATGGGTGCTGAGAAGGCATGTTACAGATAGGACAGCAGTTAGTACAATCCTCATTACCATTACTGCTCTCTTTGTCACAGATTTAATTCTCCTCTGCAAACTGTTTATTCACCTCTTTATATAAACACGTATCTTCAGACTTATGCTTGTATGCTGCTTGCACAAATAATGTACAAGCTTCTGAAATGCTGAGAATCTGCAACAGCCATCCGTAAAGAGGTCACTACTCTCCTGGTTCAAGCAATCTACTCCTTCCCCACCGATAACACCGGAACATTTTGGCTCTATTCACTGTCACGGCAAAGCTGACATTCAGGAAAGAACTGAAAACCATACTATTCAAGAAATTGATCAAATGATCTAACCAACCCGTATCGACCATTCTCAGATCCCAACGCATACTATAGCTATCAACCTTGTAATCTCCCTGGAAATAGCCAGGCTAATTTCTTGTTGTAAACCACCTAGAACTGAAAGGTATTGGTGGGATAGACATCAATGTAATGTAATGGTCTCTGATGCCCACACAACTCCAGCAGAACTGCACCCATCCCAAACAAAGCTCACCTGCTTTGCCAACTCAATTTCCATGGAAACACCATTCACAATATGTGAGCTGAAGCTGAAAAATCAGGCAATCCTTGCCCCGATCACACCAAAGCCCCTATTAGATTGGCATACACAGTTCACATAACAGGCGTCTCCATCTTGTTTACATTAAAAATCCAAATGAAACAAAAAGATTTATCACTTGAAAAATAAATCCGGTATTTCCTTGCCGTCAGGTTTGTTAGTGGCCCCTACAATGTATGGTTGGTGGGGTCACTTGAGAGGCGCCCTTACAAATGCCAGGTCCCAGGTTCAGTTCCCTCACTGAAGATTCACCAGGAAGTAGAATCAAAGAGGCACAGCCAGAGGTGATTGCATAAAGAATATATTATAGAAATAGTCTTACAGAAAAGCAATATTCTGAAGTATTACAATGAAGCATTACAATTAAGTAGAGAGCAAAGCAGTTTCCCTGCCTTACAGAGTCCAGAAGGAAGCTTGAAGTTCCAGGGAAAGGCAGAGAGAGAGAGAAAAGGGGGATGGGGTGATGGTCTAAGCTTCATGTTCCATAGATAAAGAGAAGGATAGACAGAGAGAGAGAGCGAGAGCTAGAGCTGCAGATGTGTTGCAGAAAGGAGGCTTTTATAGCTTGGAATCTTATTCTGAATATAGAAAACTATTGAGCTTCAATAGAAGTTAAATCTCCCCCTCCTTAGTAAACTTGTGCTAGACAGCCGAAGAATAGGCTATGGTCATATATGTATTTCCAGTCTGTCTCTGACAATAGTTTCTGATTAACTTTGCACCTGGACCCATTGTCCTAAGCACCCTCTTAATCAGATATTAACACCTTTTAGCTAATCATGATTCAATCAGGGCTACTTAAAACAGTCTCCCTGCCCTCAGGGTCTATCTGCATTCACATGCCAGAGTCAGATTGATATAATTTCCCATAGGCCTTCGCTGACATAAGTTATGCCAACTGAAAATGCTGAATGCTAGCGATAGCTATGCTGACACTTGCCTCTCCCTATGTCATAGGCTCCAAATGCTGATTAATATACTCTTGCAGTTTAGTCGGATCATCATAGTGACTGGTTTTATTATTGTAAGTGATCTTCATGACAGCCAGATACAAAAGCCCATACTTAGCCCTCAACTGCTGCAGCTGAGGTCAGAGAAGAAGAAACTGTTTCCTCAAATTAGCAGTTGCTTTAGCGAAGTCAGGTAAAAGAAGAATTATTGTTTAGCAGTAGTTAAGATATCCAAAGCCTGCTGAAATCGAAGTACCCTGAAAATCATGGGTCTGGGACATTTTTGTCTGTTAGCACGTGAAGGTATGCGGTGGGCTCTCTTTATTTCCAATGGGCTCTCTTTATTTCCAACAGATATTTCAGTTTGAGGGAGAGCTTCTAAAAAAAACTGATTGCATGTGAGCCCTCTACCTCTTCTGGAAGACCCAATAACCTGATGTTGTTTCTTCTGCTTCAGTTATTGTTATCCTTATGCTCTTTTGTGAGACGTATCACTACTTTATGATCATCTTGAAACTGATTCAAACTGCTTTCAGCCTCTGAAACCCAACATTCTAACTGCTTAGTCCGGGCATCACATACCTTCATCTGTTGAGAGAAATCATGAACTTCTTCTCTCAGTGTATTTAGTTTAATAGTATTATCTTGAAGCAATTCCTTTATAGATCTCAGCTCCAACATCATTTGTTCTAAAATTTCAGCAGTGTCCTTAGCAGTGTTCTCCCCAGAAATTTTTTCCAGCCGGGTGGCATGAAAAAGTAGCCGGGTGGGGCGGAATGGGGAAATTTGGTGGTGGGGAAAATTAACCCCCTCTTTTACTAAGGTACGCTAGCATTTTTAGCGAGCGCAAACCCCTGTGCTATGTGGGAAAACTAACGCCAGCTCAATGCTGGCGTTAGCATCTAGCGCATGTGGCAATTCTCCGCGCACTAAGCGCACGCTAAAACCACTATTGTAATTTAGTAAAAGGAGCCCTAAATGTGTACTATTTTTATTAGTTAATTATTATTATTATTTTCCAATGCTCAATATGACTTCCTTTTTTAAGGTTTGACACTTGTGCCAGAATATTTTTACAAATTTAAGAAGTTTTTGCCCTCTTTCAAATGGTATAGAGCAGTGTTTTTCAACCGCTGTTCCGCGGCACACTAGTGTGCCGCGAGATGTTGCCTGGTGTGCCGCAGGGCCGCCGGGCCCGGAGCTGACAGGGGGCCCGAGGCAGGGGCGCCAGTAGCTCGCCAAGGCAAAGTGAGTCGATCACCCAGGACTCACTTTGTCTTGGCGATCTAATCTATGGAGCCGATAAGTCTTCTTCTCCCCGACGTCAATTATACAGTCGGAGAGGAAGTTCGGGCCAGCCAATCGCTGCCTGGCTGGGCGGAACTTCCTCTCCGATTGTAGAATTGACGTCAGGGAGAGCATGCGTCGGCGTCGGCTTTGGGGCCTGTTATCCATTGGTGGGTCCTGTTCCCCGATGGCAGTGGCAGTGGCTTGGGGAACGGCAGGGAGAAAGAAAGAAAGGGGGCAGGCAGGGAAACAGAAGGAAAGAAGAGAAACAGAAAAAAAGAAAGAAAGAAAGGTCAGGGAGAGAGGAAGAAAAAGTTGGGGGAGGGAATGAGGTGTGGAGGAGAGAAAGCATACAGGCTGATAGAAGGGAAGAAAGATTGGATGCACAGTCAGAAGAAGAAAGTGCAACCAGAAATCACCAGACAAGGTAGGAAAAATGATTTTATTTTAAATTTAGCAAAGTGGAGGCAGTATTACCACAGTTTTCAAAGGAATTTGCCCAAATAACTTAATAGTTAACTGGGTAAATTCCCAGAGATGAAAACTTCCCTTCACTTACTATGCACAGTTCTGAATTTATATCTGCTGTCTATATTTTACAATATGGTCACCTTTTACTAAACCGCAATAGTGGTTTTTAGCGCAGGGAGCCTATGAGCGTCAAGAGCAGCGCTGGACATTCAGCGCAGCTCCCTGCGCTAAAAACTGCTATTGTGGTTTAATAAAAAGGATGGAGGGTATATTTGTCTATTTTTGTATGCTATAAAAACCAAATACAGAGAGAGACTGAGAGCTGTTGACGAAGAGCTACGTGTGTGTCTTTCTTCGATTCCAGCCAGAATATCAGCTTTGTGTTCAGCCAAACAGGCCCAGGTTTCGCACTGAATAAAGTATTTTATAATTTTTATTTCATAATAAAGTAATTATAAAATACTTTCTTTGTGTTTATTTGATTCCTATTCAAGAGAATTACTTTATATATAGTCAATATAGGCAGAGAGTTAAATTTTTTAACATTTTCTTATGGTGGTGTGCCTCGTGATTTTTTTCATGAAACAAGTGTGCCTTTGCCCAAAAAAGGTTGAAAAACACTGGTATAGAGGTTAAAAAAAGGGAAAGGCGTTAATGAAGTCATTAGGTTCAATCTAGCCATTTATTTCTGCATGAATTTAAACAACTAAAAAAAAAAAAAGATAAATATAGCTGATCCAATCATACAAGAAATGGCTCTAGAGCAAGGGTGCCCATACTTTTTGGGCTTGCGAGCTACTTTTAAAATGACCAAGTTAAAATGATCTACCAACAATAAAATTAAAAAAAAATACCCACAAAGCACACTGTACGCAGAGAAAATGTTAATTATCATTTATATTCCGCAGGTTTTCAAAGAGGTCAAGTTAGATGATTTTATGCAATGTCACCTCAGGAACAACTATACAAAAATAGACAAATATACCCCCTCCCTTTTTACTAAATCGCAATAGCGGTTTTTAGCACAGGGAGATGCGCTGAATGCCCTGCACTGCTCTCGATGCTCATAGGCTCCCTGTGCTAAAAAACGCTATTGCGATTTAGTAAAAGGGGGCCATAGTGCAAAATATAGCCAGCAGATATAAATTCTCAAAACAGACACATTTTGATCACTAAACTGAAAATAAAATAATTTCTCCCACAAGTGGACATGCTTAGTTACGTCAGCTCTATGGCTGCTTTAACTGTAAGGCGCTTGAATCTAAGGCTATATGCTACCATTCTGTAATGGAACCTGGGAGCCCATTCACTGCTATAGAATAGGCGTTTCCTGTACAGTCTCAGGGTGCCTACGAGGAAGAACCCACTTGAATAATTGCCCCTTATTTTTTTAAGGATTATAAAAACAGAAGCAATAATGTGAAAAACAAAACCCAGCCTTAAAAAAGGCTGAATTAATTTGTGAACCATTATTTAAAGGATACTCAGAAAAAATAATGTTTTCCCTTAGCTTAAATGAAATACCGTATTTTCACGCATATAACACGCGCGTTATACACGATTTTACAAACCGTGCATAACCATGCGCGTTATACATGTGAGCGTGTTATCCCCTTTTTTTTTTTCATAGTTCCCCCCCCCGACGTCCGATTCACCCCGCAGGACCGCTTGCACCCCCACTCCGAAGGACCGCTCGCGCTCGAACCCGCACCCCCACCCCGAAGGACCGCTTGCACCCCCACAGCCTCCCCACCCCCCCATCATGTAGAAGCTGCCTACTGTCGTCCTGCTGCTTCCTCTGCCGGCGGTCCTGCCCCTTCTCTTAGCCCTGCGTCTACGCTGCTTCCTCTTCCAGCGGTCCCGTCCTTTCTCTGACGTTAGAGAAAGGGCGGGACCGCCGGAAGAGGAAGCAGCGTAGACGCAGGGCTAAGAGAAGGGGCAGGACCGCCGGCAGAGGAAGCAGCAGGACGATGGTAGGCAGCTTCTACATGATGGGGGGGGGTGGGGAGGCTGTGGGGGTGCGAGCGGTCCTTCGGGGTGCGGGTGCGAGCGCGAGCGGTCCTTCGGGGTGCGAGCGCGAGCGGTCCTTCGGGGTGGGGGTGCGAGCGGTCCTTCGGGGGGGTGAATTGGACATCGGGGGGCATCAGGTTTTCAGGGTGGGGACAGGACTTCAAAGGGGGACAGGACTTCAAGGGGGAGAGGAGAGTCGGGGCGGGCTAAAGGAGAGTCGGGCTGGCCAGAGGAGAGTCGGGGCGGGCTAAAGGAGAGTGGGGCTGGCCAGAGGAGAGTCGGGGCGGGCTAAAGGAGAGTGGGGCTGGCCAGAGGAGAGTCAGGGCGGGCTAAAGGAGAGTGGGGCTGGCCAGAGGAGAGTCGGAGCGGGCGAAAGGAGAGTCGGGGTGGCATGCGCGGTATACGGGTGTGCGTGGTATATAAAAATTTATTTACATGAATTACAGTTTCCCGCGCGCTATACCCGTGTCGCGTTTTACATGGGTGCGCGGTATATGAGTGAACATACGGTAAACATTCCTATCCATCATTTGACTATAGCTAAGTGCAAAAGAACCTCATAGAGCTGCAGTGAAATAGAAAATTTCTGCAGTGATTTCGTTTTACTGTAATTTCTGCATTAAGTGGATTTGCACACCCCAAGCTCCTTAAATCCTGATGCACTTCTAGCTTTTCCTGTATCAGACTTTGCAAGATTAATAAATGGAGCATCCTTCTGCCTGCCAGTTAAAGGATGAAAAACAAATGCCTATAAAGTTCAAATCACAGCTTGACTAAACTTGAACTTTCTTGATTTTATTTTTCCTGGCTGACCACTTTATCTTCCACAATAGGCACCAAGGTTGCTTGGATTGGAGCTTTAAAAGAGCAAGCAGAATCGGGTCCGATGTCCGTGCGTTTGTTTTTCTCAAATGGTATCCCACTACACTTGCTGCTTTTACTTGCTTCGGGCCTTCCTCGTTGCCGGATCCTGCCTACTTTCTGTTTCCGCGAAGGCAGGACCCGGCAGCGAGGAAGGCCCGAAGCAAGTAAAAGCAGCAAGTTGTAAGCTTCCCTCCGGGGCTCTATGGTGTGCGTGCTGGCTTCCCTTCTCTTCCCTCCAAAATCGGAAGTAGCGTCCCGGGGGGGGGGGGGGGTGAAGAGAAGGGAAGCCAGCACGCACACGATAGAGCCCCAGAGGGAAGCTTACAACTTGCTGCTTTTACTTGCTTCGAGCCTTCCTCGCTGCCGGGTCTGCCTTTGCGGAAACAGAAAGTAGGCAGGTCCCGGCAAAGAGGAAGGCCCGAAGCAAGTAAAAGCATGCTGGCAAAAAAAAAAAAAAAAGGCAGGCGTCAAATAAAATTTTCGGCGGCGAGTTAGCCTGGGAAGGAGCATCGGCGGCAGCAGCAAGATTAGCTGGCCGGTCATCTAAATCAGCCGGGCGCAGCGCCCGGCTGTAAGGCCCTGGGGAGAACACTGCCTTAGGAAGAGGCACTTTTGATGGAGTTTGTGGGTCCAGTTTAGCCCGTTTGGCTGTGCCTCCCGCTGCAAATGCTGTATCTAATGTGGTTTGCCTCCCAAAGCCATACTTGCTGTCAGAGTTATTATTGAGTAAATTACTCAGTTTTAGTGAAAGAATTTGATCTCCTTCGCTGACAAATTAACTTAATAGTGCTGTTGAGGGAAGAGCTATGAGATCATTCATCCATCTTGCTCTGAAGCCAAGCCACGCCCCCTACCCCAGTTTATAATAGTACTAATTGTAATGCAGTTTCTTCCATTCATTTTTCATGTACACACTATCTTAATTCATAATGGTAACCATAAAATTAAAAAAAAACCACAAAGCATACTGTATGCAGAGAAAATGTTAATTATCATTTATATTTGTTTTATTTTTCAAAGAGGTCAAGGCAGATGACTTTAAAATATGCAATGTCACCTCAGAAACAAATATAGAAAAATAGCCAAATATAGTGCAAAATATAGACAGATTATAAATTCTCAAAACTGACACATTTTGATCACTGTATTGAAAATAAAATCAGTTTTCCTACCTTTGTTGTCTGGTGATTTGTTGTCTGGAGTTTCTTGTTGGACTTCCTTCTGACTGTGTATCAAACAATTTTTTTTTCTGCCTCCTGCATGCTTCCTTTCCTCCAGACCTCATTCCCTTCCCCAACCAACATCTCTCTCTGTCCTCCATGAGTTCAACTTTTCTTACTCTCTCCTCCACCCCTATTGGCAACATGTCTCCCTCTCTCTTCCTCCTCTGTTATGATCTTGCATCTCTCTGTTCTTCCTTAGGGTCTTTCCTCTGTCTCTTCTGTCTGCACTTCCCATAGTCCAGCATCTGCCTCCTGTCTTTCCCCTTTAGTCCAGGCCTCTCTCTCTCTGTCTGTCTTCTGCTTACAACCCCCCCACCCCCCATGTCCAGCATTTGTTCTCCTTTCTTCCATGTCTTTCTCTGCCTGCCTCTCCTTCCTTCCTCCCTGGTCCAGAATCTTTCCACCTCAGTAGTATAATGGGTACACCTCATGTCAAAATGATTGACCGCTGTCAAAGATAAGGATTGACCAATCAGCGTTCACTTCTAGGTTAATCCCGCCCACTCCCCACCCACTTTCACCAAACCCCACCCATGACCTGCTCACACCGCACCCACTTTTGCCTAAGCCCCACCCCCTCCCATAGGAATGAATTGTGGCTCTGCCCAAGCCCCGCCCATGCCCACCCCCTGTCCACAGCACTGGAAATGCACTTTCTGATTACATCACCGAAAATGGGTGTTTGACCCCGGAAATGCGCTTTCTGATGACGTCAGCGGAAATGGGTGTGCCTGCCATACCGGAAGTCCACATTCTGATGACGTAGGCAGAAACAAGGTGAATGAAGCGCCAGAAATGTGCTTTTCTGACAATGTCAGCAGAAACAAGGTAAATGAAGCGCCAGAAATGCACTTTTCTGATGAGACGGAAATGCATTTTCTGATGTTAGTGGAAGCAGATTTAATCGAACCCCCGGAAATGAGGTGGCCAGAAAAAAGAAAAGGCTTTTATTTTAACAGCCTTTTAGTTAAAAGACAGTTTTAAGATTTAATTGTTAGAGCAGTGGATGCAGTGCACAAGTAGCTCAGAAAAGAAAAAAAGCATTTAAAGCTGCCTTTTTATTTTCCCTGTTTTTTTTTTTTTTGTTGTTTTTTTTAAAGAGAAACTTCAGTAGGAAACCTCAATGTTTGTGGGAAGGGTAACACCCCGATTGTCATGGTGACAACTGATAAGCTGGTTAATCTTAAAGGTTCTTGTAGCCCCTGATAAAGCCAAGCGGGGAGGGGGAGGTGTTTTTAAACCTGTCTGAGTATGCCCCTGCCTACTGGTATTGTCATAGTGACGTATGCCTTAGCTCTTTAACAAGCAGAAATAAAAAGTTCTTGTGCTTGAAAAAACCCAACCCTACCGTCCCTAACTGTTAAAAGGTAGAGTTTTAAAACACATTTTTTTATTTACAGCGATGTGAAGTTCAGAAGGAGCCATGGCTAAGACTTGGTTAATGTTTGTGGGGTTGTAACAGCCCCTAGTGTCATGATGACAACTGATAAAGCCAGAGATGTTTAAACGTGAAAAAAAAACCTGTCCTGCCCCGTGGTGTTGTCATAGTGATGTAAGCCTTAGCTCTTTAACAAGCTGTCCCTAACTACTTCTGTTAAAAGGCAGAGTTTTAAGACATTTTTTTTTATTTAGAGCGAGGTTAACAGAGTTGACTGGAACAGGGTACAGATGAAGGAATCTTTATTGAAGCATATTTATTATGATCCAGATGCGGCAGGCAGCTATGGAGGCATTAACCCTCTACTTCAAGAGGCTAAAAAGAGTGATATTACAGTCCGAAGAAAAGACGTGGTGGACTGGGTCACCAGTTAAAACGCATACAATTTACACAGACCTGCTAGAATCCATTTTAAAAGAAATAAAACAATTGTGTCAGAAGTTGACAGCCAATGGCAAAGTGACTTAGTCGACATGTCAGCCTTTGCCCGTTATAACAGTTACAAATACATCTTAACGGTAATAGATATCCTGTCAAAATATGCATGGGCCGTGAGTTTAAAAACAAAAAAACAGTCACAAACTTACCAAAGCCTTTGAAACAATATTTAATTTAGGGCGTATACTTGAAAAACTTCAAACAGACATGGGTAAAGAATTTTTAAATAAATCTCTAAAGAATTTATTAAAACATAAAGGTGTTCGCCATTTTGTGACCCATAACAATGTTAAAGCAGCTGTAGTGGAAAGATTTAACAGGACTTTAAAATCCAAAATGTGGCACTATTTTACGAATCACAACACTTTTACTTATCAAGACGTGCTGCAGGCTATAGTGCACAGCTATAATTATAGTTTTCACAGAACAATAGAGGCGAGGCCTGTAGATGTGACACCCTCAAATTCTTTGCAGATTTGGAAAACAGACTATGGCAGTAACATTAAACGCGACCCCATCGAGGGCCTCTTAAAGAAAGGAGACCATGTGAGGCTGTCTAAAGCTAAAGGAAAATTTGAGAAAGGTTACGAGCAAACGTGGATGGATGAGATATTTATAATAAAAGATGTTTTAAACAGGGGTCAGAGAACAATATACAAGATAAAGGATTATGAAAGCAAAGCTATACAAGGTTCTTTTTATCCTGAAGAATTACTAAAAGTCACGCTGCTATAGAACAGAATATGCCGTATCAAAAAGGTTCTAAAAGTAAAAGGGGGTAAGAACAAAATTTGTTTCGTGAAATGGAAGGGATGGCCTGATAAAGCCTGATAAACATGAAAAAAAAAACCTATCTGAACATGTCCCTGCCCCCTGGTGTTGTTATAGTGATGTATGCCTTAGCTCTTTAACAAACAGTTGTTAACAAGCAGAAAGAAAAGTTCTCAAGCCGTCAAATAAAATGACTTCCAGGAAGACCCGTAGATTGAGTTACTTTCTTAAAGACTGTGTTGCAGAGAAAGAGGGTTACTCACTGGCTGAAAAATTGACTTGACGTGCCGGCGCATATGCACGAATTAACAGGTTCTGAAATACAAGAGTTTTCAGACGCCCAAAAGCTATATGGTTTGGACACAAAAAATGAAGATGCATGCTATGAAGTACCAGAGGATAATGCTTCGGATATCAAACTTTGAGGCCGCTTCAGCCATTGAACGGCAGCCACTGAAGCGACATACTTGTTGGAAAAGCCAGGATCTTCCACAGTAAGAGAGAGAGAGATACACACTTTTCATTGTCAGGTGTTGGTGTTGAAGGGTTTATGAAGCTGGATGTGTTTGTGTTTTAAAAAGCAAAATTTATTTCTGTATGTGGGGGTTTTTTTGTAGGGAAGTGGTGGATCTTCACAATCACAGGTGTACATACCGATGATAAATTTGTTTTTTCTGCTCGTTTCAAAGAGAACCAGCGGTGATTGAACGTAAATTAAAGAACTACAGAAAATCAAGAACTGAAGATGTTTGTGATTATGGTTGGTGGACTGACATAGGACTTTCCAAAACACCGCCAGAACTTAAAACAGTTATAATGGGTCTGTATACTGCATTATAAAGAAATGTCTGCAAGGCGTGAAGAATGAAGACTGTGAAGCCTGTTTAATACGAGCTGGGGGGCAAAAGGATATACAACAGAAACTCAGGAAGACTTGTGACATGCTGTGCCTAGAACGTGTGGTAAATGTCACTTTTGTAGGCTATAAAATGAAAATACTGATGATTTGTAATGAAAGCATTAATATAATCATTGATTTAATCAGAGATATTAAGACATATAAATGGGACACCACTACTCAATAGATTGGTCAGTTTCATGAGAGATGGTGTATATGTAGAGATTGTAAATGATTTATTCCGTGACACCGATTATAAATCATTCTTCAAAAGAAATGCTTTTTAAAATATGTTTTTATTCTTGGGGTTGAGGGAAATACAGAATAATAATAATAATAACAGCTTATATACCGCAATACCGTGAAGTTCTATGTGGTTTACAAAAGATTAAGCAAAGGTACAAATTGACTGACTTCAATAGGGGAAGAGGAAAGAGAAGTACCGTATTTTCGCAGATATAACGCGCGCGTTATACGTGATTTTACGTACCGCGCATACCCCTCGCGCGTTATATGCCTGAGCGCGGAATACAAAAGTTTTTAAACATAGTTTCCACCCCGCCCGACGCCCGATTCACCCCCCCAGCAGGACCGCTCGCACCCCCACCCCGAACGACCGCTCGCACGCGCTCCCACCCGCACCCGCATCCACGATCGGAGCAAGAGGGAGCCCAAGCCCTCTTGCCCGGCCGACTCCCCGACGTCCGATACATCCCCCCCCGGCAGGACCACTCGCACCCTCACCCCGAAGGACCGCCGACTCCCCAACAATATCGGGCCAGGAGGGAGCCCAAACCCTCCTGGCCACGGCGACCCCCTAACCCCACCCCGCCCTACATTACGGGCAGGAGGGATCCCAGGCCCTCCTGCCCTCGACGCAAACCCCCCTCCCTCCAACGACCGCCCCACCCCCAAGAACCTCCGCCCGTCCCCCAGCCGACCCGCGACCCCCCTGGCCGACCCCCACGACACCCCCACCCGCCTTCCCCGTACCTTTGTGTAGTTGGGCCAGAAGGGAGCCCAAACCCTCCTGGCCACGGCGACCCCCTAACCCCACCCCGCACTACATTACGGGCAGGAGGGATCCCAGGCCCTCCTGCCCTCGACGCAAACCCCCCCCCCCCCCAGCCGACCCGCGACCCCCCTGGCCGACCCCCACGACCCCCCCACCCCCCTTCCCCGTACCTTTGGAAGTTGGCCGGACAGACGGGAGCCAAACCCGCCTGTCCGGCAGGCAGCCAACGAAGGAATGAGGCCGGATTGGCCCATCCGTCCTAAAGCTCCGCCTACTGGTGGGGCCTAAGGCGCGTGGGCCAATCAGAATAGGCCCTGGAGCCTTAGGTCCCACCTGGGGGCGCGGCCTGAGGCACATGGGCCAAACCCGACCATGTGTCTCAGGCCGCGCCCCCAGGTGGGACCTAAGGCTCCAGGGCCTATTCTGATTGGCCCACGCGCCTTAGGCCCCACCAGTAGGCGGAGCTTTAGGACGGATGGGCCAATCCGGCCTCATTCCTTCGTTGGCTGCCTGCCGGACAGGCGGGTTTGGCTCCCGTCTGTCCGGCCAACTTCCAAAGGTACGGGGAAGGGGGGTGGGGGGGTCGTGGGGGTCGGCCAGGGGGGTCGCGGGTCGGCTGGGGGGGAGGGGGGTTTGCGTCGAGGGCAGGAGGGCCTGGGATCCCTCCTGCCCGTAATGTAGTGCGGGGTGGGGTTAGGGGGTCGCCGTGGCCAGGAGGGTTTGGGCTCCCTTCTGGCCCAACTACACAAAGGTACGGGGAAGGCGGGTGGGGGTGTCGTGGGGGTCGGCCAGGGGGGTCGCGGGTCGGCTGGGGGACGGGCGGAGGTTCTTGGGGGGGGGGGGCGGTCGTTGGGGGGGGGGGGTTTGCGTCGAGGGCAGGAGGGCCTGGGATCCCTCCTGCCCGTAATGTAGGGCGGGGTGGGGTTAGGGGGTCGCCGTGGCCAGGAGGGTTTGGGCTCCCTCCTGGCCCGATATTGTTGGGGAGTCGGCGGTCCTTCGGGGTGAGGGTGCGAGTGGTCCTGCCGGGGGGGGGGATGTATCGGACGTCGGGGGGGGCATCAGGCTTTCAGGATGGGGACAGACCTTCAAGGGGGGACAGGACTTCAAGGGAGGACAGTGCACGGAAGTCAGGGGGGGTGAACGGAGAGTCGGGACAGCGCACGGAAAGTCAGGGCGGGCGAAAGGAGAGTCGGGCAGCATGCGCGTTATATGCCTGAGCGCGGTATAGAAAAGTTTTTGTACATATCATCGTGATTTCTGCGCGCTATACCCCTGTGCGCGTTTTACAATGGTGCGCGTTATATCCGCGAAAATACGGTAATTAGACAGGAAATTCATTGTTGGAGAAAAGTGATCAAAAGGACAGTAGGTCGCTATTGAGAGGAAAGAGATAAGTGGATCAGTTGTCAAGATGTTTTAGGAACAGGTGTATTTTTAGACTTTTCCTAAATTCCTCATAAGTAGAGGGCGAAAGTAATTGTTCTAGGTCTTTACCCCATGATGCTGCTTGGTGTGAGAGAAGGAATTCATGGTGTTTTTTCAGTTTGCAACCTCTCACTGGGGGGGAAAAGAAGTTGGAATGTGAATTTCTCTTGTGTCTGTTGGTTGAGAAGGAGAAAAGGTCAGTAATGTATTTGGGGGCAAGTCCATGTAATGTTTTAAAGCAGAAACAGGCAAATTTGAACTTTACGCGTGCCTTCATCGGCAGCCAATGTAGCTGCCAGTAGTAGGGTGTCACGTGGTCAAATTTTTTTAGTCCAGAGATTAGTCTGACTGCCGCATTCTGCAACAGTTGTAGGCGTCGCATATTTTTTTTGGGAAATTGCCAAATAGGCGATGTTACAGTCAATGTTCCCTCTCAGGATTGATGAGGTGTGTGCAAAAAAAAATATGCATGAGCGACAAATTACATACTCCACAAATTTATGAGCAGGTGCGGAGGACGCATTTTTAAACAAATGTAGTTTATCCTTGTACTCCTTATGTATTTTTAATCATCTATGGATATGTTTGTATGTTTATTGTTCAAATGGTTTTATTTATTTCCCCAAATTTATTTTTGTTATACGCATTGAAAATATTTGATATTGCGTTTAAATCAAAATCTCAATAAACTTGAAACTTGAAACGAATGCCCGTGAGATTGTGGGAGGGTTAAATACTCAAAACTTAGAAGAATAACAATTTACTTAAAGTTTTTGCTTCGCCAGCTTTCTGGTATCTTTACATACAGTGGCATACCTAGCATATGTAACACCCGGGGCCCATCATTTTTTGGCACCCTCTCCCCATCTGTACGAAAAACATGATTTTTAGTAACAAGCCATGTCACACATGAGTACCTAGGAAAAGGCAGCCTCTTACATATTGCAGTGAGCAGTACATCAATACACCCATTGTAAAACTAAACAAGCCAGACCAGCACAGATCAATCCTACACCGTCAATCCTAATAGAAAACCATGTCTTTCGAACACACAGAACACAGAAAACACCTTCGCCTAGTATGGAATATGTCATCACAAACTAACCCCTCCCCCTTTTACAAAACTGTAGTGTGGATTTTAGCCACGGTGGTAACAGCTCTGACGCTCATAGAATTCTGAGCATCAGAGCTGCTACCACCACGGCTGGCGCTAAAAAACGCTCCACAGTTTTGTAAAAGGGGGGATAAAATAGAAATACACAGCTTCAACGCTCTAGCTCAGGGGTGCCCAAACTTTTTGGGCTTGCGAGCTACTTTAAAATGACCAAGTCAAAATGATCTACCAACAATAAAATTAAAAAACACAAAGCACACTATACGCTGAGAAAATGTTAATTATCATTCCTATTCTTGGTTTTTTTCAAAGAGGTCAAAGCAGATGACTCTATGCATTGTCAACTCAGTAACAACCATACAAAAATAGACAAATATACCCCCCTTCCTTTTTATTAAACCACAATAGCAGTTTTTAGCGCAGGGAACTGCGCTAAATGCCCAGCGCTGCTCTCGACGCTCAGAGGCTCCCTGCGCTAAAAAACACTATTGCGGTTTAGTAAAAGGGGGCCATAGTGCAAAATATAGACAGCATATATAAATTCAGCCACATTTTGATCACTAAATTTAAAATAAAATCATTTTTCCTACCTTTTCTGGTGATTTCATGAGTCTCTGGTTGCACTTTCATCTTCTGACTGCATCCAATCTTTCTTCCCTTCTTTCAGCCTGTATGCTTCCTCTCCTCCAGACCTCATTCCCTCCCCCAACTTTTTCTTCCTCTCTCCTTGCCCTTTCTTTCTTTTTTTTCCTCTTGATGCCCCCTTTCTTTTTTTCTGTTTCCCTTCTGTCTCCCTGCCTGCCCCCTTTCTTGCTCCCTACCCTCCACAAAGCCACTGCTGCCACCATCGGGGGAAACTGGCCCCAAAGCCACCGCCGCAACCATCGGGGGAAACTGGCCCCAAAGCCACCGCCGCAACCATCGGGGGAAACAGGCCCCAAAGCCACCGCCGCAACCATCGGGGGGAAACAGGCCCCAAAGCCACCGCCGCGGTTGCCCCAAGCTCTCTCTGCTTCCCCCAACGTCAATTCTGCTGTCGGAGAGGAAGTTCCGCCCAGCAAGGCAGCGATTGGCTGGCCCGAACTTCCTCTCCGACTGCAGCCTTAGGGGATGTGCACAGCCGGAGCGGACCGCCCCCCCCCCCCCCTTGGTAGCCACTGAAGACATGGCAGCGGCTCCTCTCATGAAGTCCGATGAAAATGCTGCCGCTGCCACCGCTTCCTCTCACCTCCCTCAAGTGAGTGACAGGGGAAAGCGTATGAGCAATGCCACTGAAAATAGTGAGCGATCGCTCATGCGCTCACCTTAGAGGGAACACTGGTTACAGTAGTCAAGCAGGCTTAGTACAAGAGATTGGACTAGGATTCTAAAAACCGATGTAACAAAATAAGCTTTAAGGGATCTGAGTTTCCAGAGAGTGAAAAATCCCTTTCTGATTAAGGAATCTACTTGGTCTTTCATGGTTAGGCATTGATCCAGATTTACACCTAGTATCTTTATGGAGGGCTGGATAGGGTAACTAAGGTTATTGATACAGAGGGGTGATTTAATGTCAAGTAGATGTGGTGAAGCAATGAAAAAAGTCATTTTATCTGAATTAAGTTTGAGCCTAAAGTTTGTCATCCATTGTTCCATCATGTTTATAGCTTCTGAAGCTTTGGGAATAATTTTGGAGACAGAATTGGTGAATGGGATGATAATCGTAAAATCATCTGCATAACTAAATAGTTTTATCCCCAGCTGGGTTAGCTTCGTGCCCAGTGAGGACATGTAGACGTTGAAGAGCAATGGGGACAGTGGAGAGCCTTGGGGCACACCGGATGGATTGCTCCAGGTGTCGGAAAGCTCATAATTAAAACGAACCTGATAGGTGCGGGATATAAGGAAGCCACGGAAAGAATGTAATTGCTTGTTTTTTTGGATAAAAGTTTAAACATGTAACGTTCAACTAAAATGTTTATTGATGTAAAATAAAGATTTTTAAAAATTACAAATATGTGTGGTATGTTCTAGGAATTGCTAGCCATGTGAATTAACAACCCAAACTAAAACAATAGAAGGTGTGAAAGGTTATAAAGAACAATGCTCTAGACACGTAGGGGTCATTTTGATATCTAAAATGCCTAACCAAGACAAAACAAGATCTATATGTAGCTGTAGCAGGGGCCATAGACACACAATAAAACCTCTGTGAATGGATAACTTCTGTAGAGAGTTGTAAGTGTATAAAAGTACGCTGTGACAAGAGCAATGAGCGTCCTGGTTTTTGTGGGTGTTACAGCGGACCCCCCCGGATACATCAACCACTGGACAAGTTTCATGGTGTACTTTGTTCAGAAGAATTTCGTTTCATTAATTTAGACAGGATAACTTTATTACATGAGGCTCAAAATGCCATATGCCAAGGCATTAAACATATGCTGAATAATGTTAGCAACAGAGTTTCGCCCAGTGACTACGTGCAGGTGCATCTACATTCATCACTTTTTCACAACTCCTTGTTTTCTGGTAAATTAAATACTGAATTGCTAATTGCTGATGATTTCTTAGACCAGGTTGCTAAACTCCTTCAAAGTCACAGAGAAATACAGGTGTGTGATTTATTCCGTGCTGTTGTAATTGTAATAAGAAACAAGGGTGGTGAGGCCCGTAGGGTGTTAAAATCTATACTGTTTAGCTAGATTTTGCAGAAAAAAGGATGTATTTAATAGATTTGAATAACACAGGCAATAACCTGTGTTTTGCCGGTAGTCTTACAGCACTTATGTTGCCGGTAAAACTCACAGATGCTGTGCTGTAAAGCTACATAATGATTTGGGGTGGTCAGTACATAAAAAAGTCATGCTCGATGATTGTAGCAACAATTGAACAATATAGATAAAAATATAAATAAAAGAGTTGTGTTTTATACAAACTCGTGGTGTTGCTTTAAAACAGGGGTGCCCAATACATCGATCGCGATCAACCGGTAGATCGGGAAGGCAACTCAATTCAATTGCGGAGCCCATCCTGCGGAGACTCATGTTGCTGTCCCGATCTACCGGGCCGATTAGTCTTCCTCTCCCCGACGTCCCCCATCGCTGCCCCAAGCTCTCCCTGCAGAAGCGTCGGACTGACCAGCATTCCTCTCCCCAATGTCAATTCTGACGTCGGAGAGGAAGTTCTGGGCCAGCCAATCGCTGCCTGGCTGGCCCAGAACTTCCTCTACGATGTCAGAATTGACGTCGGGGAGCGGAATGCTGGTCAGCACAATGCTTCTGTAGAGAGAGCTTGGGGTGGCTGTGGCTTGGGGGCCTATTCCCCATGGTGGTGGTGGCAAACTTAGTGGCTTGGGGACCTGTTTCCGATGGCAGCGGCAGCAAACCTAGTGGCTTAGGGGAGGGCAGGGAGAAAGAAAGAAAGGTGGCAGGGAGACAAAGAATGAAAACAGAAAGAAAGTGGGAACAGGGAGCCAGAAAGAAAGGGGGGCATGGAGAGAGAGAGTTAGAAAGGGAGACAGAAAGAAAGAAGAGGGCTGGATCATTTAGTCCTCCCTAGATGTCTGGCACTGATTTTGTACGTCACCTAATGTAAGGACTCCTGTGTATATGTAACAGAATGAAAGATTAAGTTCTTACCTGGATAATCTTACAGCCCATCCTGTGCATTCTGCAATTCCCCTGCTTTCTGCCTCTGACGACTCTATGGTACGGAACTGGAGTTCTTCTATCAGTTGGATGAAAATGTATGATTAACTTACTAAAAGTAGTACTGAGTTATTGAGCTTTAGAGTTCCTTATGTGTTAGTGTTAGTGCTAGTTGCAAACAATAGGTTGGTTCATTGATACACTGTTGCAAGTTCATGTTGCTAAATGTTCTTTTTCATGAATTACAGAGCAGAACAGAACTGTATGTTATTTCCAGGGAAGTTCTCTGTGCCCCTTCTCTTTTCCCCTGATAAAGTGGAGCTTGATTGCTTTGCTTTGGTACAAACTGAACAGGAAGCTATGCTCCACTGGTGAAGGAGGAGGTGCTGAAAGATGTGATTGACATCCTTATGTGGTTCGCGAGCATGGATTGATCACCTAATGTATTGACACCTGTGTATAATAACAGAAACAAGATTATCTGGTTAAGAACTTTCAATAATCCAATTGTGATGTTATAAAAGTGTGCATTAAGCTGTGCAGACTGGCCTCATTCAGATACGTCAAGTGTGTGCTATTAGATGTAAAATATTAAATCTCATTTTCACTACAGCAGAAACTTGATCCTTGATGTGAAGATGATGATTAATTTCTATCCCTAAATATTTAAACATACTTTCCATCTTAATAGTTTGCCCTGATAACATAGGGGCTGTACAGATCTATAACCACAAATCCAACATTCAGTTGTTTTATCAACATTTAAAGCTAAGTTCATTCTTAACCAATTGGGTATGTCATCCAGGCATCTTTGAAGTGACCTTAACCCTTTATTTGGCAGATAGTGAAAACGGCTGCCTTATGTAGCTTGATGTTGAATGAGAGCAACAGTGCCAAGTAACAAGCAATTGAAGATGCAGATCTCCAATAAGAAACACATGTTGCTTCTGAGCAACAATGGCAAATAAAGGGTTAAAGACTATATTTTATCAACAAGTAATGGGTCATCCTCATTGGTGCATTTGGCATATCTTTGGAGTTACTAACAGAGATGAGCAATGTGGCTTATTTAATATAAAAACAAGCTGATATACTGGCTGTATTGAACTATAACAGTATTTTGTGACTTTTGTATACTCATTTGAAGATATTTTTGTACTTTTAATTTGCAGAAAAACTGATTGCTTATCAACGAGAATTTCATGCTTTGAAAGAACGTCTTCGCATAGCTGAACATAGAACTTTGCAGCGTTCTTCAGAGTTAAATACAATATTGGAACAGTTCAGACGTGCAGTAGTGGAAACTAATGGAAGCAAAGGTGCACTAAACAATTTTTCAGGTAAGAGCTGATGTTAATTTATGTTTTTAGTAACTATTACCCTGTTTAACTGAATAAATACTTCTTAGACTTGACCTCAGATGTCTATAATAGTCCTAACATTAAAAGTGCTTCGTCACTTTAAGATTTTAGAAAGTTCGCAATAGCCCACACCGCGCATATGGGAGTGCCTTCCTGCCCAACGCAGGTTGCGCATCTCGGTTTTTTTTGTTTCCGCGGAGCTAAGAAGACACGGTTTAACGATCGTTAAACTTTTCTTGCCTTCCTGCTCTCGTGGCTTTCTGACTTTTTAGTCAGTTCCTTTTTTTCTTTTCTTTAGTGTTGCTTTCTTGTCTTTTTTTTTAAAAAAGGGACAGCAATGTTAGAAATTAGTTTTGTTGGCTCGTCTTCAGGTTTGACTCGGTGGGGCCTATTTGTTCACCTCAGCCTCTGTCTTCAATTTCGCTGGGGTGCTGTTTCCATCCATGTCAGGCTGCTGACTGAGTTTTTTCAAGCGACGTTGTGTTCGATCTTCTTTGGATTTTTTGGGGCTCGTATGCTGTCTTGAGTTTTGTTGCTAAAAAAATTAATTAAAGAAGAGGGGTCTTCACACTTTTCTTTTCTTCAACAATGGACTTCATGTCGTCCTGGAGTCGACACCGTCTTGGGAGTTCCCTGCATCAGATGTGTGGGGCTGAACTTTTGACACCGCAGGATCCAGTGACGTTAACTCCGGTGTCACAATTTCCTTGGACTTTTTTCAACAACGACTAATAGATGTCACTACTACCAACTCTGGTGCTGATTCAGGCGACACCGCATATGTTGACACCGGCAGTAACATCTGACCTGCCTACAGTGTCACACATGCTGTTTCTGAGTAAGTGGGCTAGGAAGCCTTCTCTTACTCTGTTTGGGACTCAGGTTAAACTGGCATTGAGTCAAGTCATGCCGACCTCGAAGAAGTCCCTTAAGCACCCGGTCCTGATCTTTAGGAGTGGCTCGACATTGGCCTCATCCTTATGGGACTGGAGCACGACACCGTTGGTCCCGGTGCTCGAAGAAATTCTTTAAATGCCTGGTCCTGACCTTGAGGAGTGGCTCATCGGCCTCATTCTCATGGGATCGGAGTGCGACACCAATGGTACCTGTAACGGTACCGGTGTTTTCCCTTAAGTACAAACCACTGGGACTCAGCTCAAAGTTCATGTCATTCTAACTTCGATGAAGTCCCATAAGCGCCCAGTCCCAGTCTTGACGAGGGATTCGACATCGGCCTCATCTTCACGGGTCTGGAGCGTGACACCGATGGTACCAGCAAAAAAAAGCTAACGGTACCGGTGCTCTCCCTTAAGCGAAACATTGATAATTTTCTATGGGAGGAACTGGGTGTTTTTTCAAATGTTGATACTGACACAGTCTGTATCCGTGTCGACTCCACTTCTCTCGGTGCCGGTCCAGTCTGAGCCAGTCACGGCATCGCCCACAATCTCGGGATTTCAGCACCGATTCTCCGGCACTGTCCTCATTCCATCTGTTTTTCTGACTCGGTTGGAAATTATGAGCAGAATCCATTCTTTACTGCAGATGATGTGATTCTTCAGATTTAGCTTCACCAGAGCATTCTCTTTTTGCTGCTGTTGTCCTTCTGAGCAGTCTTCTTTTTCGAAACTCCTCTGTCAGAATTTTCTCAGTTGTTGTCATCTGCAGCACTGCCTCTTCAGACTTTAAATACAGTAAAAAGTTTTTAGAGGTTTTGGATTATGAATGACCGCCAAAGTGAAATATTGAAGTTTTTACTTCCTCCCTTTTTGAGGGAGACTTTCTACATGGATCTAGTCTCTGTTTTTTTCTGCTTGAAATTTCAATAGAGTGGTTCCTATTTCTGTGTTTGATACGCCTCAACTTCTTCATGAGTCTCTAGTGGTAGAGTCGACTTTGAAGAAGTCTTCAGGCACTAGTGTCTATCTATCTGTACCTGCTCCTTCTCAATCTAGGAAGTAAAGGCAACATTCACGTCAGTGCATCAGGCTGCTTAATAAAAGCTTTTCAGTCTTTTTGATGTGGTCCTCAGGAGCATAGCCTCAACTTGAAACTAAGACTTTCTTTTGGGTTTTGATATGGAAGGAGAGCTGACATTGCTGCTGTACACTAAATTAATATTGTCCACAGCATCGTCTACCGCTGCTTGACTCTTCCCTCTCAGTAATAAGTAGAAATAATGAACATTGTCTTTTTCTGGGTGGCGGGAACTAACAAGGGTGGAGAGCCTATCAGTTAGTCTTCCTGTCTCTACAGTTACTCCTTGGTTTCACTGCAATACAGGATCAACCAGGTGTATTTGTTCTTCACTGGCCTTCCACTGTTCCACTAATATTAGAGGATGTCTGCTTGAGAGCATCCAGACTATGCCAGAGTCTCCTACATCCCTTTGTACTTCATGTCAGAGGTTTTTGAGTGGCTGTAGGGGAGGAGCAGGCCGCTCAACACTTTTTAGGATATTTTTTCTTCTAGTTTCGATCGCAGCATTTTCTTTTTTGCTCGATCGGGAGGGTATTTGTTCGTATAGTGCACTTGTGAATTTTTTCCTCAGATTGCCCTCTTTTTATTTCTGTAGCCCTTTGGCCTTTTGGCCGCTGTTTGGTTGTTAATATCCCTGAGTTCTCAGGGAGTTTTCTTCTTCCCAATTGCTTGGTTTTCAACACCTTTCGGTTACACTGTTGTTTTAGCACCCAGGTACATTCTTTTCAACCTTCTTTGGGTTTCAAGGAAGCCTGTACTTCTATGTCATTCCTTCTGGTTTCCGCATGTGCTTGCGCTTTTCAGTCACTTAGCACAGTTTACACTACCAGGCCCTTCTTACGACTTATCATCTTTTTCAATATCTACTGGGAGTGCTTGAGTTTTGTGGCATCGACACTCCGTTCTTATAGTCTTCAGGTTTTCTTTTCCTGTACGACTACTATTTTTCAGTTTAGTTAGTGACCCTAATGAAGTTTTCAAGCTTTAGCCTCTACTCTACTGAGAGCATTTCTTCTGGTTTGTCTACTTGCTCTCCTTTGCCTCTGTATACACATGTTTCAAAATTAAACATTTTCTGCAAGGCACTTGAAGGTTTTCTGAGGCCACATGGTTTCCATATCATATGGACCACTACAAGCAAGACTCCATCTTCGTATTTCTCAGTGGACCTTTGCTCCTTAGCAACAGTGTATTTTTCTACCATCCTCTATTCAGCAGTTGCTTCAATGCTGTATGACCTCCTTAGTACACTTCGGAGGTCTCTTTTTGCACTTTCCTCCTCTTCAACGGATGATGTCCAAAACCCATCGCCTTGTACCTGGGAAGCGTAATTGGATATCCTTTTAAATCATTTGTAGTCCATCAAGAAGCACACCTTTTCATATCAACTTATTGTGTTCACCCTTGTCTGTCTGCCTGTTTACTCCCTCGAAGAAGTGCAACAAGTTCGTCAAGCAAGATCTCCCCTTGCTGAAGCCATGCTGGCTGGTCCTCATCAGATTGTGTCCGTCAAGGTGATCAATGTTGCAGTCCTTTATCAGCGCCTCTACCATCTTTCCCGGTACCGAGGTCAGACTCACTAGTCTGTAGTCAGCACAGACCCACTTGACATTCCTCTCAATGCACACTCCCTGATTCACCTACCAGAGACTCTGATAAAGATATTTCCAACCATTCAGATGAGGATTTGCCAACATAGCAGAAGAATCCTATGATATACCTTCTGATTCTTTTCCTTCACCTCCATGACACAAGTCTCCACCAGAAAGTATATCTTTTACCGGTTTTATCAGACTTTGCCCTTCAAAATGGAAACGGAGGAGGAATCTCACTCAAAGCTTTTCGAGAACTTTAACTGTGAAGCACCATCAAACGAATGCATTAAAGTACCTTTACTTAGGATAATGAAGGATACTTTATTTAAGAACTGGGAGAGCCTTCCTCTCAATCCAAGGTGATTGGCTTTGCTCTCTAGATTTTCACAGCCACCCTCCAGCCGCAGCGGGTCTGAGTGGCATGTGACAGGTTTTATCGTGCACCTGTAGAGGTTGCATAGATTTTTAGGTGACTACTGAGTACTGGTGTTTAACCATTAAGACACCACACACCATCTGAAACTGATATGAATTATGCTTTATTACAACTCGGTTCAAAAAGGTAGCTGGCTTTTCCAAGCTTCAAAAGAAAGTCCAAAAAGAACAATTCAAAAGACAATTCCAAAAGACAAAAATCAAGATATAGTTCATAGTGTCAGAATGCTCCGAATCAAAAGAAATTTCAGCATCATTACATACTTGTAACCACAAAAAAAAACCAACGTAGTCCTCTATTGCTTGTTGGTCAGTATTTGCTTACTCTGAATTACCTTTTATAAGTTCATGGTTTGTGGCAGTTCCCCTGCTGCCTGACCTTCAGCCCTGGCTTCTCCTTGGCCATGTGGCTTGGATACTTCCTCTGTCTGGGACGCTCTCTCCTGCATGTCCTAGGACACCTCCTTTCTAGCAGTGTAGCTTAGCGTTTCATAGGCAGTGCCCCGCCCCCAACCACCAGGTGAAGGAGCTCCACACAGCACCCTACAGCTGCCTTTTTCCTGATTAAAACATTTAGGCCCAGATTCTCAAAACTTTAACGCTGTCGCTTATCTGTTTTCCAGCGGTTTAGCCTGTACTCAGTTTAGAGATGGATTATCAAAAAGGATTATCTCCGGCTTTAGCGAGGTTTCTAGCGGTCTCAGACACTGACGTGCAAATGGGCTCTTCAACATTGAAATGAGCCCTCTGGTGGATTATTGCCGAGCCATTTTCAAAAATCGGCGTTGGCCTTTGGCGACTAAAAAAAGCGACTGGTCCAGGGGTGCCTGTTAGTGTTAAAACGACGCAGCAGCAGCTCCGATGAGAGTGTACAGGTCCCTCTCGCTCTTCTGTTGAGGTAAGGGTGAGGGGGGTCACTTGTCAAGTCATGGCAGGTAGTTTGTTCTGCAGGAGAGAGTGGGCATCTCTCCTGCTGCAGGAGGGTTAGGGGTGTTGTGATGCAGCTGTTGCTGTGTTTTTGTTTGGTTGTTTGTTTTTTTTACGGCAATGTTAACAGCATTTTTTCTGCTCATGTGCCTAGCAAATTAGGAAATCTTCGCTGCTGTCCGCTGACCTCATTTGCATTCGTGATTTTTTTAAGAATGTCTTGGATTTTTGGATTCGGTATCTAAACGGCTACATTAGCAGACTATCGCTTTTTAAAAAATTATTATTATTTATTCATGCATTTTCTAACAAAATTCACAAGAATCCATTTGTTACAGAAACTCAGTATGGAAAAAAAAAGATTACGAGAAACAAATTTATAAACAAGTAATAGAGTATAAACTTTTATCTCTTACTTAGCCCTCAATTATCTGCTTAAGCAACAGTGTAAAAGTAAAGTGGTAAAGGCTTAACGTGTTACATATTCGACCAAAAACTTCTTAAAGCTGCCCTCATACTTAAATTATTTTCTTAATGGCCAAAAAACTTTGAAGTTGCCCTGGAGCAAAAAAATCATATTTGATCCCAGTATATCTTATCAGGCATTTGCAAGGGTAACTTAGAAGAAATGTGACTCCCATTTTTTTTTACTTCTTCCCTCATAATGAGGAATAGCTTCCTATGATCTTGGGTTGACTTAGTCACATCAGGGAAAATCCATATTCTCTAGCCAAAGAATAGATTTTGAGAATGACAAAAAAACATACGCATTACCGCATTAAGATCTTGTTCAAATATAAAAGAAATTAACATCATAGCACGAAACTCAATTTCTTCTTGGGAATTTTCCAAAATGCCTGTTATATTATTTAAATCAATTTGTTGGGCTCTTTGATTTCCTCAGATGAAATTTCAGATTTTTTTTGAGGAAGGTAATATATTCTATTGATTGTCGGAATAGAATCTGTGGTAAACTTCCGTTTTTCAATCAAATATTTTTTAAACATATCAATAGGAGTAATCAATGCAGATTTAGGAAAATTTATTATCCGCAAATTAAGCCTTCAAGTTGTTCAATCTTTTTCTGAAGTAAGTCTGTCCTTTACAAATGTCTCTGAAAGGTTTTTTTTGTTGTTGTTTTGTTTTAAATATGTTGGTTTTTCAATTGAAAATGTTATGGCTGATGGTCTAGTCTGGCTTTGTGCTAGCTCTAGGAGCTGTGGGTCTAAGGTTTTGTATTGAGGCAATTTCTTTATTAATTTGTTCAAACTTAGTGTTAGTTTTTAATTGAATATGTTGAACAGATGCTGACAAATCATCAATTTTACTCACAATGATTGAGATATCTCCTGCAGACTTAGTCGCTGCAACTTTGAGCTTCTGAAGCACTCTTCAAATATTATCTAAAGTCGCCTTAGAAAAGCGGGATTCCACCGCTCCTTGAAGAGATGTTGACTTGACGTCCTGGTCGACGTGAGACCGCTCACTGTGCGAGGATGTTGGGCTCATCTGGTCCTCCGCACTCGTGCTCCCTTTGTCGCTGGAATAGGTGACAGTCAGGCTGGTTAAAGATCAGGGGGTTAAAGATATTTCAAGCCCAATGATTTTGGTGGCTCCTTCCACTAGAGTTACTGTTGGGATTTCCCTCTCTGTATTGGCTGGTGAGCTGGTCAAGAATCAGTTCATCAAGGCTTATCTGGGTGTGGAGTGGTCTAACCGAAGAAAGCCCTTGCGCTTGGTATGAGGCATTGCTGATTTTCCAGCAAAAAGGTAAAGTCACCGCAGAAACTTGCAAGTAAAGACGGAGCACAAATTCTGGCTGCTACCATGCTGCCGCCATCTTGTTTCTCATTAGATCGTCACTTTTTAATGAAGTTTTTGAAAATCCCGCTCTTACTTTCGGTTCAGGGTGTATTGCACTACAGACCCATCTGCTCTCTTGGTGTTTTTGGAGAAAATAATACAAGTTTCAGGATTTTCTGCTTTTACCAGAGGTAGAATGTCTCTAACAGCCTCAACAGGCCCTGCTGTCTTAGGGACATTCTTAGCAGGCATACCCTGCATATTATAAGATCTTAAGGAGGCCTACACTTTTTGCCCCCTCATGTCATCACAAAATGCCTAATGGTAGTGGCAGCAGCCCTTCACACATGGGGGTTTCGTGTATTTCTCTACTTAGACTACTGGTTGATCAAGGCTTCATCGTAACAATCTGCTCAGTGTGCCATTAACTCAACAGTTCGTCTCCTGGAGCTGCTTGGGTTTGCCATCAGCTACCAAAAGTCACATATATACTCTTTCTCAGGCACTGGAGTTTATATGCGCTGTCTTGGATACTACACTGGGTTGAGCTTTTCTACCGAAGCAGGGAGTCGACAATCTCATTCACCTGTGTCGAGCAGTCTCCACTTTTCAATGCACTTTTGCACTCCAGATATTATAAGAACATAAGAAATGCCCTCACCGGATCAGACCGAGGTCCATCTAGTCCGGCGATCCGCACAAGCGGCGGCCCATTTAGGTACTCCTTTTTGGAGACCCGGATTTACCGTATCCCTCGATATGATATGCAAGAAGGTGTGCATCCAACTTGCGCTTAAATCCCAGAACAGTAGTCTCCTCCACAACCTCCTCCGGGAGTGCATTCCAAGCACCCACCACTCGCTGTGTGAAACAGAATTTCCTGACATTTGTCCTAAACCTGCTGCCACTCAGTTTCAGGCTATGTCCTCTTGTCCGTGTCACATCAGAATATTTCAGTAATGCTGCTTCATGGTCTATTTTATCAAATCCTTTTAATATTTTAAAAGCCTCTATCAAATCCCCTCTCAGTCTTCTCTTCTCAAGGGTAAACAGTCCCAGCTTCCTGAGTCGATCTTTGTAGCTCAAATGTTCCATTCCTTTGATAAGTTTCGTGGCTCGCCTCTGCACTCTCTCCAACAGAGTTATATCCTTTTTAAGGTATGGAGACCAGTGTTGGACACAGTATTCTAAGTGCGGTCGGACCATTGTTCTATAAAGTGGCATTATGACATCTTCCATTCTGCTCGTAATCCCCTTCTTAATTATGCCCAACATCCTGTTTGCTTTTTTCGCCGCCGCCGCACATTGTGCCGATGGTTTTAGGGTACTGTCAATCAGTACCCCCAAATCCCTTTCCTGATCGCATTTTGCTAACTTCACCCCCGTCATCCTGTACTCATGTTCCTTGTTTTTCTTTCCTAGATGCATCACCTTGCATTTGTTTATGTTAAAATTCATCTGCCATTTTATCGCCCACTTTTCCAGCTGGTTCAGATCTTTCTGGAGGTCCTCGCAGTCCCTTAGAGAGCCAACCGCCCGACATAGTTTTGTATCATCTGCAAACTTTATTACATTGCATGTTGTTTCATCTTCCAGGTCGTTTATAAAAATATTGAACAAGATAGGCCCAAGAACCGAGCCCTGGGGCACGCCGCTAGTCACTTTCTCCCAGTCCGAGAATTTCCCATTTATGCTAACCCTTTGCCTTCTGTTTTCAAGCCATTTGCCGATCCATCTGTGTACTTCTCCTCCTATTCCATGGCTTAGTATTTTCTTCATAAGCCTTGCATGAGGGACTTTGTTAAACGCTTTCTGAAAGTCCAAGTAAATTATATCCACTGGTTCTCCACTATCCATTTGTTTGTTCACTTTCTCAAAGAATTGTAGTAAATTTGTCAAACATGATTTCCCTTTCCTGAAGCCGTGTTGACTAGCCCTTATTAGATTGTGGTCTTCCAAGTGTTGTACAATGTTCTCTTTGATTAGTGTTTCAATTATTTTCCCTGGAACCGATGTGAGGCTCACAGGTCAGTAGTTTCCTGGATCCCCTCTTGATCCTTTTTTGAAAATTGGGATGACATTTGCTATCCTCTCAGTCACTTGGTGTTGACGGTACATGTCACTCTGTTGGCATGTCTTCAGCTTACTAGACTACTGCAATATTATCTACTTGAGCTCCACAAAAAAAACCATCAGGAGACTCAAAATGATCCAAAACACCGCGGTCCGCCTCATTCGGCCTGAAAAAATGGGAACACGTCTCCCCTTTCTACCACAAACTCCACTGGCTACCACTGGAATCCAGAGTCCTATTCAAATTCGCCTGCTTTTGCTATAAAACAGTGTTTGGTTTATCCCCAAGCTACATCATCCCTCACTTCCTCCTGAACCACATCATCAAGAACACCCGCAGAATTCAACTTTATGCCTACCCCTCCCTAAAACTATGTCACTCTAAAAAATTCCTTGACAAAACCTTCGCCTTCCAAGCTGCCAAGCTAAACCCATGGCTAACCCAAATGGCCCTCAAGGCCCCCAACTACCTCGGCTTTAGAAAAATGCTCAAAACCCACCTCTTCCAAGACCAGGATCCTTAATGCCCCTTCCTAACTAAATAAACCTCCCCCCCTCACCACCTCCCCCTTCCCCCCCTGGCAACTCTGATCAAGTTGGTCTTGAACCGCTGTCACTCTGTTTTAATTGATGTGAACCACTTGTAACTCTATTTAATTGATGTGAACCGCCTAGAACTCTTCGGGGTATGGCGGTATACAAAAATAAAGTTATTATTATTATTAAATAGTCCCACAATGGACCTTGTTGACCCAATGTCTCAAACCATGGGACATCTGTCTGCTCTAATCCTAGTCTCCTCAGACATCCATCACTTTCCAATGGTGGATGGTTCCTCAAAATCTCACTTGAGGTCTTCAGCCCCCTTCCATCAAAAGCTCCTAACAGATGCTTCAATGTTAGGGTAGCCTGCTCATCTGAATGGCCTCCACATTCAAGGAGTATGGTCTCACCACTAACAAACTCCATTTCTATCTTTTAGAACTCTGAGCGATTGGCAACGTTCTCATAACTATTCCAGAAGTACTGTCTCCACCAGAGACAATTAAGTTGCCGTGTTCTGTCTAAAAAAACAAAGAGACATAGAATGTCACCCCCTTTTGCTTAGAAACAATTGAGATTTGGAATGGGGCAACTGCTCGTTGCATACTTTGTCAGAGCAGTTTACCTAGTGGGGAAGTCGAATGCCTTGGCAGACAAATTGAGCAGAGTTATTCAGCCTCATGAATGGTCTCTCAACACAACCATCTTAGATCAGATTTTCTCCAAATGGAGAACACCAGACAAATTTCTTCCCTTCCCCCACAACAAAACTTCCACAATTTTACTACAGACTTTGTACCTCCAATCACATTGTGTCAGATACCTTTCTCATTCATTGGGAGGAATAAATTCCATTGTACATTCCCTATGCTATCTCTCATCAAAAAACTCTATTCAACCTTTGCCAGGATTGAGGCACCATGGTACTCGGAGTACCACATTGGCCATGCCAGATTTGGTTTCCACTTCTCCTAGAGCTCTCGACTAAGAAATCATGCAAGTTGCAATCATTTACAACACTGCTGACGTAGAATTAGGGATTCTTCCTTCACCTCAACCCCCATTTGTTAGTAACATCCATAGTAACATAGTAGATGACGGCAGATAAAGACCCGAATGGGCAGTCTGTCCAACCTGATTCAATTTAAAATTTTTTAATTTTTCTTCTTGGCTATTTCTGGGCAAGAATCCAAAGCTCTACCCAGTACTGTGCTTGGGTTCCAACTGCCAAAATCTCTGTTAAAACCTACTCCAGCCCATCTACATCCTCCCGGCCATTGAAGCCCTCTCCAGCCCATCCTCCCCCAAACAGCCATATAAAGACACAGACCGTGCAAGTCTGTCCAGTACTAGCCTTAGTTCAATATTTAATACTAGTGTTAAAGCCCGTTACATTAACGGGTGCTAGAAAGCAGCCCCCTTTCCCTCTCCCCCTCCCTGACTGTCTCTCTGTGGGCCCCTAGTATTTAAGCCCATTACATTAACGGGTGCTAGAATCTATGTCTGTCTGTCTTTCTTTATTTCTGTCTCTCCCTCCCACTGTTTTTCTTTCTGTCTGTCTCTCCCTGGCCCCCTTTGTCTCTGTCTTTCTGTGTCTCTCCCTGCCCCTGTATCTTTCTTCTTTTCTTTCTGTCTCCCTCCCTCCCACTGTCTGTCTTTCCTTCTATCCCTCCCCCTCCATTTTTCTGTGCAGCAGCAGCAGTATTTTCCTCCCCCCACCCCACTTCCCTGTGCAGCCGCACCAGCATTTCCCTTCCCCCCACTTCCCTGTATAGCAGCCGCACCAGCATTCCCTCCCCCTCCATTTCCCTTCCTCCACACCACTTCCCTGTGCAGCAGCAGCATTTTCCCCACCACCCCTTTCCCTTCCCGCGGTCTGGCTGGCTCCCTTAGTCCCTTGCCGCCCCCCCCCTTCCCTTCCCTTCCCATGGTCCCGACAAACCTGCCGACTGAAGCAGCGCAGCACTCTACACACGCTGCTTCGGGACCTTCTACTGCTCTGATTTACTCTGGCACATCCCTGATGACATCATCAGAGATGCAGTAGAGCAAATCAGGGCAGTAGAAGACCCCAAAGCAGCATGTGTAGAGTGCTTTGGACACTGCTGGAGTGGGCAGGTTTGTCGGGACCACAGGAAGGGAAGGGGGGCGGCAAGGGACTAAGTCAGTCAGACTAAGTCAGTCAGACGGCAGGAAGGGATGGGAAGGTCTGGGAAAGAAGCTGAAGCAGATAGGAGCACAGGTGGTGTTCTCATCGATCCTCCCAGTAAGAAACAAAGGCAGAGCTAGAGAAGAGCTGATCCAATGGACTAACGACTGGCTCTGCGAATGGTGCATAGAAATGAACTTTGGATTCCTAGACCACGGTGAGACACTCCAGGGACTACAGGGACCAGACGGACTCCACCTAACCAGGAGAGGTAAGAATGTATTCGGACATCGCCTGGCCCACCTACTCCGCAGGGCTTTAAACTAGGTATGTTGGGGGAGGGTACATACTTGTATCCCAGAGCAGTAAGAAACCACCCTGAGGAGGCGAGTCACACCCACACTTCTAAGTCTAAGGTAAGTACCCATGCTATCCACGATAATTTAAAAGGAATTATCAATAAAAATTTAGGAGTCACTCTAACCCAAAAGGGAAACTCTTCACAGATATGGAGGGCTATGTACGTCAATGCACACAGCTTGGGCAATAAAATTCTAGAATTAGAGACTGAGATAATAAACGCTGACCTAGACGTGGTAGCAATATCAGAAACCTGGTTCATGGACTCGCATGGGTGGGATATGGTTATACCAGGCTACAACCTACTACGTCGCGACAGAGAGGGCAAGTTAGGGGGAGGGGTAGCACTATACACTAAGGATAACATCAAAACTACCAGAATTACAGATATTAGATACACTGGGGAATCCCTCTGGGTGAATCTGGCCAGAGGAAATGAAAAATGCCTATACCTTGGGGTAATATACAGACCTCCAAGACAACACGAAGACAAAGACATAGAACTAATTGAAGACATAGAGAACATCACTCTACGGGGAGACACAGTGCTGTTAGGGGACTTCAATATGCCCGATGCAGATTGGAACACACTCTCCGCGACTACGTGTGGCAGCAAAAGAATTTTGAATTCCATAAAGGGTGCACGACTCAAGCAAATGATACTAGAGCCCACCAGGGACCAGACGATACTAGACCTGGTACTCACCAACGGAGACAGCGTCACGGATGTCTCAGTTGGAGATACACTGGCCTCCAGCGACCATAATATGGTATGGCTTAACCTCAAGAAAGGTTTCTCAAGGTCAAACACAGCAACGAGGGTTCTCAACTTTAGAGGCACAGACTTCGACCGCATGGGAATTTTTGTCCATCAGGAGTTACAAAAACAAGCACAACCTAACAATGTGGAGCATATGTGGTTGACTCTGAAGTCCACCCTACACGAAGCAACAAACTGCCACATAAGAACAGTAAGTAAGCGCAGGAGGAACAAAAGACCCCAATGGTTCAGTGCAGAAATTTCGGACCTCGTTAAAAAGAAAAAAGAAGCATTTATCACCTACAAACATTTAGGAAAACAAGAGGCGGAAAAAGACTATCTGGACAGGTCAAAAGCTGTCAAAATAGCAGTCAGAGAGGCCAAACTCAGAATGGAAGAAGATCTAGCACGGAACATTAAGAAAGGCGATAAATCCTTCTTCAGCTATATTAGTCACAGGAAAAGAAACAAAGATGGGATAGAATACCTGAAGAAATCGGACGGTAACCTTGTAGAATCAGATTCTGCCAAGGCAGAATTACTAAACGAATACTTCTGCTCAGTCTTCACCTGTGAAGCGCCGGGAGCTGGTCCACAGATTCAGATGGGAGACAGCCAGAAGGACCCGTTTCAAGACTTCGAGTTTACGCCCAGTAGCGTCTACTACGAACTATCAAGACTCAAAGTAAACAAAGCCATGGGACCGGACAACCTACATCCCAGAGTGCTCAGGGAATTGAGAGAAGTCCTGGCAGAACCACTATCTGTCTTTTCAATCTTTCCCTACGCACAGGAAGAGTCCCCTTGGACTGGAAAACCGCCAACGTTATCCCACTCCACAAAAAGGGCTGCAGGACAGAGACGGCAAACTACAGACCGGTGAGTCTCACGTCTATAGTGTGCAAGCTCATGGAAACACTGATTAAACGAAATATTGACACAATCCTAGACGAGGAAAACCTACGTGATCCCCACCAGCACGGATTCACCCAGGGCAGATCCTGCCAATCTAACCTAATCAGCTTTTTTGACTGGGTTACTAGACAACTTGATGCCGGAGAGTCATTGGATGTAGTATATTTAGACTTCAGTAAAGCTTTTGATAGCGTCCCACACTGAAGGTTATTGAACAAGCTGAAGTCGATAGGATTAGGGGACACTCTAACTACATGGGTTGAGGATTGGCTGAGTGGTAGACTTCAGAGGGTGGTGGTAAACGGTACCCCATCCAAAACGTCAGGCGTGATCAGTGGAGTGCTGCAGGGGTCTGTCTTGGGCCCGATTCTATTCAACTTATTCATAAGAGATATGACCCAAGGACTTAGAGGAAGGGTATCACTGTTTGCTGACGACGCCAAACTTTGCAACATAGTAGGTAAAAACATCTTGTCTGATAATATGACGCAGGATCTACTGCTGCTGGAACGGTGGTCAGCAACATGGCAGCTAGGCTTCAATGCTAAAAAGTGTAAGGTAATGCACCTGGGAAAGAGAAACCCACACAGAACTTACATACTAAATGGTGAGACCTTGGCCAGGACCACGACGGAACGTGATCTAGGGGTGATCATTAGTGATGACATGAAGGTTGCAAATCAAGTGGAGAAGGCTTCCTCCAGGGCAAGGCAAGTGATGGGTTGTATCTGTAGAGGTTTTGTCAGCAGGAGACCTGAAGTTGTGATGCCGCTGTACAGGTCCATGGTGAGGCCTCATTTGGAATACTGTGTTCAATTCTGGAGACCACACTACCGGAAAGATGTGCTGAGAATCGAGTCGGTTCAACGTATGGCCACTAGGATGGTCTTGGGGCTCAAGGATCTCACGTATGAAGAAAGACTGAATAAACTACGGCTGTACTCACTTGAGGAACGAAGAGAGAGGGGAGACTTGATTGAAACGTTTAAGTATATCACGGGCCGTATCGAGTCGGAAGAAGATATCTTCTACCTCAAGGGACCCTCGACCACCAGGGGGCATCCGCTGAAAATCAGGGGAGGGAAGTTCCATAGCGACTACAGAAAATACTTCTTCACTGAAAGAGTAGTGGATCATTGGAACAAACTCCCACTGCAGGTGATTGAGGCCAACAGCGTTTCAGATTTTAAGAGAAAATGGGATATTCACATGGGATCCCTAAGGGAGTAAAATCAGGGGGGGGGGGGCGGGTATTTGGAATGGGCAGACTTGGTGGGCTATAGCCCTTTTCTGCCGTCTTTTTCTATGTTTCTATCGTGATGGGAGGGTCAACGGTCAGGACCACGGGAAGGGTGGCGTCAAGGGACTAAGTGAGTCAGTCAGACGGCGGGAAGGGATGAGAGGGTCAGACCACGATGGAAGGGTCAACGGGGGTTCAGGTGCTTCGAGGAGGGGTGCGAGGGGGGATTGCCGACAAAGAAATTACTTACTGTGAATGAGGGGGAGCCAGCAAGACCGCAGGGACCATTTTATGCGCGCAGGGTGCTAGAGTAGATGTCTCTGTCTGTCCTTTTTTTTTTTTAATTTGTCTCTCTCAACTTGGATGCTGTCATTCTTTCTGTCTGTGTCTTTTCCTGGCCCCCTGTCTTTCTTTATTTCTAACTCTATGCTCTTCCCTCAATCCTGCATGCTGCTCCCCCCTGTCCTCCACACTTCCATTCAGTGTCTGTCTCCCTCTCTCTACCCCTTCCATCTACTGTTCACCCTCTGTCTTGCCCCTTCCATTCACTGCCCTTTCTTCTCTTTCCATCCAGTGTCCGCCCTCTCTTTCTCTGTTCCATATGGCCTCTGTCCATCTCCTCCTTCCTTTTCCCTTGGTCTGGCATACCTTCCTCCTTCCCTCCATGCCCTGCCATCTCTTCTTCCCTCCAAGCCATTATCTCCCCCTCTGCTCCCTTTCCTCCTTGAACTACTTCATCGGGCAGCAGCAGCATTCACAATTCATAGCTGTTGCTGGCTTCAGGTCTTTCTCTCTGGCGATCCTGTCTTCATGAAAACAGGAAGTAGGCAGGACCGGCCAGAGAGGAAGGCCTGAAGCCCCAACAGCAGCGAATTGTAAACGCTGCTGCTGCCTGAAGCACCCGAGGCAGACGCTTCTCTCCCCTCCCAGCCCAACCCCCGCTGACTCTGCGACCCTCCCGGCGAGATGACTTTAATAACAAACCTCCCTCCAGCGTTGGCAGCCGCAGCACGTTAAACAGGCTGCTTCCCTGCTTTCTTCTGCCGTTGAGTCTCTCTGTCGCGTCATTGATGACGTAATCAGTGACACGGCAGAGGGACTCAACTGCAGGAGAAAGCCGAGAAGCAGCCTATTTAACGTGCTGCGGCGGCCAACGCTGGAGGGAGTTTGTACCGGTATGTGCAGAAGCGATATGTACCTCCCCCTCCGGCATCCCTCCGGCGCATCCTCCCACGATCCTGAGTCGGCCACAGCGCTCGAGTCTGTTTCTCGCGCTTTGTCTGGCCGCCGCATACGCACTCTGGCCACGGACCTACAGATCACGGAACAGGGATCACAGATCACACAGGTCTGAGTGCGCATGCGTGGCTAGCGTTTTATTATATAGGATTATTTTTTGATTTTAGATCCTCTGTGTTCATCCCACGCTTCTTTGAACTCGGTCACCGTTTTCCTCTCCACCACCTTTATTGGGAGCGCATTCCAGGCATCCACTACCCTCTCCGTAAAGTAGAATTTCCTAACATTGCCCCTGAATCTACCTTCCCTCAACCTCAAATTATGTCCTCTGGTTTTACCATTTTCCTTTCTTTGGAAAATATTTTGTTCTACATTAATACCCTTCAAGTATTTGACTGTCTGAATCATATCTCCCCTGTCCCTCTTTTTCTCTAGGGTATACATATTCAGGGCTTCCAGTCTCTCCTCATACGTCTTCTGGCGCAAGCCTCCTATCATTTGCGTCACCCTCCTATGGACTGCTTCAAGTCTTCTTACGTCCTTCGCCAGATAAGATCTCCAGAACTGAACACAATACTCCAAGTGGGGCCTCACCAATGACCTGTACAGGAGCATCAACACCTTCTTTCTTCTACTGGCTACGCCTCTCTTTATACAGCACAGCAGCCACCGCCTTGTCACACTGTTTTTTCGCCTTTAGGTCTTCGGACACTATCACCCCAAGGTCCTTCTCCCTGTCTGTGCATATCAGCTTCTCACCTCCCAGCATATACGGTTCCTTCCGATTATTAATCCCCAAATGCATTACTCTGCATTTCTTTGCATTGAATTTTAGTTTCCAGGCATTAGACCATTCCTCTAACTTTTGCAGATCCTTTTTCATATTTTCCACTCCTTCTTCAGTGTCTACTCTGTTACAAATCTCGGTATTATCTGCAAAAAGGCACACTTTTCCTTCTAATCCTTCAGCAATGTCATTCACAAACATATTGAACAGGATCGGCCCCAGCACCGAACCCCGAGGGACTCCACTACTCACCTTTCCTTCCTCCGAGCAACTTCCATTAACCACCACCCTCTAGCGTCTGTCCGACAGCCAGTTTCTAACCCAGTTCACCACTTTGGGTTTTCATCAATCAAGTAAATGTTTTCTCCTTCTTGAATGCAGTATCTACAGTCATTGAAACCTCTAGAAAACCTTCCACTCAGCACTGTTATTGCTTCAAATGGCTGAGATTTTCTTCCTGATGTGCAGTGCATTTTCTGGAATCCATCACATGTTCACGTCCATCCATACTAGGATGCATACTAGGCTCACCTTCTCCACCGCTCTAATTCTGGTCTAAAAACCAATTTAGTTTGTGTACATCTCAGTGCTATCAGTGTGTTTCATTCTCCCATAGACTTTATCTGTAGATCCCTTGGTAGCCTATTTTTTGAAAGGCCTGTTTCACACGAAACCACCTATGACGCCTCTACCTGTTGCTTGGGATCTTAATGTGGTACTTTCTGCTCTTATGAAATCTCTCTATGATCTGCTTACATATTGCTACCTCAAAACTTCTCAGTTGGAAAGTCATTTTCCTCATTGCCCTCATGTCTGCACACCATATGAGTGAACTTCAGGCTGTTGTGTCAGATCCTCCCTACATAAGATTCTACCATGACAAGAATAGTGCTTCAAACTCATCCAAAATACCTACCTCAACCAAGCCATAGTTAAGTCTGTTTTCTTTCCAAAACAACGTCCACATCCTGGGGAAGCAGCTCTTCATGCCTTGGACTGCAAACATGCTCTGGCATACTACCTGGACCAGACTAAATCTCAGAGGATCTGCCCAACTCATTGTGGCTTTTGACCCTAACGGATTCAGAGTGCTATTACAGTTTGCTAGTCAACTGAAGATAGTTCTTTTTGTATCTCCTTCATGCATACTGAGGCCGGGCCAATGCTACAGAGCTATGTAACAGCCCACAATGCCTTAGTAGCTTATTTCTGCTGTGCATCTGTTGAGGATATCTTCAAAGTGGCTATTTGGTCCTCTGTCTATAACTTTACTTCTCGCTTCTGTTTAGAACAAAACTCCATAAAAGACAGTTGATTAGGACAAGAGGTTTTGCAGAATCTTTTCATTTCCTCAGCACCAACTTTGCCTTCAGCCCTCTTTGACTTTGCCAGGCTTGTGTTTATGTATCCATTATCTTTGTCCAGAGTCATGATCCTGGCATTTTGGGAGTCCCATGTGAGAATATTATGCCTGCTGATCCTAGGAGAAAGCAAAGAGACTTACCTGTAGCAGGTGTTCTCTGAGGACAGCAAACATATTCACAACCCACCCACCTCCCCTAGTTGGCTTCTTACCTTTGCTGCTGACCTGATGGTCCTGCGAGCCAATGTCGGGTGGGAAGACACCAGCACCTGCGTGGTAATGGCACTACTTAAAGATTGAAAGTGACAGCATACTTGGTAGTGTCAGTACCAGGTTCCGTGGATGATGTCGCCCACATGTGAGAATATGCCTGCTGTTCTTAGAGAACATCTGCTATAGAGAATGACACAGTGGCGGGTTACCCGCGGCTAGCCCGCCGAAAAGGGGAAGAAAAAATAGAGGCCTCTGCGGGACGGGGACAAGACCATTCACCGCCCCGTGGAGTGGTGAATGGACTTGTCCCCGCAGTGAGGCAATCAAGGATCCCGCCATCTCCCTCCCTCCTCCTTACCGCCGGTTGAATTTCTGCCGGTCCGCGCGAAAAAAAAGCCTCCTTCCTTTTCTCCTGCTCTTACCGCCATGCTCATGCTGCAGCTACTAAAGCCGACAGGAAGTCTTTCCGACGTCAATTCTGATGTCGGAGAGGACGTTCTGGGCCAGCCAATCGCTGCCTGGCTGGCGCAGAACGTCCTCTTCGACTTCAGAATTGAGTCGCAAAGACTTCCTGTCGGCTTTAGTAGCTGCAGCATGAGCATGGCAGTAAGAGCAGGGGAAAGGGAAGGAGGCTTTTTTTTTTTTTTTGAGCGGCAGGGAGGCAGCAGGCTGGCTTTGGCTAGGGAGGGAGAAAGGTAGGCAGGCAGGATTCGGGAGTGGGGGTGGGACAAAGTGTAGAAGGCAGTGAGAGGGACATAGGAAGGAGGCACTAGGGGCACTAAAGACATGGGAAGGAGGCACTGGGGGCACTAAAGATAGGAAGGGGCACTAAGGACATGGGAAGGAGGCACTGGGGGCACTAAAGACAGGAAGGGGCACTAAGGACCTGGGAAGGAGGCACTGGGGGCACTAAAGACAGGAAGGGGCACTAAGGACATGGGAAGGAGGCACTGGGGCACTAAAGACATGGGGAGGAGGCACTGGGGGCACTAAAGACAGGAAGGGGCACTAAGGACATGGGAAGGAGGCACTGGGGGCACTGAAGACATGGGAAGGAGGCACCGGGGGCACTAAGGACATAGGAAGGAAAGAGGGAGGGAATAGAAAGGGACAATTCTTGGGCCTGAGTGCAGAAAGAAAGAAATGAAAGAAAGGATACACAGACAGAAGGGAACGCAACCAGAGACTCATGAAATCAATCACCAGACAGCAAAGGTAGGAAAAATGATTTTATTTTCAATTTAGTGATCAAAATGTGTCAGTTTTGAGAAGTTCTATTTGCTGTCTATATTTTACACTATATTTGTCTATTTTTCTATAGTTACTGAGGTGACCGAGCTTGCAGAGATGGGGGCGGTAACAGGGTTTTAAAATTTTAGTCCTAGTAGTTTGCCGGTCCACAAAATAATTATTTTATTTCTGCCGGTTCACAGGTGTAAAAAGGTTGAAAAACACTGATGTAGAGTATGCCGGCTTTCTTTTTCGCCCAGCCGCACGCGTTCAAAAAGCCGCGCTTGCGCGGCTGCTCGAGTTGATCAATCTTCTCCTCTCTTACAACTTCCTGTTTCCGGTTGCATCAGAGGAGAATATTGAACAAATGAGCACCTGCATGTGCTGCTGGGCGAAAAAGAAAGCCGGCATACTCTACATCTAAGGTGAGATGGAGGGAGGGAGATGACAGAACACTGCAATCGGTCGGGTGTCTGCTGTTTTTGTATCACTGCCTGCCTGCGCTCACGTTCCAGATCCGCCTGCATTTTTAGTGTGCACAATTGACCTGATTCGAGCTATAGGTGAACATGGGGGACAAGTCATTGCAAGGGAGGACAAGTCAATTGATTTATTTTATGTTCTGTTTTTACTACAGGGCAGAGGCACTGAAACAGATTCTCAGTGCAGTAGTAGTAGTGGTGGCAGGATTCTCTTCTGTCTTCATGGTGTTTCGCAGTACTGAGGCTTATATGGATGCTGCGGGGACGGTGACGGGGCGGTGAATGGGATGGCAGTGGCGGTGACAGGGCGGTGAAAGGGATGGCGGTGACGGTGACGGGGCGATGAAGGGAACGGCGGTGACGGGGCGGTGCAGAGGTTGGTGGGCTGGGGACGGTGCAGTGACGGGGACAGATTTTTTCCCCGTGTCATTCTCTAATCTGCTACAAATAAGTATCTTTGCTGCTTCTGTGTGTGTCCTGGGGATCTCGCAGCTAACCAGGTTTTCAGGATGTTCACAAGGAAGAAGTATGAGATAACTCTGCATGGGCTACCCCCATTTTATGCAGATTTCTCATGCATATTAATTGTGGATATCATGAAAACCTAACTGGCTGCAAGGTCCCCAGGACAGATTTGTGACTCTCTGTAGTAAGTACTGGCAGGTGATTCACTATATACAATGGATGAATGAATGAATTAGAGCCACAGCCATTTTTTAATGCAATTTTAAAGTTCTAGACTAGGAGGGCATGGCTTGGCGCGCGCAAGAGATGGAAGTGTAGACGTGCTGCTCCGCTACCAGGCAACAAATTGATCATTAAAAGTTACCTTCTGTCTTCTTTTGGGCTTTCAATATAGATATTATTGGTGAGGAAGATGGCTAATACGCGGCAATCAAAAATTGACACGGCTTTTATGGCAGCGGGCACAGCGAAGCATGTTAAGCATGATCAGACAACGCCGTCGAAAGCCCCGTTGCTGGAAGAGGAGGAACTGGATAAGAAACAAATTATTGTAGAGCTCAGGAAAATACAGCGCATGATTCAAAGTAATGCAGACAGCATACAGGAAGTGAAGGAGGAGGTGGTTCACACTAATAGACAGATGGAGGTGGCTAATCAGAGAGTGGCTGTATTAGAATCTAAAGTGGAGCAGTTAGAAATAACGGCTGCACAGTGTAAGGAAGATAATAAACGGTCCCAATTTCTTCACGAACAGGGTGTAGGAAGCATGCCGGGCGTTACTTCAAACCCGAGCTAAGTACCACACATTTACAGCATAAGCAAAAGTGCAATAATAATAAATGAACAACAATATAATATATAAAAAAACATAAAAAGAAGCTCATAGAGAAAATAAGACAATAATCGATGATAGCCCAGTTATATGTTCAGCAACCATGATTTGCTCTGACTGCTGACTTTGGGCACTTGAGAAATAAAGTCTTCATCTCTATTAATGAGCAAGTTTCACTTCTCAGTTCTATCGTTGGCCTAACAGGAGTTTGAGTAAGGAAGATAATAAAACCATCAAAGAACTACAAAAGCAACTTGAAGACTATGAGAACCGTGGGTGCAGAAAGAATGTGAAAATTATTGGTTTAGCGGAAAATTTGGAGGGGGGAATACTATTCAGTTTTTGGAAACTTTATTACCTAAGTTGTTACAGTTGAGCTCAAAATTCCCCTTGGAAATTGAAAGAGCTCATAGAATTCCATCTCAACGGTCTGCAAATCAAACAAAGCCAAGACAACTTATTTTTAAGCTTTTGAGATTCCAGCAAGCTTTTGAAATTTTAAGCTTGGCTAAAGCAGATAAAAACCTTAACTATAAAGAGTCTAAGTTGTTTTTTTTGCCTGATTTTGCCAAGTGCACAGCAGTTACAAGGCAACAGTTTCTGCAGCTTAGACCTCAGCTGAGAGAAAAAGGTTTTAAATATGGTTTATACTATCCTGCCAAGATGAGGGTTACAACTGGAAATAAATCCATGTATTTTGAGGATCCAGAGAAATTAAAGGATTTTTTGCTTACTTCGGAGCCAATGGTTACTTAAAGGTTAATCTAAGATAAGAAGAACAGAAGGAGAGGAGCAAAGTCTATACTTATTTTATTATTGTTTTGGGTGAACTTTATTTCTTTTATCCTATTACATTGTTAATTTGGGATTAATCTTTGCCTATAAGTGATGGTATCTAGAGTGGCATGAAGAAGAAGATGGTAAAACCCTGGTGTACCATGAAAGGCAAGTGTGCTTGAGTTCTGTGCCATTCATGCATTGAATATCCTGTCAGCTGGGAAGCGGCAGATGATATCTCTAAGAGGTTTGCATCAGATTCATGTTGGAACCCACACTGCAGTGTCCTGAGCACAGGAAATTATGATGTTTATTGTTATAATGACAGCTATTCAGTTCTGGATTTTGCAATTTGATGTGGGATATGTGTTTCCTTGATATACTTTCATTACATTGGATTGCTGTATGGAAGATTAATGGATTTTATTATAACTTGTTGAGTTCTTTGGGATTTTGCTGAATTCTGAATGATGAAAGTTTTGGGCAGAATTGTGCATGAGAACATACAGAGAAACAATTTTTTCATCTTCTTGACTCTTTGTTTTTACAAAACTTTCTGCAAGCTGAGCTGCCAATCCTGTGCCTGTTATGGAATTTGACGAATAAGGATGCTGCTTTTTCACTTGAATGCTTATTGAGAATAGCGCTTGTTATTACTTAAAGAAGAGCTTTACCAGGGTTTTTCCAGACAGGACTTTTGAAAACCATGCTGATCATCTTATGGCCAGAAAGGTTTCTGGGTAGTTCATTAACTGTATAGGGGAAGAGTTAGCATTGTTCAGAGTATTGTTTATTAATTACATTTCTTATGTCTATTTTGAAGATCTGATTTAAGGCTCTTTAATTGGATGGAAAGTTACTGCCTGGGGGATATCTTTGCTCATTTGATTAATAGGTTTCTGTTGGGATTTAAGAAGATATTTGAGAGTTTTCTTTATTAATATTCTATGTTGCAGTATGAAATGCAGGTTATTAGATATATATTTATGGTTTATCAGGGCTCTGATACAATGAATAGAATGTTATATGAAATTATTTAAATGACAAATATTTAATTGTGGGGATGGATTTCTGTTTTTTTATATTCTTGGATTAATTTTATATGATTTAAGGAATTTGAATAAGCTAATGTGTTAATTGATTTTATTTATAATATTTCTGAAGTTTGATATAATGAATTATATTTTAGATTTGTTGAAAATATTAAGTTTGAAATATTTTTAATATCTTTTTATCTCTTTTTATATTGTAATTTCAATGATTAATGGGGATAATATATGAGTTTAATTTATAAGATCTCTTTTGATGGTTTTATGAATTTTTATTTCCTAATGTTGTATAGTGTGTTTATCAATTGATTAATTTAATTAATTGGTTGATTAATAGGGAATTTTAGGTTTCTCTTAATTGGAATGTAGTTAAATTATTAATTAACTAGTGTTTAAGCCCGTTACATTAACGGTTGCTAGAATAGATGTCTGTCTGTCTTTCTCCTGCCCCCCTATCTCTTTCTTCCTTTCTTTCTGTCTCTCTCCCTGCCCCGTCTATCTTTTTTCTTTCTGTCTCTCTCCCTGCCCCGTCTATCTTTTTTCTTTCTGTCTCTCTCCCTGCCCTGTCTATCTTTATTTATTTCTTTCTATCTTTCTTTCTCCCTCCTGCTGTCTATCTTTATTTCTTTCTTTCTATCTTTTTTTTCTTTCTGTCGCTCTCCCTGCCCAGACCCTCACTGAATAGCCCGTTACATTAACGGGTGCTAGAATATATGTGTGTGTGTCTGTCTTTATTTCTTTCTCTCTCTGTCTCCTTAGCCGCTTTCTGTATTTCTGTCTTTCTTTCTGTCTTTCTTTTGGCTGTCCACCACCATCCCTTGCATGTTCCCCCTGTCCATTCTCCCTTCCTTTTACCTCCTCTGTGTCCACCACCACCCCTTCGCTGCTCCCCTTATCCAGCAGCAGCCCTTCTCCCTTTGTTTTACCTCCCCTCTGTCCATCAGCACCTCTTCCTGCTCCCCCTGTCCAGGAGTAGGCCTCTCTTCCTTTCCCCCCCTCTCCATCAGCACCTTTTCCTGCTCCCCCTGTCCAGCAGTAGGCCTCCCTTCCTTCCCCCCCTCCCCCAAGCAGGCTGCAATAGTTACATTTTTGAACTTCTACTGCTCATTTTCTGTGATGAGTTTTCTTTTTGGACTGTGTTCAAAACATTGGTTGGTATCATCTCAGCCAGTGAGTTTGTAAGGTGTGTTTTACTTCTCCTGATGAAAACACACCAGCAATGAGGAAAAAGGCTGGGGTTGCTATTTTAGTTAATAGGAAGTGTTCAGCTGTTTTTCAATTAGTTGCTTCGGACCCTTCAGGAAGATGGATACATGTTAAAATGGATTTGGGAAATACTACCCTGGATTTATTCAATGTGTACGCTCCAAATTCGAATCAAATGGAGTTTTTTTTAATATTTACAGCAGTTATTATTACCACTGCTGCTTCTAATTTAGTAGTGGCTGGAGATTTCAATGCTGTAAGGGATCCAATTATTGATAAAAGACTAAGTAGAGTTATAAAATCATTAGGGCTAGATAATTTAATACATTCTTGTGATTTAATTGATATATGGCGTATTCTTCATTTTAATGATCAAGAATTTTCTTTTTGTTCACAGGTCCATAATTCTTTTTCAAGAATAGATTATATTTTTGTTTCTAACAGAATAGTGCAACATGTGACGAAAGCCATTATAGATCCTAATATTTTGTCTGATCATGGGGGAATGTGGATTGAGTTACAATCTGATGAACAAGTTTGTCCTAAACCAGTTTGGAGATTTGATAATGCTTTGCTGGCTGACTCAAAATTTCTTGAAGATTTTAAGTTGAAAATGATTGAATTTTTCCAAATTAATACCTCTGTTGATATAAGTATTGAAACATTATGGGATGCATTTAAGGCAACTATGAGAGGTAATATTATTTCTTATTCGGTATATATTAAAAAAACAACTTTAAAAACAATTTTCTGATTTGGAAAAAGAAATTAAAATATTGGAAAATAAATTAATTAATAGGTGGGAACAACATACTTTGCAGCTTTTATTAAAAGCAAAAGCCAAATATAATGAGATATCGTCTCAATTTGTAAGGAAAGATTTGTTTTGTCAGCAAGCTCAGTATTATGGTAACTCAAATAAGACAGGAAGATTATTAACAAATTATCTTAAAGCAAAAAAGAAGAAAACTAAAGTTATTGCAATTAAAGATAAACATGGAGTTATACATACTAAAATTGAGCATATTTTAAAGCAATTTTTTTACTTTTTATAAAGATTTGTGTTCTTCCGAGTCTTATGGAAATAGAGAACGGGATGGTTTAGAATTTTTAAATTTACTTAATGGACCGAAGGTTCCTGATCATATAAAAAGGAGTTTAGAAGATCCTATATCTTTAAAAGAATTAGAAATAGCATTGAAGTCTCTTAGAGTTGGATCCGCTCCAGGTGGTGATGGTTATACTGTTGAGTTTTATAAATCATTTCAAATTACCCTTTTGCCATATTTATTAAAATTATATCATTATCAACTGAATAAAGGTTATATTACAGGTACTATGGCTGATTCTTTAATTATTGTCTTGCCAAAACCAAACAGAGATTCTTTCAAACTACAGGCCTATCTCGTTAATAAATGTAGATGGAAAACTTATTGCTAAAGTATTGGCTTTGCGTTTGGCTAAAGTTCTCCCTTTTATTATTGATACTCACCAAACAGGATTTGTTGCAAAGAGACATTCTTCGAATAATACTAGATTAGCTTTTCACTCTCTAAATTTAACAAAAAACATGAATGATCCGGCTTTTCTGATATCTTTGGATGAAGAAAAAGCCTTTGATCGAGTTGAGTGGACTTTTATGTATCAGGCTTTAGAATGGTTTGGTATAGGTTCTGATTTTATTCAAATGATTCAGACACTGTATAGCTCTCCTGGTGCAAGATTATATATTAATACTAGTTTGCCAGATATATTTAACTTGCTAAGGGGGGGTTAGACAGGATTGTCCTTTGGTCTTTGATGTTCTTGAACCCTTGTTAATAGCCATTAATCAGGCAAAGGAGATACGAAGTATTCCTTATTCAAATCTGCTTATGCGGATGATATACTGCTTTATTTGAGAGACCCAGAAATTACCATTCCATGTTTACTTGAATTAATAGAAAAGTTTGGAAAATTTTCTGGATATAAGATAAATTGGAGTAAGTCTGAAGTTCTTCCGCTCAATGTTCACTGTACCAAAGGATTATTTGATTCATTCTTATTTGTTTGGAAGGAAGATGGATTAAAATACTTAGGTATTATTATCAAAAACTCAATAGAGGACACAATGAAGGAGAATGAAAAACTTTTATTAAAGAAAATAACAGAAATGTGCGAGCAATGGAATCCTTTACATCTTTCTTGGTGGGGGAGAGTTCAAATTATTAAAATGATGATATTGCCTGTGGTTTGTTATCAAATGAGTATGATACCAATTTTTTTTCAGGGGTCATTTTATAAAAAGTTAAATGGTATTCTTACTAAATTTGTTTGGTTGGGTAAAAGACCTAGAATTGCTTTAGTATCTTTGCAAAGACAATTGTGGAGGGAGGGGTAAATTTTCCAAATTTTTATAGGTATCATCAAGCCTATATTTTAAGACTGGGTATGTATTGAATCCTCCCAAAGCTCATGGAGACTGTCCCAGATTGGTTATATTTAGAATGGCGACTCCTGTTTCCTTTGCAATTGTCTGATCTTATAAGTATAAAATTGCCCAGGAAATATAAATAAAATAGAATTTTGCTTGATACTTGGAAAACTTAACGTTATGTTAGTAATCTGTCACCAAATCCAATTTATAAATCATTAAATCAATCCATTTGGCTAAACTCCAAGATTAAAGTTGGCGGATTTAAAATCGTTTGGAAGCATTGGATTAGTGCTGGTATAAGGACATTAAATGATGTTGTTGCAAATGGTTCACTGCTTAGTTTTTCACAGTTGCAACATAAATATGGTTTAAATAAATCACAAAATTTTAAGTGGTTGCAATTGAAGCAGGCTATTCAGGAGGGGTTCCCTGAATGGAAAGTTCTTAATACTCAGTATAGTTTGGAATTCCTATGCTTTCAGGTGGATTTCTTGGGTCACAGTGGTATATAATGTTGTATGGATTTTTGAATAAAAAGCACAAAACTGGTCTTGGGGGATATTTGGAGCATTGAGGTTGGGCATCAAATTTCTGCTTCTCAATGGCCACGACTTTGGTCTTGGAGAATAAAAACTGCAAGGTCAGCATCTATGAGACAAACTTGGTTCTTTTTGTTGCATAGAGCTTTTTGGACCCCAGTTCGTTTGCAAAAGTTGGATAGCTCTAGGTCTAATAGATGCTGGCATTTTAATTTAGATGCTGGGACTTTAGATCGTTTACTTTTTTTCTGTCCCTATATAAATGCCTTTTGGAGGTTAATTTGGTCCCAAATTAATTCATTGTTAGAAAATCACGTTGCCCTTTCTTATGATACTATTTTATTTGGTACATCTATGAGATTTAAGAGTCAAATTTCAGTACATAACAATAAACTTTTGCTAATACTGACGGGAGTTGCCATTCAACATATTACTGGAAATTGGAAGGATTATACTAAATTTAATTATACCTTTGGTGGAATTCAGTCTGTCAAGCTTTACTAGGTCTTTCTTCATTTTGTTCACACCATCAGGGGTGTCTACTCAATTGCAGATTTTGGTATCATCTGCAAAGAGGCAAATCTTACTTGACAGCCCTCCAGTAATATTGTTTATAAAAATGTTAAAAAGAACAGGCCCAAGAAAAGAACCTTTAGGCACACCACTGGTAACATCCCTTTCCTCAGAGCGATCTCCATTAACCACTATCCTCTGTCGTTTACTAGGTTGGCTTTTTAATAATGGTAGCTATACCTTCTGCTTTGGTGTCAGTGTGTGAGCATGCTAGAGCTTGATAGCTGGGTTGGGGGGGGGGGCGGGGGCAAAACATATTTAGGGTGGCTTCATCGTTGTATTTAAGCTAAGTTGCCGTGATTAGAAAAATGTCCCAGCTATTGTCTATGATAAGATCATTTAGGATGGCATCTTTGTTGTTTACGGATCTTGCATTTATGAGGGCAATCTGGCTTTTGGGTATGGATGCAAGTGGGTTGAGGGGGATAGGCCTTAGGCAGTGGGGTCTGTATGCTACAGATTTTATGTGTATGTGTGGTATGTGTGTGTGTGTGTGGGGGGGGGGGGTTGCTCAGGTCATCATATCTGCCATGGCCTGTAATAATTAGAATGGAAGAATACATGTTGTGGGGAATCGTTGACAAGAAGTAGAAGAACAGGAGCTGTATCATTTGTATCTGTATGTGTGATGGTATAGGGCTATAGTAGCAAAGATTAGAAACATAGAAAATGACGGCAGAAAAGGGCCATAGCCCATCAAGTCTGCCCACTCTAATGACCCACCCCCCTGACTTTATACCCCTAGAGATCCCACGTGAGTATCCCATTTTCTTTTAAAATCTGACACGTTGTTGGCCTCAATCAGTTGCAGAGGTAGTTTGTTCCAATGATCGACCACCCTTTCGGTGAAGAAGTACTTCCTGGAATCACCGTGAAACTTCCCTCCAATGATTTTCAGATTAAGTAAAGTACAATTTTGTGGATTGCGGTGGTATGAGTAAACAATATACAGCAGTATACTGCAATTTCAGTGTAGATACTTAAGAATTTATGATCTGTATAAGACTATTGTTTTCTGGATTCACTACAGGGGTGTGAGACATTTTCATGGTTATAAATCAATAGACAGGAATTACCTTTTTTTGTTGGCCCAAAAGAATTACTATTCGATATTTAAGATATCTTTTTCTTTTCAAGCAGTGAAATAATAGAATTTGTTCCCTCTTTATATTTGAACAGAGATTTCCTACCTTCGTTTTAGGAGCCTGTTGAAGACATTTTTTAAATTCAAAAGTTTATTGCCATCTTGATTTGCATCTTTGTAAGAATTAAGTTTTTTTCCTTGTAATTCTTAGGGAGTCTTTGTAAGTACAGTACAGTCTTGATTTTCCAACCTTCACTAATCTGACCATCTGGCATATCCGACAGATACCCCCTCTCTTGGTGACATTGTGTTACATTTGAGAAGTGAACAGGTTCTTTTGTTTTTTGGCTTTACATGTTACAAGGATGTCATGTTTTCAAGCCAAGACTATGATTTTCCAATATGTTCAGCAATGTTTGGACCCGAGTTGCCGCTTTTGCAGTTAGGGAACCATTTCTTTCCATGTATTTTTAAAGGGTTACCATTGTTTTCTGTATTATCTGATTTTTCACTTATCTGACAACAGGCCAGTCCTATTTATGCCAGATTTTTTAGATTTTACTGTACTCGCATTTTCATACGAATATAGGATATGCTAGATCTCGTATTTAAAACTAGCTGTAGTAAAAACACCTACACAACACAAGAGAACAGCAGCAGGAGCCAAGGATCACATTTCTGCCACTGTAAGTACCAGTAAGGCAGATTTTCAGTGCCTCGAGCCAGTGTCTTATTGGCTCACCTGTTAAGTCAAGTCTATTTTATGTAACTATATTGTTTTCTTACGTCCTATAATATTGATATTTTGTTTCATTTGTAACTATTATAAAGAAAACCGTTACTTTAATGGTATATCTTTCTGTATACTGTATTTGTATTTTTCTAGATGGAACACAGAAGCTGTTAAAGGAACTAACAGACAAAAACTTTCTTCAAGTGCCAAATATGTACTACCATTTGCCTCATCTGTTGACAAATGAAGGCAGCCTAAGACCTGCTGTGCAGGTTGGTGTTGGAAGAACAGGAGGTATGATATCTATATAAAATACTATTGAAGCCTATGTTGAATATGAATATACAGTCAAACCGCGGTTTGCGAGTGTTTTGCAAGACGAGCAAAACATTTTTGCAAATCGTGACTCGCAAACCGAGCATTGACTCGATTTGCGAGTTCTCCCGCCCGCGAACCGGCATCGCCCCCCATCATGAATGCCCGCCTCCCCCCAACCGCCCATGTGAGCTGGCATCCCCCGCCCGCCCAAACTGAAGGCTTACCCCCTTCTGGCACCGGCGCGCAGCATCAACCCACAGGAGGTGCTGGTGCCCAAAGATCCTGCCTCTTGCTCAGAGAGAACGAGAGCCAGAAGGCCTTGAGCATGCGCAGATGCTCAAGGCCCAGTCCGGCAAGAGGCAAGATCTTCGGGCACCGGCACCTCCTGTGGGTTGGTGCTGCGTGCCAGTGCTACATGGGGGTAAGCCTTCAGTTTGGGCGGGCATGGAATACCGGTTTGTGCGGAGGGGGGGAAGCATTTGTGGGTGGATGGCGATGCCAATTCATGGGGGAGGGATGTGAAAGCGCACCAGTGGCCTCGGGGATGGGGGTGGGTATTTTGGGGATGTGATGGGGTGGGGTGTAGCAGCGCCGGTGGCCGGGGCGGGGGGGAAGGTAGAACCAATCAAGCGAGTTTCCCTTACTTCGTATGGGGAAACTCGCTTTGATATACGAGTAATTTGGTTTACCAGCATGCTTCTGGAACTAATTATGCTCGTAAACCAAGGTTCCATTGTACTATATTTATGGAAGAACTTTTTAGAAACAAATGTTGCCTTTTCTCCTTTGCCTTAGCAATGGTCTCTGACTGTCCTTGACTTTTTTTTGGGTCTGCTCAGAAGACCCTTGCCCTAAAACATACCTTCAACACGGTAGCAGCATCAATTGGTCCTCCTTCCTTCCTTTATGAGCCTGAGTGCACTATCCTTGCATTGTGCCTGGATCCAACTGGCCTCAGCTGATGAGTTAACCAAACACAGGTCTCTTGTTCTAGTCTGCTACACATACTTTTATGTTCATGTAAATACATTTTTAAAGGTTTTATTAGTTTTGGAAAATGTTTTTAAGAAGTTATATTTGACATTCTCTTTCACCAGGCAAGATTAATCTGTCATACAGTTTAAAGGTTTTTCTGAGCATAGTAGTGGCGTGGCGGGGGATGGTCTGCCCCCAGGTGCACACTTCAAGGGGGTGCACAGCCGGCTGGGTCCGGAAGTTCCCGTGCTGCTCAAAACGGCACTTCAGCGCGGCTGCCGACTCTGCTCTGTGTTACATGTCGTAGTCTTCCTGAGCCTACTGTGTAACACATTAGACCAGGGATAGGTAACTCTGGTCCTCAAGAGCTGTATTCCAGTTGGGTTTTCAGGATTGCCCAATGAATATGCATTGAAAGCAGTGCATGCAAATAGATCTCATGCATATTCATTGGGGAAATCCTGAAAACCTGACTGGAATACGGCTCTTGAGGACCGGAGTTCCCTACCCCTGCGTTAGACCATTGTTACAGCACAAACTTTCATTCCCCTCCCCCACACAGTACCTTACAGATTCCTGCTGCATTTAGACCTATAGTCTAAGGCTTAAGGGCTGCAGTCCATGTCATTTCTCTCAGAGATCCCTCTACCTCCATGAGAGACTCCTCACTTTCTGAATCTGGATACAGGCTGTCCTCTGAAGCAGCCATTGGCAAGCCCTGCTCCTGGAGCTTTTACCTTTCCCTTAGCCTCTGCTTGGGAAGCAACGTTTTGCTAGTCTGCCAGTGCTGTGGGTCAGGGAGTTTCTTAGCAGAGGGCTGTAGAACAGAGCTGCTAGCATTCCATTCTCTGCTCTGTGAGGCATACCCTTCCCTCCAAGTTCCTGATTGCTTCCGGGTGTTCTCAGCTGGCTGTGATTTATTCAACTGGGTAACCTTCACTCCTGCTCTAGCCACGTTCTGCCTGTCCGCTCCACCCCTTTCCTTAACCTTTACTGGATCAGATTTCCTAGGTTTAGCTAGAGAATTAACATGATTTATAAAAGGAATTATAGTGACTTGGAACAGGTATTCTGTTCTCCTCTGCCATTCCTTCTCTGTTCTGCCCTGCCTGTCTGCTCTTAGCACTGGGAACAGAGTTAATGGGCAGCTTTCTTGGCTTAGGAATAGGCACAGTTGTTTTAGTGGCAGGGTTTAAAGCTGGTTTTAAACCAGTGACAGGAGCTTCTCTGTCACAGTACAGTGGTACCTTGGATTACGAGCATAATCCGTTCCAGGAGCATGCTCGTAATCCAAAATGCTAATTTATCAAAGCGAGTTTCCCCATAGGAAATAATGGAAACTCGCTTTGATACGTTCCCTCCCCCCGCGATCTGGCACCCCCCCCCCGCTTCTTACCGTCATCTGGGCCTGGGCACCGGCATGTTTTGTGTGTTGGTGCCAGTGCCCGAAGATCGGCCTCCTCTTCTTGCTGGGCCTTGAGCATCTGTGCATGCTCAAGGCCTGCGAGTTCACGCTCTCTGCGAGATTCTCGGAGAGAACGTGAACTCACAGGCCTTGAGCATGCGCAGATGCTCAAGGCCCAGCAAGAAGAGGAGGCCGATCTTCGGGCACCGGCATCAACACACAGGACATGCCGGTGCCCAGGCCCAGATGACGGTAAGAAGCGGTGGGGGGGGGGGTGCCCAATCACGGCGGGGGGGGGGAGGGTGCCGGATCGGGGGAGGAGGGCGCTCGTAAATCGAGCCATGCTCGGTTTCCGAGGTGCCGATTTTGTGAATGTTTTGCTCGTCTTGTACTGGTCATACCAGGTGTAAAATAGGTTGCCATGTAAAGGAAGCAGATTGATAGCATTGGGGTTATAAGTTGGTGTCCTCATAAGACAGCACCACACTTTGAAGCGCATCCACAATCTCTTGGCTTCTTTCCGATTCTGCAGTCAGGACATTCCAGTCCACAATAGGAAGGTTGAATCCTCCAAGTAAGACCACCTCCCCTTTCAGACTCAGTTTTTGGATATCTGCAACCAGCTCTTTGTCCAACTTCTCTGTTGAAGGCCTATAGATGACTCCTGTACATATAGGAATGTCATCCTCTCTCTTTTTTTTTTTTTTTTTTTTAATCTTTATTCATTTTCAAATCAAGCAATAAGGCCCTGATTCTACAAAGTGCGTCCCTATTTTAGGCAACTGTAGGCGTCCTACAGCTGTCTAATCAGCCAATCGGGATGCACGTTTTTTTAAAAAAATGCTCCCCAGGCAGGCCGCCTATATTGAAGGCGCCTCCGGGAGCCTAGGGAGGCCCGCAAGACCCCTAAGCTCGCCTAAGGGCCTTAGGCGAACCTAGGCGGCCCTACGCATTTCCCTAGTAGAGGAAGAGACGCTTACAATGTAGGCCAACAAAATGCTGGTCTACATTGTAAGTAGACGTGGCCGCTATACTTATTGCGGCAAGGGATCTCTTTGCCGCTATAAGTATAGCGGGCTGCGGCCGCCTGTCCGATTGCCGGAAACCCTCCTGCCAGAAGATGCCCCCCGACACTACCGACCACCCCCCCCCGATACTACCGATCGCTGGCAGGAGAGTGCCCAAACCCTCCTGCCGGAAGATGCCCACCCTGACACCAATCGCTGGCATGAGGGTGCCCAAACCCTCCTGCCAGAAGATGCCCCCCCCCCCCGACACTACCAATCGCTGGCAGGAGGGTGCCCAAACCCTCCTGCCAGAAGATGCCACCCCCCCGACACTACCGATCGCTGGCAGGATGGTGCCCAATCCCTCCTGCCTGAAGACGCACCCCCTCCGCACCCTCTCCCCCCGCGCTAACAGCCCCCAAACCTCCACCCCGCCGAAGCCTAAGGCCTGATTGGCCCAGGCTCTAGAAGGTTAGTTTGGTGGGGTGGAGGTTTGGGGGCTCTTAGCGCGGGGGGGGAGGGTGCGGAGGGGGTGCGTCTTCAGGCAGGAGGGATTGGGCACCCTCCTGCCAGCGATCGGTAGTGTCGGGGGGGTGGCATCTTCTGGCAGGAGGGTTTGGGCACCCTCCTGCCAGCGATCGGTAGTGTCAGGGGTGGGCATCTTCTGGCAGGAGGGTTTGGGCACCCTCCTGCCAGCGATCGGTAGTGTCGGGGGGGGCGGTCGGTAGTGTCGGGGGGAGAGGGCGGTCGGTAGTGTCGGGGGGCATCTTCTGGCAGGAGGGTTTGGGCACCCTTCTGCCAGCGATCGGTAGTGTCAGGGGGGGGCATCTTCTGGCAGGAGGGTTTGGGCACCCTCCTGCCAGCGATCGGTAGTGTCGGGGGGGCGGTCGGTAGTGTCGGGGGGAGAGGGCGGTCGGTAGTGTCGGGGGGCATCTTCTGGCAGGAGGGTTTGGGCACCCTCCTGCCAGCGATCGGTAGTGTCGGGGGGGGCATCTTCTGGCAGGAGGGTTTGGGCACCCTCCTGCCAGCGATCGGTAGTGTCGGGGGGGGGGGGGGCGGTCGGTAGTGTCGGGGGGGAGGGCGATCGGTAGTGTCGGGGGGCATCTTCTGGCAGGAGGGTTTGGGCACCCTCCTGCCGGCAATCGGACAGGCGGCCGCGGCCCGCTATACTTATAGCAGCAGAGAGATCCCTTGCCGCAATAAGTGTAGCGGGCCGTGTCTAATCTAACTCGATTCTCTAACCAGCGTCTGTAACATGGACGCCGGTTACAGAATCGGGGTTTAGTGTAGGCCCGATTCTGAATAGGACACCTCTCCCGGGCGTCCTATACAGAATCAGGGCCTAAGTGCACAAAAATATATCATAAAAGTAATTTCCATATAGCACTATAATATCTAACACATAAAATCTAATAGTGTAAAATCCCCATCCACCCACCCTTCATCACATTCTCAACTAAAATAGAATATACTATATTATACAACATATTATAACATATCGTATTAAATTACATCCCAAATCCACCCTCCCCCTTGAGTGTGCTAGATAAAACTAAGAATGAAAAAGAAAAGGAACAGAAAAGAAATGATGTCTATTCATCACAATACTTTTCCAATGGCCCCCATATCTTTACAAAGTTATTATATGTCCCTTTCTGTACCGCTATTTCCATCTTAAAAATATGGCATAACGAATTCCACCAGAATGTGTAATTAAGATTCTTGTGATTTTTCCAATTATTGGTAATATGTTGAATGGCAACCCCTGTCATAACTAATAAAAGTTTATTATTATGTGACGATATTTGACTCTTCTTCCTCATAGCCATTCCAAATAAAAAATTGTGGTCTCAGAGACATTTGGAGCATTGTCATCCTCTCTCTTCAAACTCCCTCTATTCCCTAGGACCCCTGTATTTCTGCTGCTTTAATATAATTTTTCATATATAGTGCCATACTTCCACCCTTTCGGCCATCTCTATCCTTTCTGAAAAGGTTATAGCTAGTATGGTTATATCCCGCACATGGGAATCATTGAACCATGTTTCTGTGGTAGCAGCAATATCCAAGTTAGTGTCTAACTTCAGGGCTCGCAGATCTTGAACTTTATTAGCTAAACTATGAGCGATTTGTACTCCATTGATTTCTAGCAACATTTTACTGGTATCTTCTATATCTCTTCCTTCTCTGCCCTTTAACTCCTTTCCATTCATGTGTACCATCTCCTACCTCTCTCTGACCTTCCCCTTTCCTTCTTCCCAAAGAGGTCTGGCATCTTCTTCACCCCCCACCTCCACCCCAGTCCTGCACTTTTCGGGCTACAAGCAGCTTGAATGAAAGCTTTCCCTCTGCTACAGTTTCCTGTTTGAAGGCAGTGTGTTTACTTTAAGCACGCTGCCTGTGGCCCGAAGAGTGCAGGATTTTAGTGCTGTAACAAAAAGTGCCGGATACCAACAGGGGGACAATATTCTTTGCTGGCTCCACGGTCTGCCACAGAGTCTCGGAGGGCTGCCATGAGCTTGCGGGCCTTGCAATGAAGACCACTGTTCTAGAGAGTTTTGATAATACTGCTAAGGTGCCCATTCCTGTAGAGTGTCTGACCTTTTCAGAGACTATGTAAAGAGGCCAGGAGGTCTCCAAACCTCAATAACGCATAGGTGTTCAGCTGCCATTGAGGCAGTCTACTTTGAGGTACTATAGTGCTGGAGGCTGTTAGCCTGTGGCCCAACAGCCCAGGGGAAATGAGCCATGTTTTCATCTTAGTTCCTTTAAGAAGCACTACAAGTTTTTCAGGGAGCCTTGTCTTCCTTCTCCCACTTGGGTAGTCCTTTAATACATCTTGCTTGTCTGTACAGGTGTAGCATGGATGAAAAGGAAGGTGATATTTTAATCATGCCTGTTTGATTTCTTTTCCTTGAGTCCTGCTAGACCAGTTCAAGATCCACCCTAGAAGACGGCACTAGTGCTCTGTCATGGCTTCAGCCTGCTCTTTTCCGCTCTCTGATGTATAGTTTCTTGATATTGAGAGATAATCTGCATAAGATGGGGCCAGATTAGTTTGTGTGGGTTTTGTCCTGATTTGCTTTGACAGTGGCCTTCTAGAGAACTTCAGACTGCACCAATAATATCACTGGAACAGTTTAGTTTATCTACCTCCATCTTCTGCTAGAAAAGGGACACAGCTATTGACTGTACTTGCCCTGCAGCAATCAAGGAAAGGGAAATTAACAGGCATGAGTAAATGTCACCTTAGCTGACACACAAATTACTGTGTTCCAAAATTAGACACTTGTTACAATTGTATCTAATTGCCAGTTTTCTTGCCTGAGTTGTGCATTTGATTTGCTTGTGTATGCTCTCTCTCTTTTAGTTTCAATTGTGATGGGAATTCCTACTGTGAAAAGAAAAATAAAGTCTTACCTTACAGAGACGCTCCACTCTCTCATTGATAAACTATCACCAGAAGAGAAACTGGATTGTGTTATAGTTGTCTTCATTGGAGAGGTATTAAATCAGTAATTTTAGTTAACAAGTTTTTTTATTCTTGTCAAATTTGCTAGTGTATAAAGGTGTATGGTTTCAAGTAAAGTACACAAAAACACCAACCACTATCACACATATTCCTCATTCAACTTGGTCATCTCTGTTTTAAAATAGCCTTTATCACAGTCAGTATTTTCACCCAAGACCTAAATGCAAGACTGTAATCTTAGTTATTTTAAGTAGTTTATATTGTATTGCAAAATTTAAAAAAAGCAGTTTTGCTTACCAGTGGTTTTCCACATCTACCACTAAGAAGAAAACTGCATATAAATCTTTGCGCTAGATTTCTCTGTTAAATGAATGTTGCACTCGATTCTTCTGACAGCCTTAAAATTTAAGAATCTTTTATATTGCCAAGTGTCTCACAAGTAATACATTTGAAACTATGAAGCAAAGTGGTTTAAGTTGAATTTGAAACTATCCTTATAAAACATGTACATAGGGCAATTCCATAAGTAACAGACCAACAAAAGTTACTATCATTTTGCTATATTTATCCAGTCAGTGGTAACATCTGTACAGACTGATGTGTGGTTCTTGTATGTTGCAGTTGGCCCTTGTAGTGCTTTTGTATTTTCTTTTAGACTACTATACATAACTTTTAGAAAACTACCTAGAACATCACTGGTAACAGAATAACAACATTTTGAACATTAACTTGAGGGCGGGTTTTGAACATAGCCCAAGCACTTGTAACTACACTGCGAGCACATCCATGCTGAAGTTGCAGTTCACACCAAGTAGTAAAAACAAATAAACAAAAATCACTACAACCCAGCATTAGATTGTTTGTCCTTCTGTTACTGTGATAATTTGCATTTATTTGCAAATGGGTGTATACCGTATTTTTCGCTCCATAAGATGCACTTTTTCCACCCCCAAAAAGGGGGTGGAAATAAGGGTGCGTCTTAAGGAGCGAATGTAAAAAAAAACCCAAACAAGACCCGTACCTCCTTTTTGGCATCCCAACGATCCAGCATGCTTTCTGCGCTCCTGCCTGGGTTCCGCTGTTCTCTTCCGGCAGTGTCAGCGGCACAGCAGTGCAGGAGGCAGGCGCCGCTTTTTGTGTCCCTCCCTGTGCTCCAAATGGCTGCCTTTTTTTTTTTGTCTCCATCCATAGATCCACCTTTTCTTAACTACTCTTTCATCCAGCATCTCTTCCTCCTTCCCCACCACCCCAGGGTCCACCATCTCTCTCTTTCTTTTCCCAAATACCCTCCTATCCAGTATCTCTAACCCCCCTCCACACCATCCCTTTTGTCCAACTTCTCTCTCTTTCTGTTCCTTCCCTCCCTAAATCCCATTGTCCATCATCTCTCTCCCTCTCCTCTATTTTTAGACCCACTATTTCTTCCCCCCCAAAGTCCAGCATATGCACGTCTCTTTGAAACCCCCCTTCCCTCCCTCCGTGTACTTCTACACCAGGGCCCCCCTCCCCTGAAGGTCTGTACCCCTCAAAGGCCTGTCCCCCCCCTTGAAGGCTTGTCCCCCCCCCTTAAAGGCCTATGCCACCATCCCTGGTCTGTCCCCCCCTTTGAAGGTCTGTCCCCCCTTTGAAGATCTGTCCCCCCTTAAAGGCTTGTCCCCCCCTGAAGGCCTGCCTGTCCCCCCTGAAGGCCTATGCCATCATCCCCTTTGAAGGCCTCTCTCCCCTCCTTGAAGGTCTGCATATCCCCCTTTGAAGGCCTGCACCCCCAAAGCCTGTCCCCCTGAAGGCCTGTCCCCCCCCCTCGGAAGGCCTCGGTGTTCCCCCTGGCCTTCCTGCACCGTTTACCTTATAGGTGAAGTCTGCAGAGCAGATCGCGGTACTAGCATCTTTGCAAACTGCTTTGAGCTGTTTCCTCTGCTGTGGTCCCGCCCCTCCTCTGACATCAGAGGCAGGATCGCAGCGGAGGAAACAGCCTCGAAGCAGTTTGCAAAGACGCTAGTACCGTGATCTGCTCTGCAGGCTTCACCTATAAGGTAAACAGTGCAGGGAGGCCAGGGGGGAAATCGGACGCTAGAGGGGGGGGAACCGGATGCCGTGGGGGGGAACCGGACACCAGGAGGGGAAGCCGACAGCAGCACTTCCCGACTGACCCTCACCCTCTAAAGCAGGTGCGGCAGTGGCTGGCCAGCAAGAGCAGTGCTGCCACTCCTGCTTTAGGGGGGAGGGTCCGAATCGGGAAGCCTGTTTTTTGGTGTTTTAAATCGATTCGAATCGGGTAGCACTACTTGCCAGAGTCTCCTGTCCATTTGACATTTCTTTTCTCTCCATATCCATCCATTTATCCTCATTCTGCCCCTGTCTTTCCCCCATGTTTTGCATCTCTTCTCTCTTTGCCTATGCCTTTCTTCATTCCCATTATCTTCAATGCTTAGATAAGCACATTTTAGAAAATCCCTGTGGCAGAGTCCAGTCCATACTTACCCGGAGCATATGCCCTCAAAACACAAACTACTGTACAAAGGTGCAACAGCCAGAAAGCATTTATTTTTCTAGAGTCTTGAATCTGTTTTTTTACAGACTCAGGAAAGGCACAAACGATTGATTAGTTTTCATAGCTTTAAGTCACTTACACAATTATTCTCCTTATGGGCTTGGCTTACCCTATTTCAGTAGAGACTAGTTACTCCGGAGGTTCTTGCATATGTTCCAAATCTTTCAAAGGCTCCCTCAGCCTACAGCTAGGAAAAGGGAAGTGTCTTTCTCCCCTTGACTTCTTCCTTCCTCAATGATTCTCCTCTGTGGCAGATAAATATTTTCCTGCTGAGTCCTGCCCCCTGACTCAGCAGAGTTACTTGGGTATGGTGACTCAGTACTGAGCTGTAAAGCTCTTCCATAATCCCTATGGGCAACTTCTCCACATACAAAAGGAAAACTAAAAAGAATAGCATGTAATAATGACACAGATGTAGAAACTGTTTTCAGAACATGCAAGGAATTCAATCACAGCTACTGAAACCCAAAGTGTGAATTGTCTTAAAATATGGTAAAACACATAGATCAATTTAGTTATTGGCCCTATTTTTTCACAATGCTGTCATTCAAGTTAAGGCATTGGATATTTTATATACAAACATTCACTCAAAACATAAAAGCAGTTAATGTTTGTATTGTAAATCATATTTGGAGCATTTGCAGTAAATTTTTCAGTATTTGTAGTGGTGTCCTTTGTTCATGCTTGAATGTATTTTTGCAGTTCTGAAAGAAGGCACCAACTTTTGGCTGTATTCTTTTGTGATCTCAGAAACCCGTGCATCTTTTTTATCTTTGGCTGGATATCCAGAGTGGATGTTGGGTTTCTACCTATAGCCTTTTTCTTGATCACTGTCCCAACATTTAAGTCGCAGATCAAGGACATGATAGCCATAGTCTGTCAGCTATTTTGCAACAGGTTTTGTGCTATGTCAAGATGCTCCATCATACTGAAAATAGATTGTTCCATGGATTGCCATTAAATGTGGTAGCTTTTCTTTCAGAACACCAAGATAAACTTGGCCATTGATTGTTTAGCCCTTGGGCATTATCCACAGATCACCACAACTTGTAGCTGAGATAGAACCCAGACCATGACTTTTACAACCATGTATAATGCATTGTAATGCTTGTTTGGTTGTCTTCTCACATGGCTCAGCATCCACTGAGTATCTCCAGATGAAGATAAGATGCATGGATTTCAGAGTGCTGCTGAGAATTGGACCACTCTTTCAGGACTTCAAGGATACATTTAGACATAACAAAGGACACCACATGGCCACTCATAATTTGTTGGGACCATCAACCCAGAGAAATAGCAAGAGGAGTTCAGCAAACCTTACATACCACCTTCCAACCCCAATGAAGCAACAAGAGAGGTTCAGTGGCTCCATCATGACACATTTCAATCTTCAAGAAAAACCAAGGTGGCCAGAACTCCCTTTTACCAAGCTTGGTAGGCAGCAGCAACATCTCTAATTCATTGATTCCAGCACACCTTGTATGCTTAGTTGTCGGTGGCTCAAGGATGATGTTGTCCACTGTAGAGCTTGGTAGAAGAGAGTTCTGGCCATTTTTTGAAGGAGGTCCTCAGCTGGGAATGCTTGGGGATCTCTACCAGCTATACTGCAAGGGTCAGGACTGGTATTAGACATGCTAGGGCACAGGTCAGAAAATAGGAGAGCCCTCTCCTCCCTGCCTCCACCCTGATTTCCCTACCAGCCATTACTGACACACCAATAGACCCTCACCAAATACAGAACAAGGGATCACAACTTAGAAATAAACTGAGAATCTTGAGAAGTTAAACTTAGTATGTACTGCAACATTGGAGAAATAAAAACAGAAAGGCATTTCCTATTCTTTTTTTTTTGAGTTCAATAATTTTATTGAATATTATAAATAATATACAGAAAGCAGTTCAAGTACATGAAAATTGAATAAGAAATAGTGATGTAGAAACAAAAGAAACCGTAATTGCATTCATTTGCATATAACAAATTATTAAGAAGAATTCAGAGTATTTGAAACTGCTAAGAAAAGAAATAGGCATTTCCTATTCTAATGAGCACTATAAGGGGATTTACTGTGCACATTTCCCAAAGCTAATATATTCCACTTAAAATATTCAAAATAAAATGCTTTTTTATACCTTTGCTATGTGGATATTTTATTTTTCCATCATGTTGGTTCCAGTTTCTCTCTTCTGCTTTTCTGTCTGCCAATTCTCCTTCATGAGCCTGCTGTCCATATGTCTTTTCTCCTCTCTCCTGTCTATTTCCTTACTACCTGCCTCTGGCATATTGATTGCTCCTTTTTAGCTCTTTTTTTTTTCTTTTTCTACCTTTTGTCAATTCAGTCATTCAGAATGCTGCATCCCATCTCATTTATGGTCTGAAGAAATTGGATCATGTAAGATCGTACTTCAAAAAACTACACTGGCTGCCTGTGGAAGCAAGGGTCATTTTCAAGTTTGCTTGCCTTTGCTTCAAAACCATAACAGGTTCATCCCCTATCTATCTTATCATTTTGAACGCCCAGGCACAACTTGTAGTACATGTAATGCCTACTTGTTCGCTTTTCAATCCTTGAAGGGCTTTATCTACAAGAGATTCCTTGATAGAACATTATCATTCCAAGCAGGCAAATGGAATAAATGTTTAACCAACTTTATTTCAAACGCACTTTCTTATCACACTTTCAGGAAGTCAATTAAAATTTACCTCTTTGATAAATTTTTCTGACTCCATTTCTGCTTTGATGTATTTTTAAAACACTGCCAGGTAAATTTGATTAATCTTAAAATGTTAATGCACTTTCAAAAGTTTTTTTGTAATATCACTGTCTGTATACAGTCTCTTCCTCTGTAAACCGCTCTGAACTGTTTGTGGTAATGCGGTATATAAAAATAGTTATTATTACTCTTTTTTACTCCAGCTACCTATCAAAGTTCCATCTTCTCTCACCCACTAGCTCTTCCACACACTGAATTCCCCAATATCATATTTCTACCCTCTGAAATCGCTATTCTCTCATTCATTTCCTTGCCACCCCTTCCTCCTCTTCTTGGTTTCTCCCACATAGTTCCACCATTTCTTTTCCCACCCTTCTAGCCCAGCATAAGCTCCTTCTTTTTCCCTTCCCCATCGCCTTCCATCTCCCTATTTCTTCTCTCTTCCCTTCTGCCCTCTCTCCCACGTTCCAGGATTTTCCCTCTCTTCCCTCACTCCCATTGTCTGATCTCTATCCCTCTTTCTCCCCTCACCACTTCCTGTGTCTCTTCTCCTTCTCATCCACCCTTATGTGTATTCCTCCTCTCTCCCTCCCTTGTCCAATACCTCTCCCTCGTCTCTCCCTCCCTTATGCCCTGGGTCCAATCTCTCTCTTCCCTTCCCCTTCACCCCTATGTCCAATATTTTCTCCTTCTCACCCCTCAATCCTTGCAGCATCTCTCCTTTCCCTCCACCCCATGTCCAGCAATCTCCCCCACCTCCCCCCAGTATCTCTTCTTCCTTTCCTCATCCCACTTCTCTCACACTTCTTCCTCTTGCTTAAGTGGATCCCTAGCAGTGGCAGTGATTCCTAAATACTGATTGCTGCTTACCCAGAAGCCTCTCCTCTACCATGTCCCGCCCAGGTAGAGAAACAGGAAGTTGTGATAGTGGGGATTAGGATGGGGTAGAAGAGATGCTGCCGGGTCAGGGGGAGGCAGTGTGAGGAAATCACTGCCACTGCTGGGGACCCATTGAAGAGAGGTGCAGAAAAGCAGGAGCCCAGCTTGTTTCCTGCATGCCGGTGTTCCATGCGCCACTGCTGGGTAGACCCAGGCCCACCTGTGGTATACCTGGGGTTACCATATGGCTCCAGAAAAAGGAGGATGGATTAAGACGTCCAGGTTTTACTTCCATTAAAAGCAATGGAAGTAAAACCCAGATGTCTAAATCCGTCGTCTTTTTTTCTGAAGCCATATGGTAACCCTGGTTTATCCCAGGACAAGCAGGCAGGTATTCTCACTAGTGGGTGATGTCATCAGACAGAGCCCCGGTACGGACGTCTCACAAGCACGTGTTGCTTGTAGAAACTTAAAGTTTCTAGATGCCCGCACCGCGCATGCGCCGGTGCCTTCCTGCCCGGAGATCCGGGCGTGTCTCCTCAGTTCTTTCTTTTCCGCGGAGCTGAGAAGTTCAACTTCATCATGCGCTAGCTGAATTCAGTTAAATTTGCCTTCCTTGTCCGCGTTTTCGCTTTCTTTTAATTACAGTTAACAGTACTTTTCTTTTTCAGTTAAAAAAAAAAAAAAAAAAGAAGATTATTTCCTCCGGCGGGTCGAACGGGCCGGCCACGTGGCTCAGGCCCACTGGCTTCGACCTCGCGGCGGAGATTTTCCGGCCTATGTCCCGGCCAATCACCGGGTTTAAAAAGTGCAGCAAGTGCCAACGCGCGATTTCACTCACGGACCCTCACTGGCGCTGTTTGCAGTGTTTGGGCCCTGACCACATCCCGAAATCGTGCAGGCCTTGCTCTACCCTTACGGCACGCTCATTCAAGCGGCGTTGCCTATTGTGGGAATCGATGTTCAAGATGGACGCAGCTAAGGATCCCTCAGCCTCCACTTCATCTGATACCTCCCCGGTTCGGGCGAAACCGGTATCGACCCCTCCTGCATCGAGTGTGGTGAAACCGGCATCGCTCACCCCGACACCATCCACGAGCTCGACGTCGGTGCCTGCCCCGGTCTCCTCGGTTCAGGTACCTCTTCCTTCCACAGTGCCACCAGTGGTCATCAAAGTGCCGAAAGCTACTAAGCAGAAGCACTCGGCCTCGAAGGAGCGCGATGTCCGTGCAGGAGGACCCCCTTTCAGTGCGGATCCCTCCTTATCGGCTTCGCTACGGTCCGTGCTGGAAGCTCAATTCGTTGAGCTCATGCAGACCATCGGACCCGGGCTCATCGCTGCCATACAGGGTGACCTCCCGGTACCGGTCCAAAGGGGCGGTCCGCCCCCTCCCCCTCCCCCACACCGTTCGACCTCGACAACCGACGAGGACGAACGGGGGAGGGCGGCGATGCCCACGCGGCAAGCCTCGCTTACCGATATGCCGCCGTTAGAACCCATTACGCCTCCGCGCCAACATGGGACCAGACCTCCGATCGATACTCGAAGCCCTGGGCATAGTCAGGAAGAGTTCTTCCGTACTCCTTACCAGACTTGGGTAGCATCGCAAGAACCCGCATCGCAAACCCAGTTGCGATCCACCGCTTCCAGCCCTATCCACTTGGGGGCCTCGGGAGACCATGCGATGCACAGACGATCCCGATCCCCGTCCCGCCACCGAGACGGGCACCGATCGAGACACTCATCCTGGCACTCCTCACGCCATTCGGAGGTGTCACCGCAGAAAAAACTGCAACGTAGGGGATACTCCTCATCAGAGGTGTCCCCTCCCGGGGGCCCGGAGTACGAGGAGACATCGGTGCCCGATTCTCCTTGCCACTCCCCGATGTCCATGGACCTGGAGGCCTCCTCCTCCTCCAGCCCGTCCCACAGACCGACGCTGGCGGAACAATTGTCCTTCTCATCATTCCTCCGACAAATGGCGGATGATCTGGATGTGACCCTTGACACGGGCTCCCGATACTCCAAAGAGTATCTGGACACCATGCATTTACCTAACCCTCCAACGGAGTCGCTTCGGCTCCCCTTGCACAAATTACTGGACCAGACCTTCATGCAGTGCTTCGAAACACCGTATTCCATACCGGCGATCCCCAGCAAACTCGATGCTCGATACCGCATCGTGCACCATAAAGGGTTTGAGGGCCCTCAACTCTCCCACCAATCCCTACTGGTCGAGTCCTCCCTTAAACGCTCTCATCCCTCCCAGGTCTACGCCTCTGTACCGCCGGGCCGAGAGGGGAGAACGATGGACAAATTTGGTAGAAAATTCTACCAAAACTCCATGATGGCGTCACGGGTGCTAAACTACAATTTCTTTTTCTCTTCCTATCTGGAGTTCTTCTTGCCGGTGCTCCGCAAGTTCACTCCGTTCATAGACAACCAAGCTCGATTCGAGTTCGAGGAAGTGGTAGCCTCCCTCTCCCAATTACGCCTCCAGCTGATGCAATCCTCCTTCGATGCATTCGAACTCTCGGCACGCGCCGCCGCAAGCGCGGTAGCTATGCGTCGCCTGGCATGGCTCCGTACAATCGATATGGATCCCAACCTCCAGGACAGACTCGCCAACGTACCATGTGCTGGAGCTGACCTGTTCGATGAGTCTATCGAAACTGTTACCAAGAAGCTGTCGGATCATGAAAAATCTTTTCAATCCATCCTGCGGCCCAAACCCAAACCTCAACAGTCTCGACCTTCCAGGCCACCCCTGATTTACCAGCGGCGTTACATGCCCAGACAAACGCCTGCTGCGAGACAGCCTGCGAAGAGACAACCTCCCCAGAAGTCTCAGCAAAAACCTCAGCCACCTGCTGCACCTAAGGCTCCCCAGCCCTTTTGACGCCCCTCCCGGGAGCATAACCTCGGCCTCTCCCATAGGGGGCCGCCTCCATCTTTTTTACCATCGATGGGAGGCCATAACCACGGACCTATGGGTCCTCACCATCATAAGAGAAGGATACTCTCTTCAATTCCACCGGGTCCCCCCGGACCATCCTCCAAGAGAGTATCCTTCAAGCTCGACGCAGACCGCCCTTCTTCTTCAGGAAGTCCAAACCTTACTTCAGCTTCGGGCTGTCGAGCCGGTCCCGTCAGACCAATTGAACCGAGGGTTTTACTCCCGGTACTTCCTCGTCCCGAAGAAAACGGGCGACCTGCGACCCATTTTAGACCTTCGGGCCCTCAACAAGTTTCTGGTCAAAGAGAAGTTTCGCATGCTGACCTTGGCTTCTCTATACCCCCTCCTCGAGCAGAACGACTGGTTATGCTCCCTGGATCTCAAGGAGGCCTACACTCACATCCCCATTCACCCGGCCTCCCGAAAGTTCCTCAGATTTCGGGTGGGAAATCTGCACCTACAGTATCGAGTGCTACCATTCGGCCTATCTTCGTCCCCCAGAGTCTTCACAAAGTGCCTGGTGGTAGTGGCCGCAGCACTCCGGGACAGGAGTCTACAGGTGTTCCCATACCTCGACGACTGGCTCATCAAGGCCCCGTCAGCCCCAGAGGTCACTTCGGCGGCCTTGGCTACAACCTACTTCCTCCAGAATTTGGGCTTCGAGATCAACTTTTCCAAGTCTCATCCACAACCCACCCAGTCCCTCCCCTTCATCGGAGCGGTCCTGGACACCACCCGACTCCGAGCATTCCTGCCTCTGCAACGCATGGAGTCTCTTCTTCATCTCTGCCAGTCGGTGTCTACTCGCCAAACCCTACCGGCGAGACAACTGATGGTGCTCCTGGGCCATATGGCCTCCACAGTACATGTGACACCCTTTGCCAGACTCCATCTCAGGATCCCCCAGTGGACCCTGGCATCACAGTGGAACCAGACGTCGGATCCACTATCCAAACACATCTTAGTCACACCTGCTCTTCGGCAGTCTCTACTTTGGTGGATGACCTCTTCGAATCTATCCAGAGGTTTGCTGATGCACTCTCCCCCCCATCAGAAAGTTCTCACAACCGATTCGTCGAATTATGCATGGGGGGCCCACCTGGATGGCCTCCGCACCCAAGGATTCTGGACCAGTGCGGAAAGACTACACCAAATCAATCTACTGGAACTCAGAGCCATCTTCAATGCGCTCCAAGCTTTCCAACATCTACTCTACGACATGGTAATCCTCATTCGCACAGACAATCAGGCCGCCATGTATTATATCAACAAGCAAGGAGGCACGGGCTCGGCCCTCCTTTGCCAGGAAGCTCTACGAGTCTGGGACTGGGCGGTGCGCCACAACGCCCTACTCAGAGCAGTATACATCCAGGGGGAGAACAACGTCTTAGCAGACAAACTAAGCCGTCTGCTACAACCGCACGAATGGACTCTCCATTCCAGCCCCCTTCACCAAATCTTCACGCAATGGGGGACGCCTCAGATAGACCTCTTTGCGGCTCCCCACAACTCCAAACTGCCTCAGTTTTGCTCCAGGATCTACACTCCTCATCGCCTCGAGGCAGATGCTTTTCTACTGAACTGGGGGAAATGATTTCTATATGCGTTCCCACCATTCCCGCTGATCCAGAAGACTCTGGTCAAGCTGAAACTCGAACGGGCCACCATGATTCTAATAGCTCCTCGGTGGCCCAGACAACCTTGGTTCTCCCTCCTACTTCAACTCAGCAGCAGGGAACCAGTACCACTTCCAGTGTTTCCTTCACTGCTTACTCAACATCAAGGATCACTACTTCATCCCAACCTGCAGTCTCTCCACCTGACAGCTTGGTTCCTCTCAACGTAACCCCTCACCAATTCTCACAAGAAGTGAGGGAGGTCTTGGAAGCTTCCAGGAAGCCCGCCACTCGACAATGCTACTCCCAGAAATGGACCAGATTCTCCTCATGGTGTGTTTCTAAGTCAAAGGAACCTCAGCGAGCTTCCTTATCCTCCGTGCTGGACTATCTCCTACACCTATCTCAATCTGGGCTCAAGTCCACATCCATACGAGTCCACCTGAGCGCTATTGCGGCGTTCCACCAGCCCCTACAAGGGAAACCCCTCTCGGCCCATCCAGTGGTCGCCAGATTTATGAAAGGACTCTTCCATGTTAACCCTCCTCTCAAACCACCCCCAGTAGTTTGGGACCTCAATGTAGTCCTTGCCCGTCTCATGAAGCCCCCGTTTGAACCACTCAATAGGGCCCCTCTTAAGTACCTCACCTGGAAAGTGCTTTTTCTTGTAGCCCTTACGTCCGCTTGCAGAGTCAGCGAACTCCAGGCATTGATGGCGGATCCACCATTCACAGTATTCCATCATGACAAGGTGGTCCTACGCACTCACCCGAAATTCCTGCCTAAGGTGGTCTCCGAATTTCATCTCAACCAATCCATTGTACTTCCAGTATTCTTCCCTAAGCCCCATTCTCACCACGGAGAATCGGCCCTTCACACTCTAGACTGTAAACGTGCCTTGGCTTTCTACCTGGATCGCACCAAGCCACACAGAACCACTCCTCAACTTTTTGTCTCCTTCGATCTTAACAAGTTGGGAAGACCCGTATCAAAGCGCACCATCTCTAATTGGATGGCGGCTTGTATCTCTTTCTGCTATGCCCAGGCTGGATTATCACTTCCTTGTAAGGTCACAGCCCATAAGGTCAGAGCAATGGCAGCCTCAGTAGCATTCCTCAGATCAACACCAATCGAGGAAATTTGTAAGGCTGCCACCTGGTCCTCGGTTCACACATTCACCTCACATTATTGTCTGGATACTCTCTCCAGACGGGATGGACAGTTTGGCCAAACAGTATTGAAAAATTTATTCTCTTAAGTCGCCAACTCCCCCTCCATCCCACTGAGGTTAGCTTGGAGGTCACCCACTAGTGAGAATACCTGCCTGCTTGTCCTGGGATAAAGCAATGTTACTTACCGTAACAGTTGTTATCCAGGGACAGCAGGCAGCTATTCTCACGTCCCACCCACCTCCCCTGGGTTGGCTTCTCAGGCTAGCTACCTGAACTGAGGAGACACGCCCGGATCTCCGGGCAGGAAGGCACCGGCGCATGCGCGGTGCGGGCATCTAGAAACTTTAAGTTTCTACAAGCAACACGTGCTTGTGAGACGTCCGTACCGGGGCTCTGTCTGATGACATCACCCACTAGTGAGAATAGCTGCCTGCTGTCCCTGGATAACAACTGTTACGGTAAGTAACATTGCTTTATACCCCTAGTTCTAAAGACTACAGAAAGGGTGGTGGGAGAGAATAAGGGCGCAATTCAGATTTACTTTTTTATTATTTTTTTTTTCCTGGGAGTTGCTTTTCTTCTTTATTGCCAGGTATGCGAACCATGTGTTGGGGAAACTGTTCTAGGATCACATATACATGTATTTATGCAACCATTCTGTAAGGCTTAAAAATGGAGCAATATGTAAACCAAACAGCATGAATATATTTAAGGTAGAGAGTGAGTGTGAATTGTATTAAATAAATTTTCCATTTAGCACTATTGTGAAACTTTTCCTGTATCCATGAACTCCCAAGTATCCATGTGTGTAGTATAAACAGTAGCTTTTGACTATATTTAACTATTGTAAGATTCCTTACTTATGTGATTGTTGTTATTTATTTTGCCTATAAAATATTATGTTTTCATATTTGAGTGACTCATTTCATTTGTAGTTTACAAAGCGATTATTTTTGTGTACTGGGACAGCTCCAAAATATTTATATATATTTTTTAACTTTATAGACGGACCTTGAATATGTCCATATTGTTGTAGGAAATCTGGAAAAAGAGTAAGTGTTTTTTCTCTAAATTTTTATGTGATATGAATGAGTGTAAACTTTATGTTAAGAATTGTTCACCAACTTTATTATCTTATCAAATGCTTGTTTACTGGTTTGTTACAGGAAATTATGAAGTGCATGAGTTCAGAGAGAATGTGGGACTATATTGGTTTGGCATGACACAGGATTCGTCACAAAATACAGTTGAAAATATAGTTTAAAAACACCCTTTTGAATAATGTTCCACAACAGCTGAGCAAAGTTTTGAAATGCACAATCTTCATATGCACTTCTGCCTACTTTAGTACAGCTATAGATAAAATGGTTGCTGAATACAAATACTGTTTTGATTTGTTTGCTTGTAAGAAAAGAGTAAATTCTTTATACTATTTTTCACATTTTGTTTTAAAATTTGTTAAAATGAAAAATAGCATTTTAACTTAGGTATAATTTTATGCTCAACTACTTTTGTTTTTTAACAAATTCATTCCCCCCCCACCTCCCTTTACAAAGCCATGCTAGCGACTGCTGCTGTTGTAACTGCCCTGAAAGCCAATAGGGGTTTATATGGCTTCAGGCTTTTGCTGCACAGCTTTTGTAAAAGATATTTTTGGGGGGAGGCAGTTTTGTGAGCTAACATGTTTTCCAGTGCAATAGGTGAGACATTCTAGAGAAATGGGTTGTGTCCCCATGGCTGCGTGCCATTTGCAGAAGGAATCCACTCTAGATTTTTTCTCTGTGCCTCTGCTGTACTTCACTGAGCTCCTTAGCTCCACCTACATTTTTTCCCTTCTGCACGTGTGCCAGCAGAAGTGTGTTCTGCTCTCTCCATTTTATTTTTATTCAGTGGGTTTTTTTGTCCCTTTTTTTTTTTTGGGGGGGGGGGGTTCTTGTGCTCAGAGCAATTCGTCATCTCTGCCTGCATTGAGATCACACAGACTTCGGTTTGCAGCTGACAGGCCAATAACTGGTGGTACCTGTCAGGCAGCCTGCATTTACTTCACTGGAGCTTGGAGCCGTCCCCAGATTTCTCCTTCTGCCGAACAATAGTTCGAGTGCAGGCTGTTGGTCATCTGTAGGAGACTCGGCAGAATATTACCAGCACAGGTCATAGTGAGTAAAGGCTGTCACAGCCTGTGAGGTGAATCAGGGGAGGTTTGAAAATCAAAGTTTTGAGGGTTTCTGCATGTCCCCGTTCTGATCCACACCTAAAAAATCCTAAAATTGCCATATTTGCACTTAGTTTAATGTGAAAACTATTACGATCTTGGCGCAAATTTCTTAGCGGTGGTCATCTTGGATTTTTAGCAATCCTTATTTTTCTAAAGCTCCCTGCTTCTCCAAAACTTCAGTTTTTGCCTCAAAACTTATTAGGATGAAGTCCTTGGGCTCTCCTAACATGAATTCTTGCCAGGATTGCGCAAATTTAGTGCCTCGAGCATCAACTGGGAGAGGCGGAGGCACTAAGTTTAGTCTCTCCCACGATTAAGCAGGTGGCCAAATACTTGGTTAGCCCGGTGGGGTGGCCTTCTATATTTTCGGGGCTGGGCACGGATGATGGTTCTGTGTGCCTGGCTGCAGACCCTCCGCAGCCTAAGAAATGCAAAGTTAAGTTATCAAGGAGTGACTGCCCAGTGAAGCTGGTGTGTTGTTTAAAGATATGTAAGACTGCTCTATGGATGTGGTACTCCAGAGTCTCTTTGATGCAGCTGCTTTTGGTCTAAAGGTTGCTTGGGCGACGTCCTTTGTCTTACGTGTCTGTCTATTTCAGCTGTGCACTCTGGAGAGTGAGGCTGTGGATAGTCCTCCTCAACTTCTTTTGGGTGGGTCAGATTATGTTGCTGATGATTTTGTATGACCTTTGCAGTTTTGGCAGGAACAAAATGTGAGGTTATTAAATTTGCGGATGACACCAAATTATACAGCAGGGTTGAAAGCAAGGAGGACTGCAAAAATCTCCAAAAAGATCTGACAGCGCTGGAAGAGTGGGCCAAAAAGTGGCAAATGAGCTTCAACATAGGGAAATGCAAGGTCATGCATGTAGGGAAAAAGAACCCGATGTTCACTTACAAAATGGGGGGATCACCGCTAGGGGTGAGTAACCTTGAAAGAGACCTGGGAGTGATGGTAGACACATCATTGAAGGCGTCGGCGCAGTGCGCCACAGCCTCAAGGAAGGCAAACAGAATGTTGGGCATCATTAAGAAGGGTATCACGACCAGGACGAAGGAAGGAATCATGGAGGGAGCTGAGACAGAGGAGACAGCAGTGATAATCTACGTCGGAACAAATGACGTCAGCAGAAGGAATTTCAACAGGACTACACTGACCGAGCAGTTTAAGATCCTGGGGAGGAAACTGAAGCTGAGGACAAGGAAGATAGCCTTTTCAGAGATCCTGCCAGTACCGAGGGCAGATGCGAGGAGGCAGATCGAGCTGCAAGCAACAAATGAATGGCTGAGGCGATGGTGTGATGAGGAGGGTTTCCTCTTTGTACGGAACTGGTCAATCTTCTTGGAGAAAAACAAGCTCTACAGGAGAGACGGACTGCACTTGAGCACGGCTGGGATGATGATGCTGGCACGCAACATCCAGACCTGCATAGACATGACTTTAAACTGATAACAAGGGGAAAGCCGAAGTCGATCTGATCTCGACACATCGGACCACAGTATCAAGCAAGGATACTGAACAAGGAAATGGCGATAGAGGACTAGAGACTGAATGGACACTTTTTGGTCATAAACCCAAAGATGCATTACAGGGACCCGAGAGGCAAATAGAGCTAAAGAGCAAGAAAAGGAGGAAACAGCCGGAACCAGAGGGCTACCCAAGAACAGAGAAGCGGGCAGAGGACGGGATAGACACACCACAGGAGGAGGGTGAACAAAATGAGGCTCGGGAACTGGCAGCCCATGGGGAGATCGGCAGGAGCATCAATTCACGAGGAGATCCAAAAGAAAAGGTGACAAACCGGGACTTAAATTGCCTATACACAAATGCCAGGAGCCTAAGGGCTAAAATGGGGGAGCTAGAAGTTATAGCCAGAAATAAGAACCTAGACATAATAGGAATCACAGAGACATGGTGGTCCGAGGACAACAAATGGGATGTGGCCCTGCCAGCGTACAAACTCTACAGGAGGGACAGGGCACACAAGAAGGGGGGAGGAATAGCACTGTATATAAAGGACTCCATTCCTTCATCCAGGACAGAAACAACAGTAAGGGCGGAAGTCTGGAGTCACTATGGGTTAAGCTAACAGGAGGGGAAGGAGCTGACATCAAATTGGGACTGTACTATCGCCCACCAGGACAGCCAGAAGCAAACGACCTGGACCTGGAGGCCGAACTGAGGCAGGTGTGCAAAAGTGGAAGGGTGGTGGTTATGGGGGATTTCAACTACCCGGGAATAGACTGGAACATTGGGCACTCAAATTGCACGAGAGAAACTAAATTCCTAGAGGCGATAAGGGACTCTTTCATGGAGCAGCTGGTCATTGAACCAATGCGAGGGGATGCCACTCTGGACCTAATCCTCAACGGGCTAGAGGGACCCGCAAAGGAAGTGGTGGTACTAGCACCATTAGGAAACAGCAACCACAACATGATCCAGTACAAATTGAACATAGGAACAACAAAGGCAAAAAGAACCACAACGACAGCACTCAACTTCAGAAAAGGAAACTACGAGGACATGAGGAAAATGGGAAAAAAGCTCAGCAACAGCTCTGGGAAGATGAAGACCGTAGAGGAAGCCTGGACACTGCTTAAAGGCACAGTGCTCGAGGCACAAGACCTGTATGTCCCAAGGTTTAGGAAAGGGTGCAAAAAAAATCGAGCTAGAAACCCAGCGTGGATAACAAATGCAGTTAAAAAGGCAATAAGTGATAAGAAATCATCCTTCAGAAAATGGAAAAAGGAACCAACAAAGGAAAACCAAAAAGAGCACAAAAGACAACAGAAAGAATGCCATCGAGAGGTCAAGAAAGCGAAGAGAGAATATGAGGAAAGACTGGCAGGAGAAGCAAGAAACTTCAAACCCTTCTTCAGGTATGTGAAAGGGAAACAACCAGCCAGAGAGGAAGTGGGTCCACTTGACGATGGAGACAGGAAAGGAGTGATAAAGGAGGAAAAAGAGATAGCTGACAGGTTAAACAAATTCTTCTCGTCAGTCTTCACCAGAGAGGACACATCCAATATCCCAGAACCCGAGGAGATTATAACCGGAGACCATGATGAAAGGCTGGTACATCTAGAGGTAAGCAAAGAGGATGTCCTCAGACAGATAGACAGACTAAAGAGCAACAAATCACCGGGCCCGGACGGTATCCACCCGAGGGTACTAAAAGAACTGAGAAACGAAATAGCAGAAACACTTTGCCAAATATGTAACCTCTCCTTAAAAACTGGGGAGATCCCAGAAGACTGGAAAATAGCAAATGTCACGCCCATCTTTAAAAAGGGATCAAGGGGTGACCCGGGAAACTACAGGCCTGTGAGCTTGACCTCGGTTCCGGGAAAGATGATGGAAGCACTAGTTAAGGACATAATCTGCGAATACATAGAAATCAATGGACAATTGAAGGCGAGCCAGCATGGCTTCTGCAAGGGAAGGTCGTGCCTCACAAACTTGCTGTACTTCTTTGAGGGAATAAACAGCCAGATGGATAAGGGGGAATCCATAGACATTTACCTTGACTTCCAAAAAGCCTTTGACAAGGTACCTCACGAACGGCTACTTAAAAAGCTGTGGAACCACGGGGTGCAAGGAGATATCTACCGATGGATCAAACACTGGTTGGCAGGCAGAAAACAGAGGGTTGGAGTAAAGGGCCAATACTCAGACTGACAATGGGTCACGAGCGGAGTTCCACAGGGGTCGGTGCTGGGACCTCTCCTGTTCAACATATTTATTAACGACCTGGAGATGGGGACGAAATGTGAGGTTATCAAATTTGCTGATGACAACAAACTCTGCAGCAGGGTTAGAAGCACGGAAGACTGTGAAGACCTGCAAAGGGACCTAACGAGACTGGAAAAATGGGCAAAAAAGTGGCAAATGAGTTTTAACGTAGAGAAATGCAAGGTCATGCATGTAGGGAAAAAGAACCCAATGTTCAGCTACAAAATGGGGGGAATATTGCTAAGGGTGAGCAACCTGGAAAGAGACCTGGGGGTGATGGTGGACACAACATTGAAACCTTCGGCGCAGTGTGCGACAGCCTCAAAGAAAGCAAACAGAATGCTGGGCATCATCAAAAAGGTATCACAACCAGGACGAAGGAAGTCATCATGCCGCTGTATCGCACAATGGTGCGCCTGCACCTGGAGTACTGTGTCCAGTACTGGTCGCCGTACCTCAAGAAGGACATGGCGGTACTCGAGGGAGTCCAGAGAAGAGTGACTAAACTGATAAGAGGTATGGAAAATTTTGCATACACTGACAGGTTAAAAATGCTGGGGCTGTTCTCCCTGGAGAAGAGGAGACTTAGAGGGGACATGATAGAAACCTTCAAATCCTAAAGGGCATAGAGAAAGTGAATAAGGACAGATTCTTCAAACTGTGGGGACCCACAACCACTAGGGGTCACTCGGAGAAATTGAAAAGGGACAGGTTTAGAACAAATGCTAGGAAGTACTTTTTTATCCAGAGGGTGGTGGACACATGGAACGTGCTTCCGGAGGATGTGATAGGCCAGAGCACTTTACAGGGGTTCAAGGAAGGTTTGGATAGGTTCCTGGAGGATAAGGGGATTGAGGGGTACAGATAGAACTAGAGGTAGGTTATAGAAGTGGTCAGAAACCACTTCACAGGTCACAGACCTGATGGGCTGCCGCGGGAGCGGACCACTGGGCGAAATGGACCTCTGGTCTGACCCAGTGGAGGCAACTTCTTATGTTCTTAAGTCATCCTGCCACTGTATCGTGCAATGGTGCGCCCGCACCTGGAGTACTGTGTCCAGTACTGGTCGCCATACCTCAAGAAGGACATGGCGGTACTTGAGAGAGTCCAGAGAAGAGCAACTAAGCTAATAAAGGGTATGGAAGACCTCTCATATACTGACAGACTGAAGAAGCTGGGGCTTTTCTCCCTGGAAAAGAGGAGACTTAGAGGAGACATGATAGAAACCTTCAAGATCATGATGGGCATAGAAAGAGTAGGCAGGGACAGATTTTTCAAATTACGGGGAACCACAAGTACAAGGGGGCACTCAGAGAAATTGAAAGGGGAAAGGTTTAGAACAAACGCCAGGAAGTTCTTTTTCACTCAGAGGGTGGTGGATACATGGAACGCGCTACCGGAGGATGTGATAAGCAGGAGCACGCTACAGGGCTTCAAAGAGGGTCTGGACAGGTACCTGGAGGACAAAGGGATTGAGGGGTACAGATAGGAGTAGAGGTAGGTAATAGGGATAGGATTAGAGGATTAGAGGCAGTTACAAAATTAGTCAGGGACACTGTTCAGGCAATTAGGCCTGATGGGCCGCCGCAAGAGCGGACCGCTGGGCAGGATGGACCTTTGGTCTGCCTCAGCGGAGGCAAGTTCTTATGTTGGCGTACTACCGTATTTTCACGCAAATAACGCGCACCCGTATAAAACGCGCACACGGGTATAGCGCGCAGAAATCACGATGATATGTACAAAAACTTTGGTATACCGCGCTCACGGGTATACCGCGCATGCTGCCCGACGCTCCTTTCGCCCGCCCTGACTTTCCGTGCGCTATCCCGACTCTCCGTTCACCCCCCCTGACTTCCGTGCACTGTCCCCCCTTGAAGGTCTGTCCCCATCCTGAAAGCCTGATGCCCCCCCCCCGACGTCCGATACATCCCTCCCCCCGAAGGACCGCCGACTCCCCAACAATATCGGGCCAGGAGGGAGCCCAAATCCTCCTAGCCACGGCGACCCCCTAACCCCACCCCGCACTACATTACGGGCAGGAGGGATCCCAGGCCCTCCTGCCCTCGACGCAAACCCCCCTCCCCCCAACGACCGCCCCCCCCAAGAACCTCCGACCGCCCCCCCAGCCGACCCGCGACCCCCCTGGCGACCCCCACGACCCCCCCACCCCCCTTCCCCGTACCTTTGGTAGTTGGGCCAGAAGGGAGCCCAAACCCTCCTGGCCACGGCGACCCCCTAACCCCACCCCGCACTACATTACGGGCAGGAGGGATCCCAGGCCCTCCTGCCCTCGACGCAAACCCCCCTCCCCCCCAAGAACCTCCGACCGCCCCCCCAGCCGACCCGCGACCCCCACGACCCCCCCACCCCCCTTCCCCGTACCTTTGGTAGTTGGCCGGACAGACGGGAGCCAAACCCGCCTGTCCGGCAGGCAGCCAACGAAGGAATGAGGCCGGATTGGCCCATCCATCCTAAAGCTCCGCCTACTGGTGGGGCCTAAGGCGCGTGGGCCAATCAGAATAGGCCCTGGAGCCTTAGGTCCCACCTGGGGGCGCGGCCTGAGGCACATGCTGTGCCTCAGGCCGCGCCCCCAGGTGGGACCTAAGGCTCCAGGGCCTATTCTGATTGGCCCACGCGCCTTAGGCCCCACCAGTAGGCGGAGCTTTAGGATGGATGGGCCAATCCGGCCTCATTCCTTCGTTGGCTGCCTGCCGGACAGGCGGGTTTGGCTCCCGTCTGTCCGGCCAACTACCAAAGGTACGGGGAAGGGGGGTGGGGGGGTCGTGGGGGTCGCCAGGGGGATCGCGGGTCGGCTGGGGGGCGGTCGGAGGTTCTTGGGGAGGGCGGTCGTTGGGGGGGAGGGGGGTTTGCGTCGAGGGCAGGAGGGCCTGGGATCCCTCCTGCCCGTAATGTAGTGCGGGGTGGGGTTAGGGGGTCGCCGTGGCCAGGAGGGTTTGGGCTCCCTTCTGGCCCGATATTGTCGGGAAGTCGGCGGTCCTTCGGGGTGGGGGTGCGAGTGGTCCTGCCGGGGGGGGGGGGGATGTATCGGACGTCGGGGAGTCGGCCGGGCAAGAGGGCTTGGGCTCCCTCTTGCTCCGATCGTGGATGCGGGTGCGGGTGGGAGCGCGTGCGAGCGGTCGTTCGGGGTGGGGGTGCGAGCGGTCCTGCTGGGGGAGTGAATCGGGCGTCGGGCGGGGTGGGAACTATGTTTTAAAACTTTTGTATACCGCGCTCACGCATATAACGCGCGAGGGGTATGCGCGGTAGGTAAAAACGCGTATAACGCGCGCGTTATATGCGTGAAAATACGGTACATTTCTGCCCACAAGATGCTCTGTGTCGGACAATGGGCTGGTGATTCACTTCCAAGACTACTTTGACTAGACGTCCCTTTAAAGGGCAGTTATTGTTTGGCAAGAGCCTGGGCAACCTCATGAATTCTTTGGTGGGCCGTCGCCCTAAGACCCTGCCTGATAGCAGACCCAGGACCTCCTGAGGTTCTGGTCACTCTAATTTTCGTGGCTCCTGGCAATCCCACCCATATTAAAATGCCACATTGCAGAGATTTCCCAGGGCTCCCAGCAACGGTATGCCAGCTACAGGCAATCCCAGCCCTCTGCCTTCCATTCTGTGCCCTCTGCCAAAAAGATTCAATGCCACCAGGGCTGGGAATTCCCCTCTACAGATTGGGGGTGGCTCCCTGTGATTCGAACCGTATGCATGTGCTACATCGCAGAGATTTTGCCAGGGCTCCTGGCCCAGGTATGCCGGCTACAATCAATCCCAGCCTTCCACCCACTGTCCTGCACCCTCTGCTAAAAAGGCACAATGATGCTAGGCTGAGGGATGCCCTCTTCAGATAGGGGGGCAGAATCTTGGTGTTGCTGTCTGCCTGGGTTTGGATTTCGTCCAACCAGTGGGTCTTGGACATTATTCAGTCGGGCTACAAGCTGGCATTTATCTGGCCTCTGATGGGATTGGTTTGTGAACTCTCCCGCAGGTTGATGGGACAAGGCGCTCAAGGTTCAAGCCACTATTCAACGACTGCTGGATATTCAAGCTATAGAGCTGGTGCCGCCCGAACTCTCGGGCTGAGGCAGATACTCTATATATTTTATTGTGCCAAAGAAAGGCTCCGAAGATTGGAGTTATATTCTGGATCTTCAGCATGTGAATGCAGCTCTCAAGGTTCAACACTTTCGCTGGGAATCAGTGCAATCAGACATTGCAGCGGTGGCCCTGGGAGAGTTCCTCATCTCTCTGGATCTCACGGAAGCTTACTTTCACATTCCAACATTCCCAGCCCACCGCAAATACTTTCAATTTCATATATTGGAACATCATTACCAGCTCTCGGCTCTGCCCTTTGGACTGGTAATGGCTCCAATGTGATAGTGGTCGTGGCAGCTTACTTACAGACAGTGGATCTGCAGATACACACTTCTTGGACTACTGGCTGATCAGGGCTCCTTTGGAAACTGGTGTTTCCCTATGTACAGTTCCTTCCTGACAAAGGTGATTTTGATTTTCCATGTTAATCGGGAAGTATGTTTGCCTGTTTTTCAGCCTATGGGTTCCAGGACACAAGATTGCCTTTTGAAGAAACTTGATGTGTACAGCGTGCTTCTTCACTACCTGGAGGTCACTAACAAATTTTGTCTATCTGACCATCTGTTTGTGCTGACTCATTCTGTTACCCTTATGAGTACTTCAGGGTTATGAAGTATCAAACAAAAGGAAACCAGAAAAAGTTATAGGTATCATAGGACAAACTGGTTTCAATGAAAACAAGTCTATAAAGTGTGACCCAATTGACTTGTAAAAAAGCTCAGAGATATGAAACTCTGAAGGGAAGGCTGTTAAACCTCCCTGAGAAAGAACATAGAAAGATGACGGCAGATAAGGGCTACAGCCCATCAAGTCTGCCCACACCATCGACCCTCCCTTTTAAGTCTAATGTCCCCTTTAAGTAGAATTGTAATAATGCCATTCTACTGACCCGCTCTTTCAAGTCTATACCCTAGTGATCCTATCCTTTGGCTGACTCTCATAGGGATCCTACATAGGTATCCCATTTATTCTTGAAGTCTGGGACGCTGTGTGCCTCTATCACCTGCATTGGAAGCTTGTTCCAATGCTCAATCACTCTCTCCGTGAAGAAGTACTTCCTGGCGTCTCCACGAAACTTCCCTCCCCTGAGTTTGAGCGGATGACCTCTTGTGGTCGAGGGTCCCTTCAGGAGAAAGATATCATCTTCCACCTCAACCTGTCCCGTGATGTACTTAAATGTCTCAATCATGTCTCCCCTCTCCCTACGCTCCTCGAGAGAGTAGAGCTGCAACTTGCTCAGTCTTTCCTCGTACGGGAGACCCTTTAGCCCCGAGATCATCCTGGTGGCCATCCGCTGAACCGATTCAACTCTGAGCACATCTTTACAGTAATGTGGCCTCCAAAATTGCACACAGTATTCCAGATGAGGTCTCACCATGGCTCTGTACAATGGCATCATGACTTCAGGCTTCCTGCTGACGAAGCTTCTCCTGATACAACCTATCATCTGCCGTGCTTTAGATGAAGCCTTCTCCACTTGAGTGGCAGCTTTCATATCAGCACTGATGATTACTCCTAAGTCTCGTTCTGCCGTAGTTCTGGTTAAAGTTTCTCCATTCAGGGTGTAAGTTCTGCAAGGATTTCTGTTTCCGAGATGCATGACCTTACATTTCTTGGCGTTGAAGCCCAGCTGCCAGATCGAGGACCAGCTTTCTAAAGTATGCAGGTCTTGCTCCATAGCATTCTTTAGATTATAGTCGTTTACTATATTGCATAGTTTGGCATCATCAGCGAATAAGGTTACCTTGCCTTGAAGCCCTTGAGTCAGATCCCCAATGAATATGTTGAAGAGGAGAGGGCCCAGGACTGAACCCTGTGGCACTCCGCTAGTCACTTCCGACATTTTAGAGAGGGTACCATTAACCACCACCCTCTGAAGTCTGCCACTAAGCCAATCTTTGACCCATGTAGTTAGTCTCTCCCAACCCCATTGATTTCATCTTGTTCAGCAGCCTGCGGTGTGGGACGCTGTCAAACGCTTTGCTGAAGTCCAGGTACACGACGTCCAAGGACTCGCCTGAGTCCAGTCTTTTTGTTACCCAGTCAAAGAAGCTGATAAGATTGGACTGGCATGACCTACCCTTGGTGAATCCATGTTGACTGGGATCCCGGAGATTTTCCTCGTTTAGGATCGTATCCAATCTATACTTAACCAGTGTCTCCATGAGTTTACACACTATTGAGGTGAGGCTTACCGGTCTATAGTTCGCAGCCTCAGCCTTGCAACCCTTTTTATGTAGAGGAACGACGTTGGCAGTTTTCCAGTCCAACGGTACTTCCCCCGTACTTAGTGAAAGATTGAAGAGCACTGCCAACGGTTCACCTTCCAGTCATAGCAACTTAACAAGTCCGTGGTCACACTTGAAGACTCAAAAAATTGTTGTCTTTAAAAAAAATCAAAATTCTTAGAATCTTTCCACTATATGAAGTAAATATCTTCTCTTATTTGACATAAAGAAACTGCCACCACTATGTTCACTTAGCTCTGAATGCAGCTTCTTTATGTCAAATAAGAGAAGATATTTACTTCATATAGTGGAAAGATTCTAAGAATTTTGATTTTTTAAAGACAACAATTTTTTGAGACTTCAAGTGTGACTTGTTAAGTTGCTATGACTGGAAGGTGAACTCTTTCTCAGGGAGGTTTAACAGCCTTCCATTCAGAGTTTCATATCTCTGAGCTTTTTTACAAGTTAATTGGGTCACACTTTATAGACTTGTTTTCATTGAAACCAGTTTGTCCTATGATGACTCATTCTGTTAAGCAGGGTGCTCCTGCTTCCAAGGCCACGATTTCCAGATGGATAAGTAGGGCCATTTCATCAGTCTATATTCTTTCTAGGAAACAGTCTCTCGTTTCCATCAAGGCACATTCTACCAGGAGGTGGCTTCGTAGACCGAAGCTAGAGCTGTCTCCCCTGAGAAGATCTGCAGGGCGGCAACATGATCCTCTCTACACACGTTTGACAAGTTTTACAGAGTGTATGTGGTGTTGAGACAGGTTCTCAGTCTTACAGGCTTTTTGGGGACTGTTTTTGTATGTCCCATCTGTCTAGAATGTCTCACCTATTGCACTGGAAAAAGAGATTATGCACTTAACCTGGTAAGCTCTTTTCCAGTAGATAAGTGAGACATTCTAGATTACCACCCTGTCTTCCTTGCACCTGACCACTGTCTCAATCTGTTTATGCTTCTCCAAGTTGTTTCTTGGATGCCTGTCAGCCCTTGGGAGCTGGGAAGAATACTGTATATATGTTACTTTTTTCTGTGAAAGTAGTTTCCTCATATGTGGAAAGACTAAAAAGGTTAGGGCTCTTCAGCTTGGAAAAGAGACGGCTGAGGGGAGATACGATTGAAATCTATAAAATCCTGAATGGAGTAGAATGGGTAGAAGAGGATGGATTTTTCACTCCATCAAAAATTACAAAGACTAGCGGACACTCAATGAAGTTACAAGGAAATACTTTTAAAATCAATAGGAGGAAATATTTTTTCACTCAGAATAGTTAAGCTCTGGAACACATTGCCAGAGGTAAAAGTGGATAGTTCACAATGGACAAGATATGGTTATTGAAATTATACTTCAAAAATAAATATAAAGAATTTTTGGGACTAAAAGTTCAAATGTTTCCTGATTTGGCCAGAGACACACAGAAGCGGAGAAAAGAATTTCTTCTGATGAGACCAGCAGTAATAGCCCTGGGAGCTACTTTTTTTCTTCGTTATCCTTGTAAATGTATAGTCCATTATAAATTGCATAAATTTGTTTTCTTTGAACCATCTCAACTGACAACATTCCTATCACTGTCAAGACTGGAGAAAGAGCCAGCTCAGGATGGATAAGAAAGATAGACGACTGTTAGCACAGTATTAACTATAACTGTTTTTCTTCTTTAATTGATTACTTAAATTCCGTTTATTTTGAATCTTAGATCCTAAATAGAGGACTTGAGTGAGATTTAAGATACAATTATTTCTTGTTTTGTAATATGTTGTATTTTTTGCTTCTTCAATTTTGCTTTTCTGTACAAGTTTATACTTGATTGTTATATTGAAAATTTATAAATAAAAAAAAAAAAAAAAAAAAAAAGTGGATAGCTTAGCTGGTTTTAAGAAAGGTTTGGACAATTTCCTGGAGGAAAAGTCCATAGTCTGTTATTGAGAAAGACATGGGGGAAGCCACTGCTTACCTTGGATCGGTAGCATGGAATGTTGCTACTCTTTGGGTTTTGGCCAGGTACTAGTGACCTGGATTGGCCATTGTGAGAACATGCTACTGGACTTGATGAACCATTGATCTGACCTGAGAACATAAGTAGTGCCTTTGCTGGGTCAGACCAGAGGTCCATCGTGCCCAGCAGTCCGCTCACGCGCTGGCCCATCAGGTCCAGGACCTGTATAGTAATCCTCTATTTATACTCTTCTATCCCCTTTTCCTTCAGGAAATCATCCAGTCCCTTCTTGAACCCCAATACCGTACTCTGTCCTATCGCACCCTCTGGAAGTACATTCCAGGTGTCCACCACCCTTTGGGTAAAGAAGAACTTCCTAGCATTGGTTCTGAATCTGTCCCCTCTTAATTTTTACGAACGCCCTCTCGTTCTTTAGTTTTCGGAAGTTTGAAGAATCTGTCCCTCTCCACTTTCTCTACACCCTTCATGATCTTGTAAGTCTCTATCATGTTCCCTCTAAGCCTCCGCTTTTCCAGGGAAAAGAGCCCCAATTTTGCTAATCTTTCAACATATGAAAGGTTTTTCATACCTTTCCATATCATCTCTTCCTCCTGCTATGTGGCTATCTACTTGTCTTAGGATTGAGTCTCCCACTAGGATCGCAGACTTTCCCTTCTTCAGTTTTCTTTCCGGTCGCAGGTCTATGTCCTCGGTGTACTTCGCTGCTTCCTCTTCTAGGTATCGGCAAGACCTTGCCTCCCCTTCCTTCGGGATTCCTCTGTGGGTTTCTTCCTTGGAGTCATCTTCCTCTTGTTCTCCATTCCTTGTGGGCGTATCTTCATCATTCCTCTGATGTTCGTACTCTTCCACCCTCCTCCGGTAGGCCTCCTCAATGAACTCCTCAAGCTCCTTGACTTCCTCCTCAATGTGTCTCTCTCTCATGCAGTCTTCAGTTGTCCTGATATGGTCTTCTGCGATGTAAAGTCCTTCCAGTTCCTGTATCCTGTCCTTCAGTTGCCTAACTTCTTCCTTCAAGCTTTTCAGCTCCTGACACCGCCCGCATACATAAGACTGCCTCCCCAAGGGGAGCTTGTCGTACATATGGCAGACCATGCAGAACACTGGAAAGCTCATCTTCTGGATTCTCTCTGCTTCCATTGCTGTCAGCCTTTTGGAGTACTTTCTATTATTTCACTGACATCTTTTTGCTTGTGTGTGTGTGTTCTTCTCTGTGCTTGCTACTTCCCTATTAGTAGTTGACTAGTGTTGTAGTGTTCTGTGTTGGTTGGTTAGTGCTGGTGTCTGCTGTGTGCTCCTTCTGCTCTCCTTTAGTGGCGCATGGTTGCATGTTCTCTGTACCCTCTGTGTATGCCTGGTTGCGTGTTTTTCCTGCTTGTCCTCTGCACCTGTTATGGTCCCCTTCTTTCACTCCTTTAACCTTTTCCTATCGTAATAAATTTTACGTTACGCTGGTTCCAATCGTAATTATTTTAGCAAAGTTTTGTATTATTCACCGTTATCATTTACGGCTATTGTAAACATAATGTAAATAAGTCATACATCTGTAAATTAAAATATTTTGTGTTCCTGGCTCTTTATTAGTCCATACAGACTGTTTATCCACTGTCTGTCATTTTTGGAATGTCCTGACATCCGGGACACACGATAGATAAAGGTTAAAGGTGACTCATCCCTTCTCAAGGCCCTTTGCAAAGATGCTCTCGCTAAGGCGAGCGCCTTTGACACTCGCCTTCGATGCGCGCCGAATGGCTGAGTGCCGTTGGCCCCTCCCCTTTTAAGGGGGAGCTTCGATGGCCGACGTTGGGGGTGGGCGGAGCTAACTCTCGCCATTTCCCCTAGTCTCCTGCCTCTTCTCTCCCCTTCTCAAGCTCCAGTTTGCTTCCCTTCTCTTTGCCCTTCTACTTTCTCCCTCTGTGCTGCTTTCTCCTGCTTGCCTTGCCAAGCTTCATTTTCTTATGTCCTTTGTGGCTTTTGTTGGCTGTTTGCAGTTGATGTTCTTTTTTTTTTTTTTTTTTAATCTTTATTCCTTTTTATTTCTTTCAACAAGTGTACAATATTATTACAATTAATTCACATAACTCACTTGACATTCTTAAACAATATTATTATACATGTTTTAATACCCCCCATCCACCTCCCATCCCTTCCCATATCAACAAAATATTTCATCCAAACTTATACATACTTGTAAATCCCTCTTTCATAATACAATTAATCTTACATTAAATCTGTCCCTCCCCCCACCCTTTCTTCCTCAAACTCTTTATTCATTTTATTATACAAAGTAATGCACAACAATATATATCTCATCATAGTACATATATCCCCTTATATTTCATAACAACATATTTCCAATAAATTTACCCTCTTTCCTTTTCTATTCATACCTATATACCATGTTTCTTATATCCATTAATCAGTTAAAATATACCGCTAGCTAATTAAATTATCCTATCCCCCCCACCCCACCCCATTTCTATAAATTATCCCCTAAGGAAAAAGAATAAATCTTAATCATTATAATAATCAATTAATGGCCTCCACACCTCTTGAAACCTTTTAAAATACCCCCTTTGTACTGCAAGAAATCTTTCCATCTTGTACATATGACAAACTGAGTTCCACCAGAAACTACAATTCAGTCTAGAACAGTCTTTCCAATTAGTTGTTATTTGCTGAATTCCCACTCTAGTAAGAATCATCAATAATTTGTTGTTTGCTGCAGATATCTGACTTTTGGCCCTCATACACATTCCAAAAACCACTGTGTCATAGGATAATGCCACATGACTCTCCATTAATATGTTGACTTGATCCCAGATTGATATCCAAAATGCCTGAATACATGGACAATAAAATAAAAGATGGTCTAAAGTTCCAACTTCAATTTTACAATGCCAGCATCTATTAGACTTAGAGCAATCTAATTTTTGTAATCTAGTAGGGGTCCAGAATGCTCTATGCAACAAAAAGAACCATGTTTGCCTAATAGATGCTGACATCGTACCTTTAATTCTCCAAGACCAAATACGTGGCCATTGAGATGCATTAATCTGATGCTTAATCTCAATGCTCCAAATATCTCTTAATCCATTTTTAGGCTTCTTATTCAAATAATTAGATATAATTTTATACCACTTTGCGGCCTGATGACCCAGAAAATCTGCCTGGAAACATAAGAATTCTAAGCTGTAATGATCATTTAAAGATTTCCATTCAGGGAACCCCACCTGAATAGCCTGCTTCAATTGCAACCACTTAAAACTTTGTTTTTTATTCAGACCATATTTATGTTGCAATTGTGAAAATTCAAGCATCTTACCATTATCAATTACTTCCGTTAATGATCTTATACCTGCTTTAATCCAATCTTTCCAGACAACCTTAAACCCGCCTATTTGTATCTTGGAGTTTATCCAAATAGTCTGTTGTTTCGATTTTAAAATAGAATCAGTAGTTAATTTGTCTATAAACCTTAATGTTTTCCAAGTATCCATTAATACTCTATTGTCCTTACGTATTCTAGGCACCTCTATACCAAGCAAAAGATCAAGCCTAAGTGGAAAGATAAGTGATCTCTCCACCTTTAACCATTGTTCCAAAAGCTCTGGGAGGACCCAATACATACCTTGGCGCATGATATAGGCCTGATGATACCTATAAAAATTGGGAAAATTTACCCCACCCTCCTCAATTGGTCTTTGTAAAGACACTAAAGCCACTCTTGCAATTTTACCCAGCCAAATAAATTTAACCAGAATACTATTTAATTTTTTATAGAAAGACCCCTGAAAAAACACTGGTATCATTCCCAATTGATAGCAAACCACAGGCAAAATCATCATTTTAACAGTTTGAACTCTTCCCCACCAGGACAAATGTAAAGGATTCCATTGCTCACACATCTCTGTTACTTTTTGTAATAAAATTTTTTGATTTATTCTCATTGTCTCTTCGAGTGTTTTATTCAACCAAATACCTAAGTACTTTATTCCATCCTCTTTCCATATAAAAGGGAAAGAATCAAATATACCTTTTGTACAATGCACATTTAAAGGTAAAATCTCTGATTTAGTCCAATTTATTTTGTATCCTGAGAATTTTCCAAATGTATCTATTACCTTCAGTAGACATGGAATTGTTGTTTCCGGATTTCTCAAATGAAGCAAAATATCATCTGCATAAGCGGATACTTTATAATCCACTCCAGCACATGGAATACCCTGTATGTCCTTTGCCTGTCGAATAGCTAATAATAAGGGTTCAAGAACTATATCAAAGAGCAAAGGAGATAATGGACAACCTTGTCTAACTCCCCTTTGCAACTTAAAAGCATCTGAAATATTATTATTTATATATAAGCGAGCAGTTGGGGAGCTATACAGTGTTTGAATCATTTGTATAAATCCGGATCCAATACCAAACCACTCCATAGCTTGATACATGAAATTCCATTCTACACGATCAAAAGCCTTTTCAGCATCTAGTGATACCGAAAAAGCCGGATCATTAATTTGTTTTGTTAAATAATACATCTGAAATGCCAGTCTAGTATTATTAGAAGAGTGTCTCTGAGCAACAAATCCAGTTTGATTCATTCCTATTATATGCGGAAGAGCTTTAGCCAATCTTAATGCTAAAATCTTAGCTAATAATTTACCATCTACATTTATTAAAGATATAGGCCTGTAATTTGACACCAATGTTGGATCTTTATTTGGCTTTGGCAAAACAATAGTTAAAGATTCTGCCATAGTGCCTGATATACAACCTTTATTCAGTTGATCCTGATATAATTTTAATAAATATGGTAATAGGGAAATTTGAAATTCTTTATAAAACTCTACTGTAAATCCATCTCCACCTGGAGCGGTCCCAACTCTAAGGGATTTCAATGCCATTTGTAACTCTTTTAATGATATAGGTTTATCTAAACTTCCTTTTATATGATCAGGAACCTTAGGACCTTCAATTAAACTCAAAAAATCCAACCCATCTTTCTCTTTATTTAAATAAGACTCCGAAGAATACAGTGACTTATAATATTTTAAAAATTGTTTTAATATATTTCCAATTTGAGAATGTGAATTGCCTAACTCATCTTTAATTATGTTTATTTTTTCCTTCCTTTTCTTTGCTTTTAAATAATTAGCCAATAATCTTCCAGCCTTATTTGTACTACCATAATATACCGCTTGTTGAGCAAAAATATCTTTCCTTACTAACCCAGAGGAAATTTCATTATATTCACATTTTTTTTTTAACAATATTTGAAATGTCTCCTGTTCCCATTTATTAACCAATTTTAATTCCAAATTTTTAATTTCTTTTTCCAAATTTACATATTGCTTTCTTAGCTGTTTCTTTTTATATGCAGAATATGATATAATTTGTCCTCTCATAGTTGCTTTGAAAGCATCCCATAAAATTCCAATCGACATTTCCTCTAAATCATTAAGTAAAAAATATTCATTAATTTTAGTCTGAAATTCTGTGCAAAATTTAGAATCAGCAAGCAATGCATTATCAAACCTCCATACCGGTTTAGAATTATCTTGATCTACTAAATTAACTTCTATCCACACACCACCATGATCAGATATTATTATTGGTTCTATGTCAGCTTTTACAACTTTCTGTACTATCTGATCTGAAACAAAAATATAATCAATTCTTGAAAATGATTGATGAACATGTGAACAAAATGTAAATTCCCGATCATTAAAATGAAGAATACGCCATATATCTTTTAAATTACATGATTGTATCAAATTATCTAACCCCATTGATTTCATAATTCTACTTGGTTTTTTATCCATTATTGGATCTATAACAGCATTGAAGTCCCCAGCCACCACTAAATTAGTAGTAGCCAGTGGTAAAATTAATTGTTGTAGAGACTTAAAGAATTCACTTTGATTCGAATTAGGGGCATATACATTTAACAACGCCATTGTATTATTGCCCATGCTCATGTCAACAAGTACCCACCTTCCTAGAGGATCTGCCTTAATCATATTAAACGTTGCTGGACATTTTTTATTTATCAATATTGCTACTCCTGCCTTCTTTTTTATCGCTGGTGCAAATAAACATTGTTTTATCCAATTATCTGACAGCTTCATAGACTCTATCCCAGACAAATGTGTCTCCTGCAGAAAACATATATCTATATTCTGTTGTTTGATATATGACATTACCTTTTTCCTTTTTACTGGGTGATTCAGGCCATTAACATTTAAAGAAAATATTTTGAAAGTCATTACACAAATAAAAATTTAATATCTAAGAATCTCCACTTCAATATCATATTATACTCTTTTTCCTTATATCCATACTGTAAATTATCTCGTTCCCCTTCCCCCCAACACCTCCCTATCTCTCTTTCAACATATTTCCCCCAATTCACAAAATCTTTAATAAATACTATACCAACATCTCTTCCTCCCATTCCCCTCCCTACTCCCTCCCTTCCCCCCCCAATTAATAATGCAAACTTGGAAACGCTCATATATAATCAGGTGACAAAAAGCTCCCTTCAGGCTCTGCCATATACATCATTTATCACTCCTAATAAGCTACATTATATAATATAATATCTTTCAAATAATCTACTAAGTTCAAATTTCCTTTTTTTTTTATTTTTTATTTTTTATTTTTTTTCTTTCTTCCCCTCCTTCCCCTTTTTTTTAATTTTTATTATTATTATTTTTTTTTTTTCCCCCCCTTATTCCACCTTTTTTCCTCCATTCCCTTTTCTTCTTCCACCCTCACTCCCCTCCACACTTATCCTTAAATTATAAAACATCTATAAATTCAGAATCTTTCCCTCACATGCCCAACAAACTCATTTTCATATACCAATATCTTTTAATATTAAATTGAATTTACTACAAATAAATAAATCAATATTATTGTATTCCTGTGAAAACAATTACATATTAATAAATTATTCAATTTTCTAATTGCATACCCCCTTTAATTAATATAAAATCACCTTCTTAACTTTAAACATTAAAGTGATATTAAAATATATCATTATATATCATAAATAAACAATTTCATCAATCTTCCGCTTTGTGTAGAAAAACTCTCCAAGCATATTCAGCTTCTCCCCATCTCTTCAATTCTTCTTGTCTTTATATCAGCTGCTTGTTTTAACTAATTCATCACTATTATGCATCCATTTTTATCGTTCATTCCCTTTTTTTTTTCATAAAATCCCTAAAAAGTTTCAGTTCCTTTAATATATTATAGTCATATAAAAGTCTGAATAAATCCAACCACACTTTCCAGTTTCATTATATTTAAATTGTCATCTATGTTTCTACAGAGTCATTCATACACTGAAGAGTCAATCCAAAAGAAATCTGATGTTCTTTGCTTTACAGTCAATTCATAGTGAAATTATTCTTAAATCCTGTTCAGATACTGCTTTATCCTTTACATCTCATACTTTCCTTGATCTTTCTTTCACTTCTTTCAAGTCACTTCTTCTTCCAAACAACTTGCATTTTTTTATAATAAGTTTATATTCTCTTTAAAATTTAGGATTTATCTGCAATCAGGCTTCTGTCTCCTTCATATTTCCAAATTCTTTTCCTTTTTTAGCGCAGTTCAAGTAATCATCCAATACAATTCTTTTTCTGTTTAAACCACCTCTTTTCCTGTAAAGTGTCCTATGCACTTAAGGAAATCTCCATCATCTACCGCCCTTTCCTTAATCTTTGAAATCATGAGTGTTTCCATTAATATAAAGTGCTCTTTGACCTCAGCTAGACTATATTCAATTCTAAAGTGTCAAGAATGTTATAAAGCTGACATCAATATATTCCAGCACTTCAAAAAGAGTCTATAGCAGGATCCTATAAATTGCTGTTTATTGCCTGGAACATCAATATCAGATAAAGGGCTGGAAATGTTACTTAAAACTGCCCTAACTTCTGTAGGGAGCCTAATTTCAACAATTAGAGCCAGTCATTCTTAGTTTATATTTAACTTTTAATATCCACCTCAATCAGAGACATCAGAATGTTCATTCACATTAATATCCCTGAGATTCATAGCATGTGGAATGATGTCATCATAGAATCCTTGCATCCACATCCTTCCATTCAGTTCCATCAGCAATTCAAATCTGTTCCATTTTTAACTGTAACTCCCAAAGTCCAATTCTCCATAAAATATTCTATATCAGAAACCAATCAAAACAAATAAAAAATCAAATGAAGAGAGGAAAAAAAAAAAAACAAAAAAAACATCTCAGAATCAAAGTATTTCTTACTCCAATCCTTCTGTTAAATTCTAGTCTCAGTTTATGTATTCATAGGCTGTTCACATTGCTCTAAGAATTCTTTTAATTTCAAAGGATCATCAAAGTTTGAAGTTTTATTTGCAAAAGTGACCCTCATAATAGCTGGGTACATTAAACCGTACCTTGCTCCAATCGCTCTAAGCTGTGGTCTCAATTCAAGCAATTTTTTCCTTTTTTGAGCTGTTGCTTTTGCAAAATCTGGCACTATATATATTTTAGAATCCTGGCACTTCAAGGTCTTATTTTCTTTTGCCAGTCTTATAATTTCCTCCACATGCTGATAACGGAGCAGCTTACAAATTAAAGGACGCGGACCCTTTTGATTATCATATCTTTTAGTCGGGACCCTGTGCGCCCTCTCTATTTCCAGAGGAAATTTAACTGTCAGAGGTAGAATTTTTGGTAAAAATTGCTCAAGAAAGGCAATAGGATTATTTTTTTCTACCCCTTCCGGGATCCCAATCAGCCTTAAATTATTTCTTCTTTCGCGATTAGAAACATCCTCAAGATCCCTCTTTAATATTTCTATTTCTTTACAGTTTCTCTTGCAATGAGCTATTTCTTTTTCTGTTTTTTCCACTCTCTTATCTAATTGCTCCACTTTAACATCCACCACCTTCAAACTTAATTTAAGCCCTGCCAGCTCTTCTTTAACTTCCTGTATATTCTTTGCATTTTGTAAAACTATTTCCTTTATCTGGCGCAGTTCCTTAACAATGTCAATATCTTCTGCCTCATCCGTTGGCAATGGAACTTTAGAGGGGGCTATCGGCTCTATTTTTGATCTTTTATTACTTCCTCCTACTGAGTTAGCTTTTGTCAGCTTACCCGATGCCATTATGCTGTTGATCCTCCTCTTTTTAATGAATTTCAACTGTTTTTCTGTAGCTATATTTTATTTATTTGAGCCTTTTTCACAGAGCAGTTCAGTCACCCGACCATTCTCCTTCGTCTCCAAGCCACGCCCCCTGCAGTTGATGTTCTAAAGTTACTTCTTGAACAGAATGGTTGTTGCTGAACTTGATTGCCATAGGTATCTCTACTTCACGTTTCTTTCATGGCTCTCAGTGCTTGGGTACTAACTGTAGGTGGAGCTAAGGAGCCCAGTGAACAGAACAGCAGAGTCACAGAGGAAAAAATCCAGAGTGGATTCCTTCTGCAGATGGCACGCGGCCATGGGCACACAACCCATCTGTCTAGAATGTCTCACCTATCTACTGGAAAAGAGCTTACCAGGGTAAATACATAATCTCTTTTCTAAGAATGATTGTTGAAGTTTTCCGGGTCTCGACAACTGTAATAATCATGACGGCAGCCGTGGAAACTTAAGAGAACATGTTTTAAGAATGTTTCAGAATTTTGCTGTCTCTTTTTAAGGTAGTAGTTGTCTTAATTTACCTTGATTTAAATCCTTAAGATGTCACGTTCATAGGTAGAACAATATACTATTTCATTGTAAGAGTAATGATACATCTGTTTCAACTGACTGCAAATCCGCCTTGAACCGCAAGGTAATGGCGGAATAAAAATCACTAATGTAATGTAATCTGTTTTAGGCCATTCAAAATTAATAGAATCCAAAAGATCCCATTAACTGTACTAACTTATAAGACTTTTTTCTTATGGCTAGATTTTCCACAGAAATTAGTTCTGGCTTGGTGGAAATAATATCGCCTCCCTTTTCTTATTATCCTGACTTGAAAGATATGAAGGAGACATTTGGAGATTCCAAAGAGAGAGTCAAGTAAGCATTTTTATCAGACCTTTGATGTGCTTATAATATGCAATGCAGTGTATTAATAATTTTAGATGTGCTCTCGCTCTCAAATTAGGTAGCATACCAACAAAGCGGAAAGCCTTGTAATATCATGAGAAATTAGTTGTTTATGACCATCTCTAGTGAAAACATGACTAAAGTCATGCATCCAAAATACTGATACTGGATGATTTTCACGTTATGAATCCAAATCAAAATTGAGTGCTTAAGTTTACCTAACCTGCAATTTTCAAACCTCCTGTGTAATAAGAATGAGCTTGGTGCTTTTATGAAGTACTTTCGAAGAAGCTGTTACTGGTAACTTTAGTCATGTGTTCCCAGAGATGGCCACGTTAGTTTGGAAAATTAATGTTATGAGGGGCGTTCAATAATTTATCTATCTTTGTAGAAAAGAAAAGAGTTTTCAATAAATTTTTTTGTTTTATTTTTCAATATAGTCCCCTGCTAGCTCCATGTACTTTATCCACTTTATCTGCAATAGCTTTATCCGTTTGAAAAGAATTCTTATGTTTGACCTTCAAACCAAGACATCATAGCTAAGTAGCATGCCTGCTGTGAGTTTGCCTTGTCTTTTCTTATTGATTAACTCTCACTCATAAAGCGATCATTGTGTTGGCATAGCTCTCCCCAGTTATGGTTGTCTTTTGTGGCATGAACTCCAAAAGCAAAAGTCCATCATCATCCCAGAAGACAGTTGCCAAGACTTTGGCTGCAGATTTTTTTTTGTCTTGAATTTTTTTTGGGGTGGGGGATGATATGTGCTTCCACTGCATAGACTCCATTTTGGACTCAGGATCTTGGTGATAGACCCAAGTCTCATCTCCAGTCATCAAACAATGAAAAAAATTCACTTGATCTTCACGGAGCATCTCCAAATTCTCCTGACAGCACTGGAGCCGCATGGCCTTCTAACATGGCATCATAGACCAGTTTTAAAAATGAATAAGGGTCAAAAAGATGCTAAAACTGACCAGATGACCACTGGAGGGATTAAGACATGACCCCCCTTACAAACCCAGTGTTCACTGATCCCCTCTCACCACCCAGTGATGTGAAACCCCCCAGTACATTCTAGCCTGTATTACAACTTTAAATGGCCACACAGACAGCTGAGCATAGCAGAGCAGAGGGGCACTTTGAGGGGTACTGCAGTGAATGACATGCAAAAAGTCCTAGATACGCATGCCACTATAACCTGATTATGGCCCAGGAGTCAATCGCTGTTGGCCAATTCCTGGACGATTTTAAAGCAGCGATTGATTCACTATCTTCTTTGCATGCAAATGATTTGCACGGAGGTGCAAATCATTTGCATGCAAACTCCCGACTCAATCCAACTGAGTCGGGGCAGAGCCCTGACAGTAGTGACAGGAGATGCACCCTCCTGTCACTGCTGTCAGGGCTTCTGCTGGCTTAAAATTTTTTTTTTAATAGCGCAGATATTTTGCGTGTTTTACCTAGGACTTTTTAATGTGACGTTCACTGCAGTAACCCCTAGAGTGCCCCTCTACTCTGCTCTGCTCATCTGTCTGTGTGGCCATCTGAAGCAGGCTGGAATGTACTGGGGGGGGTGTTCACATCTGATGATTTCATGAGTCTGGTTGCACTTCCTTCTGACTATGCTTCCTTCTGACTGTCTCTTTCTTTCGTTCTGTCTTTTTTTTCATATGTGCACCAACTCTTTCCCTCTTACACACTCAGGCCCAACAATTGTCCCTTTCTATTCCCTCCATACAAATTTAACCACAACATTAATTACTGTATAGTTTGGTACTGTTTAGTTTAATACTCAGTTTGTAATTGCATAAATTTATATTTAAAGATGTGTATTCACTTATTCACATATTTGCTTGTATGGAGTTCTGCTGATTTGGATGCCAATGCTAGGGAAATTAGATTGTTTCAAAATCTGTTTGACTGTGATATTGCGGATGTCCCAAGTCAAATTCAAATGGAAATTATTGAACTTCAGGCAAATGGTCATATTAAAGATAAATACTAGGAAGGAAACTTGATCAATTTTTATAAATTTTTGAACTCTGAGCAATTGAAATTTGCTTGTAAATTTATCTCCATTTTTAGGACAACATATCTTTGCGAACAAACTTTTCCCAAATGAAATATATCAAGTCAAAATATAGGGCAAATTTATCTGATGAACATTTGGAGTCGGTACTTGTAATCAGCGTTTCAAAATTTGAACCTCAGTTTAATAAGATTTTTAAAACACATTATTCACATTAATGGGTTTATTATAATTTGTGATGAAAATATGAGAATTTGCTGGTAGTGTTCATTGTCATTAATATATGATAATTTAATCTCACATACTCTGTAATTAGTTTATAAAATTTTCTGCTTTCAATAAAACTCATATCTAGAGTTATTTATCTTTTTTATTTTTTTTTTAACTATGGCCCACTGAAAAGTGCTGAAGTATACATTGTGGGCCTCGTGGCAAAAAGTTTGGAGACCCCTGGTTTAGTATATCAAATATCATGTTGGTCGCTTTTATTCATTTTATTGAGCATGTTTGTACCATTTGAAAGCTCTTCTAAACTAACTATTGTGTGCAACTGAAATAGGAAACTCCTGAAAAATTTGAATTTGTTTAATAAATTATTATAGTAACAGCCATTAGTTTCTTTCCAGGTGGCGAACCAAACAAAATCTGGACTATTGTTTTCTTATGATGTATTCTCAGAGGAAGGGTATTTATTACATTCAGGTAAATAGTTTCTCTAGATAACGTAATGAAATTTATTCAATTTGATTTTAGGTGCGATTACTTGCCATTCCAAATCTGATAAGAACATAAGAATTGCCGCTGCTGGGTCAGACCAGTGGTCCATCGTGCCCAGCAGTCCGCTCACACGGCGGCCCTTAGGTCAAAGACCAGTGCCCTAACTGAGACTAGCCTTACCTGCGTACGTTCTGTTCGGCAGGAACTTATCTAACTTTGTCTTGAATCCCTGGAGGGTGTTTTCCCCTATAATAGCCTCTGGAAGAGCGTTCCAGTTTTCTACTACTCTCAGGGTAAAGAAGAACTTCCTTACATTTGTACGGAATCTATCCCCTTTTAACTTTAGAGAATGCCTTCTTGTTCTCTCTACCTTGGAGAGGGTGAACAACCTGTCTTTATCTACGTAGGGCTCCTTTTACTAAGCTGCGATAGCGTTTTTAGCGCATGCAGAATTTTAGTGTGCGCTAAACCTGCGCTACGTGACTAGAACTAACGCCAGCTCAATGCTGGCGTTAGCGTTTAGCGCACACGGGGTGCGCTAAAACCGCTATCGCACCTTAGTAAAAGGAGCCCTAAGTCTATTCCCTTCATTATCTTGAATGTTTCGACCATGTCCCTTCTCTTCCCAATAAGGCTTACAATCTAAAGCCCCCCCTTTATCAAGCCATGGTAGAGCATTTTAACACTGTCCGACAAGGTAAAGTCTCAGCTGCTGTACCGCGGCTTGATAAAAAGGGGCCTAAGTTGAAACATGATAAGGTAAAGTGACTTATCCAAGTTCATGAGACAGGAAAGTGGGAGAAACAGGATATAAACCTTGATTTCTCTGGTTTTTCAGACTACTGTTTTAACAGCTAGACTGCTGTTCTACTTGTGTAGAGGGCCGCCCCTCCTATTTAATGTTGTCAAATATTACAGTTTTACAAATATCCATAGTTCATTGCAAAACATTTAGCCATAATGCACTGCAGAATCTTCATTTTGAGATTTGAGATTATAATAATTCATGTTCATTGTTGAAAAGTGTTGTTTTTTCTTATTTTACAAATGCTGGTAGTTTTAGTAAAATTTGACACTTAATATTTCTACTTTTCTCTTCTACCAGTAGTTGTATTAGGTGAAAATACAGTAAATCCCCGTGAATTTATGGTATTTTCCAACTGCTACTTCCTTGTACTAAAGTCATGGTTACACCAATCAGAAACCGCTTTGACACGCTATCTGTCATGTTAAAGCAGCTCCTGATTGGTGTAACCATGACTTTAGTAACAGGGAGAGGTTGTCGGAGCATACTGAAAGTGATTGCCTGCACCTGCTGGCGCCCCAGCTGACCTCTCCTGCCTTTATACAGTTTTTGAAATTTGTGGGGGTTCCTGGAACGGAACCCCCATTAATTTCGGGAGAGTACTGCAAATCTTATGCAAGCATAGGGCTGAAGGGGAACCTCCTCTGAAGCCTTGTAATATTTATCAATGTATTAAATAATTTATTACATGCCTACATAAACATTTCAGAATGTGGTATAATATTAAAACCAAAAAGAAAACTTTGTGCTTAAATGTTAACATAACCAAAAAAAATCAATTTGCTATATAAAACTAGCTCCCTCCCCCCTTTTCAAACCCGCACTAGCATCTGCCGCTGCAGTAATTGCCTCGAGGCCCTTAGGGATTTAAAGGGCTTTGGGGCTTTATAAAATAGGGGAGGGGGGTGTAAATGAACAGAATAAATATATCATTACATAAAAAATTCCCTAAAGACTGTACCCCAAACTTGTTGAAATTTTAAATTTACTCAAGTACAAAACAAAAAAATCTGCTTAAATGTTTTAATACATTTAAAAACTTTTTCTTCAGACGTCTTTATTTTTACTGGCATCACTTTACAAATTTCAGGTAACTATGGGAAAAAGGCCAGTTCAACAAAATGCTATCTCTGAAATTGCTGAGTGGGAGCATCCTCTATAATAAAACCCTAAGTGTGCATGCGCACTTAGCAGGCCGTGATCCCTGACAGCGTGCTGTGTCTTTCTGTGCTGTATTCTATTTGCGGCGCGTACAGCAGCTTGAGGCATATGTGCCGGCTTGCGGCGCATGCAGCGATTTCAGCGACGGTGGCAGTTTGACTCCTCCGCTGCTAGGATGCCTCTTCTCACCCCCGGACCAGCAAACGCAGCAGCCGTGGGGCATTTGCTAGGCCAGCCCAGTTCAATAATGCGAGGTGGGCTGGCCTAGCAAAAGCCCCGAGGCTGCCCGGGCTAGCGGATGCTGGACAGGGGGAGCAGGGAAAGGAGAAGGGGTACTACTGGACAGGGGAATCAGGTAAGGGGAGGGAGGTAAAAGGAAGGGAGAATGCCTACTGCTGAACAGGGGGAGCAGGGAAGAGGTGCTGCTGGACAGGGGGGAGGTAAAACAAAGGGAGAAGGGCTGCTGCTGGATAGGGGGAGCAGGGAAGGGGTTCTGCTGGGCAAGGGGGGAGGTAAAAGGAAGGGAGAAGGCCTGCTGGATAGGGGGAGCAGGGAAGAGGTAAAATGAAGGGAGAAAGGGGTGCTGCTGGACAGGGGGGAGGTAAAACAAACGGAGAAGGGCTGCTGCTGTACAGGGGGAGCAGGGAAGGGGTGCTGCTGGACACGGGGGAGGTAAAAGGAAGGGATAAGGGCTACTGGACAGGGAGTAGGAAAGGGGTGGTGGTGGACAGCTGAAGAAAGAGAGAAAAAAAGACAGGCAGCGGCCAAGGAGAGAAAGAGAAAGAAAGAAAGACAGACACACACATCTATTCTAGCACCTGTTAATGTAACGGGCTTAAAGACTAGTACCATTATAATTGCATAGACTCTCCGTCAGGTAAGGTGTAAAACATGCTGGGGCTGAAGGCAAAAATTTGAGGAAGAGTTCCAAAGCCCTCCAACAGGCTGTATCTCCTTCAGCTTCATGGCATTCTGGTGCCCTCTGTAGCATGGGAGCCAAGATAATTGGCCTGTTTGCATCCCACTCACTCCCCTGAACACTGGCCCTACTACCTGTTAATTTTTAAAAAGTCAGAACCAAATTCTTACAGTATGTACACTAGATAATTTAGAGCCAGTAGAGCTCCAGCAAAATTGTTCTAATATGTTCAAAACGGCCAATATCTGAAATTCTTGACATCACATTTTGATCAGGTTGTGATTACTGTACAAGTTTTAGAAGAAGAAAACCTACATAAAACCCAATTCTATAACTGAGTTGGAAAGCAATTACTTCCCGGACCACTGTAGATAAATTTGAATTACTTAAAACAAGGTTCTTGGGAAATATGATGATACAAAGTGTGCACTGTCCAAAAAAATAATCTCCAACTGTGGACCTAATATGGATGTCATTAGGACCTGTGCCCCATTAACTGTTATAAAGCACCTAATCATCTTATGCAATGAGCCAGTGTGTTTTTTATCTTATGTTTATATAACTCTCTTGTAGCTTGAAGATGATATAGTTGCCAAACAGAATTACTTCAGTACAATAAAGAACTTTGCTCTACAGTTATCTTCTGAAGACTGGATGATTCTAGAATTTTCTCAGTTGGGATTCATTGGTAAGAAAAATGTTCTAAAATGAAAAAAAAAATCTTTTATAACATTTTTTTATTGTATCTTTTTCATCATACTTGTCAAAATACAATTAAAAGTTTGACAGTGGTATGCTGAAATTATCCACACATTGTTTGATATCGCTTTCTCATACTGCTTCATACTTCTAGCTCAGTCAAAATCAGGGCTGAGTTTGGACATGAGGCCCGGATTCTGTATAGGACGGTCCAGGAGATGTGTCCTATACAGAATCGGGCCTACACTAAACCCCGATTCTGTAACCGGCGTCCATGTTACAGACGCCGGTTACAGAATCGGGTTAGAGTAGACGCGGCCGCTGCACTTATCGCGGCAAGGGATCTCCCTGCCGCGATAAGTATAGTGGCCGTCTGTCCGATTGCCGGCAGAAGGTTGCCCAAACCCTCCTGCTGGAAGATGCCCCCTCCCGACACTACCGATCATCGGCAGGAGGGTGTCCAATCCCTCCTGCCGGAAGACGCCCCCCCTCCGCACACACCCCTGCACTAATAGCCCCCAAACCTCCCTCCCACCAAACGGGAGGTCAGCAGTGAAGGGCTCGATGCTCTGGTTCAACCTTAGCCCGAAGGTGAACTTCTGTATGTCTTTCCCCGTGGCCTATGATAGGATGTGTTCTGCGCAATGGGTGGCCTCTCACGAGGGTCCGGTTATCTTAGTGGCCCCGGATTGGCCCAGAAGACCTTGGTACACAGACCTGGTGCAGTTGAGCTCAGAGAGGGGTCTGTCTTCCTTGCCATCAGATGTTGCTCATGCAGGGCCCAATAGCACTTCAAGATCTGGCCCTTGGTCTTATGGCCTGGAGCTTGAACGCACGGCCTTGAAGACTAGGGGCTACTCTTCTGCGGTTATCACTACGCTTCTTCTAAGGAAGAGGAAATCAACTGTGTCAGCCTTCGCGAAAGCCTGGGGGTGCTTTCAGGCTTGGCGTGCGGGGGTTCAAGTGGACCCTTTGGCCCCGACGGTGGCACATGTTCTGGACTTCCTGCAGGCTGGCCTCAGGAAGGGTCTGGTGGTTTCTTCTCTCCATGTCCAGTTTGCAGGTCTGTCGTTTTTGGGTCCTTCTTCTCTCAGGGGTTCTCTGGCATCTCACCTGAACATTGTTCGCTTCCTGCAGGGAGGCTGAGGCCTCCCTTGAGACTACCTTGTCCTACATGGAATCTGAATCTGGTTCTCCGCTCGCTGGCTTGTCTGCCTTATGAACCCCTGGATGGGATTTCTCTGAAAGATCTTACCATCAAGACCATTTTTCTTGTTGCGGTCATTTCTGCAAGTGTTGGAGCTTCAGGCTCTATCGTGCAGAGATCCTTTTCTCTGCATCACGGAGTCTGCGGTTATTTTGAGAACAGTGCTTTTCTTTCTTCCAAAAGTGGTTTCTGCATTCCACGTCAACCAGGAAGTTCGGCTTCCCGTCTTTGTTCAGTTGGGATCTAAGTCTAAGGACAGTATTTTACAGTCTCTGGATGTGCGGCATCTCCTTTTGAGATACCTGGAGGCCACAAATGTATTTCATCTGTCAGACCACCTGTTTGTTTTGGTGGGCCCTGCTTCCAAGGCTACTATCTCTCGATGGATCCGTGCTGCCATTTCTGCTGCTTATGTTTTGTGTCGACGGGAAAGTCATCTCCCCTTGGGGTAAAAGCTCACTCTACCAGAGGCATGGCTTCCTCGTGGGCTGAATCCCATGCAGTCTCACCTGAAGAGATTTGTAGGGGGCCACTTGGGCCTCTCTTCATACCTTTACCAAGTTTTACCAACATGATTTGGCGGTCAAGCAAGATGCAGATTTTGGGGCTTTGGTCCTGGTGGCGGGCCCTCCTCCCTCCCCCCAATGTGTTGGGACTTTCTTGATACGTCCCTATGGTGAAACTTCCAGAGGTTATTGTCCAAGAAAGATTATGTTACTCACCGTTGTTAATCTTTTTTTCTTGTAAACAGCCTCTGGAAGCTTCACACCCTCCCATCTATTCTGTCCAATTTGCAGGTTGCCTGTCAGTAACTAGTAAGCTTGATTTCTGTCTTTGACCAGCCTCACTAAGAATCCCAGCCTCACTAAGAATCCCATGAGTGTTCTTTTATGTAAGGTTAAGGGGTTATAGGGGGTCCTGGGGTAGTGTCCCTTCTGATCTTCAGGCTGTGTCTCCTTCTAGAGAAACGTTACTTAGTTTTGCAGTTTATGCATGTTCAAATTTCTTGTTAAGCTAAATTTGGCCTTTTTGGGCGTTTGTTAATTATGTATTTGGTTATCATGGGCAGAATTAACTTGTAGCAGGGAGTCCCCGCACCCCCTCTCCTCCCTTTTCTTGTGTTTCCTGTTTCTACTAGATCTTCCTGGCTTTGCTACTTAATGAGCTGGGAGGAGAGTGTCTGGAGAGGTGACCTAGGAGAGGGGGGATGGATTTATTTGTAAGTTCTGCAGCCAAGGCTAGATTAGATACAAGACCCTATGGTGAAGCTTCCAGAGGCTATTTACAAGAAAAAAGATTAACAGAGGTGAGTAACCTAATCTTTCTTTGGCATCAATGCCTTCCCCATCTAAATCAGTACTGGCCCAGCTTGAAAATAGCTTTATCCCAGGACAAGCAGGCAGCATATTCTTAACGTATGGGTGATGTCACCGACGGAGCCCCGGTACGGACCTTTTTAACTAGAAAGTTCTAGTTGGCCGCACCGCGCATGCGCTGGTGCCTTCCCGCCCGACGGAGGAGTGCGTGGTCTCCAGTTTCTTCGTTTCCGCGGAGCGAAGAAGACGCATGTGCTTTCAACGGCCGTTGAAAACTCTATTTTGCCTTCCCGCTCGCGATTTTTTGATCCTTTTTTGTTCTATATTTTGTCTTTTGACTTTAACTTCCTTTTAAAAAATAAAAAAAAAAAACTCGTGTCTTTTTCTTTGGTTTTTTGCAGCTGGCCCCGGCGGGGCCTGTTGTAATCATACAAGCCTCCGGGTTTGATTTCGCGGAGGCCGTGTTTCCCTTCATGCCCCCTCAACCGGGCTTCAAGAAGTGCCAGCGGTGTGCACGCCCGATCTCTCTGACTGACCCACACAATTGGTGCCTTCAGTGTTTGGGTCCAGAGCATCGGGCTGACACCTGCACCCGCTGTGCAACTCTCAAGAAACGCACACTTAAGAACCGGCAAATACAGCAAAATATTATTTTCGGTACCGGTTCTACCATGGAGCAGGCCCCGACGTCGACGGCACCGCCTAAATCGGCACCGACCACATCGACACCACCTGATCCTCCTTCGGGGTCGATAGCGCCAGGTAAGCCGGCTAAGAAGCCTTCCACTTCCCTTGAGCGACGTCCTGTTACAGCGGCGACACCGGTTCTTCCGACGTCCCGACGATCCCGTAAACGCTCCGCTCCGATCACGGTGAGTGCCTCGTCATCGGCCTCCTCATCGCCGGAGCGTCGAGCAGCACCTATGGTACCGAAGAAATCTAAAGCGGTACCGGTGCCCCCATTGGAGGACCGGATCTCGGCCATCCTCCAGGACAAACTTCAGGAGCAGCTACAGAAGCAACTCCAACAGCTCCTTCCAACCATACTGGCACCGCTCCTTCCGGTACCAGTCCAGACCGAGCCTTGTACCGCCCCACCGGTATCCACCCCTTCGGTACCGCTGAACACATCCATGCCGGTCTTATCTGCTCAGCCTGCACTTCAGACTTGCTCGGCAGAGGACCCGACCCAGGCCCCAGATCGACGCCGGTCATCTCGGGACCGGGATCGGCACCATTCCTCCAGGGACAGGGATCGACGCCGGTCTTCATCCCCCGGCACCGTATCTATGCGATCTGGCAAGTCCCTTACTAAAACACGCCATACTGAGCCGGCTGTCAGGGACCCAGACCTGTGGGAGCAATCCCCACTCGGTACCGAAGAGGATGCCTCTTCTACCGATGAGGAACCCTCTATGGCTGAAACCACTTCCAAGCCCGAGCAATCCTCCTTCACGAAATTCCTTCGGGAGATGTCTGCGGCTCTCTCCATCCCACTTGAGTCCGACTCCAAGAAGTCCCAAGCATTTTTAGAAGCCTTGGACTTCGACCAACCTCCCAAGGAATTTCTTAAACTTCCCGTACATGATATCCTACGGGAAACATTTTATAAAAATTTGGAAACCCCACTGACTGTTCCAGGTGCCCCTAAAAAACTGGACAGTTTATACCGGGTCATCCCGATCCCGGGATTTGATAAAACCCAATTGCCCCATGAGAGCCTCCTCGTAGAGTCCACTCTAAAAAAATCTCAGGGATCCAGTGTGTATGCCTCCACCCCTCCTGGCAGAGAGGGAAAGACTATGGACAAATTTGGAAAGCGCCTGTACCAGAATGCCATGCTGGCTAACAGAGCCAACAATTACTCGTTTCATTTTTCATTTTATATGAAACACCTGGTCCAACAACTTTCTGCTCTGGAAAAATATATACCCGAGCGTAAAATCCCGCTTTTCCAACAGCAGATTTCCAGCCTCCTTCAGCTCAGAAAATTTATGGTGCGCTCGATTTACGACTCCTTCGAGCTTACTTCACGAGCCTCTGCACTAGCTGTAGCCATGCGACGCCTAGCCTGGTTGAGGGTGTCTGACCTTGATGTAAACCACCAGGACCGTCTCGCCAACGCGCCCTGCCTTGGTGATGAACTTTTTGGGGAGTCTCTTGATACCACAACACAAAAACTTTCGGCTCATGAGACCAGATGGGACACCCTCATTAAGCCTAAAAAGAAGACTCCACCTGCCCGACCATACAGGCCTCAGTCCTCTTATCAACGTCGATTCTCTGCCAGGCCGCTGAATCCTCCTCAGCAACAATCCCGCCGGCCTCGCCAACAACAACAACACACTCAGGCTCGTTCTCAGTCCCACCAACCGACCAAGCCTCTCCCTTCGACTAAGAACCCTCAGCCCTTTTGACTCTTTTCTCCAGGGCATAGCCAGTCTCCAACCTTCCATGCCTCTTCCTCAGCCTATCGGAGGCCGCCTCACCATCTTCCTCCACCGCTGGGAGGCCATCTCGTCAGACCTGTGGGTTCTCAACATCATCCGTCACGGATACTCACTAAGGTTCCAAACTCTACCCATAGATCATCCTCCCGTAGAGTCTGCTTCTCACTCCTCCCAAATTCCTCTCCTCCTTCGGGAGGTCCAATCCCTTCTCCTCCTCAATGCCATCGAAGAAGTTCCGCAAGACCAGAGGGGACAAGGTTTTTACTCCCGCTACTTCCTGGTACCCAAGAAGACGGGAGATCTTCGTCCTATCCTCGACCTCAGGAACCTCAACAAGTGTTTGGTCAAGGAGAAGTTCAGAATGCTCTCCCTTGCCACACTTTATCCTCTTCTCTCTCAACACGACTGGCTATGTTCCCTGGACCTCAAGGAGGCCTACACCCACATTCCAATCCATCAGGCTTCACGTCGCTACCTCCGATTCCAGGTTCAGAATCACCACTATCAATACAAGGTGCTGCCCTTTGGTCTCGCATCATCGCCCAGGGTGTTCACCAAGTGCCTGATTGTGGTAGCGGCCTTTCTCAGGTCCCACAACCTGCAAGTGTTCCCCTACTTGGACGATTGGTTGGTGAAAGCAACAACCGCTCCCCTTGTGCTGCAATCCACTCACCACACCATCTCTTTCCTCCACCTCTTGGGGTTCGAGATCAATTATCCCAAGTCGCATCTGCTTCCCACGCAGCGCCTTCAGTTCATCGGAGCTCTTCTCGATACCAACTCCATGAGAGCGTTCCTTCCTGCCGACCGGCACCGGACACTGCTTCACCTCTGTCGACAGGTGCTCCTCCAACCATCCATCCCTGCTCGCCAGATGATGATTCTTCTGGGTCACATGGCCTCGACAGTCCATGTGGTTCCTCTGGCGCGACTCCATCTGAGGATACCACAATGGACCCTCGCCAACCAATGGTCACAGACCAGGGACCCTCTTTCTCATCCCATCTCTGTGACATCATCTCTTCAGCAATCTCTTCAATGGTGGTTGAACTCCTCAAATCTTTCCAGGGGCCTCCTTCTTCATCCGCCCCCTCATTCCATGATCATCACCACAGATGCCTCCCCCTATGCATGGGGAGCTCACATGGGGGATCTACGCACCCAGGGGCTTTGGACCCCTCAGGAGCGTCAACATCACATCAATTTCCTGGAACTCAGAGCCATGTTTTATGCTCTCAAGGCCTTCCAGCACCTTCTCTATCCTCAGGTTCTTCTCCTGTGCACGGACAACCAAGTCGCCATGTACTACATCAACAAGCAAGGAGGCACCGGATCTCGTCTCCTTTGTCAGGAGGCCCTCCGAATTTGGACATGGGCCACAGCCCACAATCTGTATCTCAAAGCTGTCTATATCCAGGGCGACCAGAACTCCCTGGCCGACCGGCTCAGCCGCATCCTTCAACCTCACGAGTGGACCCTGGATCCTCCCACTCTCCACTCCATCTTTGCTCGATGGGGCACTCCACAGGTGGACCTCTTTGCAGCTCCTCACAACCATCAGCTACCCCAGTTCTGCTCCAGACTCTTCTCTCCACATCGTCTGGCCCCGGATGCATTCCTACTCGACTGGACGGATCGGTTCCTCTATGCCTTCCCTCCACTTCCTCTGATGTTGCGGACCCTGTTCAAGCTCCGCAAGGACAGGGCCACCATGATTCTCATCGCTCCTCGGTGGCCCAGACAACACTGGTTCTCCCTCCTGCTTCAACTCAGCTCCAGGGAGCCCATTCCTCTTCCTGTATTTCCTTCTCTGCTTACGCAGCAACATCAGTCTCTGCTACATCCCAATCTGTCTTCCCTCCACCTGACAGCTTGGTTTCTCTCGGGCTGACCTCTTCAGAAAACCTGTCTCAGCCTGTCCGTCGCATTTTGGATGCCTCCAGGAAACCCTCCACACTCCAATGTTACCATCAGAAGTGGACCCGGTTCTCCGCTTGGTGTCTCCTTCATCATCACAATCCCACCTCCCTGGCGGTGGAAACTGTACTGGACTATTTGCTCTCTCTCTCCGACGCTGGCCTCAAGTCGACCTCAATCAGAGTCCACCTCAGTGCCATCACTGCGTTTCATGAGCCTATTCTTGGAAAACCCCTCACGGCTCATCCTCTGGTTTCCCGGTTCATGAGAGGCCTCTTCAATATCAAACCACCTCTTCAGCCTCCCCCCGTCGTCTGGGACCTCAATGTGGTTTTGTCAGCCCTCATGAAACCTCCTTTTGAGCCTCTTGCTACTACCTCGCTCAAACTTCTCACATGGAAGGTGCTTTTCCTCATTGCCATCACCTCTGCCAGGAGGGTTAGTGAGCTACATGCACTGGTCGCCGATCCACCGTTCACTGTTTTTCACCATGACAAGGTGGTTCTGCGTACCCATCCTAAATTCCTTCCTAAGGTGGTTTCAGCCTTTCACCTCAACCAGTCCATCGTGCTGCCTGTCTTCTTCCCTAAACCCCATTCTCATCCTGGGGAACAGGCTCTTCACACGCTGGATTGTAAGCGTGCCCTGGCGTACTACCTCGACCGTACCAGGGCTCACCGCTCCTCTCCTCAACTCTTTCTGACCTTCGATCCTAACCGTCTGGGTCACCCTGTATCCAAACGAACGCTGTCCAATTGGCTTGCTGCCTGTATTGCGTTCTGTTATGCTCGGGCTGGCCTGTCGCTGGAAGGAGCTGTCACGGCCCACAGGGTCCGAGCTATGGCTGCTTCTGTGGCTTTCCTCCGCTCTACGCCCATTGAGGAAATCTGCAAGGCGGCCACTTGGTCTTCAGTTCACACGTTCACTACTCACTACTGCCTGGATACCTTCTCCAGGCGGGATGGACACTTCGGCCAATCTGTGTTACAAAATTTATTTTCCTAATGGCCAACCATCCCCCCTCCCTCTCTGTTAGCTTGGAGGTCACCCATACGTTAAGAATATGCTGCCTGCTTGTCCTGGGATAAAGCACAGTTACTTACCGTAACAGGTGTTATCCAGGGACAGCAGGCAGATATTCTTACGACCCACCCACCTCCCCGGGTTGGCTTCTTAGCTGGCTTATCTTAACTGGAGACCACGCACTCCTCCGTCGGGCGGGAAGGCACCAGCGCATGCGCGGTGCGGCCAACTAGAACTTTCTAGTTAAAAAGGTCCGTACCGGGGCTCCGTCGGTGACGTCACCCATACGTTAAGAATATCTGCCTGCTGTCCCTGGATAACACCTGTTACGGTAAGTAACTGTGCTTTTCGAGGCCTTATGGTACCGGATCTCGCGCTCTCTATCATAAGTTAAGATCCATCATTGGTAGGTAGTAATATATCGATGTACCGGTGATTGATTATTTATCGGTACCCATCGATGTTTGGTACCAATGATTATTTCTTGGTACCAATGATTCCCTGAGGACAAGCAAGTATGATATTCTCACATGCGGGTGATATCCACGGAACCCAATATGGATGTTGCTAAGTTCACTGTCATTTTAAACCGTTAGGCAGTGCCCATACTGTGCATGTGCCAGTGCTTTCTTGCCTGATGGCTTGCGGGACCATCAGTTCCTAGTTTTCCACATAGCCAAGAAACTGAGTCTTTGGTTTCTCCTCAGCCTTCCTGATATGTTTTTTGTCATTTTCTTCATAATCCTTCAACTTTTTTTTTTTTTTCTGCATTTCCCTTCACTTTGGTTCAATTTGGTCAATTTTTTTTTATTTTTGTTTTTTGGGTCACATCGAGGCCTTTTTTTTCCCCAGTAAGCAACGTTTTTCAATATACTTTTCACTTGTCCTCCCTGGTGAATCAAGCCTTTTGATTTCACGTTGGCCATTTTTCCCTCCATGTCAAAGAGGGTGCCAAGTGGCTTCAAGAAATGTATTCAGTGTAATCAGCTCATTTCAGGCTCTGACCCCCATAATTGGTGTGGTCAGTGTCTTGGTCTTGATCATCAGGATATTGGTTATAAACTCTTGTCTGCGTATGCAAAAGAGGTTATTAAAAGCCCAACATATCCAGTGTGATAAACATCGTCATCCAGCATGGCAGGAGTTTTGGAATCTGATGCATAGTCGATATTAATACTGCATGCACTGATGCTGAATTAAGAGCATCAAACATCAGGCTCTATACAGAAACAGGACTCAACAACATCTTCATCCATGCCTCACCCATTGGGAGAGGCATTGCATAAGAAAGCTAAGAAGCACCAACTTTCCAACTCTTCTAGGCATGGCATGGCATAGCGTTGTCATAGATGTCCACCTGTTCGACACATAGTAAGTGCCAATGCACCATGGACTGTTCTCTATCGCTGCAGATATGTCTTCTCCCAGACATGCTTTGACATCGAGATCTTCCATGCTCAGACAACATGCACCGCAGACTACTTCAATACCGATGTCTCTTCCAATGCAGATATAAACTTTGCAGGAGGAGATGCGGGCTATGATGATTCATCACGGCCGATTCATTGTAGTGATTCAGCACAGCTGTTTCATCGCTGAATCGGCTATGATGAATCGACCTAGACCCTCACAGGTAGATTCAGTTTAATCTATTATGCTGCCTACAAATATAACTTCGTACAGTACCTTTTGTGTCCAAATATTATTGTATTCATGCTCCTGACTCTTTGGGGGGAGGGGAGCTATATCCCATCACCCCCACTCAAGGTAGGAACACCCCCTGTCCTGTATACCTCTTGAAAATGTTCACCGATGCGAGCAGCACCTTTGACCTTCTGCTCATGTTTGCCTCGTCTCCCCTCTGACATCATGATCTGGTCCCACAACTAGGAAGTGACGTCGTAAAGAAGCCAAAGTTGGCTGAGCAGGGGTGGAAAATACACCAGCGAACTTTTCAAGAGATATGTGGGTGATATAGGGGGGAGGAATGGAGAGGAGGAGAGGCACCAATGGGGTGAGGTGGTGGAGAGGAACCGGAAGGGGGGGATGAAGACAAAGAGAGGCACCGGGACACGATTCATTGCAGAGTGGATGATTCATCACATCCGTGTTCAAACGTACCACGATGAAGTGACCATGATGAATCATCCTATATGGTGCTCAAACAAGAGCTTATGGGACTACTGCAGATGCATTCTCCATAGGCTTTAAAGGTGTTAATGCCTTCCTCAGCCCAACCCGAGGATAAGTCAAGGAATCAATTGAGGATGAGGTCATGTAGCCCTGCTCGACGTCATGCATTGGGGTGGGCATTCGACATATGTGTCATCGTGGCAGAAGAGTTATCTCCTGGGTCAGAGCATTGATCCATGTCTTGACACATAGCTGACGCTTCTCTCGATACATACTTCCAGATTCACTTAGAAGAGAATATTTTGAGGAGTCTGATTCAGATATTTCCAACCACTCACATGAGGATTTACCAGACTACTCAGCAGAAGAATCTTATGGCATACCCTCTGATACTTCTCCACCTCAAAGGTGTAACTCTCCACCAGAGATCATATCCTTTACTGGCTTTGTAAGAAAAATGGATCAAGCTCGTCCCATTAAAATGGAGACAGAGGAAGAACCTTTACTTTTGAGTTTTTTAAGCTTCTTGAATGTAAATCACCACCAAATGACTGTATCAAGGTCCCTTTGCATAGGTTCTATTTAAGAACTCTCAGTCCAGGTAGTTCCTAAATGAATACAAAAGTAGCAAGGATTTGAGAGAAAATTTCACTTGCTAGTTGTGGAGTCTGCTCTAAAACTCTTCCGCATTTCAAAGTCTTATGCTTTTGCTTCTCCAGGAAGGGAAGTCAGAGAACTAGACTTTTGATAAAAACATTTTTGATGCCATCAACATCCGCTGGGATTCTGGTCACACAGTCTCCCCAAAGAAGAGTGGAACAGCTTGGCAAACCGTTCAAAAAACAGGGTTTTCTCGAGGCTGTAGATGGAGCCCTAAGTTAAGCTGCCATCGTCACTTCCTCCCAGCATAAACACATTTTTCATTCATCCATGCTCATAAGTAAAATTATGGACCCTACCAGTTCTATTTTTCCATGTATTTAAAATCCTTGCTTAAACAACTTTCAGGGTATGAGGCATTCCTCCCTCAGGACAGACTTAAAGAATTCCAAGAACTTGTTCACTATGAAAAAGTTCCTAGCTAAAGGCATATTTGTTGCATTCGATGTATCTTCCAGAACTTCTGCAGTGACAATTGCTTTGTGCGTTTATCTTGTCTCAGGGTCTCTGACCTGGAAACTTCAATCCAGGAGCACCTTTCAGATGTTCCTTGCAAAGGTGGTGGTATGTTTGCATACAAGATGGAAGAAGTGGCTGATAAAATAAAAAACACAGACACCTTGACAACTTTGTCTAAACTCAAACCTTCTGTTCTCTTCTTCTAGAACAGGGGTGTCCAATGTCGGTCCTCGAGGGCCGCAATCCCGTCGGGTTTTCAGGATTTCCCCAATGAATATGCATGAGATCTATTAGCATACAATGAAAGCAGTGCATGCAAATAGACCTCATGTATATTCATTGGGGAAATCCTGAAAATCCGACTGGACTGCGGCCCTCGAGGACCGACATTGGACACCCCTGTTCTAGAAGATACTTTACTCCATCTAGATATCACTGGCCAACACTCATTTTGGTGCCTCAAATGTTAGACCTGTTTCTGGGTATATTTGACCTGCTAATTCCAAAAATGGCACCAGTTTTCTCCTATCAGCTCTAGTTTTGAGATGTAGACCATGTGACATATAACACTCTTCCATTATTTTTATGTCTTGGTGAAATCTTTCATCTTGCTCTTCGCTTAAGTCACCAAGGTTCTCTGGAAAGCCTCTGGAAATGACTGTGCAGATAATGTACTTTAACACTCAGTTACAGCCAAGCCTGTTGAAATGAAAGAGCATATCCTCTACTAATTGTGTGTATTTGTCTGCCTTCTTGTTGCCAAGAAAGTTTTTCACAACAGGAACAAATGAAGACCAGGCATATGATTTGATTTCATTCAATGATGCTATGAAATGTGAGTCTTTTATAAGTTGTCTGATCTGTAGACCATCAAATTCCTGCCTTCAGTTTTTCCATAATAAGTCAGGTAACATATGTGCTATGTATTCCCTGCACGAACCGTCTTTATTCAAAGCCTATACAAATTGTTTCATCAGGCCTAGATTTATAAGTTATGAGACTTTGTAAAGATCATGCATGTTTCAGGAAACAGTTGAAAACCCAACTGTTCGTTGATGCATTTATGTAATATGTATAGACTGAGCACTGAATAAATCTTGTGTTGCATTGTCCTTATGGGTTAATGTAATGTTGTTGCAAGATAAAGTAAGAACTCCATCTTAATAAAGATTGATATGTTAATGTTAATTTTGTTCGATGTACATTTGGTTTGACTTTATAATAGATATGTTATTTTGTACATTGCTTTGATTTTAAGTGGTTTATACATTTTTAAAAATAAATAAATAAATCTGTAATGGTGGCAGTATGATTCTATCTTGTGCTGCCAAAGGTTCATTGATTACCTTTTGTCCTCCAACCACCAAAAATTCCCTCGGAGGACAATCTTTTTTTGCCTAATGTTTGTTTGGCTCTACTATCCCATAACTATATCTAAGAAACTAGAGCTGATGCAGTCTATCCAATGCAGTTTTCTGAAATCCAAGGCACAAATAATTTTTTTTGTTGTTGGCCTGTGTATTCATTCTACTGATATGTGAAACGTCGTTACAATCAACCATCTTCATTATCACCTAAACTCGCTGGTAAGCAACCCCATACAAAGCTTCAAAAGACACAGAAATCTCAACCTCTTTCTCAGTCTAAATAGCAGTCGTCCTTTTGACTCTTTTTTTTCTAAAGAGCATTGCCAATATTTCCCCTGACTCTATCTCCTACTGTTCCCATTGAAGGCAGATCGATCTATTTTCACCAATGTTAGACTGTTTTCACAACAGATCAGTGGGACTCGTAAATCAGGGATATGCCCTACATTTGATCAGAAAACTTCCAAATCACCTATCCCCCTCCAGAAGACACTCGTTCACTAGGAACTCTTGGCCCTTCTCCAGGAGAGAAGCTAGGGGTTCTTTTTAGTCCCTGTTCGGTGTTTTGTTGTTGTTGTTGTTTTTTGTGAAGAATTACATTTTTTTTCTGCAGGTTTTTTGCTGCTGTTGGTTGTAAAGAGCAACGGCATTTGGTTCGGCTGATTTAGCTGGCAAACTATTTTTGAAAACATTCCTGTTCTAAGTATCCAACAGTGTTTTTCTTTGTTTTCTCCATGTCCATGTGGAATTGAGCTGTTAATGTTTTCAGCCTAATGGTTTTCTACTTTGCTATTCATTAAGACTGAGTGCAAGAGGGGCTGCACAGCCTACTTGTACTATAGCCAAAAGTCAATGTCTGTCTCCACCTGCTGGCAGAGGAGCATAAACCCATCTGTTTCTGTGCCGGTCTGGAGGGACTAAAAGAAAGAAAATTAGCAGGTAAGGACCTAATTTCTCCTTATTTAATTTGTTTTCTATCCCATTTTCCCCAAAGAGTTCAGAATGGGTTAAAGGTTAACATACATAATATATAGTTAAGAAGTTACAATTTGCTATAGTTACAGTATAAGATTTTTCAATGCGAGTTTTTAACCTAACTAGGCTGGGGAGGGCTTAAATGGCTGTGAGGGTGTAGATGGGCTGGAGTAGGTTTTAATGGAGATTTTGGCAGTTGGAACCCAAGCACAGTACTAGGTAGAGCTTTGGATTGTTGCCCAGAAATAGCTAAGAAGAAAACATTTAAATTAAATCAGGTTGGGCAGACTGGATGGACCATTGGGGTCTTTATCTGCCGTCATCTACTATGTTAACTCCAATAATAATAATAAATTTATTTATATACTACAATACCTCACGGTTCAGTGTGGTTTACAATTAGAGGTAAGAACTGTAAAAACACTGCAAATTTATACCACAAAACACAGTACATTATATGTAAAATATAACATTAAGAAACTATTAACCTGTCTAGATTATACATATTTATCAAAGAATATTTTCCAAGTATTTTTTGATATAAAAAAAGACTGGAGGTCTTCGATCTGTGCTAGATCTCCGAAGCCTAAACAAATTTTTTTGATGAAGGAGAAGTTTTCGCATGGCCTCTTTGGGGAAAAAGGAGGTTGGCTTTGCTCTTTAGATCTCAAAGAAGCATACACATACATTTCCATCCTATCTGCTCTCCTCTTCAGCATATGTCCATGACATTTGAAATACAAGGTTTTGCCCTTTGGACAAGTCTCCACTCCTCATTTCTTCACGAAATGCCTACTGGTAGTTGCGGCAACCCTTTGCTCATAGGGGTCTCATGTCTTTCCCTGCTTAGATGATTGGTTGATCAAGGCTTCATCGTGACAAGCAGCTCAGCAAGCCATCAACTTAACAGTTTGTCTCCTCAAGCTCCTGGGGATTGCCTTCAGTTATCAGAAGTCATATCTACAGCCATCTCAAACAGAGTTTATAGGAGCACTCTTGAACAATATTCGGGGCCAGGTTTTTCTATCCAAGCAGAGAGTTCACAATCTAATTTATCTGTGTCAATCAATCTTCACCCTCAAATATACTTCTGCACACCAGATGTTATGCCCTCTTGGTTACATGGCATCGACAGTTCAAGTGATCCCATTCACATGTTTTCATTTCAGGATCCAACAATGAACCTTATCAACTTAATGGTCCCAAGCCATGGGATCCCTATCTGCCCCAGTACAAGTGACCCTATGATTATGGTACTCTCCAATGGTGGTTAGTAGCATATAGTCTTATTCAGGGTCTCCCTTTCCAGCCCCTTCCCCACCAGAAACCTCTAACCACAGATGCTTCTTCTGGGCTGGGAAGTTCATCTAGATGGTCTCCACATTGAGGCAGTAAGGTTTTGCCACAAACAGACCTTCCTTTTCAATCTTCTAGAGCTACAAGTGATAGGGAACATTCTCAAAATATTCCAGGACTGCTTCCTTCATCAGGTCATAATCATCCATGCAGACAACCAAGTTGCCTATGTTCTATTTGAACAAATGAGGAGGCATGGGATCTTATCCTCTTTGTCTGGAGGTGATCGAGATTTGGAATTGGGCAGTTGCTCATGGACTACTTCTCAGGGTAATTTATTTAGCAAGGAAGCAGAATATATTAGTAGACAAGTTCAGCAGACTTCTTCAGCTTCACAAATGATCTCTCAACTGACAGGCTTGCATCTGATTTTTTTTTCTCCTCTATGGGGAATGCTGGACATATATTTCTTCACTTTCCCTCAGAACAAAAGAGCTGATAGGATGGAAGGACATAAGAGAAGTGGAAAACAGTGTTCCAAGCTGAAAGAGCAATAAAAATGGCTACTAATCTTTATGGGAGGAAACCCCCCCCCAAAAAAAAAAAACCAAAACAAAACAAACAAATGAAAAAGGAAACCAATATAGTTCTACAAACTAGTGGTGGAGAAAATAAAGGCAAAAGAATTGATGTTCGTGAAATATTTTTTAAAAACCTCAAAAAGAGGAGCACAGGAAGAAATGCCGGATGAAATTGAAAGCAGTCGTATGGTGAAAGCGCAAGTGGAAGAGCAAATGGCTAGAAATTTAAAAAAAGGGGAGACAAAATTTTTTTTCAGGTATATTAGTGAAAGAAGGAAGATGAAAAATGGAACTATGAGACTGAAAAGAAGCTATGAACCGCAGTGTGGAGAGTGAGGAGGAAAACGTAAACATGCTGAACAAATACTTCCATGTTCAAGGAAGAAAATCCTGGCAAAGGAGCACAATTGATTGGCAAAGCTACCTATGATAATGGAGTGGATACCACACCATTCATGGAAGAAAGTGTTTATGAACAACTTGAAAAACCGAAGGTGGCAAAGCCATAGGACTGGATGGGATCCATCCCAGGATATTGAGGGCACTCAATGGATGGGATTCATCCCAGGATATTGAAAACTTTTTTTCCATAAATCACTGGAGTTGGAAGAGGTTCCATGGGATTGGTCCCTCTTCACAAAAGTGGTCACAGATGAAGCGGGAAACTATAGACTTTTAAGCCTCAATTTGGTTATTGGTAAAAGTGGAAGTGTCGCTGAAGGGGAAAGGATAGTGAATTTCCTAGAATCTAATGAGTTACAAGATCCAAGACAACATGGTTTTACTAAAGGTAAATAATGCCAAATTAATCTGATTGAATCCTTTGACTCGGTGACCAGAGAAGTGGATCGAAGAAATGCGCTAGATATGATTTACTTAGATTTCATCAAAGCCTTTGACACAGTTCCTCATAGGAGGCTCTTGAACAAACTTGACAGGCTGAAGTTAGAACCCAAAGTGGTGAACTGAAAAAAACTAGTTGATGGACAGATGTCAGAGGGTGGTTGTTAATGGAATTTGCTCGGAGGAAGGACAGGTGAGTAGTGGAGTGCCTCAAGGATTGATGCTGGGGTTGATTCTGTTCAGTATGTTTGTGAGCAACATCAAAGGGTTGTTTTTGCCTTTTTGGATGGTAAGTTTTTGCCTTTTTGCAGATGATACCAAGATTTGTAAGAGTGGACATTACAGAGGGAGTGGAGAAAATGAAAAAAGATCTGCATATGGAAGAATGGTATAATGTCTGGTAACTAAAATTCAATGCAAAGAAATGCAGAGTGATGCGTTTAGGGATTAGAAATCCCAAGGGAGATGTATTTGCTGAGAGGCTGATATGTAATAAACTTCCACTGCAGGTGATTGAGGCCAGCAGCGTGCCAAATTGTAAGAGTAAATGGGATTTACATGTTGGATCTCTAAGGGGGTAAAGTCAGACGGGTGGGTCAATGGAGTGGGCAGACTTGATGGGCTTTGGCCCTTTTCTGCCGTCATTTTCTATGTTTCTATGCACAGATGGGGAGAGGGACCTTGGAGTGATAGTGTCTGAGGATCTTAAAGTGATGAAAGAATGTGACAAGGTAGCTGTAGCCAGAAAGATGCTAGGCTGTATAGAGAGAGGCATAATCAGCAGAAGAAAGGAGGTATTAATACCCCTGTACAGTTTGTTGGTGAGATCCCACTTGAATTGTGTTTAGATTTGGAGGCTGTATCTGGCTAAGGATATAAGACTTGAAGCAATCCAGAGGAAAGCAAGAAAACGGTAGGGGATTTGTGCCAAGAGATGTACGAAAAGAAGCAGGAAGACCTGAACATATATAGAGGAAAAGAGGGACAGAGGTGATATGATATATGTAATGTAATGTAATGTAATTTGTTTCTTATATACCGCTACATCCGTTAGGTTCTAAGCGGTTTACAGAAAATATACATTAAGATTAGAAATAAGAAAGGTACTTGGAAAATTCCCTTACTGTCCCGAAGGCTCACAATCTAACTAAAGTACCTGGAGGGTAATAGTGAAGTGAAAAGTAGAGTTAGAGGAAAAATAAAAATAAAATAAACATTTTAAAAAGACAGCATTGATCTAAATACTTTGGAAGGTAGAAGAGAGGAGAGAAAGGAATAGAAGCAGAATGGATCAGCGTCAGTGATGAAGTGGAGCAAGTAAGTTTAGGAGGAGCGATTGACGTATCCAGAAAGGGCTTCTTCTGGCCAACAGTCCCAGGATGCCTATGTCTCCTCCCCTGCGATGTTCTCCCATCCATGCATTCCCTCCCAGACACACTGCCCGTGCCCCAGCCGCTCCAAGGAGGCTGCCCCAGATGAGGTCCACAGTGAATGCAGGATTCTCTCCTCTGCGGGAAAGCCGCCCGGAGCCGACAGTCGATCTTCTTAGCGGATTGCAGGGGGGGAAGAGTTCACACTCTTGGTAGGATCGGGTCTGAGTGCTCTCGGTGGTTGTGGCTGGTCTCATTGCTGCTTAGATGTAAAAGCAGTTGATCTCCACTGCTGCTGATATTTAAAAGAAGGCAGATTGATCTCTCCAATATACTGCAGGGGGAGGAGTTCACGCTCCTGGCAGGATCAGGTCTGTGGGCTCTTGGTGGTTGCGGATATAGACATTTAAATGCTTGAAAGGTATTCATATAGAACCAAATCTTTTCCAGAGAAGGGAAATTGGTAAAAGTAGAGGGCATAAATTGAGTTTGCAGGATGGTAGACTTAGGAGTAAAGTTAGGAAATTCTTTTTCATGGAGAGAGTGGTGAATGCCTGGAATGCCCTCCCGAGGGAGATGGTGGAGAAGAATATGGTGAAAAAATTTAAAAAGCTTGGGATGAACACAGAGGATCTCTAATTAGAACATGAATGGGTTTTTCCTGTTGTCCTTTACTTTTCACTAGGTCTTAGTAACATTGGAAACTTTCAATAAAATTTGCTTAAACATAGAATATGAATGGTATAAATTGAAGAAGTAAGGCCGGTACTGGGCAGACTTGCACAATCTATGTGGCAATTCAGTTTAGGATGGGCTTGGGAGGATTCGATAGGAGTCCCAGCAATTTAGAACATGAGGATGGTGCTTGGCAGACTTTCATGGTCTGAATCCTGCAAATGAGATGATTTGGATAGGCTAGAGTGAGTTTCTATGGCTTCTCCAGTAGTTGGAACCCAATGACAATACCGAGCAGACTTCTAAGGTCTGAGGCCCAGAAATAAAGAAAAAAAGACACTTTAATCATGAAATTGTAATGCTTGTAATGGATCATCCATTCAGGTCTTTATCTGCTGTCATTTACTGTTACAACAAACTTCTATATTTCTATTCTAGACCCTCTTTGCCCCCAGTTGAATTGTGTCAGATGCCTTTCTACTTCACTGGCATTGGGGGGACAAGTTCCTCTATGCATTTCCTCCAGTCCCTCTCATAGGGAAAACTCTATTCAAACTTCACCAAGATCAGGGCACCGTGATTCTCATAGCACCCCTTTAACCATGTCAAGTTTGGTTTCCACTCTTAGAACTTTTGATCAACAAACCGTGGAAACTACAAACAATTCTAACATTGGTAGCTCAGAACGAACGGTCCCTACTTCATTCCAACCCCTGCTCATTAAAACCAAGCAAGTAAATGCTTTCTGCCTCTTGGCTGTAGTATCTGCTGTCATAGAAGTATCTAGGAAACCTTCCACTCAGTGTTGTTTTCTGGAGCCCGTCGCTTGTCCATTTCTGTTCATCCTCGACTTTCTTTTCTATCTCTAGTTCTGGGCTCAAAACCAATTTGGTTAGAGTTCATTTCTGTGATATCAGTGCATTTCACTAACATCTGGACAAGATGCCCATTAATGTACATCCCTTAGTAGCCCATTTCATGAAAGGCCTATTTCACACAAAACAACCTATCAAGCCGCCCCCTGTTGCTTGGGATCTTGATGTGGTTCTCTCTGCTCTTATGAAATCTCCCTTTGAGCTGTTTACATCTTGCACATTCAGTCTTCTCACTTGGATATAGTTTTCCTCATAGCCTCACTTGGATATAGTTTTCCTCATTTGATACCATGTGAGTGAATTTTAAGCCCTTGTATCAGATTATCCCTATACAAGATTGTATCACAACAGAGTAGTCTTTCAAACACATCCAAAACTCATCCATAAAGTATTTTCAGAATTTCACCTCAACCAATCCATTGTTTTGCCTTCTTTCTTTCCAAAGCCACATTACCATCCTGAAGAAGCTGTCCTTCACAGATTGGACTGCAAGTGTGCTCTGGCATACTACCTGGACTAGACTAAGCCACATAGGAGATCCTCCCAGCTCTTTCTTGCCTTTGATCCTAATAGGCTTGGAGTTGTTTCCAAGTTGATCATCTCCACTTGTCTAGTGGACTGTATCGCCCTAGTTTATATTCAAGCTGGTCTGTTGCTGCAAAGCTGTGTAAATAGCCCACAATGTAAGGGCTTTGGCTGCTTCGGTGGCTCATTTCACTCTGCATCTATTGAAGAAATCTACAAAGCGACTACTTGGTCCTCAATCTACATTTACTTCTCACTACTGTTTAGAACACAACTCCAGAAGAGAGTTGGTTTGGACAAGCAGTTCTACAGGGTTCCACTTAAACCCAACTTTCCCTCGAATCCTTTAGGGTTTTGACAAGCTCCTGTATTTTCAATGTTTAACCTCTTCCAGAGACTTGATCCTGACAGCTTGGGAGTCCCACATGTGAGAATATTATGCCTGCTTGTCCTCGATGAAAATAAAGATACTTACCTTTAGCAGATGTTATCCGAGGACACCAGGCATATATTCTCACAACCTGCCCATCTCCCTTAGTTGGCTTCTTAGCTTTGTTACTGAACTGATGGTCCCGAAGGTGATATTGGGCGGGAAGGCACTGGTATGCGCTTGGTATGGGCACTGCCTAATGGTTTAAAGTGACAGTGCATTTTGGCAGTATCTGCACTGGGTTCCATAGATCGCCCACATGTGAGAATATATACCTACTTTCCTTGAAGAACACATACCACAGGTAAAATATCTTTGCTTTTGACTCAAAAAGAATTTCAGTTAAGTGAATTTCTTAATGTGTTTCACTATTTACTTTTACTTAAGTAAAAGAAAAAGTAAATATATATTTAAATGCCCAAATATTTTGACCTAGTATTTTGAACAACACTGTGGATGGAGTGAATTTTCCTTTCTTCTCATTTCTCATTTGTGTTTTGTCTTGCTTCCTCCCCTATGGAGCAAAAACCAAGAACCCTCTTTTTCTCTTAATCTCCTTCACAATTGGTTTTGCCTCTAACATTTTTTAAAAACTATGGTTGAAAAACAGCTCAGCAGTTTTAAGACATGTGCTTCTAGTGGTCTATCACTGATCACCGACACCTTTGCATTCTCAGACTATTAGTCCATTACAGAAGAATTACTTCTCCACTCAAAACCACTGTTCCGTGTTGGAAGGGCAATCTTATTTTCTAATAGATAACCAAGAAGCTGTGTAGAGTGTCAAACAAGAAGAACAGATCACTGCATGGCTTTGAAGCATAATGGTTCCGAGACTATATATATATATATATATATATATATATATATATATATATATATATATATACACACACACACATACACATGAGGTGATTGCTCCAAACAGAACCTGGTAATCCTTTACCCTTACCTTGGCTCTTAAACTTCAGAGCGCAAGGTGTGTCTCAGAAAATAAAACACAAACATAAGATAGGATTTACAGTAAGCAGCCAGAGCTCTGGGAAAATGCTGCCGTATCTGAAAAGTCTAATGCCTTCTCAGGCACTGCATCTTTTATTAGCATAGTAGCGCATTTCATCCATTCTGTTTCATGATAGCAAAGTTTTATACTCCTTTTCTTTCTTACACATACTTTCTATTATCCCAGGACAAGCAGGCAGCATGCGCGAGTGTCTTCCTGCCCAACGTAGGGCATGTGGTCCCTTAGTTTCTGCAGAGCTAAGAAGACACGTTGAAACTTTTTCAGCCGTTGAAACTTTTTCTTTGCTGCCTTCCTGCTCTCACAGACTTCTGACTTTCAGTCAGTTTTCTTTTTATTTTCTTTAAGTAAAAAAAAAAAAAGTAAAAATTTTTGTTTTCTCTTTGTCGCAAGTTCGGCCCGGTAGGGCCTGTTCGACCACCTTGGCCTTGGATTTTAATTTAGCTGAAGCCGTCTTCCCTTCCCTGTCCCACCTGCAGACAGGTTTCAAAAAGTGTGGACATTGTGCTCGTCCCATCTCAGTGACTGACCCGCATCGCTGGTGTTCCCAGTGCTTGGAGCCCGAGCACCGTCCTGAAACCTGTTCCCGCTGTTCATCCTTGCAGAAGAGGATTCTCAAAAACCACCTTATTCAGCAGCGCCTCCTTTTTGGTGTCACAATGGAAGGCGATTCGACATCGCTGCCGATGTCAACGGCGCCGGCCAAATTGACACCACAGCAATTGACATCGGTGGAACCATCTTCGGTGTCGCTTACTTTAGTGGGTAAGCAGGCTACAAAGCCTTACCCCAACCCCCTCTGGGCCTCAGGTCAAAACTGCAGTGAGCCAAGTCCTACTGACATCGAGGAGACCCAAGAAGCACTCTGCTCCGATCTCGGTGAGTGCCTCAACATCGACCGCACCGAAGGTACTGGCAAAAAGCCAGCGATACCAGTGCTTACTCTCAAGCAACAGATCCAAGAGTTGCTGAGAGAGGAATTACGGGAATAATTACAATTGCTGTTATAGGGGAAAACATCTTCCAGGGATTTAAGACAAAGTTAGACAAGTTCCTGCTGAACCAGAATGTATGCAGGTAAGGCTGAAACCAGTTAGGGCACTGATCTTTGACCTAAGGGCCACCGCAGGAGCAGACTGCTGGGCACGATGGACCACTGGTTTGACCCAGCAGCGGCAATTCTTATGTTCTTATGGTCCTGACTCAAACTCTGCCTATGTCGACACCGACTCCCCCAGTGCCAGTCCGGTCTGAGCCCTTGACACCGGTTGCACCTGCAATGGAGTCTCCATCGGTGCCGCAACTTCTGACTAAGGAATCAACACTGATGACTCGCTGACACCGGTCGTCGTCAACCCAGACGCCACCTGAGACAACGTCGGTGTGATCGGGGAAAGCACTACAGGTTAAAACATCTCGAATCTTCGACACCAATTGCTCGGCACTGACCCTGGACAACTCAGGATTTAGACCTCTGGGGAAATTCTGAACAAGAACCTATTCTATCTGAAGAAGGAGGGTTATTCAGATGATGAATCCATTCGCCACACTTCTCAAGAGGCTCCTCTAGTCTCTGAAAAATCATTTTTCTCCAAGTTTCTTCGCGAGATGTCTGAGACCATGTCCATTCCTCTGGAAGCTGATTCTAAAAGATCTAAACAGATCCTGGCTGCCTTGGATTATGATCAACCACCCAAGGAACTCCTCAAGCTTCCCCTCCATGATATCTTACGAGAGACTTTCTACAAAAATTTGGAGATGCCACTTACTATCCCTGTGGCTCCTCGTAAGTTGGACTCTTTGTATAGGGTGGTACCCATTCCTGGGTTTGACAAACCCCACCTTCCACACAAGTCTCTCGTGGTAGAATCTACCTTAAAGAAATCCTCAGGGGCTAGTGTGTATGCCTCTGTACCTCCTGTTAGAGAGGGCAAGGCCATGAATCAGTTTGACAAAAGGCTATACCAGAATGCTATGTTGGCCAACCGGTCTGGCAACTACAATTTTTATTTCTCCTTCTACATGAAGCATTTGGTCAAACAAGTTGCCATGTTCCAGAACGTAAGCTTCCGGCTTTCCACCATTTTATTTCTGACTTGCTCCAGCTCTGCAAGTACATGGTTCGTTCCAGCTACGATAGCTTCAAACTCACTTCATGTGCTGCAGCAATGTCAGTGACCATGAGACGTCTGGCTTGGCTTCGGATCTCTGAGCTAGACATCAACCATTAAGACAAGTTGGCAAATGCACCTTGTCTAGGGGACGAGCTTTTTGGTCCTTCCATGGACACGGCTACCCAGAAGTTGTCTGCTCATGAGACCAGGTGGGACACTCTGGTCAAGCCCAAGAAGAATCCTCCACCTTCTCGTCCCTTCAGACCAGCTTCTTCATATCAGAGACGGTTTGCTGCAAAACCTGTGACCCCTGCTCCGCCTCAACCCAGGAGACAGAGACAACAGCAACCACGTCAGCAGCAGCAAAACAGGCTGCCCCCCAAAAGTCTAAACAGCCTTTTTGACGTGTTTCTTCAGAGCATAGCCAACATCACCATTCTACAGACTTTGCCTCAGCCCATTGGAGGCCATCTCTAATCTTTCATAGCTCACTGGGAGCTCATAACATCAGACCTCTGGGTCCTCACCATCATTCATTAGGGTTACACTCTCAATTTTCACACCCTGCCACCAGACCATCCTCCAAGACCCCGCACAATCCTCCCTTCTGCAGGAGGTTCAATCCCTTCTGCTCAATGCCATCGAGTAAGTTCCCCTCAATTAGCAGGAGCAGGGATTCTACTCCCGTTAATTCTTAGTTCCCAAGAAGACCGGAGGACTGAGACCCACTCTGGATCTCGGAGCTCTCAACAAATTTCTAGTCGAGGAGAAATTCAGGATGCTTTCCCTCGCCCTGCTTTATCCTCTCCTCAATCAAAATGACTGGTTATGCTCTCTGGATCTCAAAGAAGCCTACACACATATTCCAATTCATCCAGCTTCCAGGAAGTACCTCCATTTTCAAATCAGTCGATGTCATTACAAGGTTCTTCCCTTTGGTCTGGTATCTTCTCCCAGAGTCTTCACGAAGTGCCTCATTGTAGTAGCTACATTTCTTTGATCACACAGTCTCCAAGTCTTTCCTTACCTGGACAACTGGTTGATCAAGGCTGCATCCTCTCAGAAAGTGGTCTATGCGACATCTCAGACCATCTCTTTTCTTCAGGTTCTAGGATTTTAAGTCAACTTCCCCAAATCACACCTTCCAGCACAACGTCTACAGTTCACTGGGGCAATCTTAGACACCACTCTCATGAGAGTATTTCTTCCTCAAGATTGCCTTCAGGCTCTCATTCGCCTTTGTCAGCAACTGCTTCCTCTTCAATCCATCTCGGCAAGGCACATGATGGTAAGTTTTTGCCATATGGCTTCCACTGTCCATGTGACACCACTAGCACATCTACACCTTCACACTCCTCAGTGGAGCCTTGCTTCTCAGTGGTCTCAAGCGACGGATCGCCTATCATAACATATATCTAACATCATCTCTTCTGCAGTCGCTTCGATGGTGGATGACCTCTTCCAATCTATCCAGAGGTCTCCTTTTTCACTTATCCCCTCAACACAAGGTCATCATGATGGACACATCTCCTTATGCCTGGGGGGCTCATATGGACAATCTTCAGACTCGGGGTCTTTGGACCACCAGGGAGCAGAAATTTCATATCAATTTCCTGGAACTCAGAGTGATCTTTTTTGTCCTCAAGGCCTTCCATCATCTTCTCTGCCCCCAAGTCCTCCTCCTTCGCACAGACAATCAATAGCAATGTACTACATAAACAAGCAAGGAGGCACGGACTCTTTCCTGTTGTGTCAGGAAGCCCAAAAAATCTCACAACCTTTTCCTAAAGGCTGTCTACATTCAAGGGGAGAAGAATTTCCTAGCAGACAACCTCAGCAGGATTCTTCAGACTCACGAATGGACTCTCAACTCTGCAGCTCTTCAGTCCATCTTTGCTCAATGGGGCACTCCACAGGTGGACTTGTTTGTGGCTCCTCACAATCACCAATTGCCCCAGTTTTGCGCCAGGCTTTACTCTTCTCTCTGTCAGGAAGCAGATGCCTTTATCCTGGATTGGACGGGCCTGTTTCTATATATATTCCCTCCAATCCCTCTAATGTTGAGAACTCTGTTCAAGCTCAAGCGAGAAGCAGCCAGCATGATTCTCATTGCTCCACGGTGGCCCAGGCAACATTAGTTCTCCCTTCTGCTTCAGCTCAGTTCCAGGGAACCCATACCTCTTCCAATATTTCCTACTCTGTTTACTCAGAATCAAGAATCTCTTCTGCATCCCAACCTGCAATCACTACACCTGACAGCTTGGTTTCTCTCAGGCTGAATCCATCTCACTTACATCTTTATCAGCCTGTTCGACAAATTCTTGATGCATCCAGGAAATCAGCCACTCAACAATGTTATCACCAGTGTTCCCGCTAAGCTGCGCTGGCGTGCGCTGACGCACAAAATATTACATCGCAGCGCACAAGTTTCTCGTCACAGCGCACGGCGTACGGCAGATGGCAGGGCGGCTAGAGGAGAATCGGGCGAGTTGGCTCATAACTTGCTGGCTTTTAGCTCACAGCGAAAAAAGTTTGCTCACAACACCCGCCCGCTTAGAGGGAGCACTGGGTTATCACCAAAAGTGGATTAGATTCTCTTCCTGGTTGTCTTCTTCATCATCATGATCCCACTTCATTGGCGGTGAAATTGGTGTTAGATTATCTTCTTCATTTATCTGACTCTGGTCTCAAGTCTACATTTATCAGAGTCCATCTCAGTGCTATTACAGCTTTTCACATGCCAGTGAAGGTAAAACCTCTTATGGTTCATCCTTTGGTCTCCAGATTCATGAAAGGACTTTTCCATGTGAAACCACCTCTCAAGCCTCCACCTGTCATCTGGGACCTTAATGTGGTTCTTTCCAGTTTGATGAAGCCTCCATTTGAACCAATGGCCACAGCTCATCTCAAGTTTCTCACCTGGAAAGTTGTCATCCTGATTGCTCTCACCTCTGCCAGGAGGGTCAATGAATTACAAGTGTTGGTGGCAGATCCACCCTTCACAGTTTTTCACCATGATAAAGTGGTTCTGCGTACCCATCCAAAGTTTCTACCGAAAGTCGTCACAGAGTTTCACTTCAATCAATCGATTGTTCTACTATTGTTTTTCTCCAAGCCTCATTCTCATGCTGGAGAAACCGCTTTGCACACTCTGGATTGTAAACATGCTTTGGCCTATTACATCGACCGGACAAAGCCTCATCGAACATTTCCCCAACTGTTCATCTCATTTGATCCTAACAAATTGGGACATCCTGTCTCCAAGAGAACGATTTCCAACTGGCTGGCTGCATGTCTATCGTTCTGTTATGCTCAGACTGGACTGGCACTGGAGAGTCGTGTCACAGCCCACAAAATTAGAGCTATGACAGCTTCTGTTGCTTTCCTCAGATCTACTCCCATTGAGGAAATCTGTAAAGCTGTTACCTGGTCCTCAGTTAATACATTCACTTCTCACTATTATCTGGAGTCCTTCTCCAGATGGGATGGGCAATTCGGCCAATCTGTATTACAAAATTTATTTTCCTAAGGCCAACGCTCCACCATCCCATTCTTGTTAGCTTGGAGGTCACCCATCAGTGCGAATATGCTGCCTGCTTGTCCTGGGATAAAGCACAGTTACTTACTGTAACAGGTGTTATTCTCACAACCCACCCACCTCCCAGGGTTGGCTTCTTAGCTGGCTTATCTTAACTGAGGGACCGTACAACCTACGTTGGGCAGGAAGGCTCTCGCGCATCTGAGTTTCAGGCTAATGCAAACTTTCTAAAGACTTAAAGTGGTGATGCACTTTTAAAGTTGTCCGTACCGCGGCTCCGTCGGTGATGTCACCCATATGTGAGAATATCTGCCTGCTGTCCCTGGATAACTCCTGTTATAGTAAGTAACACTGGTATTTACAGCAATCACATATCTCTTTTTGGCTAAATTATGTACCTTCCTTATTCATTCTACCATATCCTATATAGTACATTAAGCTTCACTAGTTACAAATCATTTTCTCCAAGTTTAGTAAATTTTGGGCTACAGAAGAATTCTTTGGCATGATAAGGTAATTAGCGAGCAATACACATTCCTTTTCTAAGAACTTTTCTGTTTCATTACAAGGTACATGATATCTGTTAGGCCCCCACATTTCCTTTGCTAGTTAGAGTTCACACACTCTGTGTAGTTTCTTTTTAAGTCAAAGCTTCAACATCGCATGGCAGGAACATTGAGCCCAGTTAATTTTACCTCTCTCCACATTTCTTATCCCCCAAGGCCACTACCTTCATTTATTTCAGGATCAGTGAAATGCCACAACTTCTATATATAACTGACAAAAGCTCACCATTTCTCTATATATATCCTATCAGACCCCAATTCTCCCATTTGCCAGGGAGCCCTTCGGGTCTTTCACAACAGAGGTATTCTTTAAATAGATTTTTTGCATTGAACTTCAACATCAAGATTCAAATTTCTGTTCCAAGAGACCAGGTAAAAACTGGATAAATACCAATGCTGTTGCTGTCTACTAGGATTTGGTTCTTTCTTTTAAAAAATATATTTTTATTGAAATTTTCAACACCAACCGTGCTGCCAGCACGCAGTAAACAAATAAGCATTAGAATCAGATACATAGACAGAAGCATCCCCCAGACAATTAACATCAATGAATACTGTCATATCTCCTCCCGCAAAAAGTTACATACCCACAGTCCCACCATGCAGCCCGCACCATACACCCCCCCCACACACACTCAATCACTCACACATTCATTGGTCCCTGTCCAGCCAGCTGCCTCCTGCCCATCCCCCCGAAAGCCATTTTCCCCCCCATCACCCTTGAGAGTGGCTTGGTGTAGGAGTGGAGTTCCCCTGAGCCACATAACACAACTTTTTGATATGCACTGCTATATGAAAAGTCTGAATTTCATACCCAGCTACTTCTCAGGCTCTGGTCAACTACTGAGAAAAGGGTACCACTCTATCCGAAATCCAGTTTTGTAAGATCAGTTTCTTAACTAATAAAACTGCCAGGTAGATAAACCTCCACTGGGACAGGGAAAAAGCCAGAATCTGATCTAACAGTAGCATATCATAAGTCCAAGGGACGGGGTGCTTCAAAGTTTTCTTCAGTAGTGGAAGAACCTTCAGCCATAGTTCAGTAATAGGCCATTCCAAAAAGAGATGTACCAGAGTACCCCTCCCACAGACCCATTCTTACACCCAAGACCCTTGAAATGTATGCTCTATGTAATATTTTATATTGTGTTTCTTTAAGATCAACCGCCCCAACCATGGAATGGACAGAGTCAAAGAGGTCCAGGAAGGTTTGGCTCTCATAATCAACCCCAAGGTCCCACTGCCAGGCGTCTACCACCTTTTCCAGGATTTGCAAATCTTATGCAGATTTCAGAACTCTATACTATGTGAATAATTTATTCAATGCAGGTGGAGTCTGCTGAAATTGAGCATCCAAGAGACCACAGAGCCAATGTGCACCTCACTTCCTCTGTAAAGCATGGAAATAATGCTGAATTTGGAGGTAAGCCAGAAATGGTTTGCCGGTACTGCTCACCTGGACTGCACCTGAGCAAAGGATGGGAACTCCTCAGAATCCATATCCCAGAGATTTTTCAAAGCCCTACATCCCCCCCCCCCCCCCAATACCCGGAGTGAAGTCTTCATTGCCTGTCAGCTGCAAGAGCAAAGAGGCCTCGGGCACCTTCCCCTGGCATCTCCACCACCATCTCCATGCCAATCAGATTGGCCTTAGGAGCTGCATTTTGAAGGCTTCTCCCTGCACAGCAGCCGTGTTTAAATGTAGCAAATTTAAGAAAGAGTGGGGTGAACACCGCTCCACCAACTATCCTATCGGGGAATATTGAATCTGGCCCATCCACCCCCTCATGTACAAAATGAAGCAAAGCTGCCACATTATATTATATAGACGGAGATCCAGGAGATTCAAACTCTCCTGTCGCTTATCCAAGATTAACTTAGTATAACTGATGCGAGCCCTTTTGTTCCTCCATATAAAAAAAAGTCCCTATAGAACGGAAAGCATTGATATCCCTGTTAAGGATCCACATGGGCAGGGTCTGCAAAGGCTATAAGAGCTTGGGGAGGAGCACCATGTTTGTCAGTGCTATCCTCCCCCACATACCAAGCGGCAGATCCTTCCATTTGGTGCACAAAACCTTTATGTTCTCCAGGTGATTTAGGACATTATGCTTATACATGAGTTTGGGGCTGGGACGCAGATAAACTCCCAGATATCTCATGGGTTTTGTTACCGGCAGTATACTCAGGGATGCACGCCAAGCCTCTACCCCCTGGGAGCCCAAGAGCAATAATGCGGATTTATTGCAATTGACTCACAAACGGATATCCTACCAAAGGATTGAACACGATCCAAGACCAGATCTAGCTGTAGGTGGGCTTGATCCATGTAAGTAGAATATCATCTGCAAATAAATTAATACGGCTTTCCCTACCACCCATCTGTATACCACGAAGACTTGGATCCATCTGAACCTTAACTGCCAACGGCTCAAACGCTAACACAAAGAGAAGAGGTGACAATGGGCACCCTTGTCGAGTTCCACGTCCCAGGGGAAATGGGGCAGTAAGTTTCCTGTTCACCAGAAGTCTAGCCTGAGGTGCTATATATAAACTCTGAAAGTGCCCCCCAATCCCATATCTTTCCAGTACCCAAAATAAATACTTCCACGAGATGCTATCAAAAGCTTTTTCCATATCCAGTCCCACGATAGCCACAGAGCCCCTTACCCCTTGCATAGAGTGTACTGCCATCATTGCCCGTAGAAGTTTCATTGAGGGATACCTCCCCGGCACAAAGCTCACTTAGTCTTCATGAATCAACTGGGGCAAAAAAGCGTTCAAATGTTTAGCCAAGATTACCGCCAACAGCTTAGTGTCCCGGTTGAGGAGGGAGATAGGATGGTATGACCCCACCTGCATGGGATTACATTACATTAGTGATTTCTATTCCGCAAATGCCTTGCGGTTCAAGGCGGATTACATAAAAGTTTTCAGAGATTACATAAAAGTTTACAGGAATAGCATAAGAGATCCTTTCTGGGCTTAGGCAGAAGAACCACATGAGCCAAATTGGGGTACCCCCAACCCCTTCTCGGGACCCAATGCATTATAGGCTGCTCCCAACACAGGAGTCACCAAGACTGACATTAAGTTATAGTACTCCGGCCCAAAGCTATCAGGTCCTGGGGACTTAATGAGTTTCAATGCCTTTATGCCTGCCAATATTTCCCCCAGAGCAATGGGAGCACTCAGCATGGGCATCTGACAACTGAGGCAAAGCAAGCCCCTGCTGAAAAAGATATCCCTATCCTGTGCCTGGAATGGATGATGAGAGTATAAGGCCTCATAGAAACTGAACAAACTGTTGTTGGATCTGTGCCTCATTAGTTTATTTATTACCCTGTGCATCTTTGATGGACAAGATGACCTGGCGCTTCCGATAAGGACGCACCAGTGTGGCCAAAAGCTGTCCCGTCTTCCCGCCCCACCTATAGAGCTTATATCACTGGTAGTAACTGTCCCTGGAGGCTTTCTGGGTAAGGATAAGATCTATATGTTGCCTCACTTCTTTCAGCCGGTCTTTGTCAGTTACAGTCAAAGTAGCCATGTGATTTCCCTGCAAAAAAGTCAACACCTTAGAGAGAGATAAAAGGACAGCCAACTGTCTCTTGTTCCATCTGATGAATAGGCAATAATAAACCCTCATAGGACCACCTTAGAGGCTTCCCCAAAAAACACTGGGTCCAGATCTGGGGTCTTGTTGTTCTTTCAGTAATCCGTCCACTGCTCCTGGAGATAACTTTTGAAAATCCATATATCGATACAAACGAGTCGTGAAACACCATGTTCGTTCAGTAGGGTCTGATGTTATTTGTAACGCTAGAACTATCAGTGAGTGATCAGTCAGTGGTACATACTTAATGCTGATGTCCATCACCCTGGGTAACTGAGAAGAAGAAACCAGTAAATAGTCCAGGCGGGTGTATACCTCATGGGGATGGGAAAAGAAGGTGTAGGTGCGCTTGGTTGGATGCATGACCCTCCAGATGTCTAGCAGGTCTAACTGCCCCATCAGAAAATTTACCCCTTGGCTCCATGATCTCTCGGACGTCGTTTAGCCAGATTACAATCCAGGAAAGGATCAGCAGTAATATTAAAGTCTCCACCTACTATGGGGTGATAGTCTGGGTACATTGTTAGTTTGGGTAAGAGCTCTGAAAAAAAACTATGATTATACACATTGGGTGCATATACATTACAGAACAGCCATTTTTGGCCCCATAGTACAATCACATATCTGCCTTTGGGATCCTGGAGAACCTTATGAATAGTCAGTGGCAATTGTTTATGAAACAGGATAGCTACACCATGCTTTCTGCCATTAAAAGCCGAGAAATACACCTCTCCCACCCATTCCCTGCAGAGCTTAGTATGTTCTAACATGGAGAGATGTATTTCCTGGAGGTACTCTATATCCACCTGTTCTTTCCTAAACTAATTCAATATCTTTTTGCGCTTAATAGAGGAATGGGTCCCATCTATATTTAAGGTAGAAATCTTGAGCTTAACCATTATGTTTCAGTTTAACATATCCATATTCACAATACCATGCAGTACTCAAATGAGGGTGAGTGATCCCCCAGCTAGACCACCCATGCCCAATAAGTCATTGAGCTGTTGACACAAATCCTCTACTGTTCTGCATAAGCCATCAAAGTCTGCATGCAAATCCTGATGCATCTTGTGCATAGCAGCTTTTAGTTTGTTAATCCACTCATGAAGCACCATACGCAAGGCCAGGTGAGATCCCCCACTAGCTGGGTCAGCACCTTCCACTGCGCTTCAATCTCCTACTTGCTGGAGTTCCTCGTGGTGCAGGGCTGCATTTTCCACCTGCAGTGCTTGAAAGGCGAACACTTTTAAATCCAGCCACTGTGGGGTTTTTTGTTAGTCATCTTTATGTGATATAGCTGATTTCCGGCGTATCTTTTACGCTTATTTCGTGTGGAGTAATATTGCATATTTTTGCTTACTCAGTCAGGGTGGTTGGGAGCTCGAGAATCAGGCTGCCATCCTGCTGATGACATCGACTGGGTAACCAAACAGTTGAATATAAGAGAGATGTTAGATATGGTGTATTTGGATTTTAACAAAGACTTTGATGTGATTCTGCATAGGTGAGTCATAAACAAACTGAGTGCCCTTGGTATGGGACCTAAAGTGACGAACTGGATTAAAAATTGGTTAATTGGAAGGAGACAAAAGGTAGTGGTAAATGAAGTTTGCTTCATGAAAAAGAATGTTGTTAGTGTAGTGCTGCAGGGATCTGTCCTTGAGCCAGCTCTTTTTAACATCTTTGAGAGTGATATTGCGGAAGGACTATCTGATAAAGTTTGACTTTTTGCAGATGTTACCAAACTCTGTAATAGAGTAGACACCCCAGAGGTTGTGAATAACATGAGGCGGGATCTAGTGAAGCTTGAAGAATGGTCCAGTAATTGGCAACTAAGATTTAATGCTAAAAAATTCAGGGTCATGCACTTAGGATACAAAAATCCAAGAAAATGGTATAGTATAGGGGACAAAACGGGTAAAAAACGGTGATGGTCAAAGCCAGGAGGATGCTCGGATGCATAGGGAGAGGAATGGCCAGTAGGAAAAAGGAGGTGATAGTGACATTGTATAAGCCTCTTGTGAGGCCTCACTTGGAAAACCATGTGTTATTCTGGAGACTTATTCAACAATTAAACTGGCTAATGGCAAGCACTATTAAACATCCAACAAGAATATTCTTGCCATAAAAGTGCGAAGAACTACAGATTCATAGGAAACACACTAGGGATATCTCAGAACGCTACTCCGATAATGTAATATCAGGGTAGCAGCACTCCTCACTGACTTCACTTTTACGTGTGTTCACTTTGTGACTCTTTTGTTTTAAATCAATCTCTAATGTCTATCATAGTTCATTTTGGTCTAATTTAATTTTGTATAAAGCTTTTTATAAGATTTTTCTTATAAAAATTCCACATTCATATATCTTCATATAATGTTCCTTGTGAACCTTTAAATCCTTAAAGGTCAAAAATGCACTTAGCTTTTATGTAGCATTGTTCAACTGAATATTGTACTGCCTCCCATACCCATTTAAACCATTTGTCACCCCCTTGCTCAAAAATCATTTTTTGTATCTGTAACATAAACATAACGAATGCCACCAAAAAGTAAAATTTAAGCTTGAAATTTTTATTGAGTTTAAACAATACAAACCAGCACATACAGCTCACCATCAATAATGTGAGAACATCAAATAACCACTGAAGAAAACAGTGTAACAACAAAAATAGCTTGAGGCACAATCCCCAATCCCCCCTCCCCCCACACCTGCAAAGGGTAACAACAGGAGCAGGTATTCACCCAGCCCATGAGACACGCAATTTTTGAAGAACAATGTTCCAAATTTTCCTTGATTGTGCATAATAACCTCTATGTTTAGCCACATATAATTCCATTTTCCTCATCAAAGACAATTTCACCCTCCATTCAGGTCAGGAACCAAGGTCTGTTTCCAATACGCAGCTATGAGACATTTAAACGCTGCCAATCCCAAACGTAGTATCTTGGTTTGCCAGCCCATCTCACAAATATTATGCATCCCCAATAAGCAAGTTTGAGGCGTTAGAGCAAGGGGAACCCCCAGGGTGTTCTCCAAGGACCCCAGCACTGCTCGCCAACACGAAACTAACACTGGACACTCCCACCAGATATGCATAAAAGTGCCCATTGCTACCTGGCACCTCCAGCGCATGGGTGTCGTCTGAAGGTACATCTTATGCAACCGTTCAGGTGTATAATACTAGCGATTCAACACTTTATATGCATTCTCTTGTATAAGTGCACAGGAAGACGCTTTACCCACCTCTACACAGATGATCTCTCATTCTTTAGAGGTAAACGTACAGTGTATATCTTGCTCCCAATGACTACGGAAACCAAAAGTGGGTAATACCCATCCCCTCGTGGTACTCTCTGTAATGTTCCCCAAAGATGCTCCAGTTGCTAAGTTTCAACCGGGGGAATGGTGACCCATCCTCTAGCCATCATAAAGTGTGTTACTTGAAAATATGCCAAATAATCCCCAGCCTGCACCCCCGACTGATGTTGTAGGCCTCAAATGATATCAAGGTCCCCAGACGCAAAAAATCTCTAAATGTACGCAGTCCCAAGGTTTCCCACAGCCTAAAAACAGGGTTAGTTCTACCCTCTCCAAATTCTGGTTCTTCCCATAAGGATGCTAAGGCGGAAGTCCCCCTCCCCTCATTGCAGATCAGTTTAGTGTTAGCCCATAATGTAATTAAATGGAGGATATATGGATTGTCCGTTTCCAATTCCCACTGATGTACCGTCTGAGATGACCATAGTTTAGCATCCGATCGACCCTGAGAGACAAAAGACTGTTCCAGCCGGACTCCCCATTTATATGCACCCAAATCCCACTCCAACAACATCCGAAGCTGCGCCGCCTGATAATACCAAGAAAGGTTAGGAACCCCTTTCCCTCCTTGAATTCTATCGACCCACATCACCTGTTGGGAAATCCTGGGAGCCCTATTCTGCCAAATAAATTTCCGAAATTCAACTTGCAGCAATTTAAACATCTGATGCGGCATGGAGATAGGCAAAGTCTGAAATAGGAATAAAAATCGAGGGAGAATATTCATCTGAAGCACCGCTATGCGCCCCCCCCCCCCCAAGAGAGCCAAAGCCACTGCCATCGTTGAAGATCCAAACGGACCTTCCGAATGAGCGGGCCATAATTAACTGCATACAAATCGGTAAGCTCCGAGGGCAATATAATCCCCAAATATTTAAGACGGTGAGGAACCCATTTAAAAGGAAACACTCCCCGAAGGGCACTAACCCGCGCAGTCCCCAAAGTAAGATCCATCAATTCAGTCTTATCTAAATTAATCTTAAAACCAGAAGCCCTCCCATATTCCTCAAAAATTTGAAGCAGTTGGGGTATAGCCTGTTCCGGCTTCGTCAAATATAAAAGAACATCATCAGCAAATAATGCTATACGATGGTCCACGCCCCCCACTTGAATCTCACTTAAAAGAGGATGCTCCCGAATCATAATCGCCAAGGGTTCTATGGTGAGCGCAAAAAGCAGGGGAGACAATGGGCATCCCTGACGGGTGCCCCTTGCTATGGTAAAAAATTCCGTATAAGATCTATTAATATGCAGACAAGCTCGAGGTAAATGATATAATGCATGAACCCATGCCACAAATGACCCCCGATGCCCATTTTCTCCACCACTGCCCACAGAAACTGCCAGGAGACCCGATTGAAGGCTTTCTCAGCATCTATTGCCATCAAAGCCGCTGATTCCTTGTCCCGTTTCACTGTCCACATCAAGTGCAAGGTACGTCGAATATTATCCCCCACTTGCTTCCGTTGAATAAACCTGATTGATCCATATGAATTATCTTAGGAAGCAGTCTTCCCAATCGTAATGCCAAGACCTTGGCAATGATTTTAGCGTCTACATTCAACAGGGAAATGGGTCTATAAGATCCACAAGAGTTCGGGTCTCTTCCAGGTTTCAATAAAATCGTAATCCCCGCCTCCCCCATGGTTCCAGGTAAAAGGCCACCAGACTCAACCCCATTAATTAAGCGAACCAACAGAGGTCCCACCTGGTCTCTAAATTTTTTATAAAAACGATTGGTGTATCCATCTAGACCAGGAGATTTCCCCGGCTTAATTCCCCGAATAACTTCCAATACTTCCCTCAGCATCACCGGTTCATTAAGTTGTGCTTGGTCTGCAGGGGACAGGGTCGGCAGCTCCATTTTATCCAAAAACCCCTCCACCACCCCCTCTTCCCTTCCCTCTCCCGACCGATATAGTTGACGATAATATTCCAAGAAAGTTTTACCAATTGCAGCATTGGTAACATGCAGATTCCCACTCGGATCTTTAATTTGTGTAATAGTAGCTCGAGCTTCCTCCTCCAAAAAGTAAAATTTAATCGGTCACAGTTTTACCAATTTTTTGTACTCATTTGGATGGCTGCCTCAGTCATAATACCCAATAATCTATTTTTATGTCTGTCTACTAGAGGTGTAGGAGATAACAACATCCCACAGATTACCACATCATACGATAGTGGAATCACAGTCTCCAAAATCAGAGTAATATGACCCCATATAGATCTCCAGAAGTTAAGTATCAAGGGACAAAAGAAGAGCAGATGATCCAGTGTCCCTATATCGAGATGACAGTGCCAGCATCTATTTGACTTATAACTATCTAATTTTTGTAATCTAACAGGGGTCCAAAAACTTCTATGCAACAAAAAAACCCACGTTTGTCTCATAAATGCTGACACTGTACATCTCATCCTCCAAGACCAAATCCGTGGCCATTGAATAGCAGAAATGTGCTGCTTAATCTCAATACTCCAGATGTCTCTCAAACTTGTTTTTGGTTTCTTATTCATATAACCAGATATTAATTTATGCCCTAGGAAATCTGTCTGGAAGCATAGGACTGGCAAGCTATATTGATTTTTTAGATTTCGCCAATCAAGGAACCCCTTCTGAATGGCTTGCTTCAACTGCAGCCACTTATAAATTTGAGACTTTGAGATACCACACACAATTCCAGCTTATAGTACAATCCCTAATCCTAAGTCTACTAGATTACTGCAACATCCTCTACCTCCCCTGCCCTGCTACAATGACTAAACAACTACAAACAATCCAGAATACAGCTGTGAGACTCATCTACTCATTGATTCTGGGCTGTATAAAGAGAGGCGTAGTCAGTAGAAGGAAGAAGGTGTTGATGCCCCTGTACAGGTCATTGGTGAGGCCCCACTTGGAGTATTGTGTTCAGTTTTGGAGACCGTATCTGGCGAAAGACGTAAGAAGACTTGAGGCGGTCCAGAGGAGGGCGACGAAAATGATAGGAGGCTTGCGCCAGAAGACGTATGAGGAGAGACTGGAAGCCCTGAATATGTATACCCTAGAGGAAAGGAGAGACAGGGGAGATATGATTCAGACGTTCAAATACTTAAAGGGTATTAACGTAGAACAAAATCTTTCCCGGAGAAAGGAAAATGGTAAAACCAGAGGACATAATTTGAGGTTGAGGGGTGGTAGATTCAGGGGCAATGTTAGGAAATTCTACTTTACGGAGAGGGTGGTGGATGCCTGGAATGCGCTCCCGAGAGAGGTGGTGGAGAGTAAAACTGTGACTGAGTTCAAAGAAGCGTGGGATGAACACAGAAGATTTAGAATCAGAAAATAATATTAAAGATTGAACTAGGCCAGTTACTGGGCAGACTTGTACGGTCTGTGTCTGTGCATGGCCGTTTGGTGGAGGATGGGCAGGGGAGGGCTTCAATGGCTGGGAGGGTGTAGATGGGCTGGAGTAAGTCTTAACAGAGATTTCGGCAGTTGGAACCCAAGCACAGTACCGGGTAAAGCTTTGGATTCTCGCCCAGAAATAGCTAAGAAGAAAAAAAAAAAAAAATTTAAATTGAATCAGGTTGGGCAGACTGGATGGACCATTCGGGTCTTTATCTACTGTCATCTACTATGTTACTATGTTTGAGAAAACATGACCATATTACAGAAGCATACATCAACTCACATTGGCTACCAATCCAAGAAAAAATACTATTTAAATTCTACTGTATGTTATTTAAAGACTTAAACGGAGAAAGCCCAACCTACCTGAACAACCGCCTCGTCCAAACACCTCAATCAGACATAGAAAAACACACACCCCTCGATCAAAGAAGTAAAAAGGGAAAAAAACTATACGATGGCCTCCTGGCCACTCAAGCAGCTAAACTAGATAACCAAATCTCCAATCTACTGATAACGACACCAGACTACAAGACGTTCAGAAAAGAAATAAAAACTATACTTTTCAAGAAATTCCTGAAACAGCCATAACTTCAGAAAAGAAATAAAAACTACATTCTTCAAGAAATTCCTGAAACAGCCCTAACTTCAAACTTACCGTCCTTCCCCCCTTCCTCTTCCCGCCACACAGAAACTACATAACCTACTCATTACCTCTCTAGAAAGGACAAATTTTCTTCCATTGTAACGCTCAGTTTTCTCTCTCTTTTGAAATCCGCCTTGAACCGCAAGGTAATGGCGGAATAGAAATCTCTAATGTAATGTAATGTAATTGTTGCAGTCGTGAAAAATCAAGCATTTTCCCATTTGATAAAACATCATCTAGTGTATGTATACCTGCCTGCATCCAATGCTTCTAGAATATCTTAGACTCACCAATTTGAATCTTGGAGTTTAGCCATAAGGATTGACAGGTGGATTTTTCTACTGGAATATCTATTAAGTTGTTAATAAATTTCAAGGTTTTCCAGGTGTCAAATAAAATACTATTGTCCTTAACATATCTGGGCAACTTGATACTCAACACATGAAACAACCGTAATGGGGACATAAGTTGCCACTCTAAGTAAAGCCAATCAGGGAGATGTTCCATGAGCTCAGGAAGGATCCAATACGTACCCTGACACAGTATATAGGCCTGATGGTACCTATAAAAGTTTGGGAAATTTACCCCACCCGCTGCAATTGGGTTTTGTAAAGATACTAAAGCAATACGAGCAGTTTTACCCAGCCAAATAAATTTGGTGAGAATACTATTCAATTTCTTATAAAAGGACCCCTGAAAATAAACTGGCAACATACCCATTTGGTAGCAAACCACAGGCAAAATCATAATTTTAACCGTTTGGACTCTTCCCCCACCAAGACAGATGTAATGGGTTCCATTGCTCACACATTTCTGAGATCTTTAGCAATAAGGATTTTTTCATTTACTCTCATCATGTCTTCCAATGTTTTTTGAATCCAAATACCTAAATTTGTTGTGTTGATTTTCTGTAAGTGTCTCATACAGAGCCTGTTTTTCCTTTTATTTCCATTAGTAAGGTTTTTAGCACTTTTAGGTTTTCTTTGTTTTTCTATAGTTCACTAGGCCCCCTTAGACTTTGTGCACCTGGTCCAGTAATTTAGAACATGAGGAAGGTGCTGGGTGGACTTTTACGGTCTATATCCCGCAAATGATGTGATGGTTTGGATAGGCTGCAGTGAGCTTTGACAGAAGCTCCAGTAGTTGGAACCCAAGGTATCAAGCTTTAACAGTAAATCCAGTAGTTCCAGGCAGTTCTATCGTCTAGTACCCAGTAATAGCAAAGAAAAAGACGATTCAATTTAGGCATAAATTTTTAGAATGAGTGTAACTTGTTGGTCAGACAGGATGGACCATTCAGGTCTTTATCTGCCGTCATTTACTATGTTACTGTGGTCTGGGACTCCTTCATAAAGCCATTTGATTTCACCTTGGCTAATTTCCTGATATATCCTAGAAAGCTCCCATTTCCAGAAGTTCACCTAGTGCAGCAGTGCCTAAGGTCTGATCATAATCCTCCTTGCAATCTGTTCATAGATGTTAAGAAAAGGTATTAAGGGTTATGAGAAGCCGTGTGAATGGAGTTTTGCCACTGAGAAGACTGGCTCATCGACTTAAGCATCAGTGCTATAGAAATTATAAATAGTAGTAGAGGCATCGATCTCTGGCCTTGGGGGCTGCATTGGACACTGGGGATATGTGACATTGAAAGGATTTCCATCTTCCTTGAAATTGAGCATCGGTAATGGCTACCTGGATTGGCACACTCCAATCTCCTCCTGAAGGTGAGGACAGATTGTCCTCATCCTCATTGATGCTAGGGGACTCCGATGCTTTGCATCGGGTAGTGGCCAAAAAAACATTGGCATCACTCCCTCTGAAGTTAAGTGTCAAGAGCACTGAGACATCAGTGTCATTGATGCCCTTGAAGCACTCCTGATGTGATGACTGCTAATCCTCCGGGACCAAGTCAGGGTACAGAAGCCTCCATCGAGCCAAGACTAGGTCACCAATTCAACCCTGAAGACTTTGAAGGAAGTGGTCATTCTAGCTAAATCTCTAGTAAATTGATGGCAGCCCTTCGAGGAGTGTCTTGGGGCCATGTTCCAGAAAAAGATGGATTGCCTTTTGGTCTCCAGCCCATCCTGGAGGCCCATGGCACTGCCTGCGAGCAGCATATGAACACAAAGGTGTTATGGGACCTTGGAGGTGGTTCGGCCTTGGTGTTGATTGCCAGTGGCTTGGAGTGTGGGAGCCTACCTAGGGAGCCAGGGATTCCTGGTGCTTTGACACCTTCAACCCATTCCTTGCCAGACTATGTGAAGCAGGCAGAGATTCAGATGTCTCATGGTGAGTACTTCTACAAGTCTGATTCTGACTGCTCCTAGGTGTCTAAGGAGCCACCTGAAGACCTGTTGAAGGGGTTCCATGATCTTCCCTCAGACCCTTGCCCTCCTCCTTTTTTGTTTTTTATCAGGGTGATGGCTAGGTCCAACCCATTTGATTTGGTGACTGAGGATGAGTTTAATATTGGACATCCTTCAGTGTGATGCCTCCCCCCTCCTCCCAAAGGATGCTGTGACAGTGCCCTTTCACAGAATTCTTAAACTCATACAGATGAAGCAGTGGAAGATCCTTTCTCTCTATACAACAGGTTTAAAAAAAAAAAAAAAAGTTGACTATGTATAGAGTCCAGAAGACTCCAGGTTTGAGAAGCTTCAGCTTCCTCGCCATTCCATGGTGGTCAAATATGCTCTCAAAACAGCCAAGATTTTCAAGATTCACTTCTCAGCCTCTCCCCTAGGGAGGGAAGACCATATCTTGGAGTTTTGGGGTAAGAAGTATCAGAATGCTATGCTGCCCCCACCCCCCTCCCCTTAGCTGCTTACCAGTGCTTAATGAGCATGTACTCGCAGAATATTATGCACAGTGTGGTATGATGATTCGCTCATGGATATTTGGGTTTATTTTAGTGATGTAAATGTCTATTTTTCTTAAATGTTTTGTTTGTTTGAATTAGTTTTGATGTTTTTATTGTATGCCACCTAGGTTTTAGGTAGATAATAAATATTTTAAATAAATAATAAAATAGAGACTGCCAACACTCTCCCTTGGGTCAAGTTCTAAGGAAGCTGGGTCCATGTTGACACCATTAGATAATGTCACCCATTAGTGTTTGATTTATTCTGCACTCTATGGGGAACCCCTGTTATATGTATGTAAGTAATTCTGCTTTACTAATTAACATTTTGAAAAAAATGTACTCACTTTGTCTTTGTGCATATCTGCAGAACCATTGATTACATAGCACCCAAATTTTTAGGATAGGTATATCTTTTATAAGAAGTAGAAATGCATTTTAGATAAAACGGTTTATATGAATTGCTCTGCAATTATTTGTTTGCTTTTTCAAATTGCTACAGGTAAAATGTTTCAGGCTCCTGATATGAATCTTATTGTGGAGTTCATATTTATGTTCTATAAGGAGAAACCCATTGATTGGCTGCTGGATCACATATTGTGGGTGAAGGTCTGCAATCCGGAAAAAGATGCTGTAAGTCAATGGGGGGAGTTTTCTATTTGTTTGAAAAATAGATTTTTATTAATTAAGAAAAGCATTTAATTAGTAACCTGGAAAGCTGAAACCAAGCATTTATTTACATTAGACAAAAACATATTGGACTCCTTCTTGCCATAACACTGTTCTGACAATAATCTGATTTAATTTGACGTTTTTAACCCACTTAATTCCTAGATAAATTCCAAAGTAGCATATAACCTACTTTATGTATAAAATGATACAAAAATAAACAAATATAATGTACAGTGTATAACTTTAGTCTGACTAATAATTAAGTACAGTGGTACCTTGGATTGCGAGCATAATTTGTTTCAGAAGCATGCTCATAATCCAAAGCGCTCATATATAAAAGCAACTTTCCCCTTAGCAAGTAATGGAAACTCGGACGATTCGTTCCACATCCTCAAACTCTGTAGATTAATTATCATTAGCGACGCTTCCACCGCTGCCTCAGACCTATCCGCACGGCTCATCCAGTTCTTTCGGGGAGGACTATGCCGCTGTTAGCTGCATCTCCAGGTCCCACGGAGGACCCCAAGAGCCTGGTCTCTTCGTCGTTCTCTGCAGAGCCCAGAGTCCTCGAGCGGGAAGAAACCCAGCTGCACATTTAAGCTGCAGGTACTGAGAGCTCTGGGGTGCCCCTTCCTTGCACTTCTCTTTCTGCCTGGCTGCTGGGACTCCTCATTCGGCACAAAGCCCAGTGCACTAACCCCTATTCTTATGCTAATGCCCGAGAGTGCAGGGACTTGCAGTTAGAAAGGAATTGCTCCCTCACCCTGCCATTGTGTCCATGCTGTTGTCCAAGCTCCACTCCCTTTTGATTGTACTTCCTGTATCCGGTGGAGCTGAATGCGGCGTGGGCAGGGTGGTGGTGCCGGCATGGGTTGGTGAGGTAAGGGTTTGGGGGTGGGCTGTGCTCGCTTATCGAGTTAACATTCGTTTTGCGAGTTAAAATTTGCTTGAGTGTTTTGTTCGTCTTGCAAAACACTCGCAAACTGAAGTTTGACTGTACTTAACAAGTAGGTAGGCTTTCTACTTTTGTGAAAAGATGTAGGAGAGATGTGATTCATAGTTGATAATAAAATATTTCAAACAGAGGAAGTGACTTCACTTCCAGTGATGGCTGCTTAACTTCTGAGCTCCACTAAGAGTTCCAGCTTCCCAGAGATTTCAGTAGTTGTTTTTCTGCCCCGAGTAGTGGAATTAGTGGTGTTGTGGCGTGTTGAAGCTGTGGCATTATCCATAAAAGTACACGGTGGGGAATCTGTCGACTACCTGGCGGAGCAAAAAGCCGGCAAGTCACGGACTACTTGGTCCCAAAGGATCAGGTAGGACTGCAGTTTGCCCAGCTGACATGGCACAGATCCCAGAGACTATGGATGCAGTAGAGAGTGAGCTGTCAGTGATCCTGAGAGTGTCCCAGCTTGATCTTCAGACCTGGTTTGGAGAGCTAAAAATCGAGATTACCTCTGTGAAATCGCAAATTAAAGAGGCAGTTCAGGAGATTAAAATCTGATCTGGCTGGTATGGGCCTTCAGATCGAGTCTGAATCTTCAACTCTCCCACCGATCCCTTTTGGTGGAGTCCTCTCTGAAGTGGTCTCACCCCTCCCAGGTCTACGCCACCGTTCCACCTGGTAGGTTAGGCAAGACTATGGACCGGTTCGGCAGGAGAATTTACCAGAACTTCATGATGACATCCAGAGTCCTGAATTACAACTTCCACTTCATCACATATTTTGAGTTCTTCCTGTCTGTCCTCCAGAAGTTCATGCCCTATCTGGACCCTGGAGCACAGTTTGAGTACCAGGAGGTTCTGGCTTCACTATCCCAGCTCTGCTTGCAGATGATGCAGTCCTCCTACGATGCCTTTGAGCTCTCTGCTCGGGCTACGGCATGTTTGGTGGCCATGCGCTGACTGGCGTGGCTCAGAACCATCGACATGAACCCCAATTTCCAGGACAGGCTTGCCAATATCCCGTGCGCTGGTACCGACCTTTTCGATGAGTCCATTGAGGCGGCGACCAAGAAGCTCTCGGACCACAAGAAGTCTTTCCAGTCCTTCCTTCGTCCGAAACCCAAGCCTGCTCCTTCTCGTCCATCACGCCCACCGTTGATCTACCAGTGGCGTTACCCATCTAAACAGACTCCTCCCATCCGTCAGCCTGTTAAGAGGCAGCACCCTCAAAAGCAGCAACAGAAGCCACAATCGTCTGCTGTCCCTAAGGCTCCTCAGCCCTTTTGACTGTCTCAAAGAGGGCATAACATCTGTCGTTCTGCCTTTTTCAATTTTGCTACTGATTGGAGGTTGTCTCCATTATTTTTACCATCGATGGACGACTATTACCACCGACCTCTGGGTCTTTTCCATCGTCAAGAAGAGATACTCTCTTCAATTCCATCAAGTTCCTCCGGAACATCCTCCAAGAGAGTATCCTTCCAGCTTGACCCAGACCGCCCTTCTTCTTCAGAAAGCTCAGGCCCTATTGCAGTTGGGGCTGTCGAGCCGGTCCCTTTGCCTCAACAGAACAGGGGTTTTTACTCCCGATACTTCCTTGTTCCGAAGAAGACGGGCGATCTGCGCCCCATTTTGGATCTCAGGGTCCTCAACAAGTTTCTGGTCAAAGAAAAACTTTGCTTGTTGACCCTGGCATCTCTGTATCCCCTCCTCGAGCAGAACGACTAGTTATGCTCTCTGGATCTCAAGGAGGCCTACACCAACATTACCATTCATCCGACCTCGCGTCAATACCTCAGATTCAGGGTGGGACATCTTCATCTTCAATACCGAGTGCTTCCTTTCGGCCTGGCCTCGTCACTCAGAGTCTTCACCAAGTGCCTGGTAGTGGTGGCTGCAGCGCTCAGGAACCACGGTCTCCAGGTGTTCCCCTACCTGGATGACTGGCTCATCAAGGATTCCACGTCTCAGGGAGTCGTCCTCGTGACCCAGAAGACGATTTGGTTACTGCAACATCTGAGGTTCGAGATAAACTTCCCGAAATCCCATCTACAACCTTCCCATACTCTTCCCTTCATCGGAGCTGTTCTGGATACCACCCACTCAGAGCGTTCCTCCCTCCTCCACGTCTGGAAGCTCTCCTCCATCTTTGCCACTTGGTGTCCTCTCGCCCGTCCATCTCGGCGAGACACATGATAGTTCTTCTGGGCCACATGGCCTCTACAGTTCATGTGATTCCTTTTGCCAGACTTCACCTCAGGATTCCTCAGTGGACCCTGGCATCTCAGTGGATGCAGATATCCGACCCTCTGTCTCGACACATCCAGGTCACTCCTGCTCTGCAACAGTCTCTTCGCTGGTGGATGCTATCCTCCAATCTATCCAGAGGTTTGCTGTTTCAAACACCCCCCCATCAGAAAGTTCTCATGACCGACTCGTCGACTTATGCTTGGGGGGCTCATCTGGACGGTCTCCGCACTCAGGGTTATTGGACCAGCAGGGACCGCCAGTGCCACATCAATCTCCTGGCACTCATGGCGATTTTCAATGCTCTAAATGCTTTCCAACATCTGCTTCATGACAAAGTGGTCCTCATTCGCACGGACAACCAAGTCGCCATGTATTATGTCAACAAGCAGGAGGGCACGGGATCGGCCTCCCTCTGTCAGAAGCTCTGAAAGTTTGGGATTGGGCAATTCGCCACAACACCTTCCTCAAAGCTATCTACATTCAGGGGGCGGACAATGCCCTAGCAGACAACTTGAGTCGTCTTCTACAACCTCACGAGTGGACTCTCCACTCAACGCCCCTTCATCACATCTTCTCTCTGTGGGGAACGCCTCAGATAGACCTCTTTGCAGCCCCCACAATTTCAAACTGCCTCAGTTCTGCTCCAGGATCTACATTCCTCATCGCCTCGAGGCAGACGCTTTTCTTCTATACTGAACAAATCTCTTTCTATATGCATTTCCTCCATTTCCACTCATTCAAAAGACTCTAATCAAGCTCAAGTCAGACCATGCCACCATGATTCTGATTGCTCCACAGTGGCCCAGACAACCTTGGTACTCCCTGCTACTTCAACTCAGCACAAGGGAGCCGTACCCTCTACCAGTTTTCCCCTCGCTACTCACACAGCATCAGGGGTCTCTGCTTCATCCCAACCTGGAGTCTCTGCACCTGACAGCTTGGTTCCTCTCAACATAACTCTTCTCCAGTTTTCCCAACCTGTGAGAGATGTCTTGGAAGCTTCACGGAAGCCCGCTACTAGACAATGCTACCAGCAAAAGTGGACTAGATTTTCTGCTTGGTGTTCTTCTCATCATCATGAGCCACAATACTCCTCCTTGTCTTCAGTTTTGGACTACCTTTTGCATCTTTCTCATTCTGGCCTCAAGTCAACTTTGATATGGGTCCATCTCAGTGCAATTGCTGCTTTCCATCAGCCTCTTCAAGGGAAACCTCTCTCTGCTCATCCTGCGGTTTCCAGATTCATGAAAGGACTTTTCCATGTCAATCCTCCTCTCAAACCGCCCCCAGTGGTTTGGGACCTCAATGTTGTTCTTTCTCAGCTGATGAAACCTCCATCCGAACCGCTTAACAGGGCTCATCTGAAGTATCTCACTTGGAAAGTGGTGTTTCTCATTGGCCTCACTTCTGCTCACCGAGTTAGTGAGCTTCAAGCATTGGTTGCGGATCCACCTTTCACATTGTTCCATCATGACAAGGTGGTGCTTCGCACTCATCCAAAATTCCTTCCTAAAGTGGTCTCGGAATTTTATCTGAATCAATCCATTGTTCTTCCAGTGTTTTTTCCAAAGCCTCATTCTCATCCTGGAGAATCAGCTCTTCATACTCTGGACTGCAAATGTGCTTTGGCTTTCTATCTGGAACGCACCAAGCCACACAGAACTGCTCCTCAACTTTTCATCTCCTTTGATCCGAACAAGTTGGGATGTCCTATCTCTAAGCATACCATCTCCAACTGGATGGCGGCTTGTATATCTTTCTGCTATGCCCAGGCTGGATTACCCCTTCACAGTAAAGTCACAGCCCATAAGGTCAGAGGGATGGCAGCCTCGGTAGCCTTCCTCAGATCGACCCCGATTGAGGAGATTTGTAAGGCTGCTACTTGTTCCTCGGTTCATACCTTCACTTCTCATTATTGTCTGGATACTTTCTCCAGACGGGATGGACAGTTTGGCCAAACAGTATTGCAAAATCTATTCTCCTAAGTTGCCAACTCTACCACCATCCCATTGTGGTTAGCTTGGAGGACACCCATTAGTGGGAATACCTGCCTGCTTGTCCTGGGATAAAGCAATGTTACTTACCGTAACAGTTGTTATCCAGGGACAGCAGGCAGCTATTCTCACATCCCACCCACCTCCCCTGGGTTGGCTTCTCTGCTAGCTATCTGAACTGAGGAGATGTGCCCTAGTCTGAGCGGGAAGGCACTTGCGCATGCTTGGTGCGGGCAACTCGAAACTTTGAGTTTCTTCAAGCAAGACTGCTTGTGAGGCATCCGCATCGGGGCTCCGTTGTAAGTCACCCATTAATGAGAATAGCTGCCTGCTGTCCCTGGATAACAACTGTTATGGTAAGTAACATTGCTTTTTGGGATACTCAGGTAGGCGATGTTGCAGTAATCTAGGGTAGATAGGATCAGTGACTGCACCAGTAATCTAAAGGATGTTGTGTCAAAGTATTTTTTAATAGTCCTTAGCTTCCACAGCGTGTAAAAGCATTTCTTCACCACTAGGTTTGTGTGGTCAGCCATGGTTAAATGAGTATCTAGAATGATACCCAGTATTTTTATGGTTTTGGAGATTGGATATTCATGGCCGTTTATTTTTAACGATGTTTTTGTTATTTTGTCGTTGGGGCTTGCCAAAAAGACTTTTGTTTTCTCTGTGTTTAGTTTTAGTTTGAAGCTGGTGGTCCATTTTTCGATTTCTATCATTGTGTGTGAGAGGTTATCTATAGTTTCATTTGTGATTTCATTTAAGGGAATTAGGATGGATATATCGTCTGCATATATATAGTACTTTAAGTTTAATTTTTGTAGTAGGTGATCTAAGGATGCGAGGTAGATGTTGAATAATGTGTGTGATAGAGGGGAGCCTTGGGGCACCCATGATGGGTTTTTCCATGGGTTGGAGTAATTTCCATTGTTGGTTACTTGGTAGGATCTGTTTGTTAGGAATTCTTGGAACCATTTCATTACCGTTCCCGAGATTCCTATTGCGTCAAGGCACAGTAGCATGATTTCGTGGTCTACTAGGTCGAACGCACTGCTAAGGTCTAGTTGCAGAATCAATGCGCTTTTGCCTTTGCTGAAAAGATCATAGAGGTGGTTTAGTTTAAAAGCTATGACGGTTTCTGTGCTTTATCTTTTCCTTAAATGTCTCGAAGAAATACATGCTAAGTGAACCAGCGTTTCAATTTTATGTGACTTCACCTCCAGCTTTAAGTCTAGCTGTTTTGTCGGTTCCCTGACGCAGCAATGAAACGTGGCACGTCGGAACCAGTCACTATTTTCAAAGTTAAGTTATCTCTTATAAATACTAAAATCTTTGAAGAAATGACAGTGTTAGCATAGCTGTTCGGGCTAGCACTTGATTTATTGAAAGCTTACATTCTCAGAGTCAATTCAATTTCTGAACACTGCAATGATTGGGTGGTGAATCAGCCTTCATGTCTCTGAGCAGAGTTCTAAGAAAAGAATTGTGAACAAGTTATTTTTGAATTTACATTGTTTGATGGTGCTGCAGTGACTTTTTAAAGTCTCACTGATATCTCTTTAGTCACTCTACAAATACCAACGTAGTATTTGAATTGTTTACCCCTGTTATATTTTTTGTGACTTAGCCTGCAGCATTCCCTCCTACCAGCAGAGGCCACCCTCCTTCAGCCCCTCTCCTCTTTGGTACCTTTAAGTCGGGAGCAGGAGGGGGTGCTCAGTCAGTCCCTCCTCCTCTGCCAGCCGCCGTCTGCAATGCCGTCTAATGCATGGAGAGGGGCCTAATGCCTTGATTGGCTCAGATGCCTCAAGCCTCTCCCCTTGGGTCGGTTCTTAGGCGTCCGAGCCAATCAGGACTCCCTGAGGCTCCCTCTGTATCCTGGATACAAGAAGGAGGAGCCTTAGGAGCATCCTTAAGGCTCCCTGATTGTACCCTGCCCAAGGGGAGGGGCTTGAGGCATCTGAGCTAATCAGGGCCTTAGACCCCTCCCCATGCATTAGATGAGAACACTGGGAAGAGGCCTAAGGCCAGTGGAGGAGCAGAAGGTACTGTCTGAGCACCCCTCCTGCTCCCGACATAAAGGTACCAGGGAGGAGGGGGGCAGATGGAGGGTGGTTTTCGCTGGCAGGAGGGAGTGGGCATTCCTCTTGCCATATTTTAAGTTCGGCAGAGGGAGGGAGCGTCGTGGCAGGAGGGAGTGGGCATTCCTCCTGCCATATTTAAGTTCGGCGGAGGGGGGAGCGTATGGTGGCAGGGGGTGGGCATAGCTCCTGCCATATTCAAGTTCAGTGAGGGGGAGGGGAGTGTCTGATGGCAAGAGAGAGTGGGCATTCCTCCTGCCATATTTAAGTTTGGCGGAGAAGGGAGCATTCTGACAGGAGGGAGTGGGCATTCCTCCTTCCATATTCAAGTTCGGGGAAGGAGTGGTAGAAGGGAGTGGACATCCCTCCTGCCATTTTTTCGTGGATCACAGGAAGTGGAGAGAGCGGAAGCGTCTGGTGGCAGGAGGGAGTGGGCATCCCTCCTGCCATATTATTTTTTGGTTGGAGGGGGCGGTAAGGTTCGGGGTGCCAGCACAGGGAGGGCATGGCACTGCACGGGTGGGGGGGGGGTAGCACATCCTAACAGTGACAGGTGGCTGCTTTCCCTGTCACCGTTGTTAGGGCTGTGCGCATGTTTCAATCGCTCACTAAGCGATTGAATCAGTTGCGTTTGCATGCAAATGATTTGCACCTCAGCATATTGGGTTACCTCTGTGCAAATCATTTGCATGCAAACTTGATAGTGAATCAATCGCTGTTGGAGAATTGACCAGAGAATCAGCCAATGGCAACTGAGTCGCTATCTTTAGTGAATCTAGGCCTTAGTGGGAGCCCTTACCACCTCCTAAATAGGAGACAACAAGTGCTATCACATTAATTTTTTTCAAATGGCTGCATGCTAATGGTAAGATTAGTGCATGGCCAGAAATAAAATAAATAGGGAATAAAGGTTATTTTACAGTCTGAGCGTTCCTAAAAGATCCTCAAAAGGGTTTACAAAGCATTTACTAGTGCTTCTTAGTAAAAGAGCTTAAATTTATGGTCTTTGTGTATTCAATACAATTTCAAATATATTTTTGGTACTGGAAATATGGTGACGGGATAATCGCGCGCCAGACACCAGCGTGCCGACAATCCAGCACTGACAATTCAGCGCAAGAAAGAAGCGCGCCGCCAAAAAACTTATTTTTAAAGAGCTATGACGGGGGTGTGGGGGGGTACCCACCCACTTTAATGCATAGTGTTCACGCTGCCGTTGGGGGCGTGGGCGGTGCAACCTCCCACATTGTAGAGAAAATGGAACTTTTCCTGAAAAAATCAGAAAATGTTCCATTTTCTCTACAATGTGGGGGTTGTACCCCCCACACTCCCCCAACGGCAGCGTGAACACTATGCATTAAACACCCCCCATTGGAGCTCTTTAAAAATAAGTTTTTTGGCGGCGCGCTTTTGTCTTGCGCTGAATTATCAGCACTGGATTGGTGGCGCACTGGTGTCTTGCGCGCCACTGACTATGAACCGGAAATATAGGTTCCTTAGTAGGTATGAATACAAATGATTCCTTGTTCTTGGAATAAATAGTTAAGCACTCTGCAGGGACACATTTTATTTGCTATGTTAAATGCAAGATTCCTGTAATCTGTTTTGACTGTTTCATCAGCTTATTTCAAAGTGGTAGTATAATACAGTAAAACCTTCGTTTTTCTTGCATAATTCATTCCGGAAACATGCTTGTAATCTAAAACACTTGTATATCAAAGTGAATTTCCCCATAAGAAATAATGGAAACTCAGACGATTCGTTCCACAACCCAAAAAACTTTAATGTAAAATACTGTACTGATAAAGTAAAAATATATTAACTTGCACTTTACTTTTGAAAAGAATTGTGGCTAGATGAGTGGATAAGGGTTATTGTGTAGGATGACTTTCACTATGACATGACGCATATTGCAAGATCTCACTCGTTTAGAACAGTCACTACACTCCCGCAGCGTTGGAGAGAGAAGAACTATCGGCTCAGTTGTCATGCGAACATACTGTACATACTTGTATTTGCAAGACCTTGCTCATTTATCAAGTTAAAATTTAATAAAACATTTTGCTCATCTTTCAAAACACTCACACACCAAGTTACTCGCAATCCAAGGTTTTACTGTATAGCAGAAAATAATTTGATCTCGTCAGTGTCCCCTTGGAGCTTAAACATATGCCCACGTACATTAGATAGACTATGAGCCTGTCAGGACAGATAAGGAAAATGCTTGAGTACCTGATTTGTAATCCATTCTGAGCTCCTTTGGGAAGATGGACTAAAAAAAAAAATCAAAAATCCATTGCTTTTTAGTTTAAGTATTCTGTGAGAACTTGAATAATGACTGACAAAATGTTTTTGTATATCAGTAGAAGTAGCTGGGGAATTTCTTAGTTCATGAAATGTATTTTTCTTCCTCTCTTTTTAAGAAACATTGTGACAGACAGAAATCGAACTTGCGAATCCGCTTCAGGCCTTCGCTTTTCCAGCATGTTGGATTACATTCCTCCTTAGCAGGGAAAATCCAAAAGCTTACAGTAAGTTGTTTAAAGCTCTTTTTGTTCCATCTGAAAACAGTTGTATTGATACAAATCAGCATATGTAGCCAGAAGAAATATTTACTTCAAGCATGTATATAGAACTACTGAGTATTTTTGACACCAAGCTTTTTCTTCCCTTAAAGCAGGGGTAGGGAACTCCGGTCCTCGAGAGCCGTATTCCAGTCAGGTTTTCAGGATTTCCCCAATGAATATGCATGAGATCTATTTGCATGCACTGCTTTCAATGCATATTCATTGGGGAAATCCTGAAAACCCGACTGGAATACGGCTCTCGAGGACCGGAGTTCCCTACCCTGCCTTAAAGCAAAACACAAAGATCCAGTTTTTTAAAATTCATTTTATTTCTTCTCTCCTATCAGTTATTTATTGCTGCTCAACAAAACAGACCAGTTATCTAAAGAAGGTTTGTCATAAGTTGAACAGTTGTATCTTGGGACAGTGTGCCTCTGCTGTTTCAAACTTTTTACCTGATGAATCCCAACTCTGAAAAAATATTGAACCTAACAACAGCAGGGCTGAAAGATACCACCCATGCCCTCCACTTCCCTTCTCCTATCTCTAGTGACCAGTGGCATAAGTTTTACCATAGAAAAAAGGGGCCAGCAGCTTGCAAATTACTTGCAGTGCCATTTGGGCAGCACACTGAACTGCTGACAAGAGAACTTGGCATTTCTCCATATGCTAAAGGAGATAGGACTTGATATACCACTTTTACTGCATGGTAAAGTCAGAGCTGAGGATTGCTGTTGCTGAATAATACAGTAGTGCCTCTGTATCTACGGGAAATATGTTCCAAGACCTAGCTTGGTTACGTGAAACCATGGATAATGCCGAAAACTAAATATAACACACCTGACTCATATAAATAAAGGTACAGTAAAGTTTAATTGATAAATTACACAAAGTGAATGATTTCCAGCAGTCTGTGATTTGTAGGTTAGGGTTGGCATCAATGCCTGTTCAAATCATCTCGAAGACCTGGCAAGTCTATGAGGCCTTGACATATCTAATGATATCTTGGTCGAGTGGCTGAAGCAGTGAGGTTGTGTTTGGCGATGAAAATACCACCTGTACATTTTCATCCTCGATGCTTAAGGTCAGGCGTATTGTCTATTATATAGGTAAAACTTTTAATGGCAACCCTTGTCCAAATATTCCTCAACTTTGGGGATGAAGCATTGGTGGAACCATTCAATGAACAACACTACCATGACCCATTCCTTGAGGTTATGTTGCCAGAAGACGGGCATAAACTTTGTTTTTGTTCTTGAGAGTACAAGGATTCTTCACATGGTAAACTATGCCAGGCTTTATCATATGTCTGGCTGCATTGCCAAATAGTCTATCTTTCCATGCTTGAAATCTTGGCACCTGTTTTGCATTTTTATGAATATAGGTTCCTTTGGGCATTTTCTTCCAAAACAGGCTGCTTTGTCACAGTTGAAAACTTGCCTAGGATTGTAGCATAAATACGCAAGAGGCCAGTCTCTTTCCATTGAAAGGAAACTCCAGAGTGAAAGGAATGAAGTTAAGAGATAATAATCTCAGGAGTAATTTAATGAAATTTAAGGGTGGTAGATAATAATAATAATTTATTGTTTATATACTGCCAAAGTAGTTTGAGGTGGTTTACAATAAAGAAGAGCTGGACATTCAGCATGAAATAGTCTCCTGATAGAGGTAATGGAGATAAAAACAGTGTCCGAACTCAAGAAAACGTGAGACAGGTACATGGAAATTCTTAGGGAAAGAAGATAGTGGATGCTGTGGATGGTTAGATTGGATGGGCCATTTCTATGTATTTTCCCTCCATGATGATTTTGTTTTCTTGGCCAGAAATGTGTCAGCTGCTTCCTCATTGGCCGATGCAGCATCTCCTATGATTTTAATGTTTTTGAGATTAAACCTGTTCCTAAACCTATGCAACCATCCTCTGCTTGTGTAAAAGGTTTGGTTTCTTCTTCCATTCCATCTTTCTTTTGAAAGTCCTTGTATAAAATTAAGGCTTTTATGCTGTAACACATTGCTATCAGTGGGTACCCTCTTTCTATTTATATCTCCCAACCAGAAATTTAAGGCTTTTTCCACCTTCATTAACACTTTATCACAAGTGATAACAGTAATTTTTGCAGTCCATTAGAAAAACTAGCTTAAATTTTTTCTTCGTTTTTCATCACTTTATGAATGGAAGATTCATTCTTGTCATACAACCTGGCAATCTCTGCATTTCATTTTTTTCTATTTCAATCATATCCAGAATATTCACTCTCTCACTAATGGAAAGGACATCACGGCTTCTCTTAAACTTAGAAGCACTGCCAGCATCAGTACTCTGTCGCTTTGGGGGCCATTCTGAAGGGCTTTCTGAACTCCAAACACTGCGAACAACAAGGACATTAAAAAGTGGCAACGAGCAGCATCACCTGCCTGTTGCTCATGCCAGCCTGAGCTCCCTCATTCTGACATCAGTTCTTGGTCGCAGGACCAGGAAGTAACATCAGAGGGAGAGCTGAAGCTGGCGTGAGCAGCAGACAGTAGATACTGATCACTGCTGCTGAAGATTTGAGGAGGTACATTGGGGGGAGGTGCTTTCTTTTTTTTTTTTTGGTTTATTTTTCAAGTTTTATTAGTTGTTTATATACCGTCTGTCAAGATTATCTAAACGGTTTTACAATCAGGTACTCAAGCATTTTCCCTATGTGTCCCGGTGGGCTCACAATCTAGCTAACGTACGTGGGGCTATGGAGGACTGAGTGACTTGCCCAGGGTCTCTGATGTGAGAGTTTGAGCCAGTCTTCCTGCAGCCTTTATGCTAGGGAGTCTCCAACCTTTTACACTTCAAGAGCTGCAACGTGGTAATGAGAGAGCTCCGAGGGCTGCAAACACTACCACTGCCTGCCTCAGCTCTTCAAACCTTATACAAATTTAGAAATATTACTTCCCCCAACCCTCCCTCCCCCCAATGCTCTCTCCTTGTTTCTTTTTTTTTTTTTTTTTTTGTTCAATAAATTTTTATTCAGTATTTTAAAAAATACAAGGAGCAATTCAAATACATAAAAGTAGTATAACATTTTGCATTAATATACAGTTAATTATAAAGGCCCATATTATTAAGAAAAGCTCAGAGTATTGGATTTGTTTGTGGTGATGTATGACAATAGAAAGTGAAATAGGACAAAGTAAAAATTGAAAGAGAGAGGAAAAAAGAAGAGAGAAAGAAAAAAAAAAAAAAAAAATTTTTAAAGAGAGGAGAAGACAGGAGTGTCTACATAGTAGAATGTACATATGAATCTAAAAATGACCAGGGTGATTTTTTGTTTTTCCAATTCATGGATTTACGGAGTGAAATTTTATTTTCATATACATATGATTCAAATCTGTGGTACATACATAGAGAGTTCCACCAAATGTATAATCTAATAACGAAGATGATTTCCAATTTTTCAGAATATGCATGAGAGCAGTCACAAACATGGTATCAATGAGTTTAGGAGGACAATTTGATTGCGCGAAACAGGGGTGTTGAGATCGAAGGATTATAATGTCCATAGAAATCTCTTCTGAGCAGTTGGTGATAGATTGTATGGTATTCCAGATTTTGGACCAAAAAGAACGGACCAGAGTACAATGGAAGAACATATGATCAAGAGTTCCTTCCTCTTTCAAACAGTTCCAGCAGATAGAATCTTGTTTTAATTTGGCTTTCCACATACGAAATGGGGTCCATATTGCATTCCACATTACAAAGAGCATTGATTGTGAAACTCTAGAAGATAAAAGTGGGCGGTTTGTTGAAGACCAAAAGAGTTCCCAGTCAATGTTAGAAAGTGGAATGGTTATTATATTATCCCAGTGTTTCATAGCATGATATGAGAAAGTGAAGGATTGGTCTCTTAGAATATTATAAAAAAAAGATATAGCTTTCCCTTTTGATAGAGACCGTAAAGACCAATGGTAAATAGTATTTTTAGAAGATATGAAGTCATATTGTATCTGTACAGAAGACAGTATTTCACAGAGTATGATCCATTGTGAATAAGCAGAGGATGTTAGTAGGTATGTGGAGCAAAGTATATCGAAAGGGATTAGTTTATTAAGAGTATATAATTGATGAACAAACCATATACCTGTCCGTTGCCACCGTTTCCATGAAAGGGATTTGCCTTGGTTTTGGATATTGGGATTGTTCCAAAGGGACATGAGTGGGCTAACACTAATTGAGATATCAGCTATTTTATCTAAATGATGGAGAGCATGCTGCGTTGAATTCAAAAGAGAGTATTTTCTCAAATGTCTGGGTATTGATATCGTTAATAGGCAAGAAATGTGTAAAGGTTTGCATAGAAAACATTCCATTTCATACCAATTAGGAGGGTCTTGAGAGAAGGAGTCATTGACCCAGTAAGCTCCATATTTAGTTAATGAAGCAATATAGTAGTGGTAGAAATCTGGAAAGTTAAGACCACCGTTAATTTTAGAGGCCTTCAGCTTGGCTAGAGCAATTCGAGGTTTTTTCTTGTTCCATATAAATTCAGATAGCTTCTTATTTAGCCAATGGAAAAATGATTTCTGGCATAAAAGAGGAAGCATTGAGAGGATGTAATTAATTTGAGGTGCTAGGGTCATTTTGATGGATGCTATTCTACCCCACCAAGACAAATAAAGTGGAGACCACCTAGATGTAGTGTTAAGAACTAAATTTTTGATTTTGGATATATTAAGATCTTGAGCAAAGACTGGATCTTTGTGTATTAAAATCCCTAAATATTTCACAGCTTCATTTGACCATGTGAATGGAAAATTAGCCAAGTCTGATTGAAGAATGTTATTGTTCAGAGGAAAGATTTCTGATTTCTCCCAATTTACAGAATATCCTGAGAAGCTAGAATATTGTTTGATGATATGTATAAGATGAGGGAGAGAAGATTGAGGGTTCCTTAGAAAAATTAATACATCATCAGCATATGCTGCTAGTTTGAAGTCTCGATCAGAGGAGGGAATACCATTAATTAGCGGGCATTGTCGAATAGCAGAGAGAAGAGGCTCCAACACTAAATTGAACAATAGTGGTGAGAGAGGACAGCCCTGTCTAGTGCCTCTGTGAAGGGGAAATTTATTGGATAAAGAGTTATTAATTAGAATACGAGCATTAGGACTATGATATAATGTTTTTATCCATTTCGTGAAAAATGATCCAAAGTTATACCATTTTAGGACACTGAAAAGAAAAGACCACTCCACTCGATCAAAGGCTTTTTCAGCGTCTATAGCTAGGCCTATTATTGGGTCTGTCAATGTTTTAGCATGTGCATTGATGTGGTGAAAAAGTCGTAGTTTATCTCCTATATATCTTTGTTTAATAAATCCCGTTTGGTCTTTGTGTATAAGATGTGGAATCACTTTGGTGAGTCTTAATGCAAGTAACTTTGCCATTATTTTATAATCTAAGTTAAGGAGAGAGATGGGACGGAAGTTTTTGACCAAGGTAGCGTCTCTGTCAGGTTTAGGGATTACAACGATGGTGGCTTCTGTGAAATTAAATTGTTTATCTGGAGAGGAGTGGAGGAAATCATAGTATGTAAGGAGATGAGGAGCTAAGATGTTTCGAAATAGTTTATAAAATTCGTTAGTAAAACCATCCGGACCTGGGGCTTTTCCAGTCGGTAGGGAAGATATAGCAGTTTCTATTTCTGTTATGGTTATCGGAGAATCTAGTTCCAATTTATCAGGCTCCGATATGGTCGGGTGAGATAAGGAGGAAAGAAAAGAGTCTATATCTGATTCAGGAGCCACAACTTCAGATTTATATAATGAAGTATAAAAATTTTCAAATTGAGAAGAAATTGAAGATCTGGTTTTGACTAATTGTCCTAATGAATTTTGGATAGATGTGATATGTAATCTTTTGGATTTAATTTTAAGGTATCTGGCCAGTGGACGACCCATAAGATTATCCCCCATATAGTGACCAGAATTGGAAATGAAGATATCTCGTCTGGCTATGCATGAAACTAAAGTATTATATTCATATTTAAGTTTTTGGATATGTTGGAGAATAGTTGGGTCATGTAAGTGATTAGACATATGTTGTATTTCTAATGTTTTAATAGCGTTTTCTAATTCTTTTTCTTTTTTCATGGACTGTTTTTTTTTCCAAGAGGCAATTTTTATCAATTCACCTCTAAGGGTTGCTTTATAAGCTTCCCAGATTATGGAAGGACAAACTTCAGGATCTTTAGAGTTATTTTCGAAGAATTCTAATGTAAATGAGTTGATTTTTTCAACAGTTTCTTCATCCAAGAGTAAGGCGTTGTTTAGTTGTTTAGGGGGGAGGTGCTTTCTGAATACAAATATGAACAGCAAGAATGCTAGAAGCTGGCAGCATCTCCTGCCTGCTGCTTGTGCCAGCCTCAGCTCCCCACTTCTGACATCACTTCTTGGTTGCAAGAGCAGGATGTGACAGAGGGAAAGCCGAGGCCAGTGCGAGCACCAGGCAAGAGAAAGCATAGTTACTTACTGTAACAGGTGTTATCCAGGGAGATATTCTCACATATGGGTGACGTCATCCACGGAGCCTTGATGTGAACAGCTGCACAAGCAATCTTGTTTGAAGAGCTTTAGAAAGTTCACAACTGACCACACTGCGCATGCACGAGTGCCTTCCCGCCTGATATAGGGCACGCGTCTCCTCAGTTTAGATAGCAGTTAAGAAGCCAACCAGGGGAGGAGGGTGAGTTGTGAAAATATCTGCCTGCTGTCCCTGGATAACACCTTTTACGGTAAGTAACCGCTTTATCGCAGGACAAGCAGGCAGCATATTCTCAAGTATACTTAGGAAACCAACCTATTCAATCTTAGTCCTTAACAACCGAGTGCAAGAACTACCTGTCGCTAAATCTGTACTTTGTTTATTCATTCAATCTGAAAGAAATGAACCGAGGAGAAAAAATAGCGGCTCTTTCTATTCTGTCAAGCAAAATAGATTGAGAAGAAATATTGAAGCTGCTAAACTCAAACCCTTGAAGGGCTGTGCCTGGAGTCGGTAATTGCAACAAAACCAGATGTGTGTAGCCAACTTGTTGGATATTAATCCCTTGGAAACAGGATGATGATGTCGAAAGTTTGAGACAAAAAGTTGTAGAGATGATCTGAAAGATATAATCTGCTGCAAATAAACAGCTAATGCTTGGTTGCAGTCTATAGTATGAAGAGTTGATTCTCCTAGATGAGAATAAAACTTAGAAACAAAACCAGTAGTAAAATCGAGTGATTGGAATAAAAATCAGTGATAAACTGAGAAGAAGTTTGAAGTCAGTGACAACCAGTGACAAGAACTTTGAATGAGTGCAAAGCACAATGTTGTCGTGGAAGGAATGCAATAAAGAGTGGATTTGCTATTTATTGTTCAAGGTCATTCAGTCTGGCAGAAGTGCAAGAGAGCTGAAAGAGAGAACTTTTCCAGGAAGAAAATTTTTCCAGGTAGCTAGCAGACTGCATCTCGTTTGCTTATGCCTAAGTAGGCTTGACATTAGAGGGTCATATCAAGGCTCAAAATGGATAATTTCCTAAAAGAGAAATCCATAGGCCATTATTGAGGTGGCTTAGGGAAATCCACAGCTTATTTCTAGGATAAGCAGAATAAAATCAGTTTTACTACTTCGGATCTAGCTAGGTACTTGGGACCTGGTTTGGCCACTGTTGGAAACAGGATACTGGGCTTGATGGACCTTCGGTCTTTCTCAATATGGCAATTCTTATGTTCTTACTGTATTAGTAGCTGCATTAGACATGTGACATGGGCAGCACCACACATAACTACATAAACACAAAACTGGAAACGGTCTAGCTGTTATATTAAAAAAAAAAAGTGTTGAGTATTTTCCCATTGGCAGTACTATTTTGTTTTTATTCCTTTTGAAGGTAGCCTATATCTAGGAAGTCTCAATTTTGAGGATTTTCTATCCTGGTTGTTCTCAGAGAAAAGCTTACTGACCTATAGCAGATGTGCTCTATGGATAGATGAATACAGATCCTCACATAGCTTCCCAATTCCCATAGGAATTTTCCTAAATTCAGTTTTCATCATCTGTGGTCCTGCACAGCAGTACGAAGTGGAAAATCACATTTACAAGATGATGAGACAAAATGCAAGGTGAGGACCTTAATGTGAGGACTGGTATCTTGCTGTCCATTGAGAACATCAGCTATAGATAAGTGACATGGTTTTCTTTTGTTGTATTATAAAATCCACTGTGAATTCTAGTGTATGCAATAGGGGATCCTCTTCTGCTGCTATCCGACTGTCAATTGGTATACATAAGAATAGCCTTACTGGATCGGACCAATGGTCCATCAAGCCCAGTAGCCAATCCTGGTCCCTAGTACCTGGACAAAACCCAAGGAGTAGCAACATTTCATGGTATTGATCCAGGGCAAGCAGTGGCTTCCCTCATGTCTTTCTCAATAACAGACTATGGACTTTTACTCCAGGAAATTGTACAAACTTTTCTTAAAACCAGCTACGCTATCTGGTCTTACCGCAACCTCTGGCAATTTCTTCCCAGAGCTTAACTATTCTCTGAAAAAAAATTTCCTCCTATTAAAAGTATTTCCCTGTAACTTTGAGTGCCCCCTAGTCTTTGTAAATTTATTTTATTTTTTAACTGAAAAGATTTTTATTTAGCAAAAATCACATCACTGCACTATAAACAGCAACAGTACACTGTAAAGGCAGACAAAGAGTAGAAAAATGATGCACAGTGGTTTCTTCAGTGCACCCAGCACAAAGTTAAAAAACAAGTAGCCAAACAGCACAATCCATGCTCAACTAACTTTACTCCCCCCACCCCCCAACTCCAAATCCCCATGATCTGAGAACAAGAAAGAAACAAACAAAAGAGAGAGAGAGGCTAAAGCGGCCAAAACTGGTCAAAGCAGCCAGTCCAAGGAGGAGTGCCCATTAATGGAGATGTGCCCAAGATTCAAAGCATCTCCAAACACGATTAAATTTAGACAGTGCCATATGTCAAACAGCAGTAAGCTAATGCATAGTATACCAATGGTGAAGCTTAACTTCTATTCCATGTCAGTCTGGTTGTAACTTTTTCCACTGTGCAGCCACCACCAGCCTTGTAGCCATGAAAAACAAATTACAAAAGCTCAATTCCCCCTCTTTGAGATCCAACTCATACCTATGAAGGAGAATTGCCTCCCAGGAAGGCCAGACCTCTCTGCCCAAACTTTTTGACAACAGTTGAAAAGTGGACACCCAGAAACCCAGCACTCAAGGACACTCCCACCACATGTGTAAATAAGTGCCCACTGACCCACAACCCCTCCAACAGAAAGCCCCACACCGTCCTATACGAGAGAGCACGACTGTTGTGTAATACCAGCAAAAAAATGTCCCTTGTAGCCATTTTCCACTATAGGAGTAACCAAGACCAAGGAGGATGTCTGGGACCAGATCTCCTCCCAATCCCCCAAAGAGAGTGCAAAGCTCAAATCTGCCTCCCAGGCCATCATATTAGGCAAGGGAAGCCTTATATAGAAAGCCGATATAGCTCCTTTCTGTAACCAAGGGCCTACTTACTGTTCAAACTGTATTCCTCCCCCCCCCCCAAATCATGAGCTAGACCCAACAATTTAATTTAATGTTTCACTTAGAGATAATGGGAATAAATCCCTAATGCTTCACCTGGAGATATAGGAATAAATCCCGAGGGAGTAACCGGTAATCAGCCTGGAGCTCAAGAAAAGCTCTAATCCTATTCTCAGCAGGTTTCCACAACTGCCCCACGCAAATCAAACCTTTAGCCTCCCAAGAAGCGAACACCCCTCCTCCCTTACCGTATAGGGGTAAGCCAGGAATAACGTCTGCCATTCAAAAGCAATCCCCCTACTGCCCATAACACTTGCAGAGGCATCCCCACCGAAGTGAGAGACCCAATCCTCAGAGGGCTACCCAGCAACTATGGTAGATGCAAAAGAGGCAACTGCCTAACATCCTCTTGTTCAAGGGACACCCATTGTTTATAATCCTGGGCCTGCCATTCAATAAGGACTTACAACTGTGCCGCCTGATAATACTTCATAATATTGGGCACTGCCAAGCCACCTCCCCCTTTCGGAGAAACAAAACTCTGCTGCCAACCCTAGGATGCTTATGAGCCCATATGAATGAAGAGATCCTACACTGCAGGCCATCTAACACTGATCTGAATACCTAAAAGGGCACAGTTTGGAAGATGAATAACAATTGAGGGAGAATCATCATTTTCATCACCTCCATACGCCTCAGCCACAAAAAATACATCTTTTCCCAATTGTCAAGGGCCCTAAGTACCCTACGAAATAGAGGAATATAATTAAGATCATAGAGATTAGCCCCCAGTGGACCCAAAAAGTCTCCCAAGTAACACATAGAGGATGTTACCCAGCGGAAAGGAAATCGTGCTCACAGATCCTCCACCAGTTCTGCAGAGGTATTAATATTCAACAGTTCGCTCTTACATTCACTTTAAAGCCTGAAACTGCCCCATAAGCATGCAGCTCCATCAAAGCAGCTACCAGAGACGCCTCTGGATCTTTAACTGTAAACAAAAGATTATCGGCAAACAGATTTAGCTTAAAGTCACCAAGTGAGGTCTGAATCCCCCGAATGGCTGCATTTGCCCGAACGTGCTGTACCAAGGGCTCATTTGCCAGAGCAAACAAAATAGGGGAAGGGGATACCCCTGCCTTGTACCTCTGGACATGCCAAATGGCTTGGAATAGCTCCCATTTACTTTAACACACCCTAAGGGGTTTGTATAAAGCGTTTGGATCCACACCCTCATCTGTGGTCCCACCCGACATGCTGTAATACGTTAAACAAAAATGGCCAGGGTACCCGATCGAACGCTTTTTCTGCATCAACTGACGGGAAAAACACATCCTACCGGGACCGACAAGCCTGCTGCATAAGATTAAGCATTCTCCTGACATTATCTCCTACCTGCTCTCCCACAATAAAGCTGGATTGGTCTGGGTGTATTAAACAGGGGATCTAGCTCATCAGACATTCCGCCAATACTTTCGTAAAAATTTTTATGTCCACCCCCAAAAGTGAGATCAGCTGATATGAAGCACAGAACTTAGGGTCTTTACCCGCCTTAGGAAGGACTGTAATATCCGCCAGATGCATATAAAAGGGCAGTTGACTCCCTGGCTGCCAAGTATTGAAGAGCTGAACCAAAGGTGGCAAGAGAAGGTCACGGAAGCATTTATAAAACTTCACCGAAAGCTGCCTAACCCAGGGGACTTATCCGTCTGCATGGACCTAACTGCCTGGCAAGCTTCAATAAGAGTAATAGGTCTATCTGAGCAGAGAAGGAGAAAGTGGAGTCAGATGATCCCGAGATTGCGAGCTAACAAGACAGGGAGGAGGAGAGTGTTGTCCACAGAAATTGGGAAGGCCCATGAACGTCTGGTGAGGGATCCCAGATTTCTGGGTACGTATTGGGCCTCTAGTATTGGCTCCTCTAAACTTTTTGCCAGAGATTTGAGGGTTGAGGTGTGAAAAGTGGTGCGGGATGTTCAGGGGGAGGTATCTTATGCTAATAGTTCTCCTTAATGATACCTTATACACTCTGGTTAATATACTGTATATGCCATATGTCCCCAACAAGGGTCAAGGTGAATTTTATCAGACACCCCTTCCTATTGGCAGCATGGAGAGGGGGCATTGATTGTAAAGGGGGGGAGGGTGTTCTTTAATTTAACAGTGACTCCTTCCTTGGACAATTCTAGGAGGACTGGGAGTTATGGTTCTAAAGATCAGAAACAGTTATGGGCTTTTCTATGGGTGGGGGTGGAGATGGTTGCATCCCAGGGTGCATGATTATACACCCTTCTCTAATGTACATGGGTCCTACTCTCACATTGATTATGTTTTTGTGGATCGCACTTTGCTGCAGCAAGTGGTGGAGGCTCATATTGAATCAATCATTTGATCTTATCATGCCCCTGTGTGGCTCCAGCTCTCGGATTCTCAGATCCATGGAGGGCGGAAGTTTTGGAGACTTAATGATAGTTTGGATGACCCAGAGATCCAGCAACTGTTTGCAGAATGGATACAGGACTATCTAGAGCTCAATGAGGGGTGCGGGGCTTCCCAGGAGGCTGTTTGGGAAGGGCTGAAGGAGACTTTGAGGGGTCATCTGCTTGCGCTGGCTACTTCACGGAAACTCCAACGGCGGGAGACTGTAGCCCGCTAGCAGTTTGGAGGGTATTCACAAACAGCGCCCTTGGGATAGAGAGGTGTTGGTGCAGTTGTGGTTGGCTAGGCAGGAGTTGGATGGTTACAAACCGGAGCAGGTAGTTTCATCTTCGGTTATTGCAACAGTGATATTTTGAATTTAACAATTTAACAACAAGACTAGCTGCTTGGTGGCCCATCGATTGCGTGTACACCGCATGCAGAATAATATCTTGGCATTACGTGGGAAGTCGGGGGAGGTGCGCCAGGATGAGGATATTGGGGCTCATTTTGCTGAGTAGTTATCAACATTTGTTTACCCCAGAGACCGTGGCGGACCCATTCCACATTGAGGAGTTTATTCGTTTGGCAAACCTGGGGATGATAACTGAGGTTGACGCTCTGTGGCTGGATCCAACAAACTGCTAAAGCCTGTTGCTTCTTCCTTGATAATATTACCAAAATCCGACCTTTCCTTGCATATTACCAAAACCCTTATCCACACTCATCACCTCTTGCTTAGATTAATTCAATTTGCTTCTCTCTGGCCTTTCACTCAACCATCTCTCTCTCCTTTGATCCTTGCAAAATTTTGCTGCACGACTTATATTCACGAGAGCTGCCATACTCGCATTACCCCTCTCTTCAAGTCACTCAGCAGCTCCTCAATATCTCTCCACACTTATCTCCCTCTATGCTCCCCCACCGTGAACTCTGTTCATCAGGCAAGTCTCTCCTATCTGTAACCGTCTTCTCCACTGCCAACTCCAGACTCTGTCCCTTTTATCTTGCTGCACCATATGTATGGAACAGAGTCAGGCTCAATCTCTAGCAGTATTCAGATTCAAGCTAAAAGCCCCCCTTTTTGAGGCTGCTTTCAACTCCTAACTCCATTCACCATAAAATTCTTAATCCACCCTATCATTCTCTCTGCAAGTAACTCCCCAACCCCTGTATGTCCTGTCTGTCTAAATGAGATTGTAAGCTCTTCTGAGCAGGGACTATCTTACATGTTAAATGTATAGCGCTGCGTATGCCTTTCAGTGCTATAGAAATTATATAGTAGTAGTAGTTGAATGATCCATATAACTTTTTTTCATTATATTCTTTCCAAACCATTAAAATGTTCCAAGTACTTCCCCATTTTAAACACATCTTCTTTCTTCCTCCAGGTCAGAGAGAGACATAGGCCTCCTTTTACAAAACTGCGATAGCAGTTTCTAGCGTGGGGAGCCATGCTGAATGGCCTGCGCTGCACCCGACGCTCATAGGAACTCAAGCAGTGCAGGCCATTCAGTGTGGCTTCCCGCGTTAGAAACTACTATTGCAGTTTTGTAAAAGAGGGGGATTTAAGGTCATCTGGAAGCATTGGATGATTGCAGGTATACGAATTTTAGGAGATGTTATTTCAAATGGTAAACTGCTTGACTTTTCACAGTTGCAACATAAATATGGTCTTAATAAATCACAAAGCTTTAGAAGGCTGCAACTGAAGCAGACTATTCAGAAGGGGTTCCCTGAATGGAAAAATCTCAACAATCAGTATAGTCTGGAGTTCTTATGCTTTCAGGTGGACTTCTTGGGTCACCAGGCCGCACAGTGGTATAAATTGATAATGGATTTATAAATAAAAAACCTAAAAACAGACTTAGGGACATCTGGAGCATTGAGATTAAGCATCAAATTACAGCGTCTCAATGGTGTCGCACCCCCGGTACCGAGTAGTCAGAATGGCTACCGGGAGGTGTGCAAAACACAGTCCCTGGCGTGCCTTCACGGGTTGAAGGCCCTGCTGGTGTTAATATGAGGAGCAAAAATAAAGTTCAGGACAGCTTGGTTCTCCTCAAAATAATAAGTCTTTAATGCACAACCTAGCTTCATTCAGCCATGTGCTTAACACTCAAACGTTTAAGGCAAAAACACAAGAAACAAATATAAATATTGCTTGGTCTTGCCTGAGACTGCACTCAGCCTTCCCTCAGGTAAGTACAACAGTCCTCAATCAGCTTTTCGCAAAAGAAAAGAAAAACTGCAAAAACAGGAGCTGATAAACTTGCACAGTCTTTGTAGCAGTCCTTCATGAAAGTTCATTGCTCTCAATAAAGCACACTGAGATTGCCTGGCTTCAATCAGGCCTCTCCAACCAGCTTCAGTAAACTGGGGGAGACGGGGAATTGCTGAATCCACAATTAAAACTGCCAATACTGGCCCCACAATCCCAGCCCAAGGATCTTCTGTGGATTCTCCCCTCAATTCCCACTAACATTCAGTGGCACAGTTCTCCAAACAGAGGAAAGAAAAACAAAATATACTTCCTCTGAAAGCTTGCACAGTCCCTCAGTAGTGAGCTTGGTAATGCTCACTCTCCCAGCACAAGTCTCAGCATTCAAAAACAAAACATAGTCAGTAATCCAAAAAGCCAAAATCAAACTTAGTTTAGTTCCATGGGCGCTTCCTCATGTTCCAGGTAAGTGTCCATAGGTTCCTCAGTCTGTAGACCATCAAGCAGACTTGGCAGAGACGGCTCATCCAGGTCTCTCATCTCAACCTCATTCTCGGTTTGGAACCTGGAAGCACCTGGCCACGAGTCTCCTTCCAGAGCTGAATCCAGACTGACTCTTCCAAGCTTGCTCTGCTGGCTTTGACCAGACCTGAGAAAGCCACGCCCTAACCTGAGTGGGGGATGGGCTGGCTTTTGCTGAGCCTTCTGCTGCTGCTCAATTAGCTTCAGCAGCTGAGTGCTAGCCTGATTAAGAGCCTGCCTACTAGGGTGCATTTTGCTAGGGGCTGCTTTAGACTTAGGGAAGTTACTAACCTCATCCTGCTTCCCCTCCCCCCAGGGCTCCTGCTCTTGGGCACTCTCATAAGGGCTAGAGTCTTGCTGTCTGCTGCTGGAAGGGCTGCCACATAGATCAGCTCTCCTAAAGTTTAGGGGTTTTTGTCTTTTTCCTGGCACAAACCTAACTCCAGTGCCGGGTTTGTGACAATGGCCACGAATTTGGTCTTGGAGAATGAGATCTACAGTGTCTGCATCTATGAGACAAACTTGTTTTTTTCTTTTGCATAGAGCATTTTGGACCCCAGTTAGATTATAAAAGTTGGATAGCTCTAAGTCTAATAGATGCTGCCATTGTAATCTGGAAGCAGGAACTTTATCATTTAATATTCTATTGTCCCTGTATCATGGCATTTTGGAAATCAATCTGGTCTCAAATTAATTGTTTATTAGAAAACCATGTAGCATTATCATATGATACAATAATGTTCGGGATGTCAATGAGAACAAAAACTCAAATTTCATCAAGTAATAATAAACTTTTATTGATCATGACAGGAGTTGCCATACAACATATTACCAGTAATTGGAAAAATTACAGTAGACTAAATTATACCTTCTGGTGGAATTCGTTATGCCACATTTACAAAATGGAAAGAGTAATTGCCATACAAAAAGGGAGTTGTAATAATTTTAAAAAGATTTGGGGTCCATTGACAAGTTATTGCAATGATTAGACACCATTATTCATTGAATAATAACTTTAATAATAATAACTTTATTTTTGTATACCGCCAAACCCGGAGGAGTTCTAGGCGGTTCACATCAATTAAAACAAGGTTACAAGTGGTTTACATCAGTTAAGCGGGGTTACAAGCGGTTCGAGAACAAATTGAACAAAGTTGCCAGGGGGGGTGAGGGAAGGATGTAGAGGGGAGAGGGGTTGTTAGATAGAAGGGGCGTTGGGGTCCTGGTCTTGGAAGAGGCGGGTTTTGAGTAGTTTTCTAAAGCCGAGGTAGTTGGGGGCCTTGAGGGCCATTTGGGATAACCATGGGTTTAGCTTAGTGGCTTGGAAGGCGAGGGTTTTGTCGAGGAATTTTTTAGAGTGGCAAAGTTTAAGGGAGGGGTAGGCGAAGAGTTGGTACACTTGCACATAGGGGGGAGGTACACTTGCACATAGGGGGGAGGGGAAAAGGTATAAAGTTATATTAAGGTTTGATCAATTGATAATATTTATATGAAATATTTGATTGAAATGTTTGTGGGAGGGGGAGGGGAGGGTATAAATGTGTTTTTAAGAAGATGTTAAAAGAAATACAAGAGTTGTTTATAGGGTTTAAATGATGTAATATTGTGTTCTTGATGTTAGATGGAAAAATGAATAAAGAATTTGAAAAAAAAAATGAAACTACTATTGCAGTTTTGTAAAAGAGGGGGATAGATATAATAATAATAATTTTATTCTTATATACCGCCAAAGCCATAGTAGTTCGAGGCGGTTTACAATAAGAAGAGCTGGACAATCAGCGAAATAATTACAATGAAAGTTGTCGAATACATGTAGGTAATTGTAGAAAGTCAGAGAATTAGACACAATGTGGGGTCATCGAGTACATGTAGGTAGAATACAGAGATAAGGCTATACAAGTTCTTAGGTTACAAATCGGTTAACCAAGTTTGTTATGACTAGTTTTCTAAAGCTAAGGTAGGATGAGGAGTGCTTAATGATGTTACTCAGCCAATCATTATGTTGGCCTGCTTGAAAAGCAAGAGTTATTTCCAGTTATCTTTTGTATCGGCAGGCCTTTATTGTTGGGTGGCTAAACATATGAACTCTGCTTGTGGGCCTGATGGAATTATCCAGATAAAAACACATGGACACACACAGGGGATGGAAGGAATTGCATAGCCATGCTCTGTATGCTTTTGCCTTTAACCATTATTCTAATCTACCTCGGAGTTTGATTTAATAAACGTGTAATTGAATGTCATGTACATAATTTGCTTTTCATTTTTTTAAAGTATATATAGTAGAAAGTAAGCCATAATGGTCATACCAGTTTTTCTTTTTCTTTTTTTTTAATTAGGACAAAGACTACCTGAAGCCATTGCTGCATAAAATGCATGTGAACCCACCTGCAGAAGTTTCTACTTCCTTAAAAGTCTACCAAGGCCACACACTGGAAAAAACTTATATGGGGGAAGATTTTTTCTGGGCCACTACACCACTTGCTGGGGACTATATGCTATTTAAATTTGACAAGCCAGTCTATGTTGAAAGGTTGGTAATTAGGTATTCGACTTAAAATTAGCATGTATGCCAATTTGATGCATGTTTGAATATTTCAAAGTTTTTACTGCATAACTAAGGTGACCATACGTCCCGTTTGAATGGGACCATCCCTTTTTCAGATCCCTTGTACCGTTGTCTCCATGCACAACTTCGGGACGCCGAAATGTCCCGTTTTCAGAGACAGCATCCTGAAGCTGTGTGTAGGAAAATGGGACAGGAGATCGCAGGAGAACGGGCTGGCTCCGTGCTTCCCCGCCCGCCGCAGCAAGAATCGCAAAAAATGAAGGTACAGGTTCTGGCCCGGAAGCCTTCTTCCCGAAGTCAATTCTGATGTCAGAGAGGAAGTTCAACCAATCACTGCCTGGATGGCCTGGAACTTCCTCATTGACATCAGGGAGAAGGGAGCAAACAAGGCAGGGGGTCCCCGACTGCCAGGTAATCAGCTTCCCTCCCTCACAGCTCACGCAGTATTAGAACACCCTCCCCAGAGCCAGATTAAAGGGTAGGCCCAGTAGGTACGTGCCTAGGGCCTGAAATTGTTAGGGGGCCCACTGAAGGAGGGCAAAAAGCAGCTGTCCTGGAGGTCTCCCTTCCTCTCACCTTTGCAGGTCTCTCTTTTCCCACTTTTTTTTTCCAAACGGCGACGGGCCCCAGCATCGACATCAAATAAGTTCCACTGTTACCTTGCAAGCAGTGCTGCTGGCCAAAGCTTCCCCTCTGACATGAGCTTCCTGTTTCCCCCTGGGCACGGCTCATGTCAGAGGGTAAGCTTTGGCCGAGCAGCACCGTTGTGGAACTTACTTGACGTCGATGCCAGGGCCTGTCGCCGTTTGCTATGGTTTTATATACACAATGCAGTAAACCTGTAATATAAATATTAATTTTCTCATCCCTATCTCTTTCATGCGGGCAGCCTTTCTTTTCCGTCTCTCTCTCTCCCCCAGCCCCCTCACACACACTGAGCTTAATAACTAAGATTGTTTCTTGAAGTGGCCTCAGCAGCGGCTTCCACAATTTCAAGATACTACAGTGTCCAACCTAGCCCCTTTCGCTGCCTAAGAAACAATTCTCCTTCCCCATGTCCATCATTTCGTCTGACCCTGCCGTGTGTTAGTGCGCTTCTTTACTTGCACCGCAGCTTTTTGTCAGAGGGTGGAGAGTGCGTGGCTGTCCAACAGTCTGTGCATTGGGTCTGTGAGTACTCAAGCAGCCCTAATACTGAGCAAACTTCTTAACTGTGTCCAACAAGGGCTAATTTCATTGGGTTTAACATCCCTAATCATTTTGCAAAGTTTGTGCTCCTGCGAGTATCCGAGGTCTGAGCAAAGATCTGTTTTCTGAGTGTTCGCAGTGGCTAGACAGCTGACAGATTGCCTGAAGATTCCATTTTCGGCAGAAGAGTTTATGGCATTTTTTGAATCTAAATTGCATGCGATTAGTGTGGCATTACTTCCACTGATTTGACAAAATAGACCAGGAAGAAGCATTACTGACATTTTCTGATGTGACACGGACAAGAGGTCATAGCCTGAAACTGTGTGGCAGCAGGTTCAAGACAAATGTCAGGAAGTTCTATTTCACACAGCGAGTGGTGAGTGCTTGGAATGCTCTCCCAGAGGAGCTTGTGGTAGAGACTAGTGTTCAGGGTTTCAAGCGCAAGTTGGATGCACACCTTCTTGCAAATCATATCGGGGGATACGGGAAATCCGGGTCTCCAACAGAAAGCAGCTAACTGGGCCTCCACTTGTGCGGATCGCCGGACTAGATGGACCTAGATCTGATCCGGTGAAGGCGTTTCTTATGTTCTTATGACAGTGCAACAGTGTAGACAAGTGTCTTTAGCTAATGGTTGGCATAGTTTTGAAGAGGTAAAGAATGAGGATGTTGCAAGAATTTTATGTACATGTAGACCAAAGGTGGCATCCGGAGACCTTTGTTCTCCCTTGGTGCTTCAAGAGTTAAAAGTTGCAAATCTGCCCAGTAATCATGAGGATGATGAATTTGATGCTTAGTGAGGGCGTTTTACCAGAAATCCTGAAGAAATTGATGGTCAAACCATTAGGTAAGGATAAAAGGGTGGGCGTGGGACATATTAGGAATTTTTGTCCAGTCGCTGTGCTGCCTTTGTTGGTGAAGATAGTTGAGAAACTGGTGTACACTCAATTAGAAAAGTATTTAGAGCAGAATCACATTTTGGATGATCTTTAGTACACTTTTAGGAAGTATCATAGTACAGAGACAGTCCTGGTCTCCTTTATGGATGAACCTAGAAGAGGTTTTGACCAAGGGACAACATACATTATGGTCTGCCTTGATATATGTGCAGCGTTCGATACCTTGGATCATGAGATCTTATTAGCGAGATTCGGTGAGTGTGACAGTAGTTTTTGCAAGATCGGATGCAAGAAGTTGTATGTAGGACACAATCATCGCCGCATAAGGTAACAACAGAGGTCCCTCAGGGGTCGGCACTTTCGGCCGTATTGTTTAACTTGTATTTTGGTTCACTTTGTACGTTACTAAGTATGTTGAATTTGTTGTATCAAGTTTATGCAGATGACATATAATTTTTCTTCCCAGTGGCTGAGTCATTGTTTCAGTCAATTGGGTTTCTGAATGAAACCAGGGTTAAGATAAAGGGATGGCTGGATACGAATAGGCTCTGGCTAAATGTTGAAAAGTCTACTGTGATGTTTTTGTCAAAGGATATCAGTCAAGCCCCAGTAACGTTGGTTCGATTGTTAGATATGGACATAGAGGTTGCTTTGGAGATAAAGTATTTGGGAGTTGTTATAGACTCGTAGCTCTCCTTTAGACAGCATGTATCAGCAGTCGTGAAGAGAACATATTTTAAACTAAGGGTGCTGTGTAATTTGTACTCCTATCTTTCTTGGAGTGATTATAAGCAGGTTCTTCAGATGGTCATGCTGTCCAGTCTTGATTATTGTAACATCGTTTTGTTGGGTGTACCTGCCACTGTACTGCATGCTCTATAGGTAATACAAAATTTTGTTGTTAGGCTACTGTTCAGATTAACAAGAGACGAACATGTATCTGGCTACTACATTAGATTGTATTGGCTTAAAATGGAGTTTAGGGTCCGATACAAGCTACTATTATAGGTCTATTTGAGTCTGCATGGATTGGCCCCCAAATACCTCATTGAGTGTATTTCACATTATATTGTGCTTCCTCAGTTGTGTTCCTCAGGACATAAGGACCTATCTGTCCTACCTAGGAAGGAGATTTGATTGCTGACGATGAGAGCAGGAGTATTCTCCTGTGCCGGTCCTAAGGCATGGAACAAGCTCCCACATTATATACACCAACAAGGGGATTTGACGAACTTTAAAAAAAAAACAACTGTTAAAACGCCATCTCTTTTGTGAAGTGAAGTATGGCTGATGTGGGGGGAGTGAAGGAATGGGGGTAGAGAAATGATTTGCGATCAGTACTATTTATGGCACCATTTATATGCTCTGCGTCTGATTGTTCTGTTTTAGAATGTTTTATGTATGACTATGTATGTTTAGAGTATTTATTATGTATGTTCATTTTGTGCTTCGCTTTGTACAAAGTGAATAATAAATAAAGACAATACAGTACAAAATGTTGGGACCTCCCCTGTTGGATCTTATGGTAATCAGGAAGAACGCCAAGATGCTAACTTTTTTCAGTCATTGCATGGAGTATGAAGTCTTTCAAGAGCCTTGATATCTTAGTGCAACAATGTCCTTGACAGTCGCCTTTATTTTCTCCATGGCCAGTGGTAAGTCTTCATCAAAGGATTGCATCCCATCAGCGTCTTATGTTCTAGTAGCTCCATACTGATCCATACATATGGATCTGGTAAAACTGCAGGTAGATAAACTGTTTCTTCTGCCTCCCAAGGTCTAATCATCATGAAAAAAGTTCATTTCCCTTTGTCCTTCTGGCATATCTGTTGAGAGGTCTATGTTGAGGTGAAAAGGGTATTCAGAACAAATCATTACTGCCTTGCTTCGGACTAGGAAGCTTCAGTAGCATATGCCTTGGTATGAAGAGTCTTTGAGAGCTGATGTTCAGAAAGATCCATTGGCCTTTCTGTGAAAAGGTCTTAAGTAGCTAGCTCCTGCTTCTTTGAATTTCAGGCGCCAGTACTTGCTTGTTTCAGAAGTTGATTGAAAAACTCTTCCTTATCCACTCATCCTGATGTAGACCACTTCATAGTCATTCATCTCTGTTCCCCATCCCCTGCACCCTGCTTGCTTGAAGTAGAATCTGGATTTAGTGCTCAGTTTCTTAAAATATGCTCCTTAACAAACATCTGAAGAAAGCTACTGTCAAGGATCTTAACATTGAAAACTGTCTTTTTGGTAGCCATTGCATCAGCCAGAAGAGTTTTAGAGCTCCAAGTGGTTTTTTGCAAGGATTCCTTCCTTATTACAGAAGCCAGATTATCTATTTGCACAGTCCTGTTTCTCCCTAAAGCGTTTTCTTCCTTTCATTGTAATTGCTGAATTTTCCTTCACTTTAGGCAAGAAGATTATGGTGAAGAGTTTTCACTCCTTGTGGTTCTTGTATGTCTTATATATTCTGTTTAATATTTGGGGTTTTGAATAACTTCCAAAAATCTGGTTGATTGTCCTCTTTGGGGATTCCAGAAAAGAAAAAACAGCTTTCAAAGCTACTATAGTACATTGTATTAAGGAAATGATTTGTTCAGCATACATTCTTGCAGGCTGGTGGGTTCCTATCATATTAAGATCACTCTAATGGGAGTAGCTATCTCTTGGGCAGAACTTCATGCTCTCTTCAGCAGATGTTTGTTGTGTGGAGACATGGTCCATGCTGCACACCTTTTCAAAGCATTAGAGGCTAGATGTGGCGGAAAGAGCAGAGGTCTCCTTAATGCGTCTGTTCTAACATCAAGAGTATCTCAATCCCTCCTAATTTGAGGACTGTTTTGATAAATCCCACAGGATTTGAACCAGTGTTAATGAAGGAATTCTAATTTCTCTTTATTGACGAGAGAATATCTTACTGAGACACAGAGATTGTAAGTTTCTATTTATTTCTTTAATCTGACTAATTAAGATTGTTCTGTGTTACTATTGATTTGAGTTAAATAAATCCAATTTTAAATCCCAAGCACCTCTCATATATACATATAAAACATAATACTGAGAATGTATAAACAGATCCCATTACAGTTTCAGTCTCCTTTGTTACATCTCTTACCTCCTCTTTGGTAGTATTTTCCTTATTATGTTTAATGTTTCCACACAATACATATTTATTCTAACTACCCCTTGTTTAGTGAATGAACTTGAACTTTGCTGTCAGACTAGTACTCTAAAAAGAGTCTGATTTTAAACAGAATTTCACTGTATCAGCATTTCTCATCTCTGCCCAGGAAGAGATTGTCATTCTCCACCTTCCTAGCAAGGCATCCTTCTCCATGGCACATCTTTCCAGTGCCTCTGCAGGGCTGGAAGCCTCCAGTTTTCTCTCGCAGTCTCATTCTCCTCTTCCTTCTTTTCTAATGTCCAGGAAATCCATTGTTATATAGGATTTTTCTCCATAGCCATTAAAGGTAAGTCTTGTCATTGGCTGTTGATAGTCTAACATGGAAGTAGTGGAGCTTGGCAATTAATGATTGGTCCAGCTTGATGAGGATTAAGTCATGGGAATTGATCCTTTGATGCAAAGGCCAGGTCAGATTAAGCATACACAACCCATTCGCTGATAGGCCAATTAAAGGGGAGTCTCAGCAGACCTGCCCTCTGACCACTTTCATGGGTGTGCATTATTGTACCAGATCATCAGGGCCTTCCACCATTGTACCAGATCATCATGGCCTTCCACCATGATTTCATCTAGAATAAACAATCCAGCTCCATGTTGCAATGTTTTTCAGTATACCAGCTTGAATCAATAATGCTGACAACTTAATTCTCTTTAAAAAATACAGTTCAAGCCTAGTCTGGACAGCTATGTAACAAAGCCCAATTTTAACCTGTAGGCTCAAAACTACTCCAAGACTAACTTTAACAAAACAAGCCTGAGAGAGAGGAAATAGAAGAAAGGAGTGGCAGGCAGGCCAGTGAGAAAGAGAGAGAAGGGAGCAAAATATAAAGGTAAAAAAAGCAGAAAGTGAGATGTTGAAAAGAGAAGGGATGAGTAGACCAATTGAACTAGAATGGAGCTCCCAAGTGGGTAACGCTATTGATTTCTGAATTCTAGACTTCTATTTTATAATATTTCATGATTCTCCTGCACACATCCTTTCACTGGGGCGGGAGGGGGTGGTTTAGGGGGGATGGGAGGGCTGGATTATAGAAGGTTTATAGATAATTGACACTTTTAGTATATACCAAGAAACTAGGTGAACCATGTCTTAATGTATTGCTTTTTGTCTGATTATATATATTGGATGTTTTTAAAATGCATTTGAATTATTTAATAAAGGAAAATTAAAAAAGAAAAAAAAAAGAACTAGAATGGAGATAGAGAAGATCAAGAAAAGGAGGAAAAAGCAGAGAAGGAAGATCAGAAATGCAGAATGTTATGTAGTCTTACTTCAGTTTTGGTCAGGCTCGCCTATTGATTTTTATTCTTTGCTTTGCTTATTAATTTGCCTAGTAGTCTTATATTTCATTTGCATATCTGTTGGGATTCGCCTTTGGTGGCATTGTTTATGTAGAAGAAGATCCCTCTGGAACTGAAACTCATCCAGTTGAGTCACAATAGGAATACAGTTGACTCCAACTAAGTGCACGTCGAATAAGCGCACACTCTAGTTATCCGCACCCTACCACCATGGTCCCGTTTTTTGTTTTTTTTTTACATTAAAATCAATGGACGTAAACTCCGGATATTTGCACTTCTGATAAGCACACAATCTGCTTATGCACACTGATGTCATAGATCCCACCTCTTCTTTCACATTACATTCACTCCGGTTAAATACAATCATGGGCCTTCTGTATTTATTACACTGTGTTTACTATCCCCCCACCCCCCTCCCCAGAACATCACAGCATCACGAGCCATTCTAGGCAGCAAGTAGGAAGACCTACGCTACCGCACTGAGCACTCACTAGCACCTTCCTCTCAACACTGCATACTGTTGCCGCCATCACCCCAGGTAACTGCCAATATTGGCTAAACGACCGTTTGACTAAAAACTGGTACTCCTATTAGGCACACACTCTGCTTAAGCGCACGTTGTGGTCCAGTCCAGAGGCACTTAAGCGGAGTTGACTGTACCTACAAATATTTTTTGCAACCTCCACATGAAATACAAACAGTTAGACAACAGAACAGAATTTTAATCAACTTATTCTGTTTTGCTCCTTTAGATATTTGTTTCATAGTGGCAACCCAGAACATCCAGGAGACATACTACTAAATACAACAGTTGAAGTATTGCCTGCCAAGGTATGGATACAGCCTCATTTTATTTTATCTGGTGAACACAGTCTTATCAGAGTGAATTTTGACTCTTGAGTGAATTGTACATCATAACAAAAAACAAATTCATTGTAGTAGAAGTGCATAAATGAGTGAATGAATGAATGGCAATTAATATTAAAGAGCCCGCTGCCAAAGCCCTTCACATGCTGATTCCAAAGAATGACACGGAAGTGGAATGAATTCCACAGGCAGACAATATTTTATTTGAGCAGAATATAAAAAATTATAACAGCAAATGCATGCTAACAAAATATATTGTCTCAATGGAATTACATTAGAGAGATATCACAGATAGGTGCCAGGCAAAAATATCTAGCTGTGGAAAAAAAAGTATTTCTAGCTTGTTAAGTGGTTGTGCATAAATTTTTATAACTTCTCATGGTTACACCTTTCCCTTCTGTGCCAATCAAGGCCCATCCTGTCATATTGCAAAGATGCTCCTATTTGCCCAGTCTTATCATATCCTGGTTACCATAGCTGCACTGATCCATAAATAGCCAGTCTTTACCTAATTCTCAAGTTCCTTATTTGGCAAGTTGCTGGCAAAATAGTCACTTGTTTTCTGTGTGCTGTGGTGTCAGGTTGAATCTTAGCTTGATGTTAATGAGCACATTCATGTGGACTGACACCTGTATTTTGTATACGGCCTTGTTTTTCTGTACCAGTTAGTACCAGGATCCACATCTGCAGCTTTCACATATTCTTGATCCAAATTCAAGTACAAGACAGATCTGTATTTTTCCAGCAAAGTCTGAATATAACCTTGCTTTTTCAGGCCTGTATCTTTCTCTAGCAAAACCTTGGATCCAGCCTACCTATCTTAGCCTACCTTTAGTATGTGATACTTTAAGCAGGCTTAAAATCCAAGCTGAAATACAGAACAAAGGTGCATATAATGTCTTGACATCAGTAGTTCATAAGAGTTCCATTGCATGGTGAACAGGGAGAGCCCTTCCTCAATATATGTAGAGAAGCTTTGTTAAACAGCTGTTTATTCCAGGAGCTTATATGTTCGATGGCACAGCAAAACCGTACAGTGAGCCTAAAAAGAGGTGTAGGGTCAAGTAGTGGTGGAGTTAAAACAAAAGTAGCTTTATTTTTTTTAATTAGCTCATTTGATTTCACTGTGACCGCCCCCCCCAAAAAAAAAAAAAAAAAAAATTATCCTCAGCAGCTTTTAAAAATGTAGGCTGTGTAATAAGACCATATCCAGCATGGATGCTTAGTTGGTGCTTGCAGTACCTGGGGTCAAATGAGATGGCGCTGAGAGGGCTTTTTGGCTGTGAAAAAGAGAGACGGGCTCTTCAATTCATCTAAGTCCCATCTTTAATTTTTTTTGTTTTGTGTTTTTGTATTTTCTAATCTATTTTGAGTCCTGGGTTCAGGCCTTGGAGAGGCTTTTGCCAGACGTATCTCTCTCTTGGCTTCTTTCAGTTTCACCCTGTAGTCCTTTCTGCTCTCCTCTTCTTGGGTTTTTTAATATTTCACGAACGCCAACTCTTTTGCCTTTATTTTCTCAGCCACTAGGTTGGAGAACCATATCGGCTTCCTTTTTCTCTTGTTTTTATTGATTTTCTTCACATAAAGGTCTGTAGCCATTTTTATCCCAGGACAAGCAGGCAGCATATTCTTGACTGATGGGTGACGGCACCGACGGAGCCCCGGTACGGACAATCCTAGAGTGATTGCACTCTAAGAACTTAGAAAGTTCTAGTTAGGCCGCACCGCGCGTGCACGAGTGCCTTCCCGCCCGACGAAGGCGCGCGGTCCCCAGTTTCTTAGTTTCCGCGGAGCTAAGAAGACGCGTGTTTCCAACGGCTGTTGGAAATTTTTTTCCTTGTTACTCGCCTTCCCGCTCGCGCGTTCTTTTTCTTCGAGAATTGTTCTCTTTCTTATTTTATTTCATTTGTGGAAAAAAAAAAAGTAAATTTTTCTCCATTTTTTTCGGTCAGCCCTGGAGGGGCCTGTTGGCACCATCGAAGCCTCGGGCTTCGATTTTGCTACGGCCGTTTTTCCATTCATGCCCCCTTCACCGGGCTTTAAAAAGTGTCAGCGGTGTGCACGCCCTATATCTTTATCCAACCCGCACAAGTGATGCCTGCAGTGTCTGGGTCCGGACCATAGGGCAGAAACGTGCACCCGCTGTAGTTCTCTTCAAAAGAGAACTTTGAAAAATCGTCAGATACAACAGCGGATCCTTTTCGGTACCGCTATGGAAGTTCCACCGGCATCGACTCCTGCAACTTCCTCCAAGTCGACACCGGTGGTGTCGGCACCGCAAGATCCATCGCCGGTGTCGCACCCCGTAGGTAAGCCGGCTAAGAAGCCTTCCCCTACTGTTCTCGGCCCGCCAGTCGACCATGCAGTGAGCCAAGTCCTGCAGACTGCGCACCGGCCCCATAAGCGCTCCGCTCCCATTGAAGTTACTGCCTCTTCATCGGCATCGACTTCGCCTGAGCGTTGAGCTGCACTGCAAGTACCAGGCAAGAAAAAAGCGGTACCGGTGCCATCGGGACCGACTTTGGATGAGCGTATTGCCTCCATCCTACAGGTCCAACTTAAGGAGCAACTGCAGCAACTGCTCCCGGCTCTGCTGACTCCAAACCTTCCAGTGTCGGTACCGGCTGAGCCTTCGGTGCCGATTGTCGACCAGCCTCTTATCGGCATCGACTTTATCGGCACCGCAAAAATCTATCTCTATGCCTGTTCTGTCAGCAGAGCCGAAGTCTCTTCGGCGTACTGCTTACTCGGCTTCTGATCCAGTACCGTTCTCTGACACCCGTACCGCTGTACAGTCCCCAGGTACGGTATCGACCCGTTCAGGGAAATCGGTGCGCAAAACCAAGCATACCGAAGCCTCTACTCCCCTTTCTCAGGGCCGTCTTCAATCGGTACGCGACCCTGATTTATGGGATGACTCTGACGATCCCCTCAGTACCGAGGAAGATTATTCGTCTGATGAGGATGATCCATCGGTGCAGGAGCCTGCTAGTAAGCCAGAGCACTCGTCCTTCACCAGGTTTCTCAAGGAGATGTCAGACACCCTTTCCATCCCTCTAGAGTCTGACTCTAAAAAATCCAAAGAATTTCTCGATGCTTTGGATTTTGACCAACCTCCCAAAGAATTTTTAAAGTTACCCCTCCATGACATCTTGAGGGAAACTTTTTACAAGAATTTAGAAACTCCTCTAACTATTCCAGGAGCCCCTAGGAAACTGGAATCACTTTATAAAGTGATTCCTATTCCAGGGTTTGACAAACATCAGCTTCCCCATGAGTCTCTGCTGGTGGAGTCGACCCTGAAGAAATCTACGGGAGCTAGTGTATATGCCTCTGTCCCTCCTGGCAGAGAGGGCAAGACCATGGATAAATTTGGGAAACGAATTTACCAAAATGCAATGTTGGCCAACCGTTCAGGTAATTACGCGTTTCACTTCTCTTTTTACCTGAAGCATCTCATACAACAGGTAACCTCTTTTCAAAAGTATATTCCGGACCGCAAACTTCCTGCGTTTCAACAATGCACCTCCAGCCTTTTACAACTCAGGAAGTTTATGGTCCGTTCCATATATGATACTTTTGAACTGACATCCCGGGCCACTGCTATGTCTGTAGCGATGAGACGATTGGCATGGCTTCGAGTCTCAGACCTGGATGTGAATCACCAGGACCGGCTTGCCAATGCACCCTGCCTAGGGGATGAGCTGTTTGGGGAATCCATGGATACCACCACTCAGAAGCTTTCTGCTCATGAGACACGGTGGGACACCCTGTTGAAGAATAAGAAAAAGCCTCCTCCTCCTCGTCCATTTAGACAACAACCATCGTATCAGAGGAGGTTTTCTGCTTGGCCGGTCCAGCCTCATCCTCCTCAACCTAGAAGGCAACGCCAACAGCACCAACAGGCTCGTCAGCAACAAACACCTACTGTAAAGCCTGCTCCTCAAACTAAGCCGACACAGCCCTTTTGACTCCAAGGCATTGCCAGTCTTCCGCCCTCCTGTCCTCTTCCACAACCCATAGGAGGTCGACTTCACATTTTTCACTCTCGATGGGAAATAATCACCACCGACCAGTGGGTGCTCTCTATCATTGCCCACGGCTACTACCTCAACTTCCAGACTCCTCCGCCATTAGGCCTACCAAAAGAGTCTGCTTCCAACAAGTCTCAGTCCCTCCTTCTCGCTCAAGAGGTTCAATCCCTCCTTCTTCTCAATGCCATCGAAGAAGTTCTTCAAGATCAACGAGGCCAGGGATTTTACTCCCGGTACTTTCTAGTACCCAAAAAGACCGGAGACCCCAGACCAATTTTAGATCTCAGAGATCTCAACAAATGTTTGGTCAAGGAGAAGTTCAAAATGCTCTCTCTTGCCACCCTATACCCTCTTCTTTCTCAGGGCAACTGGCTATGCTCCCTCGATCTCAAGGAGGCTTACACACATATTCCTATCCATCTGATGTCCAGGCAGTATCTCCGCTTTCTCATCAACCAACATCATTATCAGTACAAGGTGCTACCCTTTGGTCTAGCCTCCTCACCCAGGGTGTTCACCAAATGCCTGATTGTGGTAGCGGCCTATCTCCGCTCTCACAACTTTCAAGTCTTCCCTTATCTGGACGACTGGCTGATCAAGGCTCATACACCTCAGGCGGTTCTGCTTGCCACCAATCAGACCATTCACTTCCTTCGACTGTTGGGATTCGAAATCAATCTACCCAAGTCGCACCTCATTCCAACTCAGTGACTTCAATTCATTGGAGCCATTCTGGACACTGTTCTAATGAGGGCGTTTCTCCCATCAAATCGCCTTCACACCATCCTTAATCTCTGTCAGCAGGTGTTTCAACAGGCTACCATTTCTGCAAATCACATGATGGTGCTCTTGGGTCACATGGCCTCCACAGTACATGTTACACCCTTCGCACGTCTCCACCTGCGTACTCCTCAATGGACCCTAGCGACTCAGTGGTCACAAGCGACAGATCCTTGTTCACGACACATATCTGTGACCTCGTCTCTTCGACAGTCGCTTCTTTGGTGGTTGATATCTTCAAATCTATCCAGAGGTCTACTGTTCCATCTACCTTCTCATCATTTCGTGATCACCACAGACGCATCCCCTTATGCCTGGGGAGCTCACCTGAACGAATTCCAAACTCAGGGGTTTTGGACTACCCAGGAAAAGAAACACCACATCAATTTCCTGGAACTCCGAGCGATGTTTTATGCCCTCAAGGCTTTTCAACATCTTCTCTCTCCTCAAGCACTTCTCATTTGCACAGACAATCAAGTTGCCATGTACTACATCAACAAACAGGGAGGGACGGGCTCTCGTCTGTTGTGTCAGGAAGCCCAACGGATTTGGGCTTGGGCGGCAGCTCGTCAATTATTCCTGAAGGCTGTCTACATTCAAGGGGAACAGAATTCCTTGGCAGACAATCTCAGCAGAATTCTCCAACCTCACGAATGGACTCTCGACCCTTTGTCTCTCCAGTCCATTTTCGCTCAATGGGGCACTCCTCAGGTGGACCTTTTTGCAGCTCCTCACAATCATCAGCTGCCCCTGTTTTGCTCCAGACTACTCTCCTCACCGTCTGGCACCCGATGTGTTTCTCCTGGATTGGACCAATCTCTTCCTCTATGCATTTCCTCCTCTACCGCTCATGCTGCGGACATTGTTCAAGCTCAAGAGGGAACAAGCCACCATGATTATCATCGCTCCACGGTGGCCCAGGCAACATTGGTTCTCCCTTCTACTTCAACTCAGTTCCAGGGAACCCATACCTCTTCCACTGTTTCATTCTCTGCTTACTCAGCATCAGCAGACTCTCCTGCATCTCAACTTGCAGTCTCTGCACCTGACAGCTTGGTATCTCTCGGGCTGACTTCGGCTCACTCACTCCTTTCCCAACCTGTCCGTTCTATCATTGATGCTTCCAGGAAACCGGCCACACTTCAGTGTTATCAACAGAAGTGGTCTCGGTTTTCTTCCTGGTGCCTCTTACATCACCATAATTCCTTGTCTCTGGCAGTGGAAATGGTGTTGGACTATCTTCTTTCCTTGTCTGACTCTGGTCTCAAATCTACTTCCATCAGAGTTCATCTTAGTGCCATTGCTGCCTTTCATGAGCCAATTCATGGAAAACCCCTCTCGGCTCATCCTTTAGTTTCTAGGTTCATGAGGGGCCTTTTCAATGTGAAACCACCTCTTAAACCCCCTCCTGTAGTCTGGGATCTCAATGTGGTTCTTTCCACTTTAATGAAACCTCCTTTTGAACCTTTGGCCACAGCGCATTTCAAATTTCTTACTTGGAAAGTGGTCTTCCTTATAGCTCTCACTTCTGCCAGGAGGGTCAGTGAGCTGCATGCACTAGTGGCTGATCCACCTTTCACTGTTTTTCACCATGATAAGGTGGTCCTCCGTACACATCCTAAGTTTCTCCCTAAGGTTGTGTCTGACTTTCATCTTAATCAGTCCATTGTCCTACCCGTCTTTTTTCCAAAGCCGCATTCTCATCCAGGTGAACAGGCTTTGCACACCTTGGACTGTAAACGTGCTCTGGCTTACTATCTTGAACGCACCAAACCTCACAGATCATTTCCTCAACTGTTTTTGTCCTTTGATCCTAACAAGTTGGGTCATCCTGTATCGAAACGCACCCTATCCAATTGGCTTGCTGCTTGCGTTTCATTCTGTTATGCTCAGTTGGGCCTGACACTGGAAGGTTCTGTTACAGGCCACAAGGTTAGAGCTATGGCAGTGTCTGTAGCTTTCCTCTGTTCCACTTCCATTGAGGAAATCTGCAAGGCTGCTACTTGGTCCTCAGGTCATACTTTTACATCTCATTATTGTCTGGATGCATTCTCCAGACGGGATGGACACTTCAGCCAATCTGTTTTACAAAATTTGTTTTCCTAATGGCCAACCTTCCCTCCATCCCTCCTTTTGTTAGCTTGGAGGTCACCCATCAGTCAAGAATATGCTGCCTGCTTGTCCTGGGATAAAGCACAGTTACTTACCGTAACAGGTGTTATCCAGGGACAGCAGGCAGATATTCTTGCATCCCTCCCACCTCCCCGGGTTGGCTTCTTAGCTGGCTTATCCTAACTGGGGACCGCGCACCTTCGTCGGGCGGGAAGGCACTCGCGCACGCGCGGTGCGGCCTAACTAGAACTTTCTAAGTTCTTAGAGTGCAATCACTCTAGGATTGTCCGTATCGGGGCTCCGTCGGTGCCGTCACCCATCAGTCAAGAATATCTGCCTGCTGTCCCTGGATAACACCTGTTACGGTAAGTAACTGTGCTTTATCGCTCCTTTCAGCTTAGACCACTGTCTTTCCACTTCTCTTATGTCCTCCCATCCTAACAGCTCTTTCTTCAGGTACTCTCCCATTGCATTAAAGTCCGTACGTTTAAAATCTAGGACTTTAAGTATTGTGCGGCCGCTCTCCACTTTAGCCGTTATATCAAACCAAACAGTTTGATGGTCGCTACTTCCCAGGTGAGCACCCACTCGAACATTAGAGATACTCTCTCCATTTGTGAGGACCAGATCCAATATCGCTTTTTCCCTTGTGGGTTCTGTCACCATTTGTCTGAGCAGAGCCTCTTGAAAGGCCTCCACAATCTCCCTACTTCTTTCCGATTCCGCAGACGGAACATTCCAGTCCGCATTCGGCAAGTTGAAATCTCCCAACAGCAGAACCTTCTCTTTCCTTCCAAACTTTTGGATATCCACAATCAGATCCTTATCAATTTGCTGCGATTGAGTCGGAGGTCTGTAGACTACACCCATGTAGATAGAAGTTCCATCTTCTCTTTTCAGAGCGATCCATATCGCTTCTTTCTCTCCCCAGGTCCCTTGCATTTCAGTCGCTTGGATATTGATCTTTACATAGAGAGCTACTCCTCGACCTTTTTGACCATCTCTGTCCTTCCTAAAAAGATTATATCCCGGTATGTTTGCATCCTATCCATGTGATTCACTGAACCATGTCTCTGTGATAGCAACAATATCTAGATCTGCCTCTAACACCAGGGCTTGCAGATCATGAACTTTGTTGCTTAGACTGCGAGCATTTGTGGTCATCGCTATTTTTCAGCGATAATCTCCTTTTTCGTATGGATTTTTGTTTCATTTCACTTTCCGTTGCAATACTAAGAAATGAGTTGCTGATATTGTTTATGTTGCAGTCTTTACTACTATCACATCTTTTCTTTTGCCGGAGGTGGTCTCTATAATTGTCCTTCATACATACACCCCCCCCCCCACCTTCTAGTTTAAATGCCTAGAAAAATATTGTCTAAATTGCTCTGCAAGATTTCTTTTTCCTGCTGTAGTAATATGTAGTAATATGTTGCCCATCAGTGCAATATAGCTTCTTGTCCTTCCATGTATTTCCCCATCCTCCTATGTACCTGAAGCCTTCTTGATGACACCAGGCTCTGAGCCATCTATTAAAGTCCTCTGTGTTTTGCACTCTTTGCTCTCCCTTACCATATGCAGGCAGTATTTCAGAAAAAGCTAAAGTCTTTACAAAAAGTTTCATGCCCTCACCAAGCTCCCGAAAAGCTTTCTGTGCTGCAAGTGTGGAGTTGTTGGCCAGGTCATTTGTTCCCAGATGGATAACAACATCAGTGTTAAAATCCTTAGTTTCTTCCTTAATTATAGTCTATATTTGCCTGGAACTCCTGGTAGCTGAGGATCCTGGAAGACATTTCAATATTTTGGTCTCCTCGCCTTGTGTTCCAAGGTTAATGTCTCTGATAATGGAATCCCCCAACAGTAATAGTGTTCGTTTAAAATTGTATGTATTACATATATTTCACTTGATGTAAGATTTAAAAAGAATAAAGAATTTACAAAAAAAAAAAAAAGTTTTCTGTTTTTGGCTTTTTTATTTGTGCTTAAGGTGCGCTTGTTCTCTTGAGTTACCTTCATTGGTTCCAGTCCCACCTCCCTTCTGTTTTCTTGAGTATCGCAGTGCACTAGTGGAGCGAAGGAATTCTGTAGAGGTAATATTTGTGAAGGTGGATGTTTCTGTGTTACATGTCGCAGTCTTTCCCTAGCCTACTGTGACCCATTTATTCCTGGGATGTTTTATTCTTTGAGGTAGAGGTGGTAAGTTGGTATGATTTTGTGGAGTGATGGAAGCTGCTTTAATTGTATTCAATTCCTGTTTAAGTTTGCAGAGCTCCTCCTTAATACTAGCAAGTTGAAGACAGATGGGGCAAGCCTTAAGCCTCCAAATAGTATATCTTGGAATTAAAGCATCACAGTGATTGCATAGAATAAAGGTCATCTTGATTGGTTGTGAAGTGACTTGATTTAAGTAGTCCTGATTATTTGGGTCTCTATATATGAAAAGTGGTCCCTGGGGTTGGTGGGACTATAAGTCTTACCCTTATTCCTATGAAGGGAAAGGGAAAGAGGAAATACGATTTAACAAAGGAAAGAGAAGGGTTTATTTTTTTGTGTTTTTTTTTTAAAGTAAGAAACAGGGAGGAGAAGAGAAATTAAGCAGATATAATGCTGAAAAACAGTGAAAAGAACAGAATATGAAATGCTGAGTAACTTAGCTTTTAGAAGTTCACAGGGCAGCCTTGTTCACAGCACTGTCCCAAAGATAATGCAGTTAATCTTAGAAGTAAATCAGAGCCCCTCCCTTCTCCACCTAATCAGCAGACACAATGGCTAAAAATTAGTAAGTCAGAAATACAGGCTCTATACCACCCTAAAACACAGTATTTTAAACAAAAATGCAGGCTCTATAACAAATCAGTGGCTACCTTAAAAGGCAGGATTTATAACAGGATTTTCCCTACTTTAGTCACCCTGAGCCATAGGTGCCAGGATTTAATTAGAGTTAATAAAGTCTTACCCTTATTCCTATAAAGAGGAAGAGGAAATAAGATTTAACAGAGGAAAGAGAAGGGTTTATTTTTTGTGCTTTTTTTGTTGTTTTTTTAAAGTAAGAAACAGGGAGGAGAAGAGAAATTAAGCAGATATAATGCTGAAAAACAGTGAAAAGAGCAGAATATGAAATGATGAGTAACTTAGCTTTTAGAAGTTCACAGGGCAGCCTTGTTCACATCATTGATGACACTGTATTAATGAAAACCATTGGAATTGGTCATCAACCAGTACCAGTCTGAGAAAGGAAGGCTTCAACTTGATACACATCAGTAGTTTCAACGTTGATGGCATGGAGGCAAAAAAGCATTATTGGTCCTCATCAGAACATAATATTGAAGGTACCCAGATTGGAGGAAGTGATGTTGCCCAACATTCTAGTTGCTTAAGTTGGGAGCTCTGTGGAGCCTCAAAGTAAAATTGGCATCCATCCAAGATTTTAACATCTGGCAGATCACCCCTCGAATTGAATTGTTTTGGAGAGAGTTGTACCAGCAGAGGAGATGAAAAAAGGAGCTTCTGAATTTTCATGAGCAGGGACAGCGTAAGACAGTCAATATGGTGACTAGTGCAGTGCTCCAGCAGAGCATGTGAGCATTATAACTAACGAACTGCACCACTACACATACCGCTGCTCCTGAGCTAACCCAATTGGAGTTTGGTGAGCTGAAAGTGTGGTTCCAGGAGCTTTAGGTTAATATCAGAGCAATTCAGGAAAAGCTTGCTTCACTGGGGAGAGACCTGAAATTTGATCTCCAGGAGCTGGGATAGAGAGTAGAAAAAACATAACAGCGGATAGAAGAATGCGAGGAGATGCAAGTTGACCTGGACAAAAAGTATGAGGATTTCAGGTTGCACAGTCAAGCAAAGAGAACTAAGTAGAAGATCTGGAAAATCGAAGTAGGAGGAGCAAGCAGTCTTTGCTTTTGTGGGATTCCAGAGTCAGCTGAATACATGAGCGCTCTACAAGTTGGTACAGCACATTGTAAGAGATTTAATGATGAGGCTTACTGGTGATGTAGAGACTTTGCTAGAGAATGACATAGGAACAATTTTGTCCCCACAGAATCTATCTCTGTCCCTTCCTGTCCCCGCAAGTTCTGTCTTTGTCCTTGTCCCAACCCTACAAGCTCTGTCCTCATCTGCACAAGCCTCAAATACTTATTATTTTAAAGTGTTTGAGGCTTGTGCAGATGAGGACAGAGTTTGCAGGGATGGAGATAGATCCTGTGGGGACAGGGACAAATTTGTCACATGTCATTTTCTACTCTGGACATCTCAGTTAACACACACACACAAGTATGCCAAAGGACTTTTACTCATACATCTGGTAAAACAAGCGATAAAGAATGAGTGTTAGCCAGTGCCAGAGCCTGTAGTCCTGGACGGCTTACAGAGTCTTACAATATAGAAATCAGTAGTTGACACCCTGCAAATTAAGAAAGAGATGGGACTTTAGAAATATTACTGCACGCCTTTATGATGAGAACATAAGAAGGGGGAGGAGAGGAAGAGAGGTGCAAGCGAAGAGGAGAGGCGCCGGTGCTAGCTGACTGCCTACAGGACATGCCTCATGGCACATCCGGAATCTCGCCATGGCACACAGTTTGCGATACACTGCTCTAGAGGATACACTCGGCGAAGGCAGGCTGAATGTCATTGATACACACTGATCAACAGAATCGAGGCCTCGCATGGGATGATATTTGGTGGCTGTACTTCAGTTCATTTGGATCCAAAGTGGCTCCCATTTTAAATATTAGGGAAGACCATTGTCCTAGAAGAACATGCAAAGAACTGCAGTCTTCTTTAGTCTCGGCTAAGGTCAATATTCATAACTCCACAAAAATGGGATTGATGGGAAAGTAGCAAGGCAGAAACCACTGCTATCCAAGAGTATATCGATGCTTGTCTCACACTTACAAAACACACCTGGATGATTTCCAAGCCTTTTGGGACAATGTTTTATGGACAGATGAGCCAAAAGTGGAGCTGTTTCTCCAAAATTGGTCCCAGTATGTAAAAGAAATAACAATATTTCACAGCTAGAACATCATACCAGCAGTCAAATGTGGTGGTGGTAGCATAATGCGAGGATGTTTTGCTCAGGTCCTGGGAAACTTGCCATTATTGAAGGAACCATGAATTCTGCACTGTATCAGAAAATTCTTAAGGAGAAAATCTGCTCATCTGTCCAAGAACTGAAGCTGAAGCATAATTGGGTTACGCAGCAAGAAAATGATCCAAAACACAAAAGCAAGTGTACATCTGAATGGCAGACGAGAAACAAAATTAAGGTTTGGATTGACCTAGTAAAAAGTTCTGACTTGAACACAATAGAGATGTTGTGGCAGAACCTAAAACGAGCAATCCATTCACAAAAACCTACAAATTTGTTTGAATGGAGAAAGGTGAATAGTGGTGTTGCTGCAAGGATCTGTGCTTTTATTTGTAAATGATCTGGAAATTGGATCAATGAGTAAGGATGATCAAATTTTGCTAATGACATGAAATTAGTCAGGATTGTGAAATCGCTTGTGGACTGCATGAAACTGCAGGAAGACCCTGTTAAGCTGGAAACTGGGCATGTAAATGGCAGATGAAATTTAAAGTGGACAAGTTCAAAGTGATACACATTGGGAAGAATAACTCAAATTATAGCTATATGATGCTAGGTTCCACATTAGGAGTCCCCACAGAGAAAAAGGATTTTGGAGTCGAAATGAATAATGCATTAAGATCTTTCTCTGAGTGGGCAGTGGTGGCAAAAAGGAAAACAATTTTAGGAATTAGTAGGAAAGGAATGAAGATGAAATCAAACAATATCATAATGCCTCTGTATTGCTCAATGGTGAAATCACACCTTGAGTATTGTGTGCAATTCTGGTTGTCATATCTCAGTGGAACTGGAAAAGTACAGAGAGGGACAGCCAAAATGACAAATGGTATGGAAGAACTTTGAAAGGAAGAAAGGCTAAAGAGGTTAGAACTCTTCAGCTTGGAAAAGAGATGGCTGAGGGGAAGATATGATTGCGATCAATCCTGAATAGGATTGAATGAGTAAACATGAATCGCTGTTTACTCTTTCAAAAAATGCAGAGACTAGGGAACACTCCATGAAGTTACATAGTGCGCATTTAAAACAAATATGAGAAAATATTTTTTCATTCAGTATATAATTAAGCTCTGACACTTTTTTCTTCCAGAAATCTGTCCAAACATTTTAAAACCCAGCTACATTAACTGTTTTTGCCACTTGCTCTGGGAACACTTAAAACATCTCTTTCCCTGATTGCTGAACAGCGTGGGAGCCCGCTCCGCCTACACTATACGTTAGACCAGTGATTCCCAACCCTGTCCTGGAGGAACACCAGGCCAATCGGGTTTTCAGGCTAGCCCTAATGAATATGCATGAGAGAGATTTGCATATGATGGAAGTGATAGGCATGCAAATTTGCTTCATGCATATTCATTAGGGCTAGCCTGAAAACCCAATTGGCCTGGTGTTCCTCCAGGACAGGGTTGGGAACCACTGCGTTAGACGCTGGGCTTTGTTAAAGCCCCAGCACGGGAGAACTTAAAACATCTCTTTCCCTTAATGCTGAACAGCGTGGGAGCCTGCTTTGCCTACATTATACGTCAGACATTGGGCTTTGTTAAAAGCCCAGCACCCAACAGCATGCAGCCATTTGAAGCGCTGCTGATGGTGCGTGCTAAAGGCGCGTACCTTAGTGCACGGCTTTGTGCAATTGATTTGGGCATTGGATTGGAATAGTACAGCTAAGTATTACTTGTATATCTTAGCCTATAAGAAGACTACAATTTAACTACTATCTGACTATTGTGATTATATATCTACAAATTTTTATTACTTAAGTTACTTAAGTGAATTGGTGAATGATGTTATTATAGTAAATCTTGAAGGAGTCAACCTTGCTTAACATGTTAAAAGGAATGTTTGTGATTGTCTAACCTAACACATCTGAACTTAGTATTAGATCTTATGTTTTAGCATTTTAAACAATTTAAGAATTTTATGAAGAATTTGCAATACTTTTTAGATTTTATCATTCAACATTTTACAAACAAAATGAATTTTATAAATGTTATCTTACTAATGCTTCTTTTAGGTAGACTAAAAGATGTTCACACTCTGTCTCCACAATTAAAAATGATAGTTAATGGCAATTATGCCTAACAGTTAATTTTAAAAACTTCTAATTTTGTTGAATTAGGCAAAACAGTATTTTTTTGAATTTGTTTTTAATAGTTCACTTATAGTCTCTCACTGTTTGTTGCTAGGTGACATCAATCTCCACTTGGATGAAGAATCCAATCGAGATGTGGCTGATCTCACTACCATTTTATCTTCTTTGGATTTTCCTATTATGCAACCTTCACAAATCTATATGGGAGGCCACCATCTCGATTTGGTATCTTTATCTACTAAATTAGATTCTTTATCTAAAATTACGCTTCAAGGAGGTAGATGGTCACATATCCCTTGGTCTGATCACTTTGTCTATTATTTTTCTTTAGAATGGCCTAAACAATTATATTTACCGTATTTTCACGCAAATAACACGCACCCGTATAAAACGCGCACACGTGTATAGCGCGCAGAAATCACGATGATAAGCACAAAAACTTTGGTATAACGCGCTCACGATTATACCGCGCATGCTGCCCGACTCTCCGTTCACCCCCCTGACTTCCGTGCACTGCCCCGCCTCTCCGTGCGCTGTCCCGACTCTCCGTTCACCCCCCCCTGACTTCCGTGCACTGCCCCGCCTCTCCGTGCGCTGTCCCGACTCTCCGTTCACCCCCCCTGACTTCCGTGCACTGCCCCGCCTCTCCGTGCGCTGTCCCGACTCTCCGTTCACCCCCCCCTGACTTCCGTGCACTGCCCCGCCTCTCCGTGCGCTGTCCCGACTCTCCGTTCACCCCCCTGACTTCCGTGCACTGCCCCGCCTCTCCGTGCGCTGTCCCGACTCTCCGTTCACCCCCCCTGACTTCCGTGCACTGCCCCGCCTCTCCGTGCGCTGTCCCGACTCTCCGTTCACCCCCCCTGACTTCCGTGCACTGCCCCGCCTCTCCGTGCGCTGTCCCGACTCTCCGTTCACCCCCCCCTGACTTCCGTGCACTGCCCCGCCTCCCCGTGCGCTGTCCCGACTCTCCGTTCACCCCCCCTGACTTCCGTGCACTGCCCCGACTTTCCGTGCGCTGTCCCGACTCTCCGTTCACCCCCCTGACTTCCGTGCACTGCCCCGCCTCTCCGTGCGCTGTCCCGACTCTCCGTTCACCCCCCCCCCGACGTCCGATTCATCCCCCCCCCGGCAGGACCATTCGCACCCCCACCCCGAAGGACCGCCGACTCCCCGACAATATCGGGCCAGGAGGGAGCCCAAACCCTCCTGGCCACGGCGACCCCCTACCCCCACCCCGCACTACATTACGGGCAGGAGGGATCCCAGGCCCTCCTGCCCTCGACGCAAACCCCCCTCTCCCCCAACGACCGCCCCCCCCAAGAACCTCCGACCGCCCCCCCAGCCGACCCGCGACCCCCCTGGCGACCCCCACGACGCCCCCACCCCCCTTCCCCGTACCTTTGGTAGTTGGGCCAGAAGGGAGCCCAAACCCTCCTGGCCACGGCGACCCCCTAACCCCACCCCGCACTACATTACGGGCAGGAGGGATCCCAGGCCCTCCTGCCCTCGACGCAAACCCCCCTCCCCCCCAACGACCGTCCCCCCCCAAGAACCTCCGACCGCCCCCCCAGCCGACCCGCGACCCTCCTGGCCGACCCCCACGACCCCCCCACCCCCCTTCCCCGTACCTTTGGAAGTTGGCCGGACAGACGGGAGCCAAACCCGCCTGTCCGGCAGGCAGCCAACGAAGGAATGAGGCCGGATTGGCCCATCCGTCCTAAAGCTCCGCCTACTGGTGGGGCCTAAGGCGCGTGGGCCAATCAGAATAGGCCCTGGAGCCTTAGGTCCCACCTGGGGGCGCGGCCTGAGGCACATGGGCCCAACCCGACCATGTGCCTCAGGCCGCGCCCCCAGGTGGGACCTAAGGCTCCAGGGCCTATTCTGATTGGCCCACGCGCCTTAGGCCCCACCAGTAGGCGGAGCTTTAGGACGGATGGGCCAATCCGGCCTCATTCCTTCGTTGGCTGCCTGCCGGACAGGCGGGTTTGGCTCCCGTCTGTCCGGCCAACTTCCAAAGGTACGGGGAAGGGGGGTGGGGGGGTCGTGGGGGTCGGCCAGGGGGGTCGCGGGTCGGCTGGGGGGGCGGTCGGAGGTTCTTGGGGGGGGACGGTCGTTGGGGGGGAGGGGGGTTTGCGTCGAGGGCAGGAGGGCCTGGGATCCCTCCTGCCCGTAATGTAGTGCGGGGTGGGGTTAGGGGGTCGCCGTGGCCAGGAGGGTTTGGGCTCCCTTCTGGCCCGATATTGTCGGGAAGTCGGCGGTCCTTCGGGGTGGGGGTGCGAGTGGTCCTGCCGGGGGGGGGGGATGTATCGGACGTCGGGGAATCGGCCGGGCAAGAGGGCTTGGGCTCCCTCTTGCTCCGATCGTGGATGCGGGTGCGGGTGGGAGCGCGTGCGAGTGGTCGTTCGGGGTGGGGGTGCGAGTGGTCCTGCTGGGGGGGTGAATCGGGCGTCGGGCGGGGTGGGAACTATGTTTTAAAACTTTCGTATACCGCGCTCACGCATATAACGCGCGAGGGGTATGCGCGGTAGGTAAAAACGCGTATAACGCGCGCGTTATATGCGTGAAAATACGGTAAGTCCATTACAACAAAAAAACAATTAATTTTAGTAAGGAAATCACCAAACCCAGTTGAATTTTGGAAAAGATTTGATTCTCTCCCAAATGAAAATAACATTAATTTTCCATCAAACTGGAAAAATAATTGCATTATTATTCTAGATGACATTGCCCCCAAGCATACAATAAAGAGATGATCACATGATTCTAAAAGTGGTATGATGCTGAATTGTTAGAGATGAAACGATCAATAAGATGTCTTGAGAGAAAATGGCTGAAATCAAAATTAACCAAAGATAAAGCTAAATCGAGGCAGGAAATTGGAATCTATAAATTAATGATAAGGGACAAAAGAAAGCATATTATACAGCCAAAGTAGGGATTACAAGCACCAATGCTAAAAAACTATCCCATATAGTTAACTCTGCATTCGATGTTACCAAAAAGAAGCAGTCTTCCTGGCTACCTCTCCCGTCTTCGGATGATTTAGCCAACTTTTTCAGCTCAAAGGTATTAATTATCCTTGAGATCCTCTTATCTATCTTGTACCTCGAATTTAGACTCGTATTTTAATTTTCACTCAAAAGATAATGGAGTTCATGCAGATCAGTGCTGGCCCACCTTTGATAAGCCAGAATGGTATGATTTCATTAAACTTTTCCAAAGATATGCGCAATCCTGTTGTTGGTTAGATCCCTGCCCTCCAGATTTAATGACGATTGCACCCGTACATTTTAAATTGAAATTATTCGAGTGAATAACCGATTCTCTAGATGCGGGAAAATTCCCCTCAGAAGATGGTAAGATAATCATCACTCTGATAATTAAAAATACCAAAGAATCTATCTCACTGTCGTCTAATTATAGACCGATCACATCAATTCCTTTTTTGTAAAACTTATGGAAGGCTTGGTTCATATACAATTGACAAAATACTTAGAACAACATTTACTACTTTACAATACACAATCTGGATTTAGATCTCTTTACAGCACTGAAACAGTGATAGCTACATTGCTAGACCACTTAGATAACCTAATAAGTAAAGGCAGTAGTGCATTGGTACTACAATTTGATTTAAGTAGCGCCTTTGATCTAGTAGATCATACTAATTTACTAACTTGTTTGGACGCTTTAGGTGTACATGGTAATGTTTACTCCTGGTATCAAGTTAGATTCCAGACTCAACTTCCTTCAGTTGGAAAAATCTATGCGGTGTGCCTCAAGGATCCCCACTATCGCCTATATTATTTAATGTCTATCTCCTATCATTAGGTTCGTGTTTAAGTGACCTGGATATAAGATTGTTCAGTTATGCTGATGACATCACAATAGCCTTATCTTGTAATTCGGCTTTATCTCAAATTACTACACAAATTGAGACCGTAATGGATAGGATGAATCATCGGATATAGCAATTCAAACTTAAGCTTAATTCAGACAAAACAAAGATTTTTGTAGCATCACCTACTAAAATTTCTCTTGAACCTTCCATTAATATTCATTCAACATCTTATGCAATTCACTCAATGATTAAAATCTTAGGAATTGTATTAGATCAACATCTCACTATGAAATCTCAGATTGATGCAGTTGTATGTAAAAGTTATTTTACTTTATGGAAACTGCGATTGATAAGACCTTATTTCAAATTTTCCGCTTTCAAATTATTGGTCCAATCACTATTGCTTAGTCTCCTTGACTATTGCAATATTGCTTATTTATCAATCACCAGGAAAGAATTATTGAGATTATCATTGATATAGAATAGGGCAGTTAGATTGATCTATGGATTGAAGAAGTACGATCATGTTACTTCAATTTACTGTGAACTGCATTGGTTGCCTGTGGAGGTTCGGGTATTGTTTAAGTTAACCTAAACTAAACCTTAAGTTTGTATACCACATCATCTCCATAAAGATAGAGCTCGACACGCTTTATAGGTAATTCAATAGATGAAGGAAGGACATAATAAGAAATTAAAGGATAAGAAGAGGATAGCTAGCTTAACATTTTAAATAGATAGCTTTACGTTTTGGAGAAAAGCCAGATTTTCAGATGCTTTCGGAATAATTGGAATGAGCCTAGGTTCTGCAGCGGGGCAAGGAGGTTATTCCAAAGCTCAGTGAATTTGAAGAAAAGGGATTTCCCTAATTTACTTGCATACATGACACCTTTTAACGAGGGGAAAGATAATTAAGTTGGGCTGTTTTGTTACAAGGTCTTATATGGTGCAGCCCCTACTTATCTTGTTAATAGTTTCTCTATAGCCACACACAAATACAGCAGAAAAACCCATGCTCTATTTAATTTTCCATCTGTAAAAGGATGTAAAAGCAAGAAATTCCTAAATCGTACTCTAGCATCTCAGGCAGCTTCTCATGAGAGAGAATTTTGATCATTGTTGCTTATAGTTGTCTCCTATAGACATTTTAGAAAACAATTAAAAACTTAACTTTTTTCCAAGTACCTGACCATTTGATTCATCTAAGTACATGATTATCTAAGTACATGATTCATCTAAGTACATGATTTAATGTTTTAATTTTTTGTAAACAGCGTAGAACTTTTGATAATGTGGTCTATAAGCACAATGTTATGTTATAAACTGTTATTCTTGTACAATCCCTATGGAGGCTGAACTCGTGGGATCTTTTTTCCTCTTTAGCCTCAGCTGCAGGGCTAATAAAACTTATTCCCTCCCCTCTAGGCTATCTGCCTGGTAGCTTCCTGTCATGCTCAGTTTGTTCCTGCAGCCTCACTGCATGGGTGAAATCAGTCTCTTCTGCTCGTGATTTGTTTTCAATTCCTAGTCTTTATTTGATTTGCTTCACGGGTTTGCCCATTGCTGCGGATCAAATCTGTGGGACTGATCCTTCGGCGGGAGATCGCAGCCATTTTAAATTTTGTCTGCTTCTGGAGAGTGCTCTGTAAGCTTAAACTGCAGTAAGCCCTCTAAACAGCCTGCAAATTGGATCGAGTCTCTGGAATCGGGAGCCATCTCTCCCCTGGTTCTTCCGCAAAAGGGTAGAGCGCAGGCTGCTGCGGTTCCATGGAGGGACACCGGGATCAGAACCGCACCACGTGTCTTCCCTAATTTCCCTGAGGGATCCTGGTGGTTGTGATCTGTGGTGACAGGGAAGGTGAGGCAGTCAGAAGACCTGAAAAATCCAGTTTAATCAGCTCCTGAGGTACAGATCTCCTTGTTTGTACTGTGTATTGCAGGCTGCCATAGACTTTCATTGCAGCACATGTGTCTGTGGTGTCTGAGTCAGAGTTTTGGTGATTTTGGGGAGTGCTGAAATCGGGGGTTTGGGTGGTTTCCCTGTATGCCATGGTCTCCCCCTACCTGTAAAACCATAAAATTGCCATTTTTCACAGTTCCCTGAGTTTTCCCGGGCAGTTTTAGGGCAAAATTGACACCTGCAGTGGCCATCTTGGATTTTCTTTAACATTTTCAAAAGTATATTTTTTGGACTTAGAAGCTTCATTTGTGCTCCAAACTTCACAGATGGCCACTTCAGGACAAGATGGTATGGATTCATGCTGTAAATGTGGCGAATGGCTGGCAGATTCGCAGCCGTGTATTATGTGCGCCACGACCTGCGAGGTACGTGAACTGTGCGTGGATTCTGCACTATCCTCCGGAGAGGCCCTGCTTTCCTCCGATTCTGCTGGAGACGCAATTCCAGTATCCGGGATGCCTGGGCGAGGAATCTTCCAAACATTCCAAATCTGAGTCCCGCAGATTGGCTCTTTCCGCCGGTAACTATTTTCTGCTGGAAAAAGGGCTATGCCTGTCTCTCAGACTCCGGTATGGCAGTCTGTTCAGCCTTTGGATTCCAGCATGTCTTGCTGGACCACCTGAAAGCAAGCGGCAGCTCCCCGCCATTGCCTCGGTACCTGCGTCCATTTCTATGCTGTTACTGTCGCATGGCTCTTCGTCGGGGTCAGCTGATGTAGCTAACAGCGGATCTAGGGGATTCCCAAAACACTGATTTCCGCGATCTGGGAGAGGATCAAGCAGTACGCAGGCTCTTTAAGTCCAGCCGCCTCCCTGATCTTATCTCTGAGTTCCTGCGGACATTGAAACTTGATTCAGACCCAGCAAGATTCCCAACCTGACAGCTGGTTTGGTCAGCCAGTTCTGCAAAGTTTATTTGGGATCTAGAATTCAGCTCCAACCCTCCTAGGCCCATTTTTCTTCTTTTCCAGGCTTACTCTCACCATGTCTGTATGTGTTGATTGTTTTATGATTGGCCTTGCCCGTTGCAAGTCCCTATTGGCCCTTGGTGGTGGTTTTCATTGAGACTGGTAGCTAGGGATTCCCATATGTGAGAATACCTCTGGCCTACTTATCCTCAGAGAAGGTGAAGTTACTCACATTTAGCAGGTGTTTGAGGACATCAGGACATGTATTGTCACATCTCCCTCCCTCCTCAAAGAGTTGCATTCTGTCTGATTTATTAGTTTATTGCTGGTACCGTGCAGTTACATTGGGTGGAAAGGCATCCACATGTGCCGTATGGTGCCATCAAAGGCTTAAAAGATTTTTTCTTGAAGGCTGGGCAGCATCCATCTAGGGGCTCTTTTGGATAATGTCACCCATATATGAGTATACATGTCCTGCTGTCCTCGGAGAACACCTGCTACAGGTGAATAACTTCACTTTCTTGCTTTGTCTCTCCTTAGATAAAGCCTTGTCCTCAATACTTGTGGACTTCATTAAGCAATGGTTTATTATAATGGATTTACCTTAATTCCTTTGTAGTTTTCCTTTGCATTCTTGGTTTGAATTGATCGTTAATTTTTTTTTTCCAAATGGCTACTTGTATGATATCTTGTTGAAACTTGTATAAATAAATAAAAAATTAAAAAGAAACAATTCTATAGTGTTGTAATCATTTATATCTAAGATGCAGGCAAAAATTTATTGTACCAAAATTAAAATGCAAAAAAGTAAAATAAAACCCTTTTACCAATCAAGGGATCCGACACGGTCCGTGTTTCGGACAAGTTTCAAGTTTAATAGTTCACTTGATTGATCGCTTAGTCAAAATTCAAAGCGATGAACAATTTAAAATACATTCATTAAAAAATACAGAATGAACAATACAATACATACTTTAAATAATAACATTGGGTTAAAAACTAAGACATCATTTAGGAAACATAGGGAAGGAAGGGATTGCGAAATACAACTAGGAAAAGTAAAGCTTTACTTTTTGCAGCAATCCTTGGCGAACACAATATACAGGCACTTTGTTACTTATCTTCATTTTTTATGGTATGTCCCAAGTTCCTTTTTCACCATGGACCTCTGACGAAGGTTTGTCCGAAACATGGACCGCGTCGGGTCCCTTGATTGGTAAAAGGGTTTTATTTTACTTATTTGCATTTTAATTTTGGTACAATAAATTTTTGCCTGCATCTTGTACACAGTCTGCAGTTTTGTTTGTTTCTCTGCTTGGTTTTTTCTGCAAAGTTGGACTTTCTCCTTTGTTTTGTTGCCCAATCATTTATATCTAACATAATAAAATGCTAAGTGCACATGCGCACTCCTACCTGCGTGATCCATGATCTGTAGGTCCGTTGCCAACTTACAACGGCTCTACACTCGCGGACACCAAGATAATGTTGCGGTCTGGCCAGCTCCCTTAAGTTTATTTTTAAGTTCTAAGCCGCCGCCGCCGCGGCTCCTCTCAGGAGCCGTATCTTCATCGGAGAAGGCTTCCGATGCAGGCGGGGATTGTGAGCGGAGCCGCCGCGGCACCTTTAAACTTAAAAATAACTCCGGCAAGGGACTAAGAGAGCCAACCAGACTGCAGGAAGGGAAGGGGGGAGGGGGAAATGCTGCTGCTGCACAGAGAAGTGGAGGAGGAGAGAATGCTGCTGCGGCTTCTGCACAGGGAAGTGGGGGGTAGGGTGAAAGGAAATGGAGGGGGAGGGAATGCTGCTGCGAATGCTGCACAGGGAAGTGGGGGGAAGGAAATGCTGCTGCTGCTGCACAGGGAAGTGGGGTGGGGGGGAAATGATGCTGCACAAAGAAATGGAGGGGGAGGAAATGCAGCTGCTGCACAGGGAAGTGGGGGGAGAAAAATGCTGCTGCTGCATAGGGAGCAGGGAGAGAGACACATAGAAAGAAAGACAGCGGGAGGGAGAAAAGAAAAACACAGGGAGAGAGACAGAAAGACAGACAGACAAAAGGGGCCAGGGAGAGAGACACAGAAAGAGACAGGAGTAGGGAGAGAGACAGAAAAAAAGAAAGACAGACACATATTCTAGCACCTGTTAATGTAAAGGGCTTAAAGACTAGTGTATGTATATAATATGCTTAAGTACCTGAATGTAAACCACTTAAGCTATAAATGGTATATAAATACTAAAATAAATAAATATAGATATATATTCACACACACAGTTGTCTGTATGCATGAAATTTGTGTTTTTTTTATCATTAGCATGAAGAATTGGAAATGACCAAAGAAACCAAATATCAACGTTTAGAAGATGGCTATTTCAGAATAGGTAATGTTCTATATCAAAAGAATTACTTGTGTGCCTGGACTGGTGAGTCAGCAAGTGTCACTGCATTTGGCTGGACCGTAGGAAAAAATATTAACAAAAAAACAATAGAGGGGAACATCCTGGATAATTGTGAATGAACATTTATAGGAGCAAGAGATAACTCCTGGGCCATTATTTTAAAAATTTTTTAAAGGTGCTTTATAATAAACAGGTCATATGCTTGAGTGAAATGCATATATGGATATAGGTGACTGCTTTGAGCATTTTAACATTGAGAGTAGGCCATAGCAGCAAAGTTTATCACTGAGGATAAGCAGGCCGCATGCCGCAGCGCGCGCCGAAGGAGCGCACATAAGGAGCAGGTCCTGCTCCTTGGTGCGCTCCTTCGTGCGCAAACTGAGGGTGCGACTAGTTACAAGAATACAGCCCTAATTCATGTTCTTATGTGGATCAGTTATCTTCAGCATATCAAATTTTTAGCAATTTTTAGTCTTTGCTTTTTTATTGGTCTATTATTTCCGTTTTCTAGCGTTGACTCAACTTTTAACATGTCTGCGATTTCATCTAACAATAATATTCCTACCATTTGGGGGCCTCGTCCTCCTAAACATAGATCCTTAATGCAACACCAGCCTTGTCTTTTAGAAATTCCCATTTTTTCCCCTCTTAGTGAATCACCAAAAAACAGTAACTTAAAAATTGGCCTCATCAATGCTCGATCTATCAAGAGTAAATATCATCTATTAAAAGATTCGATTTCTACTCAACGATTACATATACTTTTTATTACAGAAACTTGGCTCTCTGAGGGTGAGGAAGCATATTTATCATACTGCTGCCCTCCAAATTACAACTATTTTTATAACCATCGCTTAAATCGTAAAGGAGGTGGCCTTGCCGTAATTTTTCAATCTAACCTAATTAATCTCAATGATCAATCTAACGGAAATTCCGCTATTGAATATCTTGAACTTAAACTCAATTCTAATATCAACTTCAATTTTTTGTTATTATATGTTCCTCCACCAGTATGTCAAAATAAAATTACATTACTTCAAGATATTATTTTTGATTTTTGCTCATCTTCATCATTTCCTTTAGTTCTGGGAGATTTTAACATTCATTTTGACAATGTCTCTGATATCAATAATCAAGAAATATTAAATATGCTTTGTTCATTAAACTTAGTTCCAAAAATTGAAGGCCCAACTCATTCAGCAAATCATACTTTGGATATGATTTTTGCCCCCAATTATCATTATATTAATTGTTCCACTCCATTAATTAATCCAGTACCCTGGTCCGACCACTATTTTATTTCTATCATCATAGCCTTTTCTAGTTTAAAATCTCATAAAAAGCAAACTGAACCTAAAATAATTTCATATCGCGATCTTACTAACATAGATGATACTGACATAACACCTTTTTTCGACATTTCAACTATTGAAGACATGCCAACCTTGATCGATGATCACCTTTTACATTGGAATTCCTCACTTACCTCTTTTCTAGATATTAAGGCTCCAATAATCTCAAAATCTATATCAGCACGAAAATTATCTAACCTATGGTTTACGCCAGAATTACATCTTTTAAAAAAACAACTTCGAGCCCTAGAATGAAAATGGCGCCATTCTAAGAATCAGAAGAATCTTCTAAACTTTAAAGAACAAGCGGCCATATACAAATTAAAAATTAATCAGTCCAAGAAAAAATTTTATTCAGACAAAATTCATAAAGCTAAAAATCCTGCTGTTCTATTTAACATTTTAAAATCTATCACATCTCAAAATACAAATAATTCTACAAACCAGACACCGCTTCTAAAAGCGCAAGACTTAGCAGATGCTTTTAAACAAAAAATCAACAATATTCGAAATACTTTTATCTCCAATATAAGCAATAATCACTCTATAGAACATCCTGGTGACCATCTTTTTACTGCTAAATGTTCAAATTTCAAACTTCCTTCACTTAATGATATTAAATCACTCATGTCACAAATAAATCTAAAGAGTTCTGGATTTGAAATACTGCACCCATTTTACTTAAAAAAATTCTTTCATCTCTTCGGCCCATTTATTCATTCCATTATTCTAAAAAGTTTACAATCCGCTACAGTTCCTATGCTTTGGAAAACTGCTACTATTATTCCTTTACTTAAAGATCACAAAATCAGCAGAAATGACCCTTTAAATTATCGCCCAATTGCTAATATCTCATTCTTAGCAAAACTGACTGAAAAATTGATATTTAATCAGGTTTCCGATTTTATTGAATCAACCAATGTATTACATCCCAATCAGACAGGTTTCCGTAAGTACCATAACACTGAACACTCCCTAATTGGCTTAACAAACAACATTCACTATTTTCTGGATCATCACAGATCCGTAGCCTTGTTTTCCCTAGATATTTCTGCAGCATTTGATACAATAGATCATGATTTACTTCTTAGGAGATTAGAATCAATAGGCTTTAGTGATCAAGTCCTTAATTGGTTTACATCATATCTTACTAATCGAACTTCTCTTGTTAAATTTAATAAGGAATTTTCAGAAGAATATACGACAACCTTTGGCATCCCTCAAGGATCTATCCTATCACCCCTGTTATTTAACATTTATCTTGCACCATTACTGAATCTGTGCCAGTCTGTTGGTTTCACTGCTTTTTCATATGCAGACGATATACAATTAATTCACCCATTTAATCCTGAAAATCAAGAAGACATTAAATCTTTAAATGCAAAACTCGAACAAGTTCATAATTGGCTTAACAATAATAAATTATCATTAAATATTAATAAAACAAAAGCTATGATTTTTAACTGGAAAAGAGATATCAGACTTAATTCTCCTTTCCTCCTTAATAATAAACCAATTGAAATCGTTCCTAAAACGAAAATCTTAGGTGTAATAATTGATGAAAGATTAGAATTCAAAGATCACATTAACAATATAGTTAAAGTCTGCTTCTACAAATTACGTCTAATTCGATCTATTTCTAAATTTCTTGAATCCAAATCTCGCAATATTTTAATTCATTCCTTGGTTATATCAAAATTGGATTATTGCAACTCTTTATTGCTTAATACTACTCAAAAGGAAAAACGACAACTGCAAATTGTTCAAAACACGGCTATAAAACTAATCTATGATGCTAGGAAATTTGATCATGTTACTCCACTCTTCAAAGATGCACATTGGCTTCCCATTTGCCAGCGTATACAGTTTAAAGTTCTACTACTTATCTTTAAAAACTTGATTTTCAAAGAACCTCAGTGCATTTCTAAAATGCTAATTCCCTATAGTTCCACACGCGCACTCAGATCATCTTCCCAAAACCTATTAGTTATTCCATCTTTAAAAATTATAGGCACTCGTAGATTAGATATGTTTTCGGTCGTGGGCCCCCAATGGTGGAATTCATTGCCCCAATACATAAAAAATGAAAAAGACATTCCCTCTTTTAAGAAATCTTTGAAAACATTTCTTTTTAAAAAGATTTTTAATACATAAAAATTTTTAATACATAAAAATTTTTTTTCTCTTAACTAAAAATTTTCCGTTTCAAGAATTTTACTACCTCCTCAATGTTTTACCCTTAAATGTGTTTCTTATTACAAGATATGTAACTTTAACCTCCCTTTCCTCCCAATTGTTGTTGGTCTTGTCTAATATCTAATGTTTATATATTTATTGTATGTTTTTATCTTAACTAATTGTATTTTAATGTACATCGCTTTGTATAAAGATATAGCGATTCATCAAATATTTAATAAACCTTGAAACCTTGAATTATATTCTCACATGTGGGTGACATCATCCACGGAACCTGGTGCTGACAATGCCAAGTGTACTGTTACTTTAAATCTTTGAAGTAGTGCCCCACTGCACATTTGCAGATGCCTTCCTGTCCAACATCAACACAGGGGTCTATCAGTCTTTAGTTTTCCATGGAGCTAATAAACTGTGTCTTCAGTCTCCCTCTCTCTCAGCACAACAAACTTTTTGTGCCTTCCCAGTATTTTTTTCATTTGTTTTCTTCATAATTCGTCACTTTTTATTGTTTCCTTTATTTTTCTCAAGTTCGGTTAAATTTTAACAACTTTTTTCTTGGTCTTTTTCGTGCCCCGGGAGCATCAACTATGTAGGATCCTTCCAGCTTTCATCTGTAGTATCAAACATCATCCAAGCTTCCAGGAAGCCATCCACACAACACTATTACCGCTTTAATTATATTTTATTGTTAACTGTTTAGACACTTGAATGATAAACGGTATATCAAAAATAAAGAAACTTGGAAACTTGGTTCTCTTCCTGGTATACATTACATTCTCTCGAACCATCACCTTTCTGTCCATTTTGGACTACCTTCTACATCTTTCTCAACTCTGATTTAAAAATGAATTCAGTCAGAGTTCATTTTAGTGCCATCAGTGTTTTCCATCACTCTTGAATAGGAAATCTTTATCTGTTCATACTTTATTGGTCAGTTTGATAAAAGGCTTGTTTCATACCAGACCTCCTATCAATCCATCTGCAGTTACTTGGGCTTTCAATGTGGTTCTTTCTAAACTTATGAAGGCTCCTTTCGAACACAACCAATTTTGCTCCTTCAAACTTCTTACTTGGAAGGTGATTTTTCAACAAGTTATCTTTAGGTCCTTGTTTCAAATCTGCCTTATACAAGATTCTATCATGAAAGAGTAGTCCAGACTCAACCGAAATTCCTGCTTAAGGTAGTCTCGGAATTTCACCTAAATCAATCCATAGTCCTACCAGTTTTCTTTCCAAAATTGCACACTAATCCTGAAGAAGCAGTACTCCATAACTTGGACTGCAAGCGCTCTTTAGCATACTACCTGGATTGTACCAAACCTCATAGGAAGTCCTCCCAGCACCCTGGGGTTGTGGGTTCAAGCCCCGTGCTGCTCATTATAACCCTGGGCAAGTCACTTAATCCTCCATTGCCCCAGGTACGATAGATAGATTGTAAGCCCACTGAGACAGAGAGGGAAAAATGCTCAAGTACCTGAATATAATCCACTTAGACAACCTCCATCAGTAGGTGGTACATAAATAACAAGTACAGTGGTACCTTGGATTACGAGCATAATCCGTTCCAGGAGCATGCTCGTAATCCCAAATGCTCAATTATCAAAGCGAGTTTCCCCATAGGAAATAATGGAAACTTGCTTTGATAGGTTCCCACCCTCCACCCCCCTCCCCGAGGCCAGCAGCGCTGCTCCCTCCCCCCACGAGAATCGGCATTTCTCCCCCCGAAGGCCCCCCCCCACCGCGAACCGGCACCCGCTCAAGGCCCAGCACAGGAGGCAGATTTTCGGGCACCGGCACAGCACAGCACAGGACATGCTGATGCCGGTGCGGAGGCTACAACAAAGTAAGAAGAGGGTTCGGGTGGGTTGGGGGGACCTCAGGTCGCGGTGGGGGGGTGCCCGATGGTGGCGGGGGGGTGCCGGATTGCAGGGGGGAGGGTGTCGGTTCGCAGGGGGGGCGCTTGCAAATCGAGGCGCGCTCTGTTTACGAGGCACCAAGTTTGCAAATGTTTTTTGCTCATCTTGCAAAACACTCGCAAACCGGTGCACTCGTAAACCGAGGTACCACTGTAGTAATAAATAATAAAATACATTTATAGCTTTTGATCCTAATAGATTTGGGAGTTGCTGTTACAAAGTGAACCATTTCAACTTGGTTGGTGGACTGTGTCTCCTTCACATATGCTCAGGCAGGGCTGACACTCGGGCTGTGTAACATCCCACAATATGTGGGCTATGGCTGCCTCTGTAGCTCACTTCCACTCTGCTTCAATTGAAAAAATCTGTAAAACGGCTACATGGCCCTTAATAGATACATTTACTTCTCATTACTGTTTGGAACAGAATTTTAGAAGAGACGGCCTGTTTGGACAAGCAATTCCCTCCCTCTGGCCCTCTATAATTACACCAGGCTTATGTTTGTTCAGTATTTAAACTCTTGTAGAGTCATGATCCTGCCAGCTAGGGAGTCCCACATGTGAGAATATAATGCCCGCTTGTCTTTGCAGAAAACAAAGATACTTACCTGTACCAGGTGTTCTCTGAGAACTGCACTCACAACATGCCTACCTCACCTAATTGGCTTCTTAGCTTTTTTTTTTTTTTAACTGTACTGATGGTCCCATGTGTTGCCATTGGGCAGGAAGGCACCTGCACGCATATGGTGGGAGCACTGCCTCAAAGATTTAAAGTGATAGTACAGTTGGCAGTGTCCGCACCAGCTTACATGGATTACATCACCCACATATGAAAATATATGCCTGCTTTCCTTGGAGAACATCTGATACAGAAAAGTATTTTTGTTATATCCATTTAATTATCCATACTGCTTTTTCATTTTTTTAAATTTCTTTAAGAACAAAATACATTTTTATTTTAGAGAAATTAGAACATAAGATCTGGCATACTGACACCTGCTAGTATGCCAGGTCCATCAAGCCCAGTATCCAGTTTGCAATAGTGGCCAACCGGGTCACAAGTACCTGGCAAGATCCCAAAGAATAAAACACATTTTATGCTGTTTATTCTAGGAATAAGCAGTGGATTGCCCCACATCCATCTTAATAATGCCTTAGAATTTACATAGTACTGAAGGCAGAAATATCTTTACTTTTAGATATGAGTTTCAAGTTTATTAGGTATTTATATACCACCTATCAAGGTTTATCTAAGCGGTTTTTACAATCAGGTACTCAAGTATTTCCCCTATCTGTCCCGGTGGGCTCACAATCTATCTAGCGTACCTGGGGCTACGGAGGACTGAGTGACTTGCCCAGGGTCACAAGGAGCAGCATAGGGTTTGAACCCACAACCCCAGAGTGCTGAGGCTGTAGATCCAACCACTGCGCCACACACTAGAGATTTTTTGTGGTCGGAAGTGCATGTATGTTCTCAACTATATGTAGATCCAGATAATCAATTGTGTGCTAATAAGATTTAAAAGTCAGATGCTAGGCTATCTGAGGTTGATACAGTTCATGGTTTACATAGGATTAGGGGAAATTCTAGTTCTATCATATTTATCAAAATTATATTTTAATATAAACTTAAAGAGATTAAGACCTGCAAAAAAGGTGGGGGAAGGAGTTAAAAAAAAAATGTTAGGTGGCTGGACAGGAGACGAGAGGGAACCCTCCTGTCCCGGCCTACCAGAAGCCTGCATGAAGTCTGGGAGTGGGGGGGGGGGGTCGGGTGATGACCCGAATATAGGACGAGACCCCCATTTTTGGGCCATTTTTTTGACCCAGAAATCTCATCCTATATTCGAGTATATATGGTATTTACACCAGGGGAAGGAGCTACAGTTGTAAGCATGAAATATTTGCAAATGGTGGAGATGGTGCATGCAAATATCTCAGTCAGTTATCTTGAAAACCTGACCAAATTAAGATTCTTGAAGGCTGGAGTTGGCTACCCCTGAGTTAGGTAGTTGAAGTGGAATAAACAATTTTAAAAAATGAAGTCACATAATCCCCCCATTGCCCCAGGTACATTAGATAGATTGTGAGTCCACCAGGACAGACAGGGAAAAATGCTTGAGTACCTGAATAAAATCATGTAAACCGTTCTGAGCTCTCCTGGGAGAACGGTATAGAAAATTGAATAAATAAATAAAGTACAGTGAACCATCTTAACCTTCCAGATTATGTCTAATAGTGATATCACAAACCAGTGCCTTTCATTGTAATGAAGATAATATCATAGATACTGAATTGTGACATGACTGAAACAATTAGTTTAAATATTGCTACTACTTTTAGTGTGTTCTATTTGTAAGCTAGTAAAATACTTTAGTTTCATAGAAACTCAAAATATAGAGACTTTTAAGGAGAACATTTTGTTAAATATAAATGCCTATTAATTTCTTCAGGGAAAACTGAATGATGAAGTCTAGTTTAAAAAAAAATGTCTTGGGAGACCACATGATTCACAGCTAATAACTGATTTTCTGATTTATTGATCTACTGCTAATTTAACTATTAATTTAACTGTTGATATTGAATCTGAACTAATGCTACCTGATTCACAGCTAATTAATTTAACCTAGAAACTGGGAGTAACAGAATCACCAAATAGCCATTAGGTCAAGAAGGAATCATTTTAATCTGCAAGCATGAATTTCCTACTGATTCTACTAATCTATTTAATATGCAATAAAATTAAGGATGTTAAGTCACTCTATCCATAGCTACACTCTGTCCATTATCTTGATCTACCCATCAGGCTTATAATTAACCAACAAGAAGACAGAACAAACCATATCAAGGTAATCTCAAGCAACGGAAGATATCAAAGTACCCTAAAAACCAAAAGGATAAGGGAAGTAAAACCTATCAGAACCACTACATCTACCAAACCTATCACATCCACATTCGTTCCCTGTGCATATCTTAACATCAGATCTGTCAGGAATAAAGCATTCTTAATTAAAGATTGGATCATCAGCAAGCAAATAGCCTGTCTTTTCCTAACAGAAACATGGCTAATGTCTGAAGATGGCCCAATAATAAATGATCTTCTACCAGATAATTTTAAAATTCACATGCTAAATTGTGAATGAAGTAGAGGGGGAGGTTTAGCAATTGTTGCTAAGAAAGGATTTGTAGTTGAAGTATCGGATTCCAAAATGACCAATCAATTAGAAATATTAGCCTGTAAAATTAGCAATAAGGAACTAGAAGATTCCCTCTCTTGTATATTATTCTATGTTCCGCCGAAAAGCTGGCCAAAAGCTAGAGAGGACTTCTGCGAATTTGTCCTACATAACTCAATCACTTCATTACATAATTTAATTGCAGGAGACATAAACTTACATCTTACATCTTACAATCCAAAAGCAAAAGACTTTAAAAACTTTCTATCATTACTCAATTGCAATCTCCCTTTTACCCACTCAAACACGTGAAAAAGGTCATCATTTAGATGTCCACAAAGGAGACCTTAGACCCTTCCATCTCTCTTTCGGACGGTACTTGGTGTCGCGTTATCTGGTCCGACCATTTCACTTATTATTTCAATCTAATCTGGACTCAGTTAAAATCTAAGACACACCAACGGACAAAAAGAGAACACCTCACAAGAGACCATATCAACCCAGAGGAATATTGGTCACAATATGATCTACAAGCAAAGATAGAAGAAGGAGTTGATTTCTATGATCACTGGATGAAAACTAGCACATCCATTTTAGATAAAATTGCCCCTAAACGAAATAGTAAAAGCTGCTCAAATAAATACAACAAATGGTTTGACATTGAATTCCTAACAATGAAACAATCAGTAAGACAATTAGAAAGAATCTGGAAAAAAACAAGAAAACTATCAGACCGGAACAACTGGAGATCCAACATAAAACTCTACAAACAACAGATAAAAGAAAATGTAAAACATTTTACTCATCCAAAATTAACTCATCTAACACTAGCTCAAAAGGAGCTAATACAAAAGAACTGTTCAACATAGTTACGAATTTATTTGACACCACACGTTACACTCAACCCATGCACAATATCAAGTTACCCTCAACAAATGATCTAGCACATTTCGACTCAAAAATTAAAAACCTAAGAAATAACCACTCAACAATTGCTCCATACGAACATCAGTCAACTGATATACAAAGAAATGAAATACCAGTGGACATGATTTGGAGTCCCTTTCACAATTTATAATGGAATAACTACATCAAGTTATATAACAAATACTCTAAATCATACTGTATCCTGGACTCATGTCCCCCAGAAATTATGAAAGCAGCTCCATTAGACTTTAAACTATCTCTATTGAATTACCTAACCAATAACCTAAACAATGGAAAATTTCTTACTAATAATGGTCATATTATAATAACCCCAATTCCAAAAAATCGTAAAGAATCATCAACATCAGTAACCAACTATAGACCAGTAGCATCCATTCCATCATTGTAAAAATCATGGAAGGATTGGTACACACCCAACTGATGGAATATCTCGACCAGTTCTCTCGTCTGCATAAAACTCAATCTGGTTTTAGGCCTCTGTTTAGCACTGAGACAGTAATTGTGGCTATCCTGGATAATTTGCATTATTTGTTTAGTAAGGGCCTCAACGCCCTGATCATGCAATTCGACGAGCTCTGCCTTTGACTTGGTGGACCATGAGAAACTGTTACAATGCCTGGACGCAATTGGAATCAGAGGAGAGGTATTAAACTGGTTTCGAGGTTTCCTTATATCACGCACCTACCAAGTCCGTTTTTATTAAGATCTCTATGATATATGGAGCAATCCATCTGGTGTGCCACAGGGATCACCATTATTCCCTTTGCTCTTCAATGTTTACATGTCCTCATTGGGTGCGCAATTGTCCCAGCTGGGGATAAAACTATTTAGCTACGCTGATGACTTCACGATAATTATCCCATTTACTACCTCTGTCTCAGAAGTCACCTCAAAGCAACAGAAGTACTAAATTGGATGGAGCAATGGATGACTGAATTCAGACTAAAGCTAAATTCAGAGAAAACAAAATTTTTTTATAGCATCGCCACACCCACTTGACACTAAAGCATCATTGTGCATCAATAACCTTAGTTATCCCATTCAACCCACTATGAAGATATTGGGAGTAACACAGGACCAGAGCCATGAAGATATTGTCCATTCGGATCTTCCAGGACTACTCCCATGCACTGTCGGATCGTCGGTGGGCTTATCATGAATTTGCACGAGTCTGGTGGATCGTAAGATGCGCTTCATGCTTCTCTACCCAGCCCAATTTAAGATGAACATTTAGGGCAGCTGGCGGACTTTTCACTCTGTGGAAGAGGCGCAAACCTGGCTTGTTTTTTGCCATAGCCCATCTTTTCTGGGCTGGATCCTGACGCTGACTGGGGTAAAGGGAGTGCGCTAGATGTGTTGTATTTAGATTTTAGCAAAACCTTTGACTGTTCCACAGAGACCAAAATCAACTATCAAAAATAGAAGACTAACTCAAACAAAATTCTTGCTCTAATTGTAATACCGCTCTCAGAAACCTGTAATGGTAGAACACAGCAGTGTTTTAAAACCACTCTGGCAGGTAAATGGTATCTTTCATTGAGCCGGTATTAAACTATGCAGAAACTGCAAACTTTCTACAAGCTCTTATAAAGTGCTAAATATAATAAATGTTTAAAATGTGTATCAAAAAATTCTTTGCACTTATCTTGTGAAAGCTGGTTTGTGGTTAACAAAGGTAGTAATGCATGGCTGAACGCCCTACGGGACCCGTTTCACCACATACAATGGCTTCTTCAGGGGTCATGTCATTGAAAACTACAAAAAAACAAAACAAAAAATCATTAATGAAAAAATACTATACCAAGATACAAGAACCTAAAATAAATGAAGGAATAGACATACTCACAGTGCGACTTAGTATTCGTCTGCACATAAAAAATGGCGCTGGCAAACCTACAACGCCGCACATGCGCCCTTTATACTTTTTCTTACACATGCGCGTTTTAGTGCAAGTACAAAATAAATATACTCAAAGAAACTAACGTGCTCAAAAAATATCACGAAAAAAATGTGTAGAAAGAATTATATAACAGAAAAAATTATTATTGTTCTATAAAAAACTTTTTAGAAAAAAGAATACCAATCTATATTTGAATTTAGCCCTTGTGGTTTTAACGTGTTTAATCTGAAAATCCAACGAGATTCTCGTTGATGTAACCTCCGTTGTCTGTTGCCCCCTCTCACATTATCCTCTTCCCTGTCAATCCCGAAGCACTTTAAATCTGAAAAAAGATGATTCAACTGAACACAATGTTCAGCCAAAGGTGCATTACGTCTAAAACACTTGATATTAGACTTGTGTTCTCCCATCCTAATTTTCAAAGATCTTGTGGACATGCCCACGTACAACTTATTGCATGGGCACAAGATCACATAAATCACATGATCGGTAGAACATGTTAGAAAGTGCTTAATTTTATACACCCTACCATCTTGTGGATTCATGAACTCAGATTGAGAAATGGTAAATTGACAAATATTACAATGTCCACACGCAAAAAAGCCCACCTCCGATGGGCTTGGAGTTTTCACAATCCCACTTGTAGTCGGAGATAAAATGTCTCTTAAATTCCTATTTCTGGAAAAAGCTATCCTAAGGTGTACATCTTCAAAGAGGGGATTAGTTTTCATGATTTTCCAATTCTCTTTCAGAATCTGTGCGATCGGACCACCTTCATTAGAATAACGTAGTACACAAGTCATAATTGAGTCATCAGAAATCGAATCTTTTGGTTTTTTAAGAAACAGCCACTCTCTATGATAATGTTTTGTCCGCTTGAACGCTTTCTTTAATGTGGCTTTCGGATAACCTCTTTCTTCTAACTTGACAGTCAACTCCTGAGCTCTTGTTTTAAAAGTTTGTTTAGAAGAACAATTTCTCTTCAACCTCAAAAATTGAGAGAAAGGGAGATTCTTTCTCAGACTTATAGGGTGACAGCTACGGTAATCTAAAAATGTGTTTCTATCTGTTGGTTTAGTAAAGACATCAAATACAAAATGGTCTTCTTTCTGAAAGATGGACAGATCCAAAAATTGGATGTGAGAATGAGACCAATTCATAGTAAACTGCAAGTTCACATCGCAACAGTTAAGCCAGATCAGAAAATCATGAAGATTCTTTTCATCCCCTTTCCACAACACCAGGATATCATCTATGTACCTGTGCCAACTGAATATCATTTCTTTGAAAGGAGAATGCTTAATCCAATGGGCCTCAAAATCAGCCATATATAAATTGGCGACGGAGGGGGCAAACACTGCCCCCATGGCCACCCCTTTCCGTTGTTTATAATACTTTTGGTCATAGATGAAAAAATTTTCAGTCATGGTAATTGTAGCAAGGTCTGATAAAAATCCAGTAGGAATATTATGAGGTCTTTCTCTCCTATCTAATACAGCTGTGATAATATTTAAAGCCTCTGTTTGAGGGATGGAGGTATATAACGCGGTGACATCAAAAGAAGCCAAAATGAAAGGGAACTGACAACTTGGTATAATATCCATTTTTTCCATTACATCTCTGGAGTCCTGAAGATAGGATTCTAATTTAGGGACTTCATATTTAAGAAATTCATCGATGAATGTTGACAAGGGTTCTAATAACGAACCCCTAGACGACATAATAGGTCTCCCCGGCGGATCTACCAAGCTCTTATGTATTTTAGGAAGAACATAAAAAGTTGATGTCATAGGTGACTTCCTATTCAGATATTTATGGTCACGTGGAGTTAAAAAACCTTCTTCCACTCCTCGGTTGGTCAAACTTAATATCTGCATTCGTAAACGAGGGGAAGGATTTTCAGATTAAACACGTTAAAACCACAAGGGCTAAATTCAAATATAGATTGGTATTCTTTTTTCTAAAAAGTTTTTTATAGAACAATAATAATTTTTTCTGTTATATAATTCTTTCTACACATTTTTTTCGTGATATTTTTTGAGCACGTTAGTTTCTTTGAGTATATTTATTTTGTACTTGCACTAAAACGCGCATGTGTAAGAAAAAGTATAAAGGGCGCATGTGCGGCGTTGTAGGTTTGCCAGCGCCATTTTTTTATGTGCAGACGAATACTAAGTCGCACTGTGAGTATGTCTATTCCTTCATTTATTTTAGGTTCTTGTATCTTGGTATAGTATTTTTTCATTAATGATTTTTTGTTTTGTTTTTTTGTAGTTTTCAATGACATGACCCCTGAAGAAGCCATTGTATGTGGTGAAACGGGTCCCGTAGGGCGTTCAGCCATGCATTACTACCTTTGTTAACCACAAACCAGCTTTCACAAGATAAGTGCAAAGAATTTTTTGATACACATTTTAAACATTTATTATATTTAGCACTTTATAAGAGCTTGTAGAAAGTTTGCAGTTTCTGCATAGTTTAATACCGGCTCAATGAAAGATACCATTTACCTGCCAGAGTGGTTTTAAAACACTGCTGTGTTCTACCATTACAGGTTTCTGAGAGCGGTATTACAATTAGAGCAAGAATTTTGTTTGAGTTAGTCTTCTATTTTTGATAGTTGATTTTGATTTCTGTAAGAAGACTTTGCCAAATATAGTGATTCTGTTCCACAGAGACGTCTAATAAATAAACTGAGGGCCCTCGAGATGTGTCACAAAGTTAGGGGTTGGGTCAAGAACTGGTTGAATGGAAGACGACACAGGATAGTGGTTAATGGAGATCGCTCTGAGGAAAGTGGTGTGCCTCAAGGTTCTGTTCTTGGGCCTATTATTTTAAACATTTGTACAAGCAATATTGCTGAAGGGCTGTTGGGTAAGATTTGCCACTTTGTGGGTGATACCAAAATCTGCAATAGTGCAGAAATCCCAGAGAATGTGAATAACATGAAGAAAGACCTAGCGAAACTTGAAGAATGGTCTGAAACTTGGCAGCTAAAATTCAATGCTAACAAATGCAAGGTCATGGAGGGGCTCAACTGGATGGCCTTCAAACTCAGGGTCACTGGTCCACCAAAGAACAACGATTTCACATCAATCTCCTGGAACTCAGGGTGATTTACTATGCCCTCAAAGCTTCCTGCATATCATTCTGTTATGCTTAGGCTGGGCTGCAACTGGAGACTCGGATCACAGCCCATAAAGTTTGAGCTATATCAGCATCAGGAGCTTTTCTTCGTTCTACTCCTATTGATAAAATCGGTTTATGTTATACATTCATATCACATTACTGTCTGGAATCTTTTTCCACACGGGATGGGCACTTCAGCCAGTCAGTATTACAAAATTTATTTTCCTAAAGGCAACACTCCCACCATCCCCGTAGAAATTTGGGTGAATGCTTAACACACCGCCCTCTATACATGTCAGCTAACTCTGAAGTTGGACATACCCCTTGTGGGAAATGTAAATACTGTCAATTTTCCATGAAAACAAATAATGTTTTCATTCCTAATGTTAATATCAATTTTGAATTACGTCAAAAAACAAATTGTAACTCTACACAGGTGATCTATGGCATTTTCTGTCCTTGTTATAAACTTTATATTGGACAAACTAAAAGACCTGTCAAAATTTGTATCGCTGAACATTTAAGTTATATTAAAACTCAGAAGATTGATTCCCCTTTAGTTGATCATTGGGTCCAATTTAATCACACATTGGCTGATGTAAAATTTTGTGCTTTCAAACTGTACACTCCAAAGAATGGAGGTGATATTTCTCGACTGCTCACATACCAGGAACAGCGGTTTAATTTTTTCATGGCATACAGTGATTCCTTATGGACTTAATAGAGAGATTGAATGGTTGGTCCTTCACTGAGCCTTTCTGCTTTCTGTTTTCCCTCCTTTGCCGCTGGTTCAGGTTCCTTCTTTCAATTTCATCCAGCTGATTTTTATGTCTTTTTACGTCTGACTATTTAAAAGTTGTAGTTCTCACGAGATTTTGTGATGAGAACCTGTGATGTGTCGGCAGTTTCGACCGTTGCTCCTGGTTAAGCCTGTTTCCTCTTCCTACCCAGTATGATTGCCAGTATTTATTTTATTTTACTTCATTGTATGGTTGTTGTTTTTTTCATTTTAATTATTTTGCTATATAGTATTCTTCAACGTTGCTGTTGATGATTTGTTCTAGTTTGCTATATGCGGTTATAGATAGTTTGTGTCTATGTGTTTTCTTTCCTTCAGCGCAGTTCTTCCTCTTGAGAAAGAGTGATATCGAAACACGACTCGTGTTGAGGGAGTCGAATTTGCTTTGGAATTAATTTATATTCATATTCTACACACCGTTCTGGATGGATTTATAATTGATGTTTTTGAACATGACTTTGAACACGTGATCATTGCACTCGCACTTTTCTTGGATGTTTGCACAATTTGGGACCTGGATGCACATAGACTTTTGAATATAAGTATTCTCCAGATGGTTAAGGACGAACATTCTGCTTTTCAATACCTTTTCGGACAAAAAATACAAGAGTTTGAATCTGACTTTGACTGCTTTTTAAGCTAAGTGACTATTTATTTATTTATGAGCTATTTATGATTGTCTGAAAGTAGGTTTGTAAATGCTGTGAAATGCCATGATATTTCTCTGTTCCTTCCTCAGAATTGTTCTATTCTGTCTTTATTTGTTATTGCTTTACATTATGACATTATGAATGTATTAAATTATTGTTTGAATTAAATGACATGATTATATTTGAATAAGTGGATTCTCTTATGATTGATTAGATTGGAAGTCACCCATATGTGAGAATATGCTTCCTGCTTATCCTAGGATAAAGCACTGTTACTTATCGTAACAGGTGTTATCCAGGGACAGCAGGAAGATAGTCTCACAACCCACCTCCCCTGGTTGGCTTCTTAGCTAGCTTACTGAACTGAGGAGCTGTGCGCCTACGTTGGGCGGGAAGGCACTCATGCATGCGCGGTGCGGGCTATCGCAAACTTTCTAAATGTCTTAAAGTGGCAATGCACTTTTAAAGTATCCATACAGGGGCTCTTGGATGACATCACCACATGTGAGAATATCTGCCTGCTGTCCCTGGATAACACCTGTTACAGTAAGTAACTGCTTTGTGGTACCTGGAGGTTACGAATGATTTTCAACTCTGACCATCTTTTTGTTCTGTGGGTCCTGCCTGCAAGTGCCGGCTGGCTTCCAAGGCCACCATTTTCAGATGGATCCTTATGGCCATTTCTGCGGCTTATGTTGCGGCTTGGAAGAAGCCCCCCATCGCAGTTAGGGCTTATTCTCGTGCTCCTGAGCAGAGTTGTCAGCAATTTCTTTGGAGGAGATTTGCAGAGCCACTACCTGGTCCTCTTTGCATACTTTCACCAAATTTTACAGGATCGATGTGGCAGCCAAGCAGGATTCTGCTTTTGTTGCCTCTGTTTTGGCAGCAGATTCATCAGTCCCACCCTGATTCTCCAGGACTGCTCTGTTACGTCGCACTAGTCCCAGAACAAAGTAGGATTGCACAAGAACAAAAGATTAGGTTCTTACCTTTGCTAATCTTCTTTCTTGTAAATCCACACTTTATTCCATGAACCCACCCTATGCTTTGATGATTCACCGATTGTCTGCCTTTCCAAATACTGGTAAGCTGGATTTCTGTTTTCTGACCAGCCTTTATAAGGGTGCCATCAGAATGGGTTTAGCACTCAGTTTTAGGGGGTCCCTAGTTAGGGAGTCCCCTTCTGTTAGTGCAGGCTGTGTCTCCTTATAGCATTGTTTGTCATTCCAGTTTATAATGTTTATTGACCTGGTTCAATTATGTTTAATTGTTGCTGTTTTGCATTTCTTGACATGAGCAGATTAGACTTATTTGTCAGGGAGTGTCCCCGTACCCCTCTCTCTCTCTCTTGTCCTCTACAGATGTTCCTGGCTGCTTTACAACTAACTGGTTCTTGAGGGGGCAGTGCCGAGGTGAGAAGGGAGGGACTTAAGTCTCTGGAATATGAGGCTTCCTACAACTCCTGGCGGGTAGAGGGAAATAATCCACTTGTCCCGGAATAAAGTGTGGATTTACAAGAAAAAAAGATTAGCAAAGGCAAGAACCTAATCTTTTGATATATAACTGTCAGTCACTAGTGGACATGTGCTTTATGAAGAGGGTAAGAGGGTTGCATTGATCAGTTAAAGGGGTTTGAGAACTAAAAAAGGTTAGGAACTCATGCTGTTAGATTGTAACTGAAAAACAGCTCTTAAATCTTTTGATGTACTACCTGCATTATAAAATTGTCTACTTTTTTCAATTTATCTTGTGTTTATTTTTTAGGTAAATTTGAAAATGCAGTAGCTGAAGGGGCCATTAATTCATGCCTAAATCCTGTTTTAGCATTACGACTTTCGGTTTTACAAAATTCTGGTGTCTGGGCAATCCTCAATGAGGTAAGATGCACTGTTAAAAACTTAACATGGTTTATTGTTGTATAAAAATGTATCTTTTGACACACTAGAAATGAGTGGAAACCTGAACACAGTACTGTTTAATTAGGGAAAATTCAGTGACAAGTAAGGAATTTGTAAAATATTGTACTTGCTGTGTTAGTCATCTTAAATATCTTTGGCTTCTAGAGTTTTAGCTGCCAAGCAACTACCTGACCTGAAACAACACTAGTAAGTGTCAAACTCAAATAGCAAAAACACAAAACCCTGCAACAACATACTATACCATGATGCATGTTATGCCAGCATATATCACAAAATCCTTAGAAACAACATAGGAAAGATATTCAACATATGTAAGTGGTTCATTCGTGTTCCTGTATGAATGAGTATACATAAACCAGTGCAAGAAATGTCAAGAAGCCTATTCCGAAAGGATGGAACCAGGGTGCTGGTGCTAATGTTGAAATGAGATCAGCTTTTAAACTAAGATGGGGGTGGGAAGCTGACAGTCGCCCAGGAGCAGATGATTCCGTGTGTAATATCCTTGAGGGATACTGTTGAATCAGAACACTTAGGGAGTCCCAATAAAGAGGTTTCAATAATGGTGAAAGAAAGCCAAGAGTGATTAAGAGGCAAGCAGAATAAAGATGTCAAGTTATCCCTGTCATCTTAGTAGCCTGTAGATACAAGGAAAAAAATGATTTAAAGTGTCTGTATACAAATATTTGAAGTCTAAAAAATAAAGTAGGAGAGTTAGAGTATATAGCACTAAATGATGACATAGATATAATAGGCATCTCGGAGACCTGGTGGAAGGAGGAAAATTAAATGGGACACTGTGTTACCTGTGTACAAATTATATTGCAATGATAGAGTAAATCAAATTGGAGGGGGGGGGAGGTTGCACTATATGTTAACAGGGGAATTGAATCAAACAAACATTCTGCATGGCACAGATTCCTGGGACTATGATAATTGAGTTGTTCTGTTATGAACTACAGTTTAACTGAGCATTTTTTAAGCATGTGTCTTCTGCTCATAAAGAAAGCGTTTATTTTCTGCCCATAAAAAAGTCTATTTTGAGCATTCCAAGTTATACTGTATGATCAAGCGACTGCTTTTTTGGCATAGTGAGTTCTACCCACATTGTGTGAATTTTTGAGAGACTTATTTTGTTTGACATAGTTTTCCCAATGTTCATTTGAAATCACAACTCATGAGTGGAATTTTTTTGACCTATGATTAGTGTGTGCTTGCTCGACTGTTTAGCAGTAGCTTGAATTGATCGGAGTACTGTGTTAACTGAAGTCTTTTTCTCCAGTTATTTTGAAGAGTCTTGAGACAATGATTTTGACAGCTTTGGATGAGAATAGAGCATTTTGATTTTGTTGTTGATTTCAACTACCCCAACATTGACTGGATAAATGTTACATCAGGGAGTGCTAGGGAGGTAAAATTCCTAGACATCATAAATGACTGCTTCTTAGAGCAACTGGTCCAGGAACCGACAAGAGGGGGAGCTATATTAGATTTGGTCCTTAGTGGAATGCAGGACATAGTACAGGAAGTAACTGTCTTGAGCCCACTGGGAAAGAGTGATCATAACATGATCAGATTTGAGCTGATAACTGGAGTAACATCGCTAAAGAAATCTATTGTATCAGCATTTAATTTTCAGAAGGGTAACTACGATAACATTTTTAAAATGTTTTTAAAAAAGCTAAAATGGTCTGTGGCAAAGGCAGGGTTTAAATCAGGTGTGGATGTTTAAAAATACCATCGTGGAAGCCCAGACTAGATGTAGTCCACGTATTAAAAAAGATAGAAAAAAGAGAAAATGAGAGCTGGTGTGGTTAAAAGGTAAAGTGAAAGAGGCTATTACAGCCAAGAAAACATCCTTTAAAGAATGGAAAAAAGATCTCAATGAAGAAAATAAGAAGAGACACAGGCACTAGCAAGTTAGATGGAAAGCATTCATAAAGAAAGCTAAAAAAGAACATGTAGAACAACTTTCCAAAGAAGCAAAACTCATTAAAACAATCTTTTTAGGTACATCAAAAGCAGAAAACCTATGAGGGAATCAGCGGGACCATTGGATGATCAAGGAATAAAAGGTGTGCTCAGGGAGGTTAAGGCCATAGCGATGAGACTGAATTAATTATTTGCTTCCCTCTTTATTAAAAAAGATGTAAGAAATCTACCTAAAGCGGAAATGGTTTTCAAGGGTGATGAGGCAGAAGAATTGAAAGAAATCTCGGTGAACCTGGAAGACATACTAAGACAAATTGAGAAGGTACAGAGTGATAAATCATCTGGACCGGATGGTATACATTCCAGGGTACTGAAAGAACTCTGTTAGTGATCTGTAACCTGTCACTAAAATCTTCTGTAATACCTGAAGATTGGAGGGTGGCCAATGTTACACTGGGCAAAATAAAAAATAAAATTGTGAAACATGTAGATAAACATGATTTAATGAGACAGAGTCACATGGGTTCATTTGAGGGAGGTCTTGCTTCACCAATTTGCTTAACGACTTTGAAGATGTGAAGAAATATTTGGATAAAGGCAAACCGGTAGATGTAGAGTATCTAGCTTTCAGGAAAGCTTTTGACAAAGTTCCTCATGAGAGGCCCCTGAGAAAATTAAAAAGTCATGGGCTAGGAGGCAATGTTGAATTGTGGATTAAGAATTTGTTATTGTATAGAAAACAAAGGGTAGGGTTAAATGGCCATTTTTCTCAATGGAAGAGGGTAAATAGTGGTGTGCCGCAGGGATCTGTACTGGGACTGATGCTTTTTAACTTATTTATAAATGATCTGAAAATTGAAATGAGTGAGATGATTAAATTTGCAGATGACTCCAAACCAGTGGCCTCAAACACGTGGCCCTCCCAGATCCTATTTTGCAGCCTGCAGTCTGTACGCGATCTCGCACACTGGGCAGGAAAAGAGGCGCCGGCTTCAGCTGACTTGAAACTTCCTGCTGCCGTCACATATGCCAGGACTCCTGCCTTCGCGTATCTGCTGGGACTCATTACCTCCTTTTTCTAGCTTGCCACTGCTGGTCCAGGGGTGTGGAGACAAGACAAAGGCAGGACTCCTGGCAGATATGCGAAGGCAGGAGGGTTTGAACCCACAACCCCAGGGTGCTGAGGCTGTAGTTCCAACCACTTCGCCACACACTCCTCCGAGCACAGTTACTTACCATAACAGGTGTTATCCAGGGACAACAGGCAGATATTCTCACAACCCACCCACCTCCCCTGGTTGGCTTCTTAGCTGGCTTACTGAACTGAGGAGCTGCGCGCCTATGTCAGGCAGGAAGGTACTCGTGCATGCGCGGTGTGGGCTATCACAAACTTTCTAAGTTTCTTAAAGTGGCGATGCACTTTTAAAGTGTCCATACCAGGGCTCCGTGGACGACGTCACCTATAAGTGAGAATATATGTCTGCTGTCCCTGGATAATACCCGTTACAGTAAGTAACTGTGCTTATTCTGCTTTTCCTTAAAAAAAAATTGCCTTTCTATAGCAGGCATTTTCTAAGGACAGCAGACTATTAGTCCCAACTCCCAGTAGATTTCTCCTTATTAAAGTTGACCTACTGAAATGAAGAGTTCTTACATGACAACATAGATATGGTAAGCACCATTCATGCATTGTTCATTCCTTTAGGAATTTCTTAGAACTTGATGGGTTTTTTTAACTTCCTCCCACCCTTGGACTCCATTGATAATATTTAGTCTGTATGCTGATATAACGGTTATCCTCTCTTTACAACAGATGATGCTAAAGATCTATCAGGTACTAAACTGTGTCCATCTGTAGTCATGAAATGAGAGTCATTCTACAGATTAAAGATAAAACCAAATTTCTTTGAATAGGACCAAAGAAAGTTTAATCTAATCTGACTTTTGTGATCAAAGGTCTTAATTATAAACTTGAGACCTTGACTAGAATGTTAGGAGTTCAGGTAGATTATTTTTCTTGAAAAATTGGGTAAATCTTTTAGTAGAAAGTTATTTTTAATGCTAAGAAAATTAAGAAATATTTGGAAACTCTTTGACCCTTCTATTTTAAATCTTACAGTTCAAGTTTTGATTTTGTCAAGGATGGATTATTACAATATAGTATATTTAAGCTGTTCTGCACGTCTTATTAAAAAAAAAAAGCAAACTGAAGAACACTTCTGTTCGGTTGATTTATGCCATCTTGAAATTTTATAATGTAACTCCATTTTATCTTATAGCCTTGGTTCAATTTAAGCTTTATATAGTAATTCACAAAATTCTTATGGTCTTTACCATGCTGCATGATATCCCATTTACAATAACAGTCAAACCTCGGTTTGTGAGTAACACAGTTTGCAAGTGTTTTACAAGATGAGCAAAACACTCAAGCAAATTGTGCTCGATTTGCAAGGCCCCCCTTCCCCCCGCGAGAACCAGCATCACCCCCCTGCCTGTGAACGCGCTCCCTGCTTGCGAACACCCCCCCCCCCCCGGCGCAAACCGACATCCCAGCCTGCCCAAACACAAGCCCTTACCCTGATCTGGCACCGGCACGCAGCAACAACCCACAGGACGTGCTGGTGCTCAAAGATCCTGCCTCTTGCCTGGGCTGGGCCTTGATTTTTACCTCATGCAAAATTGTCATTTCTTTAATAAGACATTAACTATTTTTTCTGCAGTCCTCACAGTTAAAGGTTAACATCTTTCCTTTCTCAGAACTGACACATTTCAATAACTATATTGAAAATAAAATTATTTTCCCTACCTTTGTTGTCGAGTGACTTTATTTTTCTGTGCTTTTAACTATGTTTTCAGGGCCTTCTTGTCCATTGAGGAGTCCTTAAAATCCTTCTCAGCAGAGCAAAGTTACATAATGATTTTCAGGTTGTTGTTACTTGTTGCTCTCCTTAAATGAAAACTCCTGTCATGGGTATAGCAAGACAAAGTTGGTAAAAAGTCTTGTCTGTTAATATCTAAACTGCAACCAGTCAGCCTAACGCAGCACCACGTTTCGCTATTAATGCATCTTCAGGAGCTGTATCTGCATCAGGTTTTCAAATATCAACCATCTATAATACAAACATTATTTTACTATGGGATCCATTTGTAACACCACCTAACCCATAATCACATTAACAATATCCAAAATTATTTAAATATAAATACCTGAAATCCTTTATATCATCATCTATCAACAGCAGCACGGGTTCACAAGCCACAGTACCCTCTTGAAAGGAACCAACATTGTAATAACCCATCTCTCTACAAACCTGCTTTTAAAGGGCCTTAACCCCTCCCCCTACCGAAAAACTTCTCTAATCCCACCAATCACATCAGATACCACTCGATTTCTTTATTAAGACCAGCGGGTTTCATGGTGCCCCATTGATAAATCATTCTTTGCTCTTTTTGTAAAAGAACATCCGATACATTGCCTCCCTATTGAGACATACTTGTATTAATACTACAAACTTCACAACCTCCATCCTGTGTCCCGCCTCCACCCAATGACTAACCAATGGAGTCCAACTTAACAAACCTCAGATTACTAAGATGTTGAGCAATTCGCAATTTTACTTTGCTTACAGTTTGACCTATATACCACCTACCGCAGGGACACACTAAACCATACACTACATGATGGGTATTACAATCTGAATAAGAACTGAGCATAAGCTCCCGCCCCATGGAAGGTACAGTCACCCGGTCACATTCCAGAACATAATGACAGTACACACAGGCATTATATTTATGATGCCCCCTAGTCAAATCACATTGAGTCATACCATGCCGTTTGACTGAAAACACTTCAGCCAAATTTCTCCCCCGGGTAAATGCAAACAGCACAGTTACTTACCGTAACAGGTGTTATCCAGGGACAGCAGGCAGATATTCTTGACTGATGGGTGACGGCACCGACGGAGCCCCGGTACGGACAATTTTAGAGTGATTACACTCTAAGAACTTGGAAAGTTCTGGTAGGCCGCACCGCACACGCGCGAGTGCCTTCCTGCCCGACAGAGGCGCGGTCCCCAGTTAGGATAAGCCAGCTAAGAAGCCAACCCGGGGAGGTGGGAGGGACGCAAGAATATCTGCCTGCTGTCCCTGGATAACACCTGTTACGGTAAGTAACTGTGCTTTATCCCAGGACAAGCAGGCAGCATATTCTTGACTGATGGGTGACCTCCAAGCTAACAAAAAGAGGGATGGAGGGAAGGTTGGCCATTAGGAAAACAAATTTTGCAAAACAGATTGGCCGAAGTGTCCATCCCGTCTGGAGAATGCATCCAGACAATAATGAGATGTAAAAGTATGAACTGAGGACCAAGTAGCAGCCTTGCAGATTTCCTCAATAGGAGTGGAATGGAGGAAAGCTACAGATGCTGCCATCGCTCAGACTCTATGGGCCGTGACAGAACCTTCCAGTGTCAGTCCGGTCTGAGCATAACAGAATGAAATGCACGCTGCCAGCCAATTAGACAACATACGTTTAGAAACAGGACGACCCAACTTATTCGGATCAAAGGACAGAAAGAGTTGGGGAACTGATCTGTGGGGTTTCGTACGCTCTAGATAGTAAGCTAGAGCCCTTTTACAATCCAAAGTATGCAGAGCCTGTTCCCCAGAATGAGAGTGAGGTTTTGGAAAGAAGACAGGCAGAACAATGGATTGGTTGAGATGGAATTCAGAGACAACCTTAGGGAGAAACTTTGGATGTGTACGCAGAACCACCTTGTCATGATGAAAGACCGTAAAAGGTGGATCTGCAACTAGTGCATGTAGCTCACTGACCCTCCTGGCAGAGGTAATAGCAATAAGGAAAAGTACCTTCCAAGTGAGAAACTTGAAAGGAGTGGTAGCCAAAGGTTCAAATGAAGGCTTCATTAAGGCGGAAAGAACCACATTGAAATCCCAGATAACAGGAGGGGCTTTAAGAGGTGGTTTCACATTGAAAAGACCTCGCATGAACCTGGACACCAGGGGATGAGCTGAGAGAAGTTTTCCATGAACCGGCTCATGGAAGGCAGCAATGGCACTGAGATGGACTCTGATGGAAGAAGACTTAAGGCCAGAGTTAGACAAAGAAAGCAAATAATCCAACAATGTTTCCACTGCCAGGGAAGTGGGATCAAGATGGTGAAGAAGACACCAGGAAGAAAATCTTGTCCACTTCTGATGGTAACATTGAAGAGTGGCTGGTTTCCTGGAGGCATCTAGAATGGAACGAACGGGCTGAGACAAAAGAGTATCATGAGAAGTCAGCCCGAGAGATACCAAGCTGTCAGGTGTAGAGACTGGAGGTTGGGCTGTAGAAGGGTCTCCTGATGCTGTGTAAGCAGGGAAGGAAACAGTGGAAGAAGAAAAGGTTCCCTGGAACTGAGTTGAAGTAGAAGGGAGAACCAATGTTGCCTGGGCCACTTCGGAGCAATCAGAATCATGGTGGCTCGTTCCCTCTTGAGCTTGAACAAGGTTCTCAACATGAGAGGCAGAGGAGGGAAAGCGTACAGGAACAGATTGGACCAGTCGAGGAGAAATGCATCCGCTGCCAGACGGTGAGGAGAGTAGAGTCTGGAGCAGAATAGGGGCAGCTGGTGATTGTGAGGAGCTGCAAAGAGGTCTATCTGAGGAGTGCCCCATTGAGCGAAGATGGACTGTAGAGTGAAAGGATCGAGTGTCCACTCGTGAGGCTGGAGAATTCTGCTGAGCTTGTCCGCTAAGGAATTCTTTTCTCCCTGAATGTAGATAGCTTTCAGGAATAGATGGTGATTTATGGCCCAAGTCCAGATCTTCTGGGCTTCCTGGCACAAGAGGCGAGAGCCCGTTCCACCCTGCTTGTTGATGTAGTACATTGCAACTTGATTGTCTGTGCACAGCAGGAGAACTTGAGGGAAGAGAAGATGTTGGAAAGCCTTGAGGGCATAAAACATCGCTCTGAGTTCCAGGAAATTGATGTGATGCTTCTTTTCCTGGGCTGTCCAAAGGCCTTGAGTTTGGAAATCGTTCAAATGAGCTCCCCAGGCATAAGGGGAGGCGTCGGTGGTGATGACTAGTTGATGAGGAGGTAGATGGAGCAGAAGACCTCTGGATAGATTTGAGGATATCAACCATCATTGTAGAGACTGACGAAGAGATGATGTGACAGATATGTGACGTGAGCAAGGATCCATCGCTTGGGACCACTGGGTAGCTAGGGTCCATTGAGGAGTGCGCAGGTGAAGACGTGCGAAGGGTGTGACATGAACTGTGGAGGCCATGTGACCCAAGAGTATCATCATTTGCTTGGCAGAGATGGAAAGTTGTAGAAGCACCTGCTGACACAGAGATTGAAGCGTTTGAAGACGGTTGGATGGCAGGAACGCTCTCATGAGGACTGTGTCCAAGACAGCTCCGATGAATTGAAGTCTCTGAGTGGGGATGAGATGAGATTTGGGTAGATTGATCTCGAACCCCAGAAGTTGAAGAAACATGATGGTTTGGTTGGTGGCCAGGAGAACAGTCTGAGATGAATTGGCCTTGATTAACCAGTCGTCCAGGTAAGGAAAGACCTGAAGGTGGTGAGATCGTAGAAAGGCAGCCACAACAATCAGACATTTGGTGAACACTCTTGGAGAGGAGGCAAGACCGAAGGGCAGCACCTTGTATTGGTAATGACAATGATTGATCATGAAGTGTAGGTACTGTCTGGAGGCCAGATTGACCGGTATATGAGTGTATGCTTCTTTGAGATCGAGTGAACATAGCCAGTCGCCTTGATTGAGAAGAGGGTAAAGAGTGGCCAGAGAAAGCATTTTGAATTTCTCCTTGACCAAGTATTTGTTTAGATCGCGAAGATCTAGTATGGGTCTTAGATCTCCTGTCTTTTTGGGAACTAGAAAATAACGGGAGTAGAATCCCTGCCCTCTCTGATCTAGAGGAACTTCCTCTATAGCGTTCAGAAGGAGGAGGGATTGAACCTCTTGAAGAAGGAGGGAAGACCGAGGAGTGTTGAAAGCAGACTCTCTTGGCAGACTTTGGGCAGGAGGTGTCTCAAAGTTGAGAGAGTAGCCGTGGCGGATGATGTTGAGGACCCACAGGTCCAAGGTGATGATTTCCCAACGGCTTATGAAATGTATAAGGCGTCCTCCTATGGGCTGTGGAAGATGAGTAGAAGGAGGAAGATTGGCTATGTCCCGGAGAACCAAGTCAAAAGGGCTGAGTTGACTTTTGAGAAGGAGGAGGTTTCACTTGCTGTTGCTGCTGGGCAGTTCGAGCAGGTTGCCTCTGTTGCTGCCTCTGACGCCTGGGTTGTTGCTGTGTTTGAGGTAAGGGACGAGCCACAAACCTTCGTTGGTAGGCCGATTGTTGACGAAAAGGCCTAGAAGGTGGGGTCTTCTTCTTTGTCTTAAGGAGAGTATCCCATCGAGTTTCATGAGCTGAAAGTTTCTGAGTAGTAGAGTCCATGGATTCTTCGAACAGCTCATCCCCTAAGCAAGGTGCATTGGCCAGTCGATCTTGGTGATTGACATCGAGTTTGGACACTCTGAGCCAGGCCAGTCGTCGCATAGCCACTGACATAGCCGTGGCTCTAGAGGTCAACTCAAAAGTGTCATAGATTGATCTGACCATGAATTTGCGCAGCTGCAAGAGCGATGAAGAAGTTTGGCGAAAGGCTGATTTCTTACGGTCAGGGAGATATTTCTCAAAAGATGACAAACTTTGAATAAGTTGCTTAAGATAAAAGGAATAATGGAAAGCATAGTTTCCTGACCTGTTCGCTAGCATTGCATTTTGATACAGCCTTTTGCCAAACTTATCCATGACCTTACCTTCCCTGCCAGGAGGGACAGAAGCATACACACTAGCCCCAGTGGATTTCTTTAAAGTAGACTCTACTAATAAAGACTCATGGGGGAGTTGAGGCTTGTCAAAGCCTGGAATTGGTATGACCTTATATAAGGAGTCCAGTTTACGGGGAGCTCCTGGAATGGTCAAGGGTGTCTCTAGATTTTTGTAAAATATCTCTCTTAAAATGTCATGGAGAGGCAGCTTGAGAAATTCCCTTGGAGGCTGGTCAAAGTCAAGAGCATCTAAAAATGCCTTGGATTTTTTGGATTCAGCCTCCAAGGGAATAGATAAAGAGTCACACATCTCTTTAAGAAAAGAGGTGAAAGAAGTTGCATCAGGTTTGGAAGATGGATCAAAACCAGAAGGATCCTCGTCCCCTGATGAACACTCTCCCTCAGAGAGGAAAGGCTCTTCTGAATCACCCCACAGATCAGGGTTCCTCACCTGAAAACTGCGGTCTCGTGACTCCGGTGTGGAGGGTTCTAGGTGTCGAGTTTTATGAGTCGACTTACCAGGCCTCTGTGAACCGGTACCGGGAGATGTTAAGGGTTGTGCCGGTGCCGATGTTTGAACAGCCTGGTGTCTCGGTTCCGGTGCCAAGATTGGCATTGATACCGAAGAAGTGATGTGCCCCGGTACCGACAAAGTGGATGCCGATAAAGGGGACTGCTGCACCGTCGGTACCGGCGGCTCAGACCGGACCGGGACTGGAAGGCTCGGAGTCAAAAGAGCAGGGAGTAGCTGTTGGAGTTGTTCCTTTAGCTGGACCTGCAGGACTGCGGCAATGCGCTCGTCCAATGAAGGCACCGGTACCGCTTTTTTCTTCTGCGGTACCTTGGGTGCCGCTCTACACTCCGAAGAGGAACCCGATGTCGAGGGGCTCACCTCAATCGGAGCGGAGCGCTTCCGTGGGCGCCTCGTGGTCGGCAGGATTGGACTCGCTGCTACTGAGACCGGAGGACGCTCCAACGGGGAAGGCTTCTTAGCCGGCTTACCTGCGGGGTGCGACGCCGGCGCGGTATCGTGCGGTGTCGACGAAGTAGGTGCCGACTGAGATGGAGCCGACGTCGGTGCCGGTGGTGCGGAATCAGACATCTCGGCGCCGAACAATAACTGCTGCTGTATCTGGCGGTTTTTAAGTGTTCTCTTCTTTAAAGTCGCACAGCGGGAGCAGGTAGACGCTCGATGGTCAGGACCAAGACACTGCAGACACCAGTTGTGTGGGTCTGTCAGTGAAATTGGTCGAGCGCACCACTGGCACTTTTTAAACCCGGGTTGAGGGGGCATGAAAGTGAATACGGCTTCTGCCAAATCGAAGGCCGAGGCCTCGATGATGGCAATAGGCCCCGCCGGGGCTAACCGAAAACTGAAGAAAAAAATTAAGTTTTTTTTTTTTTTTTTTTAGAAAAGAAAAGAAACAACGGAAATAAAATTTCCAAAAGGGTTTACGCGAGCGGGAAGGCGATATTAAGTAGAAAAAAGAACTTTCAACAGCCGTTGAAAGAAACGCGTCTTCTTAGCTCCGCGGAAACTAAGAAACTGGGGACCGCGCGCCTCTGTCGGGCGGGAAGGCACTCGCGCGTGCGCGGTGCGGCCTACCAGAACTTTCCAAGTTCTTAGAGTGCAATCACTCTAAAATTGTCCGTACCGGGGCTCCGTCGGTGCCGTCACCCATCAGTCAAGAATATGCTGCCTGCTTGTCCTGGGATAACGGGAAAGATCTTGTAAAATAGGATGAAAAAATGGACCAATGGTTTCTTATTACTCTATGAAGTTGCTGAGCTTGAGGAGAATGAGGAAATACCCAGATTATTTTGTTCTCATTATTGTGGGGTGACCTTTTTAAGAGCCACTCTCTATGGATATGTCTGGCCCGTTTGAAAGTACTATGAATAACACGGCGGGAATATCCCCTGTCCTGAAACCGGCCACTCATTACCTGGGCTTGCCTGCAAAACTCACGAGAGTCCGAGCACAGCCATTGCAACCTCAGAAACTGTTCCACCGGCACACTATTTTTTAAATTCTGTGGATGGTTACTTGCATAGTGGAGTAAGGTATTGCGATCTGTTTGTTTCCTAAATATCAATGTCTTGAACTGGTTGTCAAAAAATCTAAAGATCTAAAAATTGAATCATTGTATTAGACACCATGGTTTGGAATAAGATATTAGAATCACAGTTATCAAGATATTGAAAAATTTCCTGCAATTGCTGTGACGACCCTGACCAAATCAACAGCACGTCGTCAATATACCTCTTCCAAGCCACGATGTCTGCCTGATAACTGGAATTCAAAATATATTGCTGTTCACTTCAAACTTGGCCATGTATAGGCACGCAATGGATGGAGCCACCGTCACACCCATCGTGACTCTTTTTGTCTGCAAATAATATTCCCCTTTGAACTCAAAGTAATTACAGCTGACAACCGGCTCCCAAAAACTTTTTTAAACCTTCCATAACCTCCAATTGGGCTACTACTTCCTTCACTGCCTCAATAGCCTCACACTGAGGAATATTAGTATAGAGAGCTTTGACATCAAGCGCAACAAAAGTCATTAAACCATCTACTGTAACCTGATCCAATTCTTGGATTAAATGGGTGGAATCTTCTATAAACTAGGGTTTTTGATGCACCTCCTCCTGGAGATATAAATCAAGATATTGGGACAATGGCTGGAACAACGATCCCCTACTTGATACTATGGGCTGCCCAGGGGGGATCCTAAGGCTTTTATGCACTTTGGGAATGAAATAAATGCTGAGCATAACAGGATGTTGAACTGCAAGATATTTATATTCTTTGAGAGATATAACCCCATTTTCCCCTGGCTGTGTTTAAACACGCTAACACTCTAGGATCAAATTCGTGCTCAGGATTGCTTTCCAGAGCCTGATAGTATTCCTGCTTTGCAAGTTGACAATGGGCCTCCTGATCATAAGCAGCCCTATCCAATATGACTACTGCACCGTCTTTTTCTGCCCTAGTGACAAACAATAGTGTTATCATCGAGTAACTGTTTCAATGCAGATTGTTGACTCTTCCAAAGGTTTCTCTAGGTCACCTGTGTATTTGCCTCAGTCGCCTCAAGGTCTCGTAGTATACTACGTTGGAAAGTTTCTATTACAGGGTCACTAGGACCCAGGGGGAGCCAAGTGCACCTAGCCCTATATTTATCAGAAAATTCTTTATCTGCAATATTGCCTGGAACCCTCTCATTGTCTCCAAAATGAACCCATAACTGCAATTTCCTAAAGAATTTATATAAATAAGTATGAGTCATAAACGCATCATAGGGATGGGTTGGGATGAAAGAAAGACCAAACCGATAAATTTATAATATTTACTGATTCTGTGCCATGAGCAACCATGAAACCAGTTTTGCAAGAAAAACAGAAACAGCACTTAAATTGCAGTGTAGTTCTTTTCTTAATATTTAAACTATTTTACTACATATATGTCTGCCATTTACTTATTTTTTTTTTGTGCTTTGTACATTTTAGATACATATTAAGAAAGCAGCAAACTAATCAAGAATCATCTGGAAGAAGAGAATTTCTGCAAAAACATCTCTATAAAATGTTATTCCCTCTACAAGTCATGGGTGAAAATGGAAACGTATACAGTTCTGTTTATATTTCACATGGACTCTACCTCTTGTGGAATCTACTGTAGATGAGATTGCAGTACTGTATTTCAAATTATTTTGAAAACTGAAAATAGCCACACACAAATATTCAGAGAACCCTCATAGATTCAATGGTTTTAAACATAACTGTTACCAGTTGGATAGCTCTTATGTCTGAAGTTATACCTGCTATTTGACCACAACAGTGACATTTTTAAATTTATTTGGAGTGTGACTGAAGTTTGCCTCGCTCTGTATATCTTTAAGCATGGGCCCCAGAATGCCTCTAATTTTGCTGTCCTTATAGTGATTTGTATATCCAAACTTTTGGCACTCCATAGGCAGAACAATAATTTGGGGGTTTTTTTTGGGGGGAGAGTTTGTTTTTGTTTTTATACATAAAAATAACTTATGTAGTCAGCACACACTGCCAGCTGCATAAGGCCTTTTCAGTTTCAGATTAGCTGAATGGTGAGTTCTCCCTACATTTAGGGCTCCTTTTACAAAGCTGCGCTAGGGCCTTAACGCATGGAATAGCGCATGCTAGCCGCTACCGCCTCCTTTTGAGCAGGCGGTAGATTTTTGGCTAGCGCATGCTATAGTGCGCACTAATCCGGTGCGTGCGTTAAAAACGCTAGCGCACCTTTGTAAAAGGAGCCCTAAGTGAGTTGCTCAAATTTTCCAACCTACTGCAAACATCCAAAGATGATGGTGCCCATTCATTCACTTGTACTATGTTTAGAATATGAATGATAGTTGTATATATTAGAATCCTTAAAGATGGAAAAATTATAATTATTGTTAAAAAGAAAAAAAAAATATTTCCCCCCTCCTTTACAAAGCCACACTAGCATTTTTAGCACTGGCCACAGCGGTAACAGAGCGGATGCTGATAAGAATTCTATGAGCATTGGAGCTGTTACCGCCACTGCCAGCGCAAAAAATGCTAGCGCTGTTTTTTAAAAGGGGAGATTTATGAAGAGGGTGTTTTGAAATTCCATTTATTTTGCTATTTTTTTTACCCTCTATAATAATTATCAGGGATATAGATACATATATATGTATATAAATATATACACACAGGTTATTTATTAAGATGCATTAAAATGCATATTTTTATTCAGAAAAATTTTAAGACTGAAAATTTTCCTATGATCCTTTTTGGTTACCTTTCTATGTAGTATGTTGGCTTAGTAATACTGTACTAGTATTGTAAACCATAAATTATCATGTTTTAATGCACTGCCACTGTAAACTCATGGTTTTTGAAGGACTTTTGTAGTATTAAAGATAACTTATTTTTGAAGGCTTAGGCAAAACATGCCTTAAATTTCATGGGTTTATGGGACATTATCCTACTTCATGGTTGCTATACTTGACAACATCCTCACTGATGAAATACATGAAATTTTTTTTTAACAAAATACTTGCGTAGTGCTTACATTTAGAATATATTTTGAAACACTTTGTAAGCAGTTAAATATTAGGATGTGTTTTCATGATTTGCAATTGGCACCTGATATATTAGTACTTTATAATAAACCTGTATATAGGATTTTGAACCTCTATTGCGAGCATGTTCCCATTTGCTCTTTTGATCAATAATTCTAACAGCTAAACATGCAGGAGTATACTATATATAGGGCTTCTTAAATAAATAGCAATTTTTCAACCTTGAATTAATAACATCTTTTTTTCTTGTACAGCCCCATTCTATTCCTGAAGGAATGTGTAGTCAATCCCATCTCGCAAGATCTCTTGTAGGAAGTCTCATTTGCATAGTTTTGCTCCTCTTCTCTTACCTCTGGACTGACCTCCAACTTCCAGTTGTTTTCCTACAAGAGAGATAGTAGGAGCTATGTTTATTTTTCTTTGACTTCAACATTTTTCATGACTTGGCTCGATTTCTTTTTTGTTCTGCATAAGATCCCCTTGGGGGACAGCTCTAGCTGCGGGAGATCGCAGACTCAGGGGTGTTGGAACAGGGGAGCAGCATAAGTGTGTCCCCCGGTGAAACGCAACCACAATTCAGCACCAGAATCTCGCATAAGCTCAAACAGGGTCCAGAGGGATCCTCTGCTCCTCTTGGGCATGGATTTCCCCCTGAATTTAATATGTTTTAATTGTACTTGGTTAACAAGGGTTCTATGAATCTGGTTACCTTTTCGACCCTGTTAGTGCCGGGGGTCTCTTCTCCCAAGAGCACAAATCCCCAGCTTAAGAGTCACGTGCAGTCAGGGGACAGTCCACCTGTGGATGATTCGGATGTTCTGGATGCCGTTTTTTGGCCTTTACCTTTTCTGGCAGATACTACCACAGTAGGTGACGATGGGGTCAAAGACTTGCAGGACTCAGATATGGGGGACACTTCGGCTCTAAGGGAGAACCCCACTGTGTGTAGATTGTTTATACCATCACTGCTGATGCTGATCATTTCAGAATCGCTCCAGGAGTTACTGCTGGACACTCCTCAGGCCTTGACAGGGCAATGCTCCTTTATGAGTAGCACTATACCTGTCTTCCTGTTTTTCAGACCATCCAGATATCACGAAGATGCTTACAGATCACGGGGAGGCACCAGGGGGGCTCGAGTGGTGCAGGTTACTAAATGCATCTCTCTTCCCAGTGACATCCATAGTAACATAGTAAATGATGGCAGATAAAGACCCGAATGGTCCATCCAGTCTGCCCAACCTGATTCAATTTAAATTTTTTAAATATTTTCTTCTCTTCTATTTCTGGGCAAGAATACAAAGCTCTACCCGGTACTGTGCTTGGGTTCCAACTGCCGAAATCTCCGTTAAAACCTACTCCAGCCCATCTATACCCTCCCAACAATTGAAGCCCTCCTCAGCCCATCCTCTACCAAACAGCCTTATACAGACACAGACTGTGCAAGTCTGCCCAGTACTGGCCTTAGGTCAATTTTTAATATTATTTTCTGATTCTAGATCCTCTGTGTTCATCCCACGCGTCTTTGAACTCAGTCACAGTTTTACTCTCCACCCAGTGGCGTACCTAGCATAGACTAGAGAGTTGCGCGGGGACAGAAATCCCACCCGTCCCCGCCAAAGTCTCACCCGTCCCCGTGAGGAATCCCACCCGTCCCCGTGAGGAATCCCTCCGTCCCCGCCCGTCCCTATAAACTTCAGAAATAGTTATTTCATTTAATTATGCTACTGAATTAAAGGCTCTGGTAAAAACCCATTTACAAATAAGCAAAAAGACTTTATTAATTTGGAAATATTAATTGGGAAGAATACATACTTTGTAAACGGGTTTCTACCAGAGCCTCTTTTGTTTATAAATTTTTATCAACACAACTAATATACTACTTTATCCTGCAGCAAAAAAAAAAAAAAAAAGAAAAAGAAATAGAATTCTTTTCCTACCTTTGTTGCCTGGTTTCTGCTTTCCTCATGTTCTCATTCAGTTCCTTCCATCCACTGTCTCTCTTCCTTCTGCGTCTTCCATTTGCTCTGTTAATGTGCCTCTCCCTTTCTCCCCCTTCCAAATTGGTCTGGCACCCGTCTTCTTCCCTCCGCTCCTCCCATAGTCTGGCATCTGTCTTCTTCCCTGCCAGTGTCTTCTCCCCACTCTCTCTTCCCCATTTCCTTTCAGCGTCCTTCTCCCCCCCCCCATCTTCCCCATGTCCTGTCAGCGTCCTTCTCCCCCCTCTGTCTTCCCCATGTCCTTTCAGTGTCCTTCTCCCCCTCTGTCTTCCCCATGTCGTTTCAGCATCCTTCTCCCTCTCTGTCTTCCCCATGGCCTTTCAGTGTCCTTCTCCACCCCTTTGTCTTCCCCATGTGCTTTCAGCGTCCTTCCCTCCCCGTCTTCCCCATGTCCTGTCAGCGTCCTTCTCCCCCTTCTGTCTTCCACAAATGCTTTCAGTGTCCTTCCCCCCCGTCTTCCCCATGGCCTTTCAGCGTCCTTCTCCACCCCTTTGTCTTCCCCAATGCTTTCAGCGTCCTTCTCCCCCCCTCCTTCTCTCCCGCCCTGGGTGCAGCACAGCCGGCCAGGTCCCCTTACTTTTGTTGCGCTTCCCCGACCGACCGACAACAGCCCCAGTCTGACAAATCTCCCTGCCCTTAACTGCAAATCTAAATTTCCTTCTTACAGCTGCTGTAAGAAGGTAATTTAGATTCGCGGTTAAGGGCTGGGAGGTTTGTCGGACCAGGGCTGTTGGTCGGTCGAGGAAGCGCCACAAAAGTAAGGGGACCTGGCCGGCTGTGCTGCACCCGGGGCAGGGCAGACCGCCCCCCTCCCTTGGTAGCCACTCGAGCCGCGAGGCTACTCCTCCTTACCTACCCTGCCTGCACCACAGAGCCGAACGGAAGTCTTCCCGACGTCAGCGCTGACGTCGGAGTGAGGGAGGGCTTTGTTTAAGCCCTCCCTCCCTTCCAACGTCAGCGCTGATGTCGGGAAGACTTCCGTTCGGCTCTGTGCTGCAAGCAGAGCAGATAGGGAGAAAAGCCGCGCGACTTAGTACATCCAGCCCCGCAGGAACCCCGCGACCCTAGGGGGCGTCTCCACGGGATCCCCGCGACCCAAAGGGGGAACCCACGGGATTCCTGTCGTCCCCATTCCCGTGCAGCTCTCTAGCATAGACATGGCTTTCTGATAGCATCGACTGTACAGGATCAATTGACTGTGCAGGATCTGGTTTGTTTAGTTTTACAATGTATGTATTGGTGTTCTAGTGCTCATTGCAGTGTTTAAGATGCTGCCTTTTCCTAGGTACACTCTTGTGCGATATGTAGATTGTTACTAAAAATCATATTTTTCATATAGATGTGGGGCCCATCATTTTTTGACACCCACCCCCACATCTATATGAAAAATATGATTTTTAGTAACAATCTACATATCGCACAAGAGTGTACCTAGGAAAAGGCAGCATCTTAAACACTGCAATGAGCACTAGAACACCAATACATACATTGTAAAACTAAACAAACCAGATCCTGCACAGTCAATTGATCCTGTACAGTCGATGCTATCAGAAAGCCATGACCCTTTCATACACACAGACAGCTACACCCTCGCCCAATATGGAATAATCACAAACTAAAAATAGAAATATGTAGACAAAAGTTAAACTGAACTGCCAAGAAACCAGACTCTGCATACAATGCAATACCACAACACCACAAAAACAGTAATACATGTCCTCTATTACTGTGCAAAATATAAAGACAGTAGATGTAAATTTGATAAAACTGACACATAACAATCACCACTTTACAAATTAACAAATAAAAACAAAACAAATAATGAGAAATAAGAAAATACCATTTTATTGGACTAATCCCCGTAAGCTCGGTTCTCATCCCCACAAACCACCTGATTCCATCCACACAAGCCTTGAATTGTTTTATATTGAACTTATTATATTAAAGTATAAAAAGAAACAATATTCTGTACAATTGTCAATTTATAAATCAGCGTCTTCTCCCCACTCTCTCTTCCCCATTTCCCTTCAGCGTCCTCAGCCCACTCTCTCTCCACTTTCCTTCAGCGCACGCACATAAAAACAAGCAAGTAATTTTATATCATTTTCATTCTATTCATTCATAGAAATTAAAAGTCTAAATAATGCCAGTCACATAACATGATTTTACAAAAATAATTCCCTGCAGTCAAGCCTGCAAGGATTACTAGATGTCTTTCAGCAGCTCCCCTCCCTCCCTCCCCCTTACCTTTATGGCCAAGTCAAAATGATCTACCAACAATAAAATTTTAAAAACACAAAGCACACTGTACACAGAGAAAATGTTAATTATCATTTATATTCCGCGGGTTTTCAAAGAGGTCAAGGCAGATGACTTATGCAATGTCACTTCAGTAACAACTATACAAAAATAGACAAATATACCTCCTCCCTTTTTACTACACCGCAATATTGTTTTTTAGCGCAGGGAGCTGCACTGAATGCCCCACGCTGCTCTCGATGCTCATAGACTCCCTGCGCTAAAAACTGCTATTGCGGTTTAGTAAAAGGGGGCCATAGTGCAAAATATAGACAGCATATATAAATTCTCAAAACGGACACATTTTGATCACTAAATTGAAAATAAAATCATTTTTCCTACCTTTGGTAATTTCATCAGTCTCTGGTTGCACTTTATTCTTCTGACTGTGCATCCAATATTTCTTCCCTTCTTTCAGCTTCCTGTATGCTTCCTCTCCTCCAGACCTCATTCCCCCCCCAACTTTATACTTGTTTCATCCTGTCCCCTTCTTTCTTTCTCTATATCTGTCTTTCTCTCTCCGTGCCCCATTTCTTTCTTTCACCCTGCCCCTTTCTTTCTTTCTCTCTCCTCATGCCCCCTTTCTTTTTCTATTTGTATTTCTCTCTCTCTCTCCGTGCCCCATTTCTTTCTTTCTTTCACCCTGCCCCTTCTTTCTCTCTCCATGCCCCCTTTCTTTCTCCCTGCTCTCCCCCATGCCACCGCCATTTGGAAACATAAGGCTGCCACTGCCGCCGGGGAAAGGCTGCCACTGGCCATCGGAAACAGGCCGGCGCCGAGATCGCCCTGCTTCTATTCCCTGCGGGCCGACCAACTCTCTACCCGACATCAATTCTAACGTCGGAGGACGTTCCGGGCCAGCCAGGCAGTGATTGGCTGGCCCAGAACGTCCTCTCCGACGTCAGAATTGACGTCAGACGGCTAGAGTCGGTCGTCTCGCGGGGAAGAGAAACAGAGAGGGAGAACTCGGCGCCAGCTTGTTTCTAATGATGGCAATGGCAACCTATTCCCCGGTGCGTGGCCACCCTCTTCCATCACCTCTGACATATTCTATTTAACATACCATTGCCCCTTCCTCACCTCACTACTGTCTCTGGCATTTTGCATTTCTCCCTTTCACTTGCTCTTGCTTTCTTTCACACACCGGGTCACTCACCGGGTGCACCCCCTTGGGCTGTGCACCCGGGGCGGATTTCCCCCCCCCCCTTGGTATGCCACTGTCTCCACCACCTCACTCGGGAGCGCATTCCAGGCATCCACCATCCTCCCCGTAATGTAGAATTTCCTAACATTGCCTTTGAATCTACCACCCCTCAACCTCAAATTATGTCCTCTGGTTTTATCATTTTCCTTTCTCTGGAAAAGATTTTGTTCTACATTAATACCCTTCAAGTATTTGAACATCTGAATCATATCTCCCCTGTCCCTCCTTTCCTCTAGAGCACAGTTCTTCAGCCGCCGGTCCGCGGACTGGTGCCGGTCCGCAAAAAAATCTTGCTGGTCGGCGAAGGATTCGGTCCCCGCCGCAACGAAAGGCCGGCGTCAGCTGACTTGCAACTTCCTGCTGCAGTCGCGGTGCCAGGACTCCTGCCTTCGCCGGGACTCCTGCCTTCCACCGCGTATGCCTCCTGCCTTGTCTCTGCACCTCCAGACCAGCAGCGGCAGATCTGTGTGATTTTAACTTTGGCACAGAGCTGCCTCTAAGCAGTAGTTTAGCACGGTTTCACGAGGCAGCCTCAGGGCCTTTGCTAGGCCGGCCCACATCGCATCATCAAAGCGGGCCGGCCTAGCAAAGGCCCCGAGGCTGCCTCATGAAACCGGGCTAAACTACTGCTTAGGGGCAGCTCTGTGCCGAAGTTAAAAGCACACAGAGCTGCCGCTGTTGGTCTGGATTCTTGGGCCACTGAAGGAGGGCAAAGAGCAGCTGTCCTGGAGGTTTCCCTTCCTCTCGCCTTTGCAGGTCCCTTTTTTCCACCTTTTTTTTTTTTCTTCTTCAAACGGCAATGGGCCCCAGCATCGACATCAATCAAGTAAGTTCCACTGTTCCTTGCAAGCGGTTCTGCTCGGCCAAAGCTTCCCCTCTGACATGAGCCACCCTCAGGGAAAGAAAGTGACCCGCAAAGGTGAGGGGAAGGGGGGCAGATGATGGAAGTTGGAGGGGGGAGAGAGAAGGGGCAGATGATGGAATGGAGGAGATGAGAGAGAGAAGGGGACAGATGATGGAAGTGAGAAGAAGGGAGAGAGAGCAGAAGGCAGATGGATGTCAGTTGAGAGGAGAGAGCAGATGCTGAATGGAAGTGGGGAAAGAACACATACTGGATGGAAGGAGGAGATAAATAAAGGGGGAAGAAAATAGTAAGATAATGGAGGGGTGAGGGAAAGGGGTGACAAGCTGTGGGTAGACACAGTGAAAAGAGGGAAACAGGACTAAATAGTAAGAAAGAATTTAATTTAGATGGAGGCAGAAAATAGAGAAGGAAGACCAGAGAAGAAAAGAGAAGAGAGAGCAGAGAACGATATCAGATCTGAGTGGAGGAAATGAGAAGAGAGAGATGCTAAAAACCACAGGGGGGAGGAAAGGACAGAGATGCCAGACCATGAGGGGAACAGAAGGAAGATGATGGATGCCAGACCAAATGGGGGGGGGGGGGGGCAGGAGGAGAGATGGAAGGGGCAGATGCTGGACTGAAGAGACAGAGAAGGTTATCATGCCGCTGTACCGGGCCATGGTACGTCCTCTTCTGGAGTACTGTGTCCAGCACTGGTCACTGTACATGAAGAAGGACACAGTACTACTCGAAAGGGTCCAGAGAAGAGCGACTAAGATGGTTAAGGGGTTGGAGGAGCTGCCGTACAGCGAAAGATTAGAGAAACTGGGCCTCTTCTCCCTCGAACAGAGGAGATTAAGAGGGGACATGATCGAAACATTCAAGATACTGAAGGGAATAGACTTAGTAGAGAAAAACACTATTCACCCTCTCCAAGTTAGGGAGAACTAGAGGGCACTCTCTAAAGTTGAAAGGGGGTAGATTCCGTACAAACGTAAGGAAGTTCTTCTTCACCCAGAGAATGGTAGAAAGCTGGAACGCTCTTCCAGAGGCTGTTATAGGGGAAAACACCCTCCAAGGATTCAAAACAAAGTTAGACAAGTTCCTGCTGAACAAGAACGTGCGCTGGTAGGGCAAGTCTCAGTTAGGGTGCTGGTCTTAGACCAGAGGGCCGCCGCGTGAGCAGACTGCTGGGCATGATGGACCACTGGTCTGACCCAGCAGTGGCAATTCTTATGTTCTTAGGGCAGACGCTGGATGGAAGAGAGTGAAAAGGCAATGAAAGCAGAAACCAGAGACGACAAAAGGTAGAAAAAAATAATTTTATTTCTATCTTGTGATTAAAATATATCAGATTTGAAGTATGTATCTTGCTAGACATAACTGGGGAGTGCAAAGCCCAGGCACTGCTTCTTTAGCTTCCAGCTGGCTTAGGGCTCTCTCTGACCAGGGGGCAGTTGCCCTAGTTCCACTCCCCTAACACCATTCCTGTCATGTGTGACTGGTATTCTGTTACATGATATTTGTGTAGCATTCTGTAATAATTTAGCTTATTCAGTTTTCTTGATAGTAGAGGGGATATATGTGAAGGGGAGGGGAGACAGGGGTTTTGTTGATCTTTGCCCTGTATTATTTGTATTTATAAAATGACAATTGTATAGAATATTGTTTCTTTTTATACTTTAATAAAATATGTTCAATATAAAATCATAACTATTTGAGGCTTGTGCAGATGGGATCAGATGGTTTGTGGGACCGAGCTCGCGGGGATGGGGCGGCGATGGTTTTAAAAAAAATTTCAGTCTTAGTAATTTGCCTGTCCACGAAATAATTATTTTATTTCTACCGGTCCACAGGTGTAAAAAGATTGAAGAACACTGCTCTAGAGTATACATATTCAGTGCTTACAGTCTCTCCTCATACGTCGTCTGGCACAAGCCTCCTGTCATTTTCGTCGCCCTCCTCTGGACTGCTTCAAGTCTTCTTATGTCCTTCGCCAGATACAGTCTCCAAAACTGAACACAATACTTCAAATGGGGCCTTACCAATGACCTGTACAAGGTAGCCACTGCCTTGTCACACTGTTTTTTCGCCTTTAGAACTTCAGACACTATCACCCCAAGGTCCCTCTCCCCATCCATGCATATCAGCTTCTCTCCTCCCAGCATATACGGTTCCTTCCAATTATTAATCCCCAAATGCATTACTTTGCATTGAATTTTAGTTGCCAGGCATTAGACCATTCCTGTAACTTTTGCAGATCCTTTTTCATATTTTCCACTCCCTCTTCGGTGTCTACTCTGTTACAAATCTTGGTATCATCTGCAAAAAGGCACATTTTTCCTTCTAACCCTTCAGCAGTGTCACTCACAAACATATTGAACAGGATCGGCCCCAGCACTGAACCCTGAAGGACTCCACTACTTACCTTTCCTTCCTCCGAGCGACTTCCATTAACCACCACCCTCTGGCATCTGTCCGACAGCCAGTTTCTAACCCAGTTCACCACTTTGGGTCCTAACTTCAGCCCTTCAAGTTTGTTCAACAGCCTCCTACGAGGAACTATCAAAGGCTTATCTAGCATATGTCCTCGATCCAGCTATGGTCACCCAATCAAAAAATTCAATCAGTTTCGTTTGGCACCTGATTTACCTTCTGTAAAGCCATGTTGCCTCAGATCCTGTAACCCATTAGATTCAAGGAAGAACACTAGTGAAAGCGTTGTGATATTCTAGGTGGCCCATGACCGCAGAATAGATTTATACTGAAAGGTTGTTTGACTCCGCATCCTCTGAGTTGCAAGCGGCTGCGGTGGCATCTTTTGTTGGCAGAGCCTGTCACTCCAAGCTGCATTATAATCCTGATGCTTTTCTGGATAGGGACTTTAAATTTTGATCACTGGAGTTGACTACATGGCTGATGCCCTGTATGACCTGTTTTGAGTAGTGAGCAAGCTGTTGGCTTATTCTGTCTCCGCATACCACATGCTGTGGATTAGACAGTGGTCTGCTGATTTGTTGTCCAAGGTGACCCTATGTCAGCTGCCATTGAAAGGCAGGTGTGGCTCACTGCTAGAGATTCTGCCTCTGTACCCAAAGGTTGTGAGGTCAAATTCCAGTGCTGCTGCTTGTGACCCTGGGCAAGTCACTTAATCCTCCAGTGCCCACCGCTTTGAATGTAAGCTTTGAAATGCCAGAGCTACAAAAAGGCAGTATACAAGTTCCCTTCCCTTTCCCCTACTGTTTGGTAAGTGTCTGGATAACCTTATGGCTAGTCCTTACCGGATAGCAGGCCTTATTCCTCTAAGGCACAGGTGTCAAAATCGGTCCTCGAGGGCCAGAATCCAGTCGGGTTTTCAGGATTTCCCCAATGAATCTGCATGAGATCTATTTGCATGCACTGCTTTCAATGCATATTCATTGGGGAAATCCAGAAAACCCGACTGGATTCCGGCCCTCGAGGAGGGACTTTGACACCCCTGCTCTAAGGGATCGGGGCATCCTGCATTTTTTTGCCTCCAGAAGTCATTGTCAATATGCTGGAGGACCCTTAGGCAAAAAGTCTTTTCAGGATGCCAGACAGGGTTTGGAGGAGCTTGATGCTCACAGTTCAGGAGCCTGCTCTAGTTCTGCCCTAAAGAAGTATTATGATGCTAGGCCAAGGGCATTTTTAAAGGAATTAGTGGACATCAGCATAGCTCGCTGGGTGTTGGACATCAAAGCTTTTTCTACATTTCCCAGTGAGAAACCCAGAAAGAGAGGCAAAAGTCAGAGCAACAGTACAGAGATTACTGAATATAGCTGACATAGAGTCCGTCCCAGAGTCCCATTCAGGCTTAGAAAGATATTAGATATATTCCATCGGGCTGAAGAGAGGCTCTGAGGAGACCCATCCTGGATCTCAAAAACAGTCAATACAGCCCTCAAAATGCCACAGTTCCAAATAAAAACAGTGAGGTTAGTGATTGCCTCAGGCGTGCTGGGGAATTTTCTTGCATTTCTAGATTTGACAGAGGTTAACCTTCCTATACCCATTTTCTGAAGCACACAGCTCGGTCATTCTCCGAGGTGGCAGTGATTGTAGCAGCTCACCTACACAGGCTTGGAATCCAGGTTCTCCCATATCTGGATGTTTGGTGCATCAGAGCCCAGTCCGACGTCGAGGGACATCAGGCAGTTCGCTCAGTTGTCCGGTGGCTGCAGGACGTCAGCTGAGTTGGTTAACTTTCAGAAGAATAACCTCATTCCGACGCAAGATCTGGAATGCCTAGGAATCCGATTCACCAAGGGAGTGAACAAAGTGTTCCTCCCAGAGTCACGCAACTTTTGATGCTCTGGTGCAGCTGTGACCTCGGGAAATCCTCCTGTATGTCTTTCTTCCTTGGCTCATGCTAAGCAGAGTCTTTCAGTGGATTGAGGTCCATCAGGACCGTGTCATTCTGGTGGCTCCAGATTGGCTTTGCAGGCTGTCGTCTACTGCTCTGCTGCATCTTTGCTAGAGTAGCGGCCTTCGGTTGTGCATCCATACTGGCCTACATAAGTAGGAACTGGCCTGCATGGATGACCCGAGCCGTTTTGCTCTTCAGGCTTGGCTCTTGAGTGTGCAGCCTTAGTCTGCAAGTGCTCTTCTGCTGTGGTCCTTGGCCTTCTGCTCATGTCTAAGCAGTTGTCTGCTGTATCTGTTAATGCTGCAGCGTGGGTGACTTTCCAGCACTGGTGTGCTCAGGACCACGTGTAGCTGTATTCCGATCCACTTTTGGTGGCACTGCCTTTTCTCCAGGCTAGTTTTGATCAAGGCCTCTCTGTGGCATCTCTTTGGGTCCAAGTGGCTGGGCTCTCTTGTCTTAATGCCCGGGGTTGTCCTTCATCTTTGGTGTCTTGCCCTGACATTGCCAGATTTCTGACAGGAGCTCTTTGCATTGGACCACCGATATATCTACCGTTTCCTGTATGGAACATCACCCTAGTACTGTATAGTCAATCCAAGACTTCCTTTGAGCCCTTTTGGGATCGTTCCTTCTTGGCCTTGCCACTCCAGACAGTTTTTCTGATTGCTGTTCCATCTTCGAGCCATGTCTCTGGACTCCAGGCTCGCTCTTGCAACGAATCGCTCTTCTGAATATCTGAAGCCAGGATTTCCTTGTGCACAGTTCCTTTCTTCCAGCTGAAGATGGTTTCAGATTTCCATGTTGAAGTACGTGTGCTTATTTCTCAGCCTACTGGTTCAAAGACACAGGCTCATATTTTGAAGATCCTGGATATGCATGGAGTGCTTCTTCACTATTTATTGGTCAGAAATGTGTTTGTTTTTCTGACCGTTTGTGCTGACTTATTCTGTCCATCAGGGCACTCCTTTTGCTCAGGCCTCGATTTCCAGAAGGATCTGTGAGGCTCTTTTGTCAGCCTCCATGCTTTCTGGGACAGTCTCCTATTTCCATCTAGGCGCATTCTTTTAGATGTGTGGCTTCTTTGTGGGCCGAAGCTAGAACCATCTCCCCTGAGATTTGCATGGTGGCAACGTGGTCCTCTATACACGTTTACCCTGTTTTGCAGAGTACATGAGGCGGCAAGACAGGACTGCCTTTGGGGCCCTCAGTCTTGAGGGTTGACGCAGTCAGCCCACCTTGGCTTTTTGGGGACTGCTTTGATGTTGTTAATCATGGTCTTCTCATTCAACTGTTAGCTGACATTGGCTTGGATAAAAAAGTTTAAAGGTTTTCTAACATTAAGATATATCAGATGCATGAGGGAAAACTCTCTTCTCCTTGGACCTCTAATTGCGGAGTTCCATAGGGCTCCCCATTATTTCCTATCTTTTTTAATATATACATGACTACATTACAGTATCTAAAATTACAGTGGTACCTTGGATTACGAGCATAATCCGTTCCAGGAGCATGCTCGTAATCCAAAATGCTCGTTAATCAAAGCGAGTTTCCCCATAGGAAATAATGGAAACTCGCTTTGATAGGTTCCCACCCTCCACCCCCCCCCCCCCGAAGGCCAGCAGCACTGCTCCCCCCGAAGGCCCTCCCGCGAACCGGTACCCTCCCCCCTGCAATCCGGCACCCCCCCCCCCCCCCCACGGCAACCTGAGGTCCCACAACCCACCCGAACCTTCTTCTTACTTCAGTGTAGCCTCCGCACCGGCACCAGCATGTCCTGCCGGTGCCCGAAGATCTGCTTCCAATGCTGGGCCTTGAGCATGTTGTACTCATGCAACTATTTGCTAGAAGGGAAGGGGGAGGAGCTGTGCTCACTGCAGAGTGCACGCCAGCTAAGGGCAGCTGGTTCCTGTGACTGGGCACATTGTAGGTTATGGAAAAACCCGCAAATTCGTGGGGGTATACTGTATCATTACTTTTGGGTATTTCATTACAAATTGAGTTTACATCTAAAATCCTAGGTTTCATCCTGGACTCTACACACTCCTTTTCAACTCAAGTTAACAATGTGACGAAAAAATGTTTCTTTAGTCTCAGATTACTTAGACGGGTTCGCCATTCTTTCAGCCGCATTTTGCTGTTGGTTCAGACAATTGTTTTATCACAATTGGATTATGCTAATTTCCTGTCTGAATAAATGCAATCTGAAAAGATTGCAACTTATTCAGAATACTGCTGCAAAATTGATATTTGGTAAGCACAAATACGATCATGTGACCCTTTTACTTAGGGCACTTCATTGGCTTCCTGTGTTTTGGAGAATTCAATTCAAAGGTATTTTTGTGATTTTTAAAATTTTGTATGAGATTTTCTCCCCCTTAATTCCTGTCCTTTTCAATTCTTGTTTACCATCTCATTCAAGAAATACTCAGAAATATAAACTTGGTTTTTCATCCGTTAAGAGTATTAAAACTTTTTCTTCCATTAAGAGTATAAAAAAATTTTTTGCAAATCTTTTACTTTTTTATCTGCAAAAATGTGGAATGAGCTTCCTTCGGAGATCAGGTTACTTTCTCCTTTAACAACTTTTTGGAAAAGGTTAAAAACTTATCTATTTCAAAAATCTCTGGTTGATTCTTCTGTTCCAAGATAATTTTGGAATAGAATTATCTCATTCTCTAGCTGAATTTAGGAAATCTTGTTAACCGAGTCAAGCCCTTTTTGTAAGGGACGAATCGGTATATAAAACCAAGGATTGGATTGCTTTTGTATGTCCCACTTATCTAGCATGTCTCACCTATTGCACTGGAAAAAGAGATTATGTACTTACCCTGGTAAACTCTTTTCCAGTAGATAGGTGAAATATTATAGACCAGTGTTCTTCAACCACCGGTCCGTGGACCGGTGCCGGTCCACAGAAATTTCCTGCCGGCCCACGGTGCGATCGATGCGGTGTTATCTTTGAGCCAGCTCCCTCTTTCTCACTGATTCAGTGCACAAAGCCACGGGCAGCGGCTCCTATGGGCATCCTGCTCCTGAACCGGAAGCCTTCTCTCTGACATTGCAACGTCAGAGGGAGCGGCTTCCAGATGAGGCATGGGATGTGTAAGGTGCAATTAGTACTATTATGGGGGTGGGGTCTGGGGTGGAGATTGGGTAGAGATAGGTGGGGTCTGGCCCACGATTTAGCCCAGTGTTCTTCAACCGCCGGTCCACGGACTGATACCGGTCCACAGAATAATTATTTTATTTCTGCCGGTCCATAGGTGTAAAAAGGTTGAAAAACACTGTTCTAGATTCCTGCCCTGTCCTTCCTGCGCCTGTTATCTCAGTTTGTTTCATGTGTCTCCAGGTTGTACCTTAGATAAGTCAGCCCTTGGGGGCTGGGAAGTATGCTATATCTGTGTTCCTTTTAGGCGGGAGTAGTTTCTGTGCTCCCTTGAGGTTTAGTTATATACAACTTTACAAAGTAGGGTAAATATAGTTAATTACTGATATTCAATTCATTAAAATGCTATACCAAGAATTCATTAAAATGCTATACCAAGAATACCGTAACATAAAATTAATTAAATATTTAATTTATTGATTTCTTTAATTCAATTCATATCCTAAAAACTAACAAAATTTATTTCATCTACATTTAAAATCTAAAATCTACAGAAACATGTAATACAAAGTACAAAATGCTACTAATAACAAAATCATAGGCTGGGAAAAGCTACAGGTACTATCTAAAGCTTTTAAATAGAGTCCATCAATCAATCTTCCAATCTTCAAGATTCTTAATGATAAGTTTTGAAGCCATTCAGGCCCAATGAAGCTCACTTAACTTGATGATGAATCAATTAAAGTCCCAATATCTCCTTGAGTAGTAGTCTGTAGGCTTGACCAGGCCAGTTGTTCCTTATATTCATGATCCAATTAGAAATGCTTAATCAGTTCTGACGTTCTCTCTTCTTAATCCTTAAAGTTTTTCCGGTTTTAATTACTTATATTGTTCAATCAACATAAGCCTCCAATTCCAGCTGAGTTTCAGTTGAGTCCATCATCAGGGAGGTTGAAGATATAAGTACTAAAATAATAAGAAGAGTTTTCTAAATACTAAATACTACTAGTGCATTTACTATAGTTAAATGCATTCTAATAACCATTAATACTCAGTTCCTAGTTATGAATACCTAACTTACTCCCTAAGGAAGTCTCTGATTGGCTCATGTGTCTCAGGCTCTTCCCTGTACATCACATGATGCACCGGGGCCTAAGGCCTCAGAAGCATCGTGGGAGGCATTGGAGCAGGAGGGACAGAGCCACCTTTCCTACTTCATTACAGGTACGGGGAGGGGGGCGTCCATTGGGTGGCAGGAGGGAGCCGGCATCCCTCCTGCCGTTTGTTTTGGGTTTTGTTTTGTTTTTTTGGGGGGGGGGAGTTGGGAGTGTTACAGATGGCAGGAGGGAGTGGAAATCCCTCCTGCCATAGAGGCAGCGGCGGGCATCGGCTCGGGTTAAAACCAAGGGCTCACAATGCACTTTTTGCAAAAGCACATTGCCAGCCTGTGGTTTTAAAGGGCAGGAGAGTCGGTAAGGAAGTGAAGTGACTGGTTTTCAGCAGTCGCTTCATTTCAAATCGGCAAGCCCAATTGGTGTTCCTTCCTACTTTGCATGCCATTTCCCCTCATTTGCATATACAGATCGGAGATTGATCGCACAGCTGTTTAGTGAATTGGGTTGGGAAACAATTGCAAAAGCATCAGTACACGATCGGTAAGTTTTGTGAATCTAGCCCTAAGTCGGCACAATAGTATATTTATGGGTGAAGATTAGGCTTTTTGGGTCTATCGAATTTGGCTAAAATAAATTGTAATAAGTATGTCTGGGATATGTAACTATATTGCAGCAATTGCAATATATAAAAGTAAAATGTAGTAATTAAATTTAACAATGTGATTTGTAGTAAATTTTGAATTTAATAACTTTTGAACTGTTAACATTGAATTATTATATGTTTAGAGTACAGTAAAATTATTTATATGACGACAACTCTTTAGCTTCATTAAGGTAGGGTATGCATATTCATTAGGGATATCTTGAAAACCTTACTGGCTGGGGAAAGGGGGGCCCTAGAGCAGGTTTAAGAACCACTGATTAAGCATTTTACTGTGACCGAAACAGATTCATCAATCATTGCTGGCATCAAGGAGCATTTCCAAAATGTAATAGACACTGTATTTTTTGCACCATAAGACAAACCCTAGATTTAGAGTTGGAAAACAAGAAAAAAAAACATTCTATACCCTGTCCCCCCTCCCTGCCAGGCTCTGTACCTTGTCCCCCCTCTGATGGTCTAGTGGTAGGCCGGGACAGGGTACAGAGCCTGGCAGGGAGGGGTGCAGAATTTTTATTTTTTTTTCATCTCCCCCATTTCTGGTCCCTCTTCAAGGAATAAGACTTTTAAGTGCTGTCTTATTTCACGTGGAGGCTTTTTTATGCTGATTTTTGGAAACACTGAACTTAAGTACATGCAAAAGCCAGCTGAACGGAAGTTTTCTTGGGGCTGGAATTGCTGAAAAGCAGTTCTAAGCACCAGAAGACCGGCAGCTGAAGCAAACACAAAACAGACTGAGCTCATTCTAGGCCTTGGGAATAAGCACTGGTCTGGTCACATTTCAGTTAATGTCTGACAGATTCAGCAGGAACCCCTTGAAGTGCCCCAGGCTCTAGGCTGTAAAACCGACACAAGGCACTGCACAGGGATAATGTCCCTTCCAGCGATCGCAACTTGTTCAGCACCAGAAGCAAGATAAAGCCGAGGTCTTGGTGCTTGGACTTCCCTCTTACCACCAGAGCCTCCAGAGCAAGCAGGTCCCAGACTTCCTGACCATCGAGCGCCACGGTCCCCTAAGGCTCTGGCCTGCTGGTCTTCCGCCACTGGGTACGTAAGTGCTCAGAGAAGCTCGTACATGAGCACCATAGGAACTGCTCCCATCTCTGGTTTCCCACTAGAGATCACCCGCAATAAGTCCTGCCCTCTTTTGACAAAGCTTCATGCTTCTGACAAATGTGGAATGCTTGCGTGGGAGAGAAGTTGTCAGATGTAGTCGGGGGACCTAAGAAGGAAAGCTGTGAGATTTGGTGGTGGGTGAGCTCAGGTACGGGATTGACAGTAGGAGGGGGAGGGTAAAAAATTTATATCTTCACTGCATAAGACGCACCAGACTTTCCTCCCACTTTTGGGTGGAAAAAAGTGCGTCTTATGGAGTGAAAAATATGGTATTTCCTGTTCATCCACTACACAGTTTGGATTTTCTTTCAGACAGAAGATAACCTAATCACCTTCCCAAATGATGCAAAAACATAAGTAATAATCTTTGGGAAGGTTGTATCAAAACCAGAGCAAAATGGAAGGTTCTATTTATGATTTATAAACAGTTGTACAGTTTTACTACTTAAAAACAAACATTTAAATATAAAATCATAGGTGTTTGAAGCTTGTGCAAATGAGAAGAGAATCTGCAGGGACAAGGACAAACTTTGTCCCCATGTCATTAGCGAATGACAAAGGGACTAGTTCCTGCAGTTAACCATGGTAAAACCACAGGAATGGGAAAGATTCCTGTGCAATTACTATGGGTGCAGGAGCAAAGTGCTTTAACTTTGCTGCTCACACAAGGCAGTTTCTTCCTGTGGTGAAAAAAATGCCTTTACTGCAACTCTGAGTCCCAACCAAAATGAGTTCTCCTACCTCCACTGGCATTGGCCTCTTCCTCATCCTCAGAAGGCAGCTGCCTGACTGGCTCTTGTCCTCTTTCCATCTCCTCCTCCCTCCAATGCAGCATCACAAAGAGGAGGCCTCCCAAGTGCTGAGATCCAAAAAGAGGGCTCAATTGCTGCTGCCACACATTCAAAAACCCTGGCAACGAGCACCATTTTGTGGGTTTTGGATATGGTGTCAGTGGTGATTAAGAGCAGGCAGTGGAGAAGAAAGATTGTGGTCCTTGTTGAGAGTTCTCACAGTATGGGGGTATTTTTAAGAAAAAAAGAATCCTAACTCTTTGCTTCTGCCTGCTCAGCTGATTGTGACATGGGGAGAAGGGGTTGTTTGGTTTTTTTTAGCAGGCTTGATTGGAGGTGGAAGAGCTATTCTGCTGGTGAAGAAGAGCAGCCATTATGGGTTAAGAGGAGGGGGGAGAAGCAGGCAAGCTGAAGGAGAAAAAGGTGAGCTTAGGTTTTTCGGTTGGTTGTTTTTTAATTAAAGGAGGACTTTTGTTTTTTTACCTTTGTAGAGCTTGTTTCTTAAAGAAATGTTTTCTCTTTATCATTACAAAAACCCTGTTCTGCTTCTCCTCTGTACCCACCCAAAGACTGGATGTCAGGCCAGCTAGCTGCCACTGAAGAACAGCCATGTTGCATTGGGAGAAGCAGGCAAGCTGAAGGAGAAGAAAAAGTGGGCCCTAGTTTTTTTATTTTGAAATTAAAGGAGGCCTTTTTTTTTTTTTTTTTTTTAAACCTGTGCAGAGCTTCTTTTTTTTCTTTAAGAAATAGCTCCTCTAAGATTAAAAGAAAAATCTGAACCGTTAAAAGTACAGGTTGTGCTGGTATAGGTGTGTGCTTCATTGTTGTAAAGAATGTTCACTTTTATACTTTAATAAAAAGACAAATATACAAAATCATACCTGTTTGAGGCTTGTATGAATGCTGGGGCCAGAGCTCACAGGGACAAATCCTTTCCCTGTGTCATTCTCTACTTCTGAGCATCCAGCCCCTAGAGACAGGGAAATACCTACAGTATATAAATTTAATGCCCTTTGAACTACTGCTGAAAAGGCATCAATAACATATTTTTCCATTCAGGACAGAATCAGAAAGACTTGTTCTCTTCTGACAACTGAAAAAACACTGTTGCAAGGTTCATTCTTTTGGCTAATATTTTTAAAAGTCACATCTCTATTTCTGATGTAAGCAGTGTGAGACAGGAAAGGAAGATTCAAAGTATAATTTTTTTATGCAGAAAAAGTGCTAGATTAAACAAGACTGCTCCAGCACTCTTTAATGCTACCATTGTTATGCACCGTGTTTCTATACACCATTAGCCTAGGCTGCACCAAAAGAAGTTTAGAAATATTTTATTACAGAAATGTACAAGTCATTTAAGGAATGCACTGCAAAAATACTGCTAAGTATCAGCTTCTTTAGAGATGTAAATGATTAAACTGCCATTCAAAACATTTTTAAACAATTCAGTCTTGTTTTTGTGAACACTAAATATTGAGGGAACGCATAGCATGATCATTCTTTTAATTGCATTTGGACATCCTTTATCATGCTATACTTCCCTTGAGGCAACAGCCCAACATCTGAGCAGAGTGTAGGTCTCCGGGATTACATGCAGATGCAAGAGGGGGGAAATGGCTCCAAGGAAACAGCTCTTAAGAACATTTCGGCTCCTCTGACTAAACATTTTTAATGGTTGGAAGCCCTCAAAAATTAGAAAATAAAAGCTTTCATTTATATCTACAATGGAAAGCAGCATATTTACATGTCTGTACAAAAAAAAAAGTCTTATTGGCTGTAATAACACATAAGAGAGAATTCTACAGGTGTAGAACCAGAAAAGTCTTCTTTACCGCACTCGGTATTTGTAGAAATTGCAAAGTCCTTCGGTAAAGTTCCATCCCAATGCCAATGAGAGCACATACAGCAAAATGAGAACAGCAAACGGATACAGGAGGACAACTGTGTTCTTCAAGAAAGGCAATGCTAGGCAAAAGAAAAGAAGAGAGAGTCCAACCTTAGCAGTAAATGATGGCAAGAGCTCAGGTATACTGCTCCATCTTGATGATAAAACTTCAATTGTAACACTCTTCCACAATAAACACTATTATAATAAAATCTTGGTATCTGATGGAATCAACAGAAGGACTTTAAGGCAAGATCAAGTAGGACCTACAGTAGTACAATAGGAAGGTACTAAACAAGTAGTCTGCATAAACTATTTGGTTTGCCCCAACTATTTTATCTTATAAATTATTTCCTTTTTTAATATAATACATGGTATCCTCAAATACTCCAAACCAGGAAGATCAAGGAAAGGAATAAATTCATCAACAAGTCAGCACTTCCAGTTGCTATTTATTAGCACACACTATAATGTAATGCTCTGCCTTAAATATAAGTCTTACTGGTGTAGATTTATACACTAAATTTAGGTATAAAATTGCACCTGGTTCTGCCTTGAGCATTACTTTTGATCCATGTTAAAGACGATCACTGTATTAATTGCTAATGCTTCTGTATAATGAAGGAACACCAGAAAATTCTAGAAATACTATTGAAGAGAGGAATATACCAATTCTGTTCCCTTCCCAGGTACTGTATTAATGGTGATCAAACACTTGTAACAATCTACAGCAAGAACAATCTGGACACAGAAAATGTCAGGAAAAATAAAATATTCAATTGCCTAAGTACATATATACAATAAAATATCATTAGACAGCATAGGGCAGTGTTCTGCAATGCAAGCCTAGGGGGCTAATGATGGCCTCCAGAGACCTATAAGGTGACTCCCATTGTCTATCTGGGAGGGGGGGGGGGGTCTGCATCTCTCCCCTTTATGACCTGAGCCTGGGTAGAGAGGCAAAGTGGATAGTGGGAAGAGCCACATTCTTGAAAGGTAAGGCATTTCCTCAGTAGAAAAAAAGAGCATACATTTGCAAATGCTCAAAACTTTGATACCACCCCCTCCTCCCTTCCAAATTAAGTTTGAAGGGTGGGCTGGGGGGATTGATATCATTGATACAAACTAGTCAGCAGTGTCGTGGCCCACATGGGAAGATATTTGGCAGTTGTACTTTAGCTCATTAGAATCCAAAGTGGCCCCCAGCTTAAAAATTAATGAAGGGTATAAGTAGAGGTGGACCATAGTTCTATCCTTTTCTTACCAACAAAGAAAGCTGCACATGAATTCAGAAAGAGGCATGGATATTATCTTAGCTAGGGTAAGAGTGAATAGATTAGCTTAAGGGATCCAAGAACTGCACCCTTTTTTTGTCAAAATGCAGTTTTAAGAGCTGGACCCTATTCCACAGCAACAGAGATTTAATTTTGCACTAGGACTTTACAATGCAAATGTGAGGTACTGGGAAACAATTTGTGAAATTAATTAGGAAAGTTTGATAAGAAGCAACTCTGATGCTAAATAGCTCTCTCTGTACCTTTTTCCCTATGTAAATCTTCTTGCCTTTATACATCTTTATGTTCTGCTATCTATTCACACAATTCAAAATGCATTACAGTTAATGCATTAAAAATGGGGCTTGTTTTACTGATCTATACAACATGAAAATGTGAAAGAACAATTACAAAAATACAGTATTTTAAAAGTTGCAATGTCCTTTTAGCAGCCCTAAATTATTTATGATAAGTGCCTAGCAACTCTGAACAGCAAAATATGCAGATTATTTTGGCAATATGCTCAAAAATAGAAACATGTTGGTAGATAAAGGCCAAACGGCCCATCCACAGCATCCACTATCGCCTCCTCGGCCTAAGAGATCTGAAGTTCTTTGAAGTTGGCTATAACCTTGCCATACATTTTCCACTGGAATCAGGTCTGTTCTTCAGGCCAATCCAGGGCATTCACTTCCTTCTTGCTGAGCCATTCCTCTAGTGCTTTTGCTCTGTGTTTTGCTTCGCTCTCCTGGTGAAAACTAAATTGTTCTTACAGGTTTTCCTCCAAGATCAGCCTGTGCTTTTACATCATCCATCTTTCTTTCCCTCTATCTTCAAAAGGCTCAATATCTGAACCTTGCAACATAATAGCAGGGCCGCCATCAGGGCAGTACTACCAGTCCTGCATTCAGGGGCCCGGAGCTGACAGGGGGCCGAGGCAGGGGCGCCAGTAGCTCGCCAAGGCAAAGTGAGTCGATCACCCAGGACTCACTTTGTCTTGGCGATCTAATCTATCGAGCCGATAAGTCTTCTTCTCCCCGACGTCGATTCTGCAGTCGGAGAGGAAGTTCGGGCCAGCCAATCGCTGCCTGGCTGGGCGGAACTTCCTCTCCGATTGCAGAATTGACGTCAGGGAGAGCATGCATCGGCTTTGGGGCCTGTTATCCATTGGTGGGTCCTGTTCCCCAATGGCAGCGGCAGTGGCTTGGGGAACGGCAGGGAGAAAAAGAAAGGGGGCAGGCAGGGAAACAGAAGGAAAGAAGAGAAACAGAAAAAAAGAAAGAAAGGTCAGGGAGAGAAGAAGAAAAAGTTGGGGGAGGGAATGAGGTGTGGAGGAGAGAAAGCATACAGGCTGATAGAAGGGAAGAAAGATTGGATGCACAGTCAGAAGAAAGTGCAACCAGAAATCACCAGACAAGGTAAGAAAAATTATTTTATTTTAAATTTAGCAAAGTGGAGGCAGTATTACCACAGTTTTCAAAGGAATTTGCCCAAATAACTTAATAGTTAACTGGGTAAATTCCCAGAGATGAAAACTTCCCTTCACTTACTATGCACAGTTCTGAATTTATATCTGCTGTCTATATTTTACAATATGGTCACCTTTTATTAAACCGCAAAAGTGGTTTTTAGCGCAGGGAGCCTATGAGCGTCAAGAGCAGCGCTGGGCATTCAGCGCAGCTCCCTGCGCTAAAAACTGCTATTGTGGTTTAATAAAAAGGATGGAGGGTATATTTGTCTATTTTTGTATGCTATAAAAACCAAATACAGAGAGAGACAGAGCTGTTGACGAAGAGCTACGTGTGTGTCTTTCTTCGATTCCAGCCAGAATATCAGCTTTGTGTTCAGCCAAACAGGCCCAGGTTTCGCACTGAATAAAGTATTTTATAATTTTTCACTATTCTGTTTACTTAATATTTCATAATAAAGTAATTATAAAATACTTTCTTTGTGTTTATTTGATTCCTATTCAAGAGAATTACTTTATATATAGTCAATATAGGCACAGAGTTAAATTTTTTAACATTTTCTAATGGTGGTGTGCCTTGTGATTTTTTTCATGAAACAAGTGTGCCTTTGCCCAAAAAAGGTTGAAAAACACTGCTCTAGAGGGTGATGCGTGTGTTTCTTTTATAATACCTAACTCAGTATTGAAGCCAAAAAGTTTCACGTTGGTCTTACCGCATCACAAAATTCTCTGTATACATAACGTGACCATTTATTTTTTTCATCAAAATGAGACATCTATTAATTTTCAGTCCCAGTCCCATCCCCACCCCCTCTCTCTAGTCTTCTATTTACAACCCCCCCTTTCTCTGCCTCTTTCTCTCCCTTTCTCCTTCCTATGTTCCCCTCACTGCCTCCCTCCCTCCAGCGCCAAAGCCTGGCCTATCACCGATTCAACCCCCCTAGTCTGCCGCCACCTGCTGCAACTGAAGGAAAGGGAGGTACAGGCGTCGGTCCACAAACCTTCTTCCCGACGTCAATTCTGACACTGGAGAGGAAGTTCTGGTCCAGTCAGGCAGCGATTGGCTGGCCTGGAACTTCCTCTCCGACGTCAGAATTGACATCAGGAAGGTTTGTGGGCTGGCGCCTGGACCTTCCTTTCTTTCAGTTGCAGCGGGTGGCGGATGGGGGACTTCAGCACTGGAGGGACAGATGCAGACAGGCAGGCTGGCTTTGGCATGGCAGGAAGAGAGGGAAATTGATCGCCTGTCCCGTTGTCCCCATGTACAGCTTAGGGATGTTGTCTCTGAAAACAGGATATTTTGGCATCCTGAAGCTGTGCATGGGGACAATGGGATAGGGGATCAAAAAAATGGGACGGTCCCATTCAAAACAGGATGTATGGTCACATTATGTATTCATGCAGTGCTTCTTAAGAGAAGTAGCCTAATGGTGAGTGCAGTGACCTCAGTGCAGTTGATTCCCACCACAGCTTCTTGTAACTTAAACCTCCCTTGTTCCATATAAAATTTTGAAAAAAGGATTCTGAGCCCATTAGGGACAGAAAAAAGTATCTGTATATAATATATAAACCACTTTGTACAATAGAAAGGCAGTACAGTCTGTTCTCATATTCACACTTTCACTATACCCAATTTCGCCTATCTGTGATTGCATCAGTTACAACCAATATTCCCCATTTGCGCCGCTGTGTATGCATATTCACAGACTGGCACTTTTAAAAAATAGCTTTTGTGCTTTCACTTTCACCTCACAGTCAGGGTTTGCTTTCAGATATGGCCCCCAAGTGTCTGGAGAGTGAATTACAGGTACTTCAACTGCTGTTCCATGCAGGAAACAGAAACGTGACGGCAGATAAAGACCAAATGGCCCATCTAGTCTGCCCATCTGCAGTAACCATTATCTCTTTGTCTCTCTGCGAGATCCCACATGCCTATCCCAGGCCCTTTTGAATTCTGACACAGTGTCTGTTTCTACCACCTCTTCCAGAACCTAACCTTATTTTCCCAACAGGATCCACTGTTCACTTTCCGTGGTTTTGAGGTGCAAAGTGTACTGTTAGAACTTAACCTTTATTTTCCCATAGACTCAACATTTCATTATTCATTATTTTGTGGTTCAAAAACATTTTCAGGAACTGTACTACCGCAAATAAAGTGGACAGACTGTATATCAAATCCATGACCCTTTACCCTTTGCAAACGCTAACTGGCACATCATATAGCTTTTCTTCAGCTGTGAATTTCTTCTTGTCGCCTTCCAATATAAGAGAATGGAATAATCTTGAAATTGTTAGACAACATATATATTTTATTTATTTACAATGGCATATAATCCGCACTATTCACAACTCTAAGAGGGTAACAAATTAAATATACACAAAAATATAAAACCATCACAGATAGATAGTTCACTTAATCATAGGCTTCACAGTTACCTTTCTCAGCAGTTTGCCATAACCCAGAGCTACTGCCTTTTGAGGGACAGCCTGATAGAAAGGGTGTCTCAGCGGTACCAAACACTTTCCACTTTACAATGCTGGATCTGACAATGTGCCAAGAGATATTGAAATTTTCTTATGGCTCCCATAGTGTTACACAAATCGTGTTGTAACTCTCCCTATACTGTTATTCTACTATTAAGATATGCTATCTTCTTACTTATGTTTCTTGTTCTATGAATTTTATTATAAAAAAAAATTTCAATAAAATGTCATGAAAAAATGTTTCCAGTCTATAGCTTTAAATAGTTTAAGCCCAAAGTTTTTGGGGGGCAGATCAATATTTGAAGTCAATCAACTCAACTAATGTGATTGGACAAGGAGGTCTCTAATCAACCTATGTCTTAAGACAATTTTTGAAACAGAGAGAATTTGGTTTGCATTGGAAAATTAAAAGAATTACTTTTTAAAATATCTCTATAATTGTTCTTTCAGACTGAAAGTGTACTGTATATTGTATATAACAGTAAGGTTAGCTGTTGCTTGTTGTATTTATGCCTTCTATTGCTTTTTGGTTCACTGGGCAACTGTTTATTCTTTGTATGGTAGTGTTCTGTTCACAATTTTTTTTAAAAACCACCCCCAACATTTCCTATTTCAATGCATTTTGAATAGCAGAATGTGAGAAATGTACAAAAGTGTGAAGACTTTTTCAAGGCATTGCAAACATCACCTGCAACAGCCAAGGTAACAAAGCTTGACTAAGGAATTGTGTTCCGAGAAAGAAACCTCTTGACAAAAAACTTACCGCTGTATCCCAGAAATGTTATATAGATATAATATCCAATTGCTATCAACCATAGCGTGTTCCCAAAACAGTAACCAATAAACGAGTTGGTAAGAATAACATCTGTAGGAGAAAAAAAGGATTCAAGACAAAGTTAGACAAGTTTCTGTTGAACAAGAACGTGCGCTAGTAGGGCTAGTGTCAGTTAGGGTGCTGGTCTTAGACCAGAGGGCCACCGCGTGAGCGGACTGCTGGGCATGATGGACCACCGGTCTGACTCAGCAGTGGCAATTCTTATGTTCTTATGTTCATTAATTATCTGCTATCTGATAGTTAATAATAATACAGGGGGTGACTTGTGATCAGAAACTACAAAAACATTCAGAATAGAAATAAAGACTATACTCTTCAAGAAATCCCTGAAAAAGACTTAACTTCTCAAGCTTCCTTCTTTTCTCCCTCTAACCTCCCTGAACCCCAAAAACAACTCCCCAATAAGGACCAGATATCTTTTTGTAATCTGCCTTGACCCGCGAGGTAATGGCGGAATAGAAATCCCTAATGTAATGCAGTCATACTTACGATTGATGAAAAAGAGCTGGATAAAGTGTAAGATCACCAGGAGAGGATAGAAAGCATTTAAATGAACATCGAATGCATAGCCCCATTCCACATCGTAGTCCTTGCTCTGTCGTGCTACCAGATACTTGTTAGAAATGAACCTGGTTGATGTAAAGAAAACCAAAATAAACTAAAGGCCAAAAAAAAAAAAATTAGCCAAAACAAATCAAGACACCACATGACACAAAATTTTATACTGCCATTTTTTCTAAGTCTGTCAGCATAAATAGCAAGAAACCTTTGTTTTTCAAATACCGAGAGAGTAGGTTATCATAGATTACATAGGAAAGTATTATGAACTATGGATTCACCGAGAGCCTTGCTTCTTGCCCATACATCTCCTGGGACACCACCACTCTGGAACCCAAAGACCAAGTGTCCAGCTTGGGCATCACATTGGATGCTAGCCTGACTCTGTCAGCACAAATCTCCAAGGTAGTATCCTCCTCCTTCTACAACAATTAAAACCCATCCACTGCTACTTCTCCAACACTGAATCAGGCCCATTGGCTTCCAATACACATGCATACCATTTTCAAACAACTAATGTTAGCCTTTAAGTGCCTCCACGGCATGATCCCCGACTACATAGTGAGGAAGCTTCCAATCTACTGTTCTCGGTGGTCTCTCTGATCTCAATTTGATCTCAGGCTGTGCAACCCTCCTGCAAATTGCCTACACCTGGAAATGGCCTGGAAGCAATCATACTACTATAGCATGACTATGGAACCAATTCTCCCTGCCTTCAGGGAAATTGACAAGCTACTGCTATCCATGAACCAGCATACTCCTGGTCTCAAATTTGACCAAGATGCCGCAAACCTGTATCACGGGACACCTGAGACTTTCTGTCAATCATTACTTGTTCTCTTATTTACCGCAGCCATGCTGGTAGCATTTTTAGATTCTATATAGCATGTGTTCTTAGTTTCTCCTTAGAAAGTATGCTATTGATACCTGTCTTAAATTCTCTTGTTACATATGTGTTATGGATCCTGATAACTTTTGTGTATGTATCCTAGTAACCTGATGGGCTTTAAAACTAACTAAAGATGGGCTTTAGTTTTAAAGATGGGCTTTAAAACTAACTAAAGTAAAACTTCTCTTGACATAACAGAAACAGAGATTCTGCTCCACTGACTCTCTCAACTGTTTTTACAACCCATATTATTGTCCTTTAGTACAGCTAAAGCAGTTCCACAATTAAATCTTTCTTTGCCTGGTTTAGGCAAAACAGGTTATTTTTAACCAAGGAGATGATATTAAAAAGCTAAACAGCCACCAATGCTATTGGGAGAAAATTTGGTGCTCATCCACTAAATTTGGGCTTCAGTTCCTCCCCCAAATCAGCTGTATATGACTACATCACTGAATACAAAAATAATTGTGATGGACATATCCCAAATCTAACATACCAGTTAATAAATTCAAAATAAAACAATTTTTTCTACCTTCTTGTCTGGACATTTTGTTTTTCCATCATCTTGGTCCAAGTTTCTCTTTCTGCTTTTGTCTATCTTCAACTAATTCTCTTTTCAGTGTCTGCTGTCCATTTTTTCTCCTCTTCTCTCTTGTTCCATTCCCTCCTTAAGCTTGTCTCCAACATATTGATTTTTCCCTTTCAGCTTTAACTTTTTCTTTTCTTCCTCTGTCCATTCAAATCTTGTTCTCTTTCTCACCCTTCTTTTTAAATTTTCAGCTTCCTCTCAATTTTCCATCTTCTCTCAGTCCCTAGCTCTCCCATTTCCCATCTCACTCCTTTCCCAATCTCCTATTTCCTTCTATCTACCCCTGTACTCACTACTCTTTCACTCATTTTGTCATCTCCCTTTTGACCTCACCCACTTGGCTCACCACTTTCAGAATCCCCCTCCCTCTCTCCACTGGTCAGGCTATATCTCCCTGCCCCTTTCTCTCCATCTCCTAGAATCTTCTTATCCCAGCTCTCTTCCCTTCTGCCTTCCCATGGTTCCATCTCTCTCCATTGTCCAACATTTTGCTCCCTCTTTTCCATTTACCTTCTTCCCTCTCCCCTTGATGCTGAACAATGAAATGAAGGAAAAAAGAGAGATGCTGCATCTCTCTCTGCCTTCCATCCCCAAGCCTAACATTTCTCCCTCCCTTCCGTCCATTCCCAGATCCAACTTCTCTCCCTTTCTCTTCCCAACTGCTAATCTAATCTAATCTAATCTCTCCCCCTGCCTCCCCCGGGTCCCCCATTTCTCTCTTTGTCTTTCCAACAGTTCTCTCTTCAAGTATCTTTCCCTACATCATCTCAGGTCCAACTTCATACCATTACCCATCTCTCTCTCTGTCCTTTGTTTCTCGCCCCTTAAGCTCTCCCCACATGTCCAATCTGGCACTTATTTTAATACCCTCCCCCTTTGTATTTTTTGTTAAGTTTGTCCAGAAGGCTTTCTTGGCCCAGCATGTCCTCCCCCTTCTCTCTGCACCAATCTGATGTCACCTTCTGTCATGCTAAAAAATCTGCAGGCCTTGGCAGTGATTTAGCAGTGTTGCCTGCGGCTCCCCTTCCTGCTTGTCTGCCATGGTCTGTCTTCAGTGACGTAACTTCCTGTTTCCGCCTGGGTGAACCGCAGCAGACGGAAATCAGGAAGGGGAGCCGTGGGCCATGTTTCTAAATCACAGCCAAAACCAGCAGATTTTTCAGTATGACAGATGGTGAGGGTGATGTTGGACCAGTGCAAAGAGAAGAGGGAAGACATGCTGGGCCACAGGAACCACCCAGAGCCTTGGGAAAGGGCCTTGAGAAGGCCCCGGATCATGACTCCAAGGCCAGGAGCACCAGCCGAGCCACACAAAACACCTTGCTGGGCCATGGGTTGGACACCCCTGATTTAGATGAAACCAGTTATGTCCCAGGAAAGTATGCTTCCATGAATATCCTTTCAGCTTTAGCAGTCAAACTCCAAGGGCCAGCTGGGAATGATGCAATTATCACTAGTTTCAATGATGAGAAAGCATCTGATAAAATCTTATTGGATTATCTATTCTGGGTCCATCCTCAATTTGGCATTATAGGGCAATTCTTTAACAGGCGTTAGGGCACTGTATAGGAGTAATACTGTACAGAGCTTACACCCTAGTTTGCGTTAGAAAGGGGCACTCGACAAGGTTATCTGTTATCTATGTTATTTGTTCTTTCCTTGGAGTCCCTGGCAGCTCAGATTAGGCAATCACCGTTGATCTAAGGTATAACCATTAGTTCTAAGGAATTTAAAAATCAACCTTTTTGCAGATGACATGCTTATTTTTCTTGGCTAAGCCACTCAGGGGTACCCAGAATGATAAATACCATTCAACATTTCGGGTGTTTCTCTGGTCTAAAAATTAACTCTGAAAAATCAGAAGCACTAGTGGTATCTACTGCTTGTTAGGTCCGCAGCAGCCCTCCTTTTCCATTGGCATGGAGCAGGGGAACTCTGAAATATTTGGGTGTTTACCTGAACTCAGATAGCAAGATACTGTAATGAAAAAAATGTACTAGATAAACTGGAGACAATCAAAGCCCTCTGTCAGAGATGGAGAGTTGCCCATCTCCTTACTGGGAAGGGTGCCTCTGGTTAAAATGGTATTGTTACCAAAATTGTTATAATCCCTGTAGATGATGCCATTTTGGATCAAGTATGGAGACGAGGGCAACTAGAGGGGAAGAGTGCACTTCTTTATATGGAAGTCCAAGCGGGCCCGAATTGTTTTTCACAAATTAATCAGAGACAAACAAGGGGGGGAGAACTAATTTACCAGATCTGCAACTATAATGTGGCTGCATTACTACCCTGGATACATGAAATCCACACGGTATTTATAAATTTGCCCCTGTGTATATCTGGGCGGATGAAGCAATGCATCTTTCAGTGTTTAATGCTATACAAGCCAGGGGTATCAAAAAGCCTTGTCAGTGCCGCACCCTCTTAAACTGGCATGGGTCTGGTGGAGAACTAAAACAGACTATAATCCCAAATAAATACAAAATTACATTACACACATAGTGGGCTTTAAAAGTTCAATGGGATTGGCAAATGTGTTATGGTTAAACTGGAGAGGTGGAGGAGAAAAAAAAGTGTGCTTGGGTTTGGACTGGAGTCAGAGAGAGGAGAAGGGGTATTAATTTTTTTACTGCCACTAATAAAACAAACATAGTTTGTGTGTGGCTTATAAGAAATTATAATGGTGTCAAGTCCTAATATTTTGGCTGCCATTGGCATAATTTCATATATAATATGGCAGTTGCTGATAAGTGCACTATGGAATAGGATAATTTCCTCTTCTGAAAGCACTCCAACATGCTAGAAGTATTATTAATGAAAATATGACAATTATAAAGGCATCCTTCTAAATGTGATATTGATAGCCCAGCTCTGCACACTCAGATTATAAGATTCTGCGAGTCAATCCAGCTGTTGTCTGCAATTGCCAAAATCCAACCTTTCCTTTATGAGCGCACTCTTATCACATCTTATCTAGATTACTGCAACTTGTTTCTCACAGGTCTTCCACTAAACATAACATAAAAATACACTTATATACCCTCTTTCACCTTCAATCCATTCAAAATTCTGCTGCATGACTTATATTCTGCCAGTGTCACTAAGCTCACATTACCCCTCTCCTCAAGGGAGAAGAGGCCCAGTTTCTCTTAATCTCTCACTGTACGGCAACTCCTAGAGCCCCTTAACCATTTTAGTCGCTCTGCTCTGGACCCTTTTGAGTAGTACTGTGTCCTTCTTCATGTACGGCTACCAGTGCTGGACGCAGTATTCCAGGTAAGGGCGTACCATGGCCCGGTATAGTGGCATGATAACCTTATCCGATCTGTTCGTGATCCCCTTCTTAAATCATTCCTAGCATTGTTTGCCCTTTTCGCCGCCGCTGCACATTGTGTGGACGGCTTCATCGACTTGTCGACCAGTACTCCCAAGTCTCTTTCCTGGGAGGTCTCTCTAAGTACTGCACCGGACATCCTGTATTCGTGTATAAGATTTTTGTTACCAACATGCATCACCTTACACTTTCGCCACTTTCCATTCTTCCAGAATCCTTCCTGATTTGATTGGCTATTAGTTGAAGCAGTTCAGCTATAGCCCCTTTCAGTTCCTTGATTACCCTCGGATGGATGCCATCCGGTCCTGGGGATTTATCATTTTTAAGCCTATCAATCTGCCTGCATACCTCTTCTAGACTGACCATCAACCCTGTCAGTTTCCAGTCTTCGTTTCCTGCGAATAGCCTGTCAGCTTCCGGTATGTTGTGTATATCCTCTTCAGTAAATACAGACGCAAAAAAATGTGTTCAGTTTGTCAGCGATGGATTTGTCCTCCTTTAGCACTCCCTTTATTCCATGGTCATCCAAAGGCCCCACAACTTCTTTCGCAGGTCATTTCCCCTTAATATAACGAAAGAACGACTTGAAGTTTTTTGCCTCCTTGGCTATTTCTTCCTTGTAGTTTTTGGCCCCTCTTACTACCTTATGGCACCTGCTTTGATGTTTGTGCTTTTTCCAGTTTTTGTCCGTTTTTGACCTTTTCCATTCCTTAAACGAAGTCTTCTTGTCTCTGATCGCTTCCTTCACTGCTACAGTGAGCCACGCCAGTTCATTGTTCTTTTTCCTCTTGGATCCCTTGTTGATATGCGGTATATATAGATTTTGGGCTTCAGTGACTGTGTCCTTAAAAAGGGATCATGCTTGCTCTAGCGTTTTTACAGTGCTTATCCTCGTCTTAATCTTCTTCCCCACCATGAATCTCATCCCTTTGTAATTCCCTTTTCGGAAGTTCAGTGCCCTGGCCATTGTTCTGGATCGATGTTTTGCCCCTGTGTCCAGGTTGAAGCGGGTCATATTGTGATCACTGATTCCCAGCGTCCCTTCTACTTCTACACCTTGCACCGGTCCATTTAGAATTAAGTTCATTTAGTCCATTTAGAATTAAGTCCAGAATTGCATTTCCTCTCGTATTTTCCTTGACAAGTTGTTCCAGGAAGCAATAGCCTACAGCATCCAGGAACTTGGTCTCCCTACTGCAGCCAGAGGTGCCTAGGTTCCAGTCTATTCCCGGATAATTGAAGTCACCCATGATAACTGTGTAGCCTCCCTTGCAGTTGTGTTTAATCTCGTCCGTCATTTCTCCATCAATTTCTTCGGACTGCCCTGGGGGGTTGGTTCAGGTTTCTTTATTTTTGATATACCGTCTATCAAAACAAATGTCTAGACGGTGTACAGGCAGCCATTCGGAGTGCAGGAAAGGACCAAGCAGGCACACAAAAAGCGCATGCCTGCCTCGTGCACTGCTGTGCTGCTGAAGCTGCCGGAAGAGAGCAGGGAACTGAGGCAGGAGTGTGGAAAGCGCGCTGGACCGCCGGGATGCCAAAAAAAGGGCCTGCCTGTTTGCGCTTTTGCCTTTGGGCTGGCTAGCTGGCTTGGGACTGGATGGCTGGGTTGACTGGGGGCTGGCTGGCCTGGGTGGGTTGGCTAGTTGGCTTGGGGCTGGCTGGCTTGTTGTTGGCTGGGGGCTGGCTGGTTGCCTTGTGGCTGGTTGGTTGCCTTGTGGCTGGCTGGGGGCTGGCTGCTTGGGGGTGAGTTGGCTGGCTGCCTTGGGGCTTGCTGTCTGGCTTGGCACAGGCTGGGGACTGGGAGCTGGCTGGCGTGGGACTGGTTGGCTGGCTTGGGGGTTGGCTGGGGGCTGGCTGGCTTGGGGGTGGGTTGGCTGGTTGCCTTGGGGCTGGCTAGCTTGGCACTGGCTGGGAGCTGGCTGCCACTAGACGTGCCCTGTACCCTGCCCCAGCCTAATACTAGACCACCAGAGGGGGGACAGGGTACAGGATACACCATTTGGTTCAGAGTTTTTTTTTCTTGGTTTTTCCTCTTCTACAAGTGGGTGCGTCTTATGGAGCGAAAAGTACGGTACAGTGGAACCTCGGTTTGCGAGTAACCCGGTTTGCGAGTGTTTTGCAAGACGAGCAAAACACTCAGCAAACTTTTGCCTCGCAAACCGAGCATGTTCTGGTGTACGAGCACCTCCCTCCGCTCTAACCGGCATTGCAACCCCCCCCCCCCCGCGAGAACCGCAAAGTACCCCCGTGCTGAAAGCGGCATCCGCCCACCCTTCCTCCCAAGCACGGTCCTTACCCCTTCTGCTCGTTGTAAGGGTGAATGCGAGCTCCCGCCTCTTGCCTGGGCTGGGCCTTGAGCATCTGCACATGCTCTAGGCCTTCTGGCTCTCGTTCTCTGAGAGAGAACGAGATCTCCAAGAGAACGAGAGCCAGAAGGCCTTGAGCATGCGCAGATGCTCAAGACCCAGCCCAGGCAAGAGGCGGGAGCTCGCATTCACCCTTACAACGAGCAGAAGGAGTAAGGACCATGCTTGGGAGGAAGGGCAGGCGGATGCCGCTTTCAGCACGGGGGTGCTTTGCGGTTCTCACGGGGGGGGGGGGGGGGGAGGGTTGCGATGCCGGTTCGGGGGGGTGTGTGCGATGCCGGTTAGAGCGGGGGGAGGGGTGATGGAGCAGCACCGGAAGCCTCGGGGGCGGGGGGGGGGGGGGGTTGGTGGAACGAATTGTTCAAGTTTCCATTATCTTCTATGGGGAAAGTTGCTTTGATATACGAGTGTTTTGGTTTAAGAGCATGCTTCTGGAACAAATTATGCTCTTAAACCAAGGTACCACTGTATTTAGTTTTTTGCTTTAGGGGACATGCATTGCTGTTTTTGTGGTGTTGCATTGTATGCAGAGTCCGGTTTCTTTGTGGTTCAATTTAACATTTGTCTACGTAAAACTGTAGAGCATTTGTCCTTTTACAAAACTGTAGAGCATTTTTTAGCACCAGCCGTGGTGGTAACAGCTCTGATGCTCAGAATTCTATGAGCATCTGAGCTATTGCCACTGTGGCTAAAAACCATACTACAGTTTTATAAAAAGGGGGAGAGGTTAGTTTGTGATTACATATTCCAGACTAGGCGAAGGTATTTTCTGTGCTCTGTTTGTATGAAAGACATGGTTTTTTTGTTAGCGTCGACTGCCTTGTTTGGCGAAACGCATTGGGCATGGTTCTTGGGAGCATCTTGAATAAATCTGATTTGAATCTCCTTATTTTCTGCCAATCTTCTTTTGTTTCATGTTGGATTTTTTGGTGGACTGCTAGCCTTGTTGTTTTGTTACAAGTTAACATACAAAGAGTGGAACATACTAGAGGAGTTACAGATTTGGTTGTTTATACATACATATGGGTTGCAATTGGTTGATGTAGAGTGAGGCAGTTGAGAGGCATTGTAAACTTGATTATTAATATAGACCTATTTCAGATATTATTACTGTGCTTTACAATATATTTGAACACTTTTATATATGCATGGAAAGGGTTCAGAGTTAAAGTCCTGAGTAAGTAGGTGGGAAGGAAGAAAGATTTGTTTGAGGTTGCATAGAAGAAAAACTGTGCACTGGAATGTTAATCTTTGTTTTGAATTTAAAAAAAAGAAAGAAATACAAATGGAAATAAAGAAGAAAACAGATAAATGGGGTGGGGGCGGGGCAGTGCCAGGGGGGCTCAGTGTACTTGTGTGCCTAGGGGTCCTCAAAGAATTAATCCTGCCCTGAGCACAAACAATAGCCAATCATGGCTTTCATCCTCATGATAGAAGAGAGACACTATGAAAACCACCAGAAGTACAGCAACAGAGGGACATATGAAACTGGCACTGGAAAAAGCAGATATCCAGAATTTACAAAGAAAGAAGATTATCGAGGTAAGAACCTAATCCTTTCTTGTAGATGTGTCTAGTGGTTCTGAATGCTAGGGTTTTGCATCTGAATCAGCAAGTTATTTGCAGAATGCTACCAATCATCTTTTGAACTCTGCTTCCTTCCCAGGGAGCTGCTCCTGCCCCCTCAGTTTTTACAAAAGCAATCAAGTAGCACTGTAGTGACAGACATAACTGGAAGGAGGGACATGGGAAAAAATCCCTGACACTACAATTCTATTCTGCTCTGTAAATAACATTCGAGTAACTGAACAAAACAAGATACAAAAAACTGTGTGCAACCAGTACTAATCCTATATAGAGCGTGTAGCAACTCGCATGTTCTGCTATCAAGCAGACCATGGTATGCGGAGAGTGTGGCATAGTGCTTAGAGCTACAGCCTCAGCATCCTGAGGTTCTGGGTTCAAACTCCACGCTGCTCCTTGTGACCCTGGGTGAATTACTTAATCCTCCACTGCCTCAGGTACATTAGCTAGACTGTGAACCCACCGGGTCAGAAAGGGAAAATGCTTGAGTACCTGATTTGTAACCCTTTCTGAGCTCCTTTAGGAGGATGGGCTTAAAAATCTTAAAAAATTAATAGTTCGCCTTCAGAGGGATGAAGGCCTTAGACTATTGGTCCAAATGGATCTTTTCACTCAAGGGAATGTGGAGATAGACAAGAAACTCCCCTCATGCCACTGCCGCTATGACCGACTGAACAATCTCCATGCAGAAATGCAGCACTTTCAGTGCAGTATTGACTGACTTGAGGTTCAGAATTGACCTCCAGTCATCTGAGCCTTTCCTTGGCATGATAAAATATCTGCCCGATTCTATGTCTGGTACTGGCTTTATGGCACGAAGATCCTGTAGCTTTTATATTGTTGCCTGGACTCCGATGGCACTCATTGGCTGGCTGGAAAATCTACAAAGAGATCTGGAAGAAGAAGAGCACAAACTTGATTTTGTAACCTTCTTGAATAACTTCTAGGACCCAGAGGTCTGTGCCTATATGAGCCCAGACTAACCAAAAGGCTGACAGCCTGCTCTTTATCTTGGGGTGGGGGGGGGGAGGGAGGAGAGCTTGGGCCCTATCCTGGAATCATTATGCTTTCTTGGAAGTTGGGAGAGGGATGAGAGGCAGAGGCTTGCTGTTTCCTACCTCTGCTGTGACCTAATAGGACCTTTGCGTTGAGAGCCTCGAAGTGTTCCACATCCTGTACCCCGAGTGTCCACTATATAATCCACCCAGATAGGAGAAATTGGGGATCTTTGTCATCCTCCGAGGCCAGAACTTGAGACAGATGGGTGTGAAGCAATAGCTAGTGCCTTGATTCCTAGGGCCAAAGCTTCAAATTGCCGATTGAGGACCATGTCTACTTTACAGTCCCGAGTATCCTTTTATCATCATACCTCCTTCAGTAGGCAAGAAGGCTCTTTGGGTGATCTGCGCCACCAGCGAATCCACCTTCACCTGAACAAACAGCTGCTGGAAATCTGGAGCCATCAGGTAAAGTCTAGCCATAGTCTTAGCCAGCCACTCACAGAGACCCTTTTAGAGACTCCCAGTGGTCCGTGACCAGCTTTGTGATATCCAGATGTGAGGGAAAGAATGCCATTGGAGCAACTGAGCCACTCATAATTGAGCACTGCAACAAGGGGGAACTTCCAGCTTCAATTCTTGTAGCGAGGTAGAAATAATGTCCAAGAGCACAGAGGCTTTGAACAGCCAGTGTACTATAGGATCTTTCCCCTGGTCCAAGGCCACTTTCACTTCTTGACCGTTGCTCCCATGCAGAAAATCAGACTTTGTCAGAGAAACTGCATCCAAGGACATAGTGGCATGGAATCTGACTTTCCATCTTCCCAGTCTATGTCAGACTAAACCTCCTAGTTCAGCCCTGTGTCCTTGTCTGGTTGGGGAGCATGTTGAGGAGAGATCCCCTGCGCTACCACCTCCATCATGCTGAACAAAGATACTGGGGACGGCAGTTCAAAAAGGCATTCTACATAAGCCTAGCCTTGTACTATGAGCCTCCTGGGCTCAGTGGCCACTGCGTGTTTCGCTTGGCCTATGCACCTTTGGAGGGCTCTAGAAAGGGTCTTTTCCCTTGTGAACATGCCTCCTGTGGATCCCCAGCCCTTGGAGATAGCTGTTCCTAATGCTCCCACCCTTTCCCCATGTGCTGGCCGCTCCTCGGTCGGCCATACAGAGCAAACCTGATATGATAAAGGGTTAGGAAGGCCTGAGGGGCCCTGTCGATTTTAAGTGAAATCAAGGGATTATGAGACAGACGGAAGCTTTAGAAAAAAACAACAAAAATAATCCAAGAAGGCCACTGCCAGTAAAATCATGTTAATAACGGCCCATGGGGACTTCCTTGAAGAACAAAAATTGCAGCGAAAGGGGTTTTAGAGGTGGGGGACCTTGGCTCTGGCTGCAGAAACCTTTCAATTTTAGTTTTGGAAACCCCCCCTCCCATTTTCCCCATAGGCTATAATAGCCTTACTCATGGTGACACGTGTCTGCCTGCTTCAGCTTAGAAATGCAGCTGAGATAAATGGAGAAGAATTCTGCCTCACAGGTTCGTTGGATGAACTTGGTCTTCAGGCTGCCAGTTGAACTGAGGTCAGACTGAGCCTCAACTCCTAGAAAACCTTGCTCTGTGAAGGGGGAGAGGACCATGCAGCCGGCCCACTATTAATCCCGGCCAAGTCGGGAAGGAGCTAAACAGCCTGCACTCAAGCTCCTGATAATTCAGGGATGCGAGCAGTTACGAAGGGGATGGCCCCCGAGCTCAAAAAATATAAAAGCAGGCTGGATAGTTAGGTGTCCCTGAAGGCTGTTCCTACTAGCAGGAGACTTCTGCAGCACGAGTCTGCATCTTCTCCCAGGCTTAGGTCCCTACAAGTGGAAACCTCTGGGCATCGAGCCTCCAACCGAACACTTAGAAAAAATACCCCAAAATAATAAAACCACAGAGCAGAACAGGAACACTTATAAGCAACTTGCTTGCAGAAAAAAACTGAGGGGCCAGGAGCAGGAAGTGCCTGGGAAGGAAGTGGAATTCAAACAATTGACAGCATTAACATTCAGGACCACTAGATACATTGCACTAGAAGTACAATTCTGAGTTTTACTAGGCACTGCCTGGCTGCCTAATTATAACTTAATAGGCTATTGAACTCACTGTTAATTACAAAAAGAATTTCACCATAAAGAGCCCTCTTTAATGAGGTACAGAGTCAGGTTTCTGGAAATAGTACAGGAAGCCATGCTCATATCTCAGGAAGGAGCACTGATAAATTAGAGGAGTTGGAGAAATGGACACAAAAGCACCTAAAATCTGTAAAAAGCAAACTTACCACATTAATGTTGCAATCAGTAGGCCAACCCCTACACAGTCTATAAACACAACCCAGAGCAGGAGTTCTATAGTTTGAAAGAATCCTATGTTCAGAACAAAACCAAATCCTATGGTCGACACTAAAAGCAGAAAAACAAGAAAAAGATCATCATCATATTCAGGCTGCATTGGAGTGTCTCAGCTTACTAGTGGCTGATACATCTATCACTTTCTTATCCATGTATTTTCAAATACTATAATGGCAATGTCAGCCAAACAACCCTGTGACCCACCCAACAATAGCTGCACAATGAAAGGGTGGAAGAAGAGTGAAGCAAGCACACAAATCAATTATCTGCATGCTGGCAATATTCAACTGCCATCCCCTGAATTCTATAAATGGAGCTTTGAGCTGCACATGAAACTTAATTGAATAATAAGCCAATTAGTACTGATAATTAGCTTCTTAACATGCAATTGGCTTTAACTGGTTTTAATAAAAATTTGTGTGTGTAAATTTAGGCGCCGAAATGAGTGTCTTGAGTAGATTGGGGGTGTTGCTCAAAGTTATACACATAACTATAGAATAAAGGGCATCCATGCCTAGCTTTAGGAGTGAGGTTTTGCACCAAGTTTCTGTTGGTGCAAACGATTGTGCCTAAAGTCAGGCGCAGCTCCTGGGTGTAAGTGCTATTCTATAAACTGCGCCCAACTTTAGGCAGTTTATAGAATAGCGCTTAGGCAGGTTTTTTTTCAGCACCAATTTCTTAGGTGCAATATATAGAATTCAGTCCCTTTTTATTTATTTATTTATTTTTTATTTGCATTGCAACTTTATTTACAAGAATCCTCTTGATACAGCAATACAGAACACAATTATTAAAGAATATTATATGATTATCATCAAAAGTTCACAAGAAAAAGCAAACATAATAAACTATAAATCATACAAAAATTAAAACATTATAAGTTTTCCTTAGACCACACCATACACTGGAGAAACAAGTAAGAAAGATAGAGAGATCTCTTATTATAAAAAGGAAAAAAAATTACTAACAAGGCTTAACGCGGTTTAAACCGGCCCTCATTTCTTTACAGCTCTAGTACTATTGCATTAATTTTTTTGCATCCAAAAAGGTTCGAAGCTGCTCTGGCTCAACAAATACATATTTTATACCAGCATATTTTATCTGACATTTACATGGATAGGATAACAAGAAATTTGCTCCCATTTTTACAGCTTCTTCCCTCATAGTTAGAAACAACTTTCTGCGGTCCTGTGTTATTTTAGTAACATCTGGGAAAATTCTAAGTTTTTGTCCCATAAAAAGACTATGGAGAAATCGAACAAAGGCCTTCATAATTAAATTCAGGTCCTGTTCAAAAACCGATGAAATAACCAATGTTCCACGATATTCGATTTCCTCCTGAGAATTTTCTAGTAAATCAGTCAAATTATTCAAATCAATTCATTGTTCCAAAAGGGTTTAAGGGTTCATAGAGGAGCTCTTTTCTCAGCGTCCTCTCTGCTTTGGAGCTAAGGCTACTCTACAGAGACACTGCATTAAAAGGATAAGTAAGAACATAAGAACTGCCATCTCCGGATCAGACCTACAGTCCATCAAGTCCGGTGATCCGCACACACGGAGGCCCAGTCACCCAGTAGTTTTAGTCACCCATATCCCTCTATGCCTCTCGTAAGATGTGCATCTAATTTGCTTTTGAATCCTAGAACGGTGGATTCCACAATAACCTCCTCTGGGAGAGCATTCCAGGTGTCCACCTCTCGCTGCATGAAGCAGAACTTCCTGACATTTGTCCTGGACTTGTCCCCCCTTAGCTTCAGTCCATGTCCTCTTGTCCGTGTCACACTGGACATTGTAAATAATTTTTTTCCCTGCTCTATTTTGTCGATGCCTTTCAGTATTTTGAAAGTCTCAATCATATCCCCTCGCAGTCTCCTCTTCTCAAGGGAGAACAGTCCCAGTTTCTTAAGTCGTTCCCCATATTCCAAGTTCTCCATACCATTTATTAGCTTTGTTGCTCGTCTCTGCACCCTCTCAAGCAGTTTTATATCCTTCTTTAGGTTGGGAGACCAATGTTGGACACAATATTCCAAGTGTGGTCTGATCATTGCCCTATAAAGCGGCATTATAACTTTCTCTGATCTACTCGTGATTCCTTTCTTTATCATGCCCAACATTCTATTTGCTTTCTTTGCCGCCGCCACACATTGTGCCGACGATTTCAAGGTCCTATCTATCAGTACACCCAGGTCCTTTTCTTGTTCGCTCTTACCCAGAGTTGCACCTGACATTCTATACTTGTATTCCTTGTTCTTACTGCCTAAATGCATTATTTTGCACTTTTCCACATTAAACTTCATCTGCCATTTCTCTGCCCATTTCTCTAACTGACACAAGTCACTCTGGAGTACCTCGCTATCCTTCTGCGATCTGATTGCCCGGCATAGCTTTGTGTCATCAGCAAACTTGATGATCCCACTGGATGTTCCTTCTTCTAGGTCATTTATGAAAATATTAAATAAGATGGGCCAAGTACCGAGCCCTGGGGTAAAAAAAGAAACATTTGCCGTTTACAGTCTTTATTTTTATATATTTTGGAAATGTGATAGAAAGTTAAACAGCAGTAAGGCTATGATATGAGCCCAAACAGAACAGCTATATATATTTGATTGATGGAGGGCTCATGTGCCATTCTGTGATTGAACCCAATAGTGAGGTTTATGTTCGCTGTGGTGATTTCCAATTTGCCTCACTTTTTCATCTTCAACATTTAGTAAATACTGGGGACCCCAGGTGTCTGTGCTTTGACCACTGCATTTTTAACATATATATCAAAGATCTAGAAATGGGAATAACTAATAAAATAATTAAATTTGCTGATAACACAAAGTTGTTAAATCACAAGAGTATTGTGAAAAATTGCAAAATAACCTTGAGAGACTGGAATTCAAAGTGGCAGATGACATTTAATGTAAACAAGTGCAAAGTGATGCATGTTGGAAAGAGGAACACAAACTATAGCTACGTAATGCAGGGGTTCCTTGTTAGGAGTCACTGCCCAGGTGTCATTGTTGAGGATACATTAAAACCTTCAGCTCAATGAGCGACAGCGGCTAAGAAAGCCAATAGAATGTTATGAATTATCAGGAAAGGAATGGAAAACAAAGATGAAAATGTTATAATGCCCTTGTATTACTCTATGGTATGGCCACACCTTGAATACTGTGTGCAATTCTGGTCATCACATTTCAAAAATATATAGCGGAATTAGAAAAGGTACAGAAGGGATGGGATGACTTCCCTATGAGGAAATAAATGCTAAAGCGGCTAGGGCTCTTCAGTTTGGAAAAGAGATGGCTCAGGGTTGATATGATAGAGACCTATAAAATACTGAGTGGAGTAGAAAGGGTAGATGTGATTGCTTATTTACTTTTTCCAAAAATACTAGGACTAGGGGCATGCAATGAACAAACCGTAGAAAATATTTCTTCACACAATGTGTAATTAAACTCTGGAATTCGTTGCCGGAGAATGTCATAAAATCAGTTAGCTTGTTGAGGTTTAAAATAGGTTTGGAATAATTCATAAAAGGGAAGTCCATGGCCATTATTGAGATGGCTTGGGGAAATCCACCGTTTATTCTTAGGATAACAGCATAAAATCTGTTTTATTACTTGGGATCTAGCTAGGTACTTGAGACCTGGGTTGGCCACTGTTGGAAAGAGGATACTGGGCTTGATGGACCTCTAGTCTATCCTAGTATGGTAATTCTTATATTCTTAAATTTTAGGCTCCTAAATTTAGGAAGATTTTCAGCTAACTCTGGGCACTTAAGCTTTTGTTGAAAATAAATTTGTGGACCTAGATTAAGGCCTGCAATTCTTTTGCATACATGCAAGCACCTAACCTACAAGCTTCTTGCTGAAAATTATCTACGCATCTAATTTATCTATCTGCCTCAGAACGGTCATTTTTATAGTAATCTGAATTTAGCTTCCAGGTGAAATTAAAAAGTTAAATTTAGGTGTGCTCCCTAATCGATTTTCAAAGAGGCCAATTTAGGCTATTAACCATGCAGAATTTCAGGTCTGTGTTGGATTGTATAACCACAAAAAGTGTTGCACTTGTTTGGATGGAAGCAGTAAAGGGCTCGGCACCTATTCCACAATAATGAACAACAAAAACATGATGGTGAAATTTAGCTGATTTACATTTTTGAGCAGCATGTAAAAAGAAATCCATTTAAAAGTGAGTCATCAAGAACTTACCACACAGCCAGATGCTAAGGAGGACAAGGAATCCTGGGTCATCTCTAGCCCACTGATCCTTGGTTTGCTTTCTGTAGTGAAAGTTTCTGTATACCTTCTGTGGGGAGGTCAAGAGATATAGCATCTGCCACATGGCAAACTCAAAATCCATCTGCCTAAAGCGAAATAGCCTTCTCATGTACTTATAACGTTTGGCTCCAGCAGTGTGTCTTGCTGCATCACGAGGATTCAAGCTTCCATTGCCCTGGTTTTTGGAATTGATCGATGTGGTTGGAAGCATCTTTCTGCATGGAAAAAGATAATATATATGCCTTAAAGCAATGTGGTTTCATACAAAAACACAGCCAAATCGCCAATCTACTGATGGCATCCCTCGACTACAAGACTTTTTTTTTTTTGTAAGTTCATGCGCGGCTGCTCAGTGTTCAATCTTCTGCTCTGCTGCAACTTCCTGTTTCCGGTTGCGTCAGAGCAGAAGATCGAAAATGAGCAGCAGCGGGTGCGCGGCTCTTTGATAGCGTGCGGGTCACCAAAAAAGAAAACCTACAAACTAAGGTGAGGAGAAGGGAGAAAGCTGGCTAATCACTAGGATCGATTGGGCAGGCGGGTGTGGGCTGCGGGGACCGCGCGATCCTTCATGCCTCACTGCGGGGACAAGACCATTCACCGCTCCACGGGGCGGTGAATGGCCTTGTCCCCGTCGCAACTGCTAGTTTTCGTTCCCCGTTTTGGCGGGTTACCCGTGGCTAAATGCGGTGGCCGCGGGTAAACCGCCACCGTGTCATTCTCTAATACAGATCTTTCAATTAGACCGATTCCAGTTTGCTCTAGTACACGCTTTCCTAAAAGGTCAGCAGAGGACTCAATGTGTGTTTTACTTTTTTCATGGTCCAGCAAGCTTTCTTTTCAAATTCTTGTGCATGGCACATTTACCCAAGGTATCCCCCTTCTTAGGAGGTGTTTGTTTGAATATTTCATGCACAATGAGTACCACATACCATTCTTTGACCATTAGCCAATCAAAATCTTTAAACCATTGTTTATGTCGGATAAACGGTGCTTAGATTTATCAATTGGCAGAGTGTGTGCTGAAAAGATTTCCCCTGGTGGACCAGCCTTTGCAATGTTTGTCTGAAATTGCCACATCAGCAGTTGACAGTACAACGAAGGGCCGGGAGTGTGTCGGAGATCATTCCTCCCTGCCCCTGTGAACAGACACCATGTACAAAGCCCGAACCACCATTTTCTTGCGGTAGGCATTTTCCTTACCAGGACCTTCAGGCTACCCTAAGTGCTCGGTGGCGTTGAGAGATAAAAGGGGGGGGGGTGGTTCCTTACCTCAGCAGGCATCAGAAAATTGACGGTGAAGCGCACCCTTGGCCGTAAGCACTGCAGCACCGACCCTCCCCCACCGAATTGGCCAGGACGATTTTTTTTTTTTTTTTTAACGAGTATCAATTCGAACCAATTCACCCAAAGTGAATCAATTCAAATTGTGAATCGGGCAGCACTAGTTTGCAGGGATGGGGACCAAGCTCACCGGGACAAATTTTTCCCCCATTCCAACTATAAAGACATTTAAAACTGCTCTGCCACCTTTCTGTCTTCTGCCCACCCACTCCTCCCTTTTCCTACCCCGGAAATGCTTTCATGTTTTCCTTATTACATTACAGATTTCTATTCCGCCATTACTTTTCGGTTCAAAGCGGATTACAAAAAGAGTTATTGAAGAAGGGCTACAACGTTAGATCAGAGAAGGTTTCCAAGAGAGGGAAAAGTAGGATCTGGGGTTAGGGAGGGGATGGTAAGATGGGGGTTAAGCTTTATCATGGTATTAAGCTTTATTAAGGGATTTCTTGAAGAGTATAGTTTTTATTTCCTTTCTGAACATCTTTTAGTCTGGGATTGTTGTCAATAGGTTGGAGACTTGGTTATCTATCTTCGCTGCTTGTCAACATTTGCTTTTTTTTTTATCTGAAGAAGGGGGATTACCTTCGAAAGCTCATCATAAAATGCATCGAGTTAGTCCAAAAAAAACAGGTATCGCCTCATTTCCTTTATACTACTTTTGAAAGTGGATTAACACTGCCACAATACCATTTCACACCTGTCCCCTGTAATTTTATCTTACTAGTATCACACTAGCTTGCAGTTTCTTCTTTTTATTTTAACCACACTCTATCACCATATTACTTTAACAACGTTCTTATGTCAATAAAGTTATATGAACACTGAATTCTAAACGAACGCCCACCTTTTTTTTTTTAAACCCAATCTCATAGACCTCCGTTTCCAGTAGCATCCAAATCCCAATCTCTAAAAACTCAATACCCTTTCACTATAGCCCTGCGTGCGCTCAAGCCGTTATCTCACCTGTACCTAGAGACGTCGCTCCCACCTTAGCTTCGCTTCCTGCACTATTTCGAACACGTAGTAGCCTTACGTCACACATTATGAGCCGGAAGCAGTGATGTAGTTTTCTGTTCCAACCAAGCCTTCCGAACGCCCCTCCCCTTCTCGTGATGCGAATGAACGCGACTGGGATTGAGCCTGGTGGTTCTTGGGAAAACAACAATATGGCTGGAGTCTTGCATGATTGGAAGTGAGATGATTTTCCTCTTGTAACAAACAGTTTGTACGGTATCGTTTTAAAGATTTTTAGAGGGGGCTGAGAAATTAAAGATTCTATACCCATTATAACACTGAAGAGATGCCAAAGTACTTTGAAGGCAAAGAAGAAGAGCAAAATGCTTGTGCTGGGGTGAAAGAAGACTTAAAGATGTGCCTACTAGAGACTGACTGTGTGTTGAAGGTAAATAATTTTAAGAGGTTTTCCTTTCAGCTCTTCAGTACACTGGGTTCCGTTTGTGTGCATAAATTCCATTTCATGCTTCCATTTTAGACTTTATGAAGACAAGCCTCGGCTAACTGCCCAAGCTTTTGCAGGCGCCCTGAAATCTGTAAATGAATTGATATTTGCAGTTATTCACCCTGATGTTGTTTTTCATATGTTACAGCTTTGTTCATTGGCGACTTACTCCCTTGCATCACATTTGCAATTAGTACAAGCCGTTCTGTTTATCTAGACATACTTAGTTGTCTTGTCGCGATCATGACGTTTCTTATATAAATTTGCATAAAGATTTGATTTCCCTGTTACTATTTCCAACCTAACTTGTAGTATACCTAAATTGTACTCATCAGGTGATGTGCAGTTGATAAATAACATAAAAAAACGGTCAGTGTGGGCTGGGCATTAACAGTGCTTCGTGTTGGCATGTAAAAGAACTGGATTTGATTGCTAGGTTCAGTCCTCGGGAGATGCTTTGCAGGAGTTCTCAACCTAGTGCTTAGGAGACAACCAGTTAGTCAGGTTTCTAGGCTATCCATAATAAATATGTATGAAATCAATTTCCATGTATTGTTTGCAAGCAAATCAATCTGATGCATATTTATTGATGATTTCCTGAAAACCTGACTGGTTGATGTGTTCTGAGGACTGGGTTGAGAGCCTTTCCTGTGTTCACTGCCCTTAAGGGGTAGGCAATTCCGGTCCTCAAGAGCTGGAGTCAGGTTTTCAGGATCTTCACCTTAAATATGTATGAGATGGATTTGCATGCATTGCCTCCTTGAGATGCATATTTATTGTGGATATCCTGAAAACCTGACCTGGCTCTGGCTCTCGAGGACCGGAATTGCCTACCCCTAGTCTATCCAGAGGCTGCCTATCCAGTCAGGTTTTCAAACTATCCAAAATGAATATTCAGGAACTAAATTTGCATGCACTGCCCCTATTGCATGCAAATATATGACATGCATATTCATTATGGATATCCTGAAAACCTCACTGACTGGGATGAGAATCTCTGCTTTAGTGGTAATAGGGTAATGGAGAAACCTCGAAGAATAGAAGGAAATGGTTTTACCCAGTCCTGGGAGGGTGCAGCAGATGAGCTCTTTGCTTCAGTTGATCAAGAGAAGGATTAATTAAACAAGATAAGAATTCCTCTACTGGGACACACTGAAGAATTATCAAACCCCAGCTTTCTCATGCCACCACTATTGTTCCTGTGATATATCTATACCCATCTCCCAAATTATTCACTTCTTCTAGGTTGCAAACAACTAGTTTAATTCTTTCTCATTCTTTTTCCAAATTCCTATAATTTTACATATAGCTTTTCAGTTTTCAAAGATAAGACAAATTATGGCTTATATCTGTTACTTCCACTACTCAGTCTGCCTTATCTTGATTAACTGTGGTTCATGTGTCATCCATGAGTGTCTTGAAATCTATTTTCTAGTCAGTTCAGACCTGATTATTATTAAAAAAAAAAAAAAAAAAAGGACCTATGAGAGAACTTTTTAAAATAAGGCCTATTTTGGGGGGGTGTTTTTTCTTCAGCATAACAACTTTAAGAACATAAGCATTGCCATACCAGGATAGAACAAAGTCCAGAATTCTGTTTTCAACAGTAGCCAATCCAGGTCACAAGTAGATGTGGCAAGGTCCCAAAAGATTTTATGATGCTTATCATAGAAAAAAGAAGTGGAGTTTTCCAAGTTCACTTACATTACATTACATTAGTGATTTCTATTCCGCTTGTACCTTGCGGTTCTAAGCGGATTACATTAGAAGATGGCTGGTCATTTCCAGGCAATGACAATACAATACTTTACATAGCTTTACATAGATTTACTTTGCATTACCTTTAATAATGGCTTATGGACTTTTCTTTTAGGAATGTATCGAAAACCTTTTTTAAACCCTGCTAAGCCAACTGGTTTTACTACATTATCTGGCTACAAATTTCAGAGTTTAACTGCATGTTGAGTGAAGAAATACTTTCTCTGTTTTAAGTCTATCACTTAGTAGCTTCATTGCATGCTTCTTAGTCCTAGTATTTTTGGAAAGAGAAAATGAGCAATTCATATCTACCTGTTCTACTCCACTCAGTATTTTATAGACCTCTATGAAATCTCCCCTAAGCCTTCTCGTCTCCAAGCTGAAGAGCTCTAGCCACTTCAGCCTTTCCTTATAGTGAAGTCGTCCCATTCCCTTTATAATTTTCATCACCCTTCTCTGTACCTTTTCTAATTCTGCTATATCTTTTTTGAGATAGTGACCAGAATTGCACACAGTATACAAAGGCATTATAACATTCACATTTTTGTTTTCCATCCTTTCCTAATAATTCCTAACATTCAATTTGCTTTCTTAGCCACCATGGCACATTAAGCAGAGGGATTCAACATATCAACAAAAGTGACACCTAGATTCTTTCCTTGGGCAGTGATTCCTAATGTGTAACCTTGCATGTGGGAAAGAAGAACCTGAACTATAGTATGCAAATAACAGTGTTCCCGCTAAGCTGCGCTGGCCTGCGCTCGCGCACAAAATATTACATCGCAGCGCACAAGTTTCTCTTCACAGCGCACACACGCGTCGCAAAGGTGAGGTAAGGTAAGGGGACGCATTGGGGGGATTGCACTTCCCCACAATTGCCATGCTTCGGTTCCTCTTCTTCCTTCCTTCCTCCCCCCCCCCCGCGGGACCCTGCGGCACCATCAACTCTTACTCCCTCTAATGTCGGCCCTGCAGCTCCAGACTTCCTCGCACCTTCTCCCCTCCCCCTTTGGATCGCTATTATTTTAAATGTTATAGCCGCGGAGCTGTATCCATCAGTGGAGATGTCTAACCTCGGCCTGCCCCGGAACTCTTACTGCAACAGTGACTTCCTGTTCCTGCCTAGACGGGCGGCTGCTGCAGTAAGAGTTCCGGGGCAGGCCGAGGTTAGACATCTCCACTGATGGATACAGCTCCGCGGCTATAACATTTAAAATAATAGCGATCCAAAGGGGGAGGGGAGAAGGTGCGAGGAAGTCTGGAGCTGCAGGGCCGACATGAGAGGGAGTAAGAGTTGATGGTGCCGCAGGGTCCCGCGGGGGGGGGGGGGAGGAAGGAAGGAAGAAGAGGAACCGAAGCATGGCAATTGGGGGGAAGTGCAGAGCTGCAGGGAAGAGTGTTGCGGTACCCAGCTGGAGGGAGAAGGAAGATGAGGGAGGGAATTAAAGGAGATGCCAGGGCTTGGAGCGTAGGAGGAAGGTATGCCAGTCTAAGGGAAAAGGAAGGGGGAGATGTGAGAGCATGGAGGGGGTGCGAAAGATGGAAGAAAAGGAAAGGAGAGAGATGCCAGAGAATCAGGGAAGGGGAGATACCAGACTATGAGGAGAGGTGTGGGAGAGGGAAGGCGAGGAGAGAGATGCCAGACCAATGGGGTGAAAGGAGAGATGGAAGGGGGAGGCATACAGTTTCTGGAAGGGGCATAGAAGGAGAGAAGATGCCATATAGGGGAAGAGAGACGGCAGACAGTGGATGGAAGGAAGAGAGTTACAAGAAGATGAGGAAAGGAGAAACCACAGAAGACAAAGGTAGAAAAAAATTTCTATTTATTTATTGCTTTAGGAGACATGTGTCACTGTTTCTGTGAAGCATTGTATGCAGAGTCCAGCTTCTTGCTGGTTCAATTTAACCTTTGTCTATGTATTTTTATTTTATCCCCCCTTTTACAAAACTGTGAAGCGTTTTTAGCACCAGCCTTGGTGGTAGCAGCTCTGATGCTCAGAATTTTATGAGCATCAGAGCTGTTACCTCCGTAGCTAAAATCCACACTACAGTTTTGTAAAAGAGGGAGGGGTTAGTTTGTGATTACATATTCCTTACTAGGCGAAGGTGTTTTCTGTGTTCTGTGTGTTCGAAAGACATGGTTTTCTGTTAGGATTGACGGTGTAGGATTGATCTGTGCTGGTCTGGCTTGTTTAGTTTTACAATGGGTGTATTGATGTACTGTTCACTGCAATATGTAAGATGCTGCCTTTTCCTAGGTACTCATGTGTGACGTGTGGCTTGTTACTAAAAATCACGTTTTTCGTACAGATGGGGGGGGGGGTGCCAAAAAATGATGGGCCCCGGGTGTTACATATGCTAGGTACACCACTGCATTATGTAAAGATACCAGAAAGCTGGCGAAGCAAAAACTTTAAGTAAATTGTTATTCTTCTAAGTTTTGAGTATTTAACCCTCCCACAATCTCATGGGCACTCGTTTCAAGTTTCAAGTTTATTGAGATTTTGATTTAAACGCAATATCAAATATTTTCAATGTGTATAACAAAAATAAATTTTGGGAAATAAATAAAACCATTTGAACAATAAACATACAAACATATCCATAGATGATTAAAATTACATAAGGAGTACAAGGATAAACTACATTTGTTTAAAAATGCGTCCTCTGCGCCTGCTCATAAATTTGTGGAGTATGTAATTTGTCGCTCATGCATATTTTTTTTTGCACACACCTCATCAATCCTTAGAGGGAACACTGGTATGCATCATTTTGCACTTGCTCATATTAAGGGCTCCTTTTATCAAGTCGCACTAGCGGGGTTAACGCGCGTAACTTTTCATCACGCGTTAACCCCCGCGCTGGCCAAAAACTACCGCCTGCTCAAGAGGAGGCAGTAGCAGCTAGCGCATCAGGCGGTTTAGCGCACGCTATTACGCACGTTAAACCGCTAGCGCGGCTTGATAAAAGGAGCCCTAAATGTCATCTGCCATTTTGATGCCCAGTCTTGCAAGGTCCTCTTGCAATTTTTCACAATCCACTTGCAATTTAAACAATTTTGTGTCATCAAAAAATTGAATTACCTCACTAGTTATTCCCATCTCTAGATCATAAATAAATATGTTAAAATGTAATGGTCCCAGCATAGACCCCTGGTAAACCCAACTTTCCTTTCATCAGCAGCAGATGAATCTAGAGACAAGTGAGTTATGAACATCCACCAGCAGGTGGAGATAGAAAACACAAAAGTTGAGCTGGTAAGCCAGTGTTCTCTATCTCTCAGCAGGTGGATGGTCTCTCTCAAGCTCCTGGTCTTCTTGGCTACTTTGCTTCTGTTATGAACTTCTGTTCAGTGAAGTGGAAGGTGTTTAGGCTAAGTGGTGTCTACTTTAGGGGGTACATCTGGTGGTGCGAGATCCCTCCCCAACCCATCTTCCCTCCTCACAAAAAAGGGATACTTTTTGGTATCTTCTAAATGCTTGCAGCCTTGGTTTGGAGAGATCTAAATTCTGAGCATACCTTTAAGTTTCTTTTTCCTATCTATCTTGACTGAGACTATAAAGTGCTACTCTTGCTGGGATTTGAAGAGCAATGGCTGGGCATGGTTTGGGGATTTCTCAACCTTCAGATTTGGCATTGGTGGTAGCGGGGCCATTGGGTTTCTAAACAGTCTTGTATGGAGACTAAGGAGCAGAGAAGTAATATCAGCCATAGGAGAAAGATGCACAGCAAGCTGTGCAGACACTGAAATTAGCTAGCAAATAAAACAACGGGGTGTCTTCTCACCTGCAGAGAATGAAACATAGGTTACTTCTCTGCTCCTTAGTTTGTTTTCTTGCTTCAAGCTGATTTTCTTTTAGGATTGATTAATTATGTAAGATCAATTCTGGATGGTAAATGCAACGTTGCCTTCTTTTCTCTACATATGTCTGCAGCATTTGATTTGGTTGATCATGCAATTCTACTACACCAACTAGAAGGCCTGCACATTACTGACAAAGTCCTACAAAGGTTCAATTCTTATTTGACCAATCGGACCTACTCTGTTTCTTATTCTGATTCTCTTTCAAGCTCTCATCAGCTTCAGTCAGGTGTCCCTCAGGGATCTGTGCTCAGGCCTATGCTCTTTAATATCTTTCTGGCTCCCCTGACCTTACTGCTCCAGTCACTTGGATTTACATTTTTCATAAGAACATAAGAAACGCCTTCGCCGGATCAGACCTAGGTTCATCTAGTCCGGCGATCCGCACAAGCGGAGGCCCAGTTAGGTGCTCCTTATTGGAGACCCAGATTTCCCGTATCCCCCGATATGATTTGCAAGAAGGTATGAATCCAACTTGCGCTTGAAACCCAGAACAGTAGTCTCTGCCACAACCTCCTCTGGGAGAGCATTCCAAGCACCCACCACTCGTTGTGTGAAACAGAACTTCCCGACATTTGTCCTGAACCTGCTGCCGCTCAGTTTCAGGCTATGACCTCTTGTCCATGTCACATCTGAAAATGTCAGTAATGCTGTTTCCTGGTCAATTTTATCAAATCCTTTTAATATTTTAAAAGTCTCTAACAAATCTCCTCGCAGTCTTCTCTTTTCGAGGGTGAACAGTCCCAGTTTTCTGAGGCGTTCTTTGTAGCTCAAATTCTCCATACCTTTGACTAGTTTCGTGGCTCGCCTCTGCACCCTCTCCAGTAGTTATATCCTTCTTAAGGTATGGTGACCAGTGTTGGACACAGTATTCTAAGTGTGGTCTGACCATTGCTCTTTGCATCTATGCTGATGATCTTCAATTAATGCATCCTCTCAATACTAATAGTCTTAATGACTATACTTTGATCTCCAGAAAACTTGATAAGGTCGCTGATTGGTTAACCATGAACAGATTAAAAATTAATTCACAGAAAACAGTTTTGAGAATTTATAATCTGCTATCTATATTTTGCACTATAGTTGTTACTGAGGTGACATTGCATAGTTTAGTCATCTGCCTTGACCGCTTTGGAAAAATAAAACAAATATAAATGATAGGGGGGGAGGGATGGTGCAGGTAGAACCGAGTTTTGAGGGCATGCAATCGGGTTCCTTGCCTTTCTCCCTGGAGTTTGTCCTATTGCTACACAAGGCATTATCGTTGCAAAGGGCAAACTCCAGTAAAGAGGGAGGAGGGGCAGGGGACGGCTTGGTCCCGGCTCAGCAGGTCCGGCCTCAGTTTGGTGAAGGGGAGGATCAGCAGAGGGCCAAGCGACGCAGGTTGATGTTGGAGGCAGAGGAAGTGCAGGATTTCAGCCCTAATTTAGCTCTCACTATGTTTGGGGCCACTGGAGATTCCAGTGGGCCAGAGGCAGAGTTGGGGGGGGGGGGGGGCTGAAGGGGAGGATCCCTTGGCTCTGAGGCTGTTCCATAGAGAGGAACTGATGGAATTTATTACCAGAGCTTTGGAGTGCCTTCATATTTCTCAGCCAGACCCAGGGGTGTTGGCGACAACTAATTCCCTTATGGCAAGCACTATAGGAAGCCTCCCAAAATGTTTCCAGTGCATGAGGCCATGCAGGAGTTGATTTCTGCAGAATGGGTTACCCCGGAGTACGGTCTTGGGGTAGCCAAGGCTATGAAACAGCTGTATCCGGTAGCGCAGGAAGAAGAGGTGAAGTGTGGGCTGCCAAAGGTGGATGCAGTGGTGGCAGCAGTGGCTAAGAAGACCACGTTGCCAGTAGAACTCTAGATACTTCATTCTGTCTAAAGATATCTATGGATGCCAGGTACTTTTTCCGTATCTGCTATTTGTCTCGTTCAGTCTTTTTTCTTTCTTTTAACAGAAATTCAGAATGTTTCCCCTTCCTAGTGTTTGTTCCTGACGTTTCCTTTCTTAACTTTAGTGTAGTTTTTTTCCCCTTTCCATGTATAATCTGTATGGTTTGTCTGTAGTTTGAAGTTTGTGGCTGTGGCACTGGGCCACAGATACTGCCTCAAAATCACGATTGGTGAGGCTTCCCTTTAGAGGCCAGCTTTTGTTTGGTGAATACCTGGATAAGCTAGTGAAGGATTTTGGCGATGCTAAGTCTCAGAGGTTGCTGGAGGACAAACCTAGAGAGTCAGGTAGGTCATTTAGGTCACACTTTCGAGATGCCAAGAGGTATAGGCCAGGGAAAGCAGCTTACAAAGCCTCGTTTAATGCATCATACAGTTCCAGGTCTAGGTATTCTCAGAGATAGTCTTTTCGTCCTGTCAAACCTGCTTCTGCCTAGCCAGCACATCCCTAATCCTCTCGTCTGACCCAATGACAGGTTATTTGCTCCTTCCGTCGGTCATATTGGGGGGCAGCTGCCCTCCTTCCTGGCGGAATGGGCCAAAATAACATCAGATCAATGGGTACTCGACATTATTCGCAAAGGTTACAAGTTAGAGTTCTTTTGTCCCATAGTAGATTCTTTCTTGTAATCCTGGTGTTCAGGGGAGAAAATAGAGGCAGTGAAAAGCTCGCTCCAGGAGTTGTTGAACCTGGGTCCCAGTGCCTCAGGAACAAAGGGGCTAGGGTCACTATTCTATTTATTTTGTGATTCCCAAGAAAGGGGGGTCGGTCAGACCCATGCTAGACCTCAAGAGAGTAAATCAGTTTCTCAATGTCAGACATTTATGAATGGAGACAGTAAGGTCAGTCATTTCAGCCATATAGCCAGGGGAATTTCTCATGGTGTTGGACCTCAAGGAAGCGTACCTGCACATTCCCATTTGGTCTCCATATCACCGGTCTCTTTTTTTAATTCTTTTTTATTCTAAGGCAACATTTTCAGTTTCAGGCACTGCCCTTCAGCTTGGCCACAGCACCTTGCACGTTTTCGAATGTGATTGTGGTAGTGGTGGCGTTCCTTCGCAGGGAAGGCATTCAGGTTCACCCTTATTTGGACGACTGGTTGATTCGGGCTTCATCCCGTCAGAAGGGTTACGGAGAGAGTGATTTCAGTACTGCAGTCCCTAGGATGGGTGATAAATTTTCCAGAGTTCCTTGGTTCCCTCTCAGGTGTTGGAGCATCTGGGTGTCCTCTTCGACACGGCCCAGGGCAGAGTCTTTTTGCGACGAGTCAGGGGCAAGAAGTTGCAGGCACAGATCCGTCTTCTATTGCAGGTTCCCTGGCCAAGAGTTTGGGATTATGTTCAGATCCTGGGTTCCATGGTAGCAACTCTGGAGGTGGTTCCTTGGGCTCCGTTCCATATGAGGCCATTACAGCAGTCCCTCCTGTCCAGGTGGTCTCCGGTGTCTCAGGATTACGAGAGAAGGTTAGGCTGGAGCCCTTCAGGGAGCTACAAGAGGAAGAACTATTCAAAGGCATGCCACTGGCAGCTCCAGACTGGATGGTAGTAACGACGGATGCCAGTCTGACTGGATGTCTCAAGTTCTCAGCTCAGGACTGTTGGAGCCCAGAGGAGGCTCAGTGGTCTATCAATCTTCTAGAACTAAGGGCAATCAGGTTAGCTCTGAAGGAGTTTCAGCCACTAATTCAGGACTAATTCAAGACAAGCCGACCAGGGTCCTGTCAGACAGTGTCACAGCAGTGGCCAATATTAACAGAAAGGGTCTGTTGGCATGAGAGGTGAGAGTTCTTCTTCTGTGGGCGAAGGCTTCTGCTTCTGTCAGCGGCGCATATTGCAGGAAAAGGCAACGTTCAGGCAGACTTCCTCAGCAAGAATCGGTTGGGTCCCGGGGAATGGGAGCTGTCTTGACAGGCGTTTCAGCTCATTGTTCGCACATGGGGCTCCCAGAGATAGATCTTATGGCCTCGGCTCACAAAGCCAAAGTCACATGGTTCTTCAGCAGGCACAGGGAACAAAGCTCGGAGGGGGTGGATGCGTTGGTTCTTCCATGGCCTCCGCAAAGTCTGCTGTATGTGTTTCCTCCCTTGTCGATGATAGACCGGGTGTTAGATCAGATTGCGCACTTCCCAGGTTTAGTGGTGTTCATAGCCCCAGACTACCTGCGCCGTCTGTGGTATGCAGATCTGATGAAGCTGTCACAGGCCATCTGCTTCGGTTCCCGGTGACCCTGGACTTACTCGCACAAGGACCAGTGCAGATGGAAGATCCTTCCCGCTTTGGTCTTATGGCCTGGCTATTGAAAGGTCGAGGCTAAGGTGGAAGGGGTATTCAGAGCAGGTTATTGCTACTCTTCTACAGACCAAGAAAGGTCTACAGCCTATGCTAGGGTCTGGCGAGTGTTTGATTCTTGGTGTAGTAGGTTAGGGATTTTGCCCTTTCAGGCTTCCTTATCTCATATTCTCTCTTTTTTGTAAGAAGGGGTTTCCAAAGGGTTAGCATGCAAAATCCCCTTAGAGTTCAGGTGGCCGCTATTGCCTGTTACAGGGGTAAGGTGTCAAATACTTCTTTAGGGTCTCAACCAGATATGGTAAGGTTCCTTAAAGGGGTAAACCATATTAGGTCGCCGCTGCGGAAACCATGTCCAGATTGGAGTTTGAAGGTAGTTCTTGGGGGGTTGATAGGAGTTTCTTTCAAACCTTTGAGTAACGCGACAATCAAGGATGTAACCTTGAAGGTGATTTTTCTGGTGGCTATGGCTTCGGTAAGGCGTGTGTCAGAGTTGCAGGCTCTGTCTTGCAGGGATCCGTTCTTATGTTTTTCAGAATCAGGGGGGTCTCGATTCAGACGGTTTCTTCGTTTCTGCCTAAGGTGGTTTCGTCTTTTTACGTCAATCAGGCTGTCTTCCTTCTGGCTTTTAGGGAGGAGGAGTGCAAGTCGCGGTTTCTGTCATTACATTTGCTGGATGTTCGTAGAGTCCTCTTGCACTATCTTCAGGTTACTAATGACGTTCAGAATTCGGATCATCTCTTTATTCTATTTTCAGGACCTAGGAAGGGCCTGGCGGCCTCAAAAGCTTCAGTAGCTCAGTGGGTCCGGGAGGCTATTGCATCCACTGGTTTGATAAGCGGGCAAGCATCTGCCAGAGGCCCTCCATGCTTACTTGCCAGGGTGATAGCTACGTCCTGGGCCGAGTCCAGGGGTTTCTCTTTGGAGGAAATTTGCAGAGCAGCCACGTGGTCATCCTCAAACACTTTCTCTAGACATTACTGCTTGGATGTGGCAGAACGAGCGCAGGCGTCCTTCGGGGCTTTGGTCATTGCAGAGGCCGCACATTAGTCCCACCCATTTTGAGGTGGCTTTGCTACATCCCACTGGTCTCTGGCTTCATCTGCTGCCAGCGCTAAGGAAGGAAAAATTATGTCCTACCTGTTAATTTTCTTTCTTTTAGACGCAGCAGATGAATCCAGAGCCCCACCCAGTTGGGATTCTGCCCTGGTGGGTGGAGGGGCGCTAGGGTTGGTGTAGATTGGTTCTTGTTCTCTTATGGGAAAGATTTTGAGCTGCAGCTGCATTGTCCCGGATGCTTCGGCAAGAGCAGTACTGTTTGGCAAGAGGGAGTTCCATCCAGATATACTCCTGAAAACCAGGGCTCTATCTCCACCTGCTGGTAGGTATGTGCTATCCCACTGGTCTCTGGATTCATCTGCTGCGTCTAAAGCAGCGATCTCAAACACGCGGCCCGCGGGCCACATGTGGCTCTCCAAGTTTTATTTGCGGCCCGCGGTCTGGACTGGATCATTCCCTTCCTTTTGGAGCAGGAGCGAGTCTGGCCGGTTCGTTCCGTTCAAAGCTGCGGGTTGGCGGCTCCTTGCGCTATTCACTCCTGCATCGGAAGCCTCTCTAACATCACAACATCAGAGAGGCTTCAGACGCAGGCGCGGATTTCGCAAGGAGCCGCCACCCGCGGCTTTGAATGGAATGAGCCGGCCACACACACTGCTGCTCCAGTGGCGTACCAAGGGGGGGCGGTCCGCACAGCTGGTCACCCTCCACTGTTCTTCCTAGAGTGCGGCTCGCGGCTCGTCTAGAGCAGGGGTGCCCAACTGCTTCCCTTCCCTTCTCACCACTGCCATCGGGGAACAGGCCGGCACCATGCTCTTTGATCTCCCTGCTTCTCTCGCCGCCTGACCTCAATTCTGACGTCGAGAGGACGTTCTGGCTAGCCAATCGCTGCCTGGCTGCCCGGAACGTCCTTTCCGACGTTAGAATTGACGTCGGGTGGCGAAAGTTGGTCGGCCTCGTGGAGATCTCGGCCTGTTCCCGATGGCAGCAGCAGCCTATTCCCCGGCGGTGGTGGCATGGGGGAGGGCAGGAAGGAAGAAAGAAAGAAGGGGGGGAGCAGGGAGCCAGAAGGAAAAAAGGGGGGGGGGACAAGGAGCCAGAAACAAAGCAAAAAATGGGACAAGGAATCGGAGAAAGACAGACATAGAAAAAGAAAGAAAAAGTTGGGGGAGGGAATGAGGTCTGGAGGAGAGGAAGCATACAGGAGGCTGAAAGAAGAGAAGAAATATTGGATGCACAGTCAGAAGAATAAAGTGCAACCAGAGACTGATGAAATTACCAAACAAAGGTAGGAAATTATTTTATTTTCAATTTAGTAATAGAAATGTGCCAGTTTTGAGAAAGAAAAGATATTAAACTTTAATTGTGAGTGCTGCAGAAAAAATAGAGTACTTGGAGGGCCGCAGAAAAAAATAGTTAATGTCTTATTAAAGAAATGACAATTTTGCATAAGGTAAAACTGTTAAAGGAAAGTTTTATAAACTATAAAGAGTTTAACCTCATGCAAAATTGTCATTTCTTTAATAAGACATTAACTATTTTTTTCTGCGGCCCTCCAAGTACCTACAAATCCAAAATGTGGCCCCGCAAACGGTTTGAGTTTGAGACCACTAGTCTAAAGGAATGACTAATCTGATTCACTGCACATTCAAATAATGCAAAGATTTACAAAGGGACCTGAACAAACTGGGAGAGTGGGCGAATAAATGGCAGATGAACTTTAACGTGGAGAAATGTAAAGTCTTGCATGTAGGAAACAGAAACCCGATGTACAGCTATACGATGGGAGGGCTGGTAATGGGTGAAAGTAGCCTAGAGAGGGACTTAGGGGTATTGGTGGACAAAACAATGAAGCCGTCAGCACAGTGCGCAGCGGCCTCTAAGAAGGCAAATAGAATGCTTGGTATAATCAAGGAAGGTATTACAACCAGAACGAAGGAAGACCTGCCATTGTATCGGGCGATGGCGCTCCCGCATCTGGAGTACTGCGTCCAATATTGGTCGCCGTACCTTAAGAAGGATTTGGCAATACTTGAGAGGGTACAGAAAAGAGCGATGAGATTGATAAAAGGTATGGAAAACCTTTCATATGCTGAAAGACTAGAGAAACTGGGGCTCTTTTCCCTAGAGAAGCGGAGGCTTAGAGGGGACATGATAGAGACTTACAAGATCATGAAGGGCATAGAGAAAGTGGAGAGGGACAGATTCTAAAAACTTTCGAATACTACAAGAACGAGAGGGCATTCGGAAAAGTTAAGAGGGGACAGATTCAGAACTAATGCTAGGAAGTTCTTTTTCACCCAAAGGGTGGTGGACACCTGGAACGCGCTTCCAGAGGGTGTGATAGGTCAGAGTACGGTATTGGGGTTCAAAAAGTGATTAGATGATTTCCTGAAGGAAAAGGGGATAGAGGGGTATAGATAGAGAATTAGTATACAGGTCCTGGACCTGATGAGCCACCGCGTGAGCGGACTGCTGGGCGTGATTCCAAGTTTATTCCAAGTTTCCAAGTTTATTAGGTATTTTTGATTTATCGCCTATTCATAATTCAAGGCGATGTACAAATAAAATACACTTACAATTATTAAGTTAAACAAACGATTATCTAAAATACAAATACACATATAACATTACATTTAAAGGGTATTTGAATAGATTATAATGAAACATAAGGAAAATTATTTAATGGTTACATTCAATAATACAATCATTAATTCAAATTTAAAATATTTAATTAAATTCAGGAAAAAAACAATAGGAAGGGGGACAAAGACAATTGACCTTTTAAGTTATGGATGCGGAAAGAAAAAAAGAAGAATTAGTTATTAAAGGCGTCAATATATAGAAAACTTTTAAGTTCTGACTTAAATTTTGTTAAGTTTTTTTCCTGTCTTAGGTACAATGGAAGATTGTTCCAAGATTGAGGGGCTGTTATGGAAAAGATAGTGTTACGCCTTGGGTTAATAACTTTTAGTGAGGGAATTACTAAAAGTTGCTGGTCTTGATGGACCTCGGTCTGATCCAGCAGAGGTACTGCTTATATTCTTAAATACTAAGGGGAGAAGTTATCAAGGAAAAATTATGTCCTACCTGTTAATTTTCTTTTTTTGGCCTGTTAAGTATTTTTATGCACTAGTGCTGAGTTCCTATATATTTAACTAACTTCCAACTATTGTTACTTAAAACTTTAATCTCCCCTTTTATGAAGCCACAATAGACTTTTTTTATCACCGGCTGCAAGTATTAGCTCCGATGCTTATAGGAATTCTATGAGCATCGGAGCTAATACTGCCGCTGCTGGTGATAAAAAAAAGCCTAACGTGGCTTCATAAAAGGGGGGGGGACAAAATTTTTAGAATTTTATTTTAATGATGGATGGATTATGCCAAGTTGACCATTGACCCCTGGCAAAACATGCATAGTGAGGAATCCACCCTGTGATGTTTCATGTCATTGCCTTCTCCCATGCAGTGTGTGGCTCTACTATGTTGCTGCTGCCCAACAGCACCTGGTATACCCTGGTGGTTTCCCATCCAGGTACTAGCCAGGCATGACCATGCTTAGTTTCTGATAGTAAGAGCAGGCCTGCCCAGGGCAGCCAGGCCATGGGCTTATTTTAATGAAGGTCACATTAATAGCCAAAGATCTGTGTGCTTGATGCTGTCATTTGGGACTAACACCTTTTAATAGCAGCATTATCAGACTCTTCTATTATTAGGTGTTTAAATAGCTGCTAAATAAAGCAAATACAGATCATGCAGTTGAGCCATGGTCATTGGTTAGTTGATAGTGCTGTGCTAAATTGAAAGTTAAGGCATGCTTTTCAGTCATGAAAATGGCATGCTTCATTTTGAAAATAGACAACCTAGTTAATATTAACGTATGTAATAGTTTATTTACTTTGTGGCTTTTTTACTGAGCTGTACTAGTAAATGGGCTTAATGCATCCTAATCGGGACTTTCTTGCATGTTAAACCCATTTCTAGTGCCGCCTTTTTCAATTATTTCATTTTCTGGCCATATGCTAATGTTAGCCTTAGTGGTAGCCACTGAAAAAAAATTAACTTGGGAGCCCTTAATATATCAAGTCAGTACTATTCAGGTAGCATGCACTCTCAACATGCTAGTTGTACAGCATTTCCATACCCATTCTTCACCTCTGACATGCCCCCTCCAAAAAATAAATTAAAAAAATAAATACAGGTACTGCATGGTTAGTATGCACAAAGTACAAAACTAATACAAACTGATTTATCAAGTTCTGCGTTAAGCCATTTCTCCTGCATTAAGCAGGCATTAGCGCTTAACACAGTTTAGTGTAAGAGTCCTTTTGTGATTTTTATAACATTCATTTTTGACTTCAAAATGTAATAAAAGCATGTTAAGTTTTGTCCTGTAAACCACTCAGATCCTACTCTCTTCTTTATGATAGGAAGGAAAAAGTCCCAAACAATGCTTGAGAGAAGGACATTGTAAAGCTTTACAGGTTACATTTTTTGAATGCAAAAGATCAGTGGTAAGTAATGTAAATAATTTATTTCTTATATATTTTTTTTCTACATGTTTCCTTTTATTTTATAGCAAATTTAACCCATGATGTAGATTAAAATTACAGCTGGACTGAGTTTTGGATTGTGATCTATTGTATTTTGTCAGTTCTCAGAAATGGATTAAGATTATTGTACAAACCAGTTAAAAATAAAATGCGTGCCACAGGCATGCATAGAGACACGTTCATGTTGCTCATGTGGTAATCAGAAATTTGAAGTAGTGGTGGCATCATCATACTTCCTGCTGCTCTTTTAAAAAGGTGTGGTAAAAAGTGGCCTTAGTGTACCTTTATGCAATGTTTTTTTCTGCAAATTATGGTTGATTTTCCAGTTTTTGTATTAATGGCCATGCGCTAATGTTGCTATTAACTTTAGCATGTTTGCACTTAACCGACACCTATTTTATAGGTGGTAAGGGCTCACGCAGTAATCTTGCGCTAACCAGTTAGGGTGCGGTAAAGTAACTGTACTGAGTGGCACAGGACTGCCCATGCTCTATCCCCTAGACATACCCCCTGCAACAAAAATTGAAAAAATATTTTATAGCATGGAGTTGGTGCATTCTTGTGCATAAATTTGGAACTTAGTGCAGAACACCTGAGCACATCCTGCGTTAAATGTAGTAAATAGCACCATTGCCAGCACAGATCCCTGGAACACTCCACTATTCACCCTCCTCCACTGAGAGAAATGGCCATGTAACCCTACCCTCTGTTTTTGATCCATTAACCAGTTTCTAATCCATACCAGAACATTGCCTCCCTATCCCATAACTTTTTAATGTTCTCATGAATCTCTCAAGAGGGTCTTTGTCAAAAGCTTTCTGAAAATCTAGATACACTACGTCAACCAGATAGGTTCTGCTGTAATGCTAGAGTATCTGTTAGTGCTCTAGGTTGTGACAGTTAAGTTTTGACCTATGACAGAAAGTTCAAATTTAAAATGACGGAAAAAGGGTTTTACACCATTTAATCAAGTTAATGTTTAAATTTGAAAAAACAAACTGATTTTTATCAATAAACCCATAATTTTTCTCTTATCCCAATTTTATTTTTATTTTACTGTATTTCTCTTTATGCTGACTTCAACTCATGCAATCTACTACTGTCAAACTTCTTCACCATGGACATCTGAGCACCTGTCTCTGCCCATATTAAATTTAAGCATCTCCTTAAGTATAAAGGCCACCTTCCCACTGCTCCAGCTTACATTAACAGCCTACATTAATTCCATACAATCCACTGCATCCTCTACTCCTCCAGGCCAATTTCCTCTATCTTCCCTCCCCTCCTTCCCTAAGACTCAGTATCTCGTGTGAAACTGCCTTTAGCTATCTTGGTCCTAGACTTTGGAAATCTTTTCCTTCTCAAACCTCCCTCTCACCTTCAAATCACTGCTTAAAGCTCATATATCACTAGTAACTTTTTTGGTTCATTCCTGAGACATCCTTCTCCCTTGAATTGACCTCCTCTCAAAACTTTTGCCAGATGGTTGCTCCCCACCTAATTCTCTCACTACCTTTTCCTCAGCATTTTGTTTTTACTGTGTAAACCACATAGTAATTTGCTCCCATTCAATATATCAAGAATGATGAAAAAATGAAAGTAAAAAAGTTTTGCTTTGGTAATTTGATGTTCAATAAGGGAAAGGGATTGGGACTTGTATACTGCCTTTTTGTAGTCTTACAACCACACTCAAAGCAGTTTTTATACAGGTACTTCAAGCATTTTCCTTTTCTGTCCCAGTGGGCTTACAAGCTATCTAATGTACCTGGGGCAGTGGAGGATTAAGTGACTTGCCTAGGGTCACTAGGAAAAATGAGTCAAGAGTTCTGATGTGTTAACATGTAAACTATGAAAAAACATACAGGCTACCTAAATTGTCAACACAGTATGCAATAAAACATCTTAATAGACAGCACGGGGTGTAAGAAAAGGTAGAACACATAGAAAGATAAGAGTAGTAGGAGTTAGAAAATAAAGGGATCGGTTTTAAAAAAAAGTTGCTTGTGGAGTCAGAAGGGTGCATGAATATAATCTCAGATAGGGAGGAATGGGTTAGCAAGTCTTGTTACAGTATGACTCCAATTTTCATTCTTAAATCAAATTATTCCCAGAGGGTGATGAAAACTAAATAACAGACTTCTGCTCCCACCCTTCCCACTTATCCAAAGCATGAAGTCAGCACAAAGTGTTTTGCATGGTTTTCAGTCCAACAGGAGGAGGCAGAACATACTGATTGCCACTACTGAGCATAAGTCACAGTGGAGGTGCAGAGGAAAGGGAAGCTGTAACCCTTATTTATTGATGATGGAGTCCTATTTGGGGTCCTAATCCATAACTTGGAACCACTGCTCTATTCTTAAATGTTTTTTGGGAGCATACAGTACAATGGGCCTAAGTTACTAAAATTTTCTCCCACTGGAGGGTGTAGGGGGGGAATGCTTAGGCAGTTCAGTTATTAAGGGTTAGCATGTGCTAACAGCATTAACAAGCACTTTATGTTCCAAGGTTCATTTTACTCCTATGAGCATTGTGGCAGATAGCATTTAATAACCATCAGTAAATGACACCCTTAGAGTAATAATAATAATGTAATAGAATGTTTAGTCGTTTTGAGAACTTGTTCCCCAAACTTCAATAAAAGAAACTTTTCTGACATTGAAAGATGTAATTTTTCATTGTAACATGAAAATAAATGGTGAAATTACTCATACCTGTTAATTTTCTTTCTTTAAATCCTGCAGCTAGATCGGTGTTTGGCCCTTTCCTACCAGGAGATGGATGGAGGTAGAGATACTGAATTTTTCCAATGACATCAACAGTATATGAGCTTACGCAGCCTGGAAATCAATCTCCAGTGCTGTATTCTAATACCAAAGCACAAAGTAGGTTCACCTTGCTACCCACCAGATTAGAACCCCATCAATCTCAGCAGCATTTAACATTGTTGCATACTATATACAGAAAAGGAAACAACAGAGGGAGCATGGACAGGCTAAGCTCAAATAATATGCAAAAAAACAAAATCCCACCTGTAGTAGTCTTCTTGGGCAGAATTTGAATTAGTCTATCAGGATTCAAGGAAAGAAAAAATAACATGTATGAATAATTTTACCTTCACTTTCATCCTGCTAGGCCTGTCCACACAAATGGGATGTACAAAAACAGTACATCATCAAGCAGGGAAAGACTAGGAGGCTAGAGGCTGTCATTTCTGGCTAGAACATAAGTCCTGCATGTTTCATGAAAGAATTGAACGATGATCAAGTCCTCTTTCATCCTTGCAGATGTCTTCAGGTGAGACTGCTTTGGCTCCATGGAGGATGTCACTTAGGCTCAAGTAAAGTGTACCCCAAGATTCAAAAACCCTCTTTCCTATGAATAATGAAGGTAGCTTCAGTAACAATATCTATTACAGTGTTTCCACGAAAATAAGCCCTAGCATAATTTTTGGGGTAGGTCTTAATATAAGCCCTAGTCGCCAACAGCAGCGCTTCCCCCTGCTCCCACCAACCCTTCCATCCCTCCCTCCCATGCGAACCTCGACCGTGAGCTGAAATACCTGGAAACAAACAGCAGTATCAGCAACACAGGCTGAATTGTGGCCTGCCCTTCTCACGCCCGGCTATTCCATGCTGCGTTGCTGATGACATCAGTGATGTGGCAGAGGAACACCCGGACGTGAGGGCAGGCCGCGATCCATCCTGTGCTGCTGACTCTGCCGTTTGTTTCCAGTTATTTCAGCTCATGGTCGGAGTTCGTATGGGAGGGAGAGATGGAAGGGTCAGCAGTGGGGGTGGGGTGAGTGGCAGCGGCGGGGGGGGGGAGGGAGCAATAGAAAATGCTGCACAGGGGGATGGGAGGAAGGGAAGGATAGAAGCTTCAAGGGTTCTGCTGCACAAGGGAGGGAGGGAGGGATAGAAAGATACTGCACAAGGAGATAGGTGAGAGGGGAGGAAAGATGCTGCATATGTGGGGAGAGAAAGGAAATAGGAAGAATTGGGGTAGAGGAGAGGAAGGGAGAGATGATAATTGTACATTAAAAAAAATTAAGACCTACCCGAAAATAAGACCTAGTGCCTTTTTTGGGCCCTAAATTAATATAAGACAGTGTATTATTTTCAGGGAAACATGGCAGCTGTTCTCTTCTAAACAACTTGACTACAGGTGACTCTTATCTTTGGCTGGGAACATATCCTCTGAAGTCAGAGAAAACCCTCCAACAAAGAATGCTCATCCTTTCCCCCTCCTTGAATGGAGTCAACATGAGTCTCTATGAGATGCTGGCTTACCTAGCTGCTGCCTCTTTATGCAGGGCTCCAGGACCCTTGGGCATGCCCAACACAGGCAGTCTGTGTGGCCTGCTAAAGCCATATGGACCCTAACTGATACTAACTGAGCAGGGCTGGAGGAGTAGCCTAATGGTTAGAGCAGCAGGCTGCAAAGCAGAGGAATCCGGTTGAAATGCCACTGTAGCTCCTTGTGATCTTGGGCAAGCCAGTTAACCCTCCATTGCCTCAGGTACAGACATATACTATGAACCCATTCAGAGAGAGAAAATGCCTGCTGCGCCTGAATGTGTTCACACCTTGATAGCTTTCAAGCTTGCAGGCAGTGCATAATAAATTTAACATAAAAGTCAGCTTATGTCACTGATGGGTTCCTCCTCTCCTGTCATGTGTGGAGGATTCAGGTTCCTGCATTACTATGAATACTGGTGGGATATGGCAACATGGACTGCAATTCACACAAAAAGGCATTGGCTGGGAGAAAATGTGGCTGCTTTGGAGAAGCCTTCTAAAGCACACAGCTTACAGGGCCACTCCTAGCTAGCCTGTCAACCAGTACTCCAAGTCAGGCCTGTCAACCAGTACTATCTCAACTGGGGTAAGGAGTGTGGTTTCATCCAAAGAGTGTACCGCTCAAGGACTTAATAACAGGGAGATATGGACCAGTGCCCTGACCTGAAGAGTCTAAGCAAAGGACCTGCTGCACCAGACCGGAAAAACCTACCATCTGCTGGATGTAGAGAACTGTTGGTACTTATATACAGGTGATGTCACTAGAAAAAAATTCAGTATCTCTATCTCCATATGCTGGTAGGAAAGGGACACAACCCATTTATATGAACTTGTCTTGCAGAATGAAAAGGAAGAATTTGTCTGCTAAAGGTTTGTAATGAAAATGACCTAGTTGGGATTAGCAGAAGTTTTTGAGACCACTTTTTCTTTTTTGACAAATACATTTTAGAGACTAGCAACCACATTGCTCCTTGACTGATCAAACCATGAATATAGAGCTTTTTTTTTTTGTGTGTGTGTGTGTGTGGGGGGGGGGGATTCTATGATCAAGTAATACAAAATTCATTATGGGTAGTTGGGGAAGGGAATAGTTTGTTATTGCTTCTTAACTTGTAGTAGCAACACTCATAATATTGCAAGTGCCTGAAAAACTGATGTTTGCATTTTTAGCTGGATACCCGGTCAAGATTCAGAGGGAATAAAGGCTACTGAACTATTTACAAAGATAGACAAATATGAGAAGACATGAGTGCATCTGAAGTTTGATTAAACTGTCAGACAACTAGGCAGAAAAGCCTTTCTATGATGTATCTGAACCAGATCTGCTTTCAAGGATGGTGGTAAATTATCATGCTCTTAAAATGTGAATCACTTCAAATAAATAATAAATTAGAATGGTCCTGCTGTTTTATAGCTTTGAGATGAGAATAAGAAGGGTCTACAAATTTGGTAACTATAGTACTGTTGAAATGGACAACTGCCTGAGCTCATAATATGCTAAATTGGCAATCATCAAATGCTTGCCTTTTAATAAAGTACTTTATTTTTATTTTCTGTTTTGTTCCTTTTCTACTTAATAAGACTTCATTTCTCACTGACTTTGTCTAGTAAACACAATAATAAATTAGAAACATTTTTATTAAAAAAAAAAAATCTGTTGTACACAGGCTTGAGTGAATTTCTTCATAAAAGATAATTAATAAATACATATAAAGAAACAACTATGGGAAACAGATTTTCAGGATGAATACATAAAATCAACACATACTATAAAGGAAAAATCCTGATATAGTTTGCCAATTGAGAGATGTGAAGAGAATAAACATAAATTAGATCACAAAAACATTAATTACTCCCTAAGTAATACAATTCATGCTGACAATAGTTTATACTGTATATAGTAATGATCTTTATTTTTCTTACTTTGTAGAAAGAATCCCAATTGGGAATGAATATTGAAAACAAATATATATTACTTCAACTGGTCTTTTTTTTTTTTAAACATTTTTATTGAAAGTGTAAAAGGTCGCAACCAGACATAATACAAAGTGTGTCAGAAGTGTGAAAACATCAAAATACAAAAGATAAACATCAAGAACCTCAACTGGTCTTTTAAAATATCTTTGAATGGAAATTGCGAAAAGAAATTCAGATATAATACCAAAACTTCAGCTTTCTGTAACAAAAATTCCCTTCTTTTCAAAATTAAATGTTTTGGGTTTGTTTTTTTAATTTCTCAGGTAGATTTTCAAGGGCATAAGATGGAAAATTATGTTCTTACCTGTTAATTTTCTTTCCTTTAGATGCAGCAGATGACTCCAGAGACCAATGGGATAGCACCCATTTACCAGCAGGCGGAGATAGAGAAACTGATTAACAGGTGGTCCTATTGGCTGGCACTCCTCCTGTATCTTCAGTATAGCTCCTTGCCCAAGCATCCGTAACCATCAATAGGCATAGCATGTAAAAAACTTCTTTCCCATAACAAATCTCAAAAGGCAAATAATACAGAATACAACCATCAATAATAACAAACTTTGAAAGTTGCAAAGAAAAAAAACTACAGACAATATCTAGAAAGGGTGGGGCTCTGGATTAATCTGCTGCATCTAAAGGAAAGAAAATTAACAGGTAAGAACATAATTTTTCCTTCCTTAGCAATAGCAGCAGATGAATCCAGAGACCAATGGGATATAGCAAAGCAATCCTCAATCTGGGTTGGAAGCAAACGCCGCCTCCGCAACAACCGAAGCACTAAACGCATCCACCTCATGCACCCCCACATCCAACCGGTAATGCTGAGATAAAGTACTCTCGGACGACCAAGTAGCCGCAAGACAAAACTCCAAGGAAAAAAAACCTCTGGACCAAGTCCAAGAAGTAGCCATCACTCTGGTGGAATGGTCATGAAGTTCTTTTGCCAACCGCTTCCCTACCATCAAGCAAGCATAAAGAATGTCCTCCTGGACCCATCGAGCGATGGAGGGTTTGGATGCCGCCATACATTTGAGGCGTCCCTTGAAGAATACAAAAAGGCTATCTAAACAACTAAAAGTTGTTAGAAACCTAACTCGCAGAGAACGCTACGCACTTTCAAAAAATGCAGTGAATAAAAGCACGTCTCCTAACTCGCAGGGAACGCTACGCACTCTCAAAAAATGCAGTGAATAAAAGCATGTCTACCCAGGAAGAAGGAAGGAAAAGTAAGAGTGTCATAAAAGAAAGGATGACATCTCCTTAGAAAGAAATTGTGGTACCGTCCGAACTGACACCCCAGATTTTTTATTTTTTTTTTATAACTTTATTTTTATTGAAATTAACATACTTACAAGTATAACTACTTGGTTTAGAAATACAGAATCATGTTCCAAAAGAAAAACATCATTAAACATTGCAATATTTAAAATAAATATATATATGAAACTTAACTCTTCCTTAGACCTCAATTAGGAGGAGGAAAAAGAAAACAAAGATATTATAGGGAGTAATATTACAATAATACAACGAAAAAGTAAAGACTTAAATGCTACAACCCAGCATTCCCTTTAAGCTACATTCCCTCCACTAGATAAACCTTTGAGATCTAAAAAGGAATGTAGATGATCTGGTGTAAAATACACATATTTCAGACCCTTAAACTTAATAACACATTTGCATGGATAAGCTAGCAGAAAAGTAGCACCTAGCTTCCTTGTCTCTTCTCTCATGCCCAAAAACATTTTCCGTCTTTCCTGGGTTATTCTAGTTACATCATGATATAACTATAAACGTTGACCACAAAAAAGTGATCCAGACTTTTTAAAGAATAACCTCATAACTGCATTAAGATCTTGTTCAAAGATAAAGTTAACAATTAAAGTTCCTCTTTCTTTAACTTCCATAGATGATTCCTCTAATATTGCCGTAAGATTTTGCAAGTCTTTATCAGTGACCAAGTTCTCACCCTTAGGTATATCTGAATTTCTTTTTGAAGTAGGTAAAAAGTATACTTTATTTAGGGGCGGAATCTGATCTTGTGGATAGTTCAAACATTCTACCAGAAATTTTTTAAAAATCTCAATGGGTGATATTGCCAAAATCCTTGGGCAATTTAGGATTCTCAAGTTCAATCTTCTGTTAAAGTTCTCAATCATTTCTATTTTACAGGCAGTGGAATTTTGTTCTTTAACAATAGTGGTAATTGAATTTTTCAATGAAGCTGACTCAATTTGTATTTTGTCCATACACTCTTGCTTGACTTTTACCAGACTTTCAGAAAAGTTATCCATTTTCTTAACCATTACCTCAATATCTGAGGCAGTCTTCTCCACCTTCACATCCAGTCTCTTGATAGCCTCCAAAAGTATCTCCAGAGTCACTGCTGGGGTGCTTGTTGGTGCTCCTTCTCCTTCAGCAGCCCTTCCACCCAGCGTTCCAGCTAGGGCAGTAGCTCCTCCCATTGCCTGCTCCGGGGTCTCCAGCTCCTCTCCCTCGGGGCCAAGTTCGACACTCTGCGCCTCTGCTGGACATGGGGGCGCAGAGAGATGCGGTGGAGACAGTGATGTCATCAAGTCCAAAGACCCGAGTGCTCCCTCACTCAGGTCCGACGCGGAACTCTCCCTCCGCGGGGATATCTGGGCGTCGGCTGGGCTCAGCGGCTGCAGAAACTGCTGAATTGTCTGAGGCATTCCGATAGAGTAAGTATCAGGTTCAAATTATTGAAATGAAGAAAAAACGCTAAGCCTGCCGAGCACAGCTACATAGCGTCCGCCATCTTGTGTTCCTCCTGTACATAATATCAACACCCCAGATTTTGTAAATCAGAAATAGGAATCCCTGCCAAACAAGGCCTGCAACTCAGAAAACTGCCGAGCTGAAGCCATGGCCACAAGAAACCCCGTGTTCAATGGCACAGCCCTTTAGAGTCTCAAAAGACAAGGATGAAATGAAGCCTTTGGTAAACTGTGAAGAAGTACCTTAAGACTGTACTCCGGACAGGGCTTTCTAAGAGATGTATGAATATACCATACTCCGTTTAGGAACTGAACTACATGAAGCTGAGAAGTAAGTGAAGAGCAATATACCTAGCCCTTGTAATAAACACTTAAAGCTGAAGGGAATTGAACGCTAAGCCACTTGGCAATACACTTGTGCCAAAAAAGAACTCTGGAAGGGTGCAAATGTTGAGAAGTACTCAAGAAAGGAAAAACCTCCAAAGAAAGCAGAAGCCACAGGTGAAGACGTCTTTATCGCCTGGATAATAATAATAATTATTTTATTTTTGTATACCGCCATACCCAGGGAGTTCTAGGCGGTTCACAGCAGTTAGATGAAATACAAACAATGCAATTGAGATTGAAAAAAAACCAAACAAAGCAATCATAGAAGTCAAACTAGTTATACGTCTACAATTTAAGTGAAGGAAAAAATACATACAATTTAAGTGAAGGAAAAATACATACAAGCCATAAGGAGGGAGCAACAATCTTAAAAGAATGAGAGGAGCTAGTGATGAAGTACGTTAAGGATTCGGTCTGTTGAATAGTTGAGTTTTAACCTGCTTTCTAAAATTGAGATACGAAGAGGCATCAAGCACAATTTGGGCGAGCCATGAATTTAGTTTAGCCGCTTGAAAAGAGAAGGTTCTTTCGAAGAATCTTTTAAGATGACACGATTTTAGTGAGGGAAAAGCTAACAGATTTATTCTGCAGGAGCTCTTATTGTTATAACTCAGGTTGAAGTGAGGGTAAAGATAATCCGGTGACATACCAAATACTGTTTTGTAGCAGATGCATAAGAACTTAAATAAAACTCTGGATTCGAACGGCAGCCAGTGCAACTTGTGGTAGAAAGGGGTGATGTGTTCCCATTTCTTCAGGCCAAAGATGAGAAAAAACAACCTGCTTTGCAAAACCCTTACATGTCAGCCATGACTTTTCAAAAGCTAGGTCGTAATACCAAAGTAGTACGAATATCCATGTTGATTGGACCCTAGGTGAGCAAATACGGAGATACCAGGAAACTAAACAGTCCGGCTGTCGAAAGACTCATCAGATCCGCATAGCAAGGATGGCACAGCCAATCCAGAGATTCTACAAATACTGTGCTCTGAAAGCGAGTTTGAGATGGCAAATCCAAGCCATCATCAGCCAGGGGAAAAACACTGAAAAAAGAGAAACTAGAGGCGAGAAAGAAGCCACGCTGCTACCCCCTCTGACTCCCATTCCCTGTGCCCGCCGAAGAAGCTAGGAAGCTTAGAATTTCAAGACGAGGCCATGAGGTCTACTTCCAGGAGATCTCACTTCTATAAAAAGAGCTGGAACGACTGAGCCAAAATTCTCAATATCCAGGATGTAGAAGATTTCACTATTACTAACATTTACACTTTCTAGAGCGTACATAGTGCTGTACACTGTAACATACAATAAATGGGCCATGCTCAGATTTCGCAGAGAGAAAGTCTATCCAAACTGTTTTCTTGACCCACAAAATGATCTGCCAACAGAAGAGGAAGATGAGGGTCCACCCACTGAAGTAGAACCACAACTTTACCCGCCAACGAGTACATCACCTACTGCCCAGGCTGTAGAGAAATACCCCTATCATAATACTGACTGAAAAGACCAGAAGAATGGTCTGAAGCTCCAGAAACTGACCATGCTCCAGAGTAGAAGAATGAACAAGTAATGAGCCACCTCTTAAGACCAGACTCCTGGAGCTGAGGATGGAAGGCACCGAGCCTCCCAACCTGACAGCTCGGGATGTTTGGTGACCATGAGCTAGTCCAGCAAAGACCGAGGCATGCCTTTGAAAAGAGAAATCTCTCTGAGCCACCAAATCATACAGAGTGATGCTTAAGGAGCCTAACAAATAATTGGAGCCCTGAGATACCAGGAACCACCGGAACAAAAGCGACTGCTGTAGCGTTATAATGGGAAAGCAAGCCGAAGTTCCCAGTGAAGTCAGCAACATGGATCCTAGAACCTGTACAGAATCCCATACTCTTGGTCATGGTGACCGAAGAAGAATGCAAACCTGAGACTGTGACCCATCGCCCTAGTCTCTGGGAAGAAACATATTTCTCTCCTATATGAATAAAAACATCTCCCCGATATACCTATAAATAGTACAGGAGAAAAGAGCGCTGTGCAAATTCGAAGATTCACATCCAAAGAACTGAGGAAAAGAAACGAAGCAGTCAGTCAAGAAGAAACTAGGTGAATCGCCTGGTAGCGCCAAAACGGTACCACTGCCCACATTTTCAAAAATGTTCATGAAGCCTTGGGTAGGTGAAATGGCATGTGCCAAAACTGAAAGCGAGGCAAGCAAACCTATTACCGATTCGGAGTCCATAGTGAAAATGTAAATATTCTCCCAGTTTTTCTGCAAAAATGTGTAAACCTGAGAAACTAATTCAGCAGAATGGGATCCAGCCTGCCCAATGCCCACATCTTGGGCACCATGCAGTAAGTGGAACAACATCCCTTAGTTCCTGAAGAACTGCCCTGAGGACCAGTAACACTTAGGGAAACACAAAACATAGAGACTCCAAGATCGAATGAACCGGAAACCTGGGGAAGATGCAAAGTTGCAAGCATCCTGAAAAATGTTCACTGCTCCCTGACCTGACATTATAGTGTCTTCCACCTCATGAGAAAGCCTGAAGAGTCTTTGGAAGAAGTCAGGATCCCCTCAGAATGAAGTGCAGAAGGTCAGGGAATGGCAAGATGAGAACTATAGGATCTGTAAGAAGAAAGAAACTCTCTAGGAAAAATCAAGTTTCGCAATGTAAAGGAGTATACTGGAACCATGAAAACAGTACTAACTCCATGCAACGTGAGCGAAATACGTATGGCCTTTAAAGTGAATACGTACTAGACGCAATCAAGATGCTGCATCTCCGCCCCGTGGAAAACAACAGCATCCTAACAGGTATCAGACAAAGCTCACATCACTAATGAGAGCTTCAGGGAAGAGGCTAACAGCCACATAGCGCGTGCTCCTCTGCGGATTTGATAGAATAGGTAACTGGCTCCTGATTAGAAGAAGCTGTACAGCCCTTCCTGTCTGATCAGGGGGTCCGTCTAGCATGTGCCATGAGAAAATGGCGACAGGAGAAACCAGAGTGATAAGCATGGAAATTTGAAGTCCAGGCCCCCTCAGAAATAGAGAAAGAGAGTCCTGGCCGCAGGAAGATGCGAAGTGTCATTATGCCCATAGAGACAGCCCAAACTTGGAAACTGTTTGTACTACCTTTAGGCATATATATCCTATGCCACTACTAGACACATGCAGCACAGCACAGAGGCCCAAATAAGAAGGACAGTTACCAACAGACAAAGGCTCAATCTGCAGGGACCCCAAGAGAGACAATGAGATACCTTTTTCTTCAGCCCTTGAGGGCCACCGAAAGCCTCCCCCACCCAGCGACTTCCTAGGCAGAGGAAGGAGGAAGTTTCTGCCATCTTGTCCCTCCTTCCTCCGCCCGACGCCGTGCAAGCAGGAGGATTCTGCTCTCTCTTAGAGCCCCTGCCTCTCCAGCCACCGGGGATCGCTGACGCAGCCCGACTTTTGAGTCGGATTTTTCTTCTTCAGCCCTTGAGGGCCACCGAAAGCCTCTCCCCGCAGCGACTTCCTAGGCAGAGGAAGGAGGAAGTTTCTGCCATCTTGTCCCTCCTTCCTCCGCCCAACGCCGTGCAAACAGGAGGACTCTGCTCTCTATTAGAGCCCCTGCCTCTCCAACCACCTCTCCAGCGAATTCTGAACACTACCCATACATCCACTCTCACAACCAACACAAATAACTACCAAACCGCAATCCTCACAAATTTAAAAAAAAAAAAAAAAAAAAAATGGCACTGCGTACACACAACCTCATTCTTGCCCTCATACTAATTGCCACATTTATAGCAAAATGGAAAACCACAGGCTACCAAATACAAACCATCCCTATCCTAACAACAACACACAGACCTGTTCAACATACCAGAAAACTGCATACCACTAGAACACTAACTCCATGCCCACTATCCAGCCAAGCCAGCATCCCAACCATCTGGGGAAAAAGACCCCCACCAAAACCTAACTCAAACACACAAAAATACCAAACCTCACCAAGAACTATCATCAATACAACCACTACACCAACCACAAAATACACTACAATTGCTTGCGCATATATGAACATCAGATCCGTCAGCCCAAAGGCAGAATTAATCAAAGATTGGCTGACCAAAGACAATCTAGGCTGTCTCTTCCTAACTGAAACATGGCTCACCTCTGAGTCAGATCCAAGCATCACAGAAATCTGCCCCAAAGGATATAAACTTGAAGTAGTATGTCGAGAAAACAGAAGAGGAGGAGGTCTAGCAATCATAACAAAAAACAATCTCAACATCGACGTACTAACCAAGCACTCCACCCCTTATCTTGATCTGCTAGCCTGCCAAATATCTGACAAATCACTCAATGGAAACCTGAACTGTCTTATTTGCTACATTACACCAGGTAAATGGAACACTTCAAAACAAGAACTTGAAGAATTCATCTTCCAGAACTCACTCTCCTCCACACATAACTTGATCCTCGGAGACTTAAATCTCCACTTAGAAGATCAATCATCCAAACAAACAACAGATATACTCTCATACCTCAACACTTTATCCTATCAAATTCTCAACCCAGAACCCACACACGAAAAAGGTCATCAACTTGATATAGCAGCTTACTCATCTCCAAATCAAAACACACAAAACATCTACATCTCAAACGGGTCCTGGCACCCTACTCTATGGTCAGACCATTTCAAATATTCATTCACCATCAATTGGGCTCAAAATAACAACAAACCCATCCCAAAGAAAACACTCATCAAATTCAGACCGAAAATCGAACCTCACACATTCTGGAACACAGTCGACCCCGAAATCGACCCCAACAACCCCAAAGAATTCATAAACAGCTGGCGGACCCTCAGTGAATCCACACTAAACGAACTTGCTCCAATAAAAAACAAAAACAAAATAGACAGACCATCTAATAAATGGTTCGACGACGAACTTCTACAACTAAAAAGAAAATGCAGACAATTAGAAAGGTCATGGAAAAAACAAAAACACAACCACATCAAAGATGAATGGAAAATCCTAATCAAACAATACAATACCAAACTGAAGGAAAAACGAAAAAACTACTACTCCAAACTCATCAGCACCGAAAAACCAGACACAAGAATACTTTTTGACATCTTAAGAAATCTCACCGATACCAAACCATTTCTCGCCACCCAAGGAAACCAAACTCCCACAGCCACCCAATTAGCGGATCACTTCAAACACAAAATCATCACAACCAGATCCACATTCAACAATTCAAGAATCAACATAGAAGAAATACTAATCAATCCCAAAACAGACGAAGCAATCCCAGCAGACAGGATATGGACAAACTTCCCAAAGATACAATGGTCAGACTTGAACAGGCTTTACAAAAAATACAGCAAATCCTCATGTGACTTGAACAACTGTCCCTCATACTTACTAGCAACAGCTTCCACCAAATTTAAAGCTAGCCTCACACTATGGCTTCAAACAACACTAAGTGAAGGTCATTTCCCACCGGAATTAGGAGAAATCATAATTACACCTATCCTAAAAGATCCCAAAGGTCCTATAGATAATCCTGCAAACTATAGACCAATCGCTTCAATCCCTCTATACATTAAAATAACAGAAGGCCTTGTCGCACAACACCTCTCCAACTACCTTGAAGACCATCACATACTACATCCATCACAATCTGGATTCAGATCCAACCATAGCACAGAAACTCTACTGGTATCACTATTAGACATTGCCCGACAACACCTCAGCAAAGGAAACAAGCTGCTTCTCATTCAACTCGATCTTTCTGCGGCATTCGACCTAGTTGACCATCACACACTACTCCAGATATTAGACGCAATAGGAATTTCAGGTAATGTTCACAAATGGTTCCAAAGCTTCCTCAAAACACGAACATACAAAGTCAAATCAAAAGAGCACATATCCGACCCATGGTCAAACCCATGTGGAGTACCACAAGGATCACCATTATCACCCATATTATTTAACCTCTTCATAGCATCCCTAGGCATAACCCTTGATGCCCTAAACACAGTATCATTCAGCTACGCAGATGATATAACTATCCTCCTCCCCTTTAATATTCAAGACCCCTTATCCACAAACCACCTGAAAATGATAATGGAAACGGTAGAAAAATGGATGTCAAGTCATAAACTAAAACTGAACTCGGAAAAAACTAAATTCCTACTACTGGAAAGGGAAAAAAAAACCATCTCTCACAGAACTAGAAGTAAATACAATCAAGTACCCAATGCAAAGCACACTCAAAATCCTGGGAATCCTACTAGACAGAAATTGCACAATGCAGTCTCAAATCCACAAAATCATCCAAAGAGCATTCTTCACAATACGTAACCTAAGAAAAATAAGAAAATTCTTCAACAAAGATCAATACAAGATATTAGTACAATCCCTAGTACTGAGTATTGTAGATTACTGTAACAGCCTATACCTATCATGCCCAAATTACATGATAAAACAATTACAGACAGTTCAGAACACAGCCCTCAGAATCATCTACTCACTAGGCAAATACGACCACATCACCAAAGCATACTTAGACTCACACTGGCTACCAATAAAAGCAAGATCTCAGTTCAAATTCTACTGTCTACTATACAAAGTAATACATGGAACAGCACCCAGCTACCTAAACAACAGACTACACCGTAACCTCTCACACAGATTAAGGAGAACCCAGAGCCTATTCACTCACCCCCCTCTCAAAGGAACACGACGAAAGAAACTATATGACAGCCTTTTAGCGACACAGGCAGCAAAGATCGATACTACCATCACCAATCTACTGACCAAATCAATAGACATTAAAGCATTCCGAAAAGAAATCAAAACTCATCTCTTCAAAAAACACTTCCCATCATCATAACCTCACAAAAGTATTAGAAAATGCTCTCATGACTACCCAAACACCACCACCAGCAACACCCGAATCCGGACAGTATTATCTCTACTCGTCTAAACAACAGAATCCGGACAACATTATCTCTATTCGTCTAAACAACCTATCACTATCTACTATCTACTACCAATTTATCCTGGAAAAGTCCAGAACAACAATTGTAACTTAACGCATTCTTGATTATATGTACTGCAATGCTACTGGAAATGTCCAGTCTTCTAACTTGTAATCCGCTTAGAACCGCAAGGCACAAGCGGAATAGAAATCACTAATGTAATGTAATGTAATGTAATACCTGTGTGAAATACAGGGCACTATCTTACTGCTTATCTCACTGTGCCGTGATTTGCCATATGTCGACCCAGTCCGGAGACAAACCGAGACTGGGTGACCTAGCACAGAGTGGTAACCCCAGAGTCCGATTAAACTAGCAGCTTCCTTCAAGTGAATACAGCAGGAACACAGACATAGACATATAAATCTGCCCAAGCTTGTCCCAAAGCTGGTGAAACACGAACAGCTTGTCTGAACCAGAAAGGAGAGAAGCCGCAGCATACCCTGACCAAAGTCAGCTGGAAATAAACTACCAGAACGCTGCAGCTCTCCCGCCATCTCCGGAGACCCAAGCACGCGCCTGATTCTCGCTGACACGTGGCCGCTGCATCAACGCTCCTAGAAACATAGTCGGATTCAAGCACCGCAAAATTTACCCTGCTGCAGCCTGCATAGAAAGAAAATTAGACTCGGGGAATAACTAGAAGAATGGTGCGGTGCTTCCTACAGCACTGGAAAAAACATGTCCCATCTCATGTGCACTGCTATAAACTGGCACCTGCACAATCAGCTGCACATGGCCGCAACAAACACCGACGAAAGAGAGCCTCGGAATAAACAGGACTACTACTGCTGCAATGAACCCCAATGAGGAGAACAAGTGTGAGCATGAAATCGCACCGCTACTGCCGCGCTGTAACCAACAAGGAAACCAAGTGCGTGCATGCAAAGGGCGGGAAATTCCCAGCTTCCTCAACTGATTTCTAGTCATAAAACTTAGCCTCAATAAAATATCCATTCCTTAAATGTATGTTGACCGAACCCACAGTACTAAGATTCCCAAACAGAACCTGAAGTTCAAACAACAGTAAAAAGCACATACATACTCACAAGCTTGTTGAAGCCCATAAGAGCTGGTTGTGCAGCACTAACAGGGCAGAATGTAGCAACTTTCCCCTTTTTTTTTTTTTTTTTAACAGAGAACGGAAAGAAGAAAAAAATCGAGACCCAGTCAGCAATGGAGGGAGGGTGAGGCAGGGACCTGGGGGGGCCCAGGTGTAACTCCTAAAGCCGGCACCGTTCAGCCAGACACCCCTGTCTCACTGAAGAGAAACCTCAACAGGAGAATAAAATTGCCATCTCACTGAAGAGAAACCTCAACAGGAGAAAATAATTTTCCAGTCACACCCAGAATTCAGGAGCTAGTTGAATAGCTACCATCACCTGCTGGGAGATAGAGCATACTGAAGATAGAGGAGGAGTGCCAGCCAATAGGACCACCTGTTAATCAGTTTCTCTATCTCCACCTGCTGGTAGATGTGTGCTATCCCATTGGTCTCTGGATTCATCTGCTGCTGTTGCTAAGGAAAACACTATTGAAACTTGAAAAACAAAGGCAATATATTATTTGTAGTGCATGTGTTAACAGATTCCTTTAAGGAAGTTTCTAACAAACCTACCACATTTAAATTTGTTATGGAAGATGAGATATCAAAATCTTTATCACTTCAAGTTTGTTTTTAATAGACAAAAGAACAAAAACAAAGAATACAAAGAACAGCCAGGGAAATATTTATTTAAAAAAATCTTTGATACAAATGTGTGCAACCCGACACTGTCCATGTTTCGGCTCAATGAGCCTGCATCAGGGGTCAATGGACTGTGTTCTACAACAAAATGTATACATGAGGGACATTTTCAAAACATACATCTAAGTCTGATTTGGACGTATGGTGCTGGACGTCCAAAGTTGACAGTAAGAAAATGCCCATTTTCGAAAGGCAAACCATCATATGTCTAGAAATATATATATATATTAAAAATCCTCTATCTGGACGTCCAGGCCATTGGGATGCCCAAATCATCAGGACATCTTATTTTTATACCACATTTTGGAACAAAATTTTGTCAAAGTCCCAAACGGCCAGAACAAGACCATTTGGACATGGCTGGGGCTTGTCCTGTAATGGATTGGCCACCCAAACATGGCAACATAGCAGTGGGGCACCTTAGAGAGCACTTCTCTGAACTTCATAAAAATGTTGCCAGATAAATATCTCACCAGAACTCCCTTATAGGTTATGGTGAGCTCCCCCAAAACCCACTATACTCACCTGTCTACAACCCTAATGACCCTTATGGATGCAGGTGGCACCTATATGGCAGTACAGTAGGGTTTTGGTGGGTGCACATTTTCCACCATAAATGTAGTGGTTAGGTTACAGTGGCTTATGGGCCTGGGTCCTCCTCCCTATGGTTCACTAGCCCACCCACTAGGCTACTTAAGACACCTGTGTGCAGCTCTACTAGGATGCCCCCATACCAGATGCTGCTGTTGTTTTAGAGACAGGTATGTACCTTTTTGTTCACATTTTTGTTTGATGGAAGGGGGTCAGTGAGCACTGGAGAAGTGTGATGATATCTTACCTTTATGCGTGCAGTGGTCATCTGGTCAGTTTGGGCACCTTTGTGGCACTTAGACCCTTCTAAAACAGGTCTAGTTCCAAACATATAAGTTCCATCCAGGATGTCTTACAAATTGTTTGATTATCGCTGCAAGATGTCTATGTCTAACCTGCCTTGACACTGCCCAAAGTACGCCCATAATATGCCTCCATCATGGTCATCTCTCACTCTGAGAGGCTGGAATACCTTGCTAGATGTACAAAAAAGACTATTTTGATTATTGACACTTGGACATCATGGCAATTAGGACATCCAAGTGCTGATTTAGGATGCTTTTTGGATGTTTGTTTTTTGATTATGGACCCCATCTGTCAAAATAAATAAATGTAAGAGAGATTGATTATATTATTAAACAATGATAACAAAAATATTAAATATATTGTATTTTATTTAAACAATAAACTGTTTTCTTAAGTAGTAATAATCAGTGAAAGGTTAAGAGAAACATTAAAATGGTAATCATAATTGAAAGCAAAGTATCAAATTTTAATAAGAGTATAATTGTAAAATTATATTTTAAAAAAAATGCCCATTAAGAATAAATAATAAAATGAGAAAAATATATAAAAGAGTGAGAAACAAAAACAATAATAGGTGTACAATGAACTAAATCCCCTGTGAGGTCTGTAACATCCAGGAACAGATTTTGCAATATATCAAAATCTTGGAAGAAAACTTCTAGCTGAAAAAAAATATATATATGTGTGAATGTCTTATAATGTTACAGACAATCAACAGTTTTAACCTCTTTAGTTTCCAGGGCAAGTTATAATTTTGGCTACCTTAGGTAATAGAGCGATAATAACCCAACTTAAAGAACAATTTGCGTCATCCTTCCCAACAGGTACACTTCTCCCTCGGTAGTTGCAGGGGATAGGGGCAGAGCTGGACCGCGAATTGAGAAAAACCATGAATATCTTCTCATCCGGCTCTGACCCACCCCTGCCTCCCTCCCGTACCTGGTGGTCTAGCAGGCTTTCAGGGCAGGAGGGATCTTCCTACGCTCCTGCCCCATGCAGATCGCCAATAGGAAATGACTGCCATGAGTTCCCGTAGTCTCTCGAGACTACAACGGGAGCTCACGGCAGCCATTTCCTATTGGCAATCTACACGGGGCAGGAGCGTAGGAAGATCGCTCCTGCCCCGAAAGCCTGCTAGACCACCAGGTAAGGCCAGGATGCCGGGAGGAAGGCTGGAGAGAGGCGGAAACATGCTAAACTATGGGGGGGGGGGGTTTCCCCCTCCTCCCCCAAAAAATCACAAAGATGTGACATTGCGAATGGGGAGGGGGAAGTGTAGAGCGACTAGTGGTGATCATAAAGACCAGCGTGCCCTGAAGTGACTGTACGACTCTGAAGGACCAGAGGGACCCATATCTTCCATCAAATAGCACCTAAAATAATAATAATAACTTTATTCTTGTATACCGCAATACCATGGAAGTTCAATGCGGTTAACAATAGAAGAGACTGTACATTTACAGCGATGATACATATTACAGTGTTGTTACATTTACAGAGATGTTACATAAATGGCAGTAATAAAAAGGCATATACTAAAGAAGAGACTGTACATATACAGCAATGTTACATGTTATAGCGGTGATACATTTACAGGGATGTTAAATATGAGGCTATGAAAAGGCAGGGCAATTAGATAAGACAGAGATTGAGTAAGAGAGGCCATAGTGGCTTGGGAGGGGGGCGAAGTCAGTGGGAATGGAGGCATATCGAGGTCAGGAGGGTGGAGGGAAGGCAGCGTTAGCGGAATTTGTCGAAGAGGTAGGTTTTTAGTGACTTCCTAAACAGGTGGTAGGGCGGGGAGTTGGAGATGAGGGCAGTAAGGCAATTGTTCCATTTGCCCGCTTGGAATGCTAGGGTTCTATCAATGAATCTCTTGTAGAGGCAGCCTTTTAGGGAGGGAAAGGTGAATAAGTGGTCGTTTCGTGTGCGAGAGGGGCCTGCTATTTCAAGGTGCTCAGACAAGTAGATTGGGGAAGATCCTGTTAGAGTTCTGAAACAGAGGCAGGCGAACTTAAAGATGATCCTTGCCTCTACTGGGAGCCAATGGAGTTTGGTGTAGTAGGGGCTAACATGGTCGTATTTTTTGAGATCATAGATGAGGCGGACGGCCGCATTTTGGACTGTTCTAAGACGTTTGATGGTATTTTTATAGGATCCCAGGTAAATAATGTTGCAGTAGTCTAGCCCCTAAATACATAACAGACCTCTTCTCATTCTCAACCAACAGACATGAGAGAAGAACACACCTGAAATTCGTTTCCCCACCGGCTAGAGGATGCAAATATAAGAGATACCATTAACAACTTCTATCGTATCAAGCAGCCTTATGGGGCAAAGACTTAGAAAAACTAATTATACACACAAACAACTATGGTGAATTTAGAAAACACCTAAAAACATTCCTGTTCTCGAAATACCTAGGTAACGATTCAGGACAATAGCCCCCTTCGTAATCCCACCCAGATCTGATCTTGTAAACTGTTAACCTCTGATCTCTAACTATGATTGCTCCATTCAATTTATGGAATTTCTCTAATTCATTGTAAATCGCACGGAACTTCACGGTCCTGCAGTATATAAACTGTTGCTATTATTATCACTGTTGTTACTATAAGATGTTCTCAGCTATACTCTGTAAGTCGCTGACTGTACAATTTCTCTTCGTTGTGAACCGCCTAGAAGTCGCAAGATTGTTGGCGGTATATAAGAATAAAGTTATTATTATTATTATTAATAATATGCTTAATACCAGAGATTGAACGAGTAGGCGGAAGGCTTGGTGGTTGAAGTAACGTTTGATGGTGTGCAGTTTCCAGAGGGTACAGAAACATTTTTTCACCTGGGCACTGGTATGGTCATCGAAGGTCAGGGTGCGGTCCAGGATGACTCCAAGGATTTTTATGGTGGGTAGGATAGGGTAATCTAGCCCATTCAATCTGAGGGAAGTGTTTGTTAATTTATGGTTGGGACTCGCTAGGAAGATTTTGGTTTTTTCAGAGTTCAATTTTAATTTGAGTTTTGAGGTCCACAGTTCTAACTTGGTGAGGATAGATGAGATGAGTTTTTCCATTTCTAGAGTGAGTGAGGTAGTGGGAACAATGATGGTGATGTCATCTGCATATATGAACGATTTTAGGTTTGAGTTTGCTAGGTTTCGTGCCAGAGGGGTCAAGTAAATATTGAATAGGGAGGGGGATAGGGGAGAGCCTTGTGGGACTCCACAAGGGTTACGCCAGTGGTGGGAGAAGGCTCCATTACTGTGGACCTGGTAGGTACGGTTGGTTAGGAAGCCTGTGAACCAATCTATTACCTGTCCGGAGATGCCGATGGAGTCAAGGCAGTTGAGCATAATGTCGTGGTCGACCAGGTCGAAGGCACTGCTCAGATCGAATTGAAGTATCAGGGCGCTTTTGCCCAGTGAGAACAGGTAGAGGAGGTAATTTGTCAGGGCAGCTAGGACGGTTTCGGTGCTATGATTTGGGCGAAAACCGGACTGGGAGTCATGAAGAATATTGAACTTGTCAAGGTAATTCGTAAGGTTGTGGTTGACAAGACCTTCCATGAGTTTTTGGAAGAGTGGTATGTTGGCGATGGGTCTGTAGTTGGTGATGGAAGAGATTGGATCCTTGGGTTGTTTAGGGATAGGGGAAATGAGGATGTGGCCAAGTTCGGATGGGAAGTGTCCAGTGGACAGGCATAGAGATACCCAATTGAAGAGTTCTGCTTTGAATGATGGGGGGGCGCATTTCATGATGGTGTGAGGACAAGTGTCTAATAGGCAGTTGGAGTTGGCATATTTAGAATAAAGTTCGAGGAATAGATTCCAGTCAGGATTTTCAAAGGAGGTCCAGGACATGTCGGCTATTGAACCTTCTGTATCTGCTGCGTGTAGGTTGAGTGGGGGTTCGGGGCTGTGAGCTGCAAGAGACAGTTTTAGAGTGTGGATTTTGTTCGCGAAGTGGTCAGCTAGAGTGATTGCGGAGGGAGGGAGGTCGGAGGTAGGGCGTTTGTGAGAGTCTATGTCGAACAGGGAGTTAACTAGTCTAAAAAGTGCTTTGCTGTTTAGAGAAGGGGAGTTTATTAGTTGGGAGTAGTGTTTACTGCGCTTATCGAAGATCTGTTTTTTGTATTCTTCGACTTTCAGTCGCCAGGTAAGTCTGTCTAAATCTGTCCCTGATTTACACCAGATTCTTTCAAGTTTCCGGACTTGAAAGAATCTTTTTTCAATTATAAGCCAATTTACTAATTAAATTAGGCACCTAACTTTAGGCCTGCACTAAAAACCTCTAGCGCTGTTTAGTAATAGGAGCCCTTAATTGATTAATATGCATTAGTGTAAACATAAAATGTAAAATATTAGCATTCTTGTGCAATGTTAAGGGACAGACCTGGAAACTCTCAAACAGGAAAAGGGGTGCCACCCAGAGGCGCTTGGGAATCATTTAAACAAGAAAACAGCATATCCACAAACTGAAACAGAGAGACAAAACAGAAATATTTCCAGCTGTGAAATAGAAATATCAAAAGTGCAGGCAGAATTACTTGGCCTGTTTTATTTAATCAAACTTTTTTTTCCAAAGTTACAATGCCAGAGCGCTTATATACTAACATAAAATAATCAGAAACATTGAAGCGACCAGACAGAAAGACCCTACCAAGCATCACCTTGTAAGCAGTATCACTGGGCAATCTGAAACAGTCCAATTCAAGATCTACAGATTCCCTTTCACCAATAACTAGTCATCATAGCAATATATATATATATATATATATATTTTGCTATGATGACTATATATTTTACTGTTTCAACGCTGAGGAGACAGCCCAATACCCCCCCCCCAACAGATCCTCTATTCCAAATACAGAAATTCTTAGTTACCTTATATAATGTTACAAATCTGTGATTTCCATACGTACTATCTAGAAAAATATACTGTATATATGGATTTTACACTTAGGGCTCCTTTTACTAAGCTGCGCTAGCGGTTTTAGCGCGCACTGCATTGCCGCACACGCTAGACGCTAACACAAGCATTGAGCTGGCGTTAGTTCTTGGCGCATGCGGCAATGCAGCGCGTGCTAAAAACGCTAGTGCACCTTAGTAAAAGGAGCTCTTAATCACATCATTGCCAAGGATGCGCAGTTAGCAGAAATCAGAGAAGATAAAAGGTCAGAACTTGACCTCTCACATCTATACACACTTTTGCAAATGTTCCTGTTACTGGGCACTTATGGTATAACTGACATTTAACCCTTGTATAACCATTTTACAGACTGATCTACTCATTAGTCAATACACAATTCAAACAGCATACATTTAGTAATCTTTAATTCTCATTTTATGTAGGTTAGCAAATGGCCTTCAATGAAACACTAAAAACAAGGAAAAAACTGCAGAGCAGAATGTACAAGGTGCAAGAATCTTTATTGAAAGTATATATAAAATTGTAATCCATAAAAATGGCTCTCATATACATGGAGTATGAACCCAACACTCCTTCCTCAGGGGTCCGGGATGGCTGATGTATCACATATAGAGTCATGCGGAAAACAATGTTGTAATATAAAATAATCAAAATTTTTGAATCTGAGACAAGAAATTCTCCTTCTGGGCTAACGCACAGGGTGAGTACATTTGGTAGCAGTACTCACCCTGTGCGTTAGCCCAGAAAGAAAATTTCTTGCCTCCGATTCAAAAATTTTGATTATTTTAAATTACAATGTTGTTCTCCACATGACTTTCTATATGTGATACATCGGACATCCCAGACTCCTGAGGAAAGAGTGTTTCTCTGAAACACAGACCATGTTGGATCCGTACCCCATGTATATGAGAATCATTTTTATGGATTACAATTTTGTATAGAAGGTCTAGTTGCACAATATCTCACCAACTACCTAGAAGACCACAACCTACTTCACCCCTCACAATCTGGATTCAGAACCAACCATAGCACAGAGACACTATTAGTAACTCTACTAGACATAGCCCGACAGCACCTTAGTAAAGGAAGAAGGATGCTGATAATTCAACTCGACCTCTCTGCTGCATTTGACCTGGTAGACCACACCATACTACTTCAGATACTAGAAGCCATAGGGATCTCAGGCGGGGTAAACAATTGGTTCCAAGGATTCCTCAAAACAAGAACATACAGAGTAAAGACAAACGATATTAAATCAGACCCCCTGGTCTAACCCCTGTGGAGTACCTCAAGGGTCACCACTGTCGCCCATGCTCTTCAACCTCTTCATATCCTCCCTTGGTACCACTCTAGATAACCTACGCAGATGACATAACCATACTCCTCCCCTTTGACTCACTAGATCCCACTTCAACAGATAACCTGAAAAAAACACTAGAAGCAGTGGAAAAATGGATGTTAGACCACAAATTGAAGCTGAACTCAGACAAAACAAAATTTCTACTGCTTGAAAAGGACAAAACCCCATCCATAACAGAATTAGAAATAAATGCCACCAAATACTCTATACAGTCTGCTCTCAAACTCCTAGGAGTGACGATAGATAGGAGTGACACTGCAGGTCAAAATCAACAAGACTACTCAAAAAGCATTTCTAACCATGTGCAATCTACGAAAAATAAAAAAATTCTTTGACAAAGAGCAATATAGGCTCATAGTCCAATCCCTAGTCCTAGGTCTAGTGGACTACTGCAATATCCTTTACCTTCCATGCCCCACAAACTTAATAAAACAATTACAGACTGTACAAAATACAGCCCTCAGACTGATCTATTCTCTTGGAAAATTTGACCACATCACCAATGCCTACCTAGATTCACACTGGCTACCTATATAAGCTCGAATTCAATTCAAATTATACTGTATATTATTCAAAGCAATAAACGGTACTGCACCCAACTACCTAAACAATCGCCTAAATTGGAACCTTACAACCAGACAAAGGAGAACTCAGATCCCATTTGCCTATCTCTCATTCAAAGGAACGCAACGCAAGAAGATGTATGACAACCTACCAGCAACGCAGGCAGCAAAATTAGACCCCTCCATCTCTAACTTGCTAACAGCAACATGCGACTTCAAATCATTTCGAAAAGAAATCAAAACCCTGCTATTCAAAAAATTCATCCAGATATCTTAAACCCCCCCTGTCCTTCCCCCTCCCCCTGTAAAATTCCCCCTCAAATTTTTACTCCTCTTGTAACTCCCCTTCATAGACTCAACTATGTAACCAGTCCCCTAAATTGTAATTTCCCCGTAAATGTCCAGTTTTTCTTCTGATGTAATCCTCAAATTTCTACCTATCTCTTAAGTTCTCCCAAAGACTCAATTTATATAACCAGCTCCCTAAACTGTAATTTTTCCTGGAAATGTCCAGTTATTTTCTGATGTAATCCACCTAGAACTGCAAGGTACAGGCGGAATAGAAGTCACTAATGTAATGTAACTTTCAATAAAGATTCCTGCACCTTGTACATTCCGCTGTGCAGTTTTTTCTTGTTTTTGGTGTTCGCCTTTTACTGCAGACCCGTTGGATTTTTCTTTGTTTTGCTTCAATGAAACACTAACTGCTAGCATCTATACAATTCATAACAGCAGAAAACATAGATCTATAACTTCTTTCAAATGAAGTTTCCATTATATGAGCCTGAAACCCAGTCTCCCTTGGAAAGAACCTAAACTGAGGGGATAAGAAGGGCCAGAGGCAGGCAAAACACCCCTAAGCTGTCCCCCAACCCTAAGAACCAGAAGCCCCTAGGGCTACTATATCAGAACAACCCTCTCCCCTCAGAAGGGCACAAGTCCCTGGGGATTTACAGCAAAGAGCCTTACTAGGAGTTAAGATCCTGGATTGTCCAAAAAGTTATAAACAGAATAGAGTCAGTCCAGGGGAAGGCTACTAAAATGGTCAGTGATCTACGTCATAAAGTGTACAGAGACACTCAAAAATCTCAATGTATATACTTTGGAGGAAAGACAGGAGAAGGGAGATATGATAGCGACATTTAAATGTTTATGTTGCATAAATATGCATGAGGCGAGTCTCTTTCAATTGAAAGGAAACTCCAGTGTGAGGGGGCATGGGATGAAGTTAAGGCTCAGAAGTAATCTATGAAAATAATTTTTTTTATAGAAAGGGTGGTAGATATGTGGAATAGTCTCCCAGTAGAGGTGATAGAGACAATGACTATCTGAATTTACAAAAGTGTGACAAGCACAAGGGATATCTTAAGGAGAGGAGGAGATAGTGGATGCTGTGGAGGGGCATACTGGATGGGCCATTTGGCCTTTATCTGCCTTCATGTTTCTATGCTTCTATTCATCCAACTCCCCTCACTTTTCTTGTAAAGATTTATGATACCTCAGGAGAATTTGTCCCTTTGCCATAAGACAGGCTTTCCTGCAACTCTTCACCCAAAAGACCAGACGGAAAAGATGCGACATAATGATGAAGTTGCAAATAGCCATACCAGTTGTCCAAGGCCAGGTTGTACTCTAATTTCAGAGATTCAAAAGTTAAATCAAAGAAAAATCCAACCAATCTGCATATTGTGGATAACAACAGTCTTTTGCACCCTGTGCATAATTTCTGCAGTCCTTCTTTTATTTTTGCTGTTTAGAGATTCAAAAAATTTCATTTGGCTATGTTCTGTGATAATCTGAAATACATACTGCTTAAGCAAAGCAGTACTGAAGGATTCCAGCAGGCACTAGCCCTTATGCCAGTGATATCAATGGAAAAGTTCAGATTTCTCTAGCTCCATCTGCTGGTCAGGAAAGGCTCAACCTATTGGTGTGGACTGGTCTAGCAGGGCTCAAGGAAAAGAAATTAATAGATATGAATATATTTTACCGTTTGTTCTATGGGTTTGGTTTACTAAAGCTTTTTCGCCTCATTTTGTGACTATGGTCAGGTCTTAAATCTTTCTTGGCTGATTTGCCTTGTGTTCTTAAGTTTGCTGTGTTGAGTTATTTGCAGGTAGTGAAATACCTTCTTACTAGACCAGGGGTCAGCAACTTACAGCTCTTCTTGCACGTGGCTGTGGTTCTCCAGGTCCTGACCCTTTAATCTCCCTCCCAAACCCATGATCCCCCCCCCCCTCTGGTGCTACTGCGGTACCTGGTGGTCCAGCAGGGGTCTTTGGAGCAGGAGCATGACCCTCACACCCCTGCCTCCTCATGGCTGCCTTCTAAAATAGCTGCTGCAACCTCTTGCAGTATTTCCTGTAGTACGGTAATAGGTCACGGCAGCCATTTTAGAAGGCAGGAGCAAGGAGAAAATATTTCTTCACTCAATATGTAATTAAATTCTAGAATTCATTGCTAAAGAATGTTGTAACAGCAGTTAGCAGGGTTTAAAAAAGGTTTGGATAACTTCCTAAAAAAAAGTCCATAACCTATTATGAAGATGGACTTGGGGAAATCCATCGCTTATTCTTAGGATAATCAGCATAAAGTCTGGTTTTACTCTTTGGGATCTTGTGACCTGGGTTGGCCACTGTTGGAAAAAGGATACTGGGCTTGATGCACCTTCAGTCTGTCCCAGTATGGCAACTCTTATGTTCTTATTTCAAGGTTAGTTCCAACAGCATTCAGAAAACAAACCACGCAGATCTTTGCAAATTTATATGCAAAGTGTCCTGTTGGGAAACCTCACTAATTATGGTAATGAATCTTTGGAATGGGCCACCTTGGCATCTTGGTATAGAGCTGCTGTTTGTATACAAATAGAATACTTCAGTGATGGAATATATGGGAAGCACCCAGTTGTAATAGTGCTGAATCTGAAACGCAGTTGGCTTTTACACCCTTGGAGAAAGCTGAGCCACAGCCCAGCCTCCTACCTTGATGAAATTTCCCTCAATGTTGAGGTTATGACTTGTCATTCCCAGCATAAGCCAATATCTTTGCCTGGTCCTCTGGTAGCTGCTAAGACTTCACCTTGCTCAGATCCTTCATCAACTTATCCAAGTCTTCCTTGCAGAGAACGCAGCCCGAAAGGGGAAAATTTACAGAGCAGCGCCTCAGAGGCCCTATCCCCTGCCCAGTTTCTAAGCGACAGCATCCTCTGGATTACTATCACCAATGTGACCAACCTGATGAATCCCTTTCCTACCCTGGCCTAGGTCCCACAGTGACCTCATGGGCTAGCCCAGCAAGCTAGAACCCCATGGGTTGAAGTGTGGGACAGGATCAGCACTCTTGCTTCGCTGGAGCAAGGAACTTGGATTGAACACTGAGAAGCAAAAGGGCATAGACCATCCCCTGGATCATAGGACCTAGTTCTGTGTGTGCTTTAGCACCCCAAACATTGAGCAAACTCATTCACTGTGTCCAGAAAGGAGTAATTTCCACTGGGTTAAGCACCGCCAAACATTCTGAAAAGATTGCTCCTATGCCTTAGGGTCATGAACTGCATACCAGAAGATCAGGCCTAGCTCACCTGCCTACAGCAATAATCCAACCTTACCATCTGCTGGAAATAGAGACATACTACAGGACTCCAGCAAACACTAGCTCCATACTGGTGATGTCACTAGAAAAATTCAGACTCTATCTCCATCTGCTGGTCAGGTAGAACATGACACACACAGCATATGCTTTAGGAAATTATATTCAAAGTTGTTAAAAAGAAAAATCATTTTTCAAAACTGCAATAAATAAAGGAAAATAAAGCTACAGGTCATAAAATGTCTTGCGTATACATTCTAATGTGGGAACATTCGGTGCTTGTACATATGTGGGTAAATCTGGATGTAGTGCAAGAATCCAGGAGACACAGACACACGTTTACTAGACACAGGCAAGATCTATAGCACAGCAAGGGAAAGGAGCTCTCTCCTTAGATTTCCAAGAACGCACAGATGCCAAGCTACCTAGTTCCAGGCTAAAGATTTTGGGGCAGCCCCGGATTTCTGATCACCTCATCCTGTGCATTAGGGGACTTGCAGTACCGATTTCAATGGGTAAGGATCAAGCACTACGAATCCTACACACTGCTTTGGAAAGCAAGTTCAAAACCAGGACTGCCCCAAAAATGTCCAGCGTGGAACTATGTAATTTGGCCTCTCTGAGCACAAGTCCTGCACCCTTCCTCCAGGCAGCTCCCGAACAACCTCAACACAGAAACTCAGTGCGGTCCGAGCTGGCCCGAGGTATCGACGTCAGCCACTGAACGACTCACACGCGACTCTTCCCTATTCAGCTCCACTTGTTCGTTCAGGTTGCCGACAAACTTCTTCGGCATCCCACCGTCCTGTGACGCAACTTCTTCCCTTCCCCGGCGTCCCGCCCCCTCTTCTGACGTAACTTCCTGTTTCTCCGGCAGGGCGGAACGCAGCTGGGGAACAGGGGTTGCGTCAGAGGGAACGCCGGAGGAGAGACTGGTGGCGGGGGACTTCAGGTGTGCGTTTGGAAGGTAGGATGGGCTCTTGAGCTTGAAGGAGGGGTGTCAGATCGCAGATGCTGGAGCAGGAAGGAGCCCCGGTCTGTGCTGAGGGGTGCTCGGTGTGTGAGGGCAGTCGAATGCGTGTGACTTGGTATCTCTGCATTCTGCTTTCCTGATCTCATCATGCTCCCCAGCTGTAGAAGATCTAATAAAATAATGCTGCTTTGACTCTTAGATCCGTTATGTCTCACCTACCTGGGCTTTTACCTCACAACGGGCCAGATGCATTGAAGGGTTTTTACCGCTGTCATGGTCTAAGGGTCAACTTAGCAGAGAAGAAAGTGAAATTAACACTACGACGAAAGACAGACCCAGTGCGGTTTAAGTAACATTTGAAAGGTTACTCTTCCAATCCTTGGTTGCTTAAAGAAGTGTGGTAGAATTAATGACATCGTTGTGATAGCTGCTAATTTTGTGTTTTAAAGAAGAGTGAGGGGAGGCTTTCTTTTGATAGGGTGGGGCGGTGGAGAGTTGCACAATTGTTATGTTTGGTGTGTTTGAGTCTTTATGCGTGTTTTATTGTGATCGGATTTGGCTGAAGGTGGGATAGAAATGTTTTAAAATCATTAAAAAACTACTAGAATTGGCTAAACCCCCTTACCCTGAGATGAAAGTCTGAAAATATGATATTTTCTGAAAAGTCATCAAAGACATCAGTATGAGCCTGCCATAAATCGTGGGAACCTCATACTGATGTCTTTGATCTCTTCCTTGGTGACTTTTCAGAAAATATCATATTTTCAGACTTTCATCTCAGGGTAAGGGGGTTTAGCCAATTCTAGTAGTTTTTTGATCAAGTCCTCATTGGCTAATTATTTTAAGAGGGTTTTGCTTTTGGTTAAAATCATTAAACCATGAGCCATTAACCATTTTTTTGGCCGTGAGAAAAATGCATAATATAGTAGCCTTCCCTTTGGAATACTGTACTGGGCTCAAGTCCTCTGCTCAGAGTTGGCCCCAGAAAAGTGTGGGTCTGGTTCAGTTATTCTTATTTTACCTTTCTTATACTAGATGGTATGGCATTGAGCCAGATGCAACAATTAGATTCAATGTTTATGGGACCATTTTGCTGCATAATTGGGTAATAATGCCTAGAAACATATTTTGTATGATCTACTCAAATATACATGGAGAGAAAGTTTACAGGTCATTGAAGCTATGATTTATTACCTTTTATTATTAAGATTCATTTTATTTTTTAAGAAATCCACTCAAACCAATATACAGGGAAGGGTAGAAACTATGCATATTTTGATGTCTCAGCTGTAATATGGGGGTTTCTGAGGAAAAGGACATTTTTGGCTTACCTACTGTACCAAGTTTGCCCGTTATGTATGATATCACTATTCCTCTGAGTCTCTGAAGGTCTTGGGTGTCACTCTAAGCTGCATACCCATGTTTTCATCTTAACCAGAAATCTTTGATTACTTTATAACAACTGCACTCTATTAGGCCACTCAAGTATAACAGCAGTAAGATTTTTGATCTATTCACTTGTTCTTTCTAGATATAAGAATAGCCTTACTGGGTCAGACCAATGGTCCATCAAGCCCAGTAGCCCGTTCTCATGTGGCCAATCCAGGTCACTAGTACCTGGCCAAAACCCAAGGAATAGTAATATTCCATGCTACCAATCCAGGGTAAGCAGTGGCTTCCTCCCCCCTGTCTTTGTCAACAACAGACTATGGACTTTTCCTCCAGGAACTTGTCCAATTGAGTGGATCAGAGAGATGAGAGATTTGAAATAAGGAAGGCGATGCATACAAATCTCTCATGCATATTCATTGTGGATATCCTAAAAATCAGATTAGCTGGGTGTTTCCTGAAGACTGGGTTGAGACTAAAATATTATAATTCCTTACTCCCAGACTTGAGAAATGTGCTGCTTGCAATTTGTGCAAAATACTGCTATAAAATTATTTGGAAAAAATAAATTTGACAGTTATTCTTTTACTTCAAAAAGAACACTGGGCTTTCTGTTTCATACTGAATCCCTTTTAAGATTTCTGATGATTACTCAATTAATTTATTGGAATTTATTAACTGCCTTTTATGAAGAGATTCGCCCAAGGCGGTTTATGATGAATAGTACAGGTACTCTGAGTATTTTTCCTATCTATCCCGGTGGATTTAGAATCTAACTTTGGTACCTGGGGCAATGGGGGATTAAGTGATTTGCTCAGGGTCACAAGGAGCGATGCTGAGGCAGCAGCTCTAACCACTGTACCATGCCTGTACTCCATTAGGGTTTTTTTTTACACTGGGGTTCTTTGTTTTTTAAAATAGTGTACTAATTCCCTATGTCCCTTCTAGTCTTTTTGTTTTTGCTCAGTCTACCATAATCTTCTAGTTGTTCCTTTCCATTTCTCAGTTAAGTTTAATATAAAGAAATAAAAAACTAAAGAAGTAAGGTAATACCTTTTTTATGAGACAAACTCAATGCATTTTATGATGAGCTTTTGACGGTATCCCTTCTTCAGATCACAAATAAGCAAATGTTAACAAATAACATGAAAGCATTTGGGGAATAAGAAGAGGGAGGGAGGGGTGGCAAGGTGGGCAAGAGACAGAGAGGTGGCAGAACAGTTTTAAATATGTCTTTGTAGTAGGAAAGGAAGCCCAGATCTCTGTTAAGTCCTGTCTGGTAGGTGTCAAAATATTTTATCATTTTGATGTCAAAGGTTTTATGTTCTTGGATTGTCTTAAAGTTCCCTTTTAGTATTCTTACCTTAAAATCATTGGTGTAATGGTCAGTTTTTTCAAAGTGTTGTCCAACAGAGGTGACCATTGGTCTGACCCTGTAAGGCTATTCTTATGTTCTTATTTGAGAAAAAGTATGCGGGAAGCCACTGCTTGCCCTCGATCGGTAGCATGGGATATTGCTACTCCTTGGGTTTTGGCCAGGTACTAGGGATTTGGCTACTGGGCTTGATGGACCATTGGTCTGACCCAGAAAGGCTATTCTTATGTTCTTATGCTCTGAAACCCATCTAAAAACCCGCCCAAGTCGACACTTGGATGACCTAAAAGACAGGTGGTCTAAGTGCCGATAATCAATCCTATTTTTTGGATGTATCCAGGGTCTTTTTAGGCCTCTGAATGCCACTGTGTGCCCAGAGCTGAAAGGGATGTAATTAGAGAAGTGGTTGGGGGGGGGGGGGGGGAATGTGGGCTAAGTTAGACTTGGTCATCCTACAGAGATAATCAAATGTTGTTGTTTTTTTACTAGACTTCCTGGATGGAACATATACATTGTGAGGTAGATGATGTAAAAAAAAAAAAAACAGGTATAAGTGCCCAAAAAGTTTTGAAGTGATCAGATAACCACTGCAGAGACAAAGTAAATACCCCCCTCCCACACACACACACACTCGCCCAGTGTTCCTGGACCTCTTCACACTCCCACAAAGATTGAAATAAAAACATACATACCTGTCTCCAGAGCATAGGAAAGCCTTTAGAGCTACACACTGGTCTTTTAAATATCCTGGGGGTTGGCTAGTGAACAATAGAGAGGAGGTCCCAGGCCCATAAACCACTCTAACCACTACATGTAGGTGGAACATATGTGCCCCCCAAAACCCTACTGTACTGCCATTTAAGTGGCACCTGCAGCCATATGGGCTACTGAGATTGTAGACAAGTGCAATTTGGGCATGTTTGGGGGACTCACCATAACCTATAAGGGAGTTCTGGTGAGATGTTCATGGCACCCTTTTTGTGAAGTTCACAGCAGTGTCCTGAAGGTATCCCACTGCTCTGTTGCCATGTCTGGGTGGCCAGTCCATCACAATGCCGGCCTCTCCCACATTCAAAAGATCTTGTTCTGGGCATTTGGGACTTGGATGAAATTTTGGTTGAAAATGTGTTATAAAGATAGATGAACAATAGCCTGGATGTCCAGATAGACGATTCTCCCCCCCCCCCCTTAAAATATTTTAGATGTATTTTTCGAGAATGGATATTTTCCCACTGCCGACTTTGGGTCATCTAGTGCCATAGTCTGAGTCGGACTTAGATGTATCTTTTGATTATGCCTCTCTAAGTGTAGTTCAGAGTAGTTGGTATGTCAGAAATGGCAGTGACCTGCAGTGTTCATGCATAGTGACAACTGCTTAGTGATGTGTCTCGTAGCTTTTGTAACAGTTTTTAGACATGCACAGGCCAAACATTTTCATTTTCTTTAGTTTCGCTATTTGCAAGAATTTTTAATTTCATTTGAAGTTCCAAAAAATTTCATTTTGGGAGCAATGTGAACAGTACACCCTATTTCTCAGTAGAGTGCTTATTGATCAATATTGTGTACTTTTGAGTTACAGGACACACTGATAGTGAAACCTCCTCTCTCCAAATTTTGAATTTTTTTTTACTGTCATTTTGACATAAAAACAAACATAGGAAATATCATTGGATTTGCAAGGACATATGCTAAGATTTAGGCAGGCAGCTGATATTGATGCAGAATTTATTTCATCATTGCACAAATATATATTTTTTCTTAGCAAATCTAATCCTTCTGCTTTGGTAGTGTTTGTAATAGGATGTCAGGTGCACGTGTCAGGGGAATAACCCCAATATCTTGCATAACTTCTTGGTTTCAATAAAAGGGTCAAGAAGAGGCCTATCTCATAGAAACATGATGGCAGAAAAAGGCCAAATGGCCCATCTAGTCTGCCCATCCGCAGTAACCATTATCTCTTTCTCTCTCCGAGAGATCCCATGTGCCTATCCCAGACTATATTGAATTCATACACAATCACTGTCTCCACCACCTCTTCCAGGAGACTGTTCCACGCATCTACCACCCTTTCCATAAAAAAGTATTTCCTCAGATCACTCCGGAGCCTATCACCTCTTAACTTCATTCTATTCCCTCTCATTGCTGGGATATTAGTCAAAAGGCCAAGAATTGATTATTGCACAACTTGCTCCCACTGTCCAAAATAGTTAGCCTCTATTTGAAATAATGCTGATATCACCAGCATTGTATCGGACTACTACATCTGAATATGAACACTCTAAAAGAGCAAAAATATCTAACATCCATTTCCAAAGATGCTTTAGCACTTACAAAGTTGCACTAGTGTTTTTAGTGCCGTCCTCCACGGTAACAGCTCCGCCATTCATAGAATTCCTATGAGCGTCCAAGCCACGGCCGGTGCTAAAAACGCTAATATGTCTTTATAAAAGAGGGCATTAATGAAAATCAGTCTTTTTAAAAGTTAAGATATGAAATTTGAGGAACTGGCAGTATAAATTCAGATGATACAATATTATTTCAAATAACAATACAGTGTCCACTCACAAGGTACATTCAGTTCAAACACCACTCACAAGCAGAACAGTTGTCTTTAAAGAGCCATCAGAAGCGGCACTCCAGCAGGTCAAAATATTTCTCAGTGAATTTCAGTTTAGCTGCTAGCGTCCTCATCAGCTCCCAATCCCTTTTAAAATGCAAATACTTTCTTATATATTTTAAATAAAGTACATTATGTTGCACACTTATCTAAAAAAAAAAAATCCACTATCCAATTGCCATTGCATTCAACGTGATTCCAAATTAAAAATTAGTGAAGACCAATGATTTAGGATATATATTTTACACTATAAAACTGTTTCTCAATCTTAAGATACTATGGGGCCCATAATCAAAAAACATAGATGTCCAAAAAGCATCCTAAATCAGCACTTGGATGGTCCTAATCACCAGGACGTCCAAGTGCCAATAATCAAAACAGTCTTTCTGTACGTCTAGCGAGGTGTTCCATCCTCTGTACGTTCAGAGCATGAGATGGTCATGAGGTGGGCTTTGGGCGGTCTCAAGGGAGGGTTAGACATAGACGTCTTGCAGTGATAAACATTTTTCAAGACATCCTGGAAGGAACTTATACGTTTGGAACTAGACCTGTTTTAGAAGGGTCTAAGTGCCACAAAGGTGACCAAACTGATCAGATGACTATTGCATGCATCAAGGTAAGACACCCCCACACTCCCCCAGTGCTTACTGACCCCCTCACACCCACAAAGATCAGAATACAAATGTACATAACTGTTTCCAGAATATCGGCACCTGGTTTAGGAAAGCCTAGTAGAGCTGCACACAGGTGTCTTAAGTAGCCTGGTGGGTGGGCTAGTGAGCCATAGAGAAGAGTAGCAAGTCCTATAAGCCACTCTAACCACTGCATTTTTGGTGGTAAATGTGAGCCCACCAAAACCCTACTTCACTACCATATGTAGGTGCCATCTGCAGCCAAAAGAGCTATTGGTGTTGTAGACAGGTGGGTATATTGGGTTTTGGGGAGATCACCATAACTTATATGAGAGTTCTGGTGAAATGTTTATCTGGCACCCTTTATGTGAAGTTCACAGCAGTGCCCTCTAAGGTGCCCCACCGCTCTGTTGCCATGTCTGGGTGGCCAGCATTATAGGACTGGCCCCTCCCATGTCCAAATGGTCTTGTTCTGGACGCTTGGGATTTGGATGAAACTTTGGTCAAAAATGTGGTATAAAGATAGATGTCCTGGCGGTCTGGGCATCCAAATGGCCTGGACGTCCAGACAGAAGATTAAAAAAATATTTATTTCTAGATGTATGGTGGTTTGCCTTTTGAAAATAGGCATTTTCTTACTGCTGAATTTGGATGTCTAGCAACCTTTGGTCCAAATCAGACTTAGATGTATGTTTTGAAAATACCCCTCGAAGATACTGATATTTCCAGATATCCCTAGAGAGACTTGGAGAAAACATAAGTAGATTTTGCTTTTATAAGCTGGTGTGTTACAGCTGGAGGCATTAAGTTCCACTGTGAATAAACAGTTCTGGTTTGTGAAATGTCCTTTTTTTAAAATCTAGTACATCTTACAAATTTCTTTCATCTAAGAGGCTTTCGGTTAGGATTTCATCACCCATATCTCCTGTTACAGCAACTGTATATCCCTGATAAAGAAATTAGCAGAATCATAAGCGTTATATCTGCTGCTTATTTCCTTTAAAGTGATTTTGTAAAGTCCCAGACATTCTCATGTGGTGGACTTTAGCTGATACAGTGATTGAATTATTTCCTTTATGCATGTTTTCTTTTGCTTTGTGCTGGTTTTGTTTTTCTATTCAAGTGTTTTTGCTTGGTTGTAATCTAAATAGTTATAAAAAGTCAAAATCAGTAAGTTTGAGTAACTATTGTCCCAAACAGTTCTTTGGTGTACTGGGGAAATCCTTAGGCACCCTCCTCCTGCCCCTCAAATGGTTTTCATTCTGCTGAGGCTTTTGATGACCTACCCTTCACTAAGGTTTCTGAGCCACAGACTAGCTTTTCTTCCCAATCTCCTGTTGCTTTAAGTCCTGTCCTCCCTCTTTGTTTCTTGATATTTTGTGGCAGATTTTTTATTTTCCCTCTACTGCCATGTTAGAGACCATTCTGTCTCTAGCTTAGATCCATTCCTAAAAGATTTTATTAAAAACCCTCTACAGTACTTTGACTGTCTTATTCCATGAAGATGGGCTCTCTCCAGCCTTACACATCCAGGATTTGAAATATAGAAACATGATGGCAGATAAAGGCCAAATGTCCCATCTAGTCTGCCCATCTGCAGTAACCTTTATCTCTCTGAGAGATCCCATGTGCCTATCCCAGGCCCTTTTGAATTCAGAAACAGTCTCTCTCTCCACCACCTCTTCTGGGAGACTGTTCCATGCATCTAATCTAATCTAATTTCCATTTTATATACTGGATCATTCCAGCAAGGATTCGAGCCGGTTAACAAAGATTTAAAAGAATATAATATAAAACAATAATGAAGGTAATAGAAAAATTTTCATTAAATTAGATCAGTCTATGGTGATCCAAGATGGCCGATGGTCCCGGACGCTGAGCAGCACGCCGGAGATTTTCTGAAAACTTTTCAGAAAGGAAAGAGTTACTTACTCAGAATGCCGAAGAGGAGAGGCCACAGCGCCGCTGGAGCCTCGCGGCGTTCGGCAGTCCCCTCGTTCGGCAACATAGAAGAACTCCTGCGTCGGATGCAGGATGTCCCGGCAGCGTCGGTGCCCCCGCTGGAGACGCCTCAGAGGGGCGGGAATGAGGTGATCTCCTTGGGGCTGGAGACTATGCTGAGCCCCGACGCTAGGGCACCTCCCCCACCTCCTCAGGTTACCAGCTCCCCACGAGAGGAGGAGCTGCCGGTAGAAGGCAGGCATCTACCCTCGGAGGCCAGGGAGAACAGTGAGGGGAGTGTGGAGATGGACTCCCTGAGTTTTCAGGTGAGTCCAAAGAATATTGAGGAATTGGAAACATCAGGGATTACTTCAGGCCAGCAGAAGGATTACCAGGAACAGCTGAAAACTGGTGAGACTATTCAAACTTTTAATTCTTCATATGTTATTGAAAAACCCAGAGAAGTAACACTGGATTCAATTTGGGATTTGGTGGCTGACCTAGCCAAGTCTATCAAGCCCCAGCTTTTGCAGCTGGAAAATAAAATTATTCTTCAAGAAACTGAGATAAAAAATATAAAAGTTGAAATTGGTGAATCTAAGAATTCTATTGAGAATATACAACAGGAATTAAAAGCATCAAAACAGCTTAATGAAGTAATAATAAAAGATAATACAAATATGCGTAGAAAATTGGAAACTTTGGAGAATTTTTCGCGTAATAATAATCTCCGACTGATTAACTTTCCTAAGATACCCTCGGTGACGCGTAGGGATATGTTGAAACGTTATATGTTGGAGATTTTGGGTATTCCAGAGGATACATTACCACCACTTACTCAAGTATATTACCTACCAACGAAACCTATTAAATCACCATCTAAACAACAGGAGAATAATCAACCAATTAATGTTTCAGCAATTTTGGAACTTTCGGATAGAGAGCTCGCATCTCCGGCAACATTGCTTCTTACTGTGGCTCTTGCCCCAGATAAAAACTGGTTGCTTAGATTGTTCTTTAGAAACAAAATGAAAGAATTTCTTGGACAAAAAATATTAATGTTTCCAGACTTGGCACGGGAAACCCAGAGAAGAAGACGAGAGTTTCTTTTGTTGAAACCAGGAGTTATATCTCTTAGTGGGACTTTTTTTCTTCGACATCCTTGTAAATGTGTAATACAATACCATATGAAGGAATATGTATTCTTTGAACCATTCCAGTTGACAGCCTTTTTGGTAGGAACTCGGCTGGATGAAGGGAAATCAAAATCAAAGTGAAGTGCATTTGAATAATGATATCCTTCCTCAGCAAAGGGATCTTGTTTTCCTAATATTTGAATTGATAGTTGTTAGTATTTGTTACTAAGTCCGCCTTATCCTTCTTGGATCTAATTTTGAGGACTTGAGCTGAATTTAAGCTAAAAATTTTATTTTATTTTACCTGATTACCATGTATTTTACTTTTGAGTATTATTTTCCTGCTTTTCTTCAACTTTCTGTACAAGTGGATACTTGATTTATAACATGTAAAAATTTGATAAATAAATAATTAAAAAAAAAAAAATTAGATCAGTCTTCAATTAAGAATCTCTGAAAGAGATAAGTTTTCAGATTTTTCCTAAAAAGTGATAGAGATAATAACATTCTGATAATCAAGGGAAGATCGTTCCAAACTTTTACCAAGGAATAGGATAAGGAATGTGAGAATTTACCTAGGGTTTTAATCCCTTTAACAGAAGGGAAGAGCAATTTAAATGTATATGTATTCCTGATAGTGTGAAATCAAAGAGAGTTAAATGATAGAGGTAATAAAGGCAAAAAAATTCCATGTAAAATTTTAAAAATTACATTGGCACACTTGAATTCACCAGTAAAAAAATATTTCCTTATATTACTCCGGATCCTATCACCTCTTAACTTCATCCTATGCCCTCTCATCGCAGAGTTTCCTTTCAAATTAAAGAGACTCGACTCATGCGCATTTACATTACGTAGGTATTTAAACATCTCATATCTCCCCTCTCTCGCCTTTCCTCCAAAGTATATAGATTGAGATCTTTAAGTCTGTCCCCATATGCCTTATGATGAAGACCACACACCATTTTAGTAGCCTTCCTCTGGACCGACTCCATCCTTTTTATATCTTTTTGAAGGTGTGGCCTCTAGAATTGTGGAAATCTGCACTTAGGTTTTTCAGAAGAGGGCAAATAATGGATCACTATCATGTCAAAGTTGTGCCATTTCTAATCTACCCCTTCATTTTGAAGATAATTGAAAAAGTTGTCCTTTCTGCAATTTTTTTAAAGATTAGATTAAAAACCAAGAGGTCCTTTTACTAAGTCACGCTAAGTGCTGATGCGTCCATTATAGTCTATGAACGTGTTAGCGTTTAGCACGCGCAAAATCGGCTAGCGCACCTTAGTAAAAGGACCCCCCAAGTGCTTTACCTACTTCAGACTGTTTTTTTTTTAATATTTCAGAACTGAATCTGCTCTTTTGTCATTAACCAATGAAATTTGTATGTGGTGGAAAATTTGCTGTTGCAGTTACGCCAGAAGCAGAATTTGACCCGATTGATCATTTGTTCTTGATTTCTGTGTCGCAGTGCTCAGTTGGATCACTTTTCTCTTGCAAGGCTGATTTTTTTTTTTTCCACAGTTAACCTGGATTCTTTATTGTCTTCTTCACTGAGGAATTCATCCTTGTTCAATCTTGGACTCCATATTTTAAAATATTTTCGTGGCCCACTTGCTAATCTCATTGGTTCAATATCAGCATAGCAAAAGTAGCTAAAGCCAAGACTATGCTCAGATGATTGCCTACTTTGAGTCCCCCAAACTTGATATCCATCACTTCACAGATTCTCAGATCCTGTTGCACACTAGTCATTGGATCATAAACTTAACCTTCTAAGGGCAGGATTCACTAAACCTCCAAACCTTGCACGATCCGTTTCCTATTGCTTGCAGGCCGACTGATTCAGTAAAGGCCTGCATGCAAATGGAGACGATTGTTAGCACCCCACCTACATGCCCCCTACACAGAAAATATCTGTGCCATGGAAAAAAATGAATAAAAAGATAGACAGGCCTGTCAAAAAGCCTGCAGATCTGATGGTAACTCAGTTAACAACAGGTCTGCAGCAGTCGGGTTTGGCAATAGTAAAACCTGACCCAAAATAGCCAAGCAATTGTTAGTGAATCAATCGCTTGACTATTTTGCATGGGGTTTTACTAATTTGCATGGGAGGATCGCAAAAGGCTTTAGTGAATTGGGCAGATGGAAAACTGGTCGTTAAGGGCTCGCAAACCGATCGGTACATGATTGGTTTGCTTAGTGAATCTAGCCCTAAATCTATAGCTATATATTTCTCCAGATCAAGCTACCTCTAGACCTCACTCCCTCTATTCTCTCTGTCTCTTTGGATCATGGTTGCTGTTGGAGTTTACTTAGGCTCTTAATGCGCCTTCAACGGCTCTTAATTCACTTTCAACTGCCAGATATTGTCTTTTGTCTGCACCTGTTTTTGTGCCAAGCATGAAATTCATTACTCTGTTCCACATCTGTAACTTGGAACTTTGTATCACATTCTTAAACGTATGCTATGAGTGCAAGTGCTGTATATCTCAGTGAGGAAGGAAATACTGTACTTATAAAGTAGAACTTAGTGAGTAAAATGTTGCAATAATACTTTTGATTGTTGATTCAATAATGACTTGATAATGAGTATGATTATTGGGCAGAATGTATGGACCATGCAGGTCTTTATCTGTTGACATTTATTATGTTATTTTACAATTATCTTTCTATTCAGAAAATAATGTTTTCAAAGCAGTGGACATTAATATACTGTATGAATTTCTTATTTTCTGGGGAAAAGCCCTAGATTCCCCACCATCTGCAGACGCTCTGGCCAAATTTTTCAACTACAAAATCAATAATTTGAGATCCAAACTAACGGGTTCCAAATCCAACCATCTGAACTACCCAGTTGCCCAATACAAAGATGAACCTAGGGTAGATATGTCCTGGAATAATTTTACCACTCCATCCTGGCAACAATTCTGCAAATTTTATATGAAATATGCTGATTCTTATTGCAGATTACATTCCTGCTCTCCAAATATAATGAAGTCGCATCAGTCACATTTAAAGCCAAACTATACAATTGGCTTTCCTCTCTATTACTAACCGGTACTTTTCCTGAAGACTTAAGCCAGATTCTGATTACACCGATCGTAAAAAATCCTAAGGAATCCATCAAGCTGACATCAAATTGCAGATCCATTGCGAGCACTCCCTTATTCGTTAAACTGATGGAAGGTTTGGTCAACCAAGAATTAGTAATGTGTTTGGACAAATTTAACATACTACAAGACAATCAGTCAGGTTTCCGATCTGGGTTTAGCACTGAAACGGTCATTGCATCACTACTAGATTTCCACCATACCTTATTCAGTCAAGGCACTAGTGCACTAGTTCTGCAATTGGACTTAAGTAGTGCCTTCGATCTGGTAGATCATGTTATTCTGATTGACTGTTTGGAGTCAATTGGTCTTTCAGGCAATGTGTTAAAATGGTTTCAGGGTTTTTTGAGCAAACGATCATATCAAGTCTATAGTGACAATAAACAATCCTGCAGCTGGGTAAACTCTTGCGGAGTCCCCTACACTGTTCAACATTTTACCTAGCATCATTAGGGAACTTACTGCAAAGCTTAAAAGTTAAATTTTATATCTATGCAGACGACATCACTATAGTTATTCCCCTTACTACCCTGACCACTGAGACAAAGAATCAACTATCCATTCTAAAGCAAATTGAATTATTGATGACCGAATTCAAACTGAAATTTAACTCAGACAAAACCAAATTTTTCCTGGCAAGCCCGAACGACAAAATTAAAGACTCAACGATCTTCTTGAATGGTCAGGTCTTCCCTATTGACCATTCCATAAAAATTCTGGGAATGACTCTGGACCGTCACCTTACTCTAAATGTTCACACAGATTTATTGGTTAGAAAATGCTTCTCGATACTCTGGAAGCTCAGAACCATCAGAAAATACTTTGATGCAGCATCATTCCGCTTATTGGTTCAATCTTCCATCTTAAGCATCCTCGATTATTGCAACATCATCTACTTGGGTTCCTTAAAAAAAAAACATTCTAAGACTTAGAGTTATTCAAAATTCAGCAGTGTGAATGATTTTTGGGCTGAAGAAATGGAAACACATTAGTCCCTATTACCAAAAACTTCATTGGCTGCCCCTGGAAGCACGAGTTCTGTTTAAATTTTTCTGTCTTTGTTATAAATCAATATTTGATCTAGCCTCAATGTACCTGGTTTCTCAATTTAATATGGATAGTTTTATTAGGCCCACAAGTAGAATTCATCTGTTCACCTATCCGACAATTAAGGCCTGCCACTACAAAAGATTCCTGGACAGAACTCTTGACTTCCAGGCAGGCAAATAGAATGATTGGCTGGGTAACATTATCACGTAGGATGAGGAATGCTTCAGTTTTAGAAAATCTGTAAAAATGAATTTGATAAATCGATTTGTAACCTAAGAATCTTATAACTTTCCACTTCTTCCTCTCTATAAGCATGTATTCGATGACTTTGTATTGTGACCACTTTGCTGTTTGTCTAGCACCTTTCGTTGTAAACTGCCTCAAAACATCATGACTTATATTCGATAACTCTTTATTGTAACCACGTCGCTGATTATCCAGCTTATCTTGTTGTAAACCACCTTGAACTATCATGGCTTTGGCAGTATATAAGAATAAAATTATTATTATTATTATGTGTAATGCATAATATCTAGATTATGAGGGTTTTCTGAACCTAATTTATTTAAGTGAGATAGGTTTGGCCAAATAGAGAAGCTCTGAAGTTCAATTAGTAACCCACACAAAAGAAAAGCTTGATTATAATGCTCAAAATCGGGAAAATTTACGCCACCTAATTCTTTAGGGTTTTTTCATTTCTGAAGTACAGTCCTTGGTGGTGTTATACCATAGACAGTGAGTAAGAATCTTTTTTTATAGCAGTAAAAAAATTTTTGGGTAATTAGAAAGGGAGCATACTCAATACATACATTATTTGTGGAGCTAGGACCATCTTTATAGAATCTAAAGGCTCCTTTTATGAAGCCGCGCTAGTGGTTTTAGCGCACGCAGCTTTTTAGTGTGCGCTAAACCCATGTTACACGGCTAGAACTAACGCCAGCTCAATGCTGGCGTTAGCGTCTAGTGCAGCCGGCAGTTTAGCGAGCGCTATTACACGCTATTAAACTGCTAATGCGGCTTTGTAAAAGGAGCCCTAAAACTTAACTATTACAATTTAATATTTATTGTATTTAAAATGATTTTCCTATAAGTTGATGCAAAGAGAGTGTACAATATCTAGGTCTAATGTTTAAATCTTTCCTGCATGAAACTTATGATACTAATATGAATCTGATATTAGAAGAAATTGTAGGTTTGGGTTTATAATACATCAGAAACAGTTTCCATTTTTATAGCGTATTGGTTGATGAATTGGATAAAGTATACTATAATTTATAAACTGCATATACTAACATTTACACTCGCTTTTGAGCAGGCGTAATATTCATGCCTTAAATGTGTGCTATTACTTCTGGATTTACACAAATATTTTGTAAAGTTACATAGGCACCTATGTGCTTAATAATAGAATGTCAAAAGAGGCATCCTGCTGTTTACTGAAACTAGGCACCCTGTAAAAAAAAATAGATCCTGGATAAATCTAAATTATAGTGAACCTGTTAGAAGTGTTCTTTGACAATTCTTTACCATGTCTAAATGGCAAAGTCAGAAAGACACAGACAAAAGATTGAGAATTCGAGTTGTCAACTAAGCAGAGTCAAACAACTTCAACCTGAAAGAAGAAAAGGTGTTAACATCCTATATGCTTATAAATTGGCTTCTGTGCTCTGCACAAACTATGGGAACTGAAGCTTTAATATAATTGTAAGCGCTGGTTGCTGAAATGTTTTGTTTGTTTGATATGTTTTAATTGTATGTGATGTGATACTATTGTGTAAGTACTTTTTGGAACCGCTTTGTATAAAGCAGAATGTAAGCCTATAAATTATAAACTACCCATTTGCATAACTACTATGCAATCATATGCTGGCTTGCATCATGTATACCTCAGGCGTGACCAAATTTTATAAAATTATAATATTTTTCTAGGCATTTAAACTAGAAGGTGGGGGTGGTGTATGTACGAAGGACAATTACAGAGACCACCCCCGGCAAAAGAAAAGATGTGATAGTAATAAAGGCTGCAACATAAGCAATATCAGCAACTCATTTCTTAGTATTGCAACGGAAAGTGAAACGACATAAAAATCCATACGAAAAAGGAGATTATCGCTGAAAAATAGCTGGAAAGCGATGACCACAAATGCTCGCAGTCTAAGCAACAAAGTTCATGATCTGCAAGCCCTGATATTAGAGGCAGATCTAGATATTGTTGCTATCACAGAGACATGGTTCAGTGAATCACATGGATGGGATGCAAACATACCGGGATATAATCTTTTTAGGAAGGACAGAGATGGTCATAAAGGTGGAGGAGTAGCTCTCTATGTAAAGATCAATATCCAAGCGACCGAAATGGGGAGAGGAAGAAGCGATATGGATCGCTCTGAAAAGAGAAGATGGAACTTCTATCTACGTGGGTGTAGTCTACAGACCTCCGACTCAATCGCAGCAAATTGATAAGGATCTGATTGTGGATATCCAAAAGTTTGGAAGGAAAGAGGAGGTTCTGCTGTTGGGAGATTTCAACCTGCCGGATGCGGACTGGAATGTTTCGTCTGCGGAATCGGAAAGAAGTAGGGAGATTGTGGATGCCTTTCAAGAGGCTCTGCTCAGACAAATGGTGACGGAACCCACAAGAAAAAGCGATATTGGATCTGGTCCTCACAAATGGAGAGAGTATTTCTAATGTTCGAGTGGGTGCTCACCTGGGTAGTAGCGATCATCAAACGTTTTGGTTTGATATAACGGCTAAAGTGGAGAGCGTCCACACGATACTTAAAGTCCTAGATTTCAAACGTACGGACTTTAATGCAATGGGAAAGTACCTGAAGAAAGAGCTGTTAGGATGGGAGGACATAAGAGAAGTGGAAAGACAGTGGTCAAAGCTGAAAGGAGCGATAAAAATGGCTACGGACCTTTATGTGAAGAAAATCAATAAAAACAAGAGAAAATGGTTCTCCAACCTAGTGGCTGAGAAAATAAAGGCGAAAGAGTTGGCGTTCATGAAATATAAAAAAACCAAAGAAGAGGAGAGCAGAAAGGACTACAGGGTAAAACTGAAAGAAGCCAAGAGAGAGATACGTTTGGCGAAGGCACAGGCGGAAGAACAAATGGCTAAAAATGTAAAAAAGGGAGATAAAAATTTTTTCAGATATATTAGTGAAAGGAGGAAGATAAAAAATGGAATTGCTAGGCTAAAAGATGCTGGGAACAAATATGTGGAGAGTGATGAGGAGAAAGCAAATGTGCTAAACAAATACTTCTGTTTTGTGTTCACAGAAGAAAATCCTGGAGAAGGACCGAGATTGTCTGGCAAAGTTACACGAGAAAATGGAGTAGATTCTGCGCTGTTCACGGAGGAGGGTGTTTATGAGCAACTTGAAAAACTGAAGGTGGACAAAGCGATGAGACCAGACGGGATCCATCCCAGGATACTAAGGGAGCTCAGAGAGGTTCTGGCGAGTCCTATTAAAGACTTGTTCAACAAATCTCTGGAGACGGGAGTGATTCCTGGGGATTGGAGGAGAGCGGATGTGGTCCCTATTCATAAAAGTGGTCACAGGGATGAAGCAGGAAACTACAGGCCGGTGAGCCTCACTTCAGTTGTTGGAAAAATAATGGAAGTGTTGCTGAAAGAAAGGATAGTGTACTTCCTTGAATCTAATGGGTTACAGGATCCGAGGCAACATGGCTTTACAAAAGGTAAATCGTGCCAAACGAACCTGATTGAATTTTTTTTTTTTTTTTTTTTTTTTTTCCCAGTTCAATATTTTTTATTGAGTTTTTTGAAAAAATATAAGAAACAGTTCAAGTACAGGGAATCAAAAAATAAAACAAAACATTTAGTATAACAAATATTCAGTTATATTGTGCAATGTAGAATTGAATCGTTTTAAAAGATCTAAAGTACTAGGACTGTTCATGAAAAGATAATAAAAGAAAAGATAAGAGGAAAGAGAAATTGAAGGAAGAAAGAAAAAGAATAAAATGAGGAAAAAGATGAAGGTAAAGAAAAAGAAGAAGAAGAAGAGAGGAGTGTCTATGAAATAGATTGAACATATGAGTCTAGGAATTTCCAGGGTGATTTACATTGAATTTTTTGATTGGGTGACCAGAGAGCTGGATCGAGGACATATGCTAGATGTAATTTACTTGGATTTCAGCAAAGCCTTTCATACAGTTCCTCATAGAAGGCTGTTGAACAAACTTGAAGGGCTGAAGTTAGGACCCAAAGTGGTGAACTGGGTCAGAAACTGGCTGTCGGACAGACGCCAGAGGGTGGTGGTTAATGGAAGTCGCTCGAAGGAAGGAAAGGTGACTAGTGGAGTCCCTCAGGGTTCGGTGCTGGGGCCAATCCTGTTCAATATGTATGTGAGTGACATTGCTGAAGGATTAGAAGGAAAAGTGTGCCTTTTTGCAGATGATACCAAGATTTGTAACAGAGTAGACACCGAAGAAGGAGTGGAAAATATGAAAAAGGATCTGCAAAAGTTAGAGGAATGGTCTAATGCCTGGCAACTAAAATTCAATGCAAAGAAATGCAGAGTAATGCATTTGGGGATTAATAATAGGAAGGAACCGTATATGCTGGGAGGAGAGAAGCTGATATGCACGGACGGGGAGAGGGACCTTGGGGTGATAGTGTCCGAAGATCTAAAGGCGAAAAAACAGTGTGACAAGGCAGTGGCTGCTGCCAGAAGGATTCTGGGCTGTATAAAGAGAGGCGTAGTCAGTAGAAGGAAGAAGGTGTTGATGCCTCTGTACAGGTCATTGGTGAGGCCCCACTTGGAGTATTGTGTTCAGTTTTGGAGACCGTATCTGGCGAAAGACGTAAGAAGACTTGAGGCGGTCCAGAGGAGGGCGACGAAAATGATAGGAGGCTTGCGCCAGAAGACGTATGAGGAGAGACTGGAAGCCCTGAATATGTATACCCTAGAGGAAAGGAGAGACAGGGGAGATATGATTCAGACGTTCAAATACTTGAAGGGTATTAACGTAGAACAAAATATTTTCCAGAGAAAGGAAAATGGTAAAACCAGAGGACATAATTTGAGGTTGAGGGGTGGAAGATTCAGGGGCAATGTTAGGAAATTCTACTTTACGGAGAGGGTAGTGGATGCCTGGAATGCGCTCCCGAGAGAGGTGGTGGAGAGTAAAACTGTGACTGAGTTCAAAGAAGCGTGGGATGAACACAGAAGATTTAGAATCAGAAAATAATATTAAATATTGAACTAGGCCAGTTACTGGGCAGACTTGCACGGTCTGTGTCTGTGTATGGCCGTTTGGTGGAGGATGGGCAGGGGAGGGCTTCAATGGCTGGGAGGGTGTAGATGGGCTGGAGTAAGTCTTAACAGATTTTGGCAGTTGGAACCCAAGCACAGTACCGGGTAAAGCTTTGGATTCTTGCCCAGAAATAGCTAAGAAAAAAAATTAAAATAAAATAAAAATAAATAAAAAATTTAAATTGAATCAGGTTGGGCAGACTGGATGGACCATTCGGGTCTTTATCTGCCGTCATCTACTATGTTACTATGGTTTATAAAATTAACACCTTGGTGACCAACCAAATTGCCAAGCACAGGATCAATTGAATTATAGAAGGGGGTGCTGAAAAGTTCTCAAACAGCTTCCTAAATTCTGAGCATTATTTTGCCACTGTAGCTGAAAAATGTTATTTTATTTTGCAAAGTGCTAATTTGCAGAATTGTAATGTTATGTTTTAACATTATTTCAGATCATTGATTGAACTATGTCAACAAAAAGTGTGGAATTTTCAAGTGTGGAACTCCAAGCTATCATGAAGTTCCTATTACTGCAGAAGAAAGCTCCAAAGGAAATCCATGAATGTATGATGCAAACATTGAGTGACAAATGCCCATTATACTTCATAGTGAAGAAGTGGTGTACAAACTTTCAGCATGAAGATCAGAAGACCAAAGATGTATCAAGGTTTGGGAGTCCTCAAACGGTGTCAGCTCCTGAAATTGTTGACTATGTCCATAACCTGATTTTGGCAGATTGACAAATATTGGCTAAAACAATTGTTGAGACACTACAGATATCCAGGGAATGTGTTGGATGTATAATCCATGGGCAGCTGGGTATACAGAAGCTGTCAGCCAAGTGGGTACCTAAAAGTTTGAATGCTGACAAGAAACGACATTGAGTAGAGACTTCCAAGTTGAATTTGCCGCATTTTCAGTGAGCTGGTGCCAAAGTTTTGAAACTACTAGAAACGTGATTATACCACTGTGATCCCGAGACAAAAACAGTCCATGCAATGGTGGCACTCAGCTTTTCCAAGGCCAAGGAAATTCAAGACTCAAAAGTCAGCAGGAAAGGTCATGGCCACAGTGTTTTGGGATCAAGAAGGTGTTGTAATGACTGACTGTTTTCCAAAGGACCAAACAATGCAGACTACTACTATAACTTGCTGCAGAAAGGAGTTCTCTTTTTGCAAGACAAAGCACATGCTTCCAAGGTCATTGTCAGACAGAGGATGCTGGGTTCCGTGGACCTTGGTTTGACTCAGAATGGTTCATCTTATATTCTTAGTGTTGCTGCTGTGCATTAGAGCAGTGTTCTTCAACCTTTTTACACCCGTGGACCAGCAGAAATAAAAGAATTATTTTGTGGACCGGCAAACTACTAAGACCGAAATAAAAAACCACATTTCCGCCCCATCTCCACAAGCTCGGTCCCCACAAACCATCTGATCCCATCTGCACAAGCCTCAGTTATGATTTTATATTGAACGTATTTTATTAAAGTATAAAAAGAACCAATATTCTATATAATTGTCATTTTATAAATATAAATATTCAGAGCAAGGACCAACAAAACCCCTGTCTCCCCTCCCCTTCACATATATCCCCTCTACTATCAAGAAAACTGAACAAGCCAAATTATTACAGAATGCTACACAGAAATATCATGCTAACAGAATACTGTAGTCACACATGACAGGAATACTGTTAGGCTTTGCAGTCCCCAGTTATGTCTCTAGCAGGATATATATTTCAAATCTGATATATTGTAATGACAAAATAGAAATAAAATGATTTTTTTCTATCTTTTGTGGTCTCTGCTTTCATCTTCTTTCCACTCTTTTCCTTCCAGCGTCTGCCCGTTCCATCCACTGTCTGGCCTCTCCCCCTTCCATATGTATTTGACTTCTTTCTATGCCCCTCTCCCCTTTCCATCCAGCCTGTGCCTCATCTCTCCTTTTTACATCATTCATTTCAGCTTCACTGCTTTCTTCATTTTTATCTCTCCTACACCAGATCTAGCATCTTTATCCCTCTCTCATTTCTCTGCTGACCCCCTTTCCAGCATCAATCTCTCTGTACTTTCTCATTCCTGTCTCTCCCCTTTCCCTCCTCTAATCTCCCTGCCAGCTGTTTCCTTCATTTTTTCCTTCTCCCTTCCCCCCTATCCAACAGTAGCTCTCTTCCCATCCCTTTTCCTCTTCCCCTCCCAGCAGCATATCTCCTTCTACCTCCCTCCAGGTGCAGTAGCAGCTCTCCCTTTATCCAGCATCTTCCCAGCCTCCAACAGTGGTTTCCTTTCCTTCCAGCAGCTCTCAGTACTTGCCTGCAGCAGTGATTTCCTTAGGCAGCCTTGGGTCCGTTGCGCCTCTGAGGAAAGGGGAAGTTGCCGAAGTGAATCACTGCCCTGGTAAGTACAGAGCTGCTAGGAGAGGAGACAGCCACTGTTGAAGGCTCCCCAGGATCTTACTCCTGCTGTGCCCTGCACATTCGCGACCCGCCCCCCCCCCCCAAGCCGGCAAAAACAGCTTTGCACTACAGGCCTTGCCACCCAAGACGAGCTGGAGGCCCCTACCCACCTTATCCTGCACGTGGGCAGACTCTCAGCACAGACGCTGCTGATGGCCCCAATCCACACGCTGACTATCTCCCTTCTACTTGCAGCTTCCCCGCGACCCTCTTCGGCGACTCGGCAGGGGCAGCGATCAAGACAGGTTGCCAACGTCGGGACCTTCCCTCTCTGAGTCCCGCCTATTTTGTTCCAACTTCCTGTTTCCGCATAGGCGAGACTCACAGAGGGAATGCCCAACGTCGGCAGCCTGTCTTGATCGCCCGAGGCTGGGAGGAACAGAAGATTTCCGGGGCTGGAAATTTAACGGCGTCCATCTCGCCGGCCCTGCGCAGACCGGCAGGAATTTTCTGCGGACCAGTGGTTGAAGAACTGTGCATTAGAGAATAACATTGGGTTCTCATCTCTGCGGGATCTATCTCCATCTCTGTCCCATCCCCACGAGTTCTGTCAATGCCCCCTCCAAGCTCTGATCTCATCCGCTCAAGACTCGAACACTTAGTGTTTGAGGCTTGTGCAGATGAGTACAGGGTTGGGGCAGGGACTGAACTGGTGGAGATAGATCCTGCGTGGATGGAGACAATTTTGTACCTGTGTCATTGTCTACTATGTATTAAGGACTAGTTTCTAATAATGGCACCATAATTAGGTGACATTTGGCAGCCTAACACCACCTAACTTAATTGTTTTAATTGATTAAAAAACAATTAAAACGCCATTAAAAAATGAAGGCATCTAAGGGCACCACCAAAACTAGTGCCGTTCTCCCATCTAAGGAGGTACCTGGTTAGGTGCCTTCCTAGATGTGATTCTCGTGAAAGCCTACATTTCATGTAGGTGCGATTTTGCAAATGGCGTCATTGTACAAATGACACCATTGTTTGATTGATATGTGAAGGCACCATGTTTGGAGGCACTGCCCAATAATGGTGCCATCTGCAGAATCTGACAATAAATGCCTTCAGCTTCTTCCTAAAAGACAGCGGTTTTACAAAGTTCCAATTTAATAATTTCTTAACATCTATGATCACATGCCTTAGCATTTTGAGAAATTTAAACTGTTAAGCACTTTCCATTCCCCTTTAATGCTATGGAAAAACAAAGATGCAGAAAGGAATCCAGATGTGGAACAGCAGGTGGGGAGAAGGGGAGTGACTTCGCTTTATTAGGCCAAGAGCCACATATTTTGGAAAGAATAAGTATGTTCTAGGAAGAAGCTGGGGGAATACCAGGACCTTGGACATAGTTGGTCCCTCCTTCATACTGATAGCTCTTGTACTGCTTTGGAAGAAGTAGGTGCCTAGGGAAAAGGGCATTACTTTGGAATGCCTTTGTGTGATTGTTATCTTTTTGCACTAAGGGTGCACTTTCGGAGGTGTGAAGTTAGGGCTAGGACTGTCGTGGTTACTGATGGTTTGATCAGTGTCCATGACGTTCAAGTATATTCAGTATTATAGGACCTACATTATGGAACTTGCTTCCATTTGAGATTAGATCATTACCATCCAATGTTCCCTCTAAGGACTGAGTTCATGTGAGCAAAAAAACTTTTTTCGCAAGAAAAGGACTGAGTTGATGTGAACAAAAATTTTCTGTTACATAACCCTGATGGTATTATACACACTGTATATTACAAATTAAGAATTACAAATATAAATTAAAAAAATAGAAAATAAGAGACTAGACTCTGAGGACTTTTTAAGAGATCAGACTCCACAGGTGACCCTTGAGGGGAGGAATGCTGGCCTAGTGCTTAACCTTCAGTAAACCTGGTTCTAAGGATCAGCATTAAAGATAGTTTCAGACCTTAGCTCATTTCTTTACTTATAGCAACCTGTGAACTCTGGAACAGGGCATTAATTTGGTAGGATTTTTCTGCCCTATTTTTTTTTTTTTTCTAGCTGTAAGTTTTTCTGCACCACAGTATGGCTGGGAAACATCGTATCACCAAAGCTGCTGCTCAGGTTAAAACTTCTGTCTCTGTGCAGACAGATAATGTTACCCAGGCAGTAGGAGTAGTTCCATGTACAAGCTGTCTTCAGCTTGAATCCCTCATGAAGGAGGTAAAAGAACTGATAGAGAAGGTAGCAAAATTGAAAAGCATCAGTGAGAATGAGATGTACATCGATGAAATGGTTCATGAGGTGTCAAAGATTTCCAGTAGTGGGGAAGAAGAGGCTGTGCTGAGGGAAAACAGCTGGACTCGGATTACAAAACACTGCAAGATTGGTACTGTGATTACCCCCGCCCTTGAATTGAAGCCCTCAGGTAAGTAAATCACTTAATACCTCTACAAGGCCCGGTCGCGTGGTGTCTCTACCTTGAACGGACATGTGTTGCTGGGCTCCTCGACCCAGGGTCTCTAAAACCAGCTATACTATCTGAAAAACTGCTGCCAGATCGGGTTTGCTGCAACCGGAGCTTAGCTTTAGCATGACGGTCCAGAGTGTGCTATTTTTTCCCTGCAGTTAGAGTACGGTATGCCTACAAAATTGGCTAAGACGCCAAAAATTAAGCCTGTCTCCCTTGTCCTCAAAATGGTGGTGGCGCCGGTTCCAGCACCAATGAATTTGAGAGAATGGGCACTGGACATCTCCCGCATGGTTACCACGGCCCTGGAAGATTGTCTCCACAAGCTCCAATCCGCTGTGGATGGCATTAATGAACACTTTGATGCCCAGGCCATCTCCATAGCTGGGGTGGAACAGCGTGTCTCCGATGGGGAGGATGCGGCACTGCAGGACCGAACCCGAGTGGCCGGGTTGCAGGCGCAGGTGACCACCCTCACCGACAGGCTGGATGAGCAGGAGAATCGCCAGTGTAGAAACAACCTGCGATTGGTGGGTCTCCCAAAGATGTGCAAAAAAACAGGACCTGTATCAAGTCTGGCTCCCAGTCAGTTGGGCCTGGAGACCTCGGCCGCCAGATTTATATGCAAGCGTGTGCATCGTATGGGCCTGCGATCTGGGGATAATAACCGGCCCAGAGCAGCGATTGCCCGCTATATCAACTGGAAGGAGGAGCTTCTTTTTCAGGCATTCCGCAAAATTGATCAGCTGGAATATGAGGGAAAGAAGCTGTTACTCTTTAATGACTATTCCTTTAAGGTGGCTTCCCTATGCAAAGAAATGGCACATTGCTTTACTGCCGGGAAGTGCGCTTTGCGCTGGTTTACCCGGTGTGTCTTCGCATCTGGCGGGAGGGAAAAGCCCAGACCTTCGCTGATAGGGATGTGGCACAGCGCGACCTGGACTCCCTGCCAGTAATGGATGGAGGTAGAGAGCCTGCAGGGGGCCCGGCTGTTTGAAGCAGCGGCCTGGTCTATGCCATTTCGAGCGCTGGCTGCTGTTGTATGATCGTCTGGCCCTTATTGGCCTTTGTGGGACATCTGGACTGTGTCACCGTTGGCAGGACCCATTTGTTTTTGCTGTTATGAGGGACAGCGCACCCTGACTCCCTTGGGCTTTGGAGGCTGACGTTCAGACTTGCAGGCCATGGGGTGACCTTAAGGGGTGACCTGACACAGCTTGGTTGGAGAGCTCCCCACTTTTCAGCTCACTGGACCTGCGGTCTCTGGACTTCTTTTGGGCCAGGTGGCTCCTGGTCTGCCAGTTTTGTTCCTAGCCGGGGGGTCCTCTAGAATGTTCCTGCAGCAGACATTTCTTCTAAATGAGAATTTGGGCTTGCGGGAGCTCAGCCCCGAGCCCTAGGTTGCTCCGCTTTTTGGGAGCACTGTTACTTTTTGTTTTTGTTATTTTTTGAATGGGTTTGGGCTTATGTGGGGGCCTCTTGGGACAGCTTTCACTGGTGGGGGTTTGGAGGGGGGAGGGTTGGGGGGAGTGAGCTTCGGAATGTGTGTGGGGGGCATGGCTGGTGTGCATGAGTGTTGGTGTGGTTGAAGGTTGGGGGAGGGGAGTGCATGCGCTGTATCATTATCTACCTTGGGGATGTATTGGCCATTTGTGTAAAACCTGGGATTATCGAGTTTGGCCATGGGCCCTGATATCTCTGCTGGGGGGCCTGGCTGGGGGGGTCGCCCACGCAATGGATTGCTTTGTTTCTTGCTTCTATGTTTGAGGGTATTTCTGTAAATGACTAAGTTGACTATAGCCACCTTGAACGTGGATGGGCTTCATTCCCCTATCAAGAGGAAGAAGATCTTAACCTGGTTCAGGAAGCGAAAGGCAGATATCGCCTTTGTGCAGGAAACTCATCTTTCTGCTATTGAGCACCTTAAGCTCCGGAGAGACTGGGTGGGTGAGGTCTGGTTTCTCTTCTTTTGGCACCAGAAAAAGAGGAGTTGCCATACTGATTCATAAACAATTGCCTTTCCATCTCCATAAGGTCATTCAAGACTAGGAAAGTAGATATATACTAGCACTTGGGGAATTGTTGGGTCAAAAATGGTTATTCTGTAATCTGTATGCTCCTAATGTGTACACCCTTCATCAATTGTTCTCAATTTTTATGATCCTCAGTAACACCACTCAGAGTTCGGTTAGTTTCATTACTCCAAACTTTATGTGTTAAATCGTCATCGGATCAAAAATAATAAATGTATTGATAGATATTTAAATATTTTAAATTTTTAAATATTTTAGTCTTTTAAATATTTTAAATAAATATCTCATTTAATAATTATAACTAAGTTCGTTTGTACTTAGCTTCAATCTTGTGGTCTAGATCTAGATTTAAGGTTGGTGTCCATGATAGATATGGCCTGCCAAAGCGCTTCCATATCAGTTTTTTCAGGTTGTTTCAACTCTCCAAAACTGATAGGAACATAAGAAGTTGCCTCCGCTGGGTAAGACCAGAGGTCCATCGTGCCCAGCAGTCCGCACCCGCGGCGGCTCATCAGGTCCATGACCTGTCAGTGGTCCCTGAGCTCATCCTATAACCTATCTCTACTTCTATCTATATCCTATAACCTATCTATATCTCATCCTATAACCTATCTCTACTTGTATCTGATGTTATGCTTCCTCCAGAAGCACCTCTCACCTCTCCTTCCACGGTGTCAGGAGTCAGCTGGTCAACCTTTCCAACACTGTCCTGCTGAAGCTCCAGTGCTGGCGTCCCTTCTCTGCTGGAGTCCGTTCCTCCCATATCGGGCAGCTGAACTCCTGCATCTCCCTGCACCAAAGCACTTTAGGGTTGGGGAGGAATTGACCTCTGCTTCATGCTCAGAAACACCCGGGCAGCTCCTGCGCTGAGTTCGCTGGAGATCTACGGACTCACCCCTGAAGTAGGCTGGATTTCCATAGCTGAGCGGGCAAAGCTGACTGGATCGTCAACTGGATCAAGTGCTGTGGGGTCCCAGACGCTGAAGGTTTAGGGTGGGTGGTTCCCTTTCTCTTCCCCATTTGGGTCGGAATTGCGCTTCACAGTAAATCGAATGAAAGAGAAAAAAAACCTCTCAGTATATGCTGCGACCCGCTCAGACATCCGCACTCGGCGCCATCTTTGTTCATCAATCAGGGACTTCCTTAGACTCCTCCCTAAGGAAGTCCCTGATTGGCTGAGGCGCCAAAAGCCCCTCCCAATGGAGGAACCCGAGGCGCCTAAACCAGTAAGTGCCTTAGGCCCCTCCCCATGCATCAGATGATGCATCAGGGCGTGGCCTAAGGCCAGTATCGTGGCGGAGGCAGGAGCAGGAGGACTTTGGGTTTCCTCCTGCTCAAAAAGAGAATCACAGGAGGCCTCAGGAGCAGGAGGGACTGGGCACCCCTCCTGCTCCCAACAATTCTAAAGGTACGGGAAGGGGTTGGGCTGGGCTGGGCTGGGCTGGGCCCCAGTCGGCTGGATGGCCTACTACAGGGAAGGAGGTGGGTCGGGCTGGGCCTGGCCAGGTGGCGTTTAAGATGGCAGGAAGGAGTTGGCTTCCCTCCTGCCTTGTGTTGGCGGAGCAACGGCGCGGGGGGGACAGGCATCAGTGTGTGGGGGGCATCGGCAGTGCAGGGAGCATCGGCGCGGGGGGAGTGCAGTGCGAGCCACTATTTTTAAAAAAATTTAACTTTTTTACATAGGCCAGGGAGCCCGTAGTTTTAACCCGCGGGCTAAAACCAAGAGTTCGCAGTGTGGGGAAGGGCAGGAGAGGTTCGGGGTAGCAGAAAGCAGGGCCAATAGAGAACAGGACATAGAGCAGTGCTGGAGCTGGAGAGTCGAAAAAACGTTTTCGACAGTCGCTTTTTGGGTTGATCAGCCAGCCTAGTTGGATCGGAAAATTTGTTTAGTGAATCGCGTTCCTACCTACTTTGCATGCAGTTCCCCTCATTTGCATGCATGGATTGGAAGTGGATTGCAAGAGAGGTTAGTGAATCAGGCTGGAGAGAAATTTGGTTGCTAAGGAGTCGCAAACCGATCGGTACACAATCGGTTTGCTCAGTGAATCTAGCCCAAAGTATACACACTATTTATAGAGTAGATGGTAAAAAGGAGCTCAATGAAAGAGACTGTTTACCTGCCAAAAGCTGGTCTAATTTATCTAATTACCCAGCACAGGAATCTAAGAGCTCCTTACCACATTGTTATCCCCTAACTCTACAACATTTGAGAGTGAAAGTCCAATTTTGTTCTGGTTGGTAAACTTTGGGGACTTTTTTCCATTGTTTCTGAGTAGTGTTCCTTTCTACACAACATCTGCCTTCTTTCTCCCCCTTTCCATCCAGTGTCTGCATACTCTCTACCCTTCCATTATTATCTCCCTCCTTTGTCTCTTTCCCCTTCCATATAGTCTTTCACTTCTCCCTTCTATCATCTCTCACTGATTTCTCCCCTTTTCCATTCAAGCTTCTGTCTCCCTCCTATACAGCTTATTCCCTCTTACCTTTCCATCCAGCATCTCCCCTCTTTCCCCTTACATCAATATTTCCATCCTCTTTGTATATCTTTCCTTCCATACAATGTTTGTCCCCTCTCTCCCCCTCACCTTCCATCCAGCATCTCCCCTTTCACTTCCCCATTCCATTATCTCACTCCTTTCTGTACCCCAACCCCAAAATCTGCCCTTTCTCTTCTCTGTTCTAGAATCTGTCTTCCCACTTCTATACACAATCTACCCCTCCTCTCCCCCACCCCAAATCATTTCCACCAGCTTCAGCTCCTTCTCTCTCCTCCCATCCCATTTCCACCAGTGTCTATCCCCTCTCTCCCCTATCCCTTTTCCATCAGCGTCTGCCCTCTAACATCCCAACCGCTGCTGCTGCTTTCCTGAAGCAAACTGGCTGCAGGACTTCCCCATACATATCCATGACTGCTGGCTTTGCCCTGGAATAAGTGATTTTGGAGAGGGTGGTCCGGGAGCCGCAGTTATATATGGGAAGGTCCTGCAGTTGGTTTGTTTCAGTTTGCTGCTGCTGTAGCGGCACAAGATGGAAGAGTGGTACCGGAGGGGTGCTGGTGTTGACTCCACCGACTGTGCGGCCTCCTGCTAAAAGGTGCACGGCTGCGCAGCTTAGAGAGAGCATTGCTACCATCTTATTCAGAGTTTCATGCAGCTTTAAAAACATACTTATTCAGATATGCATTCAGTAGATAATATATCTACTATGTTCCCGCTAAGCTGCGCTGGCCTGCGCTCGCGCACAAAATATTACATCGCAGCGCACAAGTTTCTCTTCACAGCGCACACACGCGTCGCAAAGGTAAGGGGAGGTAAGGTAAGGGGACGCATTGGGGGGATTGCACTTCCCCACAATTGCCATGCTTCGGTTCCTCTTCTTCCTTCCTTCCTCCCCCCCCCCCGCGGGACCCTGCGGCACCATCAACTCTTACTCCCTCTAATGTCGGCCCTGCAGCTCCAGACTTCCTCGCACCTTCTCCCCTCCCCCTTTGGATCGCTATTATTTTAAATGTTATAGCCGCGGAGCTGTATCCATCAGTGGAGATGTCTAACCTCGGCCTGCCCCGGAACTCTTACTGCAACAGTGACTTCCTGTTCCTGCCTAGACGGGCGGCTGCTGCAGTAAGAGTTCCGGGGCAGGCCGAGGTTAGACATCTCCACTGATGGATACAGCTCCGCGGCTATAACATTTAAAATAATAGCGATCCAAAGGGGGAGGGGAGAAGGTGCGAGGAAGTCTGGAGCTGCAGGGCCGACATTAGAGGGAGTAAGAGTTGATGGTGCCGCAGGGTCCCGCGGGGGGGGGGGGAGGAAGGAAGGAAGAAGAGGAACCGAAGCATGGCAATTGTGGGGAAGTGCAGAGCTGCAGGGAAGAGTGTTGCGGTACCCAGCTGGAGGGAGAAGGAAGATGAGGGAGGGAATTAAAGGAGATGCCAGGGCTTGGAGCGTAGGAGGTATGCCAGTCTAAGGGAAAAGGAAGGGGGAGATGTGAGAGCATGGAGGGGGAGCGAAAGATGGAAGGAAAGGAAAGGAGAGAGATGCCAGAGAATCAGGGAAGGGGAGATACCAGACTATGAGGAGAGGTGTGGGAGAGGGAAGGCGAGGAGAGAGATGCCAGACCAATGGGGTGAAAGGAGAGATGGAAGGGGGAGGCATACAGTTTCTGGAAGGGGCATAGAAGGAGAGAAGATGCCATATAGGGGAAGAGAGACGGCAGACAGTGGATGGAAGGAAGAGAGTTACAAGAAGATGAGGAAAGGAGAAACCACAGAAGACAAAGGTAGAAAAAAATTTCTATTTATTTATTGCTTTAGGAGACATGTGTCACTGTTTCTGTGAAGCATTGTATGCAGAGTCCAGCTTCTTGCTGGTTCAATTTAACCTTTGTCTATGTATTTTTATTTTATCCCCCCTTTTACAAAACTGTGAAGCGTTTTTAGCACCAGCCTTGGTGGTAGCAGCTCTGATGCTCAGAATTTTATGAGCATCAGAGCTGTTACCTCCGTAGCTAAAATCCACACTACAGTTTTGTAAAAGAGGGAGGGGTTAGTTTGTGATTACATATTCCTTACTAGGCGAAGGTGTTTTCTGTGTTCTGTGTGTTCGAAAGACATGGTTTTCTGTTAGGATTGACGGTGTAGGATTGATCTGTGCTGGTCTGGCTTGTTTAGTTTTACAATGGGTGTATTGATGTACTGCTCACTACAATATGTAAGATGCTGCCTTTTCCTAGGTACTCATGTGTGACGTGTGGTTTGTTACTAAAAATCATGTTTTTCTTACAGATGGGGGGGGTGCCAAAAAATGATGGGCCCCGGATGTTACATATGCTAGGTACGCCACTGTATGTAAAGATACCAGAAAGCTGGCGTAGCAAAAACTTCTAAGTTTTGAGTATTTAACCCTCCCACAATCTCACGGGCACTCGTTTCAAGTTTATTGAGATTTTGATTTAAACGCAATATCAAATATTTTCAATGCGTATAACAAAAATAAATTTGGGGAAATAAATAAAACCATTTGAACCAGTGTTCCCGCTAAGCTGCGCTGGCGTGCGCTGGCGCACAAAATATTACATCGCAGCGCACACGTTTCTCGTCACAGCGCACGATCGGAAGAGGCGTACGGCAGATGGCAGGGCGGCGAGAGGAGAATCGGGCGAGTTGGCTCATAACTTGCTGGCGCCCGATATTTTTGGCTCACGGTGAAAAAAGTTTGCTCACAACACCCGCCCGCTTAGAGGGAACACTGCTTAACCTCTTCTTCCAATATGAACTGCTCTTAGCACAGAGGCCCTGTAGGCAGCATGCTTTCACCAGTAAGAACATTACCGTAATTTTATTTCTAACTTCCGTATAACAAATGGGGTTCTACCTTTTAAATTCCCAAACCCTACTTATTTTATTTTAATGAACCCACTCAAATGGCTTTGGCCCTGGGGCGGTATATCAAATTTGAATAAAATTTGAAATTTATGTTCAATTTTCCATGATATGCATGCAAGTGAGAGAATTATATAAATGCAAAGCACCACAAAAGAAGGCTGTGTTCTCAGTGTATGGGAGGTGGGCTTTTATATTGATAATCCTAACAAAAAAACCATGTCTTTCGAACACACAGAACATAGAAAACACCTTCACCTAGTATGGAATATGTAATCACAAACTAACCTCTCCCTCTTTTACAAAACTGTAGTGTGGATTTTAGCCTTGGTGGTAACAGCTCTGACTCTCATAGATTTCTGAGAATCAGAGCTGCTACCATCACAGCTGGTGCTAAAAAACGCTCCACAGTTTTGTAAAAGGGGGGATGAAATAGAAATACATTGACAAAGGTTAAATTGTCCAACAAGAAGCTGGATTCTGCAAAGAATACAACACCACATAAACAGTGACACATGTCTCCTAAAGCAATAAATAAATAGAAAACTTTTTTCTACCTTTGTCTTCTCTGATTTCTGCTTTCCTCATCTTCTTGTTACTCTCTTCCTTCCTTCCACTGTCTGCCGTCTCTCTGCCCCTATATGGCATCTTTTCTCCTTCTGTGCCCCTTCCAGAAACTGTATGCCTCCCCCTTCCATCTCTCCTTTCACCCCCATTGGCTGGCATCTCTCTCCTCTCCTTCACTCTCCCACACCTCTCCTCTACAATTCCTTTCCCTTTTTCCCCTCATTTTCCTTTTCAGTTTATTTTCTGCATCCGTCTAGATTACGTTCTTACTACCCTCTCATCAATTTCCTTTTTTACTGTCTACCTACAGCTCACCACCTCTTTCTCTCACCCCCTCCAGTATTTCCCTAACTCAATCCTTTTTCCCCAACATTTGCCTTCCTTTTATTTATCTCCTCCTTCCATCATGTGCCCTCTTTCTCTACCCCTTCATCTAGTACCTTCTCCTCTCTCTGTCCACTTCCATCGTCTGCTCCCCTCTTTCTCTCCTCCCATTTCCTTCCTGCATTTTCTCCCTTATCTCTCCCATCTGCACTTCCATCCAGCATAGGCTCCCCCTCTACCCTCCCCACTACCATCCAATGTCTGCCCTTTCTCTCTCCATCCACCCCTCTTTAATCAGCATTTGCTCCCTTTCTTTCCCTCCAATCCAATTCCATCCAGTATCCTTCCCCCTTATGTCTCTCTCCCCTTTCGCTGTACATCAATTCCATCAGCACCACCCTTCCATACCACCCTGTCCCCTTTCTCTCCCTCCACCACTCTTCCATTCCAGCAGTTTGCTCCGTTCCCTCGATGACTGTAGCTGCCAGCTGCCGGTTCACCCCACTCCGATGTACTAGCTCTGGAACAGAGTCGGCAGCCGCATGCTGGAAGATCCCACAATGACTCGTCTGCAGGTTTTGCTCCAGAAAAGAAGTAAGTTACGTCAGAGGGGGTGGACCCGGCAGATGCAGGGAGTTGCGGCAAGGTCCCGCGATGACTGCGTCTGCCGGGTCCACCCCCTCTGATGTAACTTACTTCTTCCAGAGCAAAGCCGGCAGACGAGTCATCGGGGGACCTTCCTGCACCTCAGCGCAGCTGCCGACTCTGCTCCAGAGCAAGTAAGTCAGAGGGAGTCCACCGGCAGCCGCGCAGAGATGCAGGTCCTGTTGCACAGTAGGGCAGGATGACCCGGACCTGGCTGGCTGTGCACCCTCCTAAGGCGTGCACACGGGACGGACCTCCCCCCCCTCCCCTTGGTACACCACTGCTTACTCGGTACAGTATGCTCTCAAAGCATATGGGGGTCGCATTGGTGAAAGGAACTCAAATTTCGGTGTTTCCCATACCATCGGGAGGAGTGCAGAAGTGGGCTTGCTGAGTCCCGATGAGTGATTAGCCCCCTCCTTTACTCCTTAGCATTCTCTCTCTGCCATGGGACATGCAGGCTGACATGAGAAAGCTTGCTTTGTCATTGCCTGACATTGAGATGATCCAGCAGCATTCTCTCTTCCCTTCCCTCCCTTTTAGAAACAGCTGGAAGAATCAGAGAGGTTTGGAGTGGAGGTGATAAAACTGGACAAGAGTCGAGTTCTTTAGCTACAAGACTCCTTATGACAATAAGGGAAGTCCATTAAAGGTTTGTAGCTTTCACTGTTATCTTTTTCTGCAAAAATTACTGAAGACTTGAGAAAAGTTAGTGATCTTGCAGAGGAGCTGTTAATTATTCAAACCCAGAATGCTTCATGTTTGAACAAGTTGGAGTTAGAGTTTAAAGATCTTCAGTCTGCTGTTCAAACTCAAGCCAATGCTCAGATTGGCTTGATGAATAAATTTGAATGTTTTGAAAATCATAGCAGAGTTTTGAATCTTCACTTTTTGAACTTTCCAAAATCCTCAGTGATAGATCCTGTGGCTATGCTACAGAAAAATTTAATGGAGGTCCATGAGTTTGCAAATAATGATTTAGCACCTACCACTATCTTTCTTTAGCGTCAAGAGGAAGAGACTAGGAATAGCAATCTCAATGGATCATATAATTAACAGATTTTGTGGAAAGCTCTTTGGAAGTCATGACTGAAAAAAAGGACTGACTCTTTTTTTAGTCAAGGTTTATTTATTGAAATGTTTGCATATATCAATACAGAAAAAAACATGAACTGAGCATCGTAAGCTATACATGAGTAGTATATAAGTAAGAATACAATGGAAACTACAACATCAAAAAGATAGGCATATTAATAAGAGCTGAATAATAACAGTATAGCTCACATTAGGTTCAACAAATAATAATAACCATCAGGCAGCATGAATCAAGGGAACTATATACTTTAGGAGAAAATTAAAGAGGGGATGAAATAAAAAGGGAAAATAAGATACAAATCAAGAATTGGAATTTTGTAAATATAACAAGAGTTCCATTTTCTCTGAAATTGATGAAATCTATTGAACACCTAGGCTAGATATGCTTCAGACCGATATGTTAAACAGACCAGATTCCACCATTGAGAATGGGAAGATTTAGATAAGTCTTTCCAAGAGCTGAGTAAAACTTTTAAAGCTAGAGTAGGCAATATATCAAACAAAGCATCATCTACAGCCAATTCACACAAAAGTGCAGAAGATGTCAACAGTAACATCTGATATGTTAATGATACATCGATGTGAAATAAGGAACAAAGTGTATCCCAAACAGATTTCCAATAAAGTTTTATGGAGGGTCAATAAAACAGAAGGTGTTTCAAAGAGCCAGTATCTACTTTACAGGTCCAGCAAGTTTGTGGAAAGGTGGGATTAATTCTATGAGATTTTAAGGGGGTCCATCGCACCCTGTGCAAAAACATAGGACTGACACTTTTGATACAAAGCATGTCAGAAACTTAATTTTACATTCTTACTTCAAGAAAATGGATCTAAAATAGAGCATTTTCAGATTTCTTGGCCCTTGGAGCCATGCCCTCTTTACATTTTCCATGTAGGTGTTTTGTAACTTGTGGTATACTAAATTTCCTATTTTTTGAGCTGAAGCAACTTCTTGATTATTATTTATTTTATTTTTTTTTTAGAGAAAGTTCCTCTACTGAAAATGGTAATACTGATTAGTAATGTCAACTGCCTCAGCCGGCTGAAATGAATTTCCTTTCATGTCAGCTGTAACTATACCATTGAGATGATTTGATGTTTTCAATTTTTATATTTTCTATTCCTGGATCTGTATTATGTAAAATTTTTCTTATGGTTGAGATATATATATTTTTATTTCTTTAGTATTTTTCTTATTTCTTTATTTGTTATACTTATTGTATTGAATACTAGCAGATCACCTGGCATTGCCTGGATATTTATTTATCCCAGTGGCCCTCTGTATGAGGCTGAACTTGTACTTAAATAGCATCATGAGTGGCAGTATTCATCTCAGCGAGCCTGAAAGCTATGGGTTAGATACTAATATCTTTTGTTTTCAAATATTTTTACGTCACCTCCTTCCCAACCCCACAGTATTTTTTCCTAGATAGTAAGTGATATGTATACCAAGTGTGGTTGAAATCTGTCCATACGTTTCAGAGTTATGCTGGAACATACATATACACACACACACACACAAGTACATCCGATTTTATATATAGACTAATCTTTAAGCCCGTTACATTAACGGGTGCTAGAATACCGTATTTTCACGCATATAACGCGCATACCCCTCGCGCGTTATACGCGTGAGCGCGGTATACAAAAGTTTTTCTACATAGTTCCCACCCCGCCCGACGCCCGATTCACCCCCCCCAGCAGGACCGCTCGCACGCGCTCCCACCCGCATCCACGATCGGAGCAAGAGGGAGCCCAAGCCCTCTTGCCCGGCCGACTCCCCAACTCCCCGACAATATCGGGCCAGGAGGGAGCCCAAACCCTCCTGCCCACGGCGACCCCCTACCCCCCCCCCCGCACTACATTACGGGCAGGAGGGATCCCAGGCCCTCCTGCCCTCGATGCAAACCCCCCTCCCTCCAACGACCGCCCCCCCCAAGAACCTCCGACCGCCCCCCCAGCCGACCCACGAACCCCCTGGCCGACCCCCACGACACCCCCACCCCCCTTCCCCGTACCTTTGGTAGTTGGCCGGACAGACGGGAGCCAAACCCGCCTGTCCGGCAGGCAGCCAACGACGGAATGAGGCCGGATTGGCCCATCCGTCCCAAAGCTCCGCCTACTGGTGGGGCCTAAGGCGCGTGGGCCAATCAGAATAGGCCCTGGAGCCTTAGGTGCACGGAAAGTCAGGGAGGGTGAACGGAGAGTCGGGACAGCGCACGGAGAGTCGGGGCAGTGCACGGAAAGTCAGGGAGGGTGAACGGAGAGTCGGGACAGCGCACGGAGAGTCGGGGAGGGCGAAAGGAGAGTCGGGGTGGCCAGAGGAGAGTCGGGGCGGGCGAAAGGAGAGTCGGGGTGGCCAGAGGAGAGTTGGGGCGGGCGAAAGGACAGTCGGGCTGCATGCGCGTTATACCCGTGAGCGCGGTTTACAAAAGGTTTTATACATAAAATCGTGGTTTCTGCGCGTTATACCCGTGTGCGCGTTATACCCGTGTGCACGTTATCTGCGTGAAAATACGGTAGATGTGTGTGTCTCTATTTCTTTCTTTCTTTCTCTCTCTCTCCTTGGCTGCTTTCTGTCTGTCTGTCTTTCTTTCTTTCTGTCTCTGTTTCCTCGGCTGTCCACCACCACCACCCCTTGCCTGCTCCCCCTGTCCAGCTGTAGCCCTTCTCCCTTCGTTTTACCTCCCCCCTGTCCAGCAGCACCCCTTCCCTGCTCCCCCTGTCCAGCAGTAGGCCTTCTCCCTTCTTTTTACCTTCCCCCTGTCCAGCAGCACCTCTTTCATAAGAACATAAGAAGTTGCTCCCGCTGAGTCAGACCAGAGGTCCATCTTGTCCATCTTTCCTGTTCCCCCTGTCCAGCAGTAGGCCTTCTCCCTTCATTTTACCTCCTCCCTGTCCAGCAGTACCTCTTACCTGATCCCCCTGTCCAGCAGTAGGCCTTCTCCTTTCCCTGCTCCCCCTGTCCAGCATCCGCTAGCCCAGACAGCCTCGGGGCTTTTGCTAGGCCGGCCCACCTCACATTATCGAAGTGGGCCGGCCTAGCAAATGCCCCGTGGCTGCTGCATTTGCTGGTCCAGGGGTGAGAAGAGGCAGCGCAGCAGTCAAACCGCCACTGCCGTCACAAGCCGCCCCATGTGCCTGAAATCAAATTTGCCACGGAGGCACACATCATGCTGTCAGGGAACACGGAGTTGTAAGTGCGCATGCGCGCACGAGTGGAGTTCCACAGGGGTCGGTGCTGGGACCAATCCTGTTCAATATATTCATCAACGACCTGGAGACGGGGACGACATGTGAGGTTATCAAATTTGCTAATGACACCAAGCTTTGCAGCAGGGTTAGAAACGCGGAAGACTGTGAGGTCCTGCAAAGAGACCTAACAAGACTGGAAGAGTGGGCAAAAAAGTGGCAAATGAGTTTTAATATAGAGAAATGTAAGGTCATGCATGTAGGGAAAAAGAACCCGATGTTCAGCTACAAAATGGGGGGATCACTGCTAGGGGTAAGCAACCTTGAAAGAGACCTGGGGGTGATGGTGGACACAACATTGAAAGTATCAACACAGTGCGCGACGGCCTCAAAGAAAGCGAACAGAATGTTGGGTATCATTAAAAAGGGTATCATGACCAGGACGAAGGAAGTCATCATGTCGCCCACATCTGGAGTACTGTGTCCAGTACTGGTCGCCGTACCTCAAGAAGGACATGGCAGTACTTGAGGGGGTCCAGAGGAGAGCAACTAAAATGATAAAAGGTATGGAAAACTTTTCATATGCTGACAGGTTGAAGATGCTGGGGCTCTTCTCCCTGGAAAAGCGGAGACTTAGAGGAGACATGATAGAAACCTTCAAAATCCTGAGGGGCATAGAGAAAGTGGACAGGGACAGATTTTTCAGACTGTGGGGAACCACTAACACAAGGGGTCACTCGGAGAAATTGAGAGGGGACAGGTTTAGAACAGATGCTAGGAAGTTCTTTTTTACCCAGAGGGTGGTGGACACATGGAACGCGCTTCCGGAGGTTGTGATAGCCCAGAGCACATTGCAGGGTTTCAAGGAAGGTTTAGATAAGTTCCTAAAAGATAAGGGGATTGAGGGTTACAGATAAAAGAAGAGGTAGGTTACAGAAATGGACAGGAACCACATTACAGGTCATGGACCTGACGGGCCGCTGCGGGAGCGGACCGCTGGACGCGATGGACCAATGGTCTGACCCAGTGGTGGCAACTTCTTATGTTTTTATAGAGGATATATAGATATAGATATATATAAGATAAATTGAAATCTGATATACAAAAAAGTGATTCTAACATGCCTTTACACTTGATCAAGCGTGTGGAAAAAAGTTAGCACTGTCTGCCCTCAGGTGCACCTTACAGAGAGAAGAGTTGCCATTGCGGCTATTAAAGAAGTAGGAGTTCATTCCTTAGCAGATTTGTAGTCATGCATGCCTCTCTTCTTCCTAGATAAAGCATGAGCTCTGGAGTGGAGAGCTAACAGGCAGCATCTAGACTAGAACATGAGCCATCGGATTGTGTTTTGAACAGCATGCAGCACTCCTCCCTTAAGTCTTTGCAAGCTATGATAACATTTTTCAGTGTTCCCCTAGCTTTTATATTTTGGCTTTATGAGTCCCCTCTCCTGGCCTCACACTGATTCCACAGTTAGTCATGTGAAAAAATTAGGACACCACAAGAAATATTCAATTCTTTCTTAAGAAATGTTCACATATTGATGTCAAATCTTCTTTTTTTAAAAAATTTATCTCTGGGAAAGAAAGTGATGTAATTGCAGGTAAACAACAAAAATTTTTCCTTGATTTACTCATGAAACAAAAGATATCTTCAAAAATGTGTCAGGGTTGGAGGGAAGAGGAAGTGGGAGCTATGCGCAGATAATTTGTGTAGTTTAACTAAGACAGCAGTAGAATATACAGTATACAGCTGTTATTAACAAAGTGAGATGGTATTGGTGATTCTGAAAAGTGGAACTAATACCTGAGACATCAGGAGTGCGAGTAGCATGGAAACATTCACAGTTGCACAGACAGAATAGAGATACTGTAAATCCTCATCAAACACAGGAGAGAGAACTGTAAATTAAGAATCAAAGATATGCGACAGAAATTGAAATGGAAACTCCAAGCAGCTAAATTAAGCACTGGATAAAAATTTTTTTTTTCTAAATTTGAATCTCTAATATCTTTATTTTCACTATACAGAAGAATATATCTATAATAATAAAATGCTAAGCGCCCATGCACACTCTCACCGCATGTTCCCTGAGATCTGATCTGTTGGGATGTGGCCGGTAGGAGTGCGCATGCGCGCCAGACAAGCCTCCCTGCTCTCCACCTCACGCCGCTGCAAGGATTCCGAGGAAGGCGATGGTGAGGGGAGCCGCCGTGGCACATTCAAAATTAAAAATAAACTTCGGCACCACATTCACGGCTCTCTCCCCAAAGAAATAAATCAAAATCCCGGTTCACATCAGGAAACATCTGCACCTTTTGCTTCCTCCCTCCTCCCTCTGGCACAGCTGCCCTTCTTAGCAGCTTTCATGTTGTCCGGTTGGGCAAGGGGTCGGGGGGCAGAGTCCTGTGCTGTCCTGTGCGCCGAAATCCTAAGGGGATTGTTTGATGTTGTGAGACACTAGGGGGGGGGGGGGGGGGGGGGGGAGGGGGGAGGGATCCCGGGAGAGGCTGCTTGCAAGACCTAAGACATCTGACCCAGCCTTCCAGCACATTTACAATGCGACTATCATTATTCCTCCACGCGCAAAAACACAACAGCAAATTGACGCCCACTTAATCGATGCACCAGTGCCCGCCGTAGCATTTGTGGTTTAATCGCAATCGAGAACTGCCCTAAGTATTGCTTTAAACCCTGAACCCAGTTTTGAGCGGGACACCAGAAAGACAAACGTACAGCCATCCCAAAAAAAGGGAAACAGGTGAGGGGGTGAGAAAGTGTTGGTGACGTCAGGAGCTGCCGCCGGACTCCTCCCTCCCGCTGCCGCTCCTCTTCAAAGTGGCCTGCTGAGGTTCGCCAGCCGCTGTAGCGAACCTTGCAGGCCGCTCTCCACCTTCCCGACGGCGAGCAGTACCTGGGCAGGACGCCGGGCCTGCTGCACGATGATCTGCTCCGAGAGGACCAGCTCCAGTTGGAGGCATGGAGGGAGGGTAAGAATGGGAGGGGGTGGAAATGGAAGGGGGCCACGGAGTAGGCAGGCATTGCACAACAGGGGACCAGGGGGAGAGGGAAAGGGGGCTGCTTTGGGGGGAAGGGGGCCACGGAGCATGCAGGCATGGTAGAACAGGGTCCAGGGGAGAGGGAAAGGGGTTTCATTGGGGGGAGGGGTGTACTGGTGGCAGACAGCAATCATCGGGGTGGGTAAGAAGGGGGCCACGGAGCAAGCAGGCATGGCACAACAAGGGGAGAGGGAAAGGGGGCTGCTGGTGGGGAGGGGTGTGCTGGGGGGCACAAAACAATCATGCTTTGCTCTGGGAAGGGGGGGACACAGAAGGGGGCCACGGAGATACAGGCAGACATGGCGCAACAGAGAAATACAGGTAGGCAGGGGGCCAGGGAGAGACAGACAGAACGAATGACACACAGACAGCGTCCAAGGAGAGAAAGACAAAGAAAAAAACCCAGACAGACAGACATCTCTAGCACCCGTTAATGTAACGGGCTTAAAGACTAGTATATATAAAAAGATAGATAGATAGATATTAGAGATTCAAATTTAGAAAACTCTTAATATTTCAATAAGTAAACTGCAGATTGCTTTTTTTTGTGTCATGTCTGTCTGTGACCTTTGGAATTCTCCAGTTTGTTCTGTTTGGGGGTGTTATGCCAGGGTACTCAAGGTAAAGGACATGGTGGCATAATGAAGGTGCATGGGGATAATTCTGCTCTCAGGAGATACTGAAAGCAGTCTGGGGACATGACCATCCTGGTATGCCCAGGGGAATGCGCTAGTGTGAATGAGCAGAGAGTATAATATGGGAAGGTTATGGTGGTGCAGGAAGCTAAGCAGACACAACACTACTCTGGATCAGGGACTGAGAGCCAATTGAGACAATATGCAGGGGGTTTTTGTTCTGGTTTTTACCTACAGTCCTCTTGGTACTGGATTGTTTCTATCTTTTATTGTCGTCTCAGGAGCTGGTCTTGGTCTGTTGTCTCTGCTTTCCTCTGGTCAGTCTTCTCTTGTTAGGATTTGTCCTTCATTTTGCATTTATTTTCTCTTCTTTTCATCTTGACATGCATCAGTCTGTGATATTAATATTTCCCTTTCATTTTAGTCGTACTTTTGTGAAAAAATTAACTTTGTTGAATATGTCTGTGCAATTACTTTGGTGTTTAACATGTGAGTGTTTTTGTGGGAGTGGGAAGAGAGACTGAAGACAGCCATAGTATGTGAAGCACAGTGTGAAACAGAGGTGCTTAAGTGCACCTTGCAGAGTGACCCCAATCCTGAATGACACAAGCTCCTAAAGGTAAGCACTACATAAAGCTGATCTCCCTCCATATGGATTTGCAAACTAACTCCTGTGGCTTCAGGAGGCAGAGAAACAAGACCAAGTAGACCCTGTAATGTATTTGTCAGTGGGACAGCAATAGTAAATGCAGGGCTCTCCTAGGGACAACTGGATGGGATGGTGTTATCTCAGCTGTAAATTGTCCTGAGGAGAGAGCACCATGGACTCCAACTAACCAGCCCCTCAGAAGACAATTTTCAACTTGCTCTCCTTTTCTCTGTTTCTCTATCCATTTATATGTAGATTATTCCTGCTCTCCTTTTCTCTCATTTTTCTTGCTTTACCATTCTTTATCCTTTAGCTCTTCCTCTCCTAACTATTCGTTTCTCCTAATTGGAACCTGCTGCTTCTCCCTTCCTCCCAACTGCATTGTGAAACCTTTCTACTTTCTGTGTAGCTCAGCCATTGTATCCCCTGAGAGCTTCATACTGCAGTACTGGTACTGCTGTTCTGCAAGGTCAGTGACACTCACTTTCCCTAATGAGCGTGGTAAATGGTGCTGCTTCAGAACAAGGAGTAAGAGCTGGGTCTAGGAATCTGACAGGGAAGTCCAAGCACTCGCTTTTCAGCAAAGTTAAGATGCTGAAAAGGAAATGAAACAGAAAAAAAAATGTGTGTGAGCAGATGAAGTTCTGCTTAGAATGAAAATGTAAAATGGAAGATAAAGGAAGAACTTGATGGTTTTTCTGTAGTCTTGTGTTCACTCTGACCTTTTTTGCTGAGCTCCATGACTCACACCTCTTCAGTCTTCAGTCAAAGCAAAATTCAAATACATTACAGGCTATTTTTTTAAATCTTGGCCTCTTCCTTTTTAAATATTTAAATGAAGAGAGAGCTAAGTTTCTATAACAAAACAATGAGACATCTTCCTTAGTTTTAAGTTCTTGAGATTTTTGGGGACATTCATTGTTCTAAGAAGGGTTTATAAAGGAGGTAACAAATTATACAAAACCAATGCTATTTCTTTACTAAACTGGGCTCGTGAATTGTATTTTTTTCTCCCAAACATCCTGCCAGCTTGTGCATGTTAATGTACTGTACATTATAATGATGGCTTCTCTTTTACGTTACCCCCAGCTTATAATTCATAGTAAAATAAAGTAATACAGTGGAAATTCACAACTGAGTACTTATGTAATAACAAGGACAGAAAGGACTTGCATAGAGCCTGGTGGCAATGCTGCATCCTGCAACGTGGATGATCAGAGTTTGAATCCCAAGCCCGGCTTGTTGCTTCTCAGGCTGGCTGAAGCTGTTGTATAGGCAGAAGCCACAGGGCGGGAACAAGGATATTAGGTGCTACAGGTGAGCCCTTATTCTTGCTATGCCCTCTGCTCCCACCTCTACTTCCATTGCTGTTACATCTCTTCAGAACCTGCAGCAGAGGCAGTAACAATAAAACAGGAAGGAAGCATGACACAGAGCCTCTGAACCCCACATAAACAGGAAGTCTGTATTGGGGAGGGGGAAGACAGGCTGGACTTTCAGAGCACCAAGGAGTTCCAATGCTCCTTGATACTTTTCTTTCTTGTTGTATTGCCATTGCTGCTGCCAGTCTTGAGTAGATATAACAGTGGTGCAGGGCTGGGGAAGGGATATCGGAGGTTTCCACTGCAAGGGCTTTTCCAGATATACTTTCTACTGCCATTCAAAACTTTGTGCTTAATGGTAGTTCCAGCTCTGAGTTTTCTTGACTTGTGGGGGAGGGGAGAGGATTGACAGACTTGATGTGCACTCATAGTGGTTTCTCTGGGGAACCATGATTTGTGGCTCCTTGAAAATTTTCAGCTACTGAGTTATATAGGAATGGGCAAGAAAAGTTAAAAATGAAAAGAACCCCTACCCTCCCTCCACCCTCTCCCCCCCCCATAAAAAAAAAATCTTGTAAATGAAGGCTCAGAGCATCACAGTGCTTTGGTAGAAGCTAGTTTCAATAGAATCAAAAGCCCTAAAGAAAAAAAAAAAACTGCTGAGAGAAAAAAAAAGGTCAAATCCACTAAGATCTGGTGCTTTAAAAATGTTTAATAATGAGATAAGCTTAGAAGATCTCTGAGGGCAAAAAAAAAATAAGGATTATAGAGTTAAGTAGTTGGTGTGGATGGTCAGACTGGATAGGCCATATGGTCTTTATCTGTCATCATTATCTGTGTTTTACCATCAGGTTCTCAATTTACTTGCAGATATAGGGCTCCTTTTATTAAGCCACGCTACCAGGGTTAACACATGTGACTTTTCATCACGCGATAATCCCCGCGCTGGCCTAAAAATTACTGCCTGCTCAAGGGAGGCATTAGCGACTAGCGCGGCCAGCAGTTTAACGCGCGGCTTGATGAAAGGAGCCCATAGTTGTTTATCTGTACTTCAAGTTTATTTATTTTTGATATACCATTTATCATACAGGTATCTAAACTGTTAACAATAAAATAGAATATATAAATTTACGTGACTTGTTATCAATGTTTTATTCACATAAACATTTTTTTATCTATACATGGATTTTCAGTTACACAGTTCTTATCTGGGTGTTAATCACTTCATTTTTAGTCCCTTATTTATATGTATCTAATTTAATATTATGATTTTAGTGACTTTTTTATTATTGTATTCTAGTTTTCTTTGAGTCTCTGATGGCAGCCCTTGCATGGTCAAAACACAACCTATGTTGGATCTTATGTGTGTTGTGTGTCTTCCACAGAAATAAAGCTTGTTAGACTATTGTCTTCTGGCTGATCTGCTGTTTATTGCCATATGTCTACAATAAAAAGGATTTGTCAATCAAGTCCTAGTCTTACCTATCAATTCAGAGTTTGGTGAGAGGCTTTAAAGGAAATACAGGCAGCTCCAGTGAATTCTTACCATACCATACAGTTTCTTATACCTTGCAAAATGTCATCAAAATTCAATGTGGTTTATAATACAGTTACACAAAAATACTTGTAAATAAGACCTAGGGCTCCTTTTACAAATGCGCGCTAGCTGTTACTGCCTCCTCTTGAGCAGGTGGTAGTTTTTCGGGTAGCGCGCGCTAATCCGGTGCGTGCACTAAAAACGCTAGCGCACATTTGTAAAAGGAGCCCCTAGTGTCCAAATCCTAGGATACTTATCATGAAACAACCCACTATACTTATATTATCATGTGGAGGTATTTAAATAAGAAATTAAAGAAGAAAATAATATAAAAAATTGAGAATTTTTCCCTATTGAGCAAAAAAGAAGTGAATAAAAAGAAGATTAAAACAAGACACTAATAATTTGAAAAACCTAAGATAATGAAGGTTTAATATAACCCCTGTTGAGTGGTAATATAAGTATAGTGGGTTGCTTTATGATAAGTATCTTATAATACAGATACCCACAAAAAAGATTCCACAAATTTAACAATTATTCAAGAATAATTAGAAAAAAAATATGTCTTCAATGTTTTCCTGAACTGATAATATGAATCAAGTTGGCCTAAACTTAATGGTAAACTATTCCAAACTTTGGGTCCTTTATATTCAAAAGTAGATTCATATAATCATTTATGACGAATAATGTAGTGGAGATGGAAAATTTAATTTAAAACACTGTATTGGTCTTGAATTATTAAAAAATCTCAAAATATTAATGTAAAAAATTAACCCCCTAGAACAGGGGTCTCAAAGTCCTTCCTTGAGGGCCGCAATTCAGTCGGGTTTTCATGATTTCCCCAGTGAATATGATTGAGATCTATGCGCATGCACTGCTTTCAATGCATATTCATTGGGGAAATCCTGAAAACCTGACTGGATTGCGGCCCTCAAGGAGGGACTTTGAGACCTCTGCCCTAGAATTTAATCCATATGTTTGTTTGCTAAAAGATTTATATACCACCCCTCGGAAACCATTGGAGTGGTTTACAAACATTAAAATCAGAAAAATAAAAGAACTCCAAAATTGACAGGAAAGTATCTAAGGAAGGAAAAAAAAGTGTCAATATCATTCCAGCCCTCCAACTGCAATTAAGGTTCCCCCCAAAAAAGGCTGCATAAAAAGATGGTCCTTGAGAAGAGCTCTAAACTTCATATAAGATTGTTCTGACTGGATGGGATGGAGTTCCACAGGAAAGGAACAACAGAAAAGAAAACAGAATGACAAGTACAGGTGACCTTTCTAGCATTTAGTTGTGTAAACTGAGGACTCCCCCCCACTTCACATAATTTTATTTACATCATGTTGTGGAGTGTTTAAACCATTCCCTTGACTCCTGCTATTTTTACTTTATCCAAGAAGAATTTTTGGACTTCTACTATTGTGGCATTCTTCTTTTTGTGTTCTTTTACACCTGATATTTGAAAGACATATTTAACAGGGAACCAGTGACATGGTCTTAGCGACATGCATGAGTTAACAATCTGATGGCTGAATTCTGGATAGATTGAAGTTTCTTAAGAACAAATGCTGGAAGACCACTGTAAATAATATTACAGTAGTCTAACTGAGGATACAAGTGCATATAAAACAGTCACACAGCAATTTCATCAATGTATGGACGAACAGATTTAATAAGTTGAAGTAAATTGAAACAGGATCTTGTAAAAGAGGAACTATGAAGTTGAAAAGTAAGAGCACTATTTGTCCAACCCCCTAAATATTTAAGAGAGGTAACTAGTTTTATCGGAGAACCTGAAAGATTAGGAGCAGTCACTGGTGAGGAAAGAGAACCAGTAACCCAAAGAGCTACTGTCTTATCTGTGTTTAGTACTAAACAGTGATTGACTAATCAGAGCTCAGGTTGAGGAATGATTGAACAGTACTAAGATTTGGATGAGAAGGATTAAGAGGAACAGCTAAAAGAATGTCATCTGCTTAAATGTAACTACGTGATGTGGTCTATAGCCTTATAGATAACCACCACACAAGTTGAATGCAAAAAATTAAAATCATAAATAAAAAAAAACAAACATTCAATAACATATAATGCCGGTATAGGGACCAATTTCTAAATTCAAGATGTATACAAAAATGATGGAGAAATACCTCTTTGTCACCAGGGGTAATTTTATATCCTAGGGACTAACCTGTCTTCAAAACTATTCAAGCAAGAAACACATCCTAGGACAGAAAAACTCCATACAGTTACATTGTTCAAACAACAGTCAAAACATTGTCCAAATCAGAGGTCTGCATGGGAACGGGATCGTGGGAATCCTGCAGGGGGATGGACCCGGCGTTCCTATCCCGAGGCCTACCTAATTTCTGGTCTGGTGTTGCGTGCCTACGTGCTGAGCTCACTGCCCACATGACAGACTGTTGCTGCTGATTCATCGAGAGGTGTCATCTGCAGGCTAGAGTGGGAGGACAGCTTGCATAATGGTAGAGCAGGAGGACAGAGTCCTCTTCTTCCCCCCCCCCCCCCAGGGCAAGGTCGCTGCATGAGCAGAAAGCATCAAGTTTCAAGTTTATTTGAATTTGATATTTCGCTTATTAGAAACTAAGCGAATTACATAATAAAAAAAATTATAGCATAAGACAAAGAGACAAGTTATTTTACATAAAAAATTTCAAGGGGCTGTGACAAACTGACAATACAGACGTACTAATATACACATAGGAAAGAACATTAGGAAGTAAAAGTTACATTTTGCTGTTTCCCAAAGGGAAGAAAAGGGATATGTGAAAGGTAGGGTCGAACATTAGGTTAGGGTAAGATGTAAGAGGAGATTTATGCAGTTTAGTTCTTCACGGAAAGAGTCGTTCTAAAGGTTAAATGAGGCTTTAAAGAGAAATGTTTTTAAATTAGTTTTAAATAAATTAAGATCTTTTATTTCTCTAATATATAGCGGGAGATTATTCCATATAAGAGGAGCCATGACTGAAAAAATGTCATGGCGTCTTGTTCCTATTATTTTCAGTGAGGGGACCATTAATAGCCCTTGTGTGTTAGACCGAAGTGAACGATTTGAAATATGAGGAATTAAAAGTCGATCTAAAAACTGTGGTTCATTAGTAGATATTATTTTATGTACTAGTAATGCTATTTTATATGTTATTCGTTGATTGATAGGTAACCAATGAGATTCAATCAAATAGGGGGTTACATGATCGTATTTCTTCCCTTGGTGAATTATTTTGATTGCAATATTTTGTATTATTTGTAAGCGTCTTTGATCCTTGTGAGTGATATTCATAAGAAGTGAATTACAATAATCTAGTTTGGATATTATGAGGGAATGTAATAAGATGTTTAGGGATTTTGGTTCCAGATATTTTGACATTGAGCGAATTAAACGTAGACGATAGAAACAACTTTTAACTATATTGTTAATGTGCTCTTGATAGGAGAATTTGTCGTCAATTGTTACTCCTAGTATCTTAAGTGATGTGACAAGTTCAATTAATGTGTTATCGATTGAAAAAGGAATAGAGAGCTTTAAATGGAAAGCTTGTTTAAATGGAGAGCTTGTTTAAATGGAAAGAATAAAGCTTTAGTTTTGGATATATTTAGCGCAAGCTTGTTCTGTGTTAGCCAATTTTTAATTTTTTCCAATTTTTGATTAATTTGAGTTATTTCGTTAGAATTTTCCGGGTTGACAGAGTGAATCAGTTGGATATCGTCAGCATAGGCATACGTCGTGAAACCTATGGATTGACTAAGACTGAGTAAAGGAGATAAAAAGATGTTAAATAGTAATGGAGACAAGATTGAGCCCTGAGGGATTCCATAATTGTGTGAGAATGGTATAGAGGAAGAATTATTAAAGCGTACTGTCGAGTTGCGGTCGGATAGAAAGGAAGAGAACCAGAGTAACGATGAATCGCTTATGCCTATTGATTGTAGCCTGTCTAAAAGGAGGGAGTGATCTATGGTGTCGAATGCAGCCGAGAGGTCAAGGGAGAAAAGGATGACTGAATTGTGGTGGTCTAAATTGTAAATGATGTTGGTGGTGAGCCCGATTAAAGAATATTCGGTGTTGTGATGTTTCCTAAAACCCGTTTGATTAGGGTGAAGTATATTAGTATATATCAGCACCGAAGTAAGTCTATTATTAGTAGGAGTAATATTGTCTCTAATCCTTTTCATGTATGTCATGAGAGCCTCGTGGAATCGGGTGGGATTTCTGTCCCCGCGCAACTCTCTAGTCCAAATATCTAAAGTTATAATTTTTAAAAAATGGAGCACTTATCTTTGTGTAAAGAGTCCACTTGATCACCAGTAGCACGAGCAGAAGTTAAAATATTTCAAAGCTTAGATAATGCTTCCAAAACTTTGTGGTCAGCCATCACCACTATATCTAAATATCCAAGCAATCTTAAATTGAATTCTCTTTTTCAATGTAACCAATGTAGTGCCTTCAAAAGTGGACTAGCATTCTCAAATTGATTCTGAAGTATCTGAAGTAAGTGTAATCTTTTATATTTCTTCTTTGCTAACCCACAATAAAGTTACAATAATCCAAATATGGAAATAAAACAGGCTTGAACCACAAACCTGAAGCTAGCTTGGCTTAAAACTTATCTTATTGTTCTTGATTGCCTTAATCTAAAGAAAAATGTCTTAACCAGAGATTCGATCTGATCCACAAAAGTAAGATCAGAATCAATAATATCTAACACTTTTGATGTTCTCTCAATCTTAAGTTTCTCTCCTGTCATCAAACTAATTCCATACAAGGAAGTGAATTATAGTCACCAAACCAAAGCAACCTTGTCTTTAGTTTATTAGGCTTTAAAATTTCTCTGTATCCACATGCTCAAAGCCTCTATAATGCTCCTGATATATTGTAAGGTATCATCAAAAGAATCCTTTACCAAACAAAGTACAAAAATGTCATCTGCATAAGAGAATACTGTACATAAAGCTGAAGAAAAGAAAATTTTATACCTATAGCTCTCCACACTTGAGAATTATTAGAACCCTTTCTTACTTCATATGTTCCATTCTTTAAGAATTCTGCAAACTGTTTCAAAACAATATCCCATAGACACAATTCATTTAATTTAAGGAGGAGCAGCGACTGATCTACTGCATCAAACACAGCTGAAATATCAAACTGCAATAAAATAGACTGTTTCCTGTTATTTAGATAAGATTTCATTTTTGATGTCAACTCTAATAAGATTCTGTACTATCCATAGCTCTAAATCCACGTTGGAAGTCATGGAAACCATCAATTAACAATTAGTTACAAATATTCTGATAATTGTAAATTAACACAAAATTCCAATAATTTGGTAGGCCCAAGATATTCCTGCTACTGGTCTATAACTTTCCACTTTAGTTAAATCTAATGTGAAGAATTTTGGTATTAGAGTTAATGCTATAGATCAGGGGTACCCACACTTTTTGGGCTTGCGAGCTACTTTTAAAATGACCAAGTCAAAATGATCTACCAACAATAAAATTTAAAAAAAAACACAAAGCACACTGAACGCATAGAAAATGTTAATTATCATTCATATTCCGGGGTTTTTCCAAAGAGGTCAAAGCAGATGACTATGCACTGTCACCTCAGTAACAACCATACAAAAATACACAAATATACCCCTCTCCCTTTTTACTAAACCACGATAGCAGTTTTTAGTGCAGGGAGCTGCGCTGAATGCCCAGCGCTGCTCTCGACGCTCATAGGCTCCCTGTGCTAAAAACCTCTATTGCGGTTTAGTAAAAGGGGACCATAGTGTAAAATATAGACAGCTAATATAAATTCAGACACATTTTGATCACTAAATTGAAAATAAAATCATTTTTCCTACCTTTGTTGTCTGGTGATTTCATGAGTCTCTGGTTACAATTTCTTCTTCTGACTTTGCACTCAATCTTTTTTCTCTTCTTTCTCTTTCTTTCTTCTTCCTCTCTCTCTGCCCTTTCTTTCTCTCTGCCTCCCTTTCTTTTTTTTCCTCTCTTCATGCCCCCTTTCTTTTTTTCTGTTTCTCTTCTTTCCTTCTGTCTCCCTGCCCTCCCCCAAGCCACTGCCACTGCCGGCACATTTGAAGAGCAAATGGTAGGTCAATTTATGCCAATGTATTGTTCTTGAATTGCTGAAGGAGAATGATACCTTAATATCAGATGATTAGTCCCTTGTAGACAATACAAGCAGTCTCGAAAAGTGTTCTTTTTTTCACTGGCAACCAGTGGAGTTATCGCAGCAATGGGCTGGCCTGTTCAAATTGGTGTACTTGAAAGATTAGTCTGGCTGCAGTGTTATGGAGCAGTTGTAAATGTTTGAATTCATTCTGTGATACCAGAATATAGAGAGCCTGTGCAACTAACCTGAAACTATTCTGGGATAAAATATAACTTATCGATCTAAGTTGTCTTAGCCTGAAGAAAAACATTCTGGACTCGTATCTGAATTTTGGAGATCAGATTGACTTAGTATTTAGAAAAATATCAAAAACTTTAGATTTCTTTTTTTTTAGTTTCTCTCCCGATACTAACATCAGTCTCTATGAGGAAGGGAATTGTAGTCACCAAAACAAAGGCTCTCTTTTTGTTTAGTTTAAGGAAGCCGCCACCAATGGATAACAGGCCCCAAAGCCGATGCCGACCCAAGCTCTCCCTGCTTCGGGGCCGACCAGCATTCCTCTCCCTGACGTCAATTCTGCCGTCGGGGAGAGGAAAGCTGATTGGCCCAAAATCGCGATGGACCTATTGGGGAAATGCTGCCGGGTCCTGCCTTCGCGGAAACTGAAAGTAGGCAGGACCCGGCAGCAAGAAGAGCAAATGCTTCACTAACCTGTCTCCTGCCTTAGCTCATAGTGAACGCTTGCTTCAGGACTCTCAACATGTGCGTGCCGGCTTCCCTTCTCTCCCCCCCCGGACATAACTTCCGTTTTTGGAGGGAAGAGAAGAAAAGCCGGCACTCGCACGTTAGAGCCCGGAGCATAAGTTCGCTACGGGCTGAAATCTCCAAGCCGGGTTTATTTTTATGTTCAGCAGCGGCGGCAGCAGCAACAGCAGATGACAGCTGGGCGGACTGCCTAGCTAAAAGGCCCTAGGGAGAACACTGGAGAGGAAGGCTGATCGGCCCGGTAGATCAGGACGGCAACACGAGTCTATCACGGAGCCTGGGATGGGCTCCACGATCGACTCGCGTTGCCTTCCTGAGCTACTGGTCGATCGCGATCGACGTATTGGGCACCCCTGCTATAGATGGTAAAGTTTTAGGATATATACCATTTCCGAAGGCTATATTAACAAAATCAGCCAGCCATACTAGAAAGTTAGAAGGAATATTTTCCAACATACTAGACGGATATACTGTACATCATCATCTCATTGCTAAATAATATTTGGCTACCTATGATTATATTAGCCTCAGTTATCTGACCTTCGCATATCTGATGCTCTGGATTAACCAGCATACCCTGGTAATATCACACATGGGTTTTTCCTTTTCTTTACCATTATTACTTTTGGTTAAAAGTCAATAGGTAAGACAGCTGGGTAAGATTCTTGGGAACATTAAGTTTTAAACTTTTTTTTTTTTTTTTTTTTACTGCTTCCTCTTTTGAAACATACTTTCAATAAACTTCTATTTTATCTCTCATCTGCCTTTTCTCTATTATCCAACTTCTTGATTATCCAACAGCCTGTTGGTCCTGTTTATCTCGGATAATTGAGACTCTACTATACTTTTTCTGAGGATCTGAGCTGAAAGAGGGCTTCGTTTTTTGGGGGGCCACGGTGGAAAGATACACAATTTAAATCTGTTCACGATCTTGGAGTATTACAGTATATGATGTTCCTTATTTGGCTTTTGCTTTCAGTTTTGCCTGAAAATGCCTGTGCATAGTTCCCACTTCCTCCTCCCTCCAACCCTGACCAAAAAGGGCCCCCCACCGGCTGTAGCTCCATTGTGAACTCACCCACCATGTCGTTAGTGGCTAGTGGAAGCAGGAGTGATCTCTACTTGATCCTGCCCATAGCCATATCCTGACAGTGGCTTCTGAGACTCAAGACTGCTGCTGTAGGTCGTAGCAGTCATTTTGAGACTGGAATTGGTATGGGCAGGAGTAATCCTCAGAAACCCTTGCCTGTGCAGGTTCAAATCTCAAAATGGCTCCTTTGGCTCAAATGATCTCCTTTGGCAGTCTCGGAACCATTTTAACTCAGGAGCTGGCTATGGGCAGGAGTAAGTAGAGATCATTCCTGCTCTCACTAGGAAGGGGCTGCCACCAAGGAGGAGGTTTCACGAGGGGTCTGCTGCCAGATGGTGGGTCCAGAAGGAGGCACTTTTTGGTCAAGTGGGGGTAGGGCCAGTTTCATTTTTGACTTTAGTTTTGGCCAAAACTGAGCTGCCCACTGTGAGCTCGGATTCAGTTTTGGTTGGGCTCTAGTGATTGATGGGATACATGAAGGAAATAGATCTTTAAGGCCTGGTAGCAATAAGAACGCATAAGAATTGCCTTACTGGGACAGACTGAATATTATTGAATGCATAATCCACCAGGGTTCAATAGGAAATTAATTACTAAGTTTTATTTTGCTTTAATATTTTTTTTAGGGTGTGGGGTAGAATATGATAATGCTGATCCTGGGTTGATAGCTAAGTGAGTCAGGATCTGGGCTTGGAGCTTGATGAGGATGGCAGAGTTTATAGGATTCAATTTCTATCTGTAACAATAGTCAGGAGCTTATGTATAAATTACTTCCTAGTGCATCGTGAGGGAGCCATATGTGGCTCTTCCCCAGGAGAAAGTGACATGGGAGGGGAAGAGTACAGGAAGCAGCTGCCAGGGAGTATGAGACGGGGCCAAAGCAAGGTTTAGAGCAGAGGTTCCCAACATGTGGTACACATACCCCAGGTGGTATACAGCGTGAGATGTATTCTGCCATTGCTGCTGCTGACATTTTGCCTTTCCTACCCCTGCCTAGCAGCAGCAGCAGCTTTTTCTTTATTTTAATTTGCCTGCACAGCCAGCATCAGCACAGCGATTCTCTCTGGCAGCCTTGAGGCCTTTGCTAGTTGGGTCCAACACCAATGATGCAACTTCCTCTTTCTTCAGAGGTGGCCTGACCTTGCAAAGTCCCTTAAGCTGCCAGAGAGAATCACTGCACTGATGGTGGCTGTGCAGGCAAGTTACAATACAGAAAGAGCTGCTGCTAGTCGCAGTTGCATAATATGGGGAAGAGGACCACCCCAGGTACCGTCTTGATGGGGGCGCCAGCTCCTCTCTTCTCCCCTATACTGCTTCAGCTCCTTGCTGGCATGAGCAGTATCTCCAACCACGGAACCAGGAAGTGATGTTAGAGGGAGAGTCAAGGCCATAGCGAGCAGCAGGTTTGAGATGCTGTTCTTGCCAGTGAAGAGTACAGGAGGAAGGGAAGGTGCATGGTGGGGGAGTGGAAGTTAGAGAAGAGGGGGGGGGGGGGCATCGCTGTCCTTTCTATGCCACTGGCTAGTTGGGAGAGGGGGTTCTCAATCTGTGTGTGATTTTTCATTTTCACTCAGTTTGTCAGAATGACACATCACCTTTCAAGGGGCCAGTTTATATAAGAATGAAATATAACAGATCATGCTAAGTATGTCTTGGTCTGTATGCCAGTTGCAGTGACCTGTATTTGTTATGTATTCCTAGTTAGTTACTGTTTAACAATAAAGGCCTAGATGCACTAAAGTCAGCGGTCCTCAAACGATCATCGCTAAACCGGTTTTGACTGGTTTAGCGATGTTCAGATTTGCCAACCCGAAGCAGAAAACGACTCATCACATGGTTTTCTGCAGGATCACTCATTTCTCTGATCCGGCCATGCAAATAAGGTCAATAATAGTGAAATACCATGTAAACTAGCAGAGTGATTGATGCTCTAACATGGCTTCCTGATGCACAAAAAAGGATCACTTTTAGTGATCTGAAAAAAGTGACTGGTCAAGACAAAAATATTTATAACATGCCAACCCTTTTTTTTTAATGGGTACAGATCCTGTGTGTGTGTTACACATGCACAATATCTGCCCTATTAAAGAAAAAGCCCCCCCCCCATCATGGTTCTCCCCGACATCCCATGATGAACTGACACTGGGGACTGACAACACCTCCCCCCCATGCCAGCAAAAATTGGCAGGAACGATGCCCACCTCACACTGGGCACTCCCCCAATAAAAAGGCAGGAGGGATGCTTACTCCCTCCTGCCACCAGATGCTCTCCTGAAACCCCCCCCCCCAGTACCTTTGAAGAGAGCAGGAAGGAGGCTCAGTCCCTCCAGCTCAGAGGCCCACCGGTCCAAAATGGTGGGCCTTTCCTTCCTTGGTGTGTCATAGAGAATGACACGGTGACGGTTTACCCGCGGCCACCGCATTTAAGCCGCGGGTCACCGCCGAAAACGGGGAAGAAAACTAGCAGTCGCTGCGGTGACGGGGACAAGGCCATTCACCGACCGCGGAAACGGTGAACAGGTTTGTCCCCGCGGGCCAATGTACCCCCTTCTAGGAACCGCTATTTACCGCCCGACGCCCGATTCACCCCCCCAGCAGGACCGCTCGCACCCCCACCCCGAACGACCGCTCGCACGCGCTCCCACCCGCACCCGCGATCGGAGCAAGAGGGAGCCCAAGCCCTCTTGCCCGGCCGACTCCCCGACGTCCGATACATCCCCCCCCCCGGCAGGACCACTCGCACCCCCACCCCGAAGGACCGCCGACTTCCCGACAATATCGGGCCAGAAGGGAGCCCAAACCCTCCTGGCCACGGCGACCCCCTAACCCCACCCCGCACTACATTACGGGCAGGAGGGATCCCAGGCCCTCCTGCCCTCGACGCAAACCCCCCTCCCCCCCAGCCGACCCGCGACCCCCCTGGCGACCCCCACGACCCCCCCACCCCCCTTCCCCGTACCTTTGGTAGTTGGCCGGACAGACGGGAGCCAAACCCGCCTGTCCGGCAGGCAGCCAACGAAGGAATGAGGCCGGATTGGCCCATCCATCCTAAAGCTCCGCCTACTGGTGGGGCCTAAGGCGCGTGGGCCAATCAGAATAGGCCCTGGAGCCTTAGGTCCCACCTGGGGGCGCGGCCTGAGGCACATGGGCCCAACCCGACCATGTGCCTTAGGCCGCGCCCCCAGGTGGGACCTAAGGCTCCAGGGCCTATTCTGATTGGCCCACGCGCCTTAGGCCCCACCAGTAGGCGGAGCTTTAGGATGGATGGGCCAATCCGGCCTCATTCCTTCGTTGGCTGCCTGCCGGACAGGCGGTTTTGGCTCCCGTCTGTCCGGCCAACTACCAAAGGTACGGGGAAGGGGGGTGGGGGGGTCGTGGGGGTCGCCAGGGGGGTCGCGGGTCGGCTGGGGGGGGCGGTCGTTGGGGGGAGGGGGGTTTGCGTCGAGGGCAGGAGGGCTGCAGTGCAGAACATAAGCCTTTCATTAAGACAATCCTGGTTCGCTTTTCCAAGTTAAAACAATTAGAAAAATATTTCTGGAGTGCTGTAATAAATTAAAATTAATAGTGCTCAGAACCCCCAAGGTAACTTCAGGCATCATTTTGAAGCTGGGGGGGGCGGTCGTTGGGGGGAGGGGGGTTTGCGTCGAGGGCAGGAGGGCCTGGGATCCCTCCTGCCCGTAATGTAGTGCGGGGTGGGGTTAGGGGGTCGCCGTGGCCAGGAGGATTTGGGCTCCCTCCTGGCCCGATATTGTTGGGGAGTCGGCGGTCCTTCGGGGGGAGGGATATATCGGACGTCGGGGGGGGGCATCAGGCTTTCAGGATGGGGACAGACCTTCAAGGGGGGACAGTGCAGGGAAGTCAGGGAATTTATATTAATTAATTTTTTCTCTGCGTGTTTTGTTTTTGTATAGTTATTAACTAATATTTAACTAAGTTTTAAAGTTTTAAAGAATGTTTCCTTTATACGTAAATAAAGAAAAGTGAATGGGATTGCAGTGGCGGTGACGGGGCGGTGAATGGGGTGGCAGTGGCGGTGACGGGGCGGTGAAGAGGATGGTGAGACGGGGACGGGGCGGTGACGGGGATGGTGAGACGGGGACGGGGCGGTGACGGGAATGGTGAGACGGGGACGGGGCGGTGACGGGGACCAATTTTTTCACCGTGTCATTCTCTAGTGTGTCATATGATACATGGAGAAGGGCCTAAGGCCCTGATTGGCTCAGATGCCTAAGGCCTACCATATTGGACCATCAAGGAGGGGAAGGCTTGCCATTTTGGACCACTAAGGAGGAGAAGCCCGTCATTTTGGACCAGTGGGCCTCCAAGCTGGAGGTGACCGAGCCTCCTTCTCCTGCTCTCTTCAGACCTTGAGTGGAGGTTCGGAGGAGTATCTGGTGGCAGGAGGAAGTGGGCATCCCTCTTGCCAGTTTTGGAGGGGGAGGTTAGAAGATGGTGCAAGGTGGGGGTGCCTGGTGCCCCCCACAGGCAGGAGGGAGTAGGCATCCCTTTTGCCAATTTTTTTCTTGCGCAATAGAGGGGGCAGCATGACCGGAGGGAGTGGGCATCCCTCCAGCTGATTTTTGCTGGTGCGGATGGGAATGAGTGGTTGTTCCCCAGTGCCGGTTCATTGGTGGGATGTCATCAGCGGGGAGGGGGGGGGTTATGGGGCAGATATTGTGCATGTGTAACACACACATAACATTTGTGCCCATAAAAAAAAAAAAAAAGATTTCCTGCCCCTGAATAGCTGACTGGCATGAGGCTTCCCCTGCTTCTCAACTGTTCGGGCTTCCCCTGCTGTCTCTGCGCATGTGTGAAAGTCACTCTCACAGCGATAAATTGGACAGGAGAGATGGGAATTACAAAGAAATCTCAGCTGGAATCATTTGCATGCAAAATTTTTGCGCATCAATAGCTCTCTTATAATCGGCCAAAAATCGGATCGGAGCGGACCCTTGCGGGCTTACATATCCTGTTTAGTGCATCTAGCCCAAAATGTCCTTTTCAGAATATCTGCTACTTGGAGGTACTCAGTTGAAAATGTTTTGATCTAGGAGGTACTTGGCTTGAAGAAGTTGGGAAACACTGGTTTAGAGAGCTCAGAGGAGAAGAGAAGAAGAGCGATTCCAACATGCCTTGATTGCAACCACTAGACATCTGCTTGGCTGAGGTAAGCCAACTACTTTTGCTGAAGTATGGTGAACCATGTTCTAGGGTCTGACCTGGGCCTAGACCTTATTAACTGACTAGAGAAAATTGTTGCAACCTGTATTTGGGACATGGCAGCCCTAGCCACGAACAGTATCTTAGGCCCATTTCAAGACTTTTGCTTTTGACTAACTATTTTTTTCTTTTCCATGAGCCTGTGAAGTAACTGGCTCAGGTTTCTGAATTAATAAAGAGTTCTGTTGTATCTTTCTTGTGTGCCTGGCTGTGTGTACACAGACAACCTCAGAAATCCGCTCAGGCAATTACTAACATATAAAAGCCCTGGTTGTTGTTTTTTCTTTAAGTTTAGTTTAAGATTACAAGATGTCCAGGAAAACCCGTACATGTCCTCTTTCTGTACGGATTTCCAAAATCCAGCAGTTTTACCATGGTTTGGAAGGCCCTGAGCTGCGTATGCTTAGAGGCCCTCCAGATGCGGCTCCGAGCTTGAGTCAGAAGAAATTAGGTTCATGTGGGGGCAGAACGGGGCAGGGCCACATGTCCTCTTGTTTTTAATGAGGAAATCTGGTAACCCTAGTTCAGCTGGTCCTCGTTGGAGAGGTTTTGGACAATATGGGGATTTTCTGCACATGCATTGGGGTTTTGACGGAGTACAAGCCTTCTGGGAAATCATAATAAGGTGAAATCATAATAAGGTGAAATCATAACAATCATACATGTTTGTTAGATTCTTACCCCCACTCCCCCAACTTTGTTGGGGAAATGGGATGAAGCCCTGGAATGTGCATTGTCTCCATGCTGGCAGATTAACTATTGCATATTTCTGGAAGAGCTGTCCTCAATTTATATTTTGGAGAGCTAAGCTTTGGGATATCACAAATCTTACTAGTACGGTACATGGTAAAAAAGCAGTCTACAAGATATTGGTGCTGATGCAAGAAAACCAAAAGGGTGCCTGTTTGAAGCCTACTGTATAAAGGCAGTATAAGTGCGTATATGTCTTTATAAAACAGACTCCCAGAACCACCCATGTAACATGTAAATGAATACACACATATTTACACCTTTGAAGCAGGTCTAATTGTGTGTACTGGTGTATATTATAAAATATGCAGGTGAATTTAAATTCTGCTCCTGCTCCATCCAAATGATGCCCCCAGAATTCCTGCACATGAGGCATATCTAAGTACATGCTGTATTCTCCACACACATATACTGTGAGGTAATTTTATAAAAGGCCTTTCCTACATGTAAAACAGTCTTTACATATGGAAAAATCTTTATAAAATAATTATCCCCTATAGTCTTATTTCAATCTATTCTCTTGTTATCCTACATTGGTTCTCAGCTTTATGCTTTACTTTATTGATTTTATAGAGCAAGTATACCTTATGTGCTTTTTTCTATGTACATGTTGCAAATTTGCATCCATTATATACAGAACGCTCAAGTTCAGTGTCTCACAACTTTTTTTTTTAGTTATGGCATGCAAAAAAAAAGAGGACACTTGGTCGTTGCCCCATTCCACCCCACCCCCACACCACCCCCATCTTCTCTTCCCTTAACTTGAGGCCACATCTAAAGGGCCTCCAAGCTTGTGCGGATGTCGACACAATGATGTCATACACATGCGCATGTTGTCATCATCTCAACGTCCATGCATGCTTGGAGGCCGTCCAGATGTGGCTCTGAATTCTCATGCTGGTGAACATTTACAGTTATGCAGTGGGGGCGGAGAGGTGCCGACAGTGACAAACTCACATTCTTGAATCCCTAGTGACATACCCGGAATCTCTTCATGGTGCCCTACTGTGCCACGGCACACACTTTGCAATACACTGCTCTACTTTAACCAAATAAAGGCTGAATTGATGTTTTACTTTGTTGCACTAATTTATCTTTCTTATTATCTATAATATAAAATATAGCAAAAGTCAAGTGGATGTGTTTGGAAGTGAATGATATGAGGGAGCAAGTGCTCATGTCTGCAAAGTCATAGAAACAATGTATAAAAATAGTTTAAAATATTAAAGAAAAGGCAAGTCTGCTTAGTTTAGGAAGTGTGCAGATGGGTTCCTGTACAAATATTCATACTTGAGATACTCAGGCAGAAATAAACAAAAGTGCAGGCTTTTAATCAGATTAAGAAAAATGAGTGCAAAAAATAAAAGCCAAAGTGCTGAAATAAACATACAAAGTGAATGCCATAAAACCCTGCTTTCCACTCATTACACAATGAGCTACAGTAGAAGCAGCAAACTGCTAAAGTTTCTTCCTACACTGCACTTGCTCTCTCCAACTCAGCGCTGCGCTTACTGGTGTCGCCTCTCATCCCCCAAAGTGTGCATGCCAGCCTCACATCCATGATGTACCCATTTTGGAGCTTGTTTTATGCTCTTTATAGCTACAGAATCTTTTACTGGTATTTTCTAATTTTAGAATTGTAAATTGTATGGCTTACGGGAGAGCAAGAAGATATTTCATTCCATTTCAGGAGAAAAAATGCAAAGCAGACTTCAAAAAAAATTGGTGGCTCAGAGCCTTAGTTTCCTTTGTGGTTTATCTTATGGTTATGTCATGCTCTTTATTTTCTCAGCAAATATAAAGCTCATTTAAAAGACTTGAGTAGGATGATGCTGAGCTGTCTTTCTGGAAGAGAAATAAACTAGTTTCCATGTTTTAAAACTGGAAGAATGGAAGAGCCGCTAACCTTATAAGCAGTTAAAAGAGAGTAAGGAAGGATACTATCAAGCTGCTTTAGGGCCAAGTTGCTTTATTTGTCTGTTAATGTGACTCATAGGGCTCTAACACAGCTTCTAGTGCAGTGTGTCTAGTGGTCCTGAACCATGTTTTTCAGCTTGAGCTGCTTTATGCCATTTCAGATTGTTTTCTGCAAGTAAGTTGCTCAGAATTGTTTTTGATCTGATCTGTGGTTTTATTATATTTGGGTATTTTTTCTCAGGATTTGTTTGGAGGCCTTGAGGTTTCCATTTGTTAGGACCTCTATCTGGGAGAAGACTCAGACTTGTGTCGCAGAAGTCTGCTGTTAGCAGTATCAGCCCCTCAGGGCAGTGGCGTACCTAGGGGGGGCGGGCCGCCCCGGGTACCAGCCCTAAGGGGGTGTTCCCGGCCTTGCCGTTCAGTCCCCCGCCACCCCCGAAGGACCGCTCGCCCCACTGACCTTCCTGCACCATCTGTGAAGCAGCCCGCAGCAGGATCGCGAAGTCAGCGTCAGCATCCCTGCGCTGCTTCCTGCGCCGCGATCCCGCCCCACCCTGAAGGCCTGATGCCCCGACCCACCCCGAAGGACCGCTCGCCCCCCTGGCCTCCCCGCACCACCTATGAACAGCCGCAGCAGGATCGCGAAGTCAGCGTCAGCATCCCTGCGCTGCTTCCTGCGCCGCGATCCCGCCCCTCCTCTGACGTCAGAGGAGGGGCGGGACCGTGGCGCAGGAAGCAGCGCAGGGATCGCTGACGCTGACTTCGCGATCCTGCTGCGGCTGTTCATAGGTGGTGCGGGGAGGCCAGGGGGGCGAGCGGTCCTTCGGGGTGGGTCGGGGCATCAGGCCTTCAGGGTGGGGCGGGCGGGCAGGCAAGCAGGCTTTCAAGGGGGAGGGGGTGACAGGCAGGCAGGCAGGCCTTCAAGGGGGGACAGGCCTTCGGGGGGGGGGTGCAGGCCTTCAAGGGGGGCAGGCAGGCCTTCAGGGGGGTGCAGGCCTTCGGGGGGGGGGTGTAGGCCTTTGGGGGGTGCAGACCTTCAAGGGGGTGCAGGCCTTCAAGGGGGGAAAGGCAGGCAGGCCTTCAAGGGGGGGACAGGCCTACAAGGGGAAGGGACAGGCCTTCAAGGGGGGTGCAGGCCTTCAAGGTGGGACAGGCAGACCTTTAAGGGGGGACAGGCCTTTGGGGGGGGACCATGATTTAGAAGTACACAGAGGGAAGGGGGTGTTCAAAGAGACATGCATATGCCAAACTTTGGGGGGGGAAGAAATAATGGGTCTGAAAATAGAGGAGAGGGAGAGAGATGATGGACCATGGGATTTAGGGAGGGAAGGAACAGAAAGGGAGAGAAATTGGACACAAGGGATGGTGTGGAGGAGGGATAGAGATACTGGATAGGAGGGTAATTAGGAAAAGAAACGGAGAGATGGTGGACTCTGGGATGGTGGGGAAGGAGGGAGAGATGCCGGATGAAAGGGTAGTTAAGAAAAGGTGAATCTGTGGAGGGAGATGAAAAAAAGGAAAGATACCAGACTTCCTGGGAAGGGAAGGGAAATGGAAAGGGAGGACAGAGTTGGCAGATGGATGGTTAGCATGCAGAAAGAAGGAGACCCTGGCAAGCAAGTTATCAGAAGAAAACCAGAGCCTTGGACCAACAAAATTTGAAATATAACCAGACAACAAAAGGTAGAAAAATTAATTTTATTTTCTGTTTTGTGATTATAACATGTCAGATTTGAAATGTGTATCCTGCCAGAGCTGGTGTTGGACTGCAAACGTGAGCTAGGATTTAACAGAAAGAGGAAAAGTCCTTTTTGTTTCTTTATTTTATTTACACCACAGCGCCAGTGTGGTTAGGAGAAGCCAAAGGGGGTGAAAAAGCTATAAAACCCACCAGGAGTTTTGAAAAAAATCACCCAACTGGGCAGGAAAATCGAATTGAAAAACCAATTCAATAGGGCTGAATCGAATCAAAATTTTTTTTTCCTGTATCTGGCAGCATTAGTTTGCGCTACTGTCTTAGACTTTAGGACCTGGGATTGGGGAGAGATGGCATCCTCAGTACTTTATAATGCAAGTGAAACGAGGATTTGGTCAGACTTTTGAAGGGTCTGCAGAAAAAAAATATTGTATAGGCCGGGGACATGAGACAGCAGGAAATGGGAACTTTTCTTCCTTCTATTTTTGTGAATGGAAAGGCTGAGGATGTCAGAGAGGTCAGTTAAAATATGTGCTTTATAAGAAAATATAATAATGTGTTTTATAAAGTTTATAGCATAGCTGGCCTACCCAGTGAGGTGTTCCTAGTGGTGATGGTGGCAGCGTGTCAATGTGTTGAGAGGAAGAGGTGGTCTGGGAAATTCTGCTGAGCAAACTACGGGCCCATTTCCACCCCCCAGTTAGTCCACTCCACTCAACTGATTCACACACTGAGTGGGTCTTTGGGTGTTGTTTTGGGATCTCTTCCAGTGGTTTATCTCCTTCTGGTCCAAGGAAGGAAACTTTGTTATCCTTAGCATTGACCTACAGAATATGTTTGTAACAGCGCTGCTTGTGTGGCATTAGGCTATGTAGTGATCGAAAGAAAAAAACAGACCTTTGCACATTTTTGCACTATATGGTGGGTGTATGAGGAGATTCACATTTCCTGCACAGCTAAGTCCATGTGAAGTTACCTTGTGCTGTATTTGACATCTAGCAAGGTCTCTGTTTGAAAGGAAAGATCTAAACTTAAAAATGAAGTGGCCAGAAGTTATGGTAAAAGCAGATAGTGTAGCTGGTTTTAAGAAAGATTTGGACAAATTCCTGGAGGAAAAGTCCATAATCTGTTATTAAGACATGGGGGAAGTGTCTGCTTGCCCTGGATCGGTAGCATGGAATGTTGCTACTCTTTGGGTTTTGACCAGGTATTAGTGTCCTGGATTGGCTACCATGAGAATGGGCTACTGGGCATGATGGACCATTGGTCTGACCCAGTTAGGCTATTCTTATGTTATGTTCTCATCTGTAGGGGCCTTTGTTTTCACTTCTTATTTTAATGTATTTTTTTTCTGGGAACTTATCAGTGTTTTTTATAATGGGAACAAAAATGGAAGAGAATTAATGTGTGTGGAATGGGGGGGTAACTAATTTCTTCAGCTAAATAATTCAATCCACTTCAAACAGACATAGGAGAACTTGTGCACCATTCACACACCCTCCAACCAAAAACGTCAAAAGAAAAAAACTGTTCGACAACCTCCTAGCCATTCGAGCTGCAACACTCGACCCCCAACTCTACAACCAATTGATATCAACCACAGACTGCAAAACCTTCAAAAAGAAATAAAAACCCTTCTATTCAAAAAACACATAAAACCGAACTAACACAATCAGAACTGTCCCAAGCATCACCTGCAACTACTCCATATGTACTTCTAATGTCATGACAATTTAGACATAATTTATGTTATGTTTGGAATAATGGTTACATATATGAGGTTCAATAAAAGAAAATTTTCACTGCCTGTTTCTATTCTGACCATTTATTCCATTTCATGGTTATTGCAAAAAAAAAAAAAAAAAAAAAATTTTTTTACATGGGGGGGGGGGGGGGGGGTGTCAAAAAATGATGGGCCCCGGGTGCCACATACCCTAGGTACGCCACTGCCTCAGGGATACCTAGCTAGCCAGCCTGCTGGTATTTTTTATATCTCAGAGACGTCCCCTGGGTAGCTGCTTGTATCCCTGATTTGGTCAGGAGCATGATCGCAGGCTATTTGGGCTCCTCAGCTCAGCTAAGATTAATAGTGGGCTAGCTGCATGGACTTCCTCCCCTTCATGATGAGATTTTCTGGGGGTTGAGGCTCAGTATGACCTTGGTCCGGCAGGCAGCCCGAAGACCAGGTTCGTCCAGCAAATCTGTGAGGTAGATCTCTTCTCCATTTGTTCAGCTGAGTTCCTGTGCTGAAGCAGGCAGGCAACACATGGCACAATGAGTAGGGCTATTATAGTCTAAGGGGAAAATGGGGGGGGGGGGGTCTCAAGTCGATTTTGAAGGTCTTTGCAACCAGAACCTAGGTCCCCTCCTCTAAAACCCCTATGTGTTTTGTTTTTTTATCCATCAGGAAAGTTTCCACGGGTCGTTTTTAGTGTGATTTTCCTGGCGGTGGCCATCTTGGATTTTAAACAGTCTTTTTTCTGAAGCCTCCATCTGCCTCAAAAATCCTTGATTTTTGCTTAAAATTGAAAGGGTTGGCCCCTCAGAGCTTTTAGCCCCCATAACATGCCAGGTTTTTGATAGTTGGCCGGCTGAGGAGTGGCAATGACCCGTTTGCAGCAGAGCACACAGGGAAGGGGTAGGGAGCCTTGGGCTCAGCCTCTAACGAGTCCTCCAGGGCTGGGGATCCACAGGAGCTGCATTCCCAGGGGAAGAGACCCTTTCCAGAGCCCTGCAAAGGTGCATTGGCCAAGCACAAACTGGCCTAGCTGATTCGGGATTCCTTACTCCACATTCTACTATGACAGAATTGTCTTTTGGATTGTGGATTCTTTCACATTGAACTCACAGCAAAAACAGACTTGCCAGAATGAAGCCTTCCTAAAACACATATTTTGTCACTCAAGATACATGGCACGCTTCTTTCTCTTTGGAGCTGTACATGTAGATGCTTGTAACTCACTCTCTTGACGTTTGATTGCTGTTTCTGGAAGCAAAGCCAAAACTGGATGAGAAAGGGAAAGGAAATGCTTTTCTTCTAAGGTCGGAGATCTGCAAATATACAAGCACATGATGCGACTAACGGTCACAATACATGCAATTACAGATAAGCGAAATCGCAAATTGGAAACACGTGAATAATGAGAATGGAATTTACTATTCAAAACATAGCATCCCTTTTTATGTTTCTCTGCTTTTGGTAGAATTGCATTGCTTGCCTGTAGAAGCTCAGGTATATTTTAAAGTTTGTATTATGATTTTTAAAATACTGTATAGCTTTGCACTTATTTATATAATGGTCTTGATTCATATGCCAACTAGAGTTAGAGCCTTATGTGAAACTATGCAGTTGCACTTCTTGGATCCAAAGGGATTATGCTTTCATTCTGTCTTTACAATGGATTTTATGTATTAGGCGCCAGTGCTATGGAATGCGCTTCTAGTTGGTCTTAGGAGAATATCAAACTATAAAATGTTCAGAAAAGTTTTAAAAACATTTCTTTTTAAGAAACACAGGTGTATTGTTTATTATTATTATTATTTTTTTAGATTTAATACTGTTTGTGTATTCTTGTATTATTATCCACAAAGAACCTTGCATTATCTGTGGGATGCATGAATATTTGTAATGCAATTTTATTTTCCGTTTAGTGATTGAAATGTCAATTTTGGGAATTTACTTCACTGTAACCTGAATCCTCAATTTGTAACCTGTACCACCAATTTTCCAATGTAATGCAACCTCCTGGAAATGTCCAGCTCTCTTCCAATGTAATCCGCTTTGAACCGCAAGGTACAAGCGGAATAGAAATCACTAATGTAATGTAATGTTCTTATATTCTGCTCTCTACAGGAGGAAATGCATCTCTTTTTATTTTTCTGTTGCATTGCAGTTTAAATTTTGTCTACAGTAGTACGGTACTTTTAGTTTTTGGTCACTTATCCTGTGTTTGAAGAAGGGGCTATCTGTATTTTGCATGTGTGACCAAGGCCAGATGTGCTGGTAGAGATGGATGTTGGTATGTCATTGCCCCACTTGGGAAGATATTTTTTGGGCCTCCTTCAGCTGTTTTGGACCCAAAGTTGCCTTTTTATATATGCTCCATGGCTAGTAACAGGGGTGTGGGTACAATAGGGGGTGGAGCCATGGATAATCACTCCATCCCCTAAGGTTGGCCTTGTACACTGGCACCTTTTTTCCTAGAAAAAAAAAGCACTGGGCATGCTTAAATGTAGCATTTTTATGAGTGGTCATTATGTGCTAAGCCACTTTAGCAAGTTATTACAGAATAGCAGTTAAGCATGCTACTGCTATTTACACGCATGCACCTCATATGAATGGCTAAATTCTGTAAACTTAAGCATGCAAATGACACTTAAATTTAGGCAGCCTGTTATAGAATGAGGGGGTAGGGTCTGTGGGAAATAAACTTGGTTAAGTCTTAATAATAATATTGTCATTTATAGCTAAAGAGACATATGATCAAGAAACTTTTATTTTACTTTTGTGATTATGATACTCATACTGAGGGCCTCAAAATAGTACCTGGCGGGCTGCATGTGGCCCCCTGGGCCGCGAGTTTGAGACCACTGTTTTAATCTATTGTAATCCACTTGGATCTATCGTCAGTTAAAGTGGCATATTAAATTTTAAGAAGCATAAACAATATTTGTACCCCTTTTTCTCCCTTGAGGGATCATCTTCCTTCAGGCTAAAATGAAAGGTCACTTGGACACACAAAGTCAGAGGTGTGAAGAAAGTACAAGAGGTTTATTACAGCATGCTGGACTCTAGTGCAGTTAACAGCCTGCCTACTAGAGTGTCAGAAACAGGAAATGCACGACTTTTATGCCCTTTTCACTAAGCATACGCAAACTAATATATGCAAAAACTACAATTTTCATTTGTTACTTCTATAACTTTTCTACAATTATTATTGGTCCTAAGCCAGCCCTTATGATAGGTTCAGGGATACAACTTATAGTCCTATAGGAAACTAGCTCATTTCTCTGCTTATCTAAATTTTAAAGGTCTAAATGTTACATGTACAGAAGGGCAGGGCACTTCATGGCTCAAACTCTTATCTATTCAGCTTATTATTATTATTATTAGGATTTTATATACTGCCTATCAAGGTTATCTAAGCGGTTTTACAATCAGGTATTCAAGCATTTTCCCTATCTGTCCCACTGGGCTCACAATCTATCTAACATACCTGGGGCTATGGAGGATTAAGTGACTTGACCAGGGTCACAGGGAGCAGTGCGGGGTTTGAACCCACAACCCCAGGGTGCTGAGGCTGTAGCTTCAACCACTGCACCACACACTTACAATGTGGTAAGGCAGGGACATACATTTCAGGCAGATGAGGTCAATAGATTGTACACTGTTTTCAGCTATGTAGGCCAGAGCAATATTTTAAACAACAGTTAACCATTTCATGACCCTAAAAAATAAGTGTTGCTTTTTGCAGTGGGTTAAATTTTTAGATGGCCTAAAATAGCTTTGTTAACTTTATGTCAAGCAATAATGTGCATTCTTTTTCTGATGTGTGCACTGGCCTGCCAAACCCTGTTATTCCTAAGCATTATTCCATTTAATCAGCAGGAATATGCAGTTTTATAGCAGACTAGACTACCACAAAGCAAATTAATTCCTTTTTCCCCTGATATGTATTAATATAATATTTCCAGTACAAACTTTTTTAAATAAATGTTTATAGGATAAACAACAGAAAACTATCTCCCTTCCCCTGGCTTTCCTTGCCACTCAGTTTTTGTTCTTTTTCTGTGCCAACTCTTGTGTGACACAAACATATATTTGATTCTGCAGGGAAAAGGTACGAAGCAATAGCACCTGTGTCTCAAAATCATTTATAAATGACAATTTTTTGCACACTCAGTGAACGCCTAATTAGTTGGAAAATAAATACCTACATTTACAATTTATAAACACCCATAATAATAATTATTATTATTATTGTTTAATTGAACCATTTGGCAAATAAGGCAAGCAGGCACATCTTTCACATTTGTTAGTCTTGTGTTTCATCAACTGCTTCTAAGAATAGAAGCCCCAATTATATCTAATGAGAGATTTAATCATCCTCACTCGCTTAGGATTCAAACATTTTTGTGTCTCCAGTAAGTTGGTGTGGCAGGATGTTATATTCCTTGAATTACACATTTTCTCAGTCTTAGATCAAAACTTAAGAAGAAGGGACTGTCCCCAACTTATGATCTTATCATTTTGAGACGTGATTATACTAGGGTAGAAGTGGAAAAATCAACCGCCCCTCCTCTCTTGGACTGCAGCAAATTTTTTTAAAGACCTATTTATAATAGTGTTTATTTGCTGATCTTTATTTCTAAGGGTCAGAGCAACATATTTTAGTGTACAGATTTGTTATTTACTGTGTGTGTATATATGTTTCTACAGTATTAGACTATAAATACAATTTTGTTTGATGAATTTTGTGCTTGATTTTACTTTAGTAAGCTGTCTGTGATAACTAGAAGCATAAATACTAGAAAAATCTCTTTAAAATTATTTACCCCTTTCCCTTTTACAAAACCGTAGCGTTTTTTTTTAGCGCCAGCAGCGGCAGTAACATCTCTGATGCTCATAGAATTCCTATGAGTGTCGGAGCCGTTACCGCTATGGCCGGTGCTAAAATCCACACTATGTTTTTGTAAAAAGGGGGGGGGGGGTTATGAATAAGCAGACCAACCAGAAATTGAGCAGCTTGTATTAAAAAAAAAAAAAAATTGCAAGTAAACTTTGTTAACTGGAACTCAGTTAACCAGAACTCTCAAGCAACCAGAAAAAATTCTAATAAATACTGTAATACTGTAATCTTTTAAATAAAAATGAAAATAAAATCAATTTCTGGTGGAAATTTAAGTGTAAACTTGGCTTGTCACACCTGAATACACCTATGCTTTGCCTACCACATGGCCGGTAGTTTGTCTGGAACAGTTTATGGAATGGCATTGTATAGCGTATACAGTATAGTATGTATTAATACCAACTCTCAAGCAACTAGAAAGTACATTTATCCGGCATCTATTAATCCCCAGGAGTGCCAGTTAACTGAGAGTCTACTGTATTTTGATTTGTATGGATCTCGTTTCTTGTCTAACTTACAATTAATTATATGAGGTCTTTTTACAAAGTTGTGGTAGAAAATAGCCTTAGCGCACACTTGCACAGATGTTTCCCATATGCTAAGCCATTTCTAACGCAGCTGGAAAATGACTGATTTTAAATTTTTTGAATTAATGGCCATTTGCTAATATTATAACTTTATCAAATACTGTTGACAATAGAAAGCCACAAATTGAGCATATAACAACCAATGCTGCAACTACAACAGAGTGGAGAAAAAAGCCTCAGAGTAAAGTGGCAGTCAAAATTACTAGTCCTTGTAGAAGAGCATTCCCGCCCTCTATGTTATATCCCTTCCCTCTATCTCACTTCTTCTAAGATTATGTAACTTTTTCCCTACCTCCCCATTTACCCTCACTGTCAAGTCCGTTCATATGTTTTATATGTCGTTATTTTTCTCACTAATCTTCCTAATATTTCATTTCTTCCTATTTAAATTTTATTGTTAACCGGTCAGATATTTGTTTTATGGTCGGGATATAAAAAACCAATAAACTTGAAACTTAAACTTGAAACTATACTTCATCTTCTGAGGGTCAGAGAGCCGTAGCCCTCCCATCAGATGACAATAGCAGGCCCCAAGGGGCCACAGACTGTCTTTCACCCAAAGCAAAGAAGTTGAGAGGGCTCAATGGGACTCCAGTTAGGGATCAGGATCCCAGCCAAATAGCGTCCCCTTTAGGGGACCCATAGGAGACTCTAGAAGGGGAGATGGCTGAGGACTTGTTGATAGCAGAGGAAGAGGATTTCCCGGTGGTTCACTTTTTTTAGGCAAGAAGAATTACTGCAGCTCTTTGACTCCATCTCTGAGACTTTGTACAGGATTGGATTGGATTGGATTTATTGTGTTTGATATACTGCTTGAACATAGGTATTAAGCGGTTTACAATACTAAATATAGGCATTGAGCTACTCTCTCTGTCCTGAACAGGCTCACAATCTAATTAAACATACAAGAGAAGGCATTACTAAATTACAGAGATATATAATAAGAGGGAGGAAAAGAAAGTACCCCAGGGAAAGTAAAGAACATTGAAGGCAAAGAAAAATCCAATTTTGGAAGGTGTCAGATATGCCAATCTTTCCCATACATAGAGCCCCATTCGCTATGGTCATTGCCAAAAGAGATATTGGATAGATTATTCAGGCTTTCCAAGATGGTGACCATGACAACAATTTTGGTAGAAAGTAAGTTGGTGTTGAAAGATGCACATAAAAGAAAGGTAGAGTAGCTGCTGAAGCAAGTATTTGCCTCTTCTGCCTCTAATATTAATACTTTGGCTCAAGTACAGTTCCACTGGGTGCAGAAGCTCCCAGAATCCTCCAAATTGCCCTGTCTGGAGTCCAAAGCGGCATGTCTGGTGGTTACTCTTTATGATCTAGTGCATGCTTTCTCTCAGACCTTGGCCTCAGGAGTGGTTGTGGTTGAGGCACTGGATGGCAGAGGCAGCCTCTAAGGCATGCTTGTGTAAGCTGTCCTTCAGGGGTCGTTTTTTCTTTGAGGAAGACTTAGGGAAGCTGATGAAGGACCTGGGAAAAGCCTGGACCTCAGCAGCTCCTGGAAGACCATCCTTAGATCGACCTTTGAACCCCTGGGACCAGAATGCCCCCAAAAGATGGGGGTTGGTAGGTAGCCCTTGGGAACCCTCCAATGCTTCAGGTACAAATTAGCTTGTAAGCCTTCTGTGTACAGGGAAATATACCTACTGTATCTGAGTATAACTCACCTTGAGTTTCCACTGGAAAGGCATTGCAACTTAAGCTTTATATCAAGCTTAACAAACGATAAATGATATTTACATAAAATTAAAATCCCTGAGAATCAGAGAACTCAAAAAGGGGAGCTCTTGTGGGGGATCAGTGACTGCTAGAGGCAGGGCCTTTGGCCTCCATTGTTTGTAAAAATTCTTTGGATCTCCTAGCCCTGTCTATGGTGTCAGTGGGAGGAAGACTCACATTGTTTCATCACAAAGTGAAGCCTCATAACCACCAATGAGTGGGTTTTGGGAGGTAGTGTATCACGGTTAAGCCCTGGATTTTGCAGATGGAATTCTTTATGGTGTCACATAAACCCCAAAATAGTGGCCATCCAGGGTGAGGCTTCCACAGCATGAGGCAGTGGAGATGGTTCCCCTGCAAGAAGGGCATGGGTGACACTTGACCTACTTCATGGTGCCAAAGAAGGGCAGTTCATGCATGCTAATCCTAGCCTCAAAGGGAAATCTGTGCTTTCCTTTGGATCCTCCAGACAGTGCTTGGCTTAATGAGGCTGGGTGAGTTTCTCATCTTCCTGTATTTATTGGAAGCTTATCCTAGGGTGCTGAAGGAACTTAGGGAAGTTCTGGTAGCTCCGCTGACTGATCTTTTTAATGAGTCTCTAGAGTCGGAAGTGGTACCGGAAGATTGGAGAAGGGTGGATGTGGTCCCTCTCCATAAAAGTGGAAGTAAGGAAGAAGTAGGGAATTACAGGCCGGTAAATCTGACTTATGTGGTAAGCAAATTAATGGAAACACTTTTAAAACAGAGAATGGTCAAGTTTCTGGAATCCTGTGGATTACAGGACCGGAGGCAACATAGATTCACTAGAGGTAGGTCTTGTCAGACAAATCTAATCAATTTCTTTGACTGGGTGACCAGAGAACTGGATAGAGGATGTGCGCTAGATGTGGTGTATTTAGATTTTAGCAAAGCCTTTGACAGTGCTCCACACAGGTGTCTAATAAATAAACTTAGTGCCCTTGGGATGAGTCCCAAAGTGACAGGCCGGTTGAGTGGAAGGCGACAGAGGGTAGTGATCAATGGAGATCGCTCTGAGGAAAGGGATGTTACCAGTGGTGTGCCTCAAGGTTCTGTTCTTGGGCCTGTTCTTTTTAACATTTTTCTAAATGATATTGCTGAAGGGTTGTCGGGTAAGATCTGCCTTTTTGCAGATGATATGAAAATCTGCAGTAGAGTAGACACGCCAGATGGTGTAAATAACATGAAGAAAAACCTGGCAAAGCTTGAAGAATGGTCTGAAATTTGGCAGCTAAAATTTAATGCTAAGAAATGCAAGGTCATGCATTAGGGCTGCAAAAACCTGAGGGAACGGTACAGATTAGGGAATGAAGAGCCTATGTACATGACAGAAGAGTAGGACTTGGGTGTGATTGTATGTGATGATCTTAAGGTGGCCAAACAGGTTGAAAAGCTGATGGCAAAAGCTAGAAGGATGCTAGGTTGCATAGGGAGAGGTATGGCTAGTGAAAAAAGGAGGTATTGATGCCCCTGTATAAGACTTTGGTGAGACCTCATTTAGAATATTGTGTACAATACTGGAGGCCACACCTTCAAAAAGATATAAAAAGGATGGAGTCGGTCTAGAGAAAGGCTACTAAGATGGTATGTGGTCTTCATCATAAGGCTTATGGGGACAGACTTAAAGATCTCAATCTGTATACTTTGGAGGAAAGGCGGGAGAGGGGAGATATGATAGAGACATTCAGCGAAACAAGAGCCTTGTTGGTGACACTTGGTTCCTTTTCTTCTGTCAGCGTGAGAAGTGCTATAGCAGAAAGATCTACTCGCTGCCTTTGTTGCCATCGATAGAAGATAAGTGAACAGTTTTTGTTCTTTTTCTGACTCCCTGTGCACAGTGGTGGCTTTGGTCCCGATTTGAAAAATTACATTTTGAAAAGTGTAGAGTTTTTTTGCCTATGATACAGAGCAGGACTGGCTTATGAACTCATTGGGTTGCTGTCTGTATACTGTTGATAAGTTGAGGCTTTTTTCCCACTTGTTATAAATGTACTTTCATGGGGTTTCTTCTCCACCACTAGGCTAATAACAATTTTTTTGCATATTGTATTTATATTTTGTTATTGCGATTTGTATTCTTGAGAGACGTTTAAATACCTACGTAATGTAAATGCGCATGAGTCAAGTCTCTTTAATTTGAATGGAAACTCTGTAATGAGAGGGCATAGGATGAAGTTAAGAGGTGATAGGGCTCTGGAGTAATCTAAGGAAATACTTTTTTACAGAAAGGATGCATGGAACAGTCTCCCAGAAGAGGTGATGGAGACAGAGATTGTATCTGAATAGGCACGCATGATAGACACGTGGGATCTCTAGGAGAGAGAAAGCGATAATGGTTACTGCGGATGGGCCATTTGGCCTTTATCTGCCATCTTGTTTCTATGTTTCACATTGATATCCAAGACTCTCACAAGCATCTTCTCAACTTCTGCACCTTGGATGCCATTTGTAAATGTAGGAAAATCTTCAGCTCTGCAGTGCCAGTGGCACTGAACCCTTCCCTCTAACCTGGCCCCTTCCTTATGATGCAACTTTCTGTTTTCTGAAGGGTGGGCTGGGTCAGAGGGAAAGGCCAAGTGCAGACTGCAGGCAGCTTTTGAGTACAGTTACAGTTAGTGCTGTAGGGCCAAAGATTTGCCTGCTTTTGGAAAAGGTATTTGGGGGGGGGAGGGAAAGAAAACCATGTTTAGGTCCAGGAGTGCAGGGAGTGAGAGAACCATGGGAGGGGATAGAGAGATGCTGGATTGTGGGAGGAGGGGAGGGAGAGATGCTGAACTGTGTGATGGGAGGGGGATTTGAGAGAGAACTATGGTCAGGGAGGGGAGGGAGAGATACTGAATTGTGTGGGAGACGGCAGGAAATTGAGAGAGAACCTCTGGCAGAGAGTGGAGGAAGAGATGCTTGACTATGCATGGGAGGGAGGGGAATCAGGTGATATGCTGAACTGAGAGAGAGAATGCTGGAGGGAGGGAAGTGAAGGTAGAGAGAGAGATATTAAGTTCAGATAGATAATGAACCTGGGGTGGAGAGGATGTTAGGAAAAGAAAGGTGTTGGATGGGGGGGAGTTGGAAGAGAGGGAAGAAAAAGAGTGAAAATGGACCCTGGGGATAGAGGGGAGGGTGGGAGAAAGGAAGATACTGAGCCTTTAATTAGTGACATAACCATTGTGTGTGTGTGGGGAGGGGGGAGGGTTGAAGCCTAGGAGATGATGGAGGGTCACAGGTAGAGATATATAAACCTAAGGCTTGGCTTCAAGGGAAATTTTCAGTTTTATAGTCATAGGAGAATTCTGCTGTCACTAGACCTCCTACTGATTATACTGAACACTTCTATAGTTCTACAAGTTCCTGCATTCTCCTGACTTTCCAGAAAGGAATAGAAGTTAGACAGTCGCCTGAAGGACATAGTCTGCTTACCTACAAATGAGATGAGCCAGAGGGATTTATTCAATCGGTAGATAAATGTAGAAGAACTGATGATTCAGGCAACACTTCTTACTGTTGATTTCCTTTGGCTGTTACAAAATGATATATGATAACCAATCTCTGAGGCTAGTGCCACCTTCACAGTATTTTTTTTTACAGTACTTTTGTTGATTAGTTGTCTTGGAAAAAAATATAAAACAAAAGATGAAGAGGAAAGCTACACGCTGGATAAATCAGGCTCAGAGTTCTTTCCTGATAAGTGGCTCATGCTGTGCAGCAGAAAGGGAGCATTGCTTCGGGAAAACTAGTTACACATGTATTTAAGTCAGTCCATTGACAGTTAACTCCAAAAACTGGTTTGCTGACCTTTATTCCTCTCATGTTCTTTGCTGGTACTGTGGTACAGGAGAAAGTCCTTCTGAGCAGCTGCTGCTTCTTTTTGTCCTGTAACTGATTTGTTTCTGGTGAGCATGATTAGCCAATCAGATCTGAGAGGCAAAGAAAAAAGCAACAGTCCATGAAGCTTCAACTCACTTCTCTTCCTTTTATACTTCTGGCCCCAATATTGCTTCTCTGTTCCTAGTGCCCATCCTTTATAAGTTGTGCATTTCCCAGGACAAGGGGGGAAAGAGGTGCTCTGTGATGCTGGGAATGAGGAAAAAAGAGCTTCTATATAACATCATTTCCTCCCTTTCACTGATAAATTAAGAGTTTTCTTGGTGAAACCTAGAATTCTCAGCTATGCTACATAGAAACAGACAAAAATATCATGTGTCATATTCACTCTGGCTACCCTTATCAACTGTTTGGTGAAGCCCGTCTTTATTGCAGGAAGAGGTGGTCGGAGCATATTGCGAGTGATTTCCTTCACTCGCCGGCACTCTGGCTGCCCTCTCCCGCCTCTCCGGCTGCCTTCTCCTGTCTCCCCCACTAAAAACCGTATTCGCAGTTTTTCAACATTCGCGGGGGTTCCTGGAACGGAACCCCTGCGAATATCGGGGGAGTACTGTACTCTAAACGAGGTCTCACCAGAAAGTTATACAGAGGCAGCATCACTTCCTTGTTCTGGCCATTCTTCTCCCTATGCATGCTTTTCTACGTGTTTGGCCACCTTAAGATCATCAGATGTAATCACCCCAAGTCCTGCTCTCCTTTCATACATACTGTGGAGGAGTGGCCTACTGGTTAGAGCAGCTGCTTCCGCACTCTGAGGTTGTGAATTTGATTCCCACTGCAGTTCTTTGTGACTCTGGACAAGTCACTTAACACTTCATTGCCCCAAGTACAAGATAAGTACCTATCTAAAATATGTAAACCACTTTGATTGTAACCACACAGAAAAAGTAGCATATCACGTCCCATCCCCCTGTACCCTCCTGACTGTATGACTTCCTTGAGTTTTTGTAACCTAAAAGCATGATCCTGCATTTTTTAGCATTAAAACTTAGGGCTGCTTTTGCTAAGGTGCGCTAGTGGTTTTAGCGCGCACTAGTATTTTTCATTTAGCGCATGGTTTGCGCGCGCTAAAAACGCTAGTGCACCTTAGTAAAAGGAGCCCTTAGCTGCCAAATTCTATACCATTCTTCAAGAATCACTGAATCCCTCTATATTAATCACACCATCTAGGATGCCTACTCCTATATCAGATTTTGGTATGATCTGCAAAGAGGTAAACCTTACCAGCCAGCCCTTATAAAATGTTCCTTTAAAAAATGTTAAAAAGACAAAAAACTGTGATCTCTGCTGCACACCACTGGTTACAACATTTTCCTCAGAATGAACTCCATTTACCACTACCTTTCTCTCTTTCCATTCAGTTTCTAACCCAGTCACTTTAGGGTCCATTCCAAGGGTGTTTATTTAAAAATCATCCATGTGGAACCATGTCAAAGGTTTTGCTGAAATCTAAGTACACATCTTATGCTTTTCCTTGAGCTTAACTCTCTGATGACCTAGTCAAAGAAATTAGATTAATCAGACAACAAAACCACCTGCCTCAGGGGGTCAACAATATTCTGTCGAATTTGTAATAAATGAGAAAAATGCAGTTATAACAGCATCCAGAGAAAGACAGCCACTGAATATAACCTTTCAGCAGCGTCAAGAACTCAAAATAACAAAAACATGGCAAATAGAATTTGGAATTTCTTGATAAATATCTTATTCCTTATGTTTCCCCCTCAAGCATTATGATCTAACGGTCAGAACTGATTAACTATCCCATCCATTAGGGAGCTATTTTACGATACAACGCGTAACACAATATTCTCAGTCACAGCCCCCACCCTATGGAATGCTCTCCCATTGGATATCCGACTGGAAGAATCATTGGACAAATTTAAAACCAAACTAAAACCTTTCTTATTTTGAGATGCATTTCTAACCTAAGAATGAACAATTCCTCTAACCTTTTTATTCCATTCACAATAATGAATACCAACCGCTTTTAAGAAGTGCTATCCCCACCTCTATGGTTTTTCCCTCCTCACTTACCAACCCTTATATTTTTATTTTATCTCGATGCATTTTACTTTTACCTCCCCCTGATCTGCTAGTCTGTTTGTCTATGTCTTACCCATTGAACTTGTGTGTATATACATTTTATCTTATTTTAATTTTTTAGCATTGTAAACCGTCTAGGTACTAGATGATAGACTTGGTTGAATAAACTTGTGTTGAATAAACTTGGAAACTTGGTTTCACTGTGTTTTTGACTCATTGATGCTGCTGAAAGGTGGCTGTCATACTCTGGATGCTGTTACAACTGTATTTGCCACATTTATTACATATTCTATAGAATATTGTAGACCCCTAAGGCAGGCAGTTTTTTCCACCAAAACATGGCCTGTGTTGGGTCTTTTTAAAGACTGGTGCTTCATTAAAAGAGTATTTTATCCCTGGTTGTTGGAAATTCTCTGGTCCACCCCTACTTTTGTTGTCTTTTGGATTTTGCGTACATAAGGCTGTGGTTTCTTTCCTTTGGGTTTTATTAATTTTCTGTCTTTTCTAGAGGTTCCCCCATCCAACTAATTCCTCGATGTAATCCCCTATCTTGTCAGTATCTTTTTTTACATCTAGAACTTTCACTTTTGAATGAGCTCTCTGTGAATGTTTTAATATTAAATTACACCATTCAGTGATCACTGGATACCAGATGATTACCCACTTATAACTTCAAAAAACATTCTCCACTAAGCACTAGGTACAATATGGCCCTACCCTGTGTGTGTTCATAACCAATTGTTGGAGCAGCGCCCCCTGTAGAGAATCCAGGATCTCCCTGGGATGTCCCAGTCATCATCCAGCATATTAAAATCACAGCTAAATTGTGAATGCCTTCAATTAAATCTCTGTCCACATCTTCCTGTAGAGGAGACCTGTATATCACACCTTTGTGAATAGAATTTCTATTCCCTCTTTCCAGATTAACCCATATTGCTTCATCCTTATCCCGTAAGTCCTGTAGTTCTGTTGTTTTAACATTATCAGTAACATGTAATGCCACTTCTCCCTTTTCTTCCTTCCCTGTCCTTCTAGAATAGATTATAGCCCAAAGTGTGATTCATTTTTGGTTAAGTAGCTTTTTTGCCTCAGTTAAACCCTTTGCTGCCCTGGGTGTAGATTGTTATTGTTGTTGTTTTCATCTGACATGTAGGAAACTCTCTTTGGTTTATTATAATTGATATGTGTCTATAATAAGGTGTCTAGGCCATTACAAGCTGTAAAATAAATAACTTAGAGAAAGCAAGTAAAATAAAGCAACTATCAAGCAAAAGTAATTATACAGTCTACAAATACTTAAACAAGAGACAAAGCACAATCTGAACAAACAGTATGTAAATGCTTATTAGAAATTTAATATATTCTCTAAAATTGAAAGGGGATAGATTACGTACGAACGTGAGGAAGTTCTTCTTCACCCAGAGAGTGGTAAAAAACTGGAACGCTCTTCTGGAGTCGGTCATAGGGGAAAACACCCTCTAGGGATTCAAGACCAAGCTCGACAAGTTCCTGCTGAACCGGAATGTACGCAGGTAGGGCTAGTCTCATGGTGCTGGTCTTTGACCAGAGGGCCGCCGCATGAGCGGACTGCTGGGCACGATGGACCACTGGTCTGACCCAGCAGTGGCAATTCTTATGTTCTTATGTTCATTATCTGTCATCCAGTTACTCGCATGCTGCATACACGTACTGTATTTAATCAATCTATTCATCCTTGATTCTGAACATCAACGGAGAAAAAGAGCAAAATGTTGTTGGCATATAAGTTTCAAGTTTAGTAAAAATTTGATATACTGCCTATCAGTCTTCTAAGCTGTTTGTACATAATAAAAATAGTAAAATAGGGTAACATACATTAAAATATTTAGGACCAACTGGAACGATAGGATTAAGGTAAAGAAGTACATTATAAAATAGGAAAGAGAGCCATATAGGGGAAATACAAAAGGAAGAGGGATCCCATCTGATAACCAAAGCAGAAATGAAGATAATGTTTCATAAGGTACAGTATTTTTCGCTTCATAAGACGCACCTGACCATAAGACGTACCCTAGATTTAGAGGAGGAAAACAAGAAAAAAAACATTCTGAACCAAATTTTCCCTGCCAGGCTTTGCATCCTGTCCTTCTCCCTGTCAGGCTCTGTACCCTGTCCCCCCCCCCCCCCCTCTGGTGGTCTAGTGGTAGGCCGGGACAGGGCAAAGGGCATGGACAGGGCACAGATCAGGCAGGCCCCATACCCCCCACGTACCCCCCAGTACCTTAAATCATCCCCCCATACCCCCACATGCCCCCCAGTACCTTAAATCATCCACATACCCCCATGTACCCCCCCAGTACCTTAAATCATCCCCCCACATACCCCCTAGTACCTTTTTTAATCAACCCCCCATACTTTTAATCATACCCCCTCGGTACCTTTTTAAATGTATCCCTCCTTAGACAACTGTACCATCTATTTTCCAGCCAGCGGCACACAGGCCAGAAGCGCAGAGATCAGGATCAAGCTCTCCGCGCTCCCACTTGGGCCTGCGCCGATCTCCAAATGGCTGCAGTATATTCTCGCGAGTTCCGCAAGAGCTGACTGCAGCCATTCGGAGATTGGCATGGGCCCAGGCGGAAGCGCAGAGGGCTTGTTCCTGATCTCTGCGCTTTTGGCCTGTGCGCCGCTGGACAGGAAATACGCTGGACCACCAGGTACGATGGCAGCGGGCGGGCGGGTTTTAAAGATGTAACGGGGGGGTTAAAAATATGCAGTGGCAGAAGCGGGCTTAACATTTGTATCTTCGCGTCATAAGACGTACTTTTGGGGGTGGAAAAAGTGTGTCTTATGGAGCAAAAAATACGTTAAGTGCATTAGAGGTTGAATGCATCGTTAAAAAAGAAATGTTTTTAGTTTTCCTTTGAAACGATCTAGCATGGGTTTATCCCGTAGTTCCGGGGGTAATGAGTTCCAAAGAGATGGGCCTGTGATGGAGAAGTCTGTTGTTCATGTAGTGCTAATAATATGGAGAGATGGAAACGTTAAAATATTTTGTGATTGTGATCTCAGTGATTTAGCTGGGATGTAGGGAATTAGAAAATTGTTTAAGAATTCTGATTGTTAATGAATGTTTTGTAAGAACATAAGAATTACCACTGCTGGGTCAGACCAGTGGTCCATCATGCCCAGCAGTCCACTCATGCAGTGGCCCTCTGGTCAAAGACCAGCGCCCTAATTGAGACTAGCCCTACCGGCGTACACTCTTGTTCACCAGGAACTTGTCTAACTTTGTCTTGAATCCCTGGAGGGTGTTTTTCCCTATTACAGACTCCGGAAGAGCATTCCAGTTTTCTACCACTCTCTGGGTGAAGAAAAACTTCCTTACGTTCGTACGGAATCTATCCCTTTCAATTTTAGAGAGTGCCTTCTCGTTCTCCCTACCTTGGAGAGGGTGAACAACCTGTCCTTATCTACTAAGTCTATCCCCTTCAGTACCTTGGATGTTTCGATCATGTCCCCTCTCAATCTCCTCTGTTCGAGGGAGAAGAGGCCCAGTTTCTCTAATCTTTCGCTGTACGGCAGCTCCTCCAACCCCTTAACCATCTTAGTCGCTCTTCTCTGGACCCTTTCGAGTAGTACCATGTCCTTCTTCATGTACGGTGACTAGTGCTCCAGGTGAGGACGCACTATGGCCCGGTATAGCAGCATGATAATCTTCTCCGATCTGTTCGTGATCCCCTTCTTTATCATTCCTAGCATTCTGTTTGCCCTTTTCGCCGCCGCTGCACATTGCATGGACGACTTCATCGACTCGTCGATCAGTACTCCCAAGTCCCTATCCTGGGAGGTCTCTCCAAGTACCACTCCGGACATCCTGTATTCGTGCATGAGATTTTTGTTACCGACATACATCACTTTGCATTTATCCACATTGAACCTCATCTGCCATGTCGATGCCCATTCCTCAAGCCTAATTATGTCACGTTGCAGATCTTTGCAATCCTCCTGCATCTTCACTATTCTGAATAGCTTCGTATCATCCACAAATTTAATCACCTCGCTCGTCGTACCTAATTCTAGATTGTTTATAAAGATGTTGAAGAGCATGGGTCCAAGCACCGAGCTCTGTGACACCCCACTAGTAATGCTCTTCCATTCCGAGTATTGTCCATTTACCCTCATTCTCTGTTTCCTGTGCTCCAGCCAGTTTTTAATCCAGAGTATTTCACCCTCGATTCCATGGCTCACAATTTTCCGGAGTAGTCATTCATGCAGAACTTTGTCGAACACCTTCTGAAAGTCCAGATATACAATGTCGACCGGATCGCCCCTGTCTAACTACCTGTTTACTCCCTCGAAGAAGTGCAGCAAGTTTGTCAAACAAGATCTGCCCTTGCTGAAACCGTGCTGGCTGGTCCTCAAGGTGTCCGTCAAGGTGATCAATATGCGGTCCTTTATCAGTGCCTCTACCATTTTGCCCGGTACCAAGGTCAGACTCACCGGTCTGTAGTTTCCCGGGTCTCCCCTCAAACCTTTTTTGAAGATCGGCATAACATTCGCCACCTTCCAGTCCTCTGGAATCTTTCCTGATTTGATCGACAGATTGGCTATTGGTTGAAGCAGTTTAGCTATGGTCCCTTTCAGTTCCTTGATAACCCTCGGATGGCTGCCATCTGGTCCCGGGGATTTATCGCTTTTAAGCCTATCAATCTAGACTGACCGTTAACCCTGACAGTTTCCCGTTTTCACTTCCAGCGTATAGCCTGATGGGTTCCGGTATGCTGTGTATATCCTCTTCGGTAAATACAGATGCAAAAAATGTGTTCAGTCTGTTGGCGATTGCTTTGTCCTCCTTTAGCACTCCCTATATTCCTTGGTCATTCAATGATCCCACCGCTTCCTTCGCGGGTCGTTTCCCTTTAATATATCGAAAGAACGCCATTAAGTTTTTCGCCTCCTTAGCTATTTTTTCCTCGTAGTCTCTTTTGGCCCCTTTTACTGCCTTATGGCATCTGCGTTGATGTTGTTTGTGCTTATTCCAGTTTTCATCCATTTTTTATCTTTTCCACTCCTTAAATGAGTTTTTTTTTTTTTTTTTGTCTCTGATCGCTTCCTTAACCTCTACCTCTATAGGTTATTTTGTTTGGAATAGAGAGACAGGGAGCTTTTATCAGAAGAGGTGTGACATGATCAAATTTATTTGCATTTCCAATAAGTTTTATTGCCGTGTTTTGTATAACTTGCAAGTGTCTGATTTCTTTCTGCGTGATGCCTTTATATAGTGAGCTGCAGTAATCTAAACATGAGATCACCAGGTAATGTACTAATATGTTCAATGCAGAGGACTCAAGGACTTTGGAAAGAAAACATACTAATTGAAACCTTTAAAAGCATTTTTGAATGACAGTTCTGATTTGCTGGTGAAATGTTAGTTTACTGTCCAGGATAACTACCAGGAGCTTTATAGATGACACTATGCGCAAAGGTGTGGAGTTGAGACTGATGGGTGATTGTAGTTGCAATCCTTCTTTGCATGGGAATAATATTGTTGATGAGATATTGAGCGCTAACTTATTTGTTAGAGCCAGTAACTTTTTTTTCCATTTTTTTGGTTGATGTCCATAATTTCACTTAGATCATTTGCTTCCAATGGATGAAGTAACTGGAGATCATCGGCATACGCCAAAGGGGTAAAGCCTATTGATTGACATAATACAAGTAAGGGGGCCAAGAAGATATTGAATAGAAGGGGGTGACAGGATAGAGCCTTGGGGGATTCTGTAATTGGAACTGTGACTATCTGATTTTGAATTATTATAGTTTACTCTGAAAGTCCTATCTGCAAAATAAGATTTAAACCATATAACTGGTAAGATACACTAAAAGTCTCAAATACCATGCCTGTGGATGAAATGTAATAATAAAGCTGAAAGAGCAGAACCCTGTGGAACACCCATCCCAACTTTAACCAACTTAGATACAGTATTCCAACTATGAACTTTGAAAACAACGATTCAGTAGATATGACGTAAACCATTGTAAAACAGTAGCAGTCGTTCTTAGGTCTTCTAACTTTGATAACAGTAAATCTACTGAATCAAAAGCACCAGAAACATTTAATGACATCAAACAAAAGGTTTCATTCCGGTCCAAACCCTCTTTCAATACATCCACAACTGACAACAATAATTCCACACTATATGCCTGATGAAACCCAAGCCGAAATGGGCTTGGTCAGCCATCATGCCCCACAAACTTATCTAACTGTTGTAAAATAAGTTTCTCCAGAACCTTTCTCATGAATGAAACTAGGACAATAATTACACATCAAGATAGTATTTAATCCTTCCTTTTTTAAAACTGGTTTAACAGTGGACTGCTTACAGATATCTGGAAACATACCATCTCTTAAATTATTTGTTCAAAATCCTAGTGACCACGGGAGAGACCTCAGAAGCCAACTGTCTTACTATCAGATGAGCATGGATCACCTAAGGTTCATGTCGGTATAATACCCTGTACCAAAGCAAATACATCAGACTCCACTACTTCCTCAAATGAAGCCCAACAACCCGGCCCCTTATCCAGACTCCATCTGCTTAACAAGGTATCTTGAATAGTATCATTTTCAATAACACTTAATTTGTCAGCCAAAATGTCTGCATACTCATCAGCATTAGGACCATCAACCTGACATGCACCTTTATATCCCTCTAAAATGCACCATGTGAAATAATTCACCTGACTGATCACAGCTGTTTTCACATGCTCTTGAAAAAAAAGTATTCCGTTCACATAAGGAAAGATATTCCTGTAACTGTATTTAAAAATCAGTATAATCATCACTATCCAAAGTTTTCCGCCATTTACGCTCTGCCTTTTGCAACTCATTTTTCACCTCTAACACAGGTCCAACTTTCCATGGACATAGTCTATATTCATCTCTAAAAGTTATTACCTTTACATTATTCAATGATTCATTCTAGTGTACCACTCCAAATGCACATAATTGAAATCATCAGCATCCAAGGATGGTAGCCACACATCCACGAACAGCTGAATATCAAATTGTAGGTGAATTTTTCTCACCTCAAGCCTACTTTGCACCTTGACTTGACAAGGCCAAAGTGGTTCACAAATTAAATGTTGTACTCTGCCACTATTGGTCTTCTGAGTAGATCATCACTATTCCTGGCGGACTTCTGCATGTATAGGATCACAGTTCATATAAACAGTTGGGTCTAAGCCAGCACATTAGGAGGAAATGACCCGCTGTGCAGTGGTTCACTTTCTCTTCTACTGCCTGTGTCTGCACTGAATTCTGCACAGCATGTACAGAATTTTATGCTTCCTGAAGGAATAAGAATTCCACCACTCCTGCATAATGTGAATGTGCCTCCTGACTCAATTGCTACAAATGGGGCCCTGCTCTATTTGGCATCACTGCTGCTGTCTGTTCTGTCCCTGGTATCATAGGTGGGATCCCTGTAAACAGCACCATGGAGAGCTCTTTTCCTGTACGTAAAGCCTCAGATAAGAAGTCTAACTAAGGTCAGTACTTAACTTCTCATGGCATCCAGAGAGAGCAAGGCCACCTCATCTGCCAGCTCCCTTCTCCTGCAAAAAAGCATCTTTCATGTCTGTCAAGCAGATTGGAGCATTCCCCTAACTCATTGGTTCCCAAACCTGTCCTGGGGAGAACCCCTACCAGTCAGGTTTTCAAGATATTTGCAATGAATATTCATGAGTTAGATTTGCATGCAGTGCTTCCATTGCATGCAAGTCTAACTTATGAATATTCATTGTGGACATCCTGAAAGCCTGACTGACTGGGGTTTTCCTATGACAGGTTTGGGAATCTGTGCTCTAACTGGATGCAAATACCAGTGGTGCTGCTGGAGCTCCTGGCCTCAACTTGACCATTGTAATTCTCTCAGTACAGTTGGAGCCCCATCTACAGCATGGAATGATCTTAACGGGATCAAACAATTTACCACTCCTCCGTTGTTTGCATCAAGGAATGCTTGGACCCAATGTCAGCAGCACCTGGTAGCTTGAGGCTATTTAATGTGGCAATGGTATGAATATTGTAAGGACCATATTCTATATATGGCACCCAAAAATTGACGCTGACTAGAGCAGAGCTTAACGTGATTCTATAAAAGGTACACACACCTTATACAATTGCGCTAAGTTCCAGTTTGCATTACTACTTTTAGGTACATCCATTTAGGCCAAGGTAAACCAGGCCTAAATACCTGTGCCTAACTTGTGTGGAGATCAGGCGTTTTCTATAACAATGCACATAAATTTTAGGAATGCCCACAATCCGCTCATGCTCTTTCCTTGGCCATGACCCCTTTTCAGATTTGCGCACTGGAACTGATGTTCAATACTTTATAGAATGTGCCTACAAAATGTGTGCATAACTTCTAATTAGTATCAATTAACATCAATTATGAGGTGTTTATTGCTAGTTTGTGTTGTGTGTGCAAATCAGCTTTGCACACTGATTTGCGTACACAATGTATGGTGCAATATACAGAATTTGGGGGTTAATCCCCAAATGGCCTTTCAGTAAAATAGATTACTCTGACTTCTAGAGGAGACTGAGAATACTCTTGCAAACATGAAGTCTTATCACCTTGTCTCCAGAAAAGACAGCATCAGAGCCTATATGTGAAGATCCTGGGGCAAATGGTCAGCTCACATAGCAGAGTGATGAAAGCAAGATATGATTTTCTTGCACATGTTGACTGCCTTTCAGAAAATACTGGTGAAAGCATTGTTTCTGTTTTATTAAAACTTGTTATACCGCTTGGTCTTACGACAGGTCCAAGCATTAAAAATAGGACAGACCTATATAAAATTCAAAACAAAGATACATACCCATTCATACATGACAATACTATCTCTACTCAATATAGAAATAAAAAGTTCCTTATTAATGGTGGAGGGTATCTTCTCCAGCTACAACACCTTACAAGACCAGTGACCATGATGGTATTGTTGAACTTGCCATCCTACTTTATTGGAAGGGAAGTGAGACTGTGTTTGAGCATCCTTGGAAAGATCAAACCATTAATCTTCACAATTCCCCTGGTATACTGGGACAGGACTCTGGAGGCAAATTATGATGAAAATGTGAGGAGAAGGTGAAGGAGTGGATTATTCATTTCTTAAGAGGATCAAAAATGCCGAGCTGTGGGACTACATGCAGGAGATGAAGTCTGCCAAAACCAACTGCAATTATAAGCCCTTGTTCTAGCTAATAAGTGTTGCTACTGTGTGATTCCCATGTGTACCTTATACCCTTTCAAGAAGTTGTGCACGCTGTCTCGACAGCATCTATAGTCCCAGTCAACCTTTAGAACAGATCTAATCCAGGAATTGAACCTAATTCTGTCAGCAGGGCAATGCTCAGCATTTCCACTAAGCCATTAGGCCAAGCCTGTACTATTTCATTCAAAGAACAACTAGTTGTTATAACTACTTTACCTACATATTGACTTGTTATATTCACATCTGGTTATATTTTCCCCCTTGTTGAACTTATAAATATATTCAGACTTGAAGGATCTACATCCTGAATTTAAACTGAGGCTCACACTCCTGAATATATTCATCTTAGATAGAATGACCTAATTTTAGAGCTGCCTCCTTTACATAATATTGTGCTTAATTAGTTTTTCACACCAAAGAAAATTTCAAACCAGAATGTGAACTTTTTAATGCTAAAATATCCTCTGCTAGCTAAAAACAGAACACTAGAGATATATGTGTAGTTTCCCTTAATATATGCATCATTTTAGAACCTTTAAAAATTAAAAAAAAAATAAAATACAAGTATATTGTTTATATACTACCTCCTTCAATGTGGTGTGCATTCGAGTAAAGTAGATGTACTGGTGGGGATCAAATCAAATGCCATTGCAGTTTTCCAGCTGTCAAATTGAGGCAGCCACTACATTAACAGTAGCTATGCATTAAAATCAGCCAGTACATATTGTTGCCTTCGTATCTCTGAGCATATTTCTGAATTCTAAGTGTGTGTTCTAGAAGTATTAATTTCACTATTACATCTATTGAGTGATTTTTTGACTTCTGTATGTTTCCCTTTAATTACTCTTCTTAGTAGAGTACCAGTTTTTTTGTTTTCCCCATATATATTTGGACTTTTTGTGCATAAGCCTGCCAGAGAAGATTAATAAACTCTGGGGTAAAGGCCTGAGAGGGCAAGTCTTCTTGTCCCTTAGGGTAGAACAGATGCCTTTTTTTGGGCTGTGAAGCTTCTATGCTTACAGTGCGCAGAAGCGCTGTCCTAGGACCCCAGAAGGTGTTTTCACTCCCCCTGATGAACTCATTTGCCTTTCTCCAGCCCTAGAGGCCTGTGTCATGGCTAAGCCTGAAGCTCCTGTCCCTTCTTCCCGTGGCGCACAGATGCTCTTCATCCACCCATCCAGCACAAATGAGGCATTATATAGGGGTATTAAGGTCTGAGGACTCCATCCCTATCAATTCTGAGGCAAAGTTTGAGAACTTGGAAAAAAGAATATTGGGAAATCCAAGATAAGCATATAAGCACATAAGCATTGCCTCCGCTGGGTCAGACCAGAGGTCCATCATGCCCAGCAGTCCGCACACGCGGAGGCCCATCAGGTCCAGGACCTGTGTAGTAGTCCTCTATCTGTACTCTTCTATCCCCTTTTCTTCAGAAAGTTGCCCAATCCCTTCTTGAACCCCAATACTTTACTAGAAACGCCTTCACCGGATCAGACTTTAGGTCCATCTATTCTGGCGACCTGCACACGCGGAGGCCAAGCCAGGTGCTCCCAGATGGAGACCCTGATTACCAACATAGATGGCCAACATAGCAGCGTTTTGGTGCCAAAAAACTGCTTTAAGACACTTCAGGGCTGACCAAAATTCACAAAAATAGGATTTTAGAGGGGAAAACAAGGTTCTATCTATAGAAACAATCAAAACATAGTTTTTCAAACCTCCCGTCCCCCCCTGATTTTCCCCATAGGCTGTCACAGCCTGTACTCACAGACCATGTGCAGGGAAAAAGTGCTACAGCATATCTCAGCTCCTTGAGAGAATGGCTAGATTTGGAAGGATTTTTTGCCTCACGCCACCGGTCAGCTGTCACGCTGAAACCGTTGGGCTCTCAACCGGACCACAGTCGGATTGAACCTCTATCTTCCTCATGCCATAGTGAATGCCGAAAAGAGAAGGCGGTGAAACCACGGCCGGTGCTGTGAGTGCCCTGAAGGACGCTATTGATGCCTAACAGCACATGCTCAAGCTCCTGAATTGAGTCAAAGAAGCAAGCAAATGTTGAAGGTCTGGAACTATGAGCTCTATAAATATTCAGCAGGCTGGTGAACAGGTCCCTGAAGAATGCACTTGCCAGCTGCAGACAAAGTCTGCTCCTCTCCAAGCAGGCACAGCTGGTCCTGGAACCATATAAAAGACTGCTAAAATACCACAGCAAAAAAAAAGAAAGGGAGCCGGTCAGAACACCACTTTCATGCTCACCTGAAGAAGGAGGCAGCAGAGACCGGGGATAAGGAGGAGCTGAAAAGCTGCAATTGACATCTTCTGCAGAATGCTCACGAGCAGGCATGGACAACTCTACGGTTCAGCATACCATTCCTATTACACTGGAAAGAGGACTTGGAGTTCTTGTTTCCTAAGCTGAAAACTGTTAAGCATGGGGTAAACAAATGGACTGTGTACCACTTGCTTATATTTGAATCATTACTTAAACAAAACAGGGCAATTCTATAAACACTTTTCTGTAAAGCCTGTCTTACATGTGGCAAAGGCCTTTTATAAAATTGTATGGCAGTATACACACATAGAAAGGTGTGGTCACAAGATAGCACATGCATGCCAGGTGCAGGCATTTTGGGGTAGAGGTTGAATGGAGCAGAGGACTGAGTTGTGATGTATATGTGTATTTTATAAAATATGCAAATAGCTACACATGCAGATACTGTACTTATAAAACATAATAATAAATTCTGGTAATAAAAAAGAAGTGTATGGCAGATTTAGCTGCACTGGAGTTCTGCAGAACACAAGACTACCAAATTGTACTTACCTTCTCCCAAATTTAAACAATGCTCTGGCTCTTAACAGTCCTCATTAGGGAGAGACAATTCACACATCAGAGAGAGTGATTTACTTTAAAAATAAACAAAGGAAAGAGAAATAGAAAATAAATAGTATAGTGTTACATCTTCTATTAATTCAAAGACCTTTTAACTAGAGACAATCACTTATGCTACACAACAGAAGGGGCAGACATTAATACTCCTTTTCCTTCAAGAAAATATCTTAATTGGGAGGGTTTATAAAAAATAAAAGATGTTTGATCCAAAGAGATCATACATTTACATGGATATCTTAATTGAAATTTAGCTCCCAAAGCAATCACAAACTGTCTCATTTCTAGAAACCGTTTTCTCCTGGTTTGTGTTATTTTCGAGACATCTGGAAACATGGAAATATTACTAGCCAAAAATGTCACCTCTTTTAGCCTAAAAAAAAAGCCTCTTTCACTATAAAAATTGTAGTTCAACCTTTAACCTCAGACTAGTGTATATGTGACTTGTTTGGAATTTGTTTATTGGCTATATTACTGAATTTTAGATTGCAAGCCACCCAGAAGGATTGCCAATGGTGCAGAATGGTAAGATTTTAATAAACTTGGTAACATATTTATACCATGTTTGGGGCAGATATAAAATTTGTGCTTTCAAGTTTAAGTTTCAAGTTTCAAGTTTATTTAGGTCTTGATAAATCGCCTATTACAGAAATTCTAGGCGATGTACATAATATAATAAAACAGGTTTAAACTTATTAATCCAATAATAACTAACATGACAAGAAGGAAAGGGGGTGAAGTTACAATTAGGGAATGTGCATGGGGGGAAGGGGGTCTGAGTTAATGTACCTATTTTATCAAGTTACATAGGTGCCTATGTTGTAGATACCTCCTGGATTTCTTACATAGGCATCCTGTTACAAAACCAAGCCCAACATGCTTCCTCTCATGTTAGTCTATCTGAACAGCAGGAAAGTTCAAATTTGATTCTGGACCCTATATAAATTACACAAAATATACACTTCCTTGTCATCAACAGCAGATGAATCCAGAGACTAGTGGGATTAGGTCCATCAACCAGCAGGTGGAGATAGAGAGAACTGAGTTGTCCTCAGCCTTATTGGATGCACAGCCTCCTGGTCAATCACTATTCTCTATCTCCAGCAAGCTGATGGATGTGTTCTTCACAGCTCCTGGCTTCTGCTTGTGGATTTCGGTCCAGGCCGGGATATTTCGTAATGAGGGGTGTCTGGCTGAGCGGTGCCAGCTTTAGGGGTTACACCTGGGCCCCCCCAGGTCCCTGCCTCACCCTCTTCTGGGATACGTCTGTTCACCGCAGGCTCCTTTCCCTATCTGCTGTTGTGTCTTATTTGCTTCTCCTTTCCCAGTTTAAAAAAAAAAACAGAAGGCAGAATGAGTTGAGGAGTACCGGTTTTCACCAGAAGTTTTCCTACTCAAATGCTTGAGCTCCCTTGCTGTTAACATGTGTTCCTGCTCCTTTGGTTGCCCTTCATTGTTGATTGCGGGCGAGTGTTTTCTGTTCTTCCTTGCGCGGTGTCCGGTTTTCGGTGCAGTTAAGGTTTGGGCACGCGAAGGAGCTAATGAGGCTCGGTTGAGCGTTTTGGCCTAGCTCCGTTGTAAGTTGGGCGGGAAACTAGGCTGTCTTCGCTCCCTATAGAGGGTGACGGAAGCGATATGTGGGTGTTTTCAGTGCAGGTGAGGTGGTCTGCTTTTTCCCTTTGGCGTTCGCGGCCATTTTAGTTTGTCTGCAATGGCCTTGTGGTCCACATATTGTCAGTTGTTCACTGAGGTGTTCATACTGCTTTCCAATGTAGTGTTCATGCCGGTAGGCTGTGGTGGTTCACTTTTCTCGGTGTTCTCCATATACAGTAGTCAGGACGCTGACTCAGGAGCTCTAGGGAACCGAGTCTTCTCTGACAGGAGTTGGTTTTCAGCGCGCTTCAGCGGCGGAGGTACCTTTGTGCCCTGACCAAGCAATGGTGTCTCTCATTTCCATATGGGCTGCTTCTTCTTTCTGGTTTACAGGGCTAATTTCCTTAGTGTCCTAGGGTGAAGCACAGGCTATCCGTGTGTGCTGGGTTCATGTTCTCTATTTTCAGCATGTCGCCCTTTCTCTGGCTATATGATACTGCTCCTATATAGACTAATGGGTTCTAGAGCCTATTCAGGCTGCCCTATCAGCATGGCACAGAAATGTCACAGCCTCAAGCTGTGGACATGATAGAATGCCGAAGACGCCTGACTGCAAGGCCAGATAACCTGGCCGCATAGCACAAGCGGTGTGACTCAGTGACAAGACCATGTCATCATAAGAGAGGAGACTCTGTTGCTGTGTACCATGATACAACTGTATGCCTCGCTTACATGTTACCCCATCTATTTCAACTTCTTTTGCAAGGCACCGCTAGGCTTTGGGTGTTCTGTCTCCCTGCTCTTTCATTGCGTTTAAAAAATAAATAAATTTTCTCTCCTGGCTTTTGACAGTTCTCTCAATGTCATGGTTCCCATATAGAGGACTCTGAGATTGTTTCTCTTCTCTCGCATTGTCACAGGTCTCTGTCTTTCTTTGCTTCTGACTAGTAGAATGTTCAAGCATGCTAGTCAGGCAGTTTTCACCTCTTGGGGTTTGGTTTTAGGTTCTGTCCTTATCTCAGTATCACCTTTCTCTTCTACCCTTTGGGTATTGTGATTTGGTGATCATTAGAATTCCTTTTTCCTGCGCTTGCAGTTGTTAATTTCTGGCAGAATTATTTTTCTGTTTGAGTGCCTGGGGCTTGAGTGGCTGCAGTTGCTGGTTAGTTTGTCTACTAACCAGTGCTTCAGCAGCCATAGGTGTACCTCTGCACTTGTGCACATGTGGTACCACTGGGATTTAGTGGCTGGTGATGTCTTTTCGCCCACTGTCTAAGAACCACTTTCCAGTTCCTCCTTTTCCTATGGGTTGAGTATCCTGTGCCAATCTAGGTATGGTGCCTCATTTCCCCATTTTCGGATACGAAAGTGTCACTCTTGAGTCTCATGTACCAATCTAGGTACGGTGCCTCATTTATCTCTTTTCGGGTAAGAAAGGGATTCTCTTTTCGTATCATGTGTACATGTGCACGGAATAACTGCTGTGTGGGCAGGCACAGGGATATGTTTTTAAGGGGCTGCATCTCAGATTTTGCTTGTCCTGTCCTGTTGCTGGCTTGCGCTCCCTAGACACAGTTGGATGAGGAGGAAGCCGCTCTGGCTGTATCACATGTCGGTGGCTGTAGCTATTTGTTTTCCATCTATCTTGGAGATATTCTTCCTGTTCTACCCTACTGTTCTGGTTTGCAATCTTCTTTCCCCTAATACTCTGTTTTTCAAATTTATCCATTGCATTGCATATAGGTTCTTGCATTTGGCTTGAATTTTTCTTCTATTATTGCTTGATTATTGCAATTGTTGGCATGCCCTAGGGGTGGGCAGCATAATCCACACTGAGTTACCTGATGGCTCTTTGGTGAGAGAACAATCAGGTGGTCTGGTGTCTTGCTTGGGTACACTATGTTCTCTTTCTCACTCCAGAGGAAGTCAACACCAACACTGTCACTTTGGACATCTTAAGTGGGGCTATTGCAAGTGAAATGGGACTGGCCTGAATGGGAGCTGCTGGCCACAGACGGGGAAAAGGAAGATCTTGTTGTTTCTTCTGCAGCGGTTGGCCTCTGTTTATTCTTTCCACGCCTTTCTGGTGGGCTCATCTTTCTCTCTTCGTTTTTATGGATTTCTGGTCCGTGAATCTGGCTGGGTCTGGATGAGTATCCATTTTCTCTGAGGTTTGGGTTGGTTACCCTTGGTTCCCGCATACCTGTTACTGTTCCCATGTCTTATGTAGCCCGTTCTGTGGTGAGGGCGGTACTTACTGGCTTTCTCTTTCCCTCTAGTTTGTCTCACTTGCTGGCCGCCTCTGCTGAGTGAGGTTTCTCTGTCTGCATATTGTCCCTTCCTTGCTGGGCAGTGTTTGCGGCATAGCCGATGTGGGTGGACTCTATTCTACCCTCTCACTACACATATGATCTAGTTAGTCCGTGCGACTCTACTTGGAACTGAATTTGTTCTCTCCTATGGTATCACCTATTCACATTTCAGTTGATTTGGTTCCTCTATGTTCCTCCTGCTTTCTTCGTGATTTCTGGAGTCTGGCTTGGCATCCTTTGGTGGGCCTCAGCTGCTGGAGGGAGGAGGCTGCCTTTAGCCATTCCTCTTCTGTAGCATTCTCTGTGGGGGGGGGGTGAATCCTTTCATCTCTTCGGTGAGGTTTTCTTCTTACATTTGTTCCACAATTTCACTCTTTTCGGAGTACTATTGATCTACTACATTGAGATGGCTCTTATTAGTTTGTGAACCTTCACTTTTTGTGTTTCCAAACTCCATGCCCTCAACCCGTGCAAGGGGACGGGGGTCTTTTATGGTGTGCTTTTTCCTGAATGTCACGGCTTTCTGATGGGCTAGGGGCCTTGCAGGATATAGCGTATTCATTCCTCAGTGGTTTTTTAGGTGTCATTTTGAGTCACGATAGTTTGGTGCTCTGCACTCATTCTATTTGTAATGGGGCACGGCAGCTGGGGTTTCCACAGCATGGTGCTCTTAGATACTGTTTGTGTCTGCTCTCATGTATGTTGAGATTAGCCCCTGTCTGCTTGTAGAGTTCATTCACTCTCATTTCACATTGTCTTGACCTTATGCTGCATAGCATGCATTGGAAGGGGCAATTTTCACCATATCTTGGTTGTTCTCTGGGTGTGGAGCTTCTTTTGCCATGGCTGTCGGTATGTTGGCATTGATGCAGTGGTGTTTGTCCCTACGTTAGGACTGCTTTGCTACATCCCACTAGTCATCCCACTAATCATCTGCTGTTGATGACAAGGAAGGAAAAATTATGTTCTTACCTGTTAATTTTCTTTCCTTTAGTCACAGCAGATGCATCCAGAGCCCCACCCTGTTTCAGTCTTCGTAGCTATTGCGCATTGTTTGGATATGTTTTTTATGCTGGAGTTTCTTTTTCGGTTGTTTGAGTATTGGTTTTGCGTGTTTCATATGTCTGGGAAAAGGGTTTCTTAAGTTTGAGTGTCTTTTTTGGATGCTTTGAGATGACCTATACTGGTTGGCCAGGAGGCTGTGCATCCAATAAGGCTGAGGACAACTCAGTTCTCTCTATCTCCACCTGCTGGTTGATGGACCTAATCCCACTAGTCTCTGGATTCATCTGCTGTGACTAAAGGAAAGAAAATTAACAGGTAAGAACATAATTTTTCCATCTTTGGTGCATGGATCATTCTTGGCTCTTAAATTCCTACATTTTACATAACTTAAACTGGCATATGACTCATTTGCAGAAGGAAATTCTATTAGATCATTACTTGAGAAGCATACTTTACTACATGGCACAATTAGAACAACTGTCTCTTAATATGTTCTTCCTCATAAAGATCTACTATATTATAAAATCAATACATTCAAAGCAGTTACCTCAAATCTGTCACAAGGGAACAGGATCAGCTGCCAAAGGAAATCAGTAGTTGATGAATTTTTTCAGGTAATTAAAACCACAGGTCAAACTATATACTATTTTGCTCATTATCAACAGACTCTTCTTTTTACGAATCAGTTTGTTCAAGATTTACAACAAAGGTGTTGAAATATTTTAAGTAAACATTTTTTTCTACCTGGTACCACTGCCCAGAAAGCTGGGGATTGTTAACATTTTACTCCACCTCCACAGCACATGTTGTGTCTAACATGCCATCTCATTTAAAGCTAAAATTATTCAAAGGAAGGAAAAACAGCTCCTCACTATCTATAATTTGACATATAACAAAACAGTTTTGAATGGAAACCTGCTGCAAAGACCCTGTGTGCCTTTCCTTGAAGAGTCATGCTGTCATAATTTGGCAAAGGGTATGTAGAAGATACGGTCACTGGCCTTAAAATTTATTTGTACACAAGAAGCCAAACTGGCTTTAGCAATTGCACTCTCCATAGCCAGTAAGAATCCCCGCATAGTGGTCAGTAAAGTCACCAATGCCTCCCCCCCAAAAAAACCCAGCAGTCCTCTGGACAACCATATGGGTTGTATACCCCTAAAGTCAGACCTGACAAGACATCTAGCAGTCAAGCAGCTTATTATTCAAATAACTGGAGATTCTGTTAGAAGTTGATCTTTAAGGCATGCCAGCAAAAAGTATTTTACTCAACTACTAGAAAAGAAAGTCAGAAATAGGGCTGTACCAAATATTTGTATTCGATTCTTTTTTTTTTTTTTTTTTAATTTTAAACAATTTTATTCAAGAAAGCAAAAAAGAATACACAGGCTGAATGCCAACAAACAAAATGCCATCGCAAACACAGTAATATAACATCCCCCAGCCCCTCCCCACTGAGTGAAACTAAACAGAAAAATTCCCCAAACAAAGAGTCTAAGGGCTCCTTGTATGAAGCCGCGTTAGCGGTTTAACGCGCGTAATAGCATGCGCTAATTTGCCGGCTGCGCTAGCCGCTACCGCCTCCTCTTGAGCAGGCGGTAGTTTTTCAGCTAGCGCGGGGTTTAGCATGCGCTAAAAATGTGCGTGTGATAAAGCCGCTAACGCGACTTCGTAAAAGGAGCCCTAAGAGTAGGTAAAATTGGCCAACATACAATATCCCAAAGTCGTCATGGGATACCTCTCCAGCAGCCATGAGGAAGCCAAGTTTGGTGAAAAGAACCACAAGTGTCGGTGCATAATGCAGTCAATTTGGACATCAAATAAAGTTGGTCAAGCATGGAAAGCAAATCAGACTGAGCAGGAAGATGAGGCTGTTTCCAACAGGAGACCACACGGAGCCTGGTCACCATAGCAACTAGTGCCACAAAGTGAGCCTGGTCGTGCTCCAAGCAGAAAAACATCCATATGAAAGGATATAGGAGAATTCAAAACAGTAGACACCAAAGTATGTACCATCTGCCATAAAGTCATAACTCAGGGACAATCCCACCAGATATGCCCTATTTGTATTCAATTCTGCCCCAAATACATTATTCATAGTCAGCTGAATAGTCATTTAAATTCAAATATGAATAATCTGGGTCTCTACTATGCTAAATCCTACTGAAGTAAACACTAATCTCTGATTTCACATGCCCATTATTCTTATTCGATATTTGTACTCAGCCAAATAGAAAAATATGCTATTTGGTATAGTTTTAATCAAATATGAAAGCCCGGCAACCTCATAATTCTTTAAAAAACACCTGAATAATTGGCCTCAGCAGTGACTCTTTTCACATTAACTCACAGATGCATGGCTCACCTGCCTCATCATCATGGGCCATGTTTTGCAATGGCTGCAGTCCTCCAAATGTGCATGCATCTGCCACTGTTACTATGGAAGGCAGATGCATGCACATTTGGAGGACCGCACCCTCATGCAGCCATTGCAAAACACGACCCATGTTGGTGACAGGACCGTATAATTTATTAAGATACGTTGAGCCTGACCTCAAAGGCGGGAAAAAGAAACCCAACCTACCGGCCGGCTAGAATAAAGCAATTAAACTGACACCTGCACAAGGAAGAAAAATGGTGTAGTATGTATCGGCACCACAACAGCTTGCCGAAGCTGATCTGATTAGAAAACCCCTAATCGGAACGGCACATTCCGCATCACCTTCCTCTCCCTCAGTTAAAGCTCCTTTCCCCACGCAGATCTGAACCGGGAACCCCTGCAGCAGCAGGAAGGCCGGTGCACTGGAGCACACGAGAGCCGGTGGGGATGGGTCTCGTCTGCCTCACCGTCTTTTCTGACCTGAGCTGAGGCACGTGCGACGGAAGCATGGGCAGCGTCATCCAGGAGGTTCCTTTTCAGAGGGGTCCGACATGGCAGCATTTCTCACAAGCTGCCAGTGGCTGCTAAAAAGTTTTCTCTCTGCCGCAACTTCCTGTTTCTGACGGGCAGATCGGTGGAGAGGGAAAGCTTTGGGGCAGCCGCTGTCAGTTTGTGAGAATGGCTGCCATGTTGGGCCCCTCTGAAAAGGGAAATTTAGCTTTTTAATAAAGCACTTTTGACCGCGGGGTGCCCAGATCTGTGGGGCCAGGGCAGCTGCCATGTTTGCTCCCTATAACGCCGGCCCTGGAGCCCCCCTGACTATGTCGGGCCTAGGCACATGCCTCTTAGGCCTATCCTTTAATCCGGCTCTGCCAACACACAGTGCTTAATTTGCAATATGCAAAACTTCTCCATGCAACTCTTTGGAAAACAATTCAACTACTCTTTCAAAGGATGCAAAGCAACACAAAATAGTACTGTATGCTTGCAGACATGCAAATAATCTAGATAACTTACCCCCCTCCCCTTTTCTAAAGCTGCACTAGCGAGTGCTGCCACGGTTAACTGCCCTGAAGCCCTTAGGGTTTTAAAGGGCTTCAGGGCATTTGCTGTGCAGCTTTTTTTAAAAAGGGTGTTTGATCAGGCTTGATGAAGTACTGCTTTATGATGATGAAGTACTGCTTTTAACAATCTGTGTTTGTTATATCAAAATCCAAACATATCAAAGTTGTTCATTGCCAAACAAAACTAAAATTAGAGGACAGAGAGGGAGAAAAAGATGGAAAAAGAAAGAGAGATGGAAAAAAAACAACAACCCTGAAAGTCTCAACTCTCCCATTAGTTTCTAGGGAATAGTTCACTCCTCAAAAGCCTAATGGAAGAATATGCCTTAAATCTTGGTAGAGAGGTCTTCAAGGTAAAATTACCTATGGAGAGAAATACATAAAAGGGGACCCGCAGTGTCACGAATCTATGCAAGCCTGGCACGTGTGGGTGGAGAAATTGTCAGAAGTCTGTCAGAGCAAAAACACAGGGATCATGGGAGAGCCTGGGGGACGAGTGCATTGAGGAGGAATGCAGGCAAGCCCACCTTTATGGTCTTGAAGGTATTGACAAGATTCTGTAACTGATAAACAACCATTGATATTCGAGAAATAATTGGTTGCCAAGCTCCCTAGACTGCACACTATGGAGTCATCGAACAGCAGCTTTCTGAATGAGTTGTAGCCTCCTCAAAGCCAAATGCCACTGAAAAGGGAGTTAAAGTAATTCAGCCTGCTGGTAATGAGGACATATATGAAGAAACAAATAACTCTTTGATAGTGGCAAAGAAACATATTTTGACAGTGGCCAAAATATGATTCAAAGGCAAGTTCAGTGTCAAGGTTCATTCGAAGAATTTTCAATGTAGCAGCTGAGCTAACAGTAGTGGAAAGATGGAGGGATTATTACAGCTACCTGTTAACTACAAAGCTTGGCATTTTCTAGGATTTAGAATCATTCTATTGCATGAAAACCAAACAGCCACTGTGGCTAAGCAGATATTGAATAATAGCATAACAAACTAAGTTAATCATGGAAGGTGAGGACATAGGATGAAGTTAGGAGGTGATAGGCTTAGGAGTAGTGTAAGAAAATATTTCTTTATAGAAAGGGTGGTAGATGCATGGACTAGTCTCCCAGTGGAGATGATGGAGATGAAGACTGTATCTGAATTCAAGATAGCATGGGACAGGCATGTGGTATCACATCAAAATGGGGGCTTTGGTATATATTCGGGTCCTCTGCTCTGTGCACTCCCTCGCCTCCCACCCGGACACATTGCAGGCCTCCCATGGGCCTGCCTTAAGCCCTGGTGGTCCAGTGGTGAGCTGGGACAGGAGTGATCCTTCCTGCATCCTATCCCAGTCAGCTGTTAACCACCCCACCTCCCAGACTCATTGCAGTCCTCCTGTTAGCCTATCTTAAGCCCTGGTGGTCCAGTGGTAATCCGGGACAGGACCGATCCTTCCAGCGTCCTGTCCTGGCCAACTGTTAACCACCCCACTTCCCTCCTGCCTCCCACCTCCCGGACCCCTCTACAACATACCTTTTGAACCCTGGTGGTATTGCAGTGTAGCGGGGCAGGAGCAATTTTTCTTTGCTCCAGCACTGTGTGGAATCGTGATCAGAAATGGATGTGCAATTTCCTGAGGCAGTCTCATGAGACTGTGAGAACTTGCAAGACTGCCCCGGGAAATTGCACAGCCATTTCTGATTGTGGCTCCACATGAGGCAGGAGCAAAGAAAAATTGCTGCTGCCCTGCTTCACTGCTAGGCCATCATGGTTCAAAAGGTATGTTTTAGAGAGGTCAAGGAGGGGGGATGAAGCAAGGTTGTTAACAGTTGGCCGGGCCAGGACACGGCAAAGATAGCTCCTGTCCCGATTTACTGCTGGACCACCAGGGCTTAAGCGAGGCCTACAGTGGGCATCAGAGGCTGGGTGCAGAACTGGGCATGAAGGGAGGGAAGGAAAAGAAGGAAGGAGAGAGGGAGGGAAGGAATGAGGGCTGGGTACAAGGTGGAGCATTTGACTCTAAATCTCCTGGTTTATATCCAAACTTCAGGCTTTTTCCTACAGAGATCCTTTTCTTCAGATTTCGAACTCCATTGTTACCCTATGCACTGTTCCATCCTTTCCGCCGAAAGTGCTATCTAGTTTCCACATCAACCAAGATGTGTGGTTGCTGGCGTTCATGCCCTCAGGTTCATGAGCACAACAGTATTGAAATTGTTGGATGTGTGCTGGATATTTGGAAGTCACAAACAAATTTTGTTTGTTGGAGCACCTGTTTGTGCTGGTTTGGGCAGCCCTGATGGGTCCATAGTACAAACAATGTATCACACAATACAAAGGGAAAAAAAAAATCACAATCCCACGTGCAGGATATGATAACGAAAAAGGAGTGGGGAAGGGACACAAATCAAACTGCTGTGAGGACAATCAATTTATTAAAACATCATATATCACATCATATATATATATCATGTACATAGAATAAGGCAAGCTTGAAAATATATACAGTGTTCCCCCGGTCATTCGTGGTCGGCGGTTCGCGGTCCCAGTCATTCGCAGTATTTTCCGACCCCGACTGCTGACCAGAAGAGGACAGCTGGAGAGGCAGGAGAGAACAGCCAGAGTGCCAGCGAGTGAAGGAAATCACTCGCTGTATGCTCCGATCGCCTCTTCCTGCACTAAAGTCGGGCCTTACCAATCAGGAGCTGCATTGACATGCCTTCTCCAGTCTCTCCCATGAAAAACCGTATTCACGGTTTTTCAAGATTCGCGAGGGTTCCTGGAACGGAACCCCCGTGAATTTCAGGGGAGTACTGTAAACTGGACCCTGCACGGTCTGTGTTTCGGCTAGGGTAGCCTTCCTCAGGGGTGTATAAAATAGAAGCTCACTAGATGGCGCCATATTACTATTAATCAAAAGAACTAATGAAAAGAACGCTGCAGAATACACTTTATGGAAAAATCTTTATTAAGATTATAGAATATATAGCCAAAGCAATAGAATAATGCATGTTAATTCCATTGGACTGTATTAAACAAGTCTTCAACAACACCTTTATCCCTTAAAAGTAAACCACTGCTCAAACAGATCCAACCAAAGAACTCTACTTCCACTCTATCCCACTTCCCCCAGCACATCATGAATGTCCCTTGTGAAGTGAATTCAGAAAAATGCTATAAAGTCTTATAGTCGATGAACAGATAAAGAGATTCTGCACCTTCAAAACTTGCCCTCTCCCCTGCCTGAAGCACAGAAAGTCTCTCCATTCGCAGTAACTCTTGCATAATATTTCTCCATATACTTTATCACACTAAGGGATCCTTTTACGAAGGTGCGCTAGTGGTTTTAGCGCGCACTACATGCTAATGCCTCCATAGAGCTGGCGTTAGTATTTTCCATGTAGCACGGGGTTAGCACGTGCGGCATTGTAGTGCACGCTAAAAACGCTAAGGCACCTTCGTAAAAGGATCCCTAAGTGAAAGGGCCCTTAAGTGTACACTAACAAATTTAAATTTACCAAAACATTTTATGTTATTAAAAAGTAAACTACCACCATCATTCGTACCGGTAATATCATGTCAGTAACACTACAAGATGTATACAGTGATATAGAGATGCATTTAAGAGATGGTCCTGCACTGTGGAGCTTACAATCTTATCAAGATGAATGAGATACATATATGACGTTAGGAGATTTGTGTTATAGAAAGGTTATTTTAACTCGGCAAGACCATAATCATGAACCACAAGAGTTTGTCTAAAAATACACACCTCAGAAAAATGGGTTTAATGTGAGACTTGAATATGAGCAACAACTGGGCCTAACACATTACCCTAGGACAGGGGTAGGGAACTCCGGTCCTCGAGAGCCGTATTCCAGTCGGGTTTTCAGGATTTCCCCAATGAATATGCATTGAAAGCAGTGCATGCAAATAGATCTCATGCATATTCATTGGGGAAAACCTGACTGGAATAAGGCTCTCAAGGACCGGAGTTCCCTACCCCTGCCCTAGGAGGACTTTTAAAAACTACAGTGAAGAAAATACTACTGTATCCTTGGAGCGTCTTATACTTTTGTTTTCTAGCAGGCTTTTAGCATTTTGATAGTAACATACTGTACTCCTTTAAAAAATTATTCACAAACTATTCTTGTATAAGTAGGTAAATGAAATGACTTTCCTTTAATCAGCAATCTATTTAGAACCACACATGGCTTTGCATTTGCTAAGTAACACTAATTGTATTTTCCATTTTAGATAGGCATTCATATCTCAGCTTGACAATGTTTACTGTTAGCTGGATTTTTAAATGTTGCACTTAAAAATGAGCCTTTCTCATGGATAAGAGTGGTAGAGTAGCCTAGTGATTAGAGCAGGAGGCTAAAATCCAAGAAGGCCATGGTTCAAATTCCACTAATACTCTTTATGGTCTTGGGCAAATCACTTAACCTATTGATTCTGATATAAAGGTGGAGGGGCATAATCAAAAAAACCGTCTAAGTCCCTTTTTGGCCTAAGTCCTTAAACGTTCAAAGCAGAAGCAGGGAAAGTGTCCATAACCAAACCAAACGTCCTTGTTTTGATTATGGCCTTCCTCTGCCTAAACGCCCAATCACCACTACGTCTACAAGTACACCCCCATGACGTCTACACTTTTTAGCCATAAAGAAACAAAAAAACGCCTAAGCCCCAAACGTCCAACGGAAGGGCTTTTAGGCGAAAGAGGAGCCAGGCCTTCGCCTAAAAGCTGGATTCTGTAACCGGTATCTGTCAAAAACAACAACGGTTACAGAATCCCCCCCCCCCAACGATCCAGACAAGAGGGAGCCCAAGCCCTCATGCCCTGTCGAACCGCCAACCTCCCCCCCCCCCCGACAACATCGGGGCAAGAGGGAGCCCAAGCCCTCTTGCCCCAGGCACCCGCGGCACCTCCGACAACATCGGGGCAAGAGGGAGCCCAAATAAACAGTTTTGAAGAAAAAAAAGCATTTCCTGGCTGGTCTAGGTCTGCCGATTGCATATGTCCTGCCAAAGCAATGTAGAAAAAAAGCATATATATCTTGCGTTTACACATTTGAATGGTTTGTTGTTAGTTTCCTGCCCCTCTCCTCTTATGATGTGTCAATGATGCGTTACAAAAAGGCACGCCTATGATTAGTGCTCATAAGTCCCTGTAACGTAGCTATTCTGTGCATGTGTCATTTTCTCCTACGACTGATCAGATGGGATTACAGTGAATCTCCGTGAAACTCATTTGCATGCGAAGTTGTTTGAACTTCAATTGCCATTTTCAAATTGGACAATTTACCGGCACCATAGCAGCCACCTGATTTTAACTGCGATTTTAGAGCACCTGGCTCCAGATCAGGGAAATACTTACTGTACCTAAATGTTATGACTATTATGGAATAAGTGTGAGCTAAATATGCACTGCCCAACTAGAACACTAAGGACTCCTTTTACAAAGCCGCATTAGCGGCTTTATCGCATGCACCTTTTTTGCGTGCTCTAACCCACGTGCTAGCCGAAAAACTACCGCCTGCTCAAGAGGAAGCGGTAGCGGCTAGCACGGCTGAAAAATTAGCGTGCGCTATTATGCGCATTAAACCGCTAACGCGGCTTCGTAAAAAGAGCCCTAAGATCTAGCAACCAGAACCTTCTGGTAGTCCTTTCCCCGCGGCATTTATTTTATGACACCACAAGGAAAAAAATCTTCTCAGTTACTGCACCAACAATATGGAATTCCCTTCCCTCTCATCTTCGAGAAGAGACCTCACTAGACAAATTTAAGAATAACTTAAAAGACCTTCCTTTTTAAAGATGCATATGACAAGTAGATGCTAGATCGCATACAGAAAGAAGAACATACCCCCTTCCCAATGTATTGACCTTTTACGTTCTGTCTTTCCTATTATAAATTGTACTTCCCCCCTCACTCCAATTTGTAAGTCAGTAAAGTCTTATTTGATGTCTTCCCCCTGATTTTAATAGTCTTAACTGCTTTGACAATTTATTTAAAGAAGTATATCAAATTTTAAATAAAACTTGGTATACAAACGCAACTTACTTCCATTGTATACACAATGAGATTAAACTGCAATATATTGTTGTGATACTTATCTATGGACATAACCCCTTCATTTCAGTTCCTACTTGTAAGCCTACTCCAAAAAATTCAAAGAAACAATAGAAGATGGTTTGCTGTGCTCCAGAAAAGCATAGTTCATTTGGACAGTTGTCCTGCTCTCTATGCTTGTTGAATCTTTGAGGCTGTTTTTCTATATTGTTATAAATATACTAGTCTTTAAGCTTGTTACATTAATGGGTGCTAGAATATATGTCTGTTTTTCTTTCTGTCTCTCTCTCTACCCCTGCCTTTTTCTTTCTGTCTTTCTCCCTCCCGCTGTCTTTCTTTCTGTCTGTCTCACTCCCTGGCCCCCTTTGTCTGTCTGTCTTTCTGTCTCTCTCCCTGCCCCTGTGTCTTTCTTCCTTTCTTTCTGTCTTCCTCCCTACTTCCCTGTGCAACAGCAGCTGCAGCATTCTCTCTCCCTCCATTTCCCTGTGCAGCAGCATTTTTCCCTCCCTCCCCTCCACTTCCCTGTGCAGAAGCCGAAGCAGCATTCTTTCCCCCTCCATTTCCCTGTGTAGCTGCATTTTTTCCCTCCCCCCCACTTCCCTGTGCAGAAGCCGAAGCAGCATCCCCTCCCCCTCCATTTCCCTGTTCAGCAGCATTTTTTTCCTCCCCTCCCACTTTCCTGTGCAGCAGCCGCAGCATTCCCTCCCCTCCATTTCCCTGTGCAGCAGCAGGATTTCTCCTTCCCCCTACTCTTCCCGCGGTCTGGCCGGCTCCCTTGCCGGAGTTATTTTTAAGTTTAAAGGTGCCGCAGCAGCTCCTTTAACGATCCCCGCCTGCATCGGAAGTCTTCTCTGACACAGGTGCGATTCATGAGAGGAGTCGCCGCAGCACCTGTAAACTGAAAAATAACTCCGGCAAGGGAGCCGGCCAACTGGCAGTTCAATGAGAGCCACAGCTTCAAAACGGAGCCCTCTGTCGGGCAGTGGATTTGCTAACCTTTGTAAAGCCTTGGGATTTTTGAAGCATCGGTCTGGCCTGCTCCCTGCGTGCCTTGCCGTAGTGTATTTGTTAGTTGAAAGACGCGGCGGCTCCTCTCATGATCCCCACCTACGTTGGAAGTCCGACGCAGGCGGGGATCGTGAGAGGAACCACCGCCGTGTCTTTCAACTTAAAAATACACTACGACAAGGCGAGCAGGCCAGACCGAACAACAGCACGGAAAACAGAACCCTAAGCGCGCATGCGCACTCCTACCTGCCGGAGATCTACAGCTCACAGAAAATGGAACACGCAGGTAACAGTGCGCATGCGCGCTTAGGGTTTTATTATAGTAGATGTCACACCCTCAGCAGGAAAGGAAAAGAATAAAATACACACTAGTTGTTTTATATAATTGCTTTGTTGAAAAAGATTACACATTTCCTGGCAGGGGAGGTAATTCCAGCTATTACATGATGAGGGAGCAGTGGTAGTGGCCCCTGATTGAGGGCTAGTGTTATAATGAGAGAAAACCAAATATCCTTCCAGTGCAAGCTGATGTTCAAAGGAACAGGAGAACCACTGCCAGGTTAAGAAGAGTAAAATAGTCTGTGTGAAAATATGGGTGTGCTGTTTCAAGTTTCAAGTTTATTTCTGTTTTTGATTAATCGCCTATTTTAATTTCTAAGCGATGTACAAGTTACAATAAAATACAATAAGGAAACTTAATACAATAACAATGTTTTCCAGTTCTGACTAACATGAGTAATAGGAAGGCGGGTAAAGTTACATTTTTGGGTATGGTGAAAAGATGGGAAGAACAAAAGGAGGGGTATAAAATTTACCAAAGCACATTTCGTAAACATTAATTAATCATCTGTTATTTAGAGATTAAAAGCATCTTTAAATTTAGGTGAGGCAAGGGCACCCAGAGTAAGGGATAGTTTGGGTTAATCTTGATTTAATCCATAGACTTGTTGTTTTAGGTTATGAAGAAAAACTGCATTGCAAAACTAGGGGCAATAAGGCATAACCAGGGTTGTCCATCCACTATAATAATTCCTTAGCGCACATGCGCACTTCAAAGTTGGTGGGTCCGTGATTCAAGGCGCCGTGCCCGTGCATGCGCAGTGCCTGCCTCAGCTGATTTCTTGATCTCCGACGCCGGCTGACTTCTGACTACGCTGTGCTTGCTGGCTTCCCGACCCTGTTCCTCCGAAACCGGAGATGGGGGGAGGGAGGAGAAGCGAAGCCGGTAAGCACTGTGTTAGAGCCCCGGAGCATGGCTGAAGTCGCTTCCTGACTAGGGCGGCATTGAAGGAAGATAGGGCAGGGAGGGAGGTTTCAACTCACTGCTCCTACTTGCTTCGGGCCTTCCTTGCTGCCGGGTCCTGCCTTTGCGGAAACAGAAAGTTGGTGAGACCCGGCAGTGACAAAGGACTGAAGCATGCAGGAGTAGCGAGTTGTGAATGCTGTGTGAGACTGGGATAAATGCTGCCGATGGCTGTGTGAGACTGCAGAGGGGGGAAAATGCTGCTGCAGCACCCTTTTGGGGAGACAGAGGGAATGAGGGAGAAGAAAGACCAGGGAAGGGAGGGAGAGAAATGCTGCTGTTGCACAGGAGGGAGGTAAAAGGAAGGGAGAAGGGCTACTACTGGACAGGGGGAGCAGGGAAGGGGTGCTGCTGGACAGGGGGAGAACAGAAATAAATACAGACAGACAGCGGGCAGGAAAGACAGACAGGGGGCCAGGGAGAGAGACAGAAATAAAGACATACATAAAGAAAGAAAGGGGGCAGGTAGAGAGAAAAAAATGCCTAAGTCTACACATCTATTCTAGTACCCGTTAATTAACACAGGCTAAAAAACTAGTCTATAATAATAAAATGCAAAGCGCGCATGTGCACTCTCACCGCATGTTCTCTGAGATCTGATCTGTCGGGATGTGCTGGCAAGAGTGTGCATGCGCGCTTACTACGTCACCACAGGTGAGCGAATGCGAAGTCCTGCCGTCGCCTTCCCGAGCCTGCTACTTACTGTTATGATGCGTCCCGGGCCCGTAGCGCGGCGGAAACTGGAGCGGAAAAGACAGCGGACTTCCCCTCTCCCCTCAGAGCAGGCCGCACCGCGCCGCCCCTTCACAATGCCAGCCACAACGGTGATGTCCATTGGCTGGCTTGGCGGCAGGTTGGAGACAGCATCGATCCTCAGGTCCCCCTCCCCCCCCCAGCCGTCAAGAGGAGAGTCGCAGGCAGCCCGGCTACTTCAGAGATTACAGTAAAGTGGGCCGGCCTCCCATCCCATGTGTGTCCCCCTCCTGAAAGCGTTGACATGGCGGAATCCTCCTTCTGATAGTTCCCCAAAGCTGGCAGGGATTGACCGGGGGAGGCTGCGAGAAGGACGGGACGATCCAGGCTGCGAAGAACCCAAGCCCCCCCTCCTGTCGCACTCCAACACTCCCCCCCAGTTCAGCCATAGACGAGGTAAGAAATGCCTCCTTCTCTCCCCCCCAACCTGGGCAGAGGCGCAGCCGACAGGGCCCCCGATCCAAGTGGAAGGATGTGGAGAGAGAGAGAGACTGGGGGAGGGGGGGTTAACACAGCCGTGATGTAAAACGTACCCGGAGCCGAAACCGAAACGAAACGCCAAGGAAAGTAAGCAGGGTTCGGGCCGGGATACCCTGGCACTCTTGTACCACTTTGGACGATGGGGAGGGGGGAGTCTTCTTAAAAAAAGAAAAAAAAAATGAAAAAAAGGTTTGTTGGAGGGACTGTCAATCCTCGACCATCCCTGCCTCTTCGGATTTTTTTGTTTCATTTCGTTTCGGCCCGCTCTTCCCTTTCTTTTGCCACTTTCCCCCTTTTGCGAGGGATTCCTAAAAGTGGATTGGATGAGTTGTTAATGTTGGACTTTTTTTTTTTTTAAGGAATATAAAGCAGAACAGATATAATGTATATACACCATCCCGCACGCCCCGGCCTCCTCCTCCTCCCGCAGATGTGAAAAAAATACAGAAATACTGAAACATGCTAAGCACAGAGAGAGAAATAAATAAATACAGACACACACACACATATTCTAGCACCCGTTACAGACACAAAGAAAGACAGACAGGCAGAGAGAAAGAAAAAAAGAAAGGGGGCAGGGAGAGAGAAAGGAAGAAAGACAGACAGGGGGAGAGCGACAGAAAGAAAGACAGAGAGGGGGCCAGGGAAAGAGACAGAAAGACAGACAGACAGAAAGAAAGAAAGAAAGGGTGCAGGGAGAGAGACAGAAAGAAAGAAAGAAAAAGAAAGAAAGAAATGCCTAAGTCTACACATCTATTCTAGCACCCGTTAATGTGTAGGGCTAAAAAACTAGTGATTATATTGATTATATAATATGCTAGCTGTTAACTTTAGGATGGAAGAACTTTAAAAGGCAATAATAATTCATTTGGCAAACATTTCTCTTGGTCTGTATCTATCAGATGTAAAACAGCCAGTTGCAGTGTTAAGGGGTACATTATGCTGACACGTCCCTTTCTAAAAACATATAACATTGAAAACTTTCTTTAAAATTAATTGTGCAGCTGAGTTCTATACAATAATGCTTCTAAAGTTAACTGAAAAATTGTTTTAGGGAGACTGGGATAAATGCTTCACAGAGCTTGAATTATCACATGACATCTTCCTGTTTCTTAGAAAAGGGAATCTTTGTAACACATGAAACTAAAATTTGAAAGTGTAGATAGACTAAAATAATTCATAGTGAACTATTTATGTAGCCTGTAAACCTTAAATGCTTTTTGGTTAGTTTTTAAGTTGTCCTGAAGGTTCCCTTTTCTGTGATAACTGATTTGTATTTAATTTGTGGCATTATTTTTGTTTTTGCCTCTAAAGTTTAATTTTTGACATGCATTCTGCTTCTTTGTAGCACTGTTTAACCCTTTAATTGGCAGATGGTGAAACGACTGCTTTATGTGACTTGATGCTGAACGAGAGCAACAGTGCCAAGTAACAGGCATTTGGAGATGCAGTAGAACTCCCATAAGAACCATAGAAGATGCATGTTGCTTCTGGGCATCAATGCCAAATAAAGGGTTAATTGGAATTGGAGGAGAAATAAAAAGCTGACAAACAGCAGCAGGAGTGGATTGATGAAAGTGATACAAGCAGCAGTAAGGATTTAACAAATGCAAATTTCCAGTTGATTTTAAAAGTTAGTGATGCACAACTCTGAACTGCAAGATAATAACTTTGATATTTTTCTTTAGGGTTTTAAAAAGGGACACTTTAACCTGTAGAATATCTCTGTTTCTGCCTGCTGAACTATAGTTTGACACAAAAAACGCAAAAGGGAGCAAACTGCAACTCATACTATATCAGTATAAAACACAAAAAAGAGCAGTAGCAAAAAGCAAAAATTACTTCAAATAGATTATCCAATTCATCTCTTTAAATTTTATCTTTATCTTTAAATTTTTAAGGTTTAAATTTGTCTTTTTTAAAATTTGTAATGGAATCATATCAGAAGTGGAGATATTCAAATCGAGATAAGACTTTTTATGGGACATCCTATTACAAGATCGAGCCTTCAACTTGCTTTCTTCAATCTGCTCTTGCCAATTTTTAATAAGTGCGTAACAATGTAAAGTAAATATTGTGATAATCTATTACTAAATTAAAATTCAAAAATCTTTCGCTGTGATCATGCATCTAGATCAGTGCTGAATGAGATTACAGTGGAACCTCGGTTTGCGAGTGTTTTGCAAGACGAGCAAAACACTCAGCAAACTTTTGTCTCGCAAACCGAGCACTGCCCCAATAAATGAGCACTCAGCAATGGTGGCCCAGGGGTGAGTACCTGCCTGCGGGTGCTGCAGCGCTTCCAAAGTGGTGGCTTCCTTCCCTCGGGGTCCCCATGTGGCTGTCCTCCTGCTTCGGCCGATGCTTCTGCCATCTGTCAGCGCCTCCCGGCTCCTGATCCAAGCCGACCGCCATCCTGAATGAACATGCGCGCGGCCTCACCTCTCCTCTCTTCTCCTAAGTCAGCCGCTGCCCCGACAACACACTCACCACGTACAAGCACGCTGCGCTCATGCTCGTTCAGGATGGCGGTCGGCTTGGATTGGGAGCTGGGAGGCGCTGACGGATGGCAGAGGCATTGGCCGAAGCAGGAGGGCAGCCGCACGGGGACCCCGAGGGAAGGAAGCCACCACTTTGGAAGCGCTGCAGCACCCGCAGGCAGGTACTTACCCCTGGGCCACCATTGCAAGCTTTGGTTGTGGAACGAATCTTCTGAGTTTGCATTAGGGCCTATGGGGAACTTTGCTTTGATAAACAAGCGTTTTGGATTACGAGCATGCTCCTGGAACGGATTATGCTCGTAAACCAAGGTACCACTGTACTTTCATTTTTCATTTGATGTCCACGATGCCCATGACAGAGACATTGGCATTTTGGCAGAGTCATCCCCCTCCCCCTTGCATTCATCCGGAGTTCCAGTTGTTCAAATGAATTGCTATAAGAGAAATTCTAAAGTAGACTCCTTCATGTAATATATCCAGCAACGCCAATATTCCTGTTGTGAGCGTGAAGAATTAAGTAAATTTTGTTTATTGCTGATCTAGAAAAAGTTATTGCAATGAAAGACTTTTAATTTGGTGATGAATTTTATGCTACTGTAGTTTTGCAAATGACTTAACATGGAAGATACATTAGCCAGGCTGATGGATGTCTTCACGTCTTAATTTTTGGAGTGAACCATGTGAAAGATTTTCCTATTGTGCTCTGCAGAGTAATTCCAAGTAACAAGAAGTGACTACCCTTGAAGATAGTGTTCTGGACTTGATGAACATATCATTTTTGGGGTTGGTAAAGGTTTTCAGGAGAATGAAAAGCTCAAGGACATGAAAGTAAAGAAAGAAGCTCAGAGAAATGAGAGAATATTTAATCAATAAGAGGTTGATGGAAAAAGCTTCCAACATAGGCATGATGGAAAACACAACACAGTTGCAGATTTCAAGCATGCATTGGACAAACGCTAAGGTGAATGAATAATGGCAGAAAGGAAAAGATCATTAATAAGTCAGCCTGTGACACAAGAGGCAAGTACAAGGTGATTCCCAATATTAAAAAAAATCTAGGTATCTTTTTTTCAGATTAACTTAGGCACTTAAGTTTTGGGCTGAAAATAGATACCTAATAATAGGTGTCTACATTTAGGGCTCCTTTTACTAAGGTGTGCTAGCGTTTTTAGCACACACACTAGAATAGCACGCGCTATAGCTGAAAAATTACCGCCTACTTAAAAGGAGGTGGTAGCGGTTAGCGCAAGTGGCATTTTAGCGTGCGCTATTCCGCACATTAAGGCCCTAACATACCTTTGTAAAAGGAGCCCTTGGACCTGCTATTCACATGTCTAACTTTAGGATCCTAGTGCTTGCCTCCCCCTCCCCTCCCCCTTTACTATGCTTCTGACCTTAAGCTTACAGCGTGCTGAATGTGGTGCAAAAATGGAGGATGGCATTGTTTCCAAGGGTGCTCTTCAAAAGAAAAATAATCAGGAGCATGAAATCTCAGGTGCTCAAGAACTAATTTTTAGATGCCCAGAATTTGTAGAGCCCTGGTTTAGTGTTTACCTACCATTCCATTTAGGTTACACCCTTTTTTGAAATGTGAAAGTCATTTATATTTTGCTTTGGTTACATCTTCTTGCTACAAGAAGACTCCTCCGTATTCCATACCTTGTTGAATTCTGTCACTGTTTTTGTCCCAACACCTCCACTGCGAGGGCATTCCAGGCATCCACCATACTTTCTTTTAAAAACTATTTCATAACATGTCCCCGCTTTTCTTGCAGTATGGGTGTGGGGAGAAGGGATTCGGAGGACTTCTGCTGCAACCTAACTGACACTCCAAGAGCATGCTTTAATAGTGTGGCTCTGTATTTAACTTGTAAAAAGAAAAGAGAGCCTGCTCATTCTGGGATAGGATTATACTCTTTCTTTTTCTTTTTTTTTTTATTTACACAAATTCTTTTTAAACATCTGCAGTGAAACAAAGCTTTTGTCCTTTCATTTGTGATCCTAACGGGAACACTATAATTAATCTACTGTTCACTTATTACTGAGTAAGGTTTCCTATGGTTTTCTTCATTTTCCTTTTTATCGTGTTGATGATCTCTCTTCCACAGTTTGATCAACATTGTGTGGTCACAATCCGTACTAGTCAAAACATTTAAATTTAATTCTATATTGTATATAGGTGGTTTAATCACATTGATTTGATGCTCAGATATTTCTAAGTGCAATTCACTTTTCATGTTTGTTTCTCTACCTACTTTCCTTCAATCTGTTCCTCTACAACCAGACTTTTTGCAACCATGGACACCAAACTCTCTTCAGAACCTCATATGCTTATATCATGATTCCACCCCTATGGGGGGTATGCCACATTTGTAGCACTTACTAACACAATCAGCAGGTCTAAAAATCAAGCCTGGATCACCACCAAGCCATTGGGTTGATCTTTTTACTAGTATAATCTTAATTATGTGGTAATTAACATGTGCTTTCTGCAAATTATTTGGATTAGTGGGTGGAGTCTGCCAGTGTTAGTATAAGCATTTACTGGTGCTCTTTGAGCTGCATAGTAAGAAAAAAAAATAGCTACAGCAATGCCCAAAAATACTAATATGGAGTCGGTGTACAGCAGGTACAGTTTAACATAAACTTAATAGCAATAGTAGAATAAATATAGTCATAAATACAATCAATGAGATAAACTTGGAAATGGCAAATTGAAACCTAGTAATAGGACTAGCTTGAAACAGTATCAGAAATAAACACATTTAACAGCATTGTAGAACAGTCAGAAATATGATAAATGCCAGCATAATACAAATGATACTGTAAGTGTTTTTGGTCAGGCCACCGGGGTCATTTACATTAGACTGGCAGAAGCCAGGACACTGAAATACAAATTGTATATTATGGTAGCATTTTGGGTATTTATCTTTATTCCTAAAGAAATCCAAATCCAATCTCCTGTGCCAATAGGATTACTGACAAATAAATAAACCAGGCTCAGTGTTGGCAAAATAGAGAATTTATATTGCAAGTGGCAAATAATAATAATTAGGTATGAGACAGTGTAATACTTAGGCTGGAATGCATAAGGCATAAGTTACCCACTATTGTTGTGGAGTATTTGGAAAGCAAACACACGTTTACCCTACAGGCTAATAATTAGGCCTCTTAACCACTACTCACTATTACACAGACAGCTTTATACAAGCTGTGCAAACAGGGAATGTCCTCCCTCAACCAACTCACTATTACACAGACAGCTTTATACAAGCTGTGCAAACAGGGAATGTCCTCCCTCAACCAACTTGGGCTTGGTGCTGGGGCCGATCCTGTTCAATATGTTTGTGAGTGACATTGCTGAAGTGTTAGAAGGAAAAGTGTGCCTTTTTGCAGATAATACTAAGATTTGCAACAGAGTAGACACCGAAGAGGGAGTGGAAAATATGAAAAGGATCTGCAAAAGTTAGAGGAATGGTCTAATGCCTGGCAACTAAAATTCAATGCAAAGAAATACAGAGTAATGCATTTGGGGATTAATAATCAGAAGAAACCGTATATGCTGGGAGGAGAGAAGCTGATATGTACGTACGGGGAGAGGAACCTTGGGGTGATAGTGTCCGAAGGAAAAAACAGTGTGACAAGGCAGTGGCTAGTGCCAGAAGGATGCTGGGCTGTATAAAGAGAGGTGTAGCCAGTAGAAGGAAGAAGGTGTTGATGCCCCTGTACAGGTCATTGGTAAGGCCCCACTTGGAGTATTGTGTTCAGTTTTGGAGACCGTATCTGGTGAAGGACTTAAGAAGACTTGAAGCGGTCCAGAGGAGGGCGACAAAAATGATAGGAGGCTTGCGCCAGAAGACGTATGAGGAGAAACTGGAAGCCCTGAATATGTATACCCTAGAGGAAAGGAGAGACAGGAGAGATATGATTCAGACGTTCGAATACTTGAAGGGTATTAACGTAGAACAAAATCTTTTCCTGAGAAAGGAAAAAGGTAAAATCAGAGGACATAATTTGAGGTTGAGGGGTGGTAGATTCAAAGGCAATGTTAGGAAATTCTACTTTACGGAGAGGGTAGTGGATGCCTGGAATGCGCTCCCGAGAGAGGTGGTGGAGAGTAAAACTGTGACTGAGTTCAAAGAAGCGTTGGATGAATACAGAGGATCTAGAATCAGAAAATAATATTAAAAATTGAACTAATGCCAGTACTGGGCAGACTTGCACGGTCTGTGTCTGTATATGGCCGTTTGGTGGAGGATGGGCTGGGGAGGGCTTCAATGGCTGAGAGGGTGTAGATGGGCTGGAGTAGGTTTTAACGGAGATTTCGGCAGTTGGAACCCAAGCACAATACCGGGTAGAGCTTTGGATTCTTGCCCAGAAATAGCTAAGAGGAAAAATTTAAATTGAATCGGTTTGGGCAGACTGGATGGGCCATTTGGGTCTTTATCTGCCATCATCTACTATGTTATGTTACTATGGATACAGGAACACAGTGATGCTGCCCAATATGGTCTGTGTATGCCTCTTGGGCTGCAGGGACACCGCAGGTGTTCAGGAGGAAGCCTGGCACTGAACAGCTGTAATCTGAGTCCGGCACTCTCTTTAGACCTTGGTCACATACCTGCAGGGCAGCAGCTCAAGCATAGCATAGCCAGTAGGTCTCAGGATCAGGAACCAGCAGCATGCCCATTTTTACAGTGTGATAGCTAGGAACCATCAGCATAGGATCCCTTGGAGAATGATTGACAGGAACCACCAGCATGGGTCCCTTCTTAGAGAATGATAGCCAGGAACCATGAGCCCTCTTGGGAGTTCAATTTTGTAGTCTTTTGGTCTCAGTTCCTGAGAAGATGAAGCTTTTCACGTCTCCTGTTCCAACCTCTTGACCAGAAATATCCTTTAGACATTACCTCAGGGAAAATTCCAAGAACCTTGGCTCCTTTTGGTGGCTCCCAGAATGTTTGGGTTCCAAGCTGTCTGAAAGGACCAGTGTGCCCCAAATAAGGTTTCAAACTGGAGCATGTGATGATAACAAGTCCCCAGGTGATAGTACTTGTGTTTGCTTGCAATGTAATAGTGAAAGTGACCTAGCAATGCAGAAAACCAATCATTCTAATACAACATATGCTAATACTGCCAAAATATATCAAGCCATGTAATCATCAGTAACATAAGCAGATTTGAAACACAGTAAATGAACAACCATATGAATAGATGAAGTGGATAGCAAAACAGTCCATTGGTACAATTAAGCAATGAAGGTACATCATGAATGTTTATAACAGTCAAATGTCTAATGGCTTGAAAGTTCATGAAGGCAAAGTCACTTTAGCACAATTCATGTGCTCACTTGCAAAGAGGAATATGACAAATGTATGATATGATTCAGTGTCCATGGCAGGATGGCGGCTTAGTAAAAGAGGGCCTAAGTTAAGCAATTTTATGTTCTGATATAGAAAAAATGGCTTCTAAACAGTAATCTACTTCTTTAATGACTGATTTTGTGTCTCTATTTGTTTGTAATTTAGTCAATATTATCTCGATGAAGAAACTATATCACTTACTATAATTCATTATTTTCTGGAACTTTACTGAAATCACATTTAGTGTGATTCTTGCCTTTCCAATTTACTTGCAAAAGGAAACAGTAAAATATTTGGTCTTCATTATAATTATTTAGAAGTTCCTGTTTTTTTAGCCTATTAGAGCAGTGGCCTAAGGGCTAGATTCACTAAAGCCTGTCCCTACGATCTGGTTTTGCGATCATTCCTTGATCCCAACCCGATTTACTAAACAGCCCACTTAACGATCCAATCCAATCCAACCCATGCAAAATAGCCAAGCGATTGATTTACTAACAATTGCTTGGCTATTTTGAATAGGATTTTACTATCCTAAAATCCGACTGCTGCAGACCTGTCGGTAATTGTGTTACCGACAGGTCTGCCATTTTTTTGACAGGTCTGCCTGTCTTTAAAAAAAAATTTTTTTCCATGACACACGCAAAATATCTGCCCCATAAAAAAAAAGAAAAGGCAGGCCTGTCAAAAAATTGCCCCCTCCCCGACAAACGTGATTCCTCCCCCCCCCGTGACCCACAAATGACAGAAGGGATGCCCATTCTCTCCTTCCACCAACCTCCACCCGACGCTGCCCTCCCTGCCCACACGAATATGGCAGGAGAACAACTCCCTCCTGCCACCAGCCGACAATGCCACCGATGCAGTTGACCCCCCCACTCGAACATAGCAGGAGGGATGCCAACTCCATCCTACCATCAGAACCCCCTCCCCCCCCCCCCGAACCGATACAGCCCACCCCCCCACGCCATACCTTTAAAAAGTTGGGAGAGAACTGAGGGAATGCCAATTTCGAGTGGTTTATCGAGCGTATTTTTCCCAAGAGCAGGTCCACAAGGTTGGGGGCATTTCTTCTCCAATCTGTCCTAAGTGTACACTGGGGTGCAACTCCTTTTTTCATGCATTTTGGGGATGCCCTCGAGTGAAAGTCTTTTGGAGAGCCGTACTCCGCTTCTTGGAGCGGCTTGTTGGTCACGCTATTCCGATGTCTCCGGTAGGCTTGCTTTTGGATAGATATGAATCTTTGCGAGTGCCTGCTCGGAGACATCGGTTGCTGATCCGGAAAGGTGCTGTTATAGGAAAGAAGGTCATTCTTAGCGTTTGGACGCAAGACATAGCGCCTGCTTACTGGGCTTGGAGGAATCGTTTTCATAATTTGATGCTCTTGGAGCAGCGCCATGCTCGATTACCTGTCAGGCGGTCGAAGATTTTCCTGCAGACCTGGGACCCCTACATTTCCTCGCTTTCCCTTAGGGCCAGAAGTCTGGTCTTAAACTCATTCTGTTGCTGATACCTTATGCTCTCAGATGTTTTCCCCGGGTTGGTGGGTGGCTGTTTGGGTGAGTGTGAATGGTGGGTATGAGTGGTTGGAAGTATGTGGAGTTCGGTGGGTAGGGGGGGACTACATTTTGTGGGTGGGAGGATGGGATTTGGTTATTTTGTTTGATATGTGCTGAGCGGCATAAGCATACAGCTTGCTCAGCATACTCCTTTCTTGCTGGGGTTTTTGGGTATGGATTGGGTCTCATGGTGTGGGTTTGGGATGGGGTGGGGGTTTGGGCTTTGGAGTGGGTGGGGATTGGGGGGATTCTTTGGTTGGGGTGAAAATGTGTTTGATGGTACGTTTGGTGTTCGCGACCTTGTTGTATTGTCGTGCTGTATTGTGTATTTACTGATGGTGTGCCAATAAAACATGATTTATACTAAAAAGTTGGGAGCAGGGGGGTGCTCAGTACCTCCTCTCCAGGCCTCCTCCGGCGAATGTGGCCTTAGGCCCTGCCCCGGTACATCTCTGTCAATATTGTGGTGGAGGAGTCCTCAATGGTAGTGACTCTGCTCTAGCTCACCCGTCTGGTGATCCATGTCAGATATGAGGGTTTCAAGATTGGTAATCTGGCCTGACAAAAGTATGAAGCACGAGTTAAGCGCCACCACCACAGCTGATTTCAAAGTGTCCGAATACTCCAGAGTAAGTTGTAGAGTGCGATTAGGCTGTTGGTCTGCCATCTTATCTTCCGCAGGTTTTGCATGCTCTGTCTCTTTTTTTGCATTTTAGTAATCTAATCTAATGCTTGACTTTATATACCGAATCATCATTCAAAGAAAGCTTTACAATAGTTAATAACCATTAAAAAATAAGACTAAAGTTGAAGAAGTTAATTTTCAAAGTGTTTAGCAAATAAAGTGGTTTTTAAAGATTTGCAAAAAAATTGAAGTGAACCAGAACTCCTTTAAAGAAATGGAAGATCATTCCAAAGTTGGGATAGCTTAAAAATCAGAGATTGACTAAAAGACTTAACTCCTGTGCTCCCTTTTTTGGAAGAAAGCGACAATTTGAATTGTTAGTCACCTCTTGCAAAAGAGAATCTATAAGCATTCCAAGATAGAGGAAGTAGAGGAGTAAAAATGCCATATAGGATTTTAAAAAACAACACAGGCACATTTAAATTGAACTCTAAAACAAACCGGGGGAGCCAATGAAGACTCTGAAGTAACGACGTCATGTGATCAAATTTACGTTTCCCAAAAATCAATTTCGCAGCAGTATTTTGAATTAATTGCAATCTATAAAGACAAGTTTTTGTGATACTAAGGTAAATAACATTGCAATAATCGAGGCGAGATAATATAATTTACTGAACTAAGATGGAAAAGTAACGATGATGAAAGAGATGTCTAACCTTCCTTAGCATACATAGATTAAAAAAACATTTCTTGACCACAGAGTTAATTTGATCCTTAAAAGAGAGAGAGGAGTCGAAAAGGACTTCCAAAACCTTGGCAGAAAACTCAATCTGTAGAGAGGATCCAGAAACTAAAGCTACAGAAAGAGGGAGACAGTCCAATTTTGGGCCTAACCGTAATAATTTGGTTTTAGTTGTGTTAAGCTTCATCCGGACAATCTGAGCCCAGGCTTGAAGTTTTGAGATACAAAGATTTACTTTAGATGCTAGGTCAGTGTGTGGAGGAGTGTGTAGTGTAGGTTGGAGTTACAGCCTCATCACCCTGGGGTTATGGGTTCAAAGCCTGCATTGCTCCTTGTGACCCTGGGCAAGTCACTCAGTTTTCCATAGCCCCAGGTACGTTAGATAGATTATGAGCCCGCTGGGACAGATAGGGAAAATGCTTGAGTACCTGATTGTACAAACTGCTTAGATAAACCTTGATAAGCGGTATATAAAAACCTAATAAAAAGTAATGTCCGGATCTATGTCTATCAGTATGAAATGTGAACCTAGGCACTACTATAATCAATTTGAATGAAGAATATTATGACCAATATAGAGATGGTATTGCCTGCTTTTGCTCTGCTTCTTGTTCTGCAACCTACCATCTATCTAGCTTTCGTCACTTCCTTATGACACTGTCTCTATACCATGAAATTATCAGATACAGTTATTGATTTCTTTTTACTGGTCAGTGCACCGCAGTTTATCCTCGCCCCTGGATTTCTGTACTCCAGATGAATAATTCTTCATTTTTGCATCTGTCTTACTCTGAACTACTCAGCTTTGATCTTTCCTCAAATTTTCTCAGATCACTTCACATTCCATTTACTCCTTTTGTAGTATCTGGTGATATCTGTCTGGCAGATCTTAGTACCACCTGCAAGAAGACAGACTTTCTCCTAATTGTTCTGTAAAACACTCCCAAAGTTTGAATGTAACTAGTCTCAGGTACCCCATTAGTCATGGTTTTTGTCCTCTAATTCCATTTACCACCACCCTGGTTTTCTCTCAATCAGTTTTGTAGCCAGTGTTTGTTATCTTAACATCTACTTCTGGTTGCTCAGATTTACAAAACTTCTCTGTTGGATAGTAATAGCAGCTTTGCTGAAATCCAAATAACATCCTGTGTGCCTTTTATGTAATTTTCTAATTACTTAGCTAAAGGAATCAGATTTGTGTCACACAATCTCCTTTTGGTAAAACCATGTTGTCTTGGATCCCAACGTGTGCTGCCACGTCAAATGTCCTTAGATGTTCTTTCTTGAATATGCTCTGTTTCCAAGGCAGTGAAGGCCTTGGAAACAGAATATTATTTGGGGGGAAGAGTGTCTGTATTTCTGACTTTATTTTACTAGGTTATACTGTTACATTTGGCTTGTCTTTTTAGATATTTGATAAGAGGTGAGGCAGACTTTTTGGATGCTATATACCAATGTTTTTCAACCTTTTTACAACCCATGGACCGGCAGAAATAAAAGAATTATTTTGTGGACTGGCAAACTACTAGGACTAAAATTTAAAAACCCCATTTCTGCGAGATAAGTCCCCACAAATCATCTGATCCCATCCATACAAGCCTCAGTTATGATTTTATATTGAATGTATTTTATTAAAGTACAAATCATCTGATCCCATCCATACAAGCCTCAGTTATGATTTTATATTGAATGTATTTTATTAAAGTATAAAAAGAAACAATATTCTGTACAATTGTCATTTTATAAATACAAATAATACAGAGCAAGGATCAACAAAACCCCTGTCTCCCCTCCCATTCACATATATCCCCTCTACTATCAAGAAAACTGAACAAGCCAAATTATTACAGAATGTTACACAGAAATATCATGCTAACAGTTTTAGGGGAGTGCAACTAGGGCAACTGCCCCCTGGTCAGAGAGTGCCCTAAGCCAGCTGGAAACTAAAGAAGCACTGCCTGGGCTTCGCAGTCCCCAGTTATGTTTAACACCAGCTCTAGCAGGATATATATTTCAAATCTGATATATTCTAATCACAAAATAGAAATAAAATTATTTTTTTCTACCTTTTGTCGTCTCTGGTTTCTGCTTTCATCTTCTTTTCACTCTCTTCCTTCCAGCGTCTGCCTTCTTTGTCTCTTCAATCCAGTATCTGCCCCTTCCATCCACTGTCTGTCCTCTCCCCCTTCCATATGGTATCTGTCTTCTTTCTATGCCCCTCTCCCCTTTCCATCCAGTCTGCGCACCCTCTCTCCTTTTTACATGATTTATTCCAGCTTCACTGCTCTCTTCATTTTTATCTCTCCTACACCAGATGTACCATCGTTGTCCCTCTCTGCTTATTTTTCTGCTGACCCCTTCCCATCATCAATCTCTCTACTTTCTCATGCCCGTCTCTCCCCTTCCCCTCCTCTAATCTCCCTGCCAGCTGTTTCCTTCTCCCTTCCCTCCTCCTCCTGTCCAGCAGTAACTCTCTTCCCTTCCTCCCCTCCCAGCAGTATCTCTCCTTCTCCTTCCCTCCAGGTCCAGTAGCAGCTGTCCCTTTTTTTCCCTTGCCCAGCAGCTTCCCAGACTCCTTCCCCTCCTTCCCTCCCAGCAGCATCGCTCCTTCTCCTTCCCTCCAGATCCAGTAGCAGCTGTCCCTTTTTTTTCCCTTGCCCAGCAGCTTCCCAGACTCCTTTCCCCTCCTTCCCTCCCAGCAGCATCGCTCCTTCTCCTTCCCTCCAGGTCCAGTAGCAGCCGTCCCTTTTTTTTTTTTTTTTTACCATGCCCAGCAGCTTCCCAGCCTCTAACAGTGGCTTTCTCCCCTCCCAGCAACTCTCCTTACTTGCCCACACAGCAATTCAGGAAGGTAGCCTTGGGTCCTTTGTTGGGTCGCACCGCCTCTGAGGAAAGCGGAAGTTGAATCATCAGAGGAGGCCGCGACTCAGGAAAAGCCCCAAGGCTGCCTTTGTGAATCGCTGCACAGATAAGTAGGGAGAGCAGTTCAGAAAACCGCAGATGGATGGGACAAGCATCCAGATCAGTTTGTCTTAGGAGTAGAGTCTCACAGTATTGCACTTGAATCAATTTGTTTCTATATGTAATACCTATAGTATGTTTTTATTGTATTATAAGGAATCCCTAAAACCCTTTGCATGTCATTTTAATGGAAAATGTTATCTATGACTTTGAAGAAAATAAACACTAAGGTGGATGGGTAAGCACGTAAAGATCTCCTGAACTCAGCTGCTAGTACTAACGGCAAGAAGGGATGATGAACCAGAGCTAGAATAGTATATGGAGGCAAACAACAGGAAAATAGGGTCCAAATTATTATTGTATGCCAACATCTACTAAGATGAAGGAAGCCTCTACAGAGGCTGAACTGTTAATGTTGTCCCTAAACCTAATCCTGCAACATGTCCACAGTGCTATACAGTGGTACCTCGAAATCTGAATGCCCTAGAACTCTAACATCTTGGAATCTGAACTTTTTTAAATTAAATTTTGCCCCGGAATCCGAACGCTGCTTTGGAATCCAAATGTACAGGAACTGCAAGTGTTGCTCAGCCCAAAGCTTCCCCTCTACTAATGCAGCTTCCTGTTTCCACCTGGGAGGGAAGCTTTGGGCTGAGCACTACTTGCAGGTACTGTTGCCGATCTTGCTGCCCATGCCAGTGGGGGACCCGAACTTGCTGTCTATGCCGGTGGGGGGCCCGATCTTGCTGTCTCTGCTGGTGGGGGCCCCGATCTTGCCTCTGCCGGGGGATCTGATCTTGCTGTCTCTGCCAGGGGGGACCCGATCTTGCTGCCTCTGTTAAATTTATTGGAAAATCTGAGTTTGTGGGACCAAGGAACGGATATCAAGTTTCTATTATTTTCTAAGGGAAAATTTGTCTTGGAACTCGAACATTTTGGAACTTGAACGGGATTCTGGAATGGATTAAGTTTGGATTCCAAGGTACCACTGTACTTTGTTTCTTTTTAATATATCTATATTTTCCCTCAGAGACTATAGTGCTGCTCTTCAGCAACATACAGAATATGAATACAAAGCCATAACTATTAGAGGTTCACTGTATTTTATTACAGTAAAACCTTGGATAGTGAGTAACGTGGTGTGCAAGTATTTTGCAAAACAAGTAAAACATTTTATTAAATTTTAACTCGATAAACGAGCGTTGTCTTGCAACACAAGCACATAAACGCGTGTCACGTCACCTATGCACAATATACGTGCATCGCTGAGCACAACTGAACATAATACAAGCATCCGCAGTTCAAGTGTGCACAACATATGCACATCTCACGCTGAGCACGGCTGAACGTAATAAAAGCATCACGCCCAATTCACCCGCCGTGTAGTGACTGTTCGAAACGAGCGAGGTCTTGCAATACAAGTACGTGCAGTACTGGATTTTGTATTAAAGTTTTGGGTTGTGGAACTAATCATCTGAGTTTCCATTATTTCCTATGGGGAAATTCGCTTTGATATACGAGTGCTTTGGATCACAAGCATGCTTCTGGAATGAATTATGCTTGCTAACCAAGGTTTTACTGTATTTGTTTTAATCATGTTCATTGGTTGCAAATGTACAGTATGGTAAACAGAGCAAAGTCAGTCACATGGCAAGTACAGAAAAAATCCAATGGCAAAACAGTAAGAAAACTGTAACAGAGCCACATATGTTTTCATACAACATCTGGAAGAATAACCAATCCCCCCAAACCCTGCCCTGAATCTCCAAAAGGGAAAAGAATGGCCACTATCTACCCCTCACACATCCGCATATACACACACACATCCATTCAACTTCCTACACGCAAAGTAAAAGCACATTCCCCATAATACATTTTGTACACCTGAGAGATAAAATCCGAAATATGTCATAGCAAATATTGGTAGCAAATAGTGGTAGTTAGATTTCTATTCAAAGACAAATAATAACAATGACAACAGCAATTCATACAATGCAGAAATATCAGGTGGAGCACAAAGCTAAAAAAACTAGTCCATAAAGTACGATATGGAGTCCATTCTGCGGTGGTACAATTAAGACAACAGTATATTTCAAATTATGCATAGTCCTTCATTTTACAAAGCCAACAAACAAATTGAGGAGGGTTGGAGACATTCAGCATTGAAGAACCACCTTTATCCCTAGCATAATGGCTTGGAATAGAAATTTCTGTGCTGCAAATGTCAGATATTGTTCCTCCAAAAGTTGTATATCTCCCCAACTGTAGGGCAGCAAAATCCCATTCTCATTTCTTTCCAACTGTTTTTTTCTAAAAGTGAAAAAATGTCATTCCAGAACTCCAATTTTGGGCAAGTCAAGAAAGTATGTACCATAGTGCTAGAGGAACTGCAACATCTGAGGCAAACATCATCCTGCCATAGGCCAAGCTTTGCCCCCTTCAATTTTGTCAGGTAGGCTCTATGAAGAATTCTATATTGGGTTACCTGTAGAGAAGCATTTTTAGCAAAAGTGAAAGCATTGTGAAAAAATGTTTCCATATCTCTAGTAGAGACCTCTCTATGTAAATCTTTGGTCTAATCATCAGCTATGGTCTGAAGATGCTTACCCCCCCCCCCCCTATAATCCCTACAGAGCTGTATCAAAAGGAAAGAGTGTTTTTGAAGGTGGAACCTGGGCCAATTCCTTATCTAAAGTCCCTGTATCCCAATAATCTCCATATAAACCTTGGATTGAAGCATAATAGTGGTGAAGCTGTCTGTAGGCCAAGTCATGTGTAGAGGGTATATTCCAGATCTCTTGTAGTTGTGAAAAAGAAAGAAAAAGTCCCCCTTCCACATGCAAAATCTCCCCCAAAGTGTAGGCCCCCGCCGCCTTCCACAGTTGAAAAGTATTGCCCACACCAGGTAAGAAATCAGGATTATCTTCACAATAGAGAAATAGTGAGGCTTGGTATGTTTTCCCCTGACATGTATGCCACCATCCCCATGCATGTTTGAGTGGGGACAATAAGGAAGAGAGTCCACAATTTGCATGTGTAAGAGAGGATGATCTACCATGGAGAAAAGCTGTACTTGCTGTGGGCATACAACAGTTGTCAAATAGGCCATCTGGTGAAAATTTGCCATACCCTTTTAATATTTAATAATTCCAATGCATAAAAGCAGCTATATTATACATATGTAAATCAGGGCGCCCACAGTTCTATATCTTTTACAGGTATTACCTGTATGGATTTCCAAGAAAGATGAATTTCTCTTCCGGTCTATTATAAGGCACTTCATTTGGCATGCTAAGTCTGTTAGAATAGGATATAATAAACTGATTCCGGCTCTAATCAGTTTATTATATCCTATTCTAACAGACTTAGCATGCCAAATGAAGTGCCTTATAATAGACCGGAAGAGAAATTCATCTTTCTTGGAAATCCATACAGGCAATACCTGTAAAAGATATAGAACTGTGGGGAAAACTACCATTTTGACCAGAGCAATGTGTCCCATCAGGGAAAGTGAGAGGTCGAGCCATTTTAAACACAGGGAGTTTATTTTAAGAATTGTAGAGAGAATATTACATTCATAAAATTCCTTAGAATCTATACTTAGTATTATAGCAAGGTATTTAAGCTGTGTTTTTGCTGTTCCGACACCAGGTCACTGGGGCAGAGCAGCCGAGGAGTAAAGCCTCAGTTTTATCATAATTGATCTTTAGTCTGGAAAAGGACCTAAAATGGTCTATAATATTCATTTTACAGTTCTAATCTTTATTGCCAGAGATTCGAGCAGAAGCAGCAGGGGTGACAATGGGCAATCTTGTCAGAGGCCTCTGCAAAGCTCAAAAGGTATAGTCAAACTACCATTTAGAAGCATTTATGCTGTAGGCTTTTTATACAGAAGCTTCACCCATTCTACAAAGTTCCCAGAAAGGCCATACTGTCCCAGCACCCAGAACAAATGTTAACCACTATACCATAACAAAAGCTTTTTCTACATCTAAGCTTGTAATAAGAGCATTAATAGAGGTATTTTCATGACCGTCAGCACTTTCAGTATATTCATAGAGGCATACCTGCCGGGGACAAAGCCCATTTAGTCCTCATGAATAAGAAATGGTAAAAAATTATTTAAGCGAGTGGCTAAAATGTTCGCCAGAAGTTTATATCTTGATGTAACAAAGAAATTGGACGGTATAAGACCAGCTGGTCTATAGGTCTCCCTGGTTTAGGTAAGAACACCACATATGCACCAATTATGTAGGGAGCCCTCAGGCATCCCCTGAAGCATACCATGGAACATGGCTAGTAAAGATGGAGTGATGTGATTTGATAAAATCTTATAAAATTCTGGACCAAACCCATCAGGTCCTGGAGCCTTTGTGAGGTGTAATCTTTTTATGGTCTTTAGCAATTCATTACCTGTGATAGAGGCACTAAGAAATGCAGTTTGATCGGGAGTTAACTTAGGTAACTTCAGATCTTGAAAAAAGAGACTCTAGCCTGTTCATCTATAGGTGGGCACTACAGATTCTGGTAGAATTTAACAAATTGAACTGCAATATCCTGAGAAGATGAATACACCCTACCTCCTTTATCTAATATGTTTAGTTTTATACAATCTAACTAACCTCGCTAGCAATTTGCCTGACTTGTTGCCCCATTTATGGAACTGGTACCGGTAATAATAAATATTTTGTTCTGCTCTCTGATGTAAAAGAGTGCTTAAGTCAGCTTTTACTTTTCCTGTTTCCTATTGACCTCTACATACTCCTGCCACTTAGTTATTAGAAATGCAAGAAAATTATCATTATACAAATAAAGAGACATCTTCCTCATACGTTCACTATTAGTACTAACAAATGACAGAAAAAGCCGAATGGTCAGACAACACTAGTGAGTAGATGTCGGCTTTCAGTATTTTAGAAAACAAATAATCTGAAGCTATGATATATTCCAATCTAGAATACATGTTATGGGGGTGAGAATAAAATGTTAAATCTGATTCCTCTGGGTAAAGAATACACCACACATCTATGAGCCCTAATTCCTTTAGAAGAAAATTAACACCTGGATTTTGTAGAGGAATACAATCAGAAGGTTCTGCTGCAGGTTGATATGACTTTAAGTGACGAGGGATCCAAAATAGCAGAAGTATTGAGCGAAATTTAACACATGCCCTGGAGCTGTATTGTCAGGTGTCTGCTTAGCTGGATGGCATCACGTGACACCCCCTCCCCCCCCCCCCCATATTTTATTATTTTAATTATTTTTTTCATTGTAAATAGTTTTATTTTATATTTAAATCATTTTTTTAAATTAATGTTTAAGTATGAAATACAAACAAGGAACCATAACAGTTTTCTGAACAATTTCACTTACATTATTTCTTCTTCCTTCTTTCCTCCCTCCCACTAATAAACTGCTATTCTGTATCCACAACTCTTAAGTTTTACTAAGGCCCTGTTTTATTAAGGTGTACTAACTGACTAACATGCGCTAATCGATTTAGCGCGCGCTAAATGCTAACGCGTGCATGTTAATCTATAGAAGCATTAGCGTTTAGTGCACGCTAATTCAATTAGCGCACCTTAGTAAAACAGAGGGTAACTCTATAGGAGTCATTATTTTAATTCAGTATTCTACTCCTTACTGTAGGAGTCAATATATTCTAAAATGGTATCCAAATTTCTCAATATTGTCTTCCTCTTTGTTATGTAAGTCCTAACCCGTTCTAGTGAAGTCTGTGTGATCATAAGGTTCTGCCAATGAGCTAGTGCTGGAGCTTCTACCTCCAGCTAACATTGTAATATACTTTTCTGTCCCTTTAAAATTGCTTGATGCTGAAATGCTTGATAACCTTTTGGCATTGCTTCTTGTCTTGTGGTGATAAGGAATAATTGAGCTGGTTGTTTGTACTTACCGACATCTAAAAGACAGAGATTTGGGGGCATCTTATTTTACCTCCCCCCTTTACTAAGCTGCGGTAGAGGTTTCTCCCATGGTCCGGAGTGTTAAATGCTCAGAAGCTGCTCCGACACTCATAGAATTCCTATGAGCTCTGGGCCACAGTAGAAACCTCTATTATGGCTTAGTAAAAGTGGGATTAATTATTTAAAAAAGAAAAAAAAAGGCATTCACATATTTATTGACCATATGAACTTTTATATTTTGCATCTGCTTCATTACAAAATTACCATACATTTGAAGATGAGTAAATTAGGGAAATTAATCACTTTTTGTTAAAAATATTTCTCCAGTTATATCGCCTCACTTTTGTCAATGTTGATTTTAATTTTCTCTTTTTTTCTTACAGATCAACAATGAACTTGAAAGAGTTTATGTAAAAATGCTAAATTTCACAGTCTCAATGGAGAAAAACAACCTTCAGTAAGTAGATTCAATATGAATCACCAAGCAATGGGAAGTTGTTCAAATTAAATGGTTCTTAGAGGACAATATATTGTGTTAGATTCAAATGGTATTAAGACCCTTCAAAGAAAGTTACAGTTTTTAAAATTTCTTTGAACTCATTCATCCTTCAGGCCCTTCTATTCCAAATATATCAGCAGCTTCTTCTGGCAGCTAGCACCACAAAAGCTAAAAACCCTGGCTCTAAGGGTGACTTAATTCACCTGAGACCTGCTAGAAAGATTGGGGTCATTCCATGTTAAGTGGTGTAATTTTAGAAAAGTGCATCATCTTGCCATCACAAATTTGTTGAAACTGTTTATGCTGAATCTTACATGACTCAGACTAACTTTGGTAAAGTTTAAGATTTAGCATCCATGTATAGTAGTATCTCTGCAAAATGTTTGCATCTTTGAGTCAAAGGTTATAGAAGTAAAACAAATGAAATTTGGCAATCTTATACAACTTTTTATGATCTATTCAATGAAATTAATGCGTATTTCCATTTTTTGAAACTGATGTATGTAAAAAGCCACAGAATGGGCTGAAAAAAATGGATATGCTAAAAAGTTTCAAAGTTTAGGCTTCTGTGGCTCCTTCTTTGTTCTCAAATACATGACTTCAACTTATAAGCTAATCTAATTACTTTACAATTTCACTTTAAATTTTGTAATTTTTTGAAAAATGTCAAACATTTGTATTTTTAACCAGCTTTTACAAGAGAACCAACTGTTATAGCATGTTTCAAACCCTATGAAAAATGGTTTTGTTTTTCAATGCCAGCAAATAATGCGAAAAAATAAGGGTCAAAGTTTTTAACAAGCATATCTTTCACCATTTATGATACCTATGGAAATTATAACATTATATACTATACATTTGCTATATATGTTTGACACAACAGCTGACATCAAGTCTATAAATTTAGCAAGCAGCAAATAGGTTGTGCATATTGCTGTTATTGATTTAATCAGCAGCACAGGAGTTCCGCATATTGCTATATTACCATTTATACTAGGTAAACAATAGTATTGAGATGATTCTTTTTCATCTCAAGGTTTACTTTTTATTCAGTAATTCTTTCCTGTTTAGATTCATATGAGTTTATCTATCAATTAATTCATAATGGAAACAACTGAATTGGGTGGTGACAATGGTTCTTTGCTAGTAACATATATCGTTGGAAGAAAACAGTCGTCATCGAAGTGTCATGTCTTATTTTATTGCAAAAAAGTTGGGCTCAAATCGGCATACCAGTTACCAGCAGATGATAAGACACTGCTTATTCAGTGGGCAGAAATTAATCTTACAGATGATGATCAAATTTGCTTGCATCAAGAAACAATGTACCTCAAAAACTATGAGATGGCACAAAAGAAATGCTTTAATCCGTTTGGAAAGCAAAATCATCTCATCAAAATGGGACTTTGAAAGCTGATCTCAAAATGGTTGCTAGATTGAATCAACTGACAAAAAGAAACACTAAACCAGGTCAGAAAACTTGCCCTAAATGTAAAGCTGAATTTGCTTCCATGGTAGAAACTACAGTTGCATCATCTTTGAAATGGACACTTCTGCCATGATTAACCAAAGCTTTTCTGCATTGGGCGAATCTCTTTGAAATTTCCAAAAGTGAGCAGTAGAGAAAGTGGGCTATGTGAAACAAAAAAATTGAACAAGTATAAAATGTGATAATGCACAAGATAACATCTGCCGCTGGACTAGCAGCTCAGGATGTTGGACAGTCTTATGTCAAGACTACATTGACCTGATTGAAGAAATGAAGAAAAAAAAATTGGAGTATCTGATCAAAACAATCCAGATATTGACTTTGACTCCAAGAAGTTGGTCAATAAAAGCTACAGCAGTAGAGTTTGGAATTCAGAAAGTATGGTAAAGATAGCCCGAAAAATTAAGGAAGAGCAGGGTATTTGTGCCTTGCCTGACCTGAAAGTTGGCAAGCAATTGCCAAAAGAAGTAGCCAACAGAACAAGACAATTTTATGAAGTTGATGAATTCAGCAGAATGTATCCTGGCAAGAAAGATTGCATTGCTGTTCGAGTCAATGGAGTTAAGATACAAAAACAAAAGCGGTTGCTTTTTGAGCAATCTAAAAGAGATGTATATAGTATATCACGAAAAGGACTGCAGACAGGTGTACAAGATGCAGTCAAAATTTATTAAACACTCTCTTCAGTAGCACATTCTGTTCGTGTACTACACCGTATACAGATCAGACATATTTGTTGCATTTATTTATTACCTATTGCATATATGGGACCCCTGAGGAAGACAGTGTTGATCGAAACACAGACCGTGTCGGGTCCCATATTGCTATGAGTGGTTTATTTGTACACAACAATTTGTTTATTAGTTTATAATAAACTAGTCTTATAGCCCGTTACATTAACGGGTGCTAGAATATATGTGTGTGTGTCTCTCTTTATTTCTTTTTCTCTCTCTCTCTCTCTCTCTCCTTAGCCGCTTTCTTTCTTTCTTTTTCCTTGGCTGTCCATCACCACCCTTTGCCTGCTCCCCCTGTCCATTCTCCCTTCCTTTTAACTCCCTTGTGTCCACCACCAACCCTTCACAGCTCTCCTTATGCAGCAGCAGCCCTTCTCCCTTTGTTTTACCTCCCCCCTGTCCAGCAGCACCTTTCCCTCCCCCCATACCAGTCCCCTGTGCACCTGCCCCTGTGTCTTTCTTCTTGTCTTTCTGTCTCCCTTCCTCCCTCTGTCTGTGTGTCCAAAGCAGCATTCCCTTCCCCTCCATTTCCCTCTCCCCACACCAGTTCCCTGTGCACCTGCCCCTGTGTCTTTCTTCTTGTCTTTCTGTCTCCCTTCCTCCCTCTGTCTGTGTGTCCAAAGCAGCATTCCCTTCCCCTCCATTTCCCTCTCCCCACACCAGTTCCCTGTGCACCTGCCCCTGTGTCTTTCTTCTTGTCTTTCTGTCTTCCTTCCTCCCTCTGTCTGTCCAAAGCAGCATTCCCTCCCCCTCCATTTCCCTCCCCCCACACCAGTTCCCTGTGCACCTGCCCCAATGTCTTTCTTCTTGTCTTTCTGTCTCCCTTCCTCCCTCTGTCTGTGTGTCCAAAGCAGCATTCCCTCCCCCTCCATTTCCCTCCCCCCACACCAGTTCCCTGTGCACCTGCCCCTGTGTCTTTCTTCTTGTCTTTCTGTCTTCCTTCCTCCCTCTGTCTGTGTGTCCAAAGCAGCATTCCCTCCCCCTCCATTTCCCTCCCCCCACACCAGTTCCCTGTGCACCTGCGTCTTTCTGTCTCCCTTCCTCCCTCTGTCTGTCTGTCCAAAGCAACATTCCCTCCCCTTTCCATTTCCCTCCCCCCACACCAATTCCCTGTGCAGCAGCATTATTGTTTCCTCTACTCCCTATCCCTTCCCACAGTATCGACTACAAACGCGGGTCCGAGTCCTTTGGCGGCCCCCCCCTTCCCTTCCCTTCCCGCGGGTCCGACTACACATGGCGATTCAAGCAGCGTGTCCAGCAGTCTTCACACGCTGCTTCGGGTCCTTCTACTGGCCTGATTTACTCTGGCACGTCTGGAGCAAATCAGGGCAGTAGAAGGGCCCGAAGCAGCGTGTGAAGACTGCTGGACACGCTGCTGAAATCGCCAGTCGGGGCCGCGGTAAGGGAAGGGGGGGCGGCAAAGGACTTGGGTGCCGGGCAGCGGAAATCTTCTTCTACCTTGCATCTCCTCCACCATCGGGAGTCAGCGCCAGGAGCTTTAACGGCTGGTGGTTCCGCGTTGAAAGAATCCCGTGCCTCTTTGAAAACTGTCACACCGCTGGAGGTGGGAGGTGACGTAGAGGGCAGGGGGTGAGCCGCGCATGCGCACTTCCTAGCTGCAGCTCACAGAAAATGGACGCACGCTTAGGAAGTGCGCATGCGCGGCTTACCATTTTATTATATTAGATTTTGCCTGTATCTTGAACACATGTCTGCAGTCCTTTTCTTTGTCCTTGGTTTATCGTTTTTGACTGCAGATCTGTTGGATCTTTTTTTTTGCCTTTGAAGAATATCATGACAAATATGGAGCTGAAATTAGATTCTCAAAATTTTGTGAGCTTAGACTAGAGTGGTGTATAACTGATGATGCTCATTCTGTCTGCATTTGCACTATACATCAGAACATCAAGCTCAATTTGCAAGGTGCAAATATCAAAGACAATTACAAAGTGCTTATGGAAAAAAAATGTTTGCAATTTGAATTCCAAAGATTGCATGCTACAATGATGCCAAAACTCTCCCTGTGAGGAAGCACTAAGTTTATTTGGAAGAAACATTCAAGAATTGGATTCAGAATGAATCGATCAAATTCAAGCAGTTGGGTCCATACTGATTTTGAAACACTAGAAACAAGCAAACTAACATTGGATGATTTTATGGGCAAACTTGCAAACAAAACTTGGAAGCTGACAAGTTACCACTTTGTTTCAAAGCATCAAAGTGAATGCTTGAAATCCTTGAAAGCCAATGTAGAAGAAAGCAAATTGATCAATCTGATGTATTTTACTACTACTACTATTTATCATTTCTATAGTATTGAAAGGCGTACGCAGCACTGTACATTTAATATACAATAGACGGTCCTTGCTCAGAAGAGCTTACAATCCAAGACATCTCAGGGTTGGGGAGATTCTGGTAGAAGAAATGATACAATGAGTATAGGTATTTGACAGCAGTAAATGGGATAAAGTTGAGCCAGTCAATATCATGTATCTGGATTTTCAAAAGGCATTCCACAAATTACCTCATAAAAGACACTACAGAAATTAGAAAGTCATGGAATAGAAGGTAATATCCTATTATGAATTAAGAACTGGTTAAAAGACAGAGAACAGAGAGTAGAGTTGGTTAATTAAGTGCCATTGACTCACACTCGTGTCCTAGCGACTTGATGAATTAGAGATCTAAAAAACGATTGGTTTTGTGCTAGTCTGGTAAGGTCCTCTAGCATCATCCACATGGTTGTTTTCAACATGTCCAGCCATTTGACTGCAGGTCACACTCTGCCTTTTTCCTTTGATCTTCTCAAACATAATGTCCTCCTCCAATTATCTTTCTCTTCTGACGCGTTAGCGGTTTAATGTACATAATAGCGTGCGCTAATTTGCCGGCCGTTCTAGCTGCTACCGCCTCCTCTTGAGCAGGCGGTAGTTTTTCATCTAGCGTGGGGGTTAGCACACGCTAAAAAAGTGCATGCGATAAAGCTGCTAATGCGGCTTCGTAAAAGGAGCCCTAAGCGACGTGCTGTTCCACCGACGATGACCTGCATTTCGCCTCCTGGCTGCCTCCCGGTTTTTATTTCGATCATGCAATTGTGCTCAAGGCTCAATGAGGATGGCTGATCTGTTCAGACTTCTGTTTTTATATGAATATCTCAGTTTCGGTGTTCACTTCCCAAAAATTTGTGCAGAAACATTTTGAAAAATATTGTGAGAAATAATGCAGACATCAGCCAAAAGTCCACAAAAATATTCTGGGTCTGTTTTTGTATGTTCAGTCTATCCAGAATCACACACCTATTGCATAGAAAAAGTGATTAGGTTCTTACCTTTCTAATATCTTTTCTAGTAGACAGATGTGTCATTCTGGAGCCCCGCCCTGTCAGTTATCTTCTGCGCCTGTCTACTGTCTCAATCAGAAAGTTCATATCCAAACTGAAATTTGGATGTCGGTCAGACCTTAAGGGTATAAAGAATAATCTATTACTATAACACGTTGGGTAATACTTGAGCTTTATAAATATTTCTTTTCGCTGTTTCAATTGTTCAATGGCAATGTTTAACATGTTTGTTATAATTTCAGAGCAGAACAGAATTGTAGTTAGGGGAGTTTCCCTGTACCTCTCCTTCACATATGTAGGGCTATCGCCTGCTTTAGTTCAAACTGAAGGGGGCAGCAGAGCCCTCTAGTGAAAGAGGAGGGATTCAAAAGCTGGAGTGGATTCCTTCTGCATGGCTCGCAAGCATGGGGATATTACCCATCTGTCCAGCAAGGCAAGAACCTAATGTCTTTTTATTACATCCTCCAGTAACAAGATCCAGAGCTTAACTATTCTTTGAGTAAAAAAATAATGTCCTCCTGTTTGTTTTATTTCCATGTAATTTCATTGAGTGTCCCCTAATCTTTGTAACGTTTTAAAGAGTGAAAAAAAAATCGATTCTCATTGATATGAGCATTGAGTGATATCAATTTTGTTATTCTCTTACTAGTATCATAACATCAGAAGATTAGCAACCAGAGACATACAACGATTCCAGAAGGGTAATATCTGTGAAAACTGGAAGGAAATAAAAAGTTTGTCCTCATGACAAAATGACAACGAGAGAGCATAGTCCCCGCCATGGCGCCAAATCTCGCTCTATGCAGCGAGCGTCAACTGTTGACATTGGTTCTGATATGCTAGGTCTGTCTCTAGAAGGTGAGTACCATGACATCAACAGTGCTATCCTTGGTCCAATAAGCTTAAGATTTTTCTGCAGAGTACTGGTTTGTCAAGTATTTGTTTAGTATGCACTCAAGCTAAATTAAGGGGAGTGCTACCAGAAATTAAAGTCAAGCCATTTTATGGTTTGCTGCAATAAATGTTAGTGTTGACAATACAGCTGTAGAACCTAGTTATATGTAAGTTAAAATTTTGTTGGTAAAAATGTGTCATCCTACGCTATGATTGTCAGAATTTGTGAAGTTCTGCTAGGTTCCACCGGCAGGCCACAGATCTTTTAGCCTTCTGATCATTACAAGCAGATAGTATTGTTGATGACTAGAAGAGTATGAGAGGTGGACCATTCTATACTTTTTCTAATATATGTCATCTAGATATCCATATCTTGCTGTCATTGGCACTATGATGCTGGACTAGACTAGACTATTCTGATCCAGTAAGCAGTACTGTTTGGGACTGTTTCTGTGAAAAACAAAACATTAATTGTAGCACTGCTTTAGCTATTCTTATTGGAACATATACATAGATTTGTAATATTTTGTATTGAATATAAAATCTTAAAGATATGGGGGAATACTGTAAATAGTGCTCAAAAATGGCACCGAAAAAATCAGCACTTAGGCCCGGATTCTGTATAGGACGTCCATCCTGGGCATCCTATACAGAATCGGGCCTACACCCGCCCAAAGTAAACCCGATTCTGTAACCAACGTCCATTTTGCAGACGCCGGTTACAGAATCGGGTTTGTTTAGACTCGGCCGCTATACTTAATTGCAGCAATTGGTCTCCCTGCCGTGATTAGTATAGTGGCCGCAGCTAGGGCTGCCAGTCTCCCCACCCCAACTCCCCCGGACGATTGTGGCAGGAGGGTGCCCAACCCTTCCTGCCGACAGAACCCACCCACCCGAAGATCGCCGGCAGGAGGTACCCAACCCCTCCTGCTGGACCCCCCCCAATAAAACTCTCCACACTGAAACCCCCCCTCGGGTTTACCTGCAAGTTGGCCGGACGGGTCCTCGCACCGTCCGTCTGGCCAGCAGGCCTGCCTCTGTCCAAATGAGGCAGGCCTGCCCAACCCACAGGATCCTAGGACCATTTAAGCAAGGTCCTCAGAAGTGCCAATATTAGCCAAGTGTTTTCAATGGATACAGTACTTTCGGCACTGGCCTCCTCATTAGACCTGCTGTTAATTCTTTTAATACATTTGCAATAAAGTGCTTCTTTTGTTAAAGTGCTATATTCAATAATTTAATCACTTATTAGAAGCTCCAAGAGCTAAAAACTTATCTTTAGTTTGTCAAAAGCTCATGGTTGCTTCCACAATCAGCTCCTGGCTCTTTGTTCTAAACAAACTGATAGATCAGGATAGAGCAGAGCAGTGTGATAAGGGGGGGACCTTTTTTGATACAGCCTTTCGGCGAAACATGTCGAATGACCAGTCCCTTCCCGATTTGAACAACGAAACAAAAAGATACGTTTTTTTTTAGCTCTTGGAGCTTCTAATAAGTGATTAAATTATTGAATATAGCACTTTAACAAAAGAAGCACTTTTTTTGCAAACAAAGCACTTTAGAGAAAAAGCATTTTATAGAAAAGTAAAAAAATATATTAAATTAACTGCGGGTCTAATGAGGAGGCCAGTGCCAAAAATACTGTAGCCATTGAAAACACTTGGCTAATACTGGCACTTCTGAGGATCTTGCTTAAATGAATTATTATTTATATGATACTTTGTGGTTTGAATGATTGATTTGAATATAATATCAATACGTTTGGCTGCATAATAGCACTCTGAATTATAGAATAGCATGCAGCCAGATGCTCATGCAAATTTTTGAGTGCCAATTAACGTTAAGTTGTTGGCACCCAATTATTGATAGTTAAGAGCTTTTTAACCAATTTGTGCTCATATCTTGGCAGCACGTCTAAATTTGCATGTCATATATAGAATCCAGGGGATATATTATAAAATTTAGGAAATAATTCAGGACAAGCAGCTATAACCTTTTGCATTGGCTTTTCAGTGTTCATATTTTAATGTCTTTGAAGTTAATGCAATAATTTATTTTTCTTCGAGGACAAGTAGGACATTGTTTCTCACATGTGAGTGATGTTTTCCAGTTCAGGCACTACCCAATCTAATATCTTTTAAAAGAGGCTTTTGGTATCGATTCACCGCACTTGTGCCAGTGCCTTCTTCCTGACATGTGAACATGGTACCATCAGTCTCAGTTTTTCTGTGGAACAGAGAGGCCACATCGGTGATCTCTTCAGTATGTGTGAAAGTTTTTGCAGTGTGGTTTCTTCCCACATGGGTTTTTCTCTTGTTCTTCTCATTGTTTTTTTATTCTAGCCGTTTGGGCCAGTTTAAGTTTCTTTTATTTTTTTTTCAGCTCCAGAGGCCCTTTTAGGCCTGCATATTGGCCGGGTTACATCAACTGAGTGCAGATTAGCTCCTTCGTCTTCACCATTGACCCATTTGATTTTGCTTTAGCAATTTTCCCCTTCATGTGCTGAACTGGTTTAGTGGCTTTCTTGCAAGCCATTCTTATCAAGTACATTTAGATAATTACGGTATTTTTCTCACAAATGAAGGAATGCATGTGGAGTCCCTCAGGGCTCACCTTTGTATCCTACATTATTTAATTTATTTTTGGTTCCGCTCAGTTCACAAATTTCTTCTCTGGGTGTCAAGCTGTACAGTTACACAGATGACATTACAATAATTATTCCACTGACTGCATTTCAAATGATATTCTATCTTTATTCAATCAGTACTCGAAGCTTCAGAATCTTGGATGAGTGACTTTAGGCTAAAACTCAATCCTGATAAAACTAGTTTTGGGCATCTCCTTCCGATATGATCAAGGAGGACTCTCTAAATTTGAATGGTAATATTTATTCCATCTCACCGACTATAAAAATTTGGGGAGTCAACCTTGATTGCAAATTATCTTTTGATTTTCATACTACTACTCTGATTAAAAAATCCTATTTCCTTTTATGGAAATTAAGAACGGTAAAGTCTTATTTTGATTTTGCTGTGTTTAGACTGATGGTACAATCTCTTATCTTGAGTTTGTTGGATTATTGTAATATTCTTTATCTTTCGATCTCTAAGCAAAATATAAAAAGGATGCAGAGCATTCAAAATATTGCGATAAGGTTGATTTTTGGATTGAAATGAACAGATTACATTTTGCAGTATTATAAATTGCATTGGTCGAGGCAGGAGTGATTTTAAGTTGGCTGCTTATGTTTTAAGGCTTTGAATGGATTATTGCCTAGTTATCTCTTAGATTCTTTCAAATTTGTTGATAGGAAACATTTACGTATAGGACGCCTTTTTGATTTTCTATCAGTAAAGGGATGTGTCTATAAATGTTTCCTTGGTAAAATGTTGGCGTTTAGGTCAGATTTATGGGAGAAAGAAATTGGCATTCATATATCAATTCTTACATCTTATTCAGTCTTTAGAAAAATGTTGAAAACATATCTTTTTGGTAAACATCTTGACTAATTCTAGGTTTTAGAAACTGTTGGAAATATATTTTCTGTTAAATTTTATGATTGATTGTGACCTGCTACAATGTTAGTAACTCTTGACCTGTAAACCGCACAGAACCGTGAGGTTGCTTCGGTATATAAGAACCAATGCAATGTAACGTTCTCAGTGGTTTAAGCATTGTGCCCGGTGCAGCAGCATCATCTCTATGACTGATTCCCATAATTGGTGCCTGCTATGTGTGTGCCTGGGCCCGGCCACAAGGCCTCTAACTGTGTTTGCAGGAAAGGACCCAGAAAACATAAAGACTCAGTGCAAGAAACCTTTTGCACTAAGTCTGGTTCATTGATGTCAGAAGCATCAGTCCCAATGGCTGCTAGAGCAGCATCGGACACTGAGCATTGAGGAGATCTCTGCCTGCCTTGGCACTGGGTGCTGAAGCAGGTCCCCTGGATTAGTCAACATTAAACCTGACATCGAGGAGGCATGTGGATTTGACATCCTCATTTTAAGTTCCAAGGGATCCCAATGCCAAGCATCAAGTGAGGAGGAAGCATTGACATCGGTCCCCCTCAAAGCACGATGCTGGGAGCTCTGGCTTCACATTGAGAGAACTGCTCCCATTCTGTAGTCATGATGCTAACACAACAGTCTCCATGCAGTTGGAACACCGCTTCCAACTTAGTACTGATGAATTTTCAGGCTGTCTCTAATCTAACTTTGGCCCATCTTTTACTGCTACCTGCCCTCAATGAATAGTTCCGGACCATGCTCAAAGAGGAGTTAGCAGGCTTGCTGCAGCAGTAAAGTGCATAGGCATTAAGGGGGGCTTGGCCCACTCTGACCTAGAAAATAAGGACATAAGAATTGCCGCTGCTGGGTCAGACAAGTAGTCTATCGTGCCCAGCAGTCTGCTCATGCGGCGGCCCTTAGGTCAAAGACCAGTGCCCTAACTGAAACTAGCCTTACCTGCGTACGTTCTGGTTCAGCAGGAACTTGTCTAACTTTGTCTTGAATCCTTGGAGGGTGTTTGCCCCTATAACAGTCTCCGGAAGAGCGTTCTAGTTTTCTACTACTCTCTGGGTGAAGAAGAACTTCCTTATGTTTGTACAGAATCTGTCCCTTTTTAACTTTAGACAGTGCCCTCTCATTCTCTCTACCTTGGAGAGGGTGAACAACCTGTCTTTATCTACTAAGTCTATTCCCTTCATTATCTTGAATGTTTCGATCATGTCCCCTCTCAGTATCCTCTTTTCAAGGGAGAAGAGGCCCAGTTTCTCTAATCTCTCACTGTACAACTCCTCCTGCCCCTTAACCATTTTTGTTTCTCTTCTCTGGACCCTTTTGAGTAGTACTGTGTCCTTCTTCATGTACGGCGACCAGTGCTGGACACAGTATTCCAGGTGAGGGCATACACCTGTTAAGTGGTTGTCAATCTGGTGCCTTGCTGGGCATCGGGACTGGTATTGACTGATGTGATAACGTTTTAAAAGTTGGGGGAGGAAGCTGCTCCAGAGTTGCACAGCAGACCCGTACCTCAGTGCCCAGTATTGGGGCCTGGACATCACACTAGTAGTCTGAGACAGGTGTAGGCTTATACCTCCCATTAGGAGTATTTTGTTGAATCTGAGTAGAACCTTTCTTGGGAGTCTGGTGAGGAACCTGAATATTTTTTGAGGAGAGGTCCTGTAGTATGCTATCAGACCCCTCCCCTCCTCAAAGAGAAGGAAATCATCATCTGAAGAACTCTTCTCAGGTTTCATCAGGGAAATGGTGAAAGATATACCATTTAAGTTGGAGATGGCAAACAAGCCCAGTGTGGAATTATTTATCATCTTGGACTATGACTCCTCACCCAGAGAAACTGTGATTGTACTCTTTCACAGAGTTCTTCAGGATGTACAGATAAAGAATTGTGAGACCCTTCTCTCTGTGCACACAATTCCTAAGAAGGTTGATTCCATCTACAGATTCTAGAAGGCTCTCATATTTGAGAATGTCCAGCTGCCCCACCATTCTATGGTGATCGAATCCACTTTCAAAAGGGATGGAAGCTTGAAGACCCATGCCTTGTTTCATCCAGGAAAGGAGGCTTGGATGCTGAACCCTTTTGGGAGACAGGTTTATCAAGCCTCAAAACTTGCTCCCCTCATTCAGGCTTATCAGCTCTACATGAGCCTGTACTTTAAGTCATTGGTGCAGAGTATGCTTAACTTTGTGGATGCGCTCCCTATGGAGCACGCTGCAGAGCTTTGCCAGATGGCCAGAAAGCAGAAGGATTGTAGGAAGTATTTGGCCAGAGGTACATTTGACACTTTTGATGTGGTATACACACTTCTGCCTTGGGTGTAGAGAAGCACAACCTCTCATGATTGTATGTCTCTGACCTGGAACCTGTGGTTCAGGAGAAGTTAGTACAAGAGTTCTTCCAAAAGTTTCTGCACTTTTATATTTTTGCAGGAAATGGTTAGGGCTGGAGAGATAGTAAGAGGAATGTCATGTGACTAGTCTGTCAGGCAACAGAATGATTATGTGGAAAAGTGATGTAATCTGCTTTTGAGATATTTAATAAATAGTGTTTAAAAAACTTTTGAAGATTCCTCATAGAGGTCCCGTGCTGAGGAGAAAATCTTTTGGGGACAAAGTGGAAGAGGTTGCTAACCTCATAAAAAACATAAGTCCCTCTCTTTTGCATATGCTTCTGCCTCTTCCACTTCTTGAAGGTTTTCAGGTGGGACTTAAAGAGGAACCTACTAGTGTTTAGACATCGCTTCACTCTTTCTCATCCACAGCAACAGGCCCTACCTAAGTACACCTGTCCCCGGCCTCAGCACACCTAGAAACCCCAGCCTGTTCCTCAGTCAATGCAAGGGATGAACTTTTGGCTGGCTCCATGAGAGCTTAGCTACAATCAAAGTGCCTGTTCTGGACAACCTTCCAGTAGGAAGGAGCCTGAATTTTTACCAAGAAAGGTGGCATCTTGTAACCTCTGACCATTGTGTTTTCCAAATAGTCTGGATAGGCTAGGCACCCATTGGCAAAAAAAGATGGCCAAATTGCACACTGACAGCATCTTACATGAGCCCTCAACTCTTTTAAAGGCCAATGTAGTCAAATCTGTTACACAAAGTTTGTCCTCATGCCCAAGAAAACAGAAGGATTTAATTCAATTCCTAGTCCTAAAGGCACTGAACAAATATCTGGTTAAGAAAAAGTTTGGGATGATTTCCCTGGGCCTCCCTTCTCCTCATGATTCAAAAGAATGATTGACTATCCTAAAGGATGGTTATACTCATATTCAGATACTCCCAAGTCACAAGAAAATTATCAGATTTTAATTAAGGAAACTCTACTACCAGTAGTGCTGGTAATAGTGTTGTTTGGCCTCATGCCTGCTCCTAGAGTATTCACAAAATGACTTGCCATAGTTGAGGTTGTTCTACCAACATTCTTCCTAAAGCCTTGTGCCCACCTTGGCAAAAGTGCAGTGCTCACCTTGGACTGCAAGCATGCCATGGACTGAAGTCCTTAGACAGTCCACCCAGCTTTTTGTATCTTTTGACTCAAACAGGATGGAGGTAGCCATTGGTGAGCGCACTTTATCCAGTTGGCTAGCAGACTGCATCTCTTTCACTTATGCTCAAGCTGGGCTGAGTCTGTAGGGTCATATCATGGCTCAATTCCAGCCATGGCTACATTGGTAGCCCACTTGAGATCAGCCTTCATTTGCAAAGCTGCAACATAATCTTCAGACCATATATTCACATATCATTTCTACCTTGAACAGAATACCCTACATGACAGTTGGTTTGGTTAGTCCTGTGGAATTTGTTTGGTGTCTAGAATTCAAGGCCCATTTTTCTTCTGTTCTAGGCTTCACATACATAACAGACTGTATATAAATTAAGGTTTGCTGGCCTTGCTGTTGCAAGCCCCAATTGTTCTAGCATTGTTTTCGGTGAGCCTTGTAGCTTAGCATCCCCATATATGGAATTCCCATATATGAGAAAAATAATGTCTTGCTTGTCCTCAGAGAAAAGTTATTCACTTGTAGCAGGTGTTCTCTGAGGACAGCAGGACACACATTCTCATATAACCTTCCCTCCTCTCCAGGAGTTGTATTCTTTTAGCTATATTATAGTATTGATAATCCCATACTTGCATGTTGGGCAGGAAGATACCCGCACATGCATAGAGGGTTCATGCCTAAAGCCTCTTAAAGAGATATTACACTGCATCAGGGCTCCAACAGATGATGTCACTCACATGTGAGAATGTGTCCTGCTGCCTTTGGAGAACACCTACTACATGTGAGAAACGTTGCTTTACTGGTGACAAAAAGTAATTTTGTCAGCTGTAGGATGACCCTTCTGTTGATAAGACAGGAACTGCATCATTGCTTTATTTTTTTTCATGAGTGAAGAGTACTATCCCATATGTAGAGGGAGCTTAGAATATGATAGGCTTACGTTAACTGTACAGTTTTTAATACTAGTTTTATGCTTAGTATTCAGAGTTTATAAAATAATTAATATTTGTTAAATATTTACAAAGGCAGGTGGCATGATGTCTTAGAGTCCGTACAGTTTGTTGCTATACATCAGACCCAGATTACACCCTATAACTTTGGCTATTGCTCCCGAGGTTGACTAGGTGGGGGAACATTGTAGAGCAGTGGTCTTCATTAATTTTTAAACTGGGGCCACTTTGGATTCTATTGAACTGAAGGAGAGCCACCAAACATCTTCCCATGCAGGGCCACATCAGTGTATGTCAATGACATCTATCCCCATCAGCCTACATTCAAACTTCATTGGGGGATATCCTCAAGGTTGTGAGCATTTCCAAATGCTTTCTTTTTTGTCTATAGACAATGTCTTGTCGTTCAAGCATGCAGCTCTCCCCCTCAATCTCTTTCTCAATCTCAGAGTAACAGGAACCTTCCCCTCCCCCAAGACAATGGGGTCTGCCCCAGAGGTCTCCAGGGGCCACCATTGAAGAACACTACTGTAGAGAGGTAGTTCTCACTCCCCTCCCAGCCAGTTAGGTTTTCAGGATACCCACAATGAATATGCATGACATACATTTGGCAAACAGTGGAAGTATGCATACAAATTTTTCTCATGCATATTTCTTGTGGACACCTAGAAACCTGACTGACTGGGTGTTTCCTGAGGACTAGGTTGAAAATTCTTGCTGTAGAAATAACATTTACTATCCATGGGAGGGAAAGAGAGAGAATAGACACTCCAGCAGTTGCTCACTATGTGGCACTTGCTGGAGTGTTGCAGAGTGGGCTTGAGAGCATCCCTTAAGGCGCTGTCTCCTTTCACAGTGCTGTACAGAGTCTCTCTGTTTTCAGAGTGGGATAGGAGAGTGCAGTGCAAACATACCTTCAATGAAGCTGGTCAAGAGGGCTCTGAAAAGAAAAGGCCTTGAATATTCTGCTCTTAAATTCCAGATTACTATTTGTGGGAAAGCTGCTGCTGTGGAAGGTGGCATTAGGATGGACTTAGCCTCAAAGAAAAAAAATCCACAGGCGAAAGCTGTTGGGATGAAAGAAACCAAAAATGAATTTACAGTCACAAGATTCATACTTAAAAACCAGAGAGAGAACCTTGAACAAGAAAAGGAAACTGTATATAGTTTGAGAACACAGCCTTGATTTCAAAACTAAGAAAATGATTCGTACAGTCTGATAAAGCAGCACATCAGCCTAGTGGACCTGAGCATTGGCTCTGTTGATGTGATTTGATCTGAGCAGTGCCTCAGTTAATCCTGTTTTAGATGCTTTAGGGTACCTTCTGTGATGAATGAAAGTCCTTTTTGGCTTTGACTGTTTTTTCTGTTCATATGTCCATCCGCATGTATCATTCCACTCTGCTTCAGTGAATTTGTACCAGTTTTACTAAAACTAGTAGGAACCTGTTAAACGATACAAGACATTCAGATTTAGCAATGTGTCCAACATGGTTATTTATCTTTTTTATTTTGGTATGTACTGTAGTGTATGAACAGGTTCTTGTCTCACTGTTCCTCACTGTTGACATTACATTACTAGACTCTTCTGCTCTGCAAGGGACCCTGTCCCCACCATGGAGGATGGATAGCTTAGTGGTGAGAGCAGAGGGCTGAGAATCAAGGAATACAGTGTTCAGCAGTCCAAGATTTACTGTCAGTGCCTGAATGGATTTATAGCTACTGTTATAAAAATTGGAATCTACAAGACTGTTTCCCATAGACATGGACCTCTATATTAACTTTCACTTAAGCAGACTTTCAAATGAAAGGAAAAAAAAAAACCCCTTCAGTGAAATTAGTAGGTACAAACAGGGCTTGTACTAAATATAAGTAAGAGATGTTTTCTTCTTTCTCAGAGGAAAACCTCATTCCTTTGCCATTAACTTTATAAGAGCAATTCTATAACAGAGCAGTTATATTAAGGCACTTATTCAACATATGAAAGTTGACATCTACAGTACTTTCCTTATGGAATACACACCTGTGCACTTACACCAGTATAGAGCTGCCAAAGATTGGCGTGTAACTCATGCTCCGTCCCCGCCCCGTCCATGTGTATGTCTCCTCCCTTTAAAACATGCTGTGTAAACTATACATGTGCTTACAGAATAGTGCTTAGGTGGAAAATTGTCACATATGTGCACATATATAGTCAAATGTATATTTGTGTTGGTATGTGTTAGTGTCTGCTTTGTAGAACTGTCTCCTATCTGCTTATTCATTTATGGTAGAAATGGACACAGCCACTCTTTCTTTTCCTCCTGCTGAAGATGAGAGATAAGAAATAAACCACCGTTCTACACATTTTTTACTCTTAATTTAAAAAAAAATTTCAAAAAACTTGCATTGCTAACTTTGAGGGTAAATTTAGACCAGGGTAGGTTCATATATCAAATCTATTTTATAAAGGCAACATATACACCTATGTGTTTTCTAAAATTACTCCAGGGAAAGAAGGTGTTCCTGTTTACACCTATTCTGAGCTAGGCATAATCGTGTGCATGGTATGTGCAGGTAAGAATAGGTGCATACCTATTACACAGGACTATCGTGTTATTGCATATTTATCACTATGTGTAAGAAACAAACACTCATTGATATGTGGTATGATAATATAATGTTCTTGTTTTTAAAAATAACCATACAGAATATTTTAAAAAGGTGGCTTTTTAAAATATGCACATAAGTGCTGACCCTGTCCCTGATTTTCCTGTTTTTGCCTCATATATCATAGTAAAGTAGATGTTTGGTGTCTGTTCACTTACTTTGTACATGTGCATACCTCTGGGCAATTTTATGGGAGCCCACTTGAGTGAGTAAAATGCTGTCCTACAGGTTTAAGACCCTTATAAAACAATCCCCATGTAGCAGTTTTGAAAAGCCTTTTTCCGTGTGTAGAGTAAGTTTGACAGGCAGAAAATAGCTGTTATGTGCAGCTGGGTATGTGTGAATGTGCATCAAGATAGCCTTTACTTATACACATAGGAGGGCATTCTAAAAATGGTGCTGAGATTTTGGAGCTGGAAAAAATCAGCACAGAGCATTATTCTATAAACGCCACTCCAGGTTGCGCACCTTACATAGAATAATGTTTAGAGCTCATTTCCGTGCCAAAAGTTGGACACCAATATTTATGTCAGCTGAAAACTGGTGTAAATTCTAGCGCCCAACTCTGGGCATTTAGGCATGGAAATGGGGCTATTCTATAACCCTATGCACAACTTGTAAGAACACCCTTGTCACACCCCCTTGCCACACCCCCTTCTGAGTTATGTACTAGGGGATTTAGGCATGCAGGGTTATAGGTGGGAAGATGCGTGTATAAATTTCAATTATTGCAAATTAACTGCAATAATTGATAACATCAATTAATTACAATTAATTGTCTTGTAAGCTAATTTGTGTGCAGTACCCAGTAGTGATGTCAGAGGGAGAGCCGACGCTGGCATGAGCAGCAGGTTAGAATTGCTGCTTGTACCAGCGAAAAGTTAGAGGTATGGGGGACGTGAAGGTGCGCATTCAGTGAGGGATGGAAAGGAGGACTGATGCCCCCACCAAGACGGCACCCGGGGTGGACTTCCCCCCCTGCCTCCCCCTTACTATGCCAGTGATGCCCAGTAAGGAGGAGTTCGGGCAGCAGTAAATGCAGGGCATGCCCAGTAAGAACTATTTACCAGCAAGGATATGTCTATCTAGCTCTTTATATGAGTACAAATCAGACACTCTTGCCATCCCAATGGGCTCCTCCAGAGGGCAGTTATTTCTTTGTACCAGTGGAGCTCATGTTTCCTTGAACTTGGACTTTAGCTAAGTGGCTTCTGTGGTTCAGCCACAAGTCTCCTGAATCTCAGAAATCCTCACACTGATGATTACATTCAGAGTGTAGAATGAGCTTGCTGAGCGTATTACTTTTTCTGTTAACAGCAAACATCCAGGATCCAGATGAGCCTATCTTGGAATTTAGTTTAGGTAAGTCATTTCATCTTGTTCAAAATGCCTCTGCTTTTAACAACACAGTTTTTGTGGATGTCACAGCACAAGGCTGATGTGAAATTGTAGGCGCAGTGTTATGATTAAAAATTTATTTGTTTGTCTTTGCTCATGTTTTTATTTTTCAGCCATTTTTTTTCTGATCCAGGTACTGTTCTGTTATTGTAGTTTATCATGATTGTTCTGTTATTTATTTTGTTTTTTGAAAAAAATTCTTTAATAAAGAATATTTGAACTAAAAAAAAAATTATTTGTTTATCATATTTATATTCTACATTATCTACATTTAATCTAAATGGGTCACAGTAAAAACATCTATAGATTAAAAGCATAAATACACATACAGTATTTTTTTGCTCTATTAGACGCACCTGACCATAAGACACACCTATCTGTAGAGGAGGAAAAACCAAGAAAAAAAAATTCTGAGCCAAATGTTGTACCCTGTCCCACCGCCCTACCCTGTACCCTCTCTGGTGGTCTAGTGGTAGGTCAGGACAGGGCACAGGGCAGGTCTACTGGCAGGCCAGGACAGGGCAGGCAGGCACCCACCCGGTACCTTTTTTAAATTCCAGTGGTCTAGCGTGGTATCAGCAGGAGCTTTCCCATGAGAACTGACGGCAGCCATTCAGGGAGCGGCGCGGGACCAGGCAGGAACACGAAAAACTCGCACCTGCCTTGTGCACCGCTCTGCTGCAAGAGATGAGGACTCGGAGGCAGCCGTCCAGTGAGGGAAAGGCAGGGGTGCGGATAGCTCCTGCCGATACAGTGCTGGACCGCCGGAATTTAAACAAGGAGTGGTGGTGTTATATTTGATCCATAAGACACACCTACATTTCCACCCACTTTTTGGGGGGGAGTGCATCTTATGGAGCGAAAAATATGGTAACAATTGAAACAAATGCTTACAATTGTTACTGAAGATCAACCACAACAGTATAGACAACACCTAACATATAAATCCTCCTAAATCTGGTGACCATCATTGAAAAGTCTGTTGAAACAAATAAGTATTTAGCTGTTTCCTAAAATAAAATACGGAGGTTAATTCCTTTAGTTCTAGAGAGAAATTGTTACACATAGGTGAGCTGGCAACTAAAAACATGCGTAAACAGTGGGAGCAATTCTCTAATTGGATGCTTCTATTTAGGCTCCCCAAGGCTACATGGTAGAGTCTATTCTCTGAAGGGGTCATGGATTTTATATACCGTCTTTCTGTGGTAGAACCAAAATCATTTACAGCCCCTACGATCTGGAATGCCCTTCCACTTTATTTAAAAATGGAAAAAAACTTAAAAAATTTTAAAAGCAACCTAAAATGCTTTCTTTTTAAAGACGCTTTTAATTGAAGTACTGTATTTTGGAGTTTAATTTAAATCAGTTTTTTTTTTCTTTTCTAATTATTCCTAATCCTTTTGTATTTAAACCAGTTCTTTTTTTTTTTTTTCTAATTATTCCTAACCCTTTTGTGTTTACCTTAACCGTTTCTCTCATTTACTATTTCAATTGTATTTCACCCCCCTTCCCAATTTGTGTCCAATGTAACTGTCCATTGTACGTTTGTCGATAATAATTTAGTTAGTATCGTTGTTAGCCTTGTAGTTTATAGAAAGTATGTTTTAACTAATTACATTGTTTGTTGAAATGTTATTTTATACTCTGTACAACGCTTTGAAGAACCGAGAAAGCGTTTAATCAAAAAACTAAATAAACAATAAACATTTATTATATACAAGTACTTTCTTTGTCCCTAATAGGCTCACAACCTTTCTTGTACACGGGGCAGTGGAGGGTTAAGTAACATGCCAGGGTCACAAGAAGCTGCAGTAGTAAGTGAACCCAGTTCCACAGGTTTTCAATCCACTGCACTATTAGGCCACTCCTCCATTTTTGAGTGCCCAGGTGCTTTTATAGAAAACTGGTCTAACCTGGTATTCTAGTACAAAAGGCATATGAGTTTTGAACCAGTGGGTCATTCACCTTTAATTGCAAGTTGTATAGAAAGCATCTTCTATATTTTTTGGCTCTGCTTCCTGTATCACTGGGCTGTAGGTCCCCAGTTTCTCCTTCTACTTGTGAGTTGGAAGGTGTCTTTTTGATCTGCTCTGATATCACTTATTATTTTATTATTTTTATGTAGATTTTGAAGCTTCTCAGTGCTTCAGAGGTCCCCACTGTTCCTGGGACAACTCTGCTTGGAGAAGACACAGACTCTGTGTTAGAAGTCTGTAGCTGGGAGGGAAGCCCTTTTACAGGGCACCAGCCTGGCCAGCCTGCACTAGCACTTTTGATGGCTTGGAGACTGTTCCCCTGGTAGCAAGGCTTGCTCCTGATTGTTTCTGGAGCTTAAGCGCAGGCTGTGTGGCTCCGTGTCAGTCCTGAGGACTTTATCGTATGTTGGCTACTCCCCTCCCCTCCCTTCCCCCCGAGTAGACTATGGAACTGTGGGGGTCTGAAGTCTCAGGCTCACTCAGGGCTATCTCGGGGGACTGACTAGCAGCCAAAAGACAACTCACGATTAGAGGTGACTAACCCACTGGTTCAAGACTCACATGCCTTTCTACTAGAAAAAAGATTGAGGTAAGAACCTAATCTTCCCTTGACATTTTTAAGATTTAGGCACCAGCATTTAGACCAGTCATAGAACTGACTTAAGCGTGAATACATAAATGTGATAGGGATATGCACAACATGAAGTATTCTGTAAGTTACATGTGTAACTGGGAATCCCCACCCTTATGTACACACTTTGCAAATATACACTATGTGAATTAAATGGGTATTTGCAGAACAGTGCTTAGGTGTGGCACTTTTGCAGGTAATGTATACATACATACATACATGTAAGTGCTAGTATTCTATACCAGGCAATGACATATTTATCAGATTTTGGAGCCAGCCCAAAAACTTAGGAGCCCCTTCATCTGTCCCATAGCCAAAAACAGCCTTGCAGCTGCCACATCACCCATAAATTGTCACCATCCCTTAAAACAACCTTCTGAAAGCTACCCCACTCCACTCCCAAAAAATTCCCCAAACTATTCCCAACTGCTTCATCTCCTTAAAACTATGTACCTTGTAACTATCCTACCATCCTATAAACTGATTTACCCCTAACCCCTCTACAAACTAGTCCATGCCCATAAACTACCCTACCCACAACTGACTCAACATTCCACGCACTACCCACTATCAGTAATAATAAACCCTAAGCACGCATGCGCACTTCTATTTCCGTGATCCGTAGCTCCTTGGCCCCGCATGCACAGTAGAAGGAGCCTATGGTGTTTTGTGTGTGGCAGTTTTCTGGCTCCTTCTACTGTGCATGTGGAGGCACGGAGTTTGAAGTGACAAAAACCACGGCGGCGACTCCTCCCTCCAGCCTTCACTCCGTCTAACATCAAAGGTATTCGCCGATGAGGAGGACCATGCACTGAACCAAGGATCCATGGGAAAAGAAGCCACGGGGAAGGAGGATGGCCAGCCATCCCATGATCCTCAACATGTACAACATGGTGAGGAAAGCCGCTAAAACTTTAGGGTCCCCGCAGGCAACAGCGCTGCTTACCGGCATCAGGGCACTCAGGTAGCACCAGAGTGACCGAGTGGCATAATAAAGTGTTTTTGTAATTTGAGATGGGGGAGAAGGAGAGCAGTATGATAGGTTATTAAGGGGAGAGAGACAGAAACAAAGAAATGCACACACAGACACACAGTCAGAAAGACACACAGACAGACAGTGGCCAGGGAGAGACACAGAAAGAAAGAAAGACACACAGACGGACAGTGGCCAGGGAGAGAGACAAAAAGGAGGAAAGACAGACAGGGGCCAGGGAGAGAGACAGAAAGAAAGAAAGACAGACAGACAGCAGCCAAGGAGAGAGACAGAAAGAAAGAAAGACAGACAGACAGCGGCCAAGGAGAGAGACAGAAAGAAAAAAAGACAGACAGTGGGCCAGGAAGAGATACAGAAAGAAAGGGGGCAGGGAGAGAGAAAGACAAACATACATAAAGAAAGAAAGAAATGCCTAAGTCTACACATCTATTCTAGCACCCATTAATCTAACGGGCTTAAACACTAGTTCCACATATTATCCTACCCCTGAAACTAGTCTCCCATAACCTAGGGTTCCCAGATTTCCTCTTTAATTTGTCTTGTCCTGTTACATGCGCTGCCGTCAGTGCTAGGAGGTGATGTTCCACTTAAAAAACAAGAAAGCGGGCTTCCTGAGCCAGAGAAGCACTCATGATCCCTCCCTGGCAATTTACATAGGCTACTGCCGTTACATTGCCAGAAAAGACCCTGTCCACTTGGCCCTCTAGAGTCTTCTGCAATCTCATCAGAGCCCCAGTATTGCAAGGGCGCTGAGAAAAGAGCTCCTCAAAGAACCCTTGAAAAGCCCGTATGGGCGAAACAGGTCCTGTCGGGGCACGCTAGAGGCACTGCATGTAATGATAAGTAAAAAATGAAACATATGCTGTTTTCCAGTCTCTATTTATTTTGAAGAAAGACTATAATACAAGCTACATATTAGTATAATTGATGGCCTATATGCCACATTGCAATTGAACCCTAATCAGTAAGCCTCTGTGCTGTTGTGGGAGTTTCCAAATTGCCTCACTTTTCATCTTCAATACTTTTTTAGTGTTTACCAGCCATTGACTGGCCCAGACCTTCTCTCCGATATCAGAATTGACATCGGGGAGAGGCTTGTGGGCTGGCAGCGTGCATTTGCTGCACGCACCTGGCCCTTCCCTTCCTGCAGTTACAGCGGTGAGTAGTGGCAGTGGGCGGTGGTCAGCCTGTGTACCCCTGACCTACAGGACGGGTAATTTTTGGGGAGATTATGGCCTCTGTGCCTCCCCCCCCCCCCCCCCCGTTCTGACGCCTATGCACAAATATATACCTTCCCCTCACATGTATTTACATTGTAGGGAGTGGCCAAAATTCCATGAGCCATGCTATGCATGCTTTCCTCATTTGTTTCACAAAACCATTTAATAAGAAGTATAATCTTGAGGGTTGGAATTTAAAAGATGTGCCTCTGTATGTGGGGGGGGGGGATTTTCCAGAATGATTCCAAATATTTATTTTTTTTCTCATTAGCTTGCAATGAGTTGAGTACTCCATCATTAGATCGAAAACCAAATAGTTTTGTAGCAGTGAGTGTAACGACGCCACCTCAAGCGTTCTGGACAAAACATGCACAGACAGAGATCATAGAGGTAAGGCTTAGCTTCTATAAAGAATGGGAAAGACACTTCCGCTGAGGGTGGGGAAACATATGTAGGAACTCTGATATGTACTGCTGTGATCAAATTGATATGTTTACAAGAACCAGTAGATGTATGTGCTAAAGACACAGTTTACTAAACCACTGGTAATATTTGCTATTACTGTGGCTCATTGCAGGATTTTACCACAGGGTGGCTGCAAATTTACCTTGGCACGTATTGGGGGTGTTCCCAGTATTATCATTTTTATTGCATGTCTTGTATCGGCATTCACATGAATGCTCAATACCTGCTCCTGGTTCATGCAGAAGTACGTAGCGCTTCTTATTTAGGAGGCAGTAATTAGTCCTCATTAACTCTGTTAGTTGTCATGTGATAAGTGCAGCACATTAACTGCCAAATGCGTCCATGATGGCATTCCACCCACGCCAGATCCCTGACACAAAAGGCATTTAATGTGCTATTAATGCAAAGCCCCTTAACGCGGTTTTATACTAGCAGTTACTGCACAGTAAAATGCACGATACATGCTTAATGTTTTGGTAAAAGGGGCCCCTAGGATTGTGTTCTTCGTTACTACTACAAGAACAGAAAGGTACAGATTTCTTTTCTGTTTTTCTTCCAGATTTTATGGCCATTTATCCAGGATGAAATCCTAATTTTATAGAACCATTACCCTTTGCGTGTCAGTGTCATCATGCCCATAAATATTAGTTATTCCACTAAAATGTTGGTCATACATTTTTGTTCTATAATAGAAGACAAATGCTTCCTTATTTAGTAATTGGAAGATTGAAAGGTCTATATGGATGATTAATTTAATTTTAAAGACTTCTAGTGCGCCATTATAGCTTGATGACTAAATAAAGTGAGTTACAACATTTTAAAACAAAGCAGAAAAGATAACATCACAAATAACCAAAACGGCATGATATCAAAATACTCAAAGAAGGAAAACTCTAACAACTACCATGTTTTAACTGTTAATGCAGCAAATAATACAGCTCAATTAAAACTAGCTGAAAAGGCATAGCAAACTACACCATGTTACTTGACATGCATTTAACACCCAGTAATGACATTTGCTTTGTGTTATCTGAATGGAAACTTCGTAGGATGACACCTGACAGTTAACACAGAAGCTTTGCAATTACTATATGTTAATTTGGGAATTAATACATGGTAGCCATAAAATCTGAAACATAGACATATGATGGCATCTTACTGGCTTACTTATTTATTTATTTCTAGAATTTATAGACCACCTATAACTAGAAACATAGAAACATAGAAAGATGACGGCAGATAAGGGCCACAGCCCATCAAGTCTGCCCACACCATCGACCCTCCCTTTTAAGTCTAATTATAATACTGCCATTCTACTGACCCGCTCTTTCAATTCTATACCCTAGTGATCCTATCCTTTGGCTGACCCTCGTAGGGATCCCACATAGGTATCCCATTTATTCTTGAAGTCTGGGACGCTGCGTGCCTCGATCACCTGCATTGGAAGCTTGTTCCAGTGCTCAATCACTCTCTCCGTGAAGAAGTGTTTCCTGGTGTCTCCACGAAACCTCCCTCCCCTGAGTTTGAGCGGATGACCTCTTGTGGTCGAGGGTCCCTTCAGGAGAAAGATATCATCTTCCACCTCAACCCATCCCGTGATGTACTTGAATGTCTCAATCATGTCTCCCCTTTCCCTACGCTCCTCGAGAGAGTAGAGCTGCAATTTGCTCAGTCTTTCCTCGTACGGGAGACCCTTTAGCCCCGAGACCATCCTGGTGGCCGTCCGCTGAACTGATTCAACTCTGAGCACATCTTTACGGTAATGTGGCCTCCAAAATTGCACACAGTATTCCAGATGAGGTCTCACCATGGCTCTGTACAATGGCATCATGACTTCAGGCTTCCTGTTGACGAAGCTTCTCCTGATACAACCTATCATCTGCCGTGCTTTAGATGAAGCCTTCTCCACTTGAGTGGCAGCTTTCATATCAGCACTGATGATTACTCCTAAGTCTCGTTCTGCCGTAGTTCTGGTTAAAGTTTCTCCATTCAGGGTGTAAGTTCTGCAAGGATTTCTGTTACCGAGATGCATGACCTTACATTTCTTGGCGTTGAAGCCCAGCTGCCAGATCGAGGACCAACTTTCTAGAGTACGCAGGTCTTGCTCCATAGCATCCTTTAGATTATAGTCGTTTACTATATTGCATAGTTTGGCGTCATCAGCGAATAAGGTTACCTTGCCTTGAAGCCCTTTAGTCAGATCCCCAATGAATATGTTGAAGAGGAGAGGGCCCAGGACTGAACCCTGTGGCACTCCGCTAGTCACTTCCGACATTTTAGAAAGGGTACCATTAACCACCACCCTCTGAAGTCTGCCACAAAGCCAATCTTTGACCCATGTAGTTAGAGTCTCTCCTAATCCCATCGATTTCATCTTGTTCAGCAGCCTGCGGTGTGGGACGCTGTCAAACGCTTTGCTGAAGTCCAGGTACACGACGTCCAAGGACTCGCCTGAGTCCAGTCTTTTTGTTACCCAGTCAAAGAAGCTGTTACCCAGTCAAACTAAGCGTTAAACAATAAAAACATTTACTATAGTTCACGACAGCAAAGTTAACATTTTGGTTACAGTACATAACATAACACCCTTAGAACAACCTCAAAACCAGTATCAATCATCATTGAATTATATCACAGTAATCATAGTTCAGCTCAATCGACACTGAAAATTCAGAAAAAGGCCTCAACATATAGTTCGGACTTTTACCAGTCAGAACAGGTCCTCAGGATGCCAGGGAGGTAATTCCACAATTTCACTCCTGCCAAGGATATCATTGCTGCTCTAGATTTAACATACCGAATGGTATTCTCCTTCATAGCGATTAACAATGTTTCTGTGGCAGTGACTCCATTCATGTGGTCTCAGTAAATGCTCATCCCTTCAGGAGTGGGCTAATGTGTTAATGAAGGCCTTCCCAGGTTATGACCCCAAACATGACCCCTATAGTTTGGTAAGCTGGGTCCTAATGTGCAAACAGTACTGTTTGTGTTTCAGAAGTACAATAAATGTGACCAATGTTAAATGACTTAAGGCAGAGCTCCATATCTGTAATGAGAAACACATTAAAAAGTCTATAGTTAAGATTTGATGTACTGCCCTTTAGAATCCATCTGAGCAGTTCACATAGTACTCAAAAATTAAAGACCTAATAGGGAAAGAAAAAACAAGTGAGTGACTGAAATTACATCACCATCTTATCTCTACCCCTCACCCTTCATGTTTCTATGTTTCCCAGTAGATTCCATTCCATTAAGTAATACAAAGCGAAAGGGGGAATAATAAGTTTTATGTTCTGCCAAATCTTTATTAATTTCAATTGCTTTTCTGTTTCAGGGAACAAGCAATCCTATATTTTTAAGCAGTATTGCTTTTTTCCAAGACTCTCTTATTAATCAAAATACACAAATCAAGCTGTCTGTATATGACGTCAAAGATAGATCTCAGGGAACAGTAAGTATTGGTTTTCTTTTCCTTGTTTGTTCTTTTTTGTGTGTGTGTAGGGGGTGGGGGAGATTTGGAAGCTAGCAGTGTTTCCTCCTCCTCAGATTTCTTGCATGTTTATAATTCGGGCTCCGATATAGCACCATGAGGTTTTATTTGCAATTATTGGTCAGCCCAATTTTTTAAAAATTATCATCAGCTAATGGTTCTGTTGTGGACATTTTCAAGCACTGGATAACCGAGTCACCTTTTAATAATTAAGGTCTCTTCTGTTACATAAACACAGGAGTCTGTACATTAGGTGATCAATCCATGCTCATGAACTGTTTGCAGAAGGATGCCCCATAAAAAGGTGTGGCCTACAACGTTTTGTTGACTCTTATTTCACTTTAGATCTGAAAATTTCTAAAGGAGAACATTAGGAATATGTAGTTAAAGGTTATACACATCCAGGATGGGTGGGAGGAATGGGGGGATATGTACTTATCTTGTTATTTGATTGTAGTGAGTGCTGTTTTCTGCTTGTACCTATTGTTGGTTAATTTGTTGCACTTTGTGTTGGTTTTTAAAATGAATAAAGAATTGGAAAAAAATAAAAAAGGAATATCTAGTTAAAGTTAGTGCTACAAAAGATGTCACCAGTTACTGAATTAAATTTTTCATATAAGGATATATATTGTTGATTTTTGTTGTTTATCAAATTATATCTTTCTTTGCGTAAGTTAATTATTCAATGGGTTATCTTTCTCGTTCATCAGAATCTAGATTAATAGCTAATCATATTTTGAGTATAAATTATGTTTTCAAATGCACATCAGCCCAGGGAGCACAGCACCATATTAGACTGGAGATACAGAAAAAGTTTTCACTTAGTTTTTTAGATTTTTCTGACATTTTTCCAAACCTTATTCTTATATGAATTTCTTTCCTGTTTTGTCCTCAGATGTACTTGCTAGGTTATGGAATGTTCACGGTAAAAGATTTACTGCAGGAGAAAGACCATAGATTACATTTAACATTAAGGTCAGTATTTGTTTTCTTTAATCCACTTGGGATTGAAACTAAACAAAAAAATCATTTCTAAGAATTCAAAGAAGTTGGGGGGGGTTTCATTTCATAGCGTGTGAAAAATTAAACTTATGGGTCAGTATCGTCTCTGTTTTGTATTTGGTATAGCTGCTATGTAGCCATGTTACAGATTTTATATTGCTAAAAATAAAACTGAAACTGCGAAGGGCCGCTGAAGTTTTCAGCCCAACTAACAAAATTGGGGCAATCTCCATTGAGGACTATACACTTACAGTCTCATAATAAAAAAGCATAGACGTCCAAAAAGCATTCTAAATCGGCACTTGGACGTCCTAATTGCCAGGATGTCCAAGTGCTAATAATCGAAACCATCTTTCTGTACACCTAGTGAGGTGTTCCAACCTCTGTACTTTCAGAGCACGAGATGGACGTGGTGGAGGCATGTTACAGGTGAGCTTTAGGTGGTCTCAAAGGCAGGTTAGACATGGATATCTTGCAGCGATAATCAAACATTTTGCAAGACCTCCTGGACAGAACTTATACGTTTGGAACTAGACCTGTTTCAGAAGGGTATATGTGCCACAAAGGTACCCAGACTGACCAGATTACTACTACATGAATTAAGGTAAGACACCCCCTTATTCCCCAGTGCTCACTGACCCCCTTCCACCACACAAACATGAGAACATAAAGGTACATACCTGTCTCTAAAACAGCAGCATATGGTATGGGGAAGCCTAGTTAAGCTGCATATAGGTATCTTAAGCATCCTGGTGGGTGGGTAATGAACCATAGAAAAGAGGACTCAGGCCCTTAAGCCACTCTAACCACTACATTTATGATACAATATGTGAGCCCACCTAGACCCTACTATACTGCCATATAGGTGCCACCTGTAGCCATAAGTACTATTGGGGTGGTACACACAAGGGTATAGTAGGTTTTGGGGGGCTCACTGTAAATTTTAAGGGGGTTATCGTGAGATATACAGTTGGCACCTTTTATGTGAAGTTCACAGCAGTGCAGTCTAAGGTGTCCCATTGCTCTGTTGGGAATCGATGGAGTGGAGAGCACTTGTATTCTATCAGATCTTAAGGCCTGAATAGGCTTATAGATCCTTATGTATCAGTCACAGAATTGAATTGAATTCTCCAAAGTACAGGCAACAAATGTAGACAAGGAGTAATGTATTCAAAATGTGAGGCAGATCCAAGATGGCAGCCGCTATCTGATGCCGATAGGACGCCTGAGAGTGTCTCTCTTACCTCTGGAATATGCTGAAAAGAAGAGGCATGAGCGTTGGTGGTGCCTCCCAGCACTCGGGATCCATGGTCTCTACAATTGAAGACATCTTCAGACGTCTTATAAAACGAGCAAGTCAGTTCGGGGAATCGCCCGTTGGAAGCGTCGGCAGAGAGGCATGCTTTGACAGTTACCCACGGGCTAGATGTGACTCTGAGCCCCGACGTCAGGATGTCTCCCCTTCAGCCGTTGCCGCTGGGAGGTAGCTCACCGCGAGAGGAGAGCACGTCTGACGAAACAGTGTTCTCCTCTCGAGAGGCCAGTATGTCGGAGGGCTTGCTGCAAGAAACAATGCTGGCCCCAACCACGTCAAAATGGTCAGGATTAGGTCGTTTTCAACCTGGATGTTTTTCTGATTGAAAATGGGGTATAAAGTTAGACGTTCTAGTGGCCTAGACATCCTGGTGACCAAGACGTCTAAGTAGATGATTTTTTTTTTTTTTTAATTATTATATTTGGACGTTCAGCAGTTTGCCATTTGAAAATGGCCATTTTTGTACCTCCAACTTTGGATGTTGGACTTGGATTTTTTATTTATTTATTTATTTATTTTTTTTCCGAAATTGCCCCTCTTTGTCAAGTGATTTTACACTTCTTTCGTTCCATTGTAAAATATGGAATGAAAAAAAATGGAAAATCGCTGGACTTGGTGTATAGCCCTCTATGGAGACTGTCCCAACTTTGTTGGTTGGGTTGAGAACTTTTCAATGGCCCCTCATAGTGTGGCACAAAGCCCTGTATTCTGAAAAAGATAGGCAAGATATTCTTTATGTAAAATAAATTATATAATACCATACAAAATTTAATTCTGTAAATAATCAAATGGACAGCTGGTTCAAAGTTATTATTGAAATAGGAAATGGAGGGTTTGTCATGGATGTTTTTAACATTATTATATATTAATAGTTGCTGTTCTTCTTATTGTGTTAGTTTGTTTGCCAGCATTCTTTTTGAATTTGTATTTTTTCATTTCAAAATAATAGAGGGCCCCTTTTACAAAGCCACAGTAACAATTCTCCTCGGTGCATTTGCCATGGGATTATCGCTTCCGTGGCTTTATAAAAGGGGCCCAAACAAGTTTTGAAATTAAAAAAATAATCCCAGCAATAAAATCATGATATGTGATGAACTGTTTTAATCTTGGTATCCATGAGAATTGAGATATCCTTGTTGAAGGAAAGTAATTCAGAAACATCAACAATTTTTTAGATTTTCAGATTGGGTCTTAAAAATCAAACTTGTGTGATGCAGTAGTGTACCAAAAGTTGTTCCAAACAGTGCAAGGATCTTCCACAAGAAAAGGTTACACCTATGCAGCTAGTATTTGGACACCTTTGAACATATCATTATGTTGCACAAGTTTGATTGTAGAGGCCCGTTCTGAAACTTTCTTACTGTGTCTAGATTATTTTCTGTCAACGAGTGTATATATTCTCTTGGATACTGAAATGAGCAGTTTAACACATGTTTGTATTTATTATGGGACCTTCCATTTTATCAATTGTTGTTAACTGGTACTTATTTTGATTGTTTATGAAATTTAATTTTACATGGGTTTACATTAGGTTTTATATAATTTATTGTTGTTAAAGTAATTTCTTGTTCAGTTTTTCCATGATTCAGTGGAAACCCAATTGCATTCTCATTGGAGATGAAATGTATTTGTCTCTACTTCAGTTATGTGATATTAAATTTATTTGGACTCATATTGTGTGTCCATCATTTTTGGGACAGAAAGGGAGCAGCTTGGTACTTGAGTTAAAGTTGTATTAAATAATACTTTGACTTGTTTTGGTGAGAAATCTTTAGTGGCTGTGGGAGGAGGAGTGGTACTGTGATCATACATTTGGAAGCCTTAACAACTGTTCTTGTTTGAGCCTATTCATCAAAAGAATTGTTTTGCACTTTTGTTATCATATAAGTGTCACATGGTAAACTAATTTAGGAAATTTGCATAACACACACAGAGATCTAAATCAACTTTCTGAAAATAAAAATTTAAAGGAGGAATTTATTTGCTTTATATTTTTACTATTTGTTTTGCTAATTTAGTATGCAATTTACAATTTAAGATCCTTTTATTATGTTGCATTGGAAAGTGGCAGTAGTTTACACAGGTCGTTCCCATATGCTAAGGTCATTTTTGCTGCAGCAGTAAAATGGCTGATTTTCTGTTTTCTGAATTAATGGCCATGCGCTAATGTCACCATTAACCCATAGCCATTAATAAAAATTACCGCCAAGGGGAACACGTCAGGGGTATCCCCTTTCCCCGCTCCTTTTCGCTTTGACGGTGGAACCCCTGGCGCAGCGTGTGCAGATGAATCCGGATATTAAGGGGGTCACGGTGCCGGGAGGGGATTTTAAGTTGGCTTTGTTTGCGGATGATATTTTGTTTACGGTGTAAGACCCTGCAACTTCCTTGCCGGCTATATTGCGGGAGTTGGATATCTATGGTGAGGTGTCGGGATTTCGGGTCAATGTTGGTAAATCGGAGCTCCTCAACATTAACTTGCCTGCTGACCGGGTTTCCTATCTCCGAGACCGGTATCCGTTTTGGTGGGTTCAGCGTTCTCTGCGATATCTCGGGGTTTAATTTGGACCGCCGGGAGTGGAGTTATATGACCTCAACTTTCCTCCGCTCTTTCATCGCATTCGCCAAGATTTGCTTAATTGGAAAGATCTGTATTTCTCTTGGTTGGGCCGGGTGGTCATTGTGAAGATGATGATTCTGCCTCGTTTGTTGTTCTTATTCCAGGTATTGCCTCTTTGGGTGGGTAGAAAAACATTAGAGGGGGTTCAAAGGCATATCTTTAATTTTATTTGGGCTGGTCGACGGCTAAGGGTGAGTAGGAAGGTCTTATGTATGGGGAGGGGGGACGGGGGGTTGGGGGTCCCGGATGTGGTGAAATATTATCAGGCTGCTCAGCTGCGCGCCCTTTTAGAATGGCAGACGCAGACGCCGAAACCGTGGGTGGAAATTGAGCAAGGGTTAAGTGAGGGGGTACCTTTGTTACATCGGCCGTGGGTGCCTGGTAGGGCGCGACTGGTAGGGGGGGTATCCTCGGTAGTGACTTCTTTGAGGGTATGGAATCAGACCAGAGCTTGTTTATTGGAGAGTAGGCGACATTCCTGGCATACTCCGTTGAGACACAACCTTGACTTTCCACCAGGAAGGGATGGGGGAGTGTTTGCAGACTGGGAGTCACAGGGCTTAGTTTGTGTGGGACAGTTGTGGGACCCGGTTCTGGGCGGTGTTAGACCCTTTACGGAACTCGGGGCAAGTATGGGTTTGGGATAAGGGATTTGTTCCCCTACCTGCAGGTTCTCCATTATATCAGGGCCTCGGGTCTTCTGGGAGACTTGAGGGGTGGTAAGATGCCCTTTGAGCTGCTATTGAGTCCAGTGCTTCGGAAGGGAGCTCTCTCTGCAGTATATAGGTGCCTTAATTGTCGGGGGGCTCCCCTTCCCTACATGAGGGCTTGGGAAGATGATTGTGGTTCAGCTATTCCCTGGGACACTTGGGGTGACATATGGTCGGAGATCTCCTCGGCAGGTATAGCTGCTTTGCTAATCGAGAATGGTTACAAGGTCCTCTTTCGGTGGTACTATACCCCTCAGGTTGTGGCTCGTTGGCAGGGAGGTGCGAGTGACCTATGTTGGAGGGGCTGTGGGGAAGTGGGTACATACTTTCATATGTGGTGGCAGTGTGGGCAGGTGTGTGGATTCTGGACTGAGGTTTTTGTTCGGGTGTCCCGGATCTTAGATGTCCAGATACCGGCTGATTGGCGACACGCCTTGTTGTTTTGGCATCAATTGGATTTGGCTTGGGGTGACTCTTTATTTTGTAAGTTGGCATTCATTGCTGCTAGATTGGCCATTGCCTCTCTGTGGAATCAGGCGCTCCCTCCCACGTGGGCCCTGGTGGAGCAACGCTTGCTTAATTGGCAGAACCTTTATCACTTAACGGCTTTGCGTCATGGTAAATTACATGGCTATGCTCATATTTGGCGTAGTTTTCGGGCTTCTATGGGGGTTTGTGGTAGGGGCGGCTAGGGGCTTTGGGTTTGTTTTGGAGTAGGACTGGATGGGCGATACTTGGGGGGATCCCATAACCATATTCCTTTTCACGTTTTGGTTTCTGTTTGGAATAGATTGTTTCTCAACCTTATTGAGAGATGTTGGTATTGTGCTCTGTCCCTAGGGGGGTGGGTGGGGGGGTATGGGCTGTGATTTGGTGGGTATTTTTGATTGCTCTTATTAGTCTGTGGGAATTGCACATGTTTCTGTTGTTATTTTGGAGCGAGGTATTTTGCTCTATATATCTTTGTTCCTGCTTTTCCTGTGAAATTGTACTGTTTGGAGTGTATTTCAATAAAAGCCTTTCATTGAAAAAAAAAATAAAAATTACCGCCTGAGCACTTATCACTATCCATTTTGTAAGCAGTAAGGGTTCATGTGGTAATCCTCCACTAACTAGTTAGCAGCCGGAAATTTCTAACGCCTACTTTCTGCTCCCTAGATAAGCTCCCTCTGTGAAAAAATAAAAAATATTTAGTATGTAGGTAGCAAGTACAGATTAGAAACTTACTGCAGGATGCTTGAACATGTCCCGTGTCAAGTTCTTTCAAGCTGCAGTAAGTGTGCTAGCACTTACTGTAGCTTAGTAAAAGGGTGCCTTTTGTGACTGATCATGCCAACTGCTGCTTTTCCCCATAAAGACTTCTTCCTTTAATGGTTGTTTTGTTGTATATTCAGTAGTAAACTTTTATACACACCAATACACTGAATAAATTAAAATGACTATATTGATATTTATCTTTAATCTATTGGTGTGTATAAAATTATATAGCCTTTGACATGGTTCCTCATGGGCTGAAGTTAGGGCCCAAAGTGATGAACTGGATTAGAAACGGGATGACAGACAGATGCCAGAGGGTAGTGGTAAATGGAATTCGCTCAGAGGAGGAATGGGTGAGTAGTGGAGTGCCTCAAGGATCGATGTTGGGACTGATTTTGTTCAATATGTTTGTGAGCGACATTGCTAGAGGGTTAGAAGGTAAGGTTATCCTTTTTGCGGATGATAACAAGATTTGTAACAGAGTGGATGCCCCGGAGGGAGTTGAAAACATGAAAAAGGATCTGCAAAAGTTAGAAGAATGGTTTAGCATCTGGCAACTAAAATTCAGGGCGAAGAAGTGCAGAGTAATGCATTTGGGGGTAGAAATCCAAGGGAATAGTATGTGCTGGGAAGTGAGAGGCTGATAAGCACAGATGGAGTGAGGGACCTTGGGGTGATTGTGTCTGAGGATCTAAAGGCATCTAAACAGTGTGATAAGGCGGTGGCTGTAGCCAGAAGGATGCTAGGCTGTATAGAAAGAGGAGTAGCCAGCAGAAGAAGGGAGATGTTGATGCCACTATATAGGTCATTGGTGAGGCCACACTTGGAGCATTGTGTTCAGTTTTGGAGGCCATATCTGGTGAAGGTTGTAAAAAGTCTTGAAGTGATCCAGAGCAATACGATGGAAATGGTAAGGGGTTTGAACAAAAAGAAGTATGAAAAGATACTGGAGGACCTAAATATGTATACTCTGGAAGAGAGGAGAGACAGGGGAGATATGATATAGACATTTAAATACCTGAAAGGTATTAATATAGAACCAAATCTTTTCCAGAAAAAAAATGGTAAAACTAGAGGGCATAATTTGAGGTTACAGGGAGGAAGACTTGGGAGCAATTTGGAATGCCCTCCCAAAGAAAGTGGTGGAGGAAAACAGTAATGGGATTCAAAAAAGCATGGGATAAATATAGAGGATCTCTAATTAGAAAACAAAAGATGTAAATTAAAGAACTAAGGCCAGTATTGGACAGACTTGCATGGTCTGTGTCCCATATATGGTGATTCAGTGTAGGATGGGCTGGGGTGGGCATCAATGGGAACTCCACTAACTTGGAACATGAGGATGTTACTGGCCATACTTTACGGTAGATATCCTGCAAACAACAGGATGGTTGGATAGGCTGGAGTGAGCTTAGATGCCAAATTCAGCATTTTGGTTTTTTTTATACTTTATCTTTATTGAGTTTAAATTATATGATAACAGAATCATAATGAATAAAACAGTATCCACCTTACAGTACATAACATAAGAGAATATAAGGAAAATTTAACATTCTTTCTACTGTTAATTAGTCCACAATAATGAGGGAGAAGTATCACAAATCGGAGATTAATTAATTAATCCAACAAATTATAAGAAATTTAGGCTGACTGAAGTGGACCCAATTTACCAACTTGGAACATTTTCTTGGTTACAAATAGGGGTACTTGCAAAGATTACCTCCTTATCTACTATAAACCTCGATAACTGTGCAGATTCAAAAAAGATATATTTAGCTCCCCTATAATTAACTAAGCATTTACAGGGGTATCTCAAAATAAATGTAGTTCCAATTTTTAACACCTGTGGTCTCAAGAGCAAAAACTGTTTCCTTTTTTTTTTGAGTTATCCTAGAAACATCTGGATACATTCTTATTTTTTGATTTAAAAACAAAACATCTTTATATTTAAAAAACAACTTCAAAAGCCATTCTCTATCTGAATCTAATGCTAGTTGTACAAAAAGTGTGGCAACCATTAATTCCTCTGATTCTGACTTCTCTAATAGGTTTGTTAAGTCCAATACATCTATTACTGGTTCTTGCTTGTCCTCCGGAGTCTTCTTCTTTCCCAAGGGAATATAATATATTTTTGAAATTGGTGGAAAAGAACTCTGTGGGACTTTTAGAATCTCCGAAAGATACCGTTTAAACATATCAAGAGCTGTAGTGGATATTAACTTTGGAAAATTAATCAGTCTCAAATTTTGTCTCCGTACTACATTTTCAAGAACCTCCATCTTAAAATTGATATTATCATTATCCCTCATGAGGAGCTGATTTTGTGCTCCCAATATTTCCAACTTTTTTTCCTGCTCAAGTGATTTTTTCTCAATGTTCACCATAACTTCCAATTTTCTTTCATGTTCTAATGATTTTTCTTCCAATTTGCCCACTTTTTTTTGCAATTTTAAAGTCTCAGAAAGTATCCCTGCAGAATGAGTAGACAGAGTTTGCAATTGATTTCCAGGGAAATCTGTAATGTTGAGATTGCCTCCCAAATTGAGTTTAAATCCACCACTGAAGGCTTTTCTAGAGGAACTAGGAAACATTTAATATCCAAATCTTTAAGCTGCTCAGTACCTGTATGAAAATTTAAAGGTAATGGTGATTCTTGCCGTTCCTCCATTTTCCCCAAGACCTCCTGCGTTGGAAATGCTGTAGACCTTCTCCGGGCTGCCAGTTCTTCATTTTCCTCCTCCTCACAGCTCCCGGAAGTTACCGCCACGCTCTCTTCACTCTCCTCACCCTGCAAACACAGTTGAGGGAGTGGCTGCGCCGGCGTGTCTCGTTCCTCCGGAGAGAAGCTGACCGCCTCAAAGGAGGTGGAAGGGCTCTCCGAAACGCCCCCACCTTGCGCCGAGGACTCTCTCACCGGATCTCTTTGGGCCCGGCGTTCGACGAACGCGTCCATAGGGCCAGGTAACTGCTGTAACTCGGGTTCAGTAGGAAAAACCCGAGTTTTGGACTTGCGCTTCACCATTACTAGGAAGATAGGCTCAGGAGCGTTCAGCCAAACAACTTCAGTCCGCCATCTTCATTTGACTCCTCCCCTCCTCAAATTCAGCATTTTGAACCTAGGATAATATAAGACTTTACAGTCTATGGCCCAGAAATATCAAAGAAGAGACAAGTTAATTTAATCATGTATTTTTTAATGGGTATAACTTATGGGCAGACTGGATGGACCGTTCAGGTCTTTATCTGTCGTTATTTACTATGTTACTAAAAATAGATATTCCAAACGGATGCAAAAGCTCAACACTACAGAAACAAGACAGAAAGAAGATTGACTCATTTGAGCTTTGGTGCTGGAGAAGGATTTTAGAAGTGTCGTGGTCCACCAGAAGAAGTAACATATCAATTCTGGAAGAGATCAAACTTGCTATGTCACTCAAAGCCCAAATGATGAAGTTATGACTGTCTTATTTTGGTCACACCATCAGAAGAGAGAGATCACTGGAGAAGGGCATCATGTTTGGGAACCAGGCGAAGAGGGTGACCTGCAATCAGATGGCTGGATACGTTGAAAACAACCATGGGGATGTTGTTGGAAGACCTTTCTGGACTAGCACAAAACCAATTTCTTTTTAGATCCCCAATTCATCAAGTCACTAGGACTCGAACACAAGTCAATGGCAACAAAACAATATTAATATTATTTTAATTAACAATGATTCAAGAACTCTTTTACCATTTAAGACTGAGAAAAGTGTGTTTAGTAGAAACCTACATTATTGTTACCCTTAAGCCTTAAATATCTTATATACTGAGTCAAAAATGAAGTTTGTAAAGGATTGGGGCTATTTAGTCAGACTCTTCAGTTGAATGATATACTCCTTTGCTTAATTCCCACAGAAGCTGATAGAGTTGAATGGCACTAGAACATTGAGAAACTGTTATATAGTGAAAAAGTTTTAAAAAATTATATATATAGGCCCTGATTCTGTATAGGACGCCCGGGAGAGGTTTCCTATACAGAATCAGGCCTACACTAAACCCCGATTCTGTAACCGACGTCCATGGTAAAGATGCCGGTTAGAGAATCGGGTTAGATTAGACATGGCCGCTACACTTATCGCGGCAAGGGATATGTATAGCGGCCGCCTGTCTGATCGCTGGCAGGAGAATGCCCAACTCCTCCTGCCGGAAAGTCGGACCCCCTCCGGACCCTCCATGCTAATGCCCTACCCCCAACTAAACTTGGCACCTGGGCCAATCAGGCCTTAGGATGTGGCCACCAGTATTACCCAGAGCAGGGCTCTGTAAAAACTTGATGGCTACAAACAATAATGCAATCACGTGTGACCCGGCCTGGAGTCACCCTGCAGGACTGGAGTTTATAGTAGCAATGAAAAATTCACTCAAACACAAATAAAGTTCCAACAATTGTGGCTTGTCAGGATAAAGTTCTTTTTACTTAATTCCTTAAGGCAGGTAAGTACTTTCCAGACTTTATAACTTCAGTCAGGTTTTCACACAGCCTTAATAACCAAAAACCAAAAAAAAACAAACTGCCAAAAGAGAAAAAGGCAGGAAAATAAAGCCGCTCACAATACAGTGCAACTTTCTTTCTGTGTCTCTTAAGTCACACTTATCCTTGAGACCTCAGCTCAATACAGAGCTTACTCTGCCTGCTGAAAAGCAGGTATTTCACTTTATCAGAATACAGTTCAGCATTTAAGCTTTCCTCAATTTATAGTCCTTGCAGCAATTGAAGGAAAGCCTCTGGCAATCAGAATATGGTTGCCAGGAAAAGGAGAGAGTCCTAGGTTTTGCCAAAAACAAAGGCCTTCAGAAAAGGCTTTCAAATTCCCTCCCAGAATGGAAGCAAAACCTCTCCCCACTCTCTCTAAGCTTTCTCAAAAAAAAACAGCATTCAAAAACAAAATACACAGCACACAAACAGGTCCAAAACTCACTCACTGTTTGTGACTCAAAGTCAGGTTCAGCTGCATAGGTTCAGGCAAATTACACTCACAGCCAGCACAAGACTCTTGAAAGTCCATAGGTTCTTCAAACAGGTAAGACAAATCCTCTGGCTGTTCAACCTCCATAGGTTGGGGCCTGTTGTCCCTGTTTGGCTCGGCAGGGTTCCTAGGGAGGCAAGGCCCAAACTTCCTCCCTAACCGGCTTGCTGGTCTGAATGCTACTGCTGGCTTATCTACCTTTGGGGCGTGCCCTGCTCTAGGTGAGTCAGCAGTAGCCCAGGGTCCTCTAGAGCTCCCCTGGTGGCGAGTTGTACATAATTCACCTATCTCATCCCCAGATAAGTCAGGCTCCACCTGGTGGTCACTGACCCTGTTTCTCACAATAAATTCCTGAGAAATCCTGGAATTTTTCTTCCGGGGTTTTATTGTTACATTAGCTTTTCCCTTAGCTGGGACCTTGACAGGCCTTGTGTCTGTTTGGTCACATACCCCCACCCTTAAATGAGACTTATCCCTATAAGAATCAGAAAGGGAGGAGAGGACAAGGAAAACCCAGGACAGCATTATTTATGTCTCCTGTTCCGAAATCTCTTTTCTTCCGGTCGAGGATCTGAGCATAGATTCTCAAAATCCTCTGGCCAGTGAAGCACAGCGGGTTCAGGGTTCTTAGTGCTTGGATGCTTACAGGGTTCTGCTCCTTCTAGCCCTTCCACCCTTTCTGTGATGGCTGTAAGGACTTGGGCTATTTCCTCAACCCGTTCTTGTATTTGATCCTGCAAATTCGTCACACTGCCACCCACCCGTTTCACTGAGTCTTCCACCGAACCCAGCTGGACGGCCTGCCGTTCTAATTGAGCCTTGTTACTATGACTCTGCTTAGCCAAACTGCCTGGTTCTATCCCTTCTGTGGTCCAAAGTTCTTGTGTAGCTTGCATCGTCTTAAGTTGCTCTAACCACTTTTTTTGTTGAGCTTGACTACCTACTACTTTGGTCTCTACATCCTGCATTTGCTGCTTTATTTGTCCGGATAGTCCATCCAGAGCCTCAGCCTGATTCTGTCTTTGGGTGGCTAACTCCTGTCTTAATATCTCTTTCAATTCCAGCAAGTAACCCTTAAACAGAGATTCTTCCCTAGCTACTTGCTTTTGATTATTATCTGAACATTCCTGACGGAGGGCTTGTATTTCTTCCTTCCATAATGTCTCTTGTATCCCAGACATTTTATTCAATCTTTCCTTAAGTGATATTATTTCCTGCTGGAGCTGTGTCATATCCTCCTCGGACCGAACTGACTTGATATTTACAGGGTTTTGAACAGGACCTTCCCTAAGGTTGCTCTCTTTTCCTCCCTGGAAAGTGTCTAGCTCGGGATCCTGACACTTAATCGGGTGCCCCGGGTCTGTGGACCCAAATCCCTTCATTCCCCTATTAGTTTCCCGAAGGTGTACCCAGCGCTCTAATTTAGCATGCCAGATACGCTCGCATATTAGTTGCGCGATCTTGTCTCCAGGATGTACCTGAAACTCCGACTCCGTATGGTTCACTAATAATACCAAGATGTTCCCTCGATAATCGGGGTCTATTACCCCTGCCGCTACATCTACTGAATGCTCTGCGGCCAAGCCCGACCTAGGACTTATTCTTACATAAGAGCCTGGCGGTGGAGCAATCTGTAAATCTGTTTTTACAAGAGCTCTGCCTTTGGCGGGTATAATCTGTCCATGCGCCGCATAAACGTCAAAGCCTGCCGCTCTAGAATATGCCTGAGTGGGGGCCTTAGCATTCTCTGAGAGGGGGACCCATCTAAGTGTGGGCCGCCATCCAGATCTAGCCGGTGCATCAGAAGATTGTCTTTTTTCCCACTTTCTCCTATCAGGATACCGGTCTCTCCTAGTCTGTGCTCCCAGTACCAGTTTATGTGAGGATTGGAATTTTACCAGGGTTTTATTTTCCAAGGGTTCAGTTGGTTTCACCCCCTCCTCCCATCCAGGCCAATCCCTGCCTAGAATCAACGGGAAAGGGCATGAATGCACCACCGCAACTTGAAGATTATATTTCTCCCTGTTGTATTCCAACTCTATCTTAACCCGTGGGTATCGTCTAGAGTCTCCATGCACACATCTCACAAACACTTCACTCCATTTTCCCTTTTTAAAGGGAACGGTCTCAAGCTGTCTATACAGTTGGCTTGAAATCACTGATTGTTCAGCCCCTGTGTCCAGCAATGCCATTATTCTTCTCCCCGCTACCCATACCGGGACCTGGCATCCCGACGTATCTGCCCTCTTAGAGTCTCGCAGAACCACAAAGTCTCTTCTCTCTCTACAGAACTTCTGGGTATGTCCTGCCTTTCCACACCTATAACACCTTCTTTCACTTCCCTGTGCGTTAGACCTAGGAATGGAAGAGAATGACTCCTTAGAAGGATTTTTTTTATTCCAACCCTTCCCCTGCTCCGCTGGACTCTGTCTAAGTGGGTACCCCTGTACAGCGCCTGGGCCTACCCCTGCGGATTCCTGGGAGTCCAGGTATGCTTCCGCAACTTCCAAGACTTGTCCCAGTGTCTTACAATTTTGCCTCTTAACCCATGATTTAATATTTCTAGGAACGGCCTCCAACAACTGTTCCTTTACTACTTCAGCAAATAAGGCCCTAGCATCATTCAAGAAAGGCTGGAGCCACTTCTCCGCTAACTTGATGATCCGCTGTAATAGGGCTTTGGGTCTTTCTAAGGGTAACATCTGTGTGGCCCTAAACTTCTGCCTATAGTGTTCAGTAGTATACCCAAGGTAATCCAAAATATGGGCTTTCACCGCGGGATAGTTGTTCGCATGCTCAGGGCCTAAGGTTTGGAATGCTGCTAGGGATTCACCGGCCAAACAGGGCAACAGCCTAAATACCCATTGCTCCTGGGACCAACCTGCAGCCACTGCTATCCGCTCGAATGAGCATAAAAAATCATCCGGAGCATCTCCCGGTGCAATTTTACACAGGTTAAGATTTGTCAATGGGTTTACTCCTACCAGTGCTGTAGATACTGTACTTGCTATCTCGGGCCTTGCTGGTTGAGTAGTCGTCTGTTGTAGTATCTGCGCGAATATCTTGGCCTGTTCCTGCATGGTATTCATCAGCTCACCATGCTGTCTCAACAGGGTGTCCTGGCTGGCCTGCCACCGCTCCTCACTAGACCTCAATATGCCTTTTAGTTCCTCGGCTTGTCTTTGCCGCTCCCCGGCCAGCGCTGCCAAAATCTGGGCTTGCTCCATGGTGCAGTCCTGAAAAGCAAACAAAAAGAAAAGGAACCCAAGTGTGGCCGCTTGGTAACCGTGTTCCTCCCCTTTACCAGACCCCCCAGCCTAGGTACTCTTACCGATAGAACTGGTGAGTCTGCGCCTTTGGTGTTTAGGCCTCCTTGGCCTCCAGTCGTTCTCCGCACGGCTTGCCCCTCTGGAATTCGGGTCCCAAACTGGAACTGTCTCTGGAACTCCGGTCTGGTTCCCTCGGACTCCCAACTCCCACTGAGCTCCACGCAGTTCACCTCCAAAGGATATTCTGCAGTCTTTATCTTTGTTTCCGGCTTCCGGTTGGAAACTCCTCCTCCGAATAGGATTCAGGCAACTCCTCAGATAAAGTACTCAAAAAAAAACATATGCTTCTCAAAGCAAACAATTAGTCAATAGTCCAACAATCACCATCCAAACATCCAGGATACGTCAGTCTCAAAAAAAAAAAAAAAAAAAAATGGTGAAGCAAAAGAAAATTATTATTATTATTATTTTTTTTTTTTTTCAATTGCAGTTCCTAAAGTGTCCTGCAGGAGGTGCAAAATCCCACTCCTGATACCACTTATGTGGCCACCAGTATTACCCAGAGCAGGGCTCTGTAAAAACTTGATGGCTACAAACAATAATGCAATCACGTGTGACCCGGCCTGGAGTCACCCTGCAGGACTGGAGTTTATAGTAGCAATGAAAAATTCACTCAAACACAAATAAAGTTCCAACAATTGTGGCTTGTCAGGATAAAGTTCTTTTTACTTAATTCCTTAAGGCAGGTAAGTACTTTCCAGACTTTATAACTTCAGTCAGGTTTTCACACAGCCTTAATAACCAAAAACCAAAAAAAAACAAACTGCCAAAAGAGAAAAAGGCAGGAAAATAAAGCCGCTCACAATACAGTGCAACTTTCTTTCTGTGTCTCTTAAGTCACACTTATCCTTGAGACCTCAGCTCAATACAGAGCTTACTCTGCCTGCTGAAAAGCAGGTATTTCACTTTATCAGAATACAGTTCAGCATTTAAGCTTTCCTCAATTTATAGTCCTTGCAGCAATTGAAGGAAAGCCTCTGGCAATCAGAATATGGTTGCCAGGAAAAGGAGAGAGTCCTAGGTTTTGCCAAAAACAAAGGCCTTCAGAAAAGGCTTTCAAATTCCCTCCCAGAATGGAAGCAAAACCTCTCCCCACTCTCTCTAAGCTTTCTCAAAAAAAAACAGCATTCAAAAACAAAATACACAGCACACAAACAGGTCCAAAACTCACTCACTGTTTGTGACTCAAAGTCAGGTTCAGCTGCATAGGTTCAGGCAAATTACACTCACAGCCAGCACAAGACTCTTGAAAGTCCATAGGTTCTTCAAACAGGTAAGACAAATCCTCTGGCTGTTCAACCTCCATAGGTTGGGGCCTGTTGTCCCTGTTTGGCTCGGCAGGGTTCCTAGGGAGGCAAGGCCCAAACTTCCTCCCTAACCGGCTTGCTGGTCTGAATGCTACTGCTGGCTTATCTACCTTTGGGGCGTGCCCTGCTCTAGGTGAGTCAGCAGTAGCCCAGGGTCCTCTAGAGCTCCCCTGGTGGCGAGTTGTACATAATTCACCTATCTCATCCCCAGATAAGTCAGGCTCCACCTGGTGGTCACTGACCCTGTTTCTCACAATAAATTCCTGAGAAATCCTGGAATTTTTCTTCCGGGGTTTTATTGTTACATTAGCTTTTCCCTTAGCTGGGACCTTGACAGGCCTTGTGTCTGTTTGGTCACAAGGATTAGTGGGGATAGGTGGACCCGCTATGCCTAAGGCCTGATTGGTCCAGGCTTCAAGAGCCTGGGCCAATCAGGCCTTAGATTTAGCGGGGATGGGCCGGGAAGGGGCGGGCCCGTCTCATTTCCACGAGGCGGGCCTGTCGGCTGGACGGCAGCAAGACCCTCCAGCCGACCAACATTTAAAGGTTGGTTGGGGGAGGGAGGTTAGTTGGGGGAGTCGTCGTTAGCATGGGGGGTCCGGAGGGGGTCCGGCTTTCTGGCAGGAGGAGTTGGGCATCCTCCTGCCGGCGATTAGCAGTTTGGGGGGAGGGGGTGTCCGGGGGGTTCCGGCAGGAGGAGTTGGGCATCCTCCTGCTGGCGATTACTAGTTTGGTGGGGAGGGGGGTCCGGGGGGTTCCGGCAGGAGGAGTTGGGCATCCTCCTGCTGGCGATTACCAGTTTGGGGGGAGGGGGGTCCGGGGGGTTCCGGCAGGAGGAGTTGGGCATCCTCCTACCGGTGATGGGACAGGCGGCCGCGGCCGCTATACTTATTGCAGCAGGGAGATCTCTTGCCGCGATAAGTATAGCAGCCACGTCTACTTACAATGTAGACCAGCATTTTGCTGGCCTACATTTTAAGCGTCTCTTCCTCTACTAGAGAGACGCGTAGGGCCGCCTAGGTTCGCCTAAGGCCCTTAGGCGAGCTTAGGCATCTTAGGGGCCTCCCTAGGCTCCCGGAGGTGCCTTCAATATAGGCGGCCTGCCTGGGGAACATTTTTTTAAAAAACGTGCATCCCGATTGGCTGATTAGACAGCTGTAGGACGCCTACAGCTGCCTAAAATCGGGACGCACTTTGTAGAATCAGGGCCATACTGTATGTATATATATATATATATATATATATATATATATATATATATATATATATATAAGATACAGCAGCAACAAATGGTAAACATATATGTTACTGAGAGTTTGTGAAACCTCTAGGATGGTCTGTTTTTATTGCAGTTTATATTCAACTTGATTACATCATAATCTAAACCCTGGTAAAAGAAAAAGATAACTCAATTGAATAATTGCTCTGTCAAAAAATATGTATTTTTATTCATTCTTTCAATTAAATGATTCAACATAGTAACATAGTAGATGACAGCAGATAAAGACCCGAATGGTCCATCCAGTCTGCCCAACCTGATTCAATTTAAAATTGTTTATTTTTTTAAAATTTTTTAAAATTTTTTTATTTTTTTTCTTCTTAGCTATTTTTGGGCGAGAATCCAAAGATTTACCCGGTACTATGCTTGGGTTCCAACTGCCGAAATCTCTGTTAAGACTTACTCCAGCCCATCTACACCCTCCCAGCCATTGAAGCCCTCCCCTGCCCATCCTCCACCAAACGGCCATACACAGACACAGACCGTACAAGTCTGCCCAGTAACTGGCCTAGTTCAATATTTAATATTATTTTCTGATTCTAAATCTTCTGTGTTCATCCCACGCTTCTTTGAACTCAGTCACAGTTTTACTCTCCACCACCTCTCTCGGGAGCGCATTCCAGGCATCCACCACCCTCTCCGTAAAGTAGAATTTCCTAACATTGCCCCTGAATCTACCACCCCTCAACCTCAAATTATGTCCTCTGGTTTTATCATTTTCCTTTCTCTGGAAAAGATTTTGTTCTACATTAATACCCTTTAAGTATTTGAACGTCTGAATCATATAAGAACATAAGAACTGTCATCTCCGGATCAGACCTTCGGTCCATCAAGTCCGGCGATCCGCACACGCGGAGGCCCTGCCAGGTGTACACCTGGCGTAATTTATAGTCCACCATATCTTTATATGCCTCTCTTAAGGAGATATGCATCTAGTTTGCTCTTGAAGCCTAGGACGGTCGATTCCGCAATAATCTCCTCTGGGAGGGCATTCCAGGTGTCAACCACTCTCTGAGTGAAGCAGAACTTCCTGACATTAGTCCTGAACCTGTCCCCCCTTAGCTTCATTACATGTCCTCTAGTCTGTGTCAAATTGGACAATGTAAATAATCTTCTCTGCTCTATTTTGTCGATTCCTTTCAGTATTTTGAAGGTCTCGATCATATCCCCACGCAGTCTCCTTTTCTCAAGGGAGAACAATCCTAGTGTTATAAGTCTATCCTCGTATTCCAGTTTCTCCATACCCTTCACCAGTTTTGTTGCTCGTCTCTGCACCCTCTCCAGCAGTTTTAAATCCTTCTTTAGGTAGGGAGACCAATGTTGGACGCAGTATTCCAAGTATGGTCTGACCATTGCCCTATAAAGCGGCATTATAACTTTCTCCGATCTACTCGAGATTCCTTTCTTTATCATGCCCAACATTCTATTTGCCTTCTTTGCCGCTGCCGCGCATTGTGCCGACGGCTTCAGGGTCCTATCTATCAGTACACCCAGGTCCTTTTCTTGTTCACTCTTCCCCAGAGTTGCACCTGACATTGTATACTCGTATTCCTTATTCTTATTGCCTAAATGCATTACCTTGCATTTCTCCACATTGAACTTCATCTGCCATTTCTCCGCCCATGTTTCTAACCGACACAAGTCGCTCTGGAGTTCCTCTCTATCCTCCTGCGATCTGATTGCCCGGCATAGTTTTGTATCGTCTACAAACTTGATGATCTCACTGGATGTTCCTTCCTCCAGGTCATTGGTATAAATATTAAAAAGGATCGGCCCAAGTACCGAGCCCTGGGGTACACCACTAGTCACTTTCTCCCAGTCGGAGAACTTCCCATTTATGCCCACTCTCTGCTTTCGGTTTTCCAGCCATTTGCCTATCCATCTTTGTATATCTCCCTCTATGCCATGGCTTTGTAGTTTCCTGAGAAGTCTTTCGTGTGGAACTTTGTCGAACGCTTTCTGGAAGTCTAAGTATATTATGTCCACCGGCTTCCTACTATCAATTAGCTCGTTCACGGTCTCAAAAAATTGGAGTAAATTCGTCAAACATGATTTCCCTTTCCTGAATCCATGTTGACTGGGTTTCATCAAGTCGTGTGCGTCCAAGTGCCGGACTATGCTATCTTTGATCAGTGCTTCAACCATCTTGCCGGGGACAGACGTAAGACTCACAGGCCTATAGTTGCCCGGTTCCCCTCTTGATCCTTTTTTGAAAATTGGCGTGACGTTCGCTATCCTCCAGTCGTCCGGCATCTGTCCAGTTCTGATTGTCAGGTTTGCAAGTTTTTGCAATAGCTCTCCGATTTCAACCTTCAATTCCTTTAAGACTCTCGGGTGAATTCCATCCGGTCCAGGGGATTTGTCACTTTTAAGTTTGTCGATCTGATAGTATATCTGGTCTAAGTCCACTTCAACTGTGGTGAGGCTGTCTTCTATTTCTCCTGCAAACACTTTCTCCGCTTCAGGTATTATTGAGGTGTCCTCCTTCGTAAAGACGGACGCAAAGAAGGAATTTAGTTTGTCTGCGATTTGTTTATCTTCCTTGATGTACCCTTTTCTTCCCTGGTCGTCCAGGGGTCCCACTGCCTCTTTTGCAGGTTTTTTCCCTTTCACGTATCTAAAGAAGGGCTTGAAGTTTTTGGCCTCCTGGGCTATTTTTTCCTCATATTCCTGTTTTGCATCCCTCACCGCCTTGTGACATTTCTTCTGATCATCTTTATGTTTGTTCCAGGCTTCGGTTGTCTTCATGCATTTCCATTTTTTGAAAGAGTCCTTCTTTTCTTTTATGGCTTCCTTCACCTATATGGTAAGCCATGCCGGTTCTCTTTTGCTCTTTGTTCTCCGATCTTTGGAAATCCTCGGAATGTAGAGATCTTGTGCTTCTGTGATAGTATTTTTCAGTAGGGACCATGCCTGATCTACCGTTTCAAGTTTGTCCACCATCTTCTCGAGTCGTTTTTGTACCATGGCTCTCATGCGATCGTATTTACCCTTTTTAAAGTTTAAGGTGGTGGTTAAGGTTTTGGCATGTTTCCCTTTTCCGATGTCAAGTTTAAAGTTGATTACATTGTGATCACTCGTTCCCAGTGGAACCATGACTTCCACTTCTGTTATCGGTCCCGTGAGACCATTTAGGACCAAGTCCAAGGTGGTGTTGCCTCTTGTCGGCTCTTTTACCATTTGTTCCAGGAAGCAATCCCCTAGCACCTCCAGGAACTTGGCCTCCTTGCCGCAGTTGGAGGTTGCTAGTTTCCAGTCTATCCCTGGGAAATTGAAGTCTCCCAATATAATTACATTGCCTGTCTTGCATTCTTGTTTGATTTCCTCCATCATTTCTGAGTCAGTTTCCTCCGCCTGTCCTGGGGGACGATAGTAAAGGCCAATTTTCGTGTCTGCGCCATATTGACCAGGAATTTTGATCCAGAGTGACTCAAGCTTCTCTTTCATTTTTGTTGTAACCATTTCAACAAAATCTATTCCCTCCTTAACATATAGAGCAATACCTCCATCTTTCTGCCCTACTCGATCTCTTCTATACAGTTTGTATCCCTGTAGTACTGTGTCCCATTTGTTTTCTTCATTCCACCATGTTTCTGTTATGCCAATGATATCCAATATGTCATGTCTCGCTATTGCCTCTAGTTCCCCCATTTTGTTACCTAGACTTCTAGCATTCGTATACATACGTCTAAGTTCCCTTCGTGTTACCTTTTTGGACCTTCTACTCTTGGCCGTCCCTATAGTTTCAATTACGGTATCCTTTACTGCTCCTGTGTTATCACCCTTGTTTGCTGTGTGGTCGTCCCCTCCTGTGTCTGAGTTGTCCCTTCCTGCTTTTTCTCCCTTATTGGCTGTGAGGTCGTCTTCTCTTGTGTAGGAGTAGTAGTCCTTGGCTTCTTCGTCGGGGCATCCTGCTATCCGTGCCATCGACCGGTGGTCGACTGTCGGCTTTCCCCTATCTTTCAGTTTAAAGCCTTCTCGATTGCCTTCTTCATGTTACCTGCCAAAACTCTTGCTCCTTCCTTGTTGAGGTGTAGTCCGTCCCTTCTGTAGTACTTGCTTTTTCCCCAGAACGCCGTCCAGTTGCGCACGAAGTCGAAGCCTTCTTCTTCGCACCATCGTCTCATCCAGGCGTTGATTACTTGCAATTCCCCTTGTCTCTTTCCATCCGCTCTTGGTACTGGGAGGATCTCAGAGAAGGCCACCTTCACCTCCCTGATCTTCAGTTGTCTTCTGAGTGAGCGGAGCTGGCCCTTCAGCTCTTCCCTGTCATACTTCCGCCCGCTCACATCATTTGTTCCCACGTGGATAAGCACAGCGGTGTCCTCTCCCCCTGCGCCATCTATGATCCTGGAGATCCTGTTGGTCACATCCTTCACTCTTGCTCCAGGCAGACAGGTGACGACTCTGTCCTCTCTTCCTCCTGCGGTGTGGCTGTCCACATGTCGTATAATGGAGTCGCCTACGATGATCCCCATCTTCTTTATTCGGGAGTTCCTTGGGGGGCGTAGGTCCACGTCCTTGGGGTAGGGCCAGTCTTCTTCCTCCAATGATACTCTTGAAATTGTTTCCTGTTCTTTGGGTGGGGCGATGTCTTCCTGTGCTCTCACTATTCCTCCTGGTGTGCGGTTGTCTCCTACCTCGTCTTCGGTTTCTTCTGTGTTTGCATGGGTGTCTTCTCTCCTCACATGGGTTTCCCGAGTACAGTTTTCCAGCCCTGGGATCTCTACGTGGTGCTGATGAGCTTCCTCTATGAACATTTCTAGTTCCTTGACCTCATCGTTTGGGCTGTACTCCACTAGAATCTTCTCCTGTGCTCGGATTCTGTCTTCGAGTTCCATCACTGTTCCTTCCAATAGTCTTACCTGACATTTCAAGCTATCCATCTCCATGCATCGATTGCAAATGTATGCCTGGATCCCCGAAGGGAGGTAGTCATACATATTGCAGCTGATACAGAAGACCGGAAAGCTCACCTTCTGACTTCCTTGGGCTTCCATTTCTTGCTTCCCTCGTGTGTGCTTGTGTCCCTTGCCTGCTGCTTCCTTATGTTGCTTGCCTTGCTGTCTCTTTTGTGTGTGCTGTCTCCGCTCTACCTCACCTTGATTGTATGTGTGGGTTTGTTCCCTTGGTGTCTGTCTCTTCCTTACCTTCTGTGTTTGTCGCTTCCTTACCGTTCAGTCCTCCTCGGTGTTCTTGATAGTAGATACTCGTCCCTTGCAAGGCCCTTCGCAAAGGCGCTCTCGCTAAGGCGAGCGCCTTTACCGCTCGCCTTCGCCGCGTGCCGAACGGCTGGGCGCCATTGGCTCCTCCCCTTTTAAGGGGGAGCTTCGGATCGGTGCCTGGCTGACGTCAGAGGGGTGGGCGGAGCTAGCTCTCGCCTCTGCCCCTCACTCTCGCCTGCCCTGCTTCTTCGATTCCTTCCTTCTTCCTCCTTTTCTCCTCTCTCAGCTCCTCTTCGCCTGTCTCCCGACTTGCTTCTGCCTGCCCTGCTCACTGGGCTCTGATGTTATCGCGCCGTTGGCTCCTCCCCTTTTAAGGGGGAGCTTCGGATCGGTGCCTGGCTGACATCAGAGGGGTGGGCGGAGCTAGCTCTCGCCTCTGCCCCTCACTCTCGCCTGCCCTGCTTCTCCGATTTCTTCCTTCTTCCTCCTTTTCTCCTCTCTCAGCTCCTCTTCGCCTGTCTCCCGACTTGCTTCTGCCTGCCCTGCTCACTGGGCTCTGATATCTCCCCTGTCTCTCCTTTCCTCTAGGGTATACATATTCAGGGCTTCCAGTCTCTCCTCATACGTCTTCTGGCGCAAGCCTCCTATCATTTTCGTCGCCCTCCTCTGGACCGCCTCAAGTCTTCTTACGTCTTTCGCCAGATACGGTCTCCAAAACTGAACACAATACTCCAAGTGGGGCCTCACCAATGACCTGTACAGAGGCATCAACACCTTCTTCCTTCTACTGACTACGCCTCTCTTTATACAGCCCAGAATCCTTCTGGCAGCAGCCACTGCCTTGTCACACTGTTTTTTCGCCTTTAGATCTTCGGACACTATCACCCCAAGGTCCCTCTCCCCGTCCGTGCATATCAGCTTCTCTCCTCCCAGCATATACGGTTCCTTCCTATTATTAATCCCCAAATGCATTACTCTGCATTTCTTTGCATTGAATTTTAGTTGCCAGGCATTAGACCATTCCTCTAACTTTTGCAGATCCTTTTTCATATTTTCCACTCCCTCTTCAGTGTCTACTCTGTTACAAATCTTGGTATCATCTGCAAAAAGGCACACTTTTCCTTCTAACCCTTCAGCAATGTCACTTACATACATATTGAACAGGATTGGCCCCAGCATTGGCCCCAGGATTGGCCCCACTAGTCACCTTTCCTTCCTTCGAGCGACTTCCATTAACCACCACCCTCTGGCGTCTGTCCGACAGCCATTTTCTGACCCAGTTCACCACTTTGGGTCCTAACTTCAGCCCTTCAAGTTTGTTCAACAGCCTCCTATGAGGAACTGTATCAAAGGCTTTGCTGAAATCCAAGTAAATTACATCTAGCATATGTCCTCGATCCAGCTCTCTGGTCACCCAATCAAAAAATTCAATCAGGTTCGTTTGGCACGATTTACCTTTTGTAAAGCCATGTTGCCTCGGATCCTGTAACCCATTAGATTCAAGGAAATACACTATCCTTTTTTTCAGCAACACTTCCATTATTTTTCCAACAACTGAAGTGAGGCTCACCGGCCTGTAGTTTCCTGTTTCATCCCTGTGACCACTTTTATGAATAGGGACCACATCCGCTCTCCTCCAATCCCCAGGAATCACTCCCATCTCCAGAGATTTGTTGAACAAGTCTTTAATAGGACTCGCCAGAACCTCTCTGAGCTCCCTTAGTATCCTGGGATGGATCCCGTCTGGTCCCATCGCTTTGTCCACCTTCAGTTTTTCAAGTTGCTCATAAACACCCTCCTCCGTGAACGGCGCAGAATCTACTCCATTTTCTCGTGTAACTTTGCCAGACAATCTCGGTCCTTCTCCAGGATTTTCTTCTGTGAACACAGAACAGAAGTATTTGTTTAGCACATTTGCTTTCTCCTCATCACTCTCCACATATTTGTTCCCAGCATCTTTTAGCCTAGCAATTCCATTTTTTATCTTCCTCCTTTCACTAATATATCTGAAAAAATTTTTATCTCCCTTTTTTACATTTTTAGCCATTCAACAGACAGCATCATTTTATGAGAAAGTATTGCACCCTTCATTCAGAAATTGGCTGTGACTCTTAAACATTCTCTTTAACATCAGTAGCTTCAGTTAAGCATGTCCTTTCACATCATCGTTGAAGAATTCTGGCCCATTCTTTCATACTGAAAAGTCAACTCTGTGATTTATGAGGGCTTTCTTGTATGAACAGCTCATCTCATGTCTTGTCACAATATGTCAAGGATATACATACAGTAAGTTGGCATTTTGACTTGTCCCATCCAAGTTCTTCATCAACTGTTCTGTTGAAGTTTTACTTGAATGTTTAAGGTTGTTGTTTTGCAGCATGACCCACTTTCAGCTGAGCTTTAGTTCACAGCCAGCCAGCTTGACCTTCTCCTGTGGAATTTTATGATAAAAGTAGAATTCATGGGGCCGCAGCAGCCTTCTGTTGAGAAAGACTGCTAAATCTTCTCTCTACCAGCGAGAATTTCCTATAGTTATGCCAAAAAGGAGGGGTAAGAGCGTTGGTAGTGCCTCCCGACATCTGGTAGTACCTTCAATCGGCACTATCGATGAAATTATGCGCTGTATGTAACAGGAATCAGTTTTGCCAGGGCTTCGCTCGCTGGAGATGCTTGCGGGAAGTGACGCTGTGGTTGATCTCCTAGGGCTTGATGCAACCTTGAGCCCCAACATCAGAGTACCGTCCCCGCAACCTCAGAGAACATGCTTTCCGCGTAAGCTCGACATTTCCGAGGTGGCAGTGTTTGAGCTGCGGGAGGCCGGTGAGTGCTTGTTAATGGACTCTGAGAGGATTCTGGTAACCCCTGAAAGATTGCCTGAGGAAGGGACATCAACGGAGGTGAACCAAGGCAGACAAGAGGTACGTCTGGAAACTGAGAAAGTTTCTTTGCCACTTGATATTTTTTCAACAACAACTAAACCACCTGAGGTTACTTTGGATGCCTTGTGGGATCTTGTTGTTAACTTGGGAAAATCGATTGCACCTCAAGTTAATGAATTAGGGGAGAAGTTGAAAGTACAGGCAAAATAACTCTCTACTTTAAAACAAGATACTTTAACAACTAAAAATGATTTACAAAAAATTTCTACAGAGGTGACCTCAGTTAAGAAAATTCAGGAAGCATTGGTAACAGATAATATTTTCCTAAGGAAGAAATTAGAAGTACTGGAAAACCAAAGTAGAGCTAATAATTTATGTATATTGAATTTCCCAAAGATTCCTATTGTTACTCCATTGGAAATATTAAAGAGGTACTTTAAAGAGATCTTAAATGTACCGGAGCAATCTATACCTCCCTTTGTTCGGGTTTATTATCGTCCTAAGAAAAAAGATCAACAACAACTTGAAAGTGAAAATCAACAAGAGACCCCATTAGACGTTTCAAACCTATTGGAAGCATCAGATGCTTCTCTTTCCTCTTCATCTACACTTTTGTTGACAGTAGCCCTTTTACCGGATAAAGAATGGATTTTAAGGATGTTTTTTCAGAACAGATTTAAGGAGTTTATGGGACATAAAATCCAAATGTTTCCAGACGTCTCCAGGGAGACACAAAAAAGGAGATGACAGTTTTTGATTTTAAGACCAGCAGTAACTGAGATAGGAGGTGTTTTCCACTTAAGATTTCCTTACAAGTGTGTGATTAAATATCAGTTTCTAAAGTACATTTTCTTGGAACCATCTCAGTTATCCAATTTTCTATCTCTTAAACGCCTTGGAAGAGAAGAGCAATAACAGCATATCTGAATGAGTAAGAATCCCATTCAACAGTAAATTACAGATTACTTGATAGACTTATTATTCCCTGTTGTTTATTTTATCACTCTGATTTAATCTTGGATCTTTAAATTGAGGACTTGAGATAGATTAACATAGTAGATGACGGCAGATAAAGACCTGAATGGTCCATCTAGTCTGCCCAACCTAAGCAACTTATTTTCCTGTTAAAATCTACCTTTCTGTACAAGTGTTCAATACTTGGTATGTATTTGTGAAAATTATAATTAAATAAAAAAGTAGAATTCATGGGCCCATGAATGATGGCATGCCATCCAGATCCTACTGCTGCAAAGCACCCCCCGCACCCCCCCGCCCCGTCATGATACCTCCACAACCATTCTTGACAGCCGGGATGTGGTTCTTAATTTGGAAGGCAGTGTTTAGTTTTTCTTAAACAAAACATTTGCTGCTGTAGCTCATCTATTCAGGGAATATTATTCCAAAAGTCTTATGAGTAATCCAGAAGGTTCTTGGCAGAATAAGCTGAGCCATCGTGTTCTTTATAGAGAGCAGTAATCTCTTCCAACTCTCTTCCCATGAACATCATTCCCATGCAGTTTTGTATATGTTTGTCTGAACTCTCACATCAGCCACAGCCTGCAGCTCTTCAGATGTTATTTTAGGAAATTTTCTGACTTCATGAATAATTTTGGTTTGCTTTTGGAGTGATTTTGGCAGGGCAACTACTTTTTGTGTTGAGTTGTTACAGTTGTTAACTTATTCCAGTTATAGAATATAAGCTGCAACTACCGTATTTTCACGCAAATAACGCGCACCCGTATAAAACGCGCACACGGGTATAGCGCGCAGAAATCACGATGATATGTACAAAAACTTTGGTATACCGCGCTCACGGGTATACCGCGCATGCTGCCCGACGCTCCTTTCGCCCGCCCTGACTTTCCGACTCTCCGTTCACCCCCCCTGACTTCCGTGCACTGTCCCCCCTTGAAGGTCTGTCCCCATCCTGAAAGCCTGATGCCCCCCCCCCGACGTCCGATACATCCCTCCCCCCGAAGGACCGCCGACTCCCCAACAATATCGGGCCAGGAGGGAGCCCAAATCCTCCTGGCCACGGCGACCCCCTAACCCCACCCCGCACTACATTACGGGCAGGAGGGATCCCAGGCCCTCCTGCCCTCGCCGCCCCCCCCCCCCCCCCCAACGACTGCCCCCCCCAAGAACCTCCGACCGCCCCCCCAGCCGACCCGCGACCCCCCCCCTGGCGACCCCCACGACCCCCCCACCCCCCTTCCCCGTACCTTTGGTAGTTGGGCCAGAAGGGAGCCCAAACCCTCCTGGCCACGGCGACCCCCTAACCCCACCCCGCACTACATTACGGGCAGGAGGGATCCCAGGCCCTCCTGCCCTCGACGCAAACCCCCCTCCCCCCCAACGACCGCCCCCCCCAAGAACCTCCGACCGCTCCCCCAGCCGACCCGCGACCCCCCTGGCGACCCCCACGACCCCCCCACCCCCCTTCCCCGTACCTTTGGTAGTTGGCCGGACAGACGGGAGCCAAACCCGCCTGTCCGGCAGGCAGCCAACGAAGGAATGAGGCCGGATTGGCCCATCCATCCTAAAGCTCCGCCTACTGGTGGGGCCTAAGGCGCGTGGGCCAATCAGAATAGGCCCTGGAGCCTTAGGTCCCACCTGGGGGCGCGGCCTGAGGCACATGGTCGGGTTGGGCCCATGTGCCTCAGGCCGCGCCCCCAGGTGGGACCTAAGGCTCCAGGGCCTATTCTGATTGGCCCACGCGCCTTAGGCCCCACCAGTAGGCGGAGCTTTAGGATGGATGGGCCAATCCGGCCTCATTCCTTCGTTGGCTGCCTGCCGGACAGGCGGGTTTGGCTCCCGTCTGTCCGGCCAACTACCAAAGGTACGGGGAAGGGGGGTGGGGGGGTCGTGGGGGTCGCCAGGGGGATCGCGGGTCGGCTGGGGGGCGGTCGGAGGTTCTTGGGGGGGGCGGTCGTTGGGGGGGAGGGGGGTTTGCGTCGAGGGCAGGAGGGCCTGGGATCCCTCCTGCCCGTAATGTAGTGCGGGGTGGGGTTAGGGGGTCGCCGTGGCCAGGAGGGTTTGGGCTCCCTTCTGGCCCGATATTGTCGGGAAGTCGGCGGTCCTTCGGGGTGGGGGTGCGAGTGGTCCTGCCGGGGGGGGGATGTATCGGACGTCGGGGAGTCGGCCGGGCAAGAGGGCTTGGGCTCCCTCTTGCTCCGATCGTGGATGCGGGTGCGGGTGGGAGCGCGTGGGAGCGGTCGTTCGGGGTGGGGGTGCGAGTGGTCCTGCCGGGGGGGGGGGGGTGTATCGGACGTCGGGGAGTCGGCCGGGCAAGAGGGCTTGGGCTCCCTCTTGCTCCGATCGTGGATGCGGGTGCGGGTGGGAGCGCGTGCGAGCGGTCGTTCGGGGTGGGGGTGCGAGTGGTCCTGCCGGGGGGGGGGGGATGTATCGGACGTCGGGGAGTCGGCCGGGCAAGAGGGCTTGGGCTCCCTCTTGCTCCGATCGTGGATGCGGGTGCGGGTGGGAGCGCGTGCGAGCGGTCGTTCGGGGTGGGGGTGCGAGCGGTCCTGCTGGGGGGGGTGAATCGGGCGTCGGGCGGGGTGGGAACTATGTTTTAAAACTTTTGTATACCGCGCTCACGCATATAACGCGCGAGGGGTATGCGCGGTAGGTAAAACGCGTATAACGCGCGCGTTATATGCGTGAAAATACGGTACTTTTTTGGGTAGGTCCTCTGAATTTTCATTTGATCATAGCATGATGAATTTTCACTAACTTTTATGGCAAAGACAAACTGAAAACCATATGTATCTTTACCTTGAAAGAATGCCCAGTCTCAGTTGTACAGTAGCTGCTCACTTCATCTTGGACATCAACTCTCCACAAGTTTTTTGGTTTTGTCTTTTTATGGAGAGATCAGGGTCAACTTTCTTGTTGCCTTCAGGCCCTAGACATTTTTATGTGGATTATTTATTTGTTCTAATAAAGCCTTCATCTTGGACATCAACTCTCCACAAGTTTTTTTGTACACCTGATTCTAATTAATAAGCTAACACTGAAGATTGATTAGAATAGAGGTTCACATACTTTTCCATACAAGAATATTATTGCTGAATGATCAAATAATCAAAATACATTGGGCTCCTTTTACTAAAGTGCGTTAGTGTTTTTAGTGCATGCACAAAATTACTGTGCGCTAAACCACGCAGTACGCTTCTAGAATAACACCAGCTCAATGCTGGCGTTAAGGGCTAGCGCGCAGGGCAATTTAGAAACATAGAAACATAGAAAATGACGGCAGAAAAGGGCCACAGCCCATCAAGTCTGTCCACTCAATTGACCCTCCCCCTTACTGTCCTCTTGGAGATCCCACCCTGATGACCCCTCCCCTTAACTCTACCCTCTTAGAGATACAACATGTGCATCCCATTTATTCTTAAAATCTGGCACACTGCTGGCCTCGATCACCTGTACTGGAAGCTCATTCCAATGATCAGCCACTCTTTCGGTGATGAAATATTTCCTGGTGTCACCATGAAATTTCCCGCCCCTGATTTTCAGTGGATGCCCTCTTGTGGCCGAGGGTCCTTTAAGAAAGAAAAAGTCATCTTCCACCTTGATACGACCTGTGATATATTTAAATGTCTCAATCATGTCTCCCCTCTCCCTACATTCTTCGAGGGAGTATAGCCGCAATTTATTCAGCCTCCCCTCGTACGAAAGATCCTTGAGCCCCGAGCCATCCTGGTGGCCATTCGCTGAACAGACTCAACTCTCAGCACATCTTTACGGTAATGTGGCCTCCAGAATTGTACACCGTATTCCAGATGAGATCTCACCATGGTTCTGTACAAAGGCATAATGACCTCGGGCTTCTGACTAACGAAACTTCTACGGATACAACCCAGCATTTGCCTAGCCTTGGATGAAGCCTTCTCCACTTGATTGGCAGTTTTCATGTCTTCACTGATGATCACTCCTAAATCCCGTTGTGCCGTAGTCCTAGCCAAGGTCTCTCCATTCAAGGTGTAAGTTCTGCACGGATTTTTGTTGCCAAGGTGCATGACCTTACATTTTTAAGCGTTGAATCCTAGTTGCCAGGTCGAGGACCAATGCTTTAACAAAAGCAGGTCCTGTGTCATACTGTTGGACAAATTGCTTTCACTTACGGGCAGTGTGTCTAGGAAGGAATACATGGATAGGAGTCCATCGCAGGGGAGGAGACATAGACATCTTGGGACTGTTAGCCCTTTTTCTGGAAACGTCATCCCTCCTCCTAAACTTACTTGCTCCACTTCATCAATGACGCTGAAACCGTGAATTGAAGACAAAGTTTTATTTTTATTTTTCTTTCCAGCTTATGATTTATCTGTAATCTTATCTGTTGTTTTGCCTTTTGTCTTTGTTTTGTTCTATTTCTATCATTTAAATTACTCCAGAATTCTACTGTTCAACGGTTCCCTCTTCTGCATATATTCCTTTCCCTCCTTTCTTCTACCTACCAAAATATCTAGATCAATGCTGTCTTGTTAAAATGTTTATTTTTATTTTATTTTTCCTCTATCTCTACTTCTCACTTCTCTATTACCCTCCAGGTACTTTAGTAAGATTGTGAGCCTTCGGGACAGTAAGGGAATTTTTCAAGTACCTTTCTTATTTTTAATCCTAATGTATATTTTCTGTAAACCGCTTAGAACCTAACGGATGTAGCGGTATATAAGAAATAAATTACATTACATTACATTACTATGTTACATAATTTGACGTCATCGGCGAATAATGTTATTTTCCCTTGAAGCCCTTGAATCAGGTCTCCTACGAATATGTTGAAAAGGATCGGGCCCAAGACCGAGCCCTGTGGCACTCCACTGGTCACCTCCGACGTTTTAGAGAGGGTACCATTAACCACCACCCTCTGAAGTCTACCACTTAGCCAGTCACCGACCCATGAAGTTAGTGTTTCTCCTAATCACATCGATTTCATTTTGCTCAATAACCTGCGGTGTGGGACGCTATCAAAAGCTTTACTGAAGTCCAAGAACACGACGTCTAGGGACTCTCCCAAATCCAGCTTTCTTGTTACCCAGTCAAAGAAGCTGATAAGATTAGATTGGCAAGATCTACCCTTGGTGAATCCATGTTGGTGGAGATCACGTAGCTTCTCCACGTTCAGGATCATGTCTAATTTGAGTTTGATTAGGGTTTCCATGAGTTTACTCACTATCGATGTGAGACTCACCAGTCTGTAATTCGCACCCTCTGCTCTGCAACCCTTTAGCGCGTTAAGACCCTAACGCACCTTTGTAAAAGGAGTCCATTGTTTTTGCTGTTTATTTTGTTCAATTTGATAACACGCCTTGATGAAAAATTCACAAAATATGGAACAGTAAAAACATAGAAAGCATTTCACAAAATGTATTGCAATATAAAGAATCAAAGCTCATAAAAGCATAAAATAGTTAAAGAAAAATACTCATCTGTTGATATGAAAAATGACAGTCAATAGCTTCAATGAGAACAACTATTTTCTCTAATTTGCAATATTTGAAGGAGGAAATTGCATATCTTGGGTCTGAAATATGCAAAGGCTCTCTGCTGAGTGCACTGTAAATGAGTCTTGAAGTGGGCTGTAAGCATTGCCAGCAATGACAACTAAAGAGATCTTTGTTGAGCATAAGGAAACAATAACTTGCAAATATTGTTGATGTTATTGTCTCCCTTACAGCTGAAATTAGCCTCTAGGACAGGGGTCACCTATTCTACAGTGAGTGCCCTTTTTTTCCCAACTGAGAATGACAATGATTGTGTGCCGTTAGAGAATGACACAGGGTCAAGTTTTTCCCTGTCTCCGTGGGAACTTGTTTTCTTGTCCTGGCAAATTCTTTTCCTGTCCCTGCCCCATTCCTGCAAGCTCTGTCCTCATCTGCACAAGCCTCAAACACTTTAAAATCATAAGTGTTCGAGGCTTGTGTGGTTAAGGCAGAGCTGGAGAAACAAACAAAACTGCAGACTATGTACAAGATGCAGGCAAAAATTTATTGTACCAAAATTAAAATGCAAATAAGTAAAATAAAACCCTTTTACCAATCAAGGGACCCGACACGGTCCGTGTTTCGGACAAACCTTCGTCAGGGGTCCATGGTGAAAAAGGTTGGGACATACCATAAAAAATGAAGATAAGTAACAAAGTGCCTGTATATTGTGTTCGCCGAGGATTGCTGCAAAAAGTAAAGCGTCTCAAGGAAGCAGTAAAAAGAGGCTGCGAGGAATGGGAGGCAGAGCTTACAGGAATGGGGCAGGGGCACGGACAACGACAAAACTTGCGGGGACGGGATGGGGGAAATTGAGTTCCTGTGGGGACGGGGAAAAAATTGTTCCTGTGTCATTCTCTATGTGCCATCATGCATTTTCTCACTCACTCCCCGCTCTAAAAAAAAGTTTTAAAACCTCTTGGGCTACTGACCATTTATTACAGTTAAAACATACAAACCCCCTAAATGATTATGTGAAGACCAATTATCCTTTCTTTCTTTACGTGCAAGGTCCTTGCCCTCGCTTCCTCTTCCCCCTCTTACATTTTCTTTACCTCCTATCTTTTTCTCCTTTGCATATTGCTCTTTATGCTAAGTTGTGTTTGTAAATTAGCAGAATATGAAGTCTTTGTAAATGAATAATAAATAAATGAATGAAACATTTCTGTTGCCTAGAATATTTATAATCAACTTCCAATAAGTCTGATAAGCCAAAATAGAAGAATGGCTAATTTATTCAGTGGCATTTTATTTGTCTCTTATCAGAGTTTTGATTAAAATCCAATCATATTTTGACTATAAATTGTGCTAAAATACAGACCATCCTAAGGGAATTCATAACCTTTTTCTCAGTGCACTAGATGTTGCATATCTGTTATCAGTATTTTTTAAAAATATGAGTTTCTTTGAGGTTAGTGGAATTTAGTGAGAATTCCATTCAATTTCTTATAAAAGGATCCCTGAAAATAAACTGGCAACATACTCATTTGGTAGCAAACTATAGGCAAAATCATCATTTTGACAGTTTGAACTCTCCCCCACCAAAAAAGATGTAAAGGGTTCCAGTGCTCACACATTGCTTTGACTTTCTGCAATAAAGATTTTTCATTTACTGTCATTGTATCTTCCAGAGTTTTTTGAATCATGATGCCTAAACATTTTATACCCTCTTCCTTCCAGAGGAATGAGAATGGATCAAATAGACCTTTGGCACAATGCACATTTAACAGAAGAACCTCCGATTTGCTCCAATTGTTTTTGTATCCCGAGGATTTACCAAATCGATTAATCAATTCCAGTAAATGCGGAATGGTAGAGTCAGGATTCTTCAAATGAAGCAAGATATCATCTGCATAAGCAGAGTTCTTATATTCCCGACCTGCATAAGGAATCCCCTGTATCTCCCCTGTCTGTTATATAGCCAACAACAAGGGTTCCAGAATAATATGAAAAAGCAATGGAGATAAGGGACATCCTTGTCTAACTCCTCTCCCCAGACAAAAACGTTCAGAAAATGTATCACTAATATATAGTCTGGCGGAAGGGGAACTATACAAGGCTTGAATCATTTGAATAAATCTGGATCCTATACCATCCATTGCTTGATACATGAAAGTCCATTCCACACGATCAAAGATCTTCTCTGCATCCAAAGAGACAGAGAAAGCCGGAACATTCATTGTTTTTGATAAACTTAGCATATGAAATGCCAATCTAGTATTATTTGAAGAATGTCTGTGAGCAACGAAACTAGTTTGGTGCATACCAATCATATAAGGGAGAGCCTTGGCTAATCTTAGAGCCAATAGCTTAGCCATGATTTTTCCATCCACATTAATTAAAGAAATGGGCCTGTAATTTGAAACCAACATGGGATCTTTATTTGGCTTTGGCATAACAATGGTTAAAGATTCAGCCATAGTACCTGAAATAGAACCTTTAGTTAGTTGAGTTTTAAATAAATTTGGAAGATGAGGTAAGAGTATAATTTGAAATAATTAAAAAAACTCCACCATAAAACCATCACCACCCGGAGCGGAACCAGCTCTGAGGGACTTCAACGCTGTCTTGAGTTCTTTGAGTGATTTAGATGCTTCAACATCTCTTTTCATATGCTCGGGAACTTTTGGCCCTTAATTACTGTATATACTCAAATATAAACCGGGATTTTTGGCCCAAAAATGGAGGTCCCAGTTTATATCCCCCTCCCCTCCCCTCCCAGAATTTTATTTTAAGGCCGCCGCCGCCGCCAGGTTCTGCCCCTGCCTCCTCCCTGCCCTAGCCTCATACGGTATCTCATCTTGGCGATAAGCAATGGAGGTGTAGCGGGCAGGAGCAAACTTTTCAAGTTCCTGCCCTACTGCTAACCGCCTGCCACGATTTTTTTTGGCTGCTGAGCGACACGAGCAGGAGCACAATTTGGCACTGCTGCTTGGTACTGAGAGGCATCCTTACTGGCTCCTGCAAATTCTCATGAGGCTGCCTCTCAGTACCAAGCAGCAGCGCCAAATTGCGCTTCTACTCGTGTTGCTCAGCGGCCAAAGAAACTCGCGGCAGCTGGTTAGCAGCAGGGCAGGAACTTGAAAAGTTTGCTCCTGCCCGCTGCACCTCCACCGTGGATAGCCAAGATGAGGTACCGTATGAGGCTTGGGCAGGGAGGGAGGCAGGGGCAGAGCCTGGGAGGGAGGGAGGGTGCAGAGTCTGACAGGGAAAGAAAGGAAGGGTGCTGGGTGCAGAGTCTGACAGGGGAGGGGGAAAAGAAGGAAGGGGACTGGTGCAATGCCTGATAGGGGAGAGAGGGAAAGGTACTGGGCACAGAGCCTGACGGGAGGGGAAGATGGAAGGATGCTGAGTGCAGAGCCTGACAGGGGAGGGGAGGATAGAAGGGTGCTGGGTGCAGAGCCTGACAGGGGAGGGGAGGAAGGAAGGGGGCTAGGTGCAGAGCCTGACGGGGCAGGACACTTGAATATTAATCCGCCCAACTTATATTCGAGTCAACCATTTTTCCTCCTTTTGGGGGGGGAAAAAGGGGGTCTCAACTTATATTCAGATCGACTTATATTCGAGTATATACGGTAACTTTAAAAATTCTAAACCTCCAAGTTTCTTATCTGAATAAAGCTCAGAAGAATATAAAGATATATAAAAATCCAAAAATTGTTTTAAAATATTTTCAATTTGAGTATGAGTTGTGCCTTTCTCATCTCTAATAGCCACAATTTTTACTTTTCTTTTTTTAGCTTTGAGGTAATTAGCCAATAATCTTCCCGCTTTATTCGAGTTTCCATAATACAAAGCCTGTTGAGAAAACAAATCTTTCCTAGCCAATTGTGAGGAAATCTCATTGTATTTATATTTAGCTTTCAAAGGGTTCTGAAAATTTTGAAATTGGGCCATGGGGAAGTAGATGGTCTAGTTTTCACAAGGCTGTGTCTGAATGCTGCCCAATTCATCTGAATAAATCTGCTAACTTCCTCCCTTGTAAGGGAAGAGGACAAGTTTTTGGATTTAACTCAAGGGGAGATATGTTCAGGTGTAGGTGGTATCTCCATGTCCAGTAGGACCTCAGGCGATGGAAGGTTAAGTTACTTGTCTGTTTTCAAATCCAACTGCAACTTTTTTTTTCAAATCTCTGGCTTCCCTGGTTCTCAGTCCATTGTTCTTAGGCTTAAATGTAGCTTATACTGGTTCATCGCTTTCAGATTCTTTAATATCAAGAAAATGTCTTTAATCAGCATGTAATACTCTGTGTATGTCTATAGTTACAGGAGGGGCCTAAGGCTCCTGGGCCTATTCTGATTGGCCCGGACGCCTTAGGCCCCACCAGTAGGCTGGGCTTTGGTACAGCTGGGCCAATCCGGCCCCATTCTTCGGTGGCCTGCATGCCGGACGGATGGGTTTGGCACCCGTCTGTCCGGCCAACGACGAAAAGGTACGGGATGGGGGTCGTGGGGTCATCCGGGGGGTCATGGGTCGGGGGTTCTGGGGGGCGGACGTTGGGGGGGAGGGGGGTTCGTCGAGGGCAGGAGGGCCTGGGATCCCTCCTGACCGTAATGTAGTGAGGGGTTGGGGTAAGGGGGGTCGCCTGGGCCAGGAGGGCTTGGGCTCCCTCCTGGCCTGAACATGTAGGGGGGTCTCCTGGGCCAGGAGGGCTTGGGCTCCCTCCTGGCCCGAACGTGTCGGGGTGTAGGGGGGTCGCCTGGGCCAGGAGGGCTTGGGCTCCCTCCTGGCCCAATCGAGTCGGGGCGGTCGTGGCTTCAATGGGGCAAGAGGGCTTGGCCTCCCTCTTGCCCCGATGTTGTTTGTGTGTGTGGGGGGGTAGTGATCCATCGCGGCAGGAGAGATGCCTCATCTCCCCTACCGCGATGCCATCACTCCTCTACCGGAACTACCGCGGGCCGGGCCGCTGAACTGATGGCGCCAACGGCCATCAGCTCAGCAGCACGTTTTTCGGCACTTAGACCTGGTTTTATTTTGTCTAAGTGAAAAAGGTCTAAGTGCCGACTAGGCAACCTGTAAATGTTTTGGTTATACCTGTTGTATGGCTAGGTGTAGGTCGGACAACTCCCGCCCACTGCCCGCCCTTTCCCCTCCTCTAAAACACCTCTTTTCTCTCTGTGCGTTTAGAGGCAGGGGAAAGGCCTAAGTTGGTTTTAGATACGTCTAAAAACCAGCTTTGGTTATGGGTACTTGGACGATCAGGCTTTTTGATCGTCCAAGTAGCCATTTTTTGACGTTTTTTTTTTATTATTACCCCCTAAATGTTTCTTTTTTTTTTGTAAATCTTTATTCATTTTCATATGTTACATCAAGTGAATGACATAAATTTAATAATAATTTTAAATATACATACTTGATAAGCTCATATATTAATATTTAATTTAACATTTCATTTAGAAAAATTAATATAATATTCATATTAATATTTCAGAAATCTAAATTTATATACTTCTTAGTTAATAAAATATTATCCCCTCCCCTCCCCCCTCCCTTCTAATCAAATATATATGAATAAATTTTAAATGCAAATTCAAATTCTTTCCATATTTCATATTATACATTCAAGTATTAATATAATGTTTCTAAGACCATTTCTTGTTTTTTTATTCAAGAAATCAGATATTAATTTATGCCACCAGGCAGCCTGATGTCTTAATGAAATTTTTTGTTCCTATTTGGATGACTGGCTGGTAAAACACACTTCATAAAAAGGAGCACAAAAATCATTATGGCTAAAACTTGGATGCTGGGATAATTTATGACAAATCCTAGTAACTCCAAGTTCTAGCTAAGCCTGACACAGTAAATGAAATTCATAAGAGCCCTGTTTGACACAACCCGAGCATCAGCCTTTCTTCCAAAGCAAAGGATCAATACCCTTAGTATCCATAGTGGAAGAAATTCAGTAAGAGCCAGGAGCTATCAACTGGGCAGGTGTTGAGGATGTTGAGTCACATGGCATCCAGTTTGAATCAAGCCCAATGGACCTTATCTGCTTACGGGAACTCAAGCCACTGGGAATTTTCAAGACATATAATATAAAAAGGAAAGGGGATGGGGCTTGATATACCACCTTTCAGGGATAACAATCAAAGTAGTTTACATATGATATGCAGATACTTATTTTGTAATTGAGGCAATGGTGGGTTAGGTAACTTGTCCAGAATCACAAGGAGCTGCAATGGTAATCGAACCCAGGTTCTCAGGTCACTGTACTAACCACTAGGCTACTTCTCTACTCACTACTCTATTATGGGCCTTTCTATGCTGGTGGTCAATACATTCCAATCTGTCAAAGGGAGAGACCTTTTTCAAATTCCAAAAATCTAGGTGACACTCACAACAGATACATCTAAACTGGGTTGAGGAGCTCATGTATGCGGTTTTACATTCAGAGCCTATGGTCCAAATAGGAACAACATCATCATATAAACTTCCTATAGTTCAGTGCAATATGGAATGCTCTAAAGGCTTTCAAAGACCATGTAATCAAAAAAGATATCCTGATTTGGACAGTCAAGTATTCATATACTATGTGAACACGAAAGGAGGAAAAGGGTCATACCATTTGTATGGGGACACTGTCAGAATGCGGAACTGGGTCATGTCTTTGTGATGTCTTACAGAACCACTTACCTGAGAGGCAAGAGCAATATTCTAATAGACAAACTAAGCTGAGTCCCATGATTGGTTCTTGGATGAGGAAGTCACTTGTAAGATTTTTTGAGACTAGGGGACCCCTTGATAGATCTTTTTGCCACTCCATACATCAAAAATGTTCCTCATTTCTGTTCCAGGATAGAGACACATGGCAAACTAACCTCAGAGGTTCTCTTCCTTCAATGGTGGCAATGGCTTCACTATACATATCCTCTGATACCTCTAATAACAAACCCACGATGCCCTTGTAACCCTGGGCAAGTCACTTAATCCACCCATTGCCCCAGGTACATTAGATAGATTGTGAGCCCACCAGGACAGACAGGGAAAATGCTTGAGTACCTGAATAAATTAATGTAAACCATTCTGAGCTCCCTTAGGAGAACGGTATAGAAAATTGAATATATAAATAAATTCCTGTTCCAGGGCAGAGGATAGGCACAGCTGTAGGCATGCACCTGTTTCTTAAACCCTAGGTAACCTGGGAAGGGGTGTGGAACATCTGAATGGAAGTGTAGGGAGAACGGGAAGACACTGAATGGAAGGATGGGGAGGGGACAGAGAGAGGGGGGTCATGTTAATGGAAGTATGAAGAGAGAAAAAGGGGACCATGGTGCCTGGGTGGAAAAGGGGTAAAGTAAGACACTGGATTGAAGGATGGGGGAGGGGGGACAAGCAAAATGGAATGATTAGGAGAGAAAAAAGGGGATACTGGATGGAAAAGGGGTATAATAATAACTTTATTTTTCAATACCGCCAACACCCAAAAAGTTCTAGGCGGTTCACAAAATGAAAAGGACTGAACATTCCAGTGACAATATGAAGCACACAAAAAGGCAGTACAATATTTCAATAATGAAAAATACAGTATGAAACTATGACATAGGACTCCTTTTATGAAGCCGTGTTAGCAGTTTTAGCGCACGCAGCTTTTTAGCGCTTGCTAAACCCACGCTATGCGGCTAGAACTAATGCCAGCTCAATGCTGGCATTAGCGTCTAGCACGGCCGGAAGTCTAAACTACTATTACGCGCGTTAAACCGCTAACGCGGCTTTGTATAAGAAGCCCATAGTCATCAATCAAGTAACAATTTTTTGAACAAATAGGTCTTAACCAGTTTTCTAAAGGTGCAATAAGATGCAGATTGTTGAATCAGACCATCTAACCATACTTGAACTTTACCTGCTTGATAAGCCAAAGATCGATCAAAATACTTTTTATAACAGCAATTTTTGGGATTAGGAAAAGTGAATGAACCTAGTCGAACAGTACAATTCAAAATGAGAGAAGAGATATAACGGAGCTAATCCAAATAACATAGGGTAGAGGGGAGAAGTTAGATGGGGTAGAGAAAGAGGGGAAATGCTAAATAGAAGGTTGGAGAGAGAAAAAGGGAAACCTGAATGGAAAAGGGATAGAGTAGGGATGCTGGATAGAAGGAAGGGGCGAGTGAGGAGATGCAGACACTGAATGAAAGGATGAGGGAGAGGGAAGAAGGACATGCTAAATGGAAGGATGAGGAGAGAAAAAAGTGACATACTCGATAAAAGAGGGGTAGAGAGAAGATGCTGGTTGGAAGGATGAAGAGAGATGGGATATGGGATAGAAAAAAGGTAGAGGGGTGATAATGGATGGAAGAATAAGGAGAGAAGGGAGACGCTTGATGGAAGGATGGGGAAGGGAGCACACTAAATGGAAGGATAAGGAGAGGAAAGGGGACATGCTGGCTAGAAAAAGACATAGAAATGCTGGATGGAATGGTGGGAGAGTCAGAGGGGAGATCAGAAAGAGAGGGGCAACATCCAGGATGGAAGTGGGGGAGAGAGAGGGGGCACATTGGATGGGAAAGAAAGAGGGGGACATACTGGATGGAAGTAGAAAGATAGAGAGAAGAACCTGCTGGATGGAAGGGGGTAGAGGATAGAGTTAGTGAAAGCCTGGGGAATAAGAGGGCATCATAGGGCAAGGTGACTGTGCACTGTGTGTATGGGGTGGGATGGGGGCAATGTGTTCTCTTTTTTTGTCTTAACAAATATGGTAACCCTTCTTCTGTCTACACATTTCATTTTGCACCATTGCCTAAAGAAGGACTCTTGATGCAACAGTAGGTGTAGTGCTTCAGAATTTATTTGGATTAGAATCCAACTTAGGCCCTAAGCCTATTTCTTTCAGTTCTTGGCTTCTTTAACAAAAAAAAATAAAAAACATAAGGTGCATCATCACCAGAAATAGTTTGTTTACCTGTTGCAGCACTGTTTTCTATGTTATTTCCCCTTTTTTTCTGTTAAGAGGTAGCCTGTGTCAGGTTTGTTAGTGGCCCCCACAAAATATGGTTGTAGGGGTTAAGTGAGAGGCGCCCTTACAAACGCCAGGTCCCAGGTTCAGTTCCCTCACAGATGATTCACCAGGAAGTAGAATCAAAGAGGCACAGCCAGAGGTGATTGCATAAAGAATATATTATAGAAATAGGCTTACAGAAAAGTAGTATTCATAGGCATTACAACAATTAAGCATTACAATTAAGTAGAGAGCAAAGCAGTTTCCCTGCCTTACAGAGTCCAGAAGGAAGCGTGAAGTTCCAGGGAAAGGCAGAGAGAGAGAAAAGGGGGATGGGGTGATGGTCTAAGCTTCGTGTTCCATAGATAAAGAGAAGGATAGACAGAGAAAGAGAGCGAGAGCTAGAGCTCAAGAGAAACAAGAGAGGACCAGAGTGCCAAGAGCCAAGAGATAGACTTTTGTGTGTTGCAGAGAGGAGGCTTTTATAGCTTGGAATCTTATTCTGAATATAGAAAACTATTGAGCTTCAATAGAAGTTAAATCTTCCCCCCTTTAGTAAACTTGTGCTAGACAGCCAAAGAATAGACTGTAGTCATATATGTATTTCCAGTCTGTCTCTGACAATAGTTTCTGATTAAGTTATCTGTGCACCTGGACCCATTGTCCTAAGCACCCTCTTAATCAGACATTAACACCTTTTAGCTAATCATGATTCAATCAGGGCTACTTAAAACAGTCTCCCTGCCCTCAGGGTCTATCTGCATTCACATGCCAGAGTCAGATTGATATAATTTCCCATAGGCCTTCGCTGACATAAGTTATGCCAACTGAAAATGCTGAATGCTAGTGATAGCTATGCTGACAGCCTGTAGCTAGAGAGTCCCTATATCTAAGGATTCTAGTATCCTGCTTGTCCTAGGAGAAGACAGTTACTTATCTGTAGCAAGGGCAGCAGGATACACATCCTCACAAACCCTACTACCTTTTCAAGGAGTTGTATTCTACATGAACTTAAATTTGATTAGCGAAGACCCACGTGACAGTGGCAGACAGAAGATGGCATCCTTGCATTGTTGAACTATGGCAAAAATTCTCTCACAGTGCTGGAGAAAAGTTCCTATGTGGGACTTCATTGGATAACGTCACACATATGTGAGAATTTTTATCCAGCTATCCTTGAAGCACACCTACTACAGATAAGTAATTGTGTTTTGTGTACAGTATACAATATATATATATTTGTATGTATGTGTGTGTGTGTATGTAAAGAATGAATATGTATTTTGTTCTGCAGATCTGCTGAAAATGAACGTGTAGGTAATATTACTGTAATAGGCTGGCAAATGGAAGAGAAGGTAGACCAAAGAGCTCCTGTGACTAGATCTCCTGATACAATCAATGGGAGAGTGAGTACATATACATTTTTGTTGTAAAGAAAGCAATGTAAAAATGACTGTAGCCTGCTTGCTGCTCTGTTTCCATCACCACCTCCAACACCATGTTCAAGTCAGAGGGGTTGTCATTTATAGATGCAGTTCAGTGAGACAGCATTTTGCCTTTAACTTTCCCATGAAATATTTCAAACAGAGAAATAATGTTAATGATTGTATTACTGGAGGGTACATCAAGGTGTCTTAAAATTTTATAACAACCTTGTAGTGATAAACTTTCAATATATGGCAGCGAGGTTTTGAAAATAAAGGGTCTTTCATAAACCGTTGACATTCTCATATTATTCTTGGTTGAATGATAAATCTTAATAGCAAAGAAATAATAAAATAAAATCCATATGGACTAAATATGAATATATACTATAAATCTGACTATACCTTATTGAGGCTGATGCTTTAAAAGTCATGACTACTTGACAGATGCAAGCATATATTCATATACCTTAAAACAAAATAAAATGCTTGTATGGATTCAATTCAGTATATAACATAGTTCTAAATGTCTACAGTAGTGCAAGATAAATTATGTGGCACTCAGTGGGGCAATTCTAAACTAGGTGTTAACATTTATGCATGTATTACATGTGTGAGTGTTTAGAATGCTAACATTTTTGCACACCTGTGCATGTAAATGCCAACCTTCTGCCTAAATGCAAATTTGTAAATTCTTGCTTAACTTACACAGCACATATGTGTGTGTGGGGGGGGGAGGGGGACATACACAGGAGTGGAACATGGATGGGGCATAAGACATAGAATACAGTTTGACAAGACTACTGAAATGGCAGACTGATCCGCTGTCTGGACTGCGGAGCTTTGCTATTTAGATTGCCAGGGTTCAGCGCACTAGCTACCTCTCTTTGTGCCTGTGTCCAACGTTGCTGCAACTTTCCTCTCCCCCAAGGATCCTCCACACTTTGCAATGGGTCACAGTAGAGAGAGTGCTGATAGCTGCTTCTCTCTGACTGGCAGAGCCTTTTCTCTGCCACACTCCTCTCTCTCTCTCTCTCTGATGCAATTTTCTGTGGACATATGCAGCAGAGAAAAGACTCCGCCAACCAGAGAGAGCAGCTCTCTGCTATCACCCACTGGAAAGTATGGAGGATCCTTGGGGGAGCGAGGAAGAGGGGAGCTGTGGTGATAGACCCAGCATAAGGAGAGGGAGTTGGAGCGCTGCACTCCAGCTAGTGTTAGAAATTCAGGGTACCAGGGCAGAAGTTGGGGAGGTAGTTCTAAAGCCTGTCTTCAATGGTGGGGGGCAAGAAGGAAGAGATATTGGATCCAGGCTAAGGGGAGAGAGATACTAAACTTGCGGGTGGGGGGGAGTGGATCTAGGCTAAGGGGAGAGAGATACTGAACTTGCCTGGGGGGGAGTCAAAAGGGGGGGAGTGGGGTTACACAGAGCATCTATGCCCATTAAAAAAGGTATGTCATGTTATAAATATACTAATTTGTATCAGTAGGACAGGTAAGTGACTTGATCTTGACCATTTGCTTTTTAAGGATCGCTAAAAGTAATCACGTTTTTTTGTGTACCAGAAAGCCATATTAGAGCATCAACCGCTCTGCTAGTTTACATGGCATTTCAATATTTATGACCTTATTTGCATGGCCAAATTGGAGAATGAGCGATCGTGCACAAAACCATGCAAAGAGCTGTTTTGTGCATCGGATTGGCAAGTCCAGTCGTCACTAAACCAGTCAAGACTGGTTTAGTGATGATCGCTGACTTTATTGCATCTAGCTCTAAGTTCTGTAAGGGACATCCTCGCTAAACTAGTGGAATATCCCACTCAATGGGAGGCCACATTGGATTTTATACTGATAAAGACACAGTCACTGACCTCCTGTTTAGGGAAAACTTAAGGTCTGCTGAGAATTGTCCTTTGTGCTTCAATATTAAGTCATGGATGTAGACGTGAGAGAAATCATAAATAATAAAATTGTTTTTGATACTAAATTATACACAGCCATTTTGTATTACCTATATATTCATATAGGATAATGATTTCCAACCCTTTTCTGTTTTAGACTGTGCTACCAGTTGATGAAAGCTTAACAGAATCTTTAGGAATCAGGTCTAAATATGCATCATTGCGAAAAGACACATTGCTAAAATCAGGTAAGTGTCACTCAGCAGGACTCCCTGTTGACAAATTAATTTATATACATGCAATCAAAAGTGGAAATAAAAAATAAAGAGCTGCTTTAGTACTGCAGCTCAGCTAGGAGACACAGCTTTAAAAAAGGCTATAGGAGTTATGTCTCCTTGCAGCAAAATTAAAGATTTACTGCAAGCAGAAAGTGAGTCACACTGATCACATTAAGAGGTTTTTATTTTCCCCCTTGCATGCAATTAGAAAATGAAAGGAAAACCTGGACCCCACAAACCATTTTCTCTTGCTGATCTTGCATATTATTCTGGTTACCAGTTAGATGCTTTTCAAACAGCACCGCAGTTCCTTTGAGACACTGTTATCTTTCCATACTTTGGGCAGGATTCACTAAATCTCCAAACCGTGTGCGATCCGTTTCCATTTGCATGCCGGCCGACCAATTCAGTAAAGGCCTGCATGCAAATGGGGACGATCGTTTACATGCCCCTTACCCATGACCAGAGTGATCCCCGCTCATGCGCACACCCTGACAGTAGTGACAGGAGAAGCAGCCTCCTGTCACAGGGCTCAGCCCTGATCTCTCCTCCCTGCCCTGCTCTGCCCAGATCTCTCTTGCCTGCTCCCGGACTCTCCTGCTCTTTGCTGCTATTCCCTGTAGTACAAGCCCATGGTTTTAAAGCAGGCCTGCACTGTGGGGAACAGCGGCAGAGAGCAGGAGAGTCTGGAGAGCAGGCAAGAGAGATCGGGGCAGGCAGGAGAGCCTACACTGGCCCTGCCCGACCCCCCCCCCCCCCCCCCCCACACACACACACCCCGATCTCTCCTGCCTGCCCTGCTCTGATCTCTCTTGCCTTCTCGCCAGACTCTCCTGCTCTCTGCCACCTTCCCTTCAGTGCAAGCCTGTGGTTTTAAAGTGGGCCTGCACTGCGGGGCAACGGCGGCAGAGAGCAGGAGAGTCTGAGTGAGCAGGAAGGAGAGTCTACAGTAGCCCAACTCCCTGGCCCGGCTTGACACCCCCCTGAATTAACCCCGACCGGCCCACCCATCGCGCGTACCTTTTAAATTGTTGGGAGCAAGAGGGGTGCCCGGTCCCTCCTGCTCCTAGGCTTCCATCTTTGGGAGCAGGAAGAAGTGCAAAGTCCTCCGTGGGCCGCTGTGCAATAGCAGCCTTAGACCACACCCCAGCGCATCATCTGATGCACGGGGAGGGGCCTAAGGCCTTGATTGGCTGAGGCACCTCGGGTTTCTCTCCCCTTGGGAGGGGATTGAGGCGCCTGAGCCAATTAGGGACTTCCTTAGGCTCAGCCTCAGGCCCCTCCCAAGGTGGGAAGAACCCAAAGCACCTCAGCCAATCAGGCCCTTAGGCCCCTCCCTGTGCATCAGATGATGCACCGGGGCATGGCCTAAGGCCCAGGCAGACGCGTGGCTGGACACGGTGGAGCAGAAGCAACTGGGAGGTAGGAGGGGCCAGGTCGGGCTGGGCCAGGCCCGGCCGGTGGACGGTTGATGGGCCTACGGAGCAGGAGGGACAGAGCACCCCTCCTGCTCCCAACTTAGATGTCCAGCGGGGGTTGGACCCGGCCCGGCCGAGAGGTTATTGAGCCCTAAGGAGCAGGAGGGACCGAGCACCCCTCCTGCTCCCAACTGGACCCGCAATCTTTTTTTTTTTTTTTTTAGTAGTTTTGAGCCCTGCAAGCCCATGGTTTTAATCCTCTTTAAACTTGCGGGTTAAAACCACGGACTCTCAGGGCGGGGAAGGACAGTGCAGGACGGCAGGACTTTGGGGCAGGAGAGATTTGGGGAAGATCGAGGCAGAGCAAGGCAGCAGATATTGCAGGGCTTCCAGTGGGAAAGACATTTTCGTCTGGTCCCCAGCAGTCGCTTCTTCAAGTGATCGGCCAGCCCAGTCGGATCCGAAATTTTGTGTAGTGAATTGGGTTGTCCAATTTGCATGCTTTTTACCTCATTTGCATGCACGGATTTGAAGCGGATCACAGGAGAAGTAAGTGAATCAGGCCGTATGGAAATTTGATAGTAAAGGGGTTGCCAACCAATCGGTACACGATCGGTTTGCTTTGTGAATCTAGCCCATTGTCAGGGATTAGGAATGAGATTGCTTGGGAGGAGCAGGGCAGGGATTGTGAGGTGCATGCATGTTTTGTAAAATGCTCATCAGCACATGTGGAGGGGCATAATCAAAAGAAACGTCTAAGTCCGATTTGCATGTAGGGTACTAGTCGCTCAAAGTCGGCAGCGGCAAAATGTCCATTCTTGAAAAGTATGTCCAAAAATTTTTTTTTCAAAAAATCGTCTATCTATTCGTCCAGGCGTTTAAATGCCCAGACCGCCACTACTTCTATCTTTATACTGCATTCTCAACCAAAAATTCATCTAAGTTCCAAACGCCCAGAACAAGTCCTTTTAGACATGGGATGCTAGAACCCCATAAGCTGGTTCCCCAGCGCAGCAAGAGAAGTGCCGCCACCTCGCCGAGACATCCCCTGGGAGGAGGGATGCCCAGTTCTTCCTGCAAGAACTTCCCCACTCCCCCTAAGATCATTGTCAGGAAGGATGCCCAGTCTCTCCTGCTGGTCCCCACACACACACACACACACTGAAGGGCATGCTCCTCGACTCCCCCCCCAATCTCACCTGGACCTCAACAAAACTGCGCCTGCCTTTAACATCCAGTGGGATTTTTCTGCCCTCTCAAATCATAGCTCCCAAATTCACAGTCATCTGCATATAAGCACAAGTTAACACTGTGCACACCTCTGCGACGTCTGTTCCACCAGTCAACCGGCATAACTGAGGGGTGTCACTGAGCAGCACAAGACCTAGCAGCCCATACAAGTGTGGGTCATCAGCAAGGAACAGTGCGGCCAGCTGTGAAGGATGAAACTTTGCTGGTGAGAGAGAAGCAGGTGGCGTCCCAGCCCAAAGCAAATGGAGAGCAAGTGCATGCGCAGACCATATACAGGCAAAGAAGATGATCTGCGCATACGTCTGGATCGCTCAGCAGCGATCCATGGCAGTCGCTGTGGGCGTGCCTCCGATCGCCCCCATTTGCATGAGGAGGGTTGGTGAATCGGTCGCCTGGAAAGACTCGGCCGCGGATCGGATCACTAAGATAAGTGTAGTGAATCTAGCCCTATATCACAAGGATAGATTAGATCAAATTGGACGGGGGTTGCGCTATATGTTAAAGAGGAAATTGAATCAAATAAAATAGAAATTCCATGTGTGAAGGGAATGAATATAAAGGTAGGGTTATACTATTGTCTCCCAGGACAAAATGAACAGACAGATGAAGAAATGTTTTCAGAGATTAGGAAAGCTGGAGAATTGCATATTTATAAGTTTGAGGCTTGTTCTAAAAATAGAATCTATTGAAGTTAAGTACCCCTATCCTTTGTAAATTGTTTGAAACAATGGTGAATAAAGTGAGTGAGGTGTGAGAGACCTGGAGAAGAAAAGAGGGAGAACCTGTCCCTCACAGACTGGAATCAAATGTAATTTCCAGTTTCACTCTGACAATGGTTTCTGATTACCCTATCTGTGCTAGAACATGCAACTGGGCTTACTGTATATCTTAAGCTGTCCATCTTAAGCACCAGACGCTAGCACATCTTAGCACTTCTTAGTTGTCTTTAGCACCTCTTCACACCTCTTAGCTATACCAAGGTCCTTTGTTACCTTTAAGCACTGATGTAATTTAGGCATTCTAGGGCAATCTAAGGCTGTTTGCACTGACATACCCTAAGGTCAGATATGAATGATATGATCTCCCATAGGCCTTTGCTGACATTGGTAAGGCCAGCAAGTTAAGGCTGGGCTGACAGGCAACAGTAGAACAGATGATTTCAATGATTTATTTATTTAAAAAAATTATCAACCGCCTATTCTTAAGCGGCATTACAAAATTAACATACATAAAATAAAACAAACAAGACCTATACAAATATCTTAAATTACAAATGAATAGTTACATCTTAGAACCAAGATTTCATAGATCCTCATAGTATCCTTCATCTTAAAACTAGCATTAAACAAAATATTATTTATTGAAATGCTTCTAGAAATAATGTAGTTTTAAGTATTTTTTTAAACTTCTGAATATCAGATAGAGAGCCCTCAGTGGTCCAGTTAATTTGTTCCACAGTGTTAATCCCATGATAGAAATAGCAGAAGTTCTTGAGTTCTCATAATGCATTTTTGAGAAGTCCGTTAATGATAAACGTATTGTACCTTAAGAACGCAAGGTTCTGAGCGGTCAATAGATTGCCATGGTTTATGAAAGAGTGGTGACAAAATGGGAGCAGCCATTTGGATAACCAGTTGTTTAAATTCCCTGATGATGCTTTATGTGAAACAGGGTACTCCCACTGGGACTGCTTGGTGCCTTTAATCGTGGCTATAAGAATGTACATATAAAACTTTGGATTAATCAACAGCAGCTGCAGTGTTCTTCAGCCACAGTGGACCAAACCACAGGATTGGAGTTAAGTACTTTTGAGATGGTTTGTGGTCTGAAAGTATTGGACTAGTGAATACTACAATAATTGCCTGTGGTTTTGTTTGATCCTTTGGAGCTATGGGACTGATATCGGAATACTATTGCACTGTTATGTGACAAAGTTCTAAGAAGTTTGCTGCTCTAATCTCCACGATTGCTGGATTGCATCTTTATCTTTGCTGAGTGCTGCTTTACCTATTGTTGGAAGATGAAGTTAATTATTGCACAGTCTGGTGGAGTTTTTTCTGACCAATGATGACAAAAGAGTTCACTTGCTTTCAGCTTATGCTGTTATGTTGAGCTCCTCGATGTTGTGAGGTCTTTTTTTTCCACCGTGGGTTGTATATTTTGTCATCTCTCCCTCAACAGAAGAGGATAAAGGTTTTGTGTATTGTGATAAAGTTTATCCTTTCTGGTGTAGTTTTATTTCAAATACCCCAATATTGACTGGTTAAATGTTACATCGGGGAGTGCTGGGGAGGTAAAATTCCTAGATGTCATAAATAACTGCTTCTTGGAGCAACTACTCCAGGAATTGACAAAAGGGGTAGCTATTTTAGATTTGGTCCTTAGTGAAATGCATGGCATAGTACAGGAGTTAACTGTGTTGAATCCACTGGGAAACAGTGATTATACTTGTAGAGGCATTTAATTTTTGAAAAGGCGACTATGATAAAATGAGGAAAATGTTTAAAAAGAAGCTAAAAGGATTAGTTGCATAGGTTAGGAATATAAACAAGGCATGGATGTTATTTAAAAATACCATCATGGAAGCCGAGTTCTAATGTATTCTACGTATTAACAAAGGTGGAAAGAAAAGGAAACTAGAGCTGGTATGGTTAAAAGGTGAAAGTGAAAGAGGCTATTAGAGCCAAAAAACATCCTTTAAAGAATGGAAAAAGGATTTGAATGAAGAAAATAAGAAGAGACACAAGCACTGGCAAGTTAGATGCAAAGCATTGATAAAGAAAGCTAAGAAAGAATAAGAAGAGAAACTTGCCAAAGAGGCAAAACATCATTACAAATTTTTTAGATGCATCAGAAGCAGAAAACCTGTGAGGGAATCCATGGGATCATTAGATGATCAAGGAGCAAAAGGGGTACTCAGGGAGGATAAGGCCATAGTGGAGAGACTGAATGAATTCTTTGCTTCGGTTTTTACGGAAGAAGATGTATGAGATCTACCTGAACCAGAAATGGTTTGAAAGAGTGATGATGCAGAAGAATTGAAAGAAATCTTGATGAATCTGGAAGATGTACTAAGGCAAATGTAAAAGTTAAAAAGTGATAAATCAACTGGACTGGATAGTATACTGAAGGGTACTAAAAGAACTCAAACATGAAATTGCTGACTTGCTGTTAGTGATCTGTAATCTATTGCTAAAATTGTCTGTAGTACCTGAAGATTGGAGAGTGGCCAATGTTATGCAGATTTTCAAAAAGGGGTTTAGGGGAGATCCGGGAAATTACAGACCAGTAAGCCTGACTTCAGAGCTGGGCAAAATGGTGGAAACAATTATAAAAAATAAAATTGTGGAACACATAGACAAACATGATTTAATGGGACAGAATCAGCATGGGTTCAGCTGAGGGAGGTCTTGCCTCACCAATTTGCTTGACTTCTTTGAAGGTGTGAATAAACACGTGGATAAAGTTGAGCAGATTGATGTAGTGTGTCTAGATTTCCAGAAAGCTTTTGACAAAGTTCCTCATGAGAGGCTCCTGAGAAAATTAGAGTCATGGGATAGGTGGCAAAGTTCAGTTGTGGATTAGAATTGATTTTCAGATAGAAAACAGAGGGTAGGGTTAAATGGCCATGTTCCTCAACGGAGGAGAGTAAACAGTGGAGTGCCGCAGGGATCTGTAGTGGGACTGGTGCTATTTAACTTATTTATAAATGGTCTGGAAATTGGAATGACGATTGAGGTGATTAAATTTGAAGCTGACACTAAACTATTCAAAGTTGTTAAAACGCAGACAGACCTTAGGAAATTGGAAGAATGGGCGCCAAGTGGCAGATGAAATTTAATGTGGACAAATGCAAAGTGATGCACGCACAAAAATACACACACACACAAAGTTTAAGTGGAAAGAGCCTTTGATAACAGCTCCCATAGTTCCCTGTGCTTTGCAAGAGGTGCCCTACCATGTCTTGTTAAAGTGCAATTTTACAGTTATTCCACACAATCGCTTTCTGCTCTGTACAGGACATCTTTAAAATTAAAATCATGGACGCAGGTTATTATGTCTCTGGGGCCGAGGTGAAGAGTGGCCTAGTGTCCATTCCCCAATGATGACATCAACTCCTCCACCCATGAGTCATTTAACTGTTTTCCTAAGCCCCTTGCTAGGCGAAAACAATTTATGTACTGTATATAAGTGTTTGTCTTGTAATTCTCCAGAGAAGCAATAATAATGTTTATTACTAAATATTTTCATACATTTTCCATGTTTATTCATAAATAATTAAACCAAATTATAGCAAAGGTTTGGAAGGAAATTAACAATATGCTTTTAGCAAGACCAGTTTCATGGCTTTGCTATACTGCTCTGACACCATAAATTGAGATTTGAATCTCCTATTTGAAGATATTGATAGTGCTTAGATACATTGTGGAAATGATATTGCTGAATACAGGGTGATGTGGAGTGGAGGAGGGCAGTTACTGTTGTGGCATGTTGATTCTTGCTCTTGTAATAGTAGCACCTAGGCATTCAGTGATAGGAATCTTCCAGACTTTCATGGACAGCAACACTGAGGGCTCCTTTTACAAAGCCGCAGTAGTGGTTTAACATGTATAATAGCGCACGCTAAACTGCCAGCCGTGCTAGCCGCTACCACCTCCTCTTGAGCAGGCGGTAGTTTTTTGGCTAGCACAGGGTTATCGCGTGATTAAAAGTTGTGCGCGCTAAAGCCGCTACTGCGGCTTCGTAAAAGGAGCCCTGAGTCAATGTAAGCATATTGGCTGGGTTGTGGTGGCATAAATTATAGCAAAGATAAAACTGTATAGAAATAATTTGAGTTTCTATTACTGTTTTAGTATTTGGTGGTGCCATTTGTCGGATGTATCGTTTTCCTACGACAGATGGAAACCACCTGCGAATACTGGAGCAAATGGCTGAGAGTGTGCTCTCCTTGAACATCCCCAGACAATTTGTCAAACTTCTGCTTGAAGAGGATGCAGCGAGGTAAGAAGACTGGGCAATTTTTATTTACAGAATCTTTAGAGTAATTCAATCGTAACACAAGGCCTAACAAATTGGTGAGAGTATATGGAACGTTCATCAGAGGCAGGGAATGTCACAATTGCATTGTCAGGGCAGAAACTATGAAAAGAGAAATGTGTTTGTATTGATTAATTTTTCAGCTCACTCGTAATACAACATTCTGTTAAAAAATGCCTTTAAATGTACAGCTCTCTCTTTATAAATCTAGTTAAACATTGACTATAACAAACTAAAACCTGACCCCCCAAAAAAATAAATCTTTAGTAGCAATTGTTATAGTAGTTAAGCTTTAAAAGAAAAAAAAAAAAAAGTAGTTAAGCTTTATAAGTCTCCTTTGAAAGTAATGCATTGGTTTCTTGACAAGTTCTTACAAGAGAAGCAGCTGTACTGCTCTGTGTTATGCTTCAAATATCTGCAGCCTTGTCCACTGAACCCTAAAAACGGTCTTGAGGCAGGCATTCTCAAATCAAGGTTAGGTTCCTGTGACCATTTCATACTGAAATCAGTATGTGATTCAAGTATTCGTTTTCTTTTGGATTCTGCTTACCATATTTTTATGTACTGAGTATGCCTTCAAACTAACATTTTGTACAATACAAAGCAGCAATTTAGGAATATACTACTACTATATTACTTTCTAAGTTTCTGTAGCATAATTTGATGTATTCAGCAGTGTACACATACACGGGTGAGTCGTTATTTTTTCCCTATTGAGCTTCTGTTTAACTTAAAAATAGCAGAGCCACAAAAACATGTCAGATTTCTAGCAATTATTTAACTGTTACACTAAATATATTAGAAGTAAAAAAAGATTTAAAAAAAATTTAAAGCAAGCTAAGATCTAAATACCAAAAACAGGCTGATAACACTGCACAACAAAGTTTTTGCTTCCTGAACACTGCTGGGTGTTTCTTATAGAATTTTGGGTGCTGATCATGAATATTACATCAAAAATTACCCATCACGTACCATTTCAGAGAAATCTTCAATTTTGTCGTGATTTTTTCTTATATTTGGATGCAAACAATTTTTTCTCCCATAAGTGTCTTATCAACAACGGTTTGTGCCGCCTGGGTATGTCCATGCATAAAATCTAGCCAGGTTGGAAGCTGTTTTATGGAAGATGACATCCTGGGCATGTCTGGGCAGGTCTGAACGAGCTTGCGCTGTCTCACCATGCTATAATGGTGGCTTCCATACACCGATCCTGCTCATTTGGTTAATATAGATAGTCCGTGTGTGTATATAGTATCAGTATAGTAAAGTATAGTAGTATAGTAGCTGTAGCAATATAACAGTAAGTAAGCTTGATGCTATAGACGTTTTGGTGTCGGGCAATATGTCTCGTCGGTGTCGTAACAGCCGCGACACATTCTGCTATATCTGTGGGGAATATACACTTACGCCTCAGAGACGTTCGATGATTGCCCTTGTAAAGAAAGCCTATCATCTGTATTTTGGCTGCAAAATAGGTGATCAAGACAAGCAATGGGCGCCTCACATTTGCTGTGCGACATGTGCTGTTAGTCTGAGAGCCTGGCTCAGAGGTACTCGAAAGACGATGCCATTTGCTGTTCCGATGATATGGCGAGAACAGAAAGACCATGTGACGGACTGTTATTTCTGTTTGACTAATGTGTCTGGTTTCTCTGCCAAAAACAAGAAGTCAATTGAATATCCTAATCTGCCTTCAGCAATGAGACCCATGCCACATGATGACAGTCTTCCAGTTCCGAAACCACCAGAGGATTGGACCTTAGACGAACCAGATGAAGAAACTGCAGTGCAGGGTTCTAACAGTGACATTGACCCGGATTTTGAACCATCCTCATCAGGCGATCCACATCTGATAACACAGTCCGAATTGAACGATTTGGTCAGAGATTTGGGTCTGTCAAAAGCAAAAGCTGAGCTGCTAGGTTCGAGACTGCAGGAATGGTGTTTGCTATCACCAGGTACGAAAATTTCTGTGTTTCGAGACCGGCATCATGATATAACCAAATTTTTTGCACAAGTCGACAGTCTCTGTTTCTGTTGTGACATTGAAGGATTGTTCTCGGTCTTTGGTTGTGATCACAACCCGGAAGAGTGGCGTCTTTTCATTGATTCGTCAATGTTAAGCCTGAAAGCTGTTCTGTTGCACAATGGCAACGTTTATCCTTCAGTACCTGTTGGCTATGCAGCACATATGAAAGAAACATATGAGAATATGGAAATGTTACTAAAGTATGTCCAGTATACCAGGTATAACTGGAATATCTGTGGAGACCTCAAAGTCGTTGCTCTGTTACTAGGACTGCAGCTTGGCTATACAAAGTACTGCTGTTTCATCTGCGAATGGGACAGCCGAGACAGAGAGTCGCACTATTCTAGAAAGAACTGGCCACTCCGTAAAAAGTTAGTTCCAGGACAGAAAAATGTAGCACATGAATCGCTTGTTGACCCGACAAAGATATTTTTGCCTCCTCTTCACATTAAACTGGGACTCATGAAGAATTTTGTGAAAGCAATGAACAAGGAAGGGGAAGGTTTTCGTTATTTAAGACAGATGTTCCCAAGAATAACTGATGCCAAGATCAAAGAGGGTATTTTTGTTGGCCCCCAGATCAGACATGTTATGAGTGACAAGCGATTTGAAGATCTGTTAGTTGGGCCGGAAAAAATTGGCTGGAAAGCCTTGAAAGACGTTGTTGACAATTTTCTGGGCAATTACAGAGCCCCAAACTACATTCAGCTGGTAGACAAACTTCTCAAAGCATACAAGAGAATGAAGTGCAATATGTCACTCAAGATTCATTTCCTCCATTCACACTTGGACTTCTTCCCCGCAAATCTCGGTGCTGTGAGTGACGAGCACGGTGAAAGGTTTCATCAAGACATAGCTACGATGGAGAAACGATACCAGGGCAATTGGAATCCGTCAATGCTTGCCGACTATTGTTGGATGCTACAACGTGATGCACCAGACACTGAATATAAAAGAAACTCGGGAGCAAAACACTTTTAATTCTGTTTCATTTAGTCGCTTGTGCGAAACGTAAACTTGACTATATATTTTATTGTCAGTAAACATAAAAATGTCTATTTCTCATAGTTCTTACGTGATGCAGTAAAACCAAAACCATATTTGAGCATACCAAGTTGGTACCTGTCATAATCACCAAAAACTTTTCAGGAATCAAGACTTAACCAAAAAATTGTTGTGCAGTGTAACTAGGGAAGCCAGGATTCAACTCCTGCTTCTCTCACTGACGTTTTGTATGACATTGGGCAAGCCACTTCTCCCTTCATTGCCATAGGTACCACTGTTCTTCAGAGCAGGGGCCCCCAATGTCTTTCTGGTGTTTTTTCTTCTACCCTGCCTCTCTACCCAGGCTCAGGACAGAAAGGGGAAAGTGGATTTGGGAAGATCCATATGTTTGAAAGAAAAGGTATTTCTCATTGACAAAAGAGAATGCATTTGGAAATGCTCACAACGTTGAGGATATCCCCCAATGAAATTTAAGGGTGTGTTGGTGGGGATGGATTCATTGACATGCATGAGTCATCAGTGTCTTGGCCCCATACCAGGAAGATATTTGTCAGCTATCCTTCAGCTCATTAGAATACAAAGTGGCCTCAGCTTAAAAACTAATGAAGATCACTGACTTAGATTGTAACTCCACTCGGGCCTGACAACAATTTGTGCACTTGATTTTAACTCACCATTTTGGAAAAGCGGTTAATCAAATTTAAAAAATATAATTCTATGCCATGAACAATAAAAACATCAAACCTCATATCTAGATTGTCAAATCACATACAGCGCAAACAAAAAATAAAAAGAGCAGAGTCGTGAGAGAGAAAAAAATAACATAAACATATTAAAAGTGATCCATGTTTAGTTCTAAAGGCCATGCTTTTATAAAGTGCCCCTGTTCTTAACCATCTGGAGCAAGTAGTGAATAAAGATAAAGTTAATTTTCTCATTAGCGGCTTCTTAATTTTTCCATGTTGGATCTTGTTAGCTGACTGCCTTGTTGTTTTTTGAGATACATTACATTAGTGTCTTCTATCCCACCAATACCTTTTAGTTCTAGGCGATTTACAACAAGAATTGGCCTGGGCAGGGAGATTGCAAGGTTGATAGATATAGCATGCGTCGGGCTCTGGTGAGGGTCATTAAAGTTTAGTTAGATCATTTGACAGATTTCTTTCCTGAATGTTTTGTAGTTGGGCTTTGTGGGCAGTAGATTGGAGAGGTGGTGGTCTAGTCTCGCTGCTCTGGTGGCTAATAGTCCATCATATATTTTTTTGCTTTGTATGCCTTTGATTGGGGGGTGGGTTCTCCTTGGTCAGGATGTGTTTTTCCTGATTAGGCGGTTGTTCAGATAGCTTGGTCTGTTTCCATTTAGGGCTTTGAATAGGGTGCAGTAGAATTTGTATTGTATGCGTGCTTGTACTGGAAGCCAGTGTGAGTCTCGGAAAGCAGTGGTAATGTAGCATACTCAAACATGAAATTGGTTAATAAGGAATTTATATGAAAATTAAACAGCTTAAGTATAAAGGTATAAAGACTGTGGAAATAAAGAATAATAATATAGATAATTTTTCAGTTTTATTCTGTTTAAAGAGTGAAATTTTACTCTCAGAAATTCTGAAAGAATAGATAGGCATAAGAACATAAAATATAGCTTATTAGGTCATACCAATGGTCCATTGTTTCCAGCAATAGCCAAATTCCTGGCTCATACAGCACTATTGACTATTCTCACAGGAAATTGTCTAAGCCCTTTTTAAACCCAGCTAAGTGTCTTGATCACATCTTTAAGCAACCAGTTACCCAACTTAATTGTATATTAAGTAACTAAATACCTTCTCTGATTTATTTTAAATGCACTACCTATTAATTTAATGGCGTGTCCCTTTGTCTTAGTCCTATTTGAAAAGGTAAACAGCCTTCCTCTACTTACCTATTCCACACCACACTTTATTTTATAGACCTTTATATTATCTCCACTCAGCCATGATGTCTTCGTTCTGTAGAGCTGTAACCCAATTAACTTTTCTTCATAAGGAAAACCATTCCATTGCCCTTTTCCAGTTTTTGTTAGATTTATTTTATTTTTATAAGGTGACCAGAACTGCTAACACTACTCAAGGTATACAGTAGTTGCACTGAAGATCAATACAGAAGTATTACAATAATATGTTCTATTCACCATTGTTTTCCAAATAGTTCCTATCATTTTAGTTGCTTTTTTGACCACTAACTGAGCCAAGGATTTCCATGTATTGTCCACAGTAATACCAAGTTCCTTTTCCTGAATGGTGATGTCTAACATTGGTCCTAGCATCATGCACCTGTAGCTAGTAGAAGGCATCACTTTGCATTACAGTTCATGTGCTTTTTAGACATCCAGTCCTCCAGTCTCGCCCAGTTCTCCTGCAGTTTCACAATCTACTCTGGTTTTAACAATTTAAAAAAATTGTATGTCATCTGCAAACTTAGGAGGCAGTTTAAAAGGTTTGAGTGCCATTTACATGTGCAAATGATGGAATTATCTTTTATGTTTAATCATACTTGCTGTACTGTATTGCTATTCATAACAAGTAATAAAATGGTTTACAAGAAAATAAAAGGAAAAACCAGAAATGGAAGTGCATCAGACTGACAGGAAAAAACAGAAAGTAAACAAAGGAAAAAAATCCAGATAGAAATGGACCAGGCAAGCATGCAGAAAAAGCCAGTAAGTGGGGGAAGCAAGAGAAATCAGATTCATTTTGAGTGCTGATGACAACACAAGATGATGATCATGAAAAGAATGTAGTACCGGTAAATGCATAGGGGTATGAAAGAGGACCATGGAAAATAGGCAGGAATGTCTTGAGCTGAAATCGCATAAGCTTAGAGGAGCATAATCGAAAGGGACGTATAAGTCTGTTTACGTCCAACTCGCAAGTCGTCCAAAGTTAAAAAGAGCTTAAGACACATTTTCGAAAGATACATCCAACTTTTCTTTCGTTTCGAAAATCATCTAATTATACGTTCTGCTGATCTGATCGTTCAAGCCACTAAATCGTCCATCTTTATACCACATTTTCGTCCAACTTTCCGTCCAAGTCTAAAACGCCTAGAACAAGTCCTGTTGGATGTGGGAGGGGTCTGCAAAGTGATGGACTACACACCCAGACATGCCACCTAAACAGTGGGGTACCTTACAGGGCACTGCTGTGAACTTCACAAAAAGGGTGGCATGGCTTCTCCTCCCTACAGCTCCCTTATAGGTTACGGTGAGCCCCCCAAACCACCTCCAGAGTCCCCTAGACCCACTTATCTACCACCCCAATAGCCCTTATGGCTGCAGGAGCCACTTATATGCCAGTTCAAAAGGGTTTTGGGGGTGTATAGGGGAGTGCACATGTTTCAATATCAATGCAGTGATTACAGGGGCTTATGGGCATGGGTCCTCCTCTCCATGGTACCTAACCCACCCCCAAGACGGTTTAAGACGCCTCTGTGCAACACGACTAGGCTTTCCTATGCCAGGTGGCCAGGTGATGATGGTCTGGAGGCTAAATTTTAAAGTTGTGATTAAATTTTTAGGGGGGGGGGGTCAGTGATCACTGCGGTAGTGTGTGGGGGGGGTCTGTTTTATGTGTTTGCAGTGCTTACCTGGTGACTTTAGGTGGGTTTTTGTGACTTAGACAAAGGAGGTAAAAATAAATTTAAAAGAATTGGAGATGAGATTGACCTTTGTGGCATCCTTTTTTGCAAATTTTTAGGAAAAGATGAAGAATGATCTTTGACCCTTCAGTGTTGCAGCTTAAATGCAACTCTTAGGGCTCCTTTTACAAAGCCGCGCTAGGGCCTTAACGCGCAGAATAGATTGCTCTAGATTGCTGCACGCGCTAGCCGCTACCACCTCCTTTTGAGCAGGTGGTAGATTTCTGGCTAGCGCGTGCTAATCCGGTGCGTGCAATAAAACCGCTAGCGCGGCTTTGTAAAAGGACCCCTTAAATTTACTACTGGGCCTTTGCAGTAGAATTTCAATAAAAAATCTCTTATTGCTACATTGATTTACTTACCAACATATTTTTATGCTTTCTCCCTTTTAGGGTTTGTGAATTAGAAGAGCTGGGGGATCTGTCACCCTGTTGGGAAAGCCTTCGTCGGGAAATAGTCACGCAGTATCAAACAATCATTTTAACTTATCAGGAAAATTTAACAGACCTACATCAGTACAAAGGTTAGAAATGCACTGTTTTGTTGCTGTGGTTATTTTTGTTAAACATGTCTGTGCTAGCTTTTTGGCATCTGGAGCTGAGGAGCTTCTAAATAATGCAGAATCTGGTGATCACATTAAATATCTTGGGGTGAAATTTTTTTCTCACCAGATGTTGAAAATGTTGAAGTCTAGTTCTAATGTTTCTGAAGTATAATTTCTTGTACAGTACACTGCAGGATATGTGCATTGTATCATGATAAAATCATATATCTTGCATTTTAAAATATGCAGCTGCTAGAATGAAGTAACCATCTGCTGTTCACATTTCAGTATAATCCTCTTTTCTTGATGAGCATGCAGGTGCATTGAAAGCAAAGTAATATATGTAATAGTTATCCCTCTCCTTGTGCAAGGCTGAAATAATAGTTAATCATCTTTGTTTCCTTTCAGAATTTTGTCATAATTTGCATTTTCTTCCTTATATATTTTATGGTCTTGCTCTTGGTTTGTAATATATTTCTGAGGTAATTCTGTTCAAGACACAATTCCCCAAGTGTGCAAAATATGGCTGGGGAATGCACAGCTGGAGAAGGAGAAGGATAGTATTGGCTATGTGTGTGTGGGGGGGGGGGGGGAGATGAAGGTGATGTTTGAAGTCTGGATGGGAGGTTCTATGCCTTACAATTTACTTTTACAGAATTCCTGAGGAACTTCCACACAAACAGTAAAAATGTTCTGCTTCTTTTGAATAATAACTGATTTTCTGTATTGCATGGTTTCATTAATAATTATATAAATATGTGATTGCATTATTTCTGAAAAATAAAATCTGCAGAATTGTGCAGTATTTTCAAATATTGTGTACAGAATTTTAAAATTCCATTGGGAGTTTGTAATAGCCTCTCTCTTCTTGGCATATTGCTTACAAAGGTACATAAGACACCCCATAGAACAATGATCTCTAATTTTTAAGTGAGGATCATTCTGGATCTAAAGAGGCTGAAGGAGAGCTGACAAATATCTTCCTACTTGGGGGTCATGACACCAATAGCACTTCTCAACCTTCATTCCAGAACACCTGGCCTTGGTCACACATGCAGAACACAGATAAATCCTATGGGGCTCATAATTGAAACTTAAATAAGTCTAAAAATCCGCCCAGTTGGCACTTGGATGATCTAAAAGACAGGTCATCCAAGTGCCGATCGAAATGGCTTTTTGGACGTATCCAGGGACATTTTTGTCCTCTGAATCCCGCTGTGTACCCAGAGCTGAAAGGGGCATTTTTGGAGGAGTAGTGTGGGCAAGATGTGGGTTGACCTAGACTTAGTCATTCTGCAGGGATAATCGAATGTTTGATGAGACTGCCTAGGTGAAATTTTTACATTGTGAGTTAGACAATGTAAAGTCAGGTATAAGTGCCCAAAAGGTATCGAAAGTGACCAGATAACCACTGCAGAGACAAAATAAAGATCCCCAAACTTCCCCTGTGTTCACTGACACCCCGTTGCACCCCCACAAAGTTCAGAATAAAAATGTACATACCTGCTTCCGGACATCAGCACCTGGATACTAAAGAGCACAGGCAGAGCTGCTAGCAGCAGCCAATTAGCTAATGGTTCTGCACAGGCAGGAGCAAAGGAAGGTCACTTCTGCCATGATTCACCGCTGGACCACCAGGGATTCTAAAGAGTACAGGCAGAGCTGCTATCAGCAGCCAATTAGTTAGTGACTCTGCACGGGCAGGAGCAAAGGAAGGTTGCTCCTGTTATGATTCACCAAAGGACCACCAGGGAAACTAAAAGTACACGGGGGAGGTGGGAGGGATATAAAAATAATTAGAATCGGTTGGGACAGGAGGCAGGAGGGATCTCTCCTGTTCCGGACACCGCTGGACCATCAGGTCTCGTGGCAGGCTCGGCAGAGGCCTGTAAGGCATTGGGAGGGAGGGGGTAAAGGATACAGAACCTGGCAGGGAGGGAGGCTGGCAGCACAGCGAATGAGGGGGAACAGGGTGCAGGGCAAAGCAAAGGCACTGCACTTGAATATTAAACCCCTCTGGTTTATATTTGAGTCAACCTTTTTTTACTCCTTTTTTTTTGAGGGGAAAGATTACCTCGGTTTATATTTGGGTTATTTATATTCAAATATATACGGTACTTTATTCCTTCCACACTGCCCTTGAGTCATATCCTTAAAAGATGTGGGCCAGTTATTACACTGGCAAATTCATACAACTTTGTTGAGCATGGTTAAGTCTCTAGATGAATGACAATTTGCATCAATTGTGGCCAGAGTTGTATATGCTGTTATGTGTAGCTTACATCCCTCAATGTCCTGTTTAAAGTGTGAATGTCATTTACTTTTTGCTTTGATTCTATGCTCTTTCTATTTAGGGATCCTTTGTGTTTATCTGATGTGTTTTTGAATTTGGTCACTGGTTTTGTCTGTACCACCTATCCTGGGAGGGCATTCCAAGCATCCATCGCCCTCTTTGTGAAAAAGTATTTCCTGATGTTACTTCTAACTAACTCTGCCAACCTGCAACCTTAATTCATGTCCTAAGTCATATTGTATGTGTTTAAAAAATATAGACAAGCCTCTTGTTCCTCTTTTTATTTCACAGGACCATCATTTAAAGCAAGTAGCTTGAAGGCGGATAAAAAATTAGAATTTGTAGCCACCAATTTACACATACAAAGAATGCGGGTTCAGGATGATGTGGGATCAGGTACAGCAATTCACTGCTTTTATTCCTTAAGATATCTTACTGCATTTGTCTTTAGTGGAGCAATGCATGTGTGTAATGCTTGTAACATCTATATGCTTAAGTTTCTGGAGTTTTGTTGTCTGTCCGTTTTGCGTGTTGACTGTTGATAGGCTCAGAAAAATAGACAAGCTTTCCTCACTGCTACCGTATTTCTCCTTTAGATCAGAACTACGACATTGTGACAATAGGTGCACCAGCAGCCCACTGTCAAGCATTTAAAATGGGGGGGCTACGAAAACAGTTGCACAAATTTGAAGAGGCAAAAAAGCAGTAAGTAGGGGATGTTTCACATGCCTTTGCCCCTCTTGTTCTGGAACTTTGAGTGTGGTGCTCTAGAGTAAAGCAGAAAATGTACATTATTATTTAGTTGATAATTAAAAATACCAAACAAGGGGAACAGTAAAAGTTCAATTAAGTCTTAAGCTATTGGGAGAAACACAGGGGGGTCTCACCATGTGGAGAGTGAAGTTTATCACTAAAGCACACATTTTGGCACCTTCTAATTTCCTTGTTATGCTTATTTCCCTATTTGTGGGAGAGAAGGATGGGTGAAATGTTCACCTTCTCTCTTGCTTTTAAACTGTGCTCTAGTCAAGCCTCTTGTTTCCATGGTGGAAAGTTCTTTGTGGGACAGACATATAAACAGGAACAAATATTCATGTTAGGAAGAGTAAGTGAAAGGAAGAGTAAAGAGGTAGCTAGTCAGAAGGTAGAGAATCAATTTTAGCATTCAAAATGTACAAGGAATCTCAACAACAGGAACAGGAACAGGAAGTATAGCATATGAAAAAACTGAAAAACTTAGGAAATCTAGTCAGGATGGCAAAGGTGAAGGTGGAAGAAAAGATATTGAGGCAATAAAGGGATGTCTGTGAAAGAAGTATGTGAAGAGGTGGAATTTTAAGAGGAAGAAGAAAACACAAACAAATGCTTTTCTTCAGTAGATGAGGAGGAGTGGCTTAGTGGTTACAGCCATAGCCTCTGTACCCTGAGGTTGTGGGTTCTAGCCCTGCACTGCTCCTTATGACCCTGGGCAAGTCACTTAATCCTCTATTGCCCCAGGTACATTAGATAGATTGTGAGCTTCTCCCTTTTCATCCTGCTAAACCAGTGTCCCACAAACTTTCTTGAGCCGTGACACACTAAAAGTAGTGGCCGTGGCTCGATACACCTGGAAATGTGTGGATATCGCTGTGATGACATCACGCGCATGCGTGACATCATCATGTCGATGTCCGCCTGTGTATGAAGACCCTCCAGGCAGGCCCTGAGATGCCAGTGGGGGGTGCCAGAAGGGAAGAAGGCCAGAGAGAAGGATAGATGCTGGCGCCAGCTGACTGCCTACAGGACATGCCTGTCGTGGTGAGAGGCATGTCCTTAGGCAGTCAACTGGTGCCAGTACTTCTCCTCCTCCCCAGTGTACCGCGGCACACCTGAAATCTCAGAGGGCACACAGTTTAAGATACACTGTGCTAGACCATAGAAACATGAAGGCAGATAAAGGCCAAATTGTTCATATAGTCTGCCCATCCACAATAACCATTATCTCTTTCTCTAAACTAAACCTTAAGTTTGTATACCGCATCATCTCCATAAAGATAGAGCTTGGCACGGTTTATAGGTAATTCAATAAATGAGAGATCCCACGTGCCTATCCTATGCCCTGTTGAATTCAGACACAGTCTCCGTTTCCACCACCTCTTCCGGGAGACTGTTCCACAAATCTACCACCCTTTCCATAAAAAAGTATTTAGTCAGATTACTCCAGAGCCTATCACCTCTTAACTTCATCCTATGCCCTCTCATTGCAGAGTTTCCTTTCAAATGAAAAAGACTCAACTCATGCACATTTATATTACGTAGGTATTTAAATGTCTCTATCATATCTCCCCTCTCCTGCCTTTCTTTAAGTCTGTCCCCATACGCCTAATGACACACCATTTTAGTAGCTTTCCTCTGGACCGACTCCATCCTTTTTATGTCTTTTTGAAGGTGCGGCCTCCAGAATTGTACACAATATTCTAAATGAGGTCTCACCAGAGTCTTATACAGAGGTATAAGTACCTCCTTTTTCCTACTGGCCATACCTCTCCCTATGTAACATAGCATCCTTCTAGCTTTCACCGTCACCTTTTCAACCTGTTTGGCCACCTTAAGATCATCACATACAATCACACCCAAGTCCCGTTCTTCTGTCGTGCACATAAGTTCTTCACCTCTAAACTGTACCGTTCCTTCTAGTGTGAGACAGTTCAGATAAACGGAGTATGCTCCCCCAGCCAGCACATAAATTCTTCACCCCCTAAACTGTACCGTTCCTTCTGGTGTGAACTTTTCCCTTTTCATCATTCTAGACCAGTTCTGATAAATGGAGTATGCTCCCCCAGCCAGCAGAAGTAGACCCAAGAGTCTCCAGCAACTTGTTAAACACCTTTTGTTCTAGAGTTATAGCTGCAGGTCAAAGACTGTATTGCCGGATGGGGGAGGATTACAAAGTACCACCCCCTGCAGAAGCCCCATGGAATACTTGCCAAGCAGACACACTGAGCCAAAACCCATAGACTGAGGGTTGGAGCCACGGAGGGCTCAAGACATTCTAGGCTCCATCAAGTAAGGGTCCATGAACTGATCCTTGGGAGCCAACACTAGCCTCAGGGCTCGGACACAGGGCTGCAGGCTATGAACTGTGCCCTAGAAGTCAGCTCAGCTTTAATTAATTCTGCTGCACCATCTGCTGGAGACACAGAACTACTGGAAAGTTCCAAGGCTGCACCACACATCATACTGGTGATAATTTTATTGAAATATCAGAATTCTCTGCTTCTAGCTGCTGTTTGGTGGGCATAACTCACTTGTCTGGACTGGTGTAGCAGGACTCCATGAAAGGAAATTATCAGGTAAGAACAAATTTCGCTTTCTCATTTACATCCCACAGAATGCATTTGCTGCTTTGACAGTGTAATACAAATTTTAGAAATGGTTCCATATTTATCAATCCTTTTCTCAAATACTAGAAGTTTTTAAAATGCTAAGCGCAAAACATCTGTTTTCTGACCTAGATTCCCTGTGTAAGGATATTCTCTAAGGTTTTTCAGAGACAGATCTGTTCAGTAGATTTTTGATAATGGGCATGGTCCTGTGGGATCTAAGGAATGGTAAATGATATCCTCATCATAACCATGGTGACAAGAGTTTTGAAAACTGCAGGCTGATTAGTCTTACCTTGATAATGGGAAAATTAATAGAGACTTTAGTGAAAGAAAAACTATAGACTGATCAATATTCATCCAGTGGCAGTCAGAATTAGGCCTGATATTTAATGCCAGGTCATGGTATTTGCTGGCCGCCAGATCTTATAAGGGTCCAGATCTTATATGGAGACCTTGCATAAGACACTTGAGGAGGGGTTAAGTTACAAATGTGGGCTACCTTGTTATTTTACCACAACTCTTGCTATTTTTAGCTCAGGTCCCATTTTATGCAACATTTTTGTTCATTTGGCTTGACTTGTACAAGTAGGTTAGTAAGTCACATTTATTGTTCTCAAATGTATTGGTCATTGTAAAGTTACCCACTAATTTTAAGTGTAAACGACCTAGAAACTATGTATAGGGCAGTGATTTAACAAATTTCAAATAAACTTGAAACTTTGGAGGAGGAGATTTGTTTGAGAGTTTCCTCCTATTCCTTTGAGTTTTAAAATCTGTTGAAACCAAAGCTGGAATCTGGCACCATCAATCTATGAACAATTATCCACGGATTTTTACCTTATTTTTATATCATCTTTTAAATTTTCTTAACCCATTCTTTGAAACAACAGTCTTTTACCAAGGTCTTGGAACCTTGCAAAGGAGACTAAATTCGACCACTAGGTTTTGCCACTGCGCAATAACCTAGTAATAAAAATTAGGTCCCTCCATATGACTTCATGTAGCACTGCTTCTGAACCACTGTCTCAACTCTATAAATATCATTTCATAATCTACTTGAGCTGGTGCATTGTTAGATCTTGCAGTACATTAGGCAAACCATCAGTTGTGAAAGTCCTGTCAATTTTGTAATAGGAAGGAGTGTGAAGGGAAACGGTTTAATTACGTAGATTTTATGACCTGGGTTGTCTTTTATTTTATGTATGTTTTTACTGATGTAAACCGTTTAGCTTTTTGTAAACACTATAAAAAAATTTTAAATAAGTTACTGTACAGAAGACTGTTCTATGAAAGTGATTCAGACTTCCCTTTGCCAACCGCAAGAACTCTTTCAAACTACAAAGAGTCTGATTAGATGATCTGATCACTTTCAGACTGATGATGAAAATGATTGTAAATTTATGTTGAGTTTTTCAAAGAAAGAAATCAGTAAGCTCTTCTAATGTGTATGCTTGACCCCTTTTGTTCTTAACTGGATAGGTACAGTGGTGTGCAAAAGTCTGAAACCACTTGTGAATTTTGTGGGGGGGAGGGGTTTCATCTTTCTGACCTTTTATTTAAATGTTTTTGTTGATCCAATAGATTTGTCTGTGTACCACATTGTAAGGGATATATTTGACTATTATAATCCGAGATCACTTGTTCCTAATTTTACAATTTTGTTGATATTCGAACATAGCTACTATAACTTTTACAGATCATTCTTCAAAACTGGATTGAGACTGTTCAATCAGTATGTGTTATTTCTGACCAATTAAGAGGCTGCTTTTGTCAGCCAATCACAGTCCAGACGTCTAGGTAACAGTTATAAAAAGCACGGGCTTTTGGGTTTCCATACACTTTCTGCATCAACTATGAACAAAACTCAGAAACTGACATTGGAGGATTTTCATGCCGCCAGATTGCCAGCAAAGTCGCTGCAGTCACAGCGCAGTAGTAAAGATTGTACAGAAGAAGAAAGCAATTGGTTCAGTGGTAGACAAATCTTGATCCAGTCATCTACGTGCATTAGCATCATGACAAGATCGTGCATTTTAATGCATTTCATTGACCAATCGTAAGTTGACCTCACCTCAGCTACTGTGTAAGTGGTCAGACAAGTGTTATGTCAGTATCAACTCAGCAAGAAGAACACAAAACAAAACTGCAGAAAATGTACAAGATTCAGGAATTAATTCAATAAAAATCATACAGAAAAACATCAATAAAATGATTGTATACAAAAAATGGTTCTTGTGCGTACTGGACCCAACATGGTCTGTGTTTTGAAAAACACTTCTTCCTCAGGGGTCCAAGTTGTTCAATACGTAGAGTGTCAGGAACCAAATGGAATAATCATACACAAATCTTTCTTCTGCTGAGGTCCTTCCCCAATGATACTACTACTATTTATTATTTCTATAGTGCTGAAAGGTGTACACAGCGCTGTACATTTTATATACACTAGACCAGTGATGGCTAACCTTTTTGAGCCCGAGTGCCCAAACTGCCGCACAAAACCAAAGAATTTCCTCAAAGTGCCAGCACGTCAATTAAACCTTAATAACAAGATTTTAGTATCTAAAAACTCTTTATAAAGTTGCCTGAACTATGTAACATCATTTTTAAAGGTTGGAATCTTTGTATTGTCAGAGAATCAATTTGATTCACAATCCTTTGGTTTTCATTTCAATTTATTGGCAATTTATAATGTTTTAATGATTTCATTCATGGGCCGTATACACACATACTTTTCTCTGTCGCCGCACTCTTTGACCAAAAGATTTGTAAGCCTGCAACCACGTCAAGGTAGACTCTTTCAGCAGCTCCCCTCCCTCCCCCTTACCTTTGTGGCCAAGTCAAAATGATCTACCAACAATAAAATTTTAAAAACACAAAGCACGCTATACGCAGAGAAAATGTTAATTATCATTTATATTCCGCGGGTTTTCAAAGAGGTCAAGGCAGATGACTTTATGCAATGTCACCTCAGTAACAACTATACAAAAATAGACAAATTTTCCCCCTCCCTTTTTACTAAACCACGATAGCGTTTTTTAGCGCAGGGACCTGCGCTGAATGCCCCATGCTGCTCTTGAAGCTCATAGGCTCCCTGCGCTAAAAAACGCTATTGCAGTTTAGTAAAAGGGGGCCATAGTGCAAAATATAGACAGCATATATAAATTCTCAAAACGGACACATTTTGATCACTAAATTGAAAATAAAATCATTTTCCTACCTTTAGTAATTTCATCAGTCTCTGGTTGCACTTTATTCTTCTGACTGTGCATCCAATATTTCTTCCCTTTTATCAGCCTCCTGTATGCTTCCTCTCCTCCAGACCTCATTCCCTCCCCAAACTTTTTCTTTGTTTCACCCTGCCCCCTTCTTTCTTTTTCTCTCTCTCCATACCCCCTTTCATTCTGTATGTCTGTCTTTCTCTCTCTCTCCGTGCCCCATTTTTCTTTGTTTCACCCAGCCCTCTTTCTTTTTTTTTTTTTTTTTGGCTCCCTGTCCCCCCTTTTTTTCTTTCTCCTTGCCCTCCCCTATGCCACCACCATTGGGAAAATGCTGCCACCGCCACTGGGGAATAGGCTGCCACTGCCGCTATCGGGAACAGGCCGGCGCCGAGTTCGCCCTGCTTCTCTTCCCCACGGGGCCGACCAACTCTCGCCACTCGACGTCAATTCTAACATTGGAGAGGACGTTCTGGGCCAGCCAGGCAGCGATTGGCTGGCCCAGAATGTCCTCTCCGACATCAGAATTGATGTGGGTGGCGAGAGTTGGTCGGCCCCACAGGGAAAAGCAGGGAGAACTTGGCACCGGCCTGTTCCCAATGGCGGCGGTGGCACTCAAGTGGCTAAAGAGATGCAGTTTGCCAGCCTAGGGAGAACACTGGAGGGTGGCCAGCTGTGCACCCCCTTGGGGCGTAAAACCAGGGCAGACCGCCCCCACCCCCACCTTGGTATGCCACTGTCTGTACCTCACTCCCTCCCTATGACCAAAAATTCTCCTTTCTTCTATTCCCCGTGTACACAACCATCTCTTTCCCTCCCTTCCTCTCTCCCAAGTCCTTGCCTTCTGTGTCCAAAAACACATTCCCTCCCCCACCTCAGCATCTCTTTCCCTCCCTTCCTCTCTCCCAAGTCCATGCTTTCTGTGTCCAAAAACACATTCCCTCCCCCACCTCAGCATCTCTTTCCCTCCCTTCCTCTCTCCCAAGTCCATGCCTTCTGTGTCCAAAAACCCATTCCCTCCCCCACCTCAGCATCTCTTTCCCTCCCTTCCTCTCTCCCAAGTCCATGCCTTCTGTGTCCAAAAACCCATTCCCTCCCTCACCTTAGCATCTCTTTCCCTCCCTTCCTCTCTCCCAAGTCCATGCCTTCTGTGTCCAAAAACCCATTCCCTCCCCCACCTCAGCATCTCTTTCCCTCCCTTCCTCTCTCCCAAGTCCATGCCTTCTGTGTCCAAAAACCCATTCCCTCCCCCACCTCAGCATCTCTTTCCCTCCTTTCCTCTCTCCCAAGTTCATGCTTTCTGTGTCCAAAAACCCATTCCCTCCCCCACCTCACCTTCCTTTCTCCCAAGTTCATGCCTTGTGTCCAAAACGCACTCCCTCCCCCTTTTGTGTTCCCCGTTTGTCTCCCAGCCCATCTTAGCAACTTTCTCAGCAAAATGTAGCTCGAGCCGCGTAGGCTTGTCTTCTATTTCCTGCCTGTCCCGCCGCGCACACATAGCCGATCGGAAATCTTCCCTGACTTCAGCGCTGACGTCGGAGGGTGGGCTTTGCTTAAGCCATCCCTCCGACGTCAGCGCTGACATCGGGGAAGATTTCCGATCGGCTGTGTGAGCGGCAGGGCAGTCGGAGTAGAAGACGAGCCTCGCGGCTCGAGTTATATTTAATCCCGCGGGTCCCCCATCGTCCCCGTTCAGCTCTCTCTCCTGTGCACCCCCTGGTAGTACTGCCCTGATGGCGGCCCTGCGCGTGCCAGCTGCAAGGCCTTCGCGTGCCACAGTTGGCACGCGTGCCATAGGTTCGCCATCGCTGCACTAGACAGTCCCTGCTCAGAAGAGCTTACAATCTAATTTAGACAGGACATTTCAGGGTTGGGGAGGTTATAGTGGGCATAGGTAACTGACAGCAGCAGACTGCAGCAGTAGGAAAGCAGGGTGAGGAGTCATAGGCAGTGCTTCAGAATCACGGCTGCAGTCAGCAATCTCCTTCCATCGCTGACAAATCCATTTTTGCTGCAGGAGGTCTCCAGCTGAGGCCGCCAATCTGAACCAATTCAGCAACAGTGTCAACTCAGCAACAGTTTGCCGATGCTGCCTGCAGTTTGGTCTGTAGGGCTGCAAAGCATGCAACAAACCACTGATGACTGACATCCAAAAGCGGAACCTGATCAAGTGGGTGCTGAGGCACTCAAGTTGGACATGGGAAATATGGGAAAAAGTGCTTTTCAGTGATGAAACACTTTCTGCCTGTTTAGTAACCAGGCCCATACCTACATGAGGAGGTTTCCTGGAGAGGAGTTCAAGCCTGAGTGCCTTAACCTCACTGTGAAGCATCCTGTGAAGATCATAGTCTGGGACTGCATGGCGTTGGACTAATTATTATTTTTTTTACCATATTCTGTATCCCCTTCCCAATTTTCTTATCCCATTTATTACAACAGTCTCTTATTGGAGCCAAATACCAAGTATTATCTTGAAACCCTGCAGTCAAGGACCCTGAATCTGGCCACCAGGTTTTGCCACTTTGTGAATCGAAACTGGATCCCTCCATGTGGCAACATGCAACACTGCCACTGAAGTACTAGCTCAACCCAGTTTTGGAGCATGTTAACTAAAGTATGCTAATCTTTCTCACACCACCATTCCCCCCCTCCCCTCCCCACCTTCATCTTATTGCTGTGCCAAGCTCTGTGATCTGCATTAGCTATTGATGTTAAACTGAGTCTGCTCTCTTGAAGGCTTAGTGGTTTGCAGGCCCACTGCGATTCCAGTGTTGCTGGCACATGATAATGGATGATCTTGGAGTGCTTTGCATTCTGCACTCATTAGCCGGCACTGCAGTGTCCCTGATAATTGGCCCAGAGGAACGCCAAAAGTGGAGTTTAAAAGGTACACCAACCATGGAAGTCAAGAATACTAAAAATCAATGATGATGGGTGGAAGAAAAGTCTTTATTGATGATAGGTCACCTTGATTTGTCTCAATAAAGACTTTTCTTCCACCCATCATTATTGATTCTTAGTACTCTTGACTTCGTTGGTTGAGGTACCTTTACTGTTGGTGTTCCTTTGGTTGTTTTTGTGGATATTTTTTCCTTTTTCCCCAGATACTGACCCACCAGCAAAGTGTTGTGCACTGGCAAAAAGAAATGTGTATGGTTTTGACATTTTCAGAATCTTTTCTAGGTTTTTTTGTGGTTTGGTTCACATACTTAGTTTAGCAATAAACTTTTTAATGCACATTAGAACCTTTTAAGGCATTAAGATTGATTGCCCATTAATTGGTATGTTAATGCTGGTTAAATTAATTTTGTGCACACTAAGGGAATCATTTATTAAAAGTTAATTTGTACTATTGTTCTTAATGTTTTGCTACAGGACCCATTTTTTACCATAGGTCCTGCAGTATGTAATACAAGCTAACGGCATTGATGTGAACAGTTAGTAAATGACCCCCTGAAATTTTTAAAGTGCATTAATGAATATGCATCCCTACCAATAAGGAATACTCAACCCAGGGCTTGTGATTGTCTAGGGCAAGGGTAGGCAATTCCAGTCTTCGAGAGCCAGAGCCAGAGCCAGGTCAGATTTTCAGGATATCCACAATGAATATGTATGAGATGGATTTGCATGCACTGCCTCCTTGAAATGCAAATCTATTGCATGAATATTTATTGTGGGTATCCTGAAAACCTGACCTGGCTCCGGCTCTCGAGGATCGGAATTACCTACCCTGATCTAGGGTAGCAATGAGCAGCTGCTGTCAAGTTTCAAGTTTATTAGGTTTTTATATACCGCCTATCAAGGTTGTCTAAGCGGTTTTACACTCCTGACAGCTGTTCAAACTGAAAGAACCATCAGTGCATACGTTAACTTGCATTTTGATAGGATTTTTTATGTAGTGATTATGGGCGATTATTAATTATCAAAATCTGGAGCGGGTGGGGGTGGGGAATGCAAACTAGAAGTCTGAAAGTTGGTTCATCTTGGGTACCCACTACCCTTGAACTGGTTCTGCCAAAACCCCCTAACAAGATCATTTTTCCCAGCCAATGCCACACTACAGAAGCTTGTTCCACTACAGTATGAAAATTGAGTCTCGACTTGCATGACCTATGCTTCTGTAATAAATGCATTTTGCTTGCATTAGCTCAATTACATGAAAGAATGAAAATATTGAACAACCAAAATATTTCTTTAAAGCTTGTTTTTAGTGCCTTTTATTGCGTTGAATGGTAACTAACAATTTGCTTATTTTATTTTGATTTATTTTCGTAGCAGTTATGAGGAATGTTGGTGAGTTTTTTTCTGTTTCAGAGAATTGAGTAGTTTTGTGTTGCCTCATCGTGTATTTCCATGAAAAGCTCGATTTCCATGTTTGGTTCCCATTTTCCCTGCATGTTGTACACCATAGCATCAGCAGCTTGGGAATGCACATTTTTCTGTGGTATATGATATAGATGTGTTTGTGTCCTGGAATTTCATTTGCAACACTCTGGGCTAGATTCACTAAAAGGGGCTACCTCATTTGCACAAATTATTTACCACATTTCCCATTTTATGCAAAGATCTATTTAATAATAATGCATATTAAAAGCATTAGTATGTGCAAACACAGTAACAAACTTTTGTTAACCTAGCCCTCTATAAATGAGCAGTAAATTGCCTGCATTCACTTCCTGCTCTGTAGACATATGCATGTCATCATTTCTATTGCACTGCTGAGAACTTCCTCGTGTGAAATAAAACATTATAGCTGCTGTCTTTTAAATGTTCTCTTCTGATTTAAAATTTAAAATGTTGGAATATAGTGCTTAAAATAGCATGATTTCAACATAGCCTATAAGATTTAAAATTTTATTCTAGTGCAAAAAGCATATGAGTCTTGAACCAGTGGGTTATTCATCTCTAGTCAAGAGTTGAATAGAAGGAATTGTCTACATTTTTTCTCTTTCTAGGTTCTACTGCCTGCCTCACAGGGCTGTGCTGTAGCTCCTCAGTTTTTTCCTTTTACCTGCGAGTTGGATGGTGTCTTTCTGATCTGCCCTGATTCTGGTTTAATATTTTTGGGTTTTTATCTGGATTTTGAGGCTTTTCAGTGCTCTTGAGATTCCCAGGGGTAGCTCTGCCTGGGGGAAGACACAGACTCTCTGAATCAGAAGAATGTAGCTGAGAGGACAACCCTTTTACAGGGCACCTCCTGCAGCCTGCTTTAAAATTTTTACTGGCTTGGGGACTATTCCACTGGTAGCAAGGCTCGCTCCTGGTTGTTCCTGGATGAGTACAGGTTGTATGGCCCTGAGAACTTTAGCGGGTGCCAGCTACATACTCCTCCCCCTTGAAGATGTGTGTGGAGCTGTGGGAATCTCAGTTCTCAGGCTGTCTCTCAGATTCTGACAGACAGCTCGAAGGCACAAGCATTTGTTTGTGACAGGATTTTTCGCCATATCCCAGCTGCTGTTTCAACTCATACAGATACAGCACCAGTATAATTGTGAGTACAGTACAGTCTATTGAAGTCTATGAGAGAAATCTGGGGAGGTCTTAAATTGAGTTTGGTAGTTTCTGGGGCTTGGTATAGGGTCCCCCACCTCCAAACACTCCTTTGGCACCAAAACGCTGCTTTGTTGGCCATCTTAGATTTCTCAATTTGATTTTAAAATCTTCTATCTGCTTCAAAAATACCTCAATTTGGATTAAAATGGATAGAGATGTACTCCTCAGACTATTTTACTGCTGATTCATGCCATATTGGTGCTGGATGGCCAGATGAGGAGCTTTCCTGCTCCATGTGCCACGGGGCATGGGGGGCGGGGGGGAGCACTGGGCTTAGACCCCTCTAGGGTGATGAAGTCACAGATGGTTTGTTTTGAGAGTCAAAATCCCTCCTAGGCCAGGTTTTCAGGATATCCACAATGAATATGCATGAGAGAGATTTGTATACGAAGAAGGCAGTGCAGGCAAATCTCTTTCATGCATATTCATTGTGGATATCCTGAAAACCTGGCCTGCCAGTAGATCTCGAGGACCGGACTTGGGCAGCCCTGCCTTAGGGCATCCTGATTAGAGCTTTACCCTTGATTTTGTTCGTATTATGTTTGAATTCTATCTGACTTATTAGGGTATAGCGGTACCCTCTGGGGTCACGCCAGCTATTACACAGGGAGTTTGCCTTCACAGAGTGCAGTACCACCTAGTAAGGTTCACCTGCTGGAACTGGAGGTACAGAGAAAGTCTGAGATGATTTGGAATTGCATTCAATGCTTTTAATCCCTCAAAATGAATCTTAAGTTTGGAAAGATTCAGTGCCTCAGGCTAGGGCTAGGAGTCTGTGACAGCTCTGAACCAATGGAAAGACCCGATGGTGTACCGTCTTTCTGTGCCGGCGGTTTTCCTGGAGGTTTTCATGAGCAGTTCTAAGCCTTAAATCACTTTGTTTTTCTTCAAATCCTGACATTTCGCTGATACTAATAGAGCATTGGAGGATATGGAGAGATCCTTGCAGGTCGCTAGGACCATGACAAAATTGTATCCATTGGCTTCTGATTTCTAACAACTGTTTGTACAGCCTAAAGTGGATTTGCTGGTAGCATAGGTTACCAAATGAACTTCTCTGCCTAGTGAAGTGATTTTGTAAGAAGTGCAAGTTCGCAGGGTAGCTTTAGTCCTCAAAACAAACAAAAAGAGGTATTGGTATGCAAACCAAGACTGCAGCAAACCAAACAGCAAACCAACAGACTTATATGCAGTCAATTTATTAAACCCAGCCATGTTTTGCTCTTTCGGCTGTGTCAGGAGTAAAAAGTTATAAAAACTGAACAGAACAGATTATAAATAAAATTGAGTAAAATCATATAAACTTGTATGTAAAATAAACATGTGTTAATGCTATGTATAGTATAAACCAGGGGTGGGCAACGAGGGCTACAATCCAGTCGGGTTTTTAGGAGTTCCCCAATGAATATGCATGAGATCCATTTGCATATAATGTGAGGCAGTGCATGCAAATAGACCTCATGCATATTCATTGGGGAACTCTTGAAAACCCAACTGGATTGCGGCCCTCGTTGCCCACCCCTGGTATAAACAAAGAAAGTGATCACAAAGAGAGTGTGTTACAAACAACAATAACAGCAATATTACATGCAAGCAGAACGTGCATTTAGAATTCTAACACTCTGCAATTTTAGAGCATTATATTTTTGTCCATCTAAATGTGAAAAAGTGCAAACCAGAAACTAAATGAAACACATACACAGATTTCCCTTAGTAGCTAAAAATGCATCCAAAAGAGCCTAGAAAATAATCAAATATACAACTCATTCAGAACACTTAATCTAAAAATTAAAAATTTAAATACGTGAAAAGTAAACTATTTAAACAAAAGTTGATCTCATAAAAAAGCAGACTCCAAAAAACCATGGGCTCCTTTTACAAAGGTGCGCTAGCTGCTACCGCCTCCTCTTGAGCAGGTGGTAGTTTTTCGGTTAGCGCGTGCTATAGCGCACACTAATCTAGTGCGTGCGCTAAAAACGCTAGCGCACCTTTGTAAAAGGAGCCCTGTGACTCATATTACTTACTGTTGGCAATGCAAAGAGAAAAGACCTCCTCCTTCTCACATACAGTAAACAAAAGAATTTCAAAATGTCTGCCATATCAGGTCACAAAACAAAAAGGAAGGGCTTGCCAGGGGAATTGTATACCATAATGAAAAACACAAATTGGCTCTGGCTGGGTCTTGTATGCCATAAGTTATTATTATTTTTTGACAAGAGTGACTTTCACTGAATTATTTATTGACTAATTGCACACGTGGAGTGCCTTATGATGGTGTGTGGCTGGCCCTTGTAGTGATGTCAGTATTAACGGTTTAAGAGCGTTAGAGCGGCTCATTTGAGCAGCTCTTTAGAGCTTACAACCCCACACTGAAGGCTCTCCTTCACCATTCAATTATTTAAATATTGTAAGACTTGATTTTTTAAAAAATTTTTTAAAATCTTTATTCATTTTTAAACTTTCAACAAGTACATAATAATACCATCATATTCACTTTAATATAACTTATTAATTTTACATATATTGAAATCATAATACTATTTCTCCCTCCCTCCATTATATTCTTATAATTTCAGATAATTTAAATTAATCCAACCCTCCCTCCACCCTATGCTTCAATAAATAAAGGGGAAGAAATAAATTATTAATTATAAACAATCCTTACAATAATTTGTTAATGGCTCCCAAACATCAATGAATTTTTTATAACATCCCTGCTGAATAGCTAATATCCTCTCCATTTTGAAAATATGACATAGTGAATTCCACCAAAAACTGTTAACTTAATGTATCATAATTTTTCCAATTTCTTGTAATTTGTTGAATGGCAGCTCCTGTCATTATAAGTAAAAGTTTATTATTTTTGGAGGAAATTTGACTCTTTTTCCTCATTGATGTACCAAATAATATTGTATCATATGAAAGTGCTACTGGATTCTCAAGTAATTCATTAATTTGATTCCAAATAGATTTCCAAAAATTATAAATTAGAGGACAAAAAAACAATAAATGATCCAATGTACCAGCTTCAAGATGACAGTGCCAACATCTATTAGACTTAGAGCTATCTAATTTTTGTAAACATACCGGGGTCCAACATGCTCTATGTTACAGAAAAAACCAAGTTTGCCTCATAGATGCAGACACTGTACATCTCATTCTCCAAGACCAAATTCGTGGCCATCGAGACGCATTAATTTGATGCTTAATCTCAATGCTCCAAATGTCTCGTAGACCAGTTTTTGATTTTTTATTCATAAATCCAGATATTAATTTGTACCACTGAGCAGCCTGGTGTCCCAGAAAGTCCCCTTAAAACACAGGAAAGGCAAACTGTACTTATCACTAAAATTTTTCCATTCAGGGAACCCTGACTGAATGGCTTGCTTCAATTGCAACCATTTATAGTTTTGTGAATTATTAAGATCAAATTTATGTTGCAATTGTGAAAAATCAAGCAACTTACCATTAGAAATAACATCATCCAAAGTACGAATACCTGCCTTCATCCAATATTTCCAGATGACCTTATATCCGCCAATTTTAATCTTGGAGTTTAGCCATATGGTCTGATATATTGATTTAAATATTGAAATAGGCGTTAAATCATAAACATGTCTTAATGTTTTCCATGATCTACTAATATTTTGTGATCCTTATATAATCTAGGCATTTTAATACTAATGACATGACTTAATCTCAAAGGAAACATGAGTTGCCATTCTAATGTCAACCAGTCTGGAAATTCTTTCATGTGCTCAGGGAGGATCCAATACATACCCTGACGCATAATATAGGCTTGATGGTACCTATAAAAATTGGGAAAATTTACCCCACCCTCTGCAATTGGCTTTTGTAAAGATACCATAGCAATTCTTGCAGATTTCCCAAGCCAAATACATTTTATTAGAATACTATTTAATTTTTTATAAAAGGACCCCTGAAAATAAATTGGTAACATACTCATTTGATAGCAAACTATAGGCAAAATCATCATTTTTACAGTTTGAACTCTCCCCCACCAAGACAGATGTATTGGATTCCATTGTTCACACATCTCTGTAACTTTTGTCAATAAAGATTTTTCATTTACTTTCAACGTTTCTTCTATTGTATTTTGAATCCGAATTCCTAAATATTTTATGCCTTCATCTTTCCATATAAATGAAAACGAATCAAATAAACTTCTTTGACAATGAATATTTAAAGGAAGAATCTCTGATTTATCCTAATTTATTTTATATCCTGATATTTTCCAAAATTTATTTATCAATTCTAATAAGTGTGGAATGGTAGATTCCGGATTCCTCAAATGTAGCAAAATATCATCCGCATATGATGAAACTTTATATTCCTGACCTGCATAGGGAATACCCTGAATCTCCCTTGATTGTTGTATAGCCAATAATAGGGGTTCCAATACAATATCAAACAACAAAGGAGACAACGGACATCCTTGTCTAACTCCCCTCCGCAGACCAAAACTTTCTGAAAAATTATTATTAATATACAATTTAGCAGAAGGGGAACTATACAAGGATTGAATCATTTGTATGAAACCTGAACCAATTCCAAACCACTGCATTGTTTGGTACATGAATGTCTACTCCACACGATCAAAAGCTTTTTCAGCATCAAGTGATACAGAGAAAGCGGGATCTTTTAAATTTTTTGATAAATTTAACATATGAAAAGCCAGTCTGGTGTCATTAGAAGAATGCCTTTGAACAACAAACCCTGTCTGATGCATTCCAATAATATATGGGAGAGCTTTGGCCAACCTCAAAGCTAACGTCTTTGCCAACAATTTTCCATCCACATTAATTAATGAAATAGGCCTGTAGTTTGAAACCAAAGTAGGATCTTGATTGTTTTTCCTTATGATATACAATTCCCCTGGCAAGCCCTTCCATTTTGTTTTGTGACTTTTAAGTATCTAGTTTTTTCTTTGGGGCTTATTGTTGCCATATCAGGTCAGCAACTTGTAAACCTAACATCCAAGGTTAAAGGTTAAACCTCTACAAATTAATCAAAAAACGATTAAAAGACCAGCGTCAGAAACTCAATTTAAAGTAGGTTGTCAGAATAAAACAGTAAAAATTGTTAAAAAATCGATCTTTCAAAATATCTTAAATTCAAGAATCAATTGTCAAACCAGGATTGTTGGCCTCTGCTGACCTCAGATCATTATTTTTCAAAATGAAGTTACATGAAAACACTATTAAAACGTTAAATCAACAATGCTATGCATTCTAGCGCAATTTTGCATACGTTCCAATGATGCAAATGACATCATTACATTACATTACATTAGTGATTTTTATTCCGCTTGTACCTTGTGGTTCAAAGCGGATTACATAAGAAGAAAGCTGGACATTTCCAGGAGGGTACATGACATTGGAGAAAACAGATTGAGGGTATAGACTTAATAACAGAATGGACATAGTAACTTTGGAAGATAAATCAGGTTACATTACAATTACATATCAATAGTCTTTTCCTTTTTTTGGTCGGTTGAGGGTACGGTGCCAGGGAGTGAGCAAAACCTGGTCGGTGTAAGTGGAAGAGGAGAGGGAGATTGGGTAGATTGTATATACTTTTTGAATAGCAGCGTTTTGATTTCTTTACGGAATGCTTTGTAGTTGGATGTTGAGGTTAACAATCTGGAGATGGAGGGTTCGAGTTTTGCTGCATGCGTTGCTAAGAGGTTATCATAAAGCTTTTTACGATGAGTGCCATTGAGTGGTGGGTATGAGAATGGTGTCAGTGTTCTTCTTATTCTGGGTGGAAGGTTACGGTTTAGGCGATCATTTAGATAGGCAGGAGCAGTACTGTTGAATACTTTGAAGATTAGACAGTATAGTTTGAATTGAATTCTGGCTCTAATCGGTAGCCAATGTGAGTCTAGGTAGGCGTTGGTGATGTGGTCATATTTTCCGAGGGAGTAGATTAGTCTGAGAGCTGTGTTCTGAACGGTCTGTAGTTTTTTGATCATGTTTGTAGGGCATGGTAGATATAGGATATTGCAGTAGTCCACAAGACCTAGTACCAGGGATTGAACAATGATCCTGTAGTGTTCTTTGTCGAAGAATTTCCTTATTTTTCTTAAGTTGCGCATTGTGAAGAATGCTTTTTGGGTAGTATTGTTGATTTGAGTCTGCATAGTGCAGCATCTGTCTATCAGCACTCCCAGGATTTTGAGGGAGGTTTGGATTGGGTATGACCCATGAAAAATGTTTTTTAAAAAATTGGTGTATCTAAATATCTTAAATTCAAAAATCGATTGTCAAACCAGGATTATTGGCCTCTACCGACCTCAGATTGCTATTTCCCTACCTTTTCTGATGTTCGATCTGCTGGTGTCAGTAGCCAACAAGAAAGTCAGTTATACCAGTGGCGTACCTAGGGTATGTGGCACCCGGGGCCCATCATTTTTTGACACACACCCCCTCCCGTGTAAAAAAATATTTTTTGTAATGACCATGAAACGGAATAAATGGTCAGAATAGAAACAGGCAGTGAAAATTTTCTTATATTACAAACATAACTTAACATAAATTATGTCTGAATTGTCATGACATCAGAAGTACATATGGAGTAGTTGCAGGTGATGCTTGGGACAGTTCTGATTGTGTTAGTTCGGTTTTATGTGTTTTTTGAATAGAAGGGTTTTTATTTCTTTTTGAAGGTTTTGCAGTCTGTGGTCGATGTCAATTGGTTGTAGAGTTGGGGGTCGAGTGTTGCAGCTCGAATGGCTAGGAGGTTGTCGAACAGTTTTTTTCTTTTGACGTTTTTGGTTGGAGGTTGTGTGAATGGTGCGTGAGTTCTCCTATGTCTGTTTGAAGTGGATTGAATTATTTAGCTGAAGAAATTAGTTACCCCCTCATCCCACACACATTAATTCTCTTCCATTTTTGTTCCCATTATAAAAAACACTGATAAGTTCCCAGAAAAAAAATACATTAAAATAAGAAGTGAAAACAAAGGCCCCTACAGATGAGAACATAACATAAGAATAGCCTAACTGGATCAGACCAATGGTCCATCATGCCCAGTAGCCCATTCTCATGGTAGCCAATCCAGGACACTAATACCTGGTCAAAACCCAAAGAGTAGCAACATTCCATGCTACCGATCCAGGGCAAGCAGACACTTCCCCCATGTCTTAATAACAGATTATGGACTTTTCCTCCAGGAATTTGTCCAAATCTTTCTGAAAACCAGCTACACTATCTGCTTTTACCATAACTTCTGTCCACTTCATTTTTAAGTTTAGATCTTTCCTTTCAAGCAGAGACCTTGCTAGATGTCAAATACAGCACAAGGTAACTTCACATGGACTTAGCTGTGCAGGAAATGTGAATCTCCTCATGCACCCACCATATAGTGCAAAAATGTGCAAAGGTCTGTTTTTTTCTTTCGATCACTACATAGCCTAATGCCACACAAGCAGCGCTGTTACAAACATATTCTGTAGGTCAATGCTAAGGATAACAAAGTTTCCTTCCTTGGACCAGAAGGAGATACTGATAAACCACTGGTAGAGATCCCAAAACAACACCCAAAGACCCACTCAGTGTGTGAACCAGTTGAGTGGAGTGGACTAACTGGGGGGTGGAAATGGGCCCGGAGTTTGCTCAGCAGAATTTCCCAGACCACCTCTTCCTCTCAACACATTGACACACTGCCACCACCACCACTAGGAACACCTCACTGGGTAGGCCAGCTATGCTATAAACTTTATAAAACACATTATTATATTTTCTTTTAAAGCACATATTTTAACTGAACTCTCTGACATTCTCAGCCTTTCCATTCCCAAAAATAGAAGGAAGAAAAGTTCCCATTTTCTGCTGTCTCATGTCCCTGGCCTATACAATATTTTTTTTCTGCAGACCCTTCAAAAGTCTGACCAAATCCTCGTTTCACTTGCATTATAAAGTACTGAGGATGCCATCTCTCCCCAATCCCAGGTCCTAAAGTCTAAGACAGTAGCGCAAACTAATGCTGCCAGATTCAGGAAAAAAAATTTCGATTCGATTCAGCCTATTGAATTGGTTTTTCAATTTGATTTTCCTGCCCAGTTGGGTGATTTTCTTCAAAACTCCTAGTGGGTTTTATAGCTTTTTCACCCCCTTTGGCTTCTCCTAACCACACTGGCGCTGTGGTGTAAATAAAATAAAGAAACAAAAAGGACTTTTCCTCTCTCTGTTAAATCCTAGCTCACGTTTCCAGTCCAAAACCAGCTCTGGCAGGATACACATTTCAAATCTGACATATTATAATCACAAAACAGAAAATAAAATTAATTTTTCTACCTTTTGTTGTCTGGTTATATTTCAAATCTTGTTGGTCCAAGGCTCTGGTTTTCTTCTGATAACTTGCTTGCCAGGGTCTCCTTCTTTCTTCTTTCTGCATGCTAACCATCCATCTGCCAACTCTGTCCTCCCTTTCCATTTCCCTTCCCTCCCCAGGAAGTCTGGTATCTTTCCTTTTTTTCATCTCCCTCCACAGATCCACCTTTTCTTAACTACCCTTTCATTCGGCATCTCTCCCTCCTTCCCTACCACCCCAGAGTCCACCATCTCTCCCTTTCTTTTCCCAATTACCCTCCTATCCAGTATCTCTATCCCTCCTCCACACCATCCCTTGTGTCCAATTTCTCTCCCTTTCTGTTCCTTCCCTCCCTAAATCCCATTGTACATCATCTCTCTCCCTCTCCTCTATTTTCAGACCCATTATTTCTTCCTCCCCCCCAAAGTTTGGCATATGCACGTCTCTTTGAACACCCCCTTCCCTCCGTGTACTTCTAAACCAGGGTCCCCCCCAAAGGCCTGTCCCCCCTTAAAGGTCGGCCTGTCCCCCCTTGAAGGCCTGCCTGTCACCCCCTCCCCCTTGAAAGCCTGACTGCCTGCCCGCCCGCCCCACCCCGAAGGACCGCTCGCCCCCCTGGCCTCCCCGCACCACCATGAAGCAGCACTACCTATGCTCCCGACCTTGCCGTTCAATCCCCCACCACCACCCCCGAAGGACCGCTCACCCCACTGACCTTCCTGCACCACCCATGAAGCAGCCGCAGCAGGATCGCGACGTCAGCGATCCCTGCGCTGCTTCCTGTGCCGCGGTCCCGCCCCTCCTCTGCTGTCAGAGGAGGGGCAGGACCGTGGCGCAGGAAGCAGCGCCCAAGCAGCTCAGGGATCCTGATGTCGCGATCCTGCTGCAGGCTGCTTCACAGGTGGTGCAGGAAGGTCAGTGGGGCGAGCAGTCCTTCGGGGGTGGGGGGGGACTGAACGGCAAGGCCGGGAGCACCCCCTCAGGGCTGGCACCCGGGGCGGACCGCCCCTCCCACCCCCCCCTTGGTATGCCACTGAGTTATACAGCTGAAGTTCGAACCGTGATGCATCAGCATAGGCGCTCTAGTAGAACTTGGGCAAGAGAAAGGGCTGTTGTACGGGTTTCCCTCATGGCCCATGAAAGGCTTGGCCATTTGAAGGATAGCAACCCTCCTAGGATTTGTAATTAGAGTTGCTCAGATTGGCCGCATCTTCTGTGGTATGCAGATCTGGTTAGGCTACAGAAGCACAAGTGTTTCAAACTGCCATTTCATCAAACGCTTCTCTTGTAAGGCCCAAATGCCCTGGGGGATTTGGTTCACTTGGGCCCATGACATAGCGCATTTGTGCACGGCCTTACCACAGAAGGGCTACTTGGAGGGGGTCTTCACTAACCCCCTAAAGGCTATGTATCCAGCGACAGTCGCAGCCCTAAGGGAAGATTTTTCAGCACTGGTATGCTAAAATGAATGTATAACTTTTTTAAGCTCCGATGTCTGTGATCCTTGCATGTCTTCCAGACATGCTTGAGAAGGGCCTGGAGGTTAGTTCTATCAATGTGCAGGTGGCAGGCCTCTTGCATTTTCTGGCTCAACTGGAGAAAGTTCTTTGGCTTTTCATCCTAATACAGCCAGATTTATTTGAAGGGAGCATTGCTCCTGTGCGACAGCCTTGCCCAATGCAGAATCTTAACTTTATCTTGCAGGACCTCAGTAAATCAAGCCCTTGTAAGAGGATAGTTTTTCCTGTTAACTGTTGTTTTAGAGAGGGGGGGTGGCTTGGAGATCCAGGCTCTGTTATGCAGAGCATTTTCTTCAGATTTATGGAGGCTAATTTTTCCATTAGCATACAAGATCTGCAAAAATATTAATGCAGGAGCAAATAGTAAGTACTCCTGCATTATCCAGTTAGGGCCAAATTCAGCCAAAATTTGGCTCCGACTGGAACAGCACTTACTGCAGTTCTATAAAACATATGTGCCATATATAGAATCACATTTAACAAATGCACGTTTCACTAACTTTTAGATACTCCCATTTAGGCCAAGAAAAAGCAGGCCTAAATACTTGTGCCTAAGTTATGCGCAGATCAGAAATATTCTATACTAGTGTGCTTTAGCTTTTAGGAATGCCCACAATCTATTCCTGCTCCTCCCTTGACCATGCACCTTCTGAGATTTGGGCACTAGAACTGATATGCCTATCAAGTTGTGCATATAACTTTTAATTAGTGCTAATTAGCATCAATTATGAGGTGTTTAGTGCCAATTAGCGGCACCAATTGGTCTTGTTAAACAAGTTGTGTGTACAAATCAGCTGTGTACACTGATTTGCACATACAATACATGGCACTATATATCTATATATAGAATTTGGGATTAATGCACTAATTTGCATGCACTAGTTGAATAATGCATCCATGCTCATTTCCCACGTATGACATGCATGCTTTGAAAAAATAACAATAAAACTCCCACATGATTAATGCATGCTGATAGGCAAATTATCACAAAATGCTGCAATATAATTTAGTAAAAAAGCCCTAGTCTTGGGTCTGACTGTTAGTATACAGTAATCTACAAAAGGTCGTTAAAAGGACATAATGGTATAAAGAGGTGCAAACATGATCTTCTCGAAACAGCACTGATACAGTGAATTTTCTTATTTATAGAGATCATGATAAACTAAATTAAAGGTCCAAAAGCAGTAAAGTTGTCATTTGGGATTGTCTACTGTATATTCATTTTACACTTTTACATTCTATTATGTAGTACTATATATCAAAGAATCTACATATTGTTCTATTTGTTTTTTCAGCACTTCGTCATGCCCACAATCTATCATTTATATACCCCAGGACATTATCAGAGCTAAAGAGATCATTGCACACATCAACACCCTGAAAACCCAAGTCAGCTATTATGCAGAAAGACTTTCCAGAGCAGCTAAGGACAGGTCAGCTAATGGCCTTGAAAGAACACTTGCCATTCTGGCAGATAAGGTAGGAAAATAGTAATGTGTTTTCACATAAAATTTGGCCTTATTTGTTTGTTCCTTGGTGATAGCCTGTCTTGACGAATTATCATGATTTGTATAGGGTACAAACTAGATCAGTGGTTCTCAACTCAGTATGATATCAGTCTCTCAGATTTACTGTTAGCACTCCCATAGTACATACCTCATGCCAAAGTGAACTTCCTTATACAGTTCATGAGATAAAAGTGGGGCAGTTCTATAAAGGTCACCTGATTGTTGACACATGAAGCCTACTCATGCTATGTTCTATAATGGCATCTGGGCATCCAGGTGCCAGTTTAGAATTCCCACAGCATCCTGCATTTTAGCACCTAAATTTGGGCAACCTTTGTAGAATTTCCCCATTATATCTTGTGAGCTCTATAAGGAAGTTCTCTTTAGCAAGATGCATGTATTATGGGAAGTGTTAGCAGTAGAGGCTACAAATTGAAATCATACTACACATATCTTGCTTATGAATAGGATTCTTTACTGTCTTAGCTTGCCCAAAACTAATATGTTCTGGAGAGACTGCCCCTTGGTAAATTCTGATCTGTGTCGTTCAGTGGTTATCATTACCATCCTTGTTAGAATATAAGCATGAACATTTTTTTTCTTCATTTCTATTTGTGTTTTTCAGTTCATTCTGATCTAACATTCTGGGGAAAGCAAGAGAGTAACTGTCAGATGATGGTTATATACCTTAGTTTTCCTCCATTAGACGCACTTTTTTTCCCCCAAAAATATGGGTGGAAATAAGGGTGCGTCTAATGCAGTGAATATCCAAAGTGCTCCCCCCCCATTAATTTATTTTAATGCTACCACCCTCCCTTTCTTGCCAGCCATCTTCCTCCCCCCCCCCCCCACAGGGCATACCTTTTTAAAAAAAAAAACTTTTGGCGCCTCTCTCGCTGCCTGGTCCCCATCGAGAATGGCAGAAGTGGCTGCCTCCTTTTCTGCTCGCTCGCGTTATAGCACGCACCTGCCAGCCTGATACCACGCTGCTTCCCGCGAAAACTCAGTTCTCGAGGGAAGTGGAGCAGGACCAGGCAGGCAACCTGGTGCGCCACTATGTGGTGAGAGAGCAGAAGAGGAGGCAGCCGCATCTGCTGTTCTTTGTGGAAGCGGCGGGGACCAGGCAGTCAGCAACCCTTGTGCGTCACTCTCAGTGAGTGAGGCACCAGAAGTTAAAAAAAAAAAAAGGTATTCACAGGGGAGGGGAGGAGGAAGAGGGCCGGGGCCCGCCTGCTGCTTGCCGCCTGCCTGGGGAGTGAGGCGGGAGAGGCCGGGGCCTGCCTGCTGCCTGCCAGGGGGGGTGGTAGGGAGGGAGGAGGGAGAGGCCGCTCTTACCACAACCTCTGGCAATGCGTTCCAGGGCTTAACTATTCTCTGAGTGAAAAAATATTTCCTCCTATTGGTTTTAAAAGTATTTCCCTGTAACTTCATCGAGTGTCCCCTAGTCCCCCTAGTCAATCTACTTGTACCTGTTCTACTCCACTCAGGATTTTGTAGACTTCAATCATATCTCACCTCAGCCATCTCTTTTCCAAGCTGAAGAGCCCTAACTTTTTTAGTCTTTCCTGATATGAGAGGAGTTCCATGCCCTTTATCATCTTGGTCACTTTTCTTTGAACCTTTTCTAGTGCCGCTATATCATTTTTGAGATAAGGAGACCAGAATTGAACAAAATATTCCAGATGAGGTTGCATATGTAGCGCTATAAAGGCATTATAACATTCTTATTCTTGATAACCATCCCTTTTTTAATAATTCCTAGCATTTTGTTTACTTTTTTAACAGCCGGTGAACATTGGGCAGAAGGTTTCATCATATTATCTATGATGACACCCAGATCCTTTTCTTGGGCACTAACCCCAAAGATGGACCCTAGCATCCGGTAACTGTGATTCAGGTTATTCTTCCCAATGTGCATCACTTTGTACTTGTCCACATTAAATTTCATCTGCCACTTGGATGCCCAGTCTTCTAATTTCCTAAGGTCTGCCTGCAATTTTTCTCAATCCACAGGGGGATTGCAAAGACCTGCAACGTGACATAAACACGATCGAGAAATGAGCTGCAACATGGCAAATGAGGTTTAGCGTGGATAATTATAAAGTGATGCATGTCAGTAACAAAAATCTTATACACACCTACAGGATGTCCGGTGCGGTACTTGGAGAGACCTCTCAGGAAAGAGACTTGGAAGTACTGGTCGACAAGTCGATGAAGCCATCTGTGCAATGTGTGGCAGCAGCAAAAAGGGCGAACAGAATGCTAGGAATAATTAAGAAGGGGATCACGAACAGATCGGAGAAGGTTATCATGCCGCTGTACTGGGCCATAGAATGCCCTCACCTCGAATACTGTGTCCAGCACTGGTTGCCGTACATGAAGAAGGACATGGTACTACTCAAAAGGGTCCAGAGAAGAGCGACTAAAATGGTTAAGGGGCTGGAGGAGTTGCTGTACAGTGAGAGATTAGAGAAACTGGGCCTCTTCTCCCTTGAAAAGATGAGACTGAGAGAGGACATGATCAAAACATTCAAGATAATGAAGGGAATAGGCTTAGTAGATAAAGACAGGTTGTTCACTCTCTCCAAGGTAGAGAGAATGAGAGGACTCTCTCTAAAGTTAAAAGGGGATAGATTCTGTACAAACATAAGGAAGTTCTTCTTCACCCAGAGAGTGGTGGAAAGCTGGAATGCTCTTCCTGAGGCTGTTATAGGGGAAAACACCCTCCAGGGATTCAAGACAAAGTTAGACAAGTTCCTGCTAAACCAGAACGTACACAGGTAGGGCTAGTCTCAGTTAGGGTATTTGACCTGGGGCCGCCACGTGAGCGGACTGCTGGGCACGATGGACCGCTGATCTGACCCAGCAGCGGCAATTCTTATGTTCATTTTAACAACTTTGAACAGATTAGTGTCATCTGTAAATTTAATCACCTCACTTGTCATTCCAATTTCCAGATCATTTATAAATAAGTTAAATACAGTACAGGTCCCTGCAGCATTCCACTGTTTACTCTCCTCCACTGAGAAAAATGACCATTTAACCTTACCCTCTATCCGATAACCAATTTCTAATCCACAACTGAACTTTGCCACCTATCCCATGACTCTTTAATTTTCTCAGGAGCCTCTCATGAGCCTCTTTATCAAAAGCTTTCTGAAAATCTAGATATACTATGTCAACTGGCTAACCTTTATCCACATGTTTATTCATACCTTCAAAGAAGTTAAGCAAATTGGTGAGGCAAGATCACCCTCGGCTGAACCCATGCTGACTCTGTCTCATTAAATGGAGTTGGTTCAGTCAGCAATTACGGTGGTGGCACTGGGCGAATTCCTAGCTGCGCTAGATCTGATGGAGGTGTACCTTTATATTCCCAGCTTCCTGCCCACAGGAGATATCTAAGGTTCCATGTCCTGTAAAGGCATTTCCAGTTTGTGGCTCTACTCTTTGGGTTAGCAACGGCTCTGCACACCTTCACCAAGGTGACAGTGATGATCACAACTCACCTCCTCACAATGGGAATTCAGATGCACCCTTAGTTAAATAGTTGGCTGGTCAGAGCCCTGTCAGTGGCGGAGGGAGAGGAGGCAGTGCGGCAAGTTGTAGATCTCCTTCAGGATATGGGCTGGATCATCAACTTCAAGAAGTCATCTAGAGCCGTCCCAGTACTTGGAGTATTTAGGAGTCTTCTTCGACATGGTGAAGGGCCTTGTCTTTCTTCCTGAATCACGCAAACAGAAGCTCAGGAAGCAGTAGCAGATCGATGCAAAGCCCCACTGCCTGGCATTACCTTCAGATCCTGGGATTGATGGCAGCCACCCTGGAAATGGTTCCCTGGGTGAGAGTGCACATGTGTCCCCTACATGAGTCCCTCCTCTCCAGGTGGTCCCCCCAATATCATTCCCTCTAGATGCAGCTTCCCTGGTTTGTGGTAGCAAGGAACATGCTTGTTCTGGTAGTTCCAAGTAGGCTCCCTATCGAAGAACGTCCTGCTCTGAATCCCCTCATGGGTGATCCTCACAACCAATGCCAGCCTGTCAGGCTGGGGAGGCCAGTGGTCTCTCCTTCTGAGAAAGTGGTCTATAACTTGTCTATAACTACAAGCCATCTGGCTATCCTTAAGGTCATTTGAGAAAGATCTGGAAGGCAAGGCAGTAAGAGTGTTCTTAGACAATGCCACCACAGTAGCATATGTAAACAGGCAAGGAGGCATAACAAGTGCTCCGTTACGTCTGGAGGCTCAAATTTTGTTCAGGTGGGCAGAAGCTTTCCTTCAGGTGCTCTCGACAGCCTATGTAGCAGGAGTAGAAAATGTGTAGGCCAACTTTCTTAGCAGGCACACATTAGACTTGGGAGAATGATCACTGTCTCAAAGAGTGTTTAATCTCATTGTGCATTACTGGGAAGTCCAGCGATGGCTTTAGCCAAGAGCATGAAGGCAACTCATTTTTACATCCAAAGAGATGACCCAGGAAACACAGATTTGGACACATTGGTTCATCCCTGTCTGGGAGATGGGCTGCTTTATGTGTTCCCGCTGTGGCCCATGGTGAGCCAGGTCATTCACAGAATCATGAGCCACCCAGGTCTTTTGATCTTAGTAGCCCCAGATTGGCCTCACCAGCCATGGTATGTGGATCTAGTATGTCTCTAACAGGACAGAGGCATCAAGCTACAGGTTCATTTGGGGCTACTTAATAAGGGTGCAATCCTGATTGCTTTCTTCTTACGACATTGCTATTGAGTGCTCTGTTTTAATACACAGAGGATATTCAGAGGTAGTCATTTCTACTTTCCGAAGAGCTAAAATGCCTTTGACTATTGCAGCCTATGCTAAAGCCTGGAAGTTTTTTTGGCTCTGGTGCACCAAAGATGATGTGGAGTATTCAAGGCACCAATTCCAGCAATTCTTGACATTTTTGCAGGCTGGATTAAAGAAAGGCCTGGCAGTGGCATCTCTCAAGGTACAGGTAGCAGGCTTCTCATGCTTTCGAGATCAAGTGGGAAAGGTTTTACTGACATCTCATCCAGATGTGACAAGATTTTTGAAGGAGGTTCTCAGATTGTGGCCTCCATTATTCCAGCTTTTTCTGGCTTTGTAAGCCTCTGTACAAGCCCATTCAAGAGGTGTCCCTGCTGGATCTCATGGTGAAGACAGTTTTTCTGTGGCAATTGTTTCAGTGAGATGGGTCTCGAAATTGCAGGTGCTCTCATGCAGAGAACTATACATACCTCAGGATCATAGAGACAAGAATTATCCTACACATGGTACCTTCCTTTCTACTGAAGGATAAAATATTGCAGAGACTTGGACGTACAGAGAGTTTTACTCCACTCTTTGGAACAAGCCAATTACTTATGTTTTTCCGATCGTCTTTTTGCTCTAACCAGTCAGTCAAGATGAGGCATGCCAGCTTCCAAGGCATCTATTGTCAGATGCATTCGTATGGCATTCTCATTGACATACATTGCCAATGGCAAACAGCTGCCTATTTCTCTCAAAGCTCATTCAACTAGAAATGTGGTGGCTTCCTGGGCTTAGACCAGGGCATTACTGCCCAAAGAGATCTGTAGAGCAGCTACTTTGTCTACTCGCCATATTTTTACCAAATTCTACAGGGTGGACATGGTGGCTCAGGAGGATGCTGCTTTTGAGTCCTCGGTTTTGTGGGCAGGCTCACCTGTCCCACCTTAGGCATCTGCCATTAGTTTGGTATGTCACCTAGAGTACAGACTCTTATGTTTATATAACAGAATAAAAGATTGGGTTCTTACCTGGATAATCTTTTTTCTGTTAATACACATAGGAGTCTGTAAGGCCTGCCCTGTCGGTTTTCAGTTGTGCCTGCTTTCTGCCTCGGATAAATCTATAGCTCAGAACAGGAGTTTTTCTCCTGTCATTTGGAAGTACATGCAATCATATGACTAATAAAGCTATAAGTTTGTTGAATTCCTGAGCTCCATAAGTGTTTGTGTTGCACACAGCAGGGTATCACATTGGTACACCTATGTTATGAGTTCATACTAACTATTGTTCTTTTTCATGAGTTACAGAGCAGAACAGAAATGTACTATTGTTTCTGGGAAATTCCCTGTGCCCCTTCTTCTGCTTTCTTCTGTTATAGTGGTTATCAATTGCTTTGGTACAAATTGAAGAGGGCATTATACTCCACTGGTGAAGGAAGAGGAGCTGAAAGAGGTGATTGACATCCTTCTGCAACAGTTTGCGACAAGAGGATATTCACCTAGAGTACAGACTTTTCTGTGTATTAACACAAAGAAAGATCATCCATATCCAGGTAAGAACCTAATCTTCCATTAAAGGTTCTGCTAGGCACTGGTCTCCCTTAGTGTTGTGGACAATTCAGGTATCCCACAGCTATTAAACTCATCAGTTCTCAGGTGGGAGACTTGGCAGATCTAAGGACCTCTCTTGACTGGGGGCTAGGTCAGTGCCTAGTTTGCTTATGCATTAAAGCTTGTCTTAACACAGTTTTGGAGGGGTTTTCAAGATGGCGCCATGATAGGGAGTTGTAGAAGGTGCCTCCTTCCCCTATTTATCTTATTTTGATTTTAGTTCTAATTTTTATCCCTATCTTTAATTTAGTTTTTAAGCGTTCCGCTTTATTTTTGTCTACTTTTTGTTTTTGACCCAATTTTGAGGCTGGAAGGGAATTTATAATTATTATTCTATTCTATCTCATCGGGTCTGACTGTTGGTTCTAATGATCTCAATGGCAGTGGGCCCTTGCATGCCTTTGGCCACTGGGACGAAGTTATGTCAACCACCGTGGGATCGACAGAAAATCAAAAGCCATTTTACCTGTGCCTGGTGGGTTGCTGCGGCGAAGTGCGATAGAGGGTGTTGATGGAGGGGGAACAGGATGGCGTATCAGAGTGAGCACAGTGGCTGCACTTCTGGAGAGAGGACAACCCAACAGATGTTGCCAATTTAGGAGCAGTCTTCCTGCCTCGGAGTTAGCCTGTGCATCATCAGAAGGATGGTGATTTGCGAGATCTGTGTGGTAGTCACCTGCCTGACCACCCTAGACCTTACCTAACTGCCATATGCTCCCGAATTGAATGCAAAAGAGTTCACTTGGCCTGCAGCAGTGTTAAACATACCGGCTCCACCACTTTGACTGTCCTGATGATCAGTGTTTATTTTCTTATTTTTATTTTAATTTGTTAATTTGATTTAATTTTTATTATTTTATTTATACCATTGGTCTTCTTTTTTGTACTCTTAGTATGTAAGAAATTGTTCATACAAATGCTCTAGTCGGGTTGTGAACCTATGGGACAGTTAGGGATATTTTTCTAAGCACCTAATACCATGGTTCCCCGAAAATAAGCCCTAGCATGATTTTTAAAGATGCTCCTAATATAAGCCCTACCCCAAACACTAAACCCTAGTTAACATCATCCCCTGAAGCCCCCCTCCCCGAATGTCCCCAACTCCATCCCTGACACTAGTACAGCCTGATTCACTGAAAAAATTGAACTCATCAATTCAGAACCCCCCACCCCAGTGAGACCTAACATACTTCTGCTCTGAGGCCTCCTAAAGCACAGTGGTAGCAGCTCCTTTACAGGCTGCTTCACGGCCTTCACCGCCAGGGCCTTCCCTCTGCTGCATCACTGATTACATCATCAGTGACGCAGCAGAGGGAAGGCCCCGGCGGGAAAGATCGCAAAGCAGTCCATTTAGAGTGCTGCTGCCACTGCTGTTTTTGGAAGCCTCGGAGGTATGGTATGTCAGTCTCACGATGAGAGGGTTGGTGCGGTTCTGCCGCACAGAGGGATGGGAGGGATAGAAAAATGCTGCACAAGGGGATGGGTGAGAGGGGAGGAAAGAGGCTGCACATGGGGGGGATGGAGAAAGGAAAGAGGAAGAATTAGGATGGCGGAGAGGAAGGGAGAGATGATAGTTGTACATGAAAAAAATTAGACCTCCCCCGAAAATAAGCCCTAATTCATTTTTTGAGCCAAAATTATTATAAGACCTGGGTTTGGTTTTTTTTCAGGAAAACATAATATTTGATTGCTTTATTGTTTGTGAACCACTGTGAACTTCAAAGAGGTATTGCCGGTATACAATTAAAATTGTATTGTATTGTAACATATAGTAATGTAGTAATAATAATAATAATAAGTTTATTTTTGTATACCGCAGTACCACAAACAGTTCAGAGCAGTTTACAATGTAAGAGACTGTACATACACAGCGAAGATACAGTGTAAGGGAATGTGCTATGCAGTTGAGCGCAGTTTACAATGCAGGGGACTGTACATATTCGGCATGGGTGATTATATAGCGAAGATACAATGCAGATTTACCATGCAGGAGCCTGTACATATTCAGCGGAGATATTTATACAGTGAAAATACAGTGCAAGTGACTTATAGAACAGGATAAGATGCAAGAGACTGTAAAATGCGGTTGAAATGGATTACTATGCAAAGATAGTTACATTCTGGTTATTCTGGTAGAGTTTGGTTATTCGGGGGGGAGGGGTTCGAGAAATTTATCATAGAGGTAAGATTTGAGGGATTTCCTGAAGTAAGGGTAAGATGGGGCAGATGAGATGAGGGTGGTCAGGCAGTCTGTCCATCTGTCAGCTTGGAACGAGAGAGTTTTATTGAGGAATCTTTTGTAGGTGCATCCCTTTGGGGATGGGTAGGTAAACAGATAGGCATTGCGTGTGCGAGTGGTGCCTGGGTATGCAAAGTGGTGAGAGAGATATATCGGGGACAAGCCAGATAAGGTTTTGAAGCAGAGGCAGGCGAATTTGAAGATGACTCTCGCTTCAATTGGCAGCCAGTGTAGTTTTCTGTAGTAAGGGCTGATATGGTCCGACTTTTTGAGGCCATAGATTAGGCGAACGGCGTTGTTTTGAATGAGTCTCAGACATTTGATGGTTTTCTTGTAGGAGCCCAAATATATGATGTTACAGTAATCCAGGGTGCTTAAGATTAGGGATTGGACCAGCAATCTGAAGGAGGGGAAGTCAAAGTAATGTTTGATGGTACGGAGTTTCCAGAGGGTGTAAAAGCATCTTTTGACCTGAGCATTGGTGTGGTCTTCGAAGGTCAGGCAGTGGTCTAGGATGACTCCAAGGATTTTGATGGTGGGATTGATAGGGTAAGTGAGACCGTTGAGTTGTAGGGTGGTGGTTGTTAATTTGTGATTGGGACTTGCAAGGAAGAGATTAGTCTTTTCTGGATTTAGTTTTAATTTGAACCTGGTGGTCCAGTGTTCGACCATGGTGAGTACTGAAGCGATGTGCTGTTCTGTTGCTTGTGACAGTGAGGAGAAGGGGATGACAATTGTAATGTCATCTGCATAAATGTAGGATTTCAGCTTTCGTGCAGATAACATGTGTCCCAATGAAGCCATGTAGATATTGAATAGGGAAGGTGTTAGGGGGGAGCCTTGTGGAACTCCACAGGGGTTAGACCAGGTATGGGAATAGGTTCCCTCGTTGTGGACTTGTAGGTGCGGTTTTTTAGGAAGCCTGTGAGCCAAGTTAGTAAATGACAGCAATAATATTCATTTTTAAGGCAATGTTAAACTAACAATCCATCAATCATTTTACTTGCTAAGTTCCACTATAAGAAGTTTTCCCCTCTCCCCTGTATAGGCATGATCTGTACTCTGACTATATGAATGTGGTAAAAATGTGCATTCTTTTTTTTTTTTTTTTTTTGTAAATTCTTTATTCATTTTCAAAATTACATTAAGTGTTATATATATATTCAATCACATTAACAATAAATACATCACTTACAAGCTATCATTGGTACATTACATAAACTCTTATCCCTACCCCTTCCCACCCCTCCCTACCATATATTCCATTATCATATAGAATAGGTAATAATTAAAATATCCCCCTCCCTACATAATTAAACTGATAAATTTAAGGGAAACAATTTCAACTAAAATGTGCATTCTTGCTCCTGTTCCATATTATCATACACGGGACACAGGCCGGGGAAGTCCGCCTGACGTTGGCCACGCTATCCCACCACTGGAGTCACCGTCCAAGCTAACTCCAGATTTTACCGATCTTGTGAAGGAGGGATGTATTTGTCTTTTTAGGTCATTTTATATGTGACAGAGGTGGGGAAATTCAAATGGACTTGCCAAAAAAGCCATGAACAGTAGCAGAAGTAAACATTCTGCATTTTTTTCATTAGAAAAAAGTGTTTGTTAAAAAAGAATGTTGAGTGGGTAAAAAGCATTATGTCAAATGTGTTTTTAAAAAATCTGGTTTTTGTCTTTTTTAGACAAGGCAACTTGTCACTGTCTGTGACTGCAAGCTTTTGGCAAATGCAATACAGGGTTTGAATGCCGCAAGACCTGATTACATTGCATCCAAAGCATCACCAACATCAGGTGAGGCAGACCAAGTGATGCTGAGAAATGACCAAGATACCCTGGTAGCAAGATGGACAGGAAGAAATAGTAGATCATCTTTACAGGTGAACTGGCATGAGGAAGAATGGGTAGGTATCCTGTCATGGAACAAACTAGGGCTCAGAGCAACAGTACTTGAAGACAAATAGCCAATAAAAGTATGGATTAAGTTATTTTGCTCATTATGAAAGTCAATGCTAAGCTCAAATCATCACATAAGAGTACTGTTGACATTACAGCTATTACAGGTGTATATTTTACACCTGAAATATGTTGGGATTGTCTCTTAGGCCTAGTAGTTCTTCATTTGTAGTTTTTCTTCCAGTTGAATCAGCATAAGGAGGGTCCTGTGAAAATGAGTTGTCATTCACAACTACCTAGGAATTATATTCTCTATTTTAATTTACTCTCCTGTTTTTACACCTTAGAGGGCATCTATTTTTAGGTGTGAAGGAGATGCCTATTTGGAGTATATTCAATAAAGAAAAGTATCGTATTTCCCCAAAAATAAGACAGTGTCATATTAATTTTGGGCACAAAAAACGCACTAGGTCTTATTTTCAGGGTATGCACATGATCATCTCGCCCTTCCTGTCCTTTACCCCAGTTCTTCCTCTTTCCTTTCTCTCCCCCAATGTGCAGCATCTTTCCTCCCCTCCCTCCCATCCCCCTGTGCAGGAGAAGTTTACCCAGCTTCTATTCTTCCCTCCCTCCCATCCCTCGTGCAGCAGAACCCTTGCCCAGCTTCTATCATTCCCTCCGTCCCATCCCTCGTGCATCAGAACCCTTGCCCAGCTTCTATCCTTCCCACCCTCCCATCCCTCGTGCAGCAAATCCCTTGCCCAACTTCTATCCTTCCCTCCCTCCCATCCCTTGTGCAGCAGAACCCTTGAGCGCCCCCTCCCCCTGCCCCCACTGCATAGCCGAACCCCTGCTGACCCTCCATCTTTCCCTCCCTGCCAACCGCGAGCGAGCCCTACCTTCATCACGCTGCTTTGGATGAAGGTAGGGCTCGCTCGTGATCAGCAGGGAGAGAAGGATGGAGGGTTCAGCTGCGCAGTGGGGCAGGTTGAAGAGTTGCTGCCGGCAAATCCTTGGACTAGGTCTTATTTTTGGGGTAGGGCTTATATTAAGACCTAACCTGAAAATGATGCTAGGGCTTATTTTCGGGGTTGGTCTTATTTCAGGGAAACACGATAGGTGCCTATTTTTCTTTATAAAATGCTAGTGTAACAGATCAAATGTATGCCCATATTTTGGGTGCATCTGCTTACACCTGACAAAGAGCTGGTGTAAATGTGCCTAGATGGTCATATGAACATAAAGTTGAACAGTGATAAGCATGATAGGAAAAAAATTGATGCCTTTGCATTAAATCTTGAAGAAGAATACTGTCAATACTGTGGACTGCCCAAAGTACAGATTAATCAGTGTTGGAGGCTCAAATGAAGTGACTTTGACTTTCATACTTTGAAGACATCATGTGAAGAGACAAATCAATAGAGAAAGACACCATGCTTGCTTTCAAGGTTGAAGGTCAACACAAAAGCGGAAGAACAACATGCAATGGATTGGTGTAACAGCTGCAATGGATGCCACTCTTTTTAACAATTTGCCATCTGATTGAAGCTAGAACTCAGTTCATAGCAACTATCCACAAGGTTACAGTGAGTCAACTCTGACTCGTTGACACTTAACAGAAACAACATGATTGATTCTTCTATTGTTAATCTACCTAACTTGTTTAAAATGCTCAAAGGAAAAAAAACTTGCATACCTTCTCCTTGCCTTATCTATGTGCATGTGCAGGTTTACATGAGTAAAGCTACAGATACATTTTAAAATTGAATGCACAACTCCCAAAATACTTATTTTCTGCAGCAGAAGGAACATTTTCAAACATGTGATCTAACCTTCTAACTCTGTGGTTAAGCAGCTAGATCAATTCTAAAGATTGAAAAGTTCCATCTAAAATAAAGATGTGTCAAACCAGGTCAGATCAAAGGGCTGTCTAGCCCAACATTCTGTTTGTGACAGCAGGGCCGCCATCAGAAATTTCTGGGCCCCTTACTGAGCAATCCTATTGGGCCCCCCACGCATCCCTTCCCTCCCCCCGATGCCCCCCCCTTCTTCCATGGGCCGAATACACACATACTTTTCTGCTAATGCTCCACCTAAGCCAGTCCCGTAAAATCTTCTCACGTCCATTGGGTGATTTGGCATAGAGGAGATATTAATAAAAAGAACGTCCGTCAAGATCTTTACTTATAGACTGTGCCATTTGCTTTAAATCATCTTCAATCATTAATCCAAATTGCACAATTCTTTCTCTGTCTTTGTCCTGAATGGCATCTGGCCACATTGCTGGATCCTTCCAGTCAACAAATTTATGAGCAGGCGCGGAGAACGCATTTTTAAACAAATGTAGTTTATCCTTGTACTCCTTATGTAATTTTAATCATCTATGGATATGTTTGTATGTTTATTGTTCAAATGGTTTTATTTATTTCTCCAAATTTATTTTTGTTATACGCATTGAAAATATTTGATATTGCGTTTAAATCAAAATCTCAATAAACTTGAAACGAGTGCCCGTGAGATTGTGGGAGGGTTAAATACTCAAAACTTAGAAGAATAACAATTTACTTAAAGTTTTTGCTACGCCAGCTTTCTGGTATCTTTACATACAGTGGCGTACGTAGCATATGTAACACCCGGAGCCCATCATTTTTTGGCACCCCCCCCATCTGTAAGAAAAACATGATTTTTAGTAACAAACCACACGTCACACAAGAGTATCTAGAAAAAGGCAGCATCTTACATATTGCAGTGAGCAGCACATCAATACACCCATTGTAAAACTAAACAAGCCAGACCAGCACAGATCAATCCTAACAGAAAACCATGTCTTTCAAACACACAGAACACAGAAAACACCTTCACCTAGTATGGAATATGTCATCACAAACTAACCCCTCACTCTTTTACAAAACTGTAGTGTGGATTTTAGCCACAGTGGTAACAGCCCTGACGCTCATAGAATTCTGAGCATCAGAGCTGCTAACACCACAGCTGGCGCTAAAAAACGCTCCACAGTTTTGTAAAAGGGGGGATAAAATAGAAATAAACAGTTTCAACACTCTAGCTCAGAGGTGCCCAAACTTTTTGAGCTTGTGAGCTACTTTAAAATGACCAAGTCAAAATGATCTACCAACAATAAAATTAAAAAACACAAAGCACACTATACGCTGAGAAAATGTTAATTATCATTCCTATTCTGGGTTTTTTTCAAAGAGGTCAAGGCAGATGACTCTATGCATTGTCACCTCAGTAACAACCATACAAAAATAGACAAATATACCCTCCATCCTTTTTATTAAACCACAATAGCAGTTTTTAGCGCAGGGAGCTGCGCTGAATGCCCAGCGCTGCTCTTGACGCTCATAGGCTCCCTGCGCTAAAAACCACTATTGCGGTTTAGTAAAAGGGGACTATATTGTAAAATATAGACAGCAGATATAAATTCAGAACTGTGCATAGTAAGTGAAGGAAAGTTTTCATCTCTGGGAATTTACCCAGTTAACTATTAAGTTATTTGGACAAATTCCTTTGAAAACTGTGGTAATACTGCCTCCACTTTGCTAAATTTAAAATAAAATCATTTTTCCTACCTTGTCTGGTGATTTCTGGTTGCACTTTCTTCTTCTGACTGTGCATCCAATCTTTCTTCCCTTCTATCAGCCTGTATGCTTTCTCTCCTCCACACCTCATTCCCTCCCCCAACTTTTTCTTCCTCTCTCCCTGACCTTTCTTTCTTTCTTTCTTTCTGTTTCTCTTCTTTCCTTCTGTTTCCCTGCCTGCCCCCTTTCTTTCTTTCTCCCTGCCGTTCCCCAAGCCACTGCCACTGCCGTTGCCGCTGCCATCGGGAAACAGGACCCACCAATGGATAACAGGCCCCAAAGCCGACGCCTGCTTCAGGCCGATCAGTCTTCCTCTCCCCGACGTCAATTCTGCAGTCAGAGAGGAAGTTCCGCCCAGCCAGGCAGCGATTGGTTGGCCCGAACTTCCTCTCCGACTGCAGAATTGACGTCGGGGAGAGGAAGACTGATCAGCCCGATAGATTAGATCGCCAAGACAAAGTGAGTCCTGGGTGATCGACTCACTTTGCCTTGGCGAGCTACTGGCGCCCCTGCCTTAGAACACTGCCTAGGACCCTGGGGGAGCCCGGGCCCCCTGTCAGCTCCGGGCCCCTGAATGTAGGACTGGTAGTACTGCCCTGATGGCGGCCCTGTGTGACAGAGGCCAGTCCAAGTCACAGGTACCCAGCAGTACCCTAAGACGTAGGAACATAACATAAGAACATAAGAATTGCCACTGCTAGGTCAGACCAGAGGTCCATCGTGCCCAGCAGTCTGCTCATGCGGCGGCCCTCCTGTCAAAGACCAGTGCCCTGAGACTAGCCCTACCTGCATATGTTCTGGTTCAGCAGGAACTTGTTTAACTTTGTCTTGAATCCCTGGAGGATATTTTCCTCTATGACAGCTCTATGAAGAGCATTCCAGTTTTCTACCACTTTCTGGGTGAAGAAGAACTTCCTTATGTTCGTACGGAATCTATTCCCTTTCAATTTTAGAGAGTTCCCTCTCGTTCTCCTTATCTTGGAGAGGGTGAACAACCTGTCCTTATCCACTAAGTCTATTCCCTTCAGTACCTTGAATGTTTCAATCATGTCCCCTCTCAATCTCCTTTGTTCGAGGGAGAAGAGGCTGAGTTTCTCTAATCTTTCGGCCCCTCCAGCCCCTTAACCATCTTAGTTGCTCTTCTCTGGACCCTTTCGAGTAGTACTGTGTCCTTCTTCATGTACAGTGACCAGTGCTGGACACAGTACTCCAAGTGAGGGCGCACCATGGCCTGGTACAGCGGCATGATAACCTTCTCCGATCTGTTCATGATCCCTTTCTTTATCATTCCTAGCATTCTGTTCATCCTTTTCACCGCCACCGCACATATCTTACTGTACAAGCAGTGACGTTCCCAAGATCATATGGGTAATATGGACTTTTTCTTCAGGAATGTGTTTAAACCTTTCCTGAAATCCTGTTATGCAAATTTCTTTCTCTACATCTTATTTCATGGAATTTTCCCTTATCCTACTGCTATCAGAAAATATAAACAACTGTTACCTGTTTTACCCCTCCTCTATTCTCTATCTTCTTTCATCTATGCAGTCTGTTTTCCAATAATTTATGGAATGAGACCTAATTTGGCATGGGGGAATAATAATGAAAAGACACACTGAATTTGAAAATAGGCCAGATTGGAGCAAGGTTTTCTGAGAAATAAGCTTCCCTGAAAATGGCCCGTTACATTTCTGTGGGAGAAGCAGTTTTTTGCTTATGTAGAATTGAAATGTTAATAGAACTTTTTTAAAAATTGAAAATTCCTCTTTTTAAACTGCCTCTTCTCTTTCTCTCATTCACTCACAGATATGCATATACAGTATGTATTTTATATCCCGTCCTATCCAGGAGCCCAGAATGGGTTACAGTACACACACAGCCATTCAAAACTAACCCATTTGAAGAAATTTTCCCCAATACAAATACAGTACATTCAATTTGCTAGCTTAAGAAATGGTATTCTTGAGGAGAGTTGGTTGGTAGAAAACCCTTAGGTATTGCAGAATGGGTAAAGCAATAAAGGAATAAAGATCCAGGGCAACAAGAGAAATGCAAAACTTACACAGAAGGAAGACTGGCATCTTGGGTACAACAACCCTGGTTGGTCAAATAAGGATGGTAGATTACATTACATTACATTAGTGATTTCTATTCCGCCATTACCTTGCGGTTCAAGGCGGATTACATCCAAACTAAAAACAAGAATTACATCTTGGTCATTCCTAAGCAATGTTATGGAAGGGTCAGCAATGAACAGAAAAGTGCACAGCAGAAGCTTTATGCCAGGAATATCACCGGTAACATCAGCATGAAGCAGCTTAAAAATCCATTGTATAATTATGCACAATACCCATTCTCTTGAATTGGTTGTCCATGCAGTGTAGTTTCTAGAAGTGTTTGGAATGGTAATGGGGGGTGAAAGCTAGATAAGGAAGGAACATCTACTATGTTATTATGTTACTATGGGGCAAGCCAAAGTAATATTTTTGAGTATCATACCACCACATCACAGCTCCCTCCTCTTGCATTTCAAAAACGCTATCTAATATAATAAAAGGCTAAGCCGCGCATGCGCACTCCCATCGCGTGTTCCGTTTTCCGTGCGCTGTAGGGCACCGCAGATAGGAGTGCGCATGCGCGCGAAACACTCTCCCTCCTCCCCCGAGGCGGATGTCGGACGCGGCGGCTGTCGGCCGTGCTGTTCTTTGGTGTGCCCTGCACCTTGCCAGCGGCTCCTCTCAGGATCCCCACCTGCATCGGAAGTCCGATGCAGTCGGAGATCTTGAGAGGAGCCGCCGATTCCAGCACTTAAGATCTCATTTTGACTTCTGGGGGCGTGGAGGCTGTCGGCTGCGGCGGCTCTTGGAAGTTTGCCTGGAAGTTTGCCGCCGCCGTTGCTGTCCTTCCCCAGAACCCACACTCACGACAAAACTGCTGCAAACTCTCCAGAGCCATACTTGAACACGTGAATGGCAGAGAGCGTGTGCGGCAGCGGTGCATGTGCAGCAGGGCGCAAGTGCTGTCTGAGGGAAGTTGTTCCCCGCTGCCGCTGACAAACCCCCAGCAGCAGTAGTACATTGCCTGCTCCTCCGAGCCCCCGGCGCCCTCAGTGGTGATAGAAAAAGAGGGAGGAGCGAGCCCCTGCCTTCTGTCACGCATCCAGCTCCCTCATAACGTCTGGCCATAAAAAAGTAAAGAACTAAATGAAAAAAAAACTATTCAAAGTTCTTAAAACGCATGTGGCCTGTGAAAAATTGCAGGACGATCTTAGGAAATGGGAAGACTGGGCATCCAAATTCAAGTTAAAATTTAATGTGGACAAATGCAAAGTGGGAAGAAAAATCCAAATCATAGCTGGCAGATGCTAAGATCCATCTTAGGGGGTCAGCAAGCACTCTACACACGCTGCTTCGGGGCCTTCTACTGCCCAGCAAATCAGGGCAGTAGAAGGCCCTGAAGTAGCGTGTGTAGAGTGCTGCAGAGGCTGCTGGAATCGGAAGGTTTGTCTGGACCGTGGGAAGGGGGGGTAATGCTGCTGTGCCTGCTTCTCAGGGAAGTGGTGGGAGAGAAATGCTGCTGCATAGGAGGCAGGGAGAGAGACAGATAGAAAGAAAGACAGACAGCAGGAGGAAGAGAGACAGACAGAAAGAAAAGAAGAAAGACACAGGGGCAGGGAGAGACACAGAAAGACAGACAGACAAAAGGGGCCAGGGAGAGAGACAGACAGAGGGAGGGAGAGAGAGACAGAAATAAAGACACATACATATATTCTAGCACCCGTTAATGTAACGGGCTAAAATACTAGTAAAAAATATTATTATAAGAAGTTTTCTAGGACTTTCAGTGCATAATCCCCCCCCTCATTTCAGCCACACAATATAACTATATCATTATAATTATTTAAAAGCAACATTCAAATTATTCTATATGGGAGTGAAATCTGAGTTCTGCACAGCATTGGAAAGAATCTCAGCTTCAACTGTGAACACAGGAGTAAAAACATTTTCTCTTACAATCCACTATACCAAAAGAAATATTTAGACTCTGCTGTCACCTCAAGAACAGCAGAAACACTGTGTTTCCAATTTCAGACATTTTATGAAGACACCCTGAAAAAATGCCAAGAGCCTACATAGCAAACTCTCTACATTATAGTAACATAGTAGATGACGGCAGATAAAGACCCAAATGGTCCATCCAGTCTGCCCAATCTGATTCAATTTAAATTTTTTTAATTTTTTCTTCTTAGCTATTTCTGGGCAAGAATCCAAAGCTTTACCCGGTACTGTGCTTGAGTTCCAACTGCCGAAATCTCCATCAAAACCTACTCCAGCCCATCTACACCCTCCCAGCCATTGAAGCCCTCCCCAGCCCATCTTCCCACAAATGTCCATATACAGACACAGACCGTACAAGTCTGTCCAGTACTGGCCTTAGTTCAATATTTAATATTATTTTCTGATTCTAGATCCTCTGTGTTCATCCCATGCTTCTTTGAACTCGGTCACCATTTTCCTCTCCACCATCTCTCTCGGGAGCACATTCCAGGCATCCACCACCCTCTCCGTAAAGTATATAAACTCCCACATGTGAAAGGGCAACACTTCTTATAGTGCATCAGGTCCTAGAGCAGTGGTCTCAAACTCATGGCCCAGGGGCCACATGCGGCCCCCCTGGTACTATTTTGAGGCCCTCGGTATGTTTATTATAATCACAAAAGTAAAATAAAACAGTTTCTTAATCATATGTTTCTGTAGCTATAAATTACAATATTATTATTAAGAATTAGCCAAAAGGAAAGATTTATAAACTAAAGAGTTTTACCTCATGAAAAATTGTCATTTCTTTAATAAGACATTAACTATTTTTTTCTGAGACCTTCCAAGTACCTACAAATCCAAAATGTGGCCCTGCAAAGGGTTTGAGTTTGAGACCACTGTCCTAGAGGAACAAATCAGACTGCTGCTAGTTCCTTCATGGAAACTGCATACTAACTGATTGTTTCACCTTAATCACATAACACAGACAGATGCTCACCTAACACAGAACAAGGGGCTATAGATTAAAAACAGAAACATGCAGAGAAATATTGAAATGGAAGCCCCACTTTTTAATTTCTGCAGCAAAGCTACTGTTCACACATTCATTCTGCATCTGAACTAGCTTGCAGGCATACCCTGCAACTGTGGTTCTTATGGGATTGTGGTAGAGGCAAAGCAGTGGCGTACCAAGGGGGGGGCGGTGCGCCCCGGGTGCCAGCCCTAAGGGGGTGCTCCCGGCCTTGCCGTTCAGTCCCCCCCACCCCCGAAGGACCACTCGCCCCACTGACCTTCCTGCACCACCTGTGAAGCAACCCGCAGCAGGATCGCGAAGCCAGCATCAGCGATCCCTGCGCTGCTTAGGCGCTGCTTCCTGCGCCGCGATCCCGCCCCTCCTCTGACGTCAGAGGAGGGGCGGGACCGTGGCGCAGGAAGCAGCGCAGGGATCACTGATGCTGACTTCGCGATCCTGCTGCGGCTGCTTCATAGGTGGTGTGGGAAGGCCAGGGGGGCGAGCGGTCCTTCGGGGTGGGTCGGGGCATCAGGCCTTCAGGGTGGGGTGGGCGGGCAGGCAGGCAGGCTTTCAAGGGGGAGGGGGTGACAGGCAGGCAGGCCTTCAAGGGGGGACAGGCCTTCGGGGGGGGGTGCAGACCTTCAAGGGGTGCAGGCCTTCAAGGGGGGGCTGGCAGGCCTTCAGCGGGGGTGCAGACCTTCGGGGGGGGGTGTAGGCCTTTGGGGGAGTGCAGACCTTCAAGGGGGTGCAGGCCTTCAAGGGGGGGGACAGGTCTTCAAGGGGGGAAAGGCAGACAGGCCTTCAAGGGGGGGACAGGCCTTCAAGGGGAGGACAGGCCTTCGGGGGGGTGCAGACCTTCAAGGGAGTGCAGGCCTTCAAGGGGGGGTGCAGGCCTTCAAGGGGGGGGTGCAGGCCTTCAAGGGGGAGAAAGGCAGGCAGGCAGGCCTTCAAGGGGGGACAGGCCTACAAGGGGGGGAGAAGCTACAAGGGGGTGGGACAGGCCTTCAAGTGGGGTGCAGACCTTCAAGGGGGGGACAGGCAGGCAGGCCTTCAAGGGGGGGACAGGCTTTCAAGGGGGGTGCAGGCCCTCAAGGGGGGACAGGCAGACCTTTAAGGGGGGACAGGCCTTTGGGGGGGACCATGATTTAGAAGTACACGGAGGGAAGGGGGTGTTCAAAGAGACGTGCATATGCCAAACTTTGGGGGGGGAGGAAGAAATAATGGGTCTGAAAATAGAGGAGAGGGAGAGAGATGATGGACCATGGGATTTAGGGAGGGAAGGAACAGAAAGGGAGAGAAATTGGACACAAGGGATGGTGTGGAGGAGGGATAGAGATACTGGATAGGAGGGTAATTAGGAAAAGAAAGGGAGAGATGGTGGACTCTGGGGTGGTGGGGAAGGAGGGAGAGATGCCGGATGAAAGGGTAGTTAAGAAAAGGTGGATCTGTGGAGGGAGATGAAAAAAAGGAAAGATACCAGACTTCCTGGGAAGGGAAGGGAAATGGAAAGGGAGGACAGAGTTGGCAGATGGATGGTTAGTATGCAGAAAGAAGGAGACCCTGGCAAGCAAGTTATCAGAAGAAAACCAGAGCCTTGGACCAACAAGATTTGAAATATAACCAGATAACAAAAGGTAGAAAAATTAATTTTATTTTCTGTTTTGTGATTATAATATGTCAGATTTGAAATGTGTATCCTGCCAGAGCTGGTGTTGGACTGCAAACGTGAGCTAGGATTTAACAGAGAGAGGAAAAGTCCTTTTTGTTTCTTTATTTTATTTACACCACAGCACCAGTGTGGTTAGGAGAAGCCAAAGGGGGTGAAAAAGCTATAAAACCCACCAGGAGTTTTGAAGAAAATCACCCAACTGGGCAGGAAAATCGAATTGAAAAACCAATTCAATAGGCTGAATCGAATCGAAATTTTTTTTCCTGAATCTGGCAGCATTAGTTTGCGCTACTGTCTTAGACTTTAGGACCTGGGATTGGGGAGAGATGGCATTCTCAGTACTTTATAATGCAAGTGAAACGAGGATTTGGTCAGACTTTTGAAGGGTCTGCAGAAAAAAAAATATTGTATAGGCCGGGGACATGAGACAGCAGGAAATGGGAACTTTTCTTCCTTCTATTTTTGTGAATGGAAAGGCTGAGGATGTCAGAGAGTTCAGTTAAAATATGTGCTTTATAAGAAAATATAATAATGTGTTTTATAAAGTTTATAGCATAGCTGGCGTACCCAGTGAGGTGTTCCTAGTGGTGATGGTGGCAGCGTGTCAATGTGTTGAGAGGAAGAGGTGGTCTGGGAAATTCTGCTGAGCAAACTCCGGGCCCATTTCCACCCCCCAGTTAGTCCACTCCACTCAACTGGTTCACACACTGAGTGGGTCTTTGGGTGTTGTTTTGGGATCTCTTCCAGTGGTTTATCTCCTTCTGGTCCAAGGAAGGAAACTATGTTTGTAACAGCGCTGCTTGTGTGGCATTAGGCTATGTAGTGATCGAAAGAAAAAAACAGACCTTTGCACATTTTTGCACTATATGGTGGGTGTAAGAGGAGATTCACATTTCCTGCACAGCTAAGTCCATGTGAAGTTACCTTGTGCTGTATTTGACATCTAGCAAGGTCTCTGTTTGAAAGGGAAGATCTAAACTTAGAAGTGGCCAGAAGTTATGGTAAAAGCAGATAGTGTAGCTGGTTTTAAGAAAGATTTGGACAAATTCCTGGAGGAAAAGTCCATAATCTGTTATTAAGACATGGGGGAAGTGTCTGCTTGCCCTGGATCGGTAGCATGGAATGTTGCTACTCTTTGGGTTTTGACCAGGTATTAGTGTCCTGGATTGGCTACCATGAGAATGGGCTACTGGGCATGATGGACCATTGGTCTGACCCAGTTAGGCTATTCTTATGTTATGTTCTCATCTGTAGGGGCCTTTGTTTTCACTTCTTATTTTAATGTATTTTTTTTCTGGGAACTTATCAGTGTTTTTTATAATGGGAACAAAAATGGAAGAGAATTAATGTGTGTGGGATGAGGGGGTAACTAATTTCTTCAGCTAAATAATTCAATCCACTTCAAACAGACATAGGAGAACTCGCGCACCATTCACATACCCTCCAACCAAAAACGTCAAAAGAAAAAAACTGTTCGACAACCTCCTAGCCATTCGAGCTGCAACACTCGACCCCCAACCCTACAACCAATTGACATCGACCACAGACTGCAAAACCTTCAAAAAGAAATAAAAACCCTTCTATTCAAAAAACACATAAAACCGAACTAACACAATCAGAACTGTCCCAAGCATCACCTGCAACTACTCCATATGTACTTCTGATGTCATGACAATTCAGACATAATTTATGTTATGTTATGTTTGGAATATAAGAAAAATTTTCACTGCCTGTTTCTATTCTGACCATTTATTCTGTTTCATGGTCATTACAAAAAATATTTTTTTACATAGGGGGTTGGTGTCAAAAAATGATGGGCCCCGGGTGCCACATACCCTAGGTACGCCACTGAGGCAAAGAACGATTACCCCATCTCCTACACATTTGACAGAGGCTATATTACCTCCCTATTTTTACTGAGCATTATCTTTGCCCAACTCAGCCCAACTTATTTGTGCTCTTTTTCCTTTCTATTGAAACTGTGACAAGGTCCTCTGCCATTTTGTGATGTCCTCCTTGAGTAACCAGCAAGGAAACATTTGTAATTTATGAAGAATCTTTGTAAGAACTCTCATTTTCAATAGCACCATGTCCCAAACTGACTGCTTTTTGTCTCTTGAAGGACCAATAAGGTGTGCTTACCCACTACCAAATTTCATATCTTCAGTATTGCATCCTAGGTGCTCTGGGAGCCATCTTGTAAAAAAGGTATAGAGTTCCTGAACTTTGACATTTACTGGCAGGCCCACCATTAGAAGATTATACCGGTGGCTTCTGTTTTTCAGCTGCTGTATGGGTCTTGTAGAACCATATTTTCTTTCTGCAAGACCATTCTGTGCTGTCCTCCTTATGTGCCCTCATTCTAGTTTCAAAATTAGCAATGTGTTGCACTCACGTTTGTAGCAATTCTACAAAAACTTGTTTAATTTATCTTCCCGTTCCACTCCATACCATACAATTTCTTATACCCCACAAAATTTCAACTAGGATTCTATGCAGCTTACAATAAAATATCAGAAGTGTACATTACAGTTACTGTTAGATATCTGGAGTAAGTTAAGAGATAGTCTTCGGTGTTGCAGAGAGAAGAGAGATTTTTTTTAAAAAAAACCTTTATTCACTTTAAAGCTAACAATAAGTGCAACATATTATACAAACATTTTACACTTTAAATTCAATCAAATTATATTTCATAACAAATACATATCTCTTCCTCCCCCCCTTATACACACAAAAATTACAATCAACAATAAATTAAATTAAAGGTATTTAACCACCCTTTAACTTGTTCCTGAACTGGTAGTATGAGGGGATCTGTATACTAACTCTGACACTTATAGATGTTTCTTGAACCAGGGCTGCATACAGCATTGCCACATTTTTAACTCCTTCACCACCATTGCCACTGCATATATTGTGCCGCCTGCCCAGTCTGCTTTCGTGCTTATTTCTTTCTTTGCCAATTTTCTTTTGTCATTTCCATGATTACACCATCACATACCCTATAGGAGCTGTGCACAGCATTGGTAGTTATGGGATAGATTCAAGAAAGAGCACCAAAATTAGACGCTGGGATAATTCATGCTAACAGCAAATTCTATAATGATAGCCAAAGACCTCCTCCTGGCCTGGGTAGCTGGTGCTGCCCCCCCCCCCCCTCCCATGTATGTGCAGTTTTTGCACATGTGCAAGAGGCTGATGCTAGTGATGGCTCAGGTTCTTGAGTGTTCCACCTGGGGTGAGGCCTTTGACTGGCAGGGTTTAGGAATCCCCACCAGCTCAGTATTTCTGTTTTTCAGGGATTGGTTTTTTTTTGTTTTTTTTTTCTGGGTGGGGGGCAGACCTAAATCAGCTGAATAATGCAAGTTGTTTATATCAAGCTGTACTTATGCATTGCCTTGGGTGAATTTCTTCATGAAGGTGTTTAAGAAATCTTAATAAATTTAATTGATGGAATATCTTTGAGTATTGGAACCAAGTTTTCTAAAGCTGTATATCATTGCCTATTTTGAGAAAACTTAGCTAAAACAAAGCAGTCTATTTTACTTACATGGGCACATCAATTTCTTGCAGAAATGTTTGTATTAGCCATTTAAGTAGAGTTGGTGCAAAGGCATTATTAATTGCTCTAGGCCAGGGGTGTCCAATGTCGGTCCTCGAGGGCCGCAATCCAGTCGGGTTTTCAGGATTTCCCCAATGAATATGCATGAGATCTATTTGCATGCACTGCTTTCAATGCATATTCATTGGGGAAATCCTGAAAACCCGACTGGATTGCGGCCCTCGAGGACCGACATTGGACACCCCTGCTCTAGGCAAACCTTCAGTTTTTTAGCACCTTCAATTAGCTTTCAAGCCCCTTTTTCATCACCTTCCCCATTCCTACCAAATAAAATATTATGCATTCACTCAGCAGCAGCACTCCCCCTCACACACACCCATAATGGACTTGTCATAGATATGCTTAATTGAATTTGAACATTAAATTTTTTTTGAAAGAAGGAGAGAGTTATTATACCCCAGTGAAAACAAGAAAATGCTAGGGAAGAGCAGCTGTAACAGCCAACATGTATGAACAGGCCAGGGCATCAAACCAGTGGCATGAATAACCAAAGGATTCCTTTGAGGCCAGAAACACCAGTGGAAGCAGAAGTGGCAGGGTAGCAGTAATAGTTGGAATGGGGCTAGCAACGATACAGCAGAGCATTGAAAAGGGCAGGGACACAAGGAGCAGAAGCAGAAAAGTGGGGAGATTTTTTTTTTCATTATGTTTTTGTATCTGAGGCTACGATAACTTGCCATTATTCACTCGCACAGCATGCAGTATCTTATTAGTGGAGTGACTCTCATACCCACAAGACAAATCAAAATGTATGTGCCTTCTGCCCAGCCCAGTAAGAATATTGTGACACTGTAGCACACTGGGCACAGGTATGTGCTAGCCTTTACTAGCAGAAGTAGATATCAGAGGTAACTCTTTAATAAAAGACGCTCTGGTGATTTTATTGTAGTGGCTTCCAAAGGGTATTAAGTAATTCAAAACTTTAAAGTAGGTTGATTTTGCTGGGTTGATCCTAGTGCTAGACTAGTGAGAGATTCATCCTCTGCTTTGCTCCTTGGAGCTTCCTAAACTCCTCTATACCTCTGCCGCACTAGCCTTATCTAAACATTTGTACAGGGTCTCCTGACCTACAGTACTTTATAGGGGTCTCTATATAAATGGGTACCTTAGCTGCTGTTGCAAAGATTTATGGCACCCAGATATCCAGGTGCTTGAGCCATCCAGGATTTTTATTACTAAATACTAACGAAGTTCTCACAGATATTATGGAGCACTTAGCTCTGTTGTACAGGAGCTACATAAGATACAAACTTCCTTATCTATGTGTAATAACAATAATATATCCTAATGAAATGTCCATGCATGCCATGTATCAAGAAATATACTTAAAGGAATGTTTTACTGGAATTTAGTTTTTTTATGTGTTGTTTTGTTACTTTTAGGAAAAAGTCTGGTTAAATGTTGATAAAAGTTTAGAGTGCATCATTCAGAGAGTGGACAAACTTCTGCAGAAGGAACGCTTAAGCAGTGACAGCTGTGAAGATGTCTTCCACTGTGACATCAGCTGCACCAGTAAGAAAGGTAATCGGCAATGGAGAGCATACTGGATAAATCCAGAAGTCTTAGATGAGGTATCATCATCATCATCATCATCATCACCACTACCATCGTCATCATCTGTGCTACCTTCCTCCTTATCTTCTGCATGCCATTCTCACAAAAATACAAGTGCGTATAGTAGAAACTTTCTCTTATTTTTATTCATTCATCCTTTTTCCCCCTTCTGTTTTCTCTTTTTGCTCCTAGTGGTAATATATTAAATAGTTTACCATTTTCAGTTGAATGCAAAGGATTTAGTTACTCAAGGGCAAATTGTATGTTTCAATTAATACTTAATAAATAAAAAAGTTGACCTTTAAAGCCTAATTTAGGTGTGCTCCTGAATACATTCAGGTTAGGGTCGGATTTATCTCTTGGGCTATGTTTTGTGTTAACAGGATGAGCATTTATTCTATATTCCCTATGTTAAAAAAGTGCAGTTGACTTGATGTTGGGAGACGGTAATCTCTGTCGAAGCTCCACAACTGTGGAATATCCTTCCAGAAGAGTTTTATAGTGAGAGAGATTTATCAAAGTTTAAGAAGGTATTGAAAACCATACCTGTTCAGGTGCGATTATGATTAGAAGAAAATTGGTTCAAGGGAACAGGAGTCTGAGTATTTTGTGCTATGTTATTTTTGTGGTTCTGTATTCTTCTTGTTGTTGTTGGGTGCCATTGACTCGTGCTAGCGACTTGATGAATTACATTATATGAATTGTTATAATGTTTGCCATAGAAATTGTTTTGTTTGCTCTAATTCCAGATCTGTGATATAAAAGTATGACTAAATAAATGAGCGAACTGAGGCTGACACAGTACATATACAGTACAAGTTAAACATAGGAGCAATTCTGTAACTATGTGCATGTAGTTGTGTGCTGTGTGTGTATAGGTGCCAAGATAATAGACACTTACATGTTTATGTGTTAATGTTCGTGCCTAACTATAGGCACCTCAGTACCAATTTAATGCTAGTTTTCTATAACGGCAATGGCACGCATGCCTCGTTATAACATTGCCCATAATATCTTTCTGCAAAGGCAAAAGTTTGAACACTCTTCTAATTCACTGTTCTTCAACCGCCGGTTAGCGGACCGGTGCTGATCCACAGGAAATTTCTGCCACTCTGCGCAGGGCCGGCAAGATAGTTCCCATTTTCAGACCCTGTCCCTACCTGTCGCACAAAAAAAAAAGCCTCTCTCCTTTCTTTCCCCGGGTCAGCTGCTATCTTACTGCCCTGTTGATGCTGCTAAAGCCGACAGAAAGTCTTCTTTCCAACGTCAATTCTGACATCGGAGAGGACGTTCTGGGCCAGTCAATCACTGCCTGGCTGGCCCAGAATGTCCTCTCCGACGTCAGAATTGACGTCGGAAAGAAGACTTCGTGTTGGCTTTAGCAGTAGCAGCAGCAGGGCGGTAAGATAGCAGCCGACCCGGGGAAAGGAAGGAGGGAGGCTTTTTTTTTTTTGCGCGACAGGGAGGGAAGGAGGTAGGCAGGCAAGCAGGCTGGTTTTGGCCAGGGAGGGAGGGAGAGAGGTAGACAGGCAGGCAGGCTGGCTTCGGGGGTGGAGGCGGGACAAAGTTTAGAAGGCAGTGAGAGGGACATAGGAAGGAGGCACTGGGGGCACTAAAGACATGGGAAGGATGCACTGGGGGCATTAAAGACAGGAAGGGGCACTAAGGACATGGGAAGGAGGTACTGGGGGCACTAAAGACATGGGAAGGAGGCACCGGGGGCAATAAAGAAAGAGGGAGGAAAGAGGGAGAGAATAGAAAGGGACAATTCTTGGGCCTGAGTGCAGAAAGAAAGAAATGAAAGAAAGGATACACAGACAGAAGGAAATGCAACCAGAAACTCATGAAATTACCAGACAGCAAAGGTAGGAAAAATGATTTTATTTTCAATTTAGTGATCAAAACATGTCAGTTTTGAGAATTTATATCTGCTGTCTATATTTTTCACTATATTTGTCTATTTTTCTATAGTTACTGAGGTGACCGAGCTTGTGGAGATGGGGTGAAAACGGGGTTTTAAAATTTTAGTCCTAGTAGTTTGCCGGTCCACAAAATAATTCTTTTATTTCTGCCGGTCCACGGGTGTAAAAAGGTTGAAAAACACTGTTCTAATTGATTCATTATCGCTTGTTAAGTTAAGGCCCCAAACATTTGTAAGGTAATTTTATAAAAAGGTGACAATGTGTGAGAGACATAAAAGCACCTATGTTTCTTTTTAATATACTAGCACAAATCCTGCAGAAATAACAGCTAAATTGAGGTCACTGACATTTTGCAGGCCTACATATCAACAATCAAAATGAATCAACAACTCCCCTCAAAGAAAATTAGAACTACCAAGTATGAATCCTATCACTGAAGTGCTGCAATCATAGCAAACTGAAAGAAAAAGCCTCTGTTATATTGAACATAAGGACATAAGAATTGCCACTGCTGGGTCAGACCAGTGGTCCATCGTGCCCAGCAGTCTGCTCATGCGGCGGCCCCCAGGTCAAAGACCAGTGCTCTAAATGAGTCCAGCCTCACCTGCGTATGTTCCAGTTTAGCAGGAACTTGTCCAACTTTGTCTTGAATCCCTGGAGAGTGTTTTCCCCTATAACAGACTCTCTATTGGCGGAGGAAAACCCACTCCACCATCCATCCATCATAGGCAGAAAAAAACTTTCATTGCTATAAACAAACACCCTCATACATATGGATTCAATTCAAAAACCAGAGGAAAAACGCATTTCTAATCCACACAGAAAGAAATATAGCACACACAACTATCTGTCACAAGCCAGCTACGATCATTTCATAGCCTAAACACTACTTCTTCAGGACCATCCTCATGCAAATAGCACCACAACCTACAAAAATTAATTTCAATAAAGTCCAAAGTCAATGTACTGCAAACAAGAGAACAAAAAGGCAACGATACAGACTCACAGTTCAGTTCAATATGCCAATCTTCTGCATCCCATGAAGACTCTCTAAACATTAGAAAGCCCACAGTAAAGTTTAAAAAAAAAGTTCTCGAGTGCATTTAGCACTGAAAACCTAACACCTGGCCTGGGGCAGCTTTAAGGGTTGGTTGTGAGACAAGGTGTGTAATGGCATCCTTTCTCTCCCACCAACCTGACCCCTTTTCCCGATGGGCTTCCCTAAAAATGGTCCTGAGCCCCTCCCCCCAAACCTTTAAAAAAACACCCAATGGTCCAGTGGACTCCTCCCCCCCAAACCTTAAAAATAAATCCCGGTGAACCTCCCTGACCCTACAGACTCTCAGCCAAACCATTCCAAACCCAACCCCCTAATCACCACTAGCCCTGGTGGTCTAATGGAATCCTACTTACTTCTCTGTATACCTTGCAGTAGGAGGCAGGAGGAATGCCTATTCCCTCCTTCCTCTGGGCAGATGCACCAGGAGAGGCTTAAGTACCATATATATGGTACTTAAGCCCCACTCAATGCAACCCAGGATGCACCAAGCGGGGCAGAACACCACCATTTTGAAGAGGGGGGCTCAGAGGCAGGAGGTAGTAGGCATTCTTTCTGTCTCTTACCTTAAGGTTTGTGGAGGGGTGGATGGAATTCCAGTAGATCACCAGAACCAGAGGTGACTAGGGAGCTGGGCCAGCTCGGCTTTTGGAGTCAGCTGGGACAGGCTGGGGGTTGGGGAGGAGTTCACTGGACCACTGGGAATGTTTTAGGTTTTGGGGGAAAGCTTGGGGAAAGGGCTGCATTATGCTTGATTTTGACTTTCCTATCAGTACCTTAGCCAGTCAGCACTCAGGCATTGGCAGGAAAGTGAGCCCAGAGTAAAGAGCAGCAAATTACTGCTGTGGTTTTAATGCTGATATCAGGAAAACTCAAAAAAAAGGGGAAGAAAACCAAACAATGGGATGAGCGGGAGAGACAGCTCGAGCCAACAATATCTAAAGAAATTATTAATAATGGTGATAAACGGGAACCCTCAGTCACACAGCTCGCAATGGGGTTTACAAGGCCCCTAATGTGCCAGCTGTCACATGTATATACCCACAAGGGTGTAGTCTGTGAAACATCCCCGGGCTCACCCGTGAGTGAACAAATGTATACTAGTGCACAAAACAATAATAATAATAACAGCTTATATACCGCAATACCGTGAAGTTCTATGCGGTTTACAAAGATTAAGCAAAGGTACAAATTGATTGACTTTAAGAGGGGAGGAAGAAAGAGGGTTAATAGGACAGGAAATCCATTTTTGAGGAGAGAGTGATCAATAGAACAAGTTAATCGCTATAGAGGGGAGAGAGGATCAGTTGTCTAGATACTTTAGGAACAGGTGTGTTTTCAGATGTTTCCTAAATTCCTCATAAGTAGTGGGCGAAAGCAATTGTTCTAGGTCTTTACCCCATGATGCTGCTTGGTGCGAGAGAAGATGTTCATGGTGTTAATAGTGCAAAATAATAATCAACAAAAAGTGGTAAGAGCTGTCTCTGCCTCTCATCCGAGGGTACAGAAGCGACCAAAATCAGCCAAAAGGTACAGGCGTGAGGAACAGGCAAACAGTCTATAAGGTACTTAGCTTCTCCCTAGTCAAAAGCTCGAGGCAGCCAAAAGGCTTATCCAAACATGTCCATCCAACGGAACTACGTTTTGAGGGTACAACGGACCCCCTTCCTCAGGAACCAACTGCTGTAAACTGTAACCCAAATCACTCAAACACCCGCCAGAATGGAGTAGATGAAAATGGCGCTGAACCCAGTGGAATGCCTCCACTAGTACCTGCAGGGCGTGTGACGTCACATGCAGAATAATCACCGGGAGCAACCCGGGAAATTCAAAAGATGTTCAATCTGCTGGAAACAGGAGTATGTATAAATGTCTATCTGCTGAAAACAAGAGTATATATGAATATCTATCCATGTGGTTTTAATGCGGCATGCATTTGTATGCTCATTATTCTGAGCATGCCATGCTGTTTTTCCTGTACTGATTCACAGTAGAGTTCCCTGTATTGTGAATGTTTTGAGCATCTCTCCATTAGTGACTCATTAGGCCTTCGGTTAGTGAAGTCAGTTCCATAGTTGAATGAATACGTGGACCTTTTAAACTTTAAACTAATGATTGTTGTTTTTACTCACCACAACCATGGGCTCTCTTAAGCAGCTGTCTGAGCATTTAGAATTTTATTTTTTGTATATATATAGCCTGGTTATCCCAAATCCAGAGTACAAAAAACATGTAAGATACATAAAACCAAACAAGAATGGCCCATCTACACAATACTCACCCCATGTATAAAGATGATGAATGTACAACAACCCCCATGTTAAGAAGCACTTTATAAATGAGCTTGCGCAAACTCTCGCATAGAAAAGCAAAACAACAACAACAAAAAACATACAAAATATTCTTTCAATGCTTTCAGGTAACAATTTCAACTATTAGAAACACATAAGAAATGGAGGTTTCAAGGAGCTGTTGAAGTCAGACATGATTTAGAACCCCAAGAAAAATCTAACAATGACCTGAAAACTGTTCTGATCTGCAAAACAAAGTCCATAGATCTTTGTAAACAACCTGCTAAAAAGTTTATCTAGCAAAGTTGTCCACAGGATTGTCAGAAGGAAACCTTTTCTATAACCTTATCACTTAAGTCATCACCTAATCTATGCAGAAGAAAATTACTTGAACCTTTATTGAACAAAGCTATTTGAATGAAGAAATGAAAAGTGAATTGTTTAGCCAGAAGTATACAAGATGCGTTTGAAGAAAAAGATATGTTTGTTCAATTTGATTAGCCACCTTTTCACTAACAGCACAATAAGATAATGTACAGAGCAATACTGATATAAAAATTATCGGTAAGTGGAGGAGGATGAATAAAGAAGAGTAAACAGGAAACGCTTGTTGGGAGTAGTTGACAATCTCACTCCATAGAAGAAAACACCAGAACTCTTCCTTCAAGTTTCAAGTTTTCAAGTTTGTTAAAAAAAATTTTATACCGCTTAATCAGACTTCTAGGCGGTGTACAGAGTTAAAAAGGTTTCTTAAGAACAAATTAAAATTAAGGTACTAAACAAATTAAATTAAAGTACTAAACAGAACCAGGATAGGTTAGTAAACACATACCAAAACATATGTACTGACTTCACAAAGTTAGGAAAGAAGGGACCCGATGATGAGTTGACACATCAACCTTAGAGCAATGAGATAAATTGAGCTCTAAGTGGTGCCGCTGAGGATCCTGATTAAAAATTAGCGGTGACAAGGGTTGCAAGACAAAATAGTGGACAAGTTCCTACTGTTTTGATGACCAGTTGCATAAGATTCACACTCTATGCAAGTCATTCATATTTATAGTGCAGATTAACTGTATCCATGACATCCTGTTTGTCTTTGGGAAGCAGAGCCGAGATTGTGATGTCATAATGCTTCATTCCACCAATAAGAGCCAACCTCATCAGTGATGTCACAATGGCTTGACTGTCCTGTTCTCCCCTCTGCCCTCCAACCCAGCCAGCAGATTAACCCTTCCCCTTAACACAGTGGTCTCAAACTTGCGGCCCGCCTGGTATTATTTTGAGACCCTCGGTATGTTTATCATAATCACAAAAGTAAAATAAAACAGTTTCTTGATCATATGTCTCTTTAGCTATAAATGACAATATTATTATTAAGACTTAGCCAAAAGGAAAGATTTATAAACTATAAAGAGTTTTACCTCATGCAAACTTGTCATTTCCGTTACAAGACATTAACTATTTTTTCTGAGGCCCTCCAAGTACCGACAAATCCAAAATGTGGCTCTGCAAAGGGTTTGAGTTTGAGACCACTGCTATAAACCTTGTTTTAGTCCTTAAAAAGACAGTTATTGTTCAAAAGCATCTTAAAACAAGAATGTTTTAAATTGCTTTAACACGGATTCGATGTGTAAATAATTAGGGAGCGAATTCCAAAGAGAAGGTGCAGTGACGGCGAAGTTGTTGGATCTCAGCGTGTTAATTGATTTTAGTGATGGTACGACAAGGAGATTCTGTGACATGGAACGAAGTGATTTAGAGGGACTATAAGGAATTAAGAGTCTATCAATGAACTCTGGTTGATTGTTTGAACGTGTTGTAAAAGTTAAGAGTAAGGCCTTGACAAGCCTTGAGTGGGGAGTCTATAAAAAGTGCCTAGTCACCTTTAAAAGGCCTAGGTAAAATACCAGGTTTTGAAGCCCATTTTGAAATTTTAGTACGAGGTTACTATTCTGAAGTTATATGGAAAAAATGTACCTTGCAGACTGTCAAGTACACAGATAGATCTTTTATGCTTTGGTTTTGTATGACATGTCCAGGGAAATCTGAGCATCTGGTAACCCTAGTTATACTGGTTCCATCTAGCCTAGTATCCTGTTTCCAGCAGCAGCCAATCCAGTTCACAAGCACCTGGCAGAAACCCAAATAGTAGCATGCAGTCAATGCAAGGAAGCCTAAGAATATTTCTCGGGCAAGTTCTGCAATGAAGAGTGGGGAAAAATTACATTCCAAAAGTAAGAATAGAAAGTCTCTTTACTAGTTACAGTGAATATTTGAAAGCTGGTCCAGACTTTTGCACCTGCTATATTCACTGTTTCTTTTTTTTTTTTATACATAAAAAGCTACAACAATTAATTATGCATTAAAATATCAAGTTTCAAGTTTAATATAAATTTGATTGTTCGCTTTTTCAAAATTCTAAGCGATGTACAAATCAGTAAAATTACAAGATTTAGCGGACAACAAAACAGACAACACAAATTAAATCTTGTAAGACATATTAAAAACTAATATTACAAACATATTAAAACAAAAGGAAAGAAAGGGAAAAGAAATACAAGTTGTTAGATAAATAAGACATGTGGGAAACTACACTGGGAAGGGAGAGATCAAGTACTTCAGAGAAGTAAAGAAATGCAATTGAAATAAGGCTACTAGTCAGGCTTTCTAATTATCAAATGCATCTTTAAAAAGAAAGCTTTTTAATTTGCTCTTAAATCTGTCCAAGTCACATTCTTCCCTTAAATAGATAGGGAGTGAGTTCCATGATTGGGGGGCTGTGACAGAAAAAATGAATTGCCAACGTGTATTAATGATTTTAAGTGAGGGAATTATTAATAAATGTCGATCATTGGATCTCAATAATCTATTTGAGGTGTAGGGAATCGGTAATTTATAAATAAAAGCAGGAGTTTTGTCTAGCAAAGATTTGCAGAAAGATGTCATGTTTAACTTTGTATCCCGCAGATTGTTTCAGCTTCGGTTCACCTAGAGCAGTGTCTCTCAAACTTTCTCAACCCGGGGCACACTAAAGGTAGTGGCCATGGCTTGAGGCACCCAGAAGTGCATGTACGTCGCCATGATGACATCACGCATATGTGTGACATCATCACATCGATGTCTGCACATGTGCAGAGGCCCTACAGATGGGTTCTGAGATGCCAGTAGGGGGTGCCAGCAGGGAAGAGGGCCAGAGAGAAGAAGAGGCACTGGCACCAATTGATTGCCTACAGCAGTGTTTCTCAACTACTTCAAGCTAAGTACCCCCTAAGTCTAACAAATATCAACTGAGTACCCCAACCACAGACCTCCCTAGGCCCACCCAAGCTCTGCCCCAGATCCCACCCCCTTTACTAATTGTAATGCAATTTTTTCCATTCATTTTTCATATACACACAATATACACAGCAGATACAAATTCTCAAAACTGACACATTTCAATCACTATATTGAAAATAAAATCATTTTACCTACCGGCGATCCACTGCAGGCTACTGTAATTAGCTTTAAAGGTGAGGCCAGGGGGGAGCCAGAGGATAATAGAGAGAAGGAGGAAACATGCAGGCTTTCAGCGAATCCGGCAGCGCTGGTGCTGTACCGCTTAGGTAAGTCAGCTGGTAGACGCCTCTCTTCCTCCTCAGTGTGCCGCGGCACTCTTGGAATCTCAGGAGGCACACGAGCCTCGGCACACAGTTTGAGATACACTGACCTAGAGGCTCATTGAAACATACAGTTTTACCAGGGAGTGCCTAAATATTTGTGCACAGCTGTATCTGTTTTGCACTGCAGATTTTCTAATTTGTTCTGATGGTCAAGACAAACTAAAATAGAAGCTTTGCTTGCTTAATTAGAATAGATTTAATTAAAGGTGTACTTTTGTAACCCTTTTTTTCTAAACAGCCTTTTATCTCTGGCCACAGTAAATAGGTACATGTACAAATTGTACATGTATGTTTTGAGATGAATCAGGGCTTCCTATGTTATACCTTCTAGACTCTAAGGATGAATACTATTCTTATTTTTAGGACACTTTTTGTGGTAGGACTTTTAGGGCTCCTTTTACGAAGGTGCGCTAAGCGTTTTAGCGCATGCACCGGATTAGTGTGCGCTAACCGAAAATCTACTGCCTGCTCAAAAGGAGGCGGTAGTGGCTAGTGCGTGCTATAAGTCCAGCTGAAGTTGTTTGAACTATAGTCTAAGAAAAGCTCATTTAAATAATTAGCTTTGCAATTTTTTTTTTTTTTAAATAAGCAGGCATTGATGTTGCAAGCTCACAGAAGAAACAATTTTAATAAATACTTTATGCCTGGAGTGATAACATTTTATTTCCTTTTGATCTGCCTTTTTTAAAAACATTAACTGTTTTATTAAATTACCATTGTATAAATTTAGAAGAACCAATATAAAATAACATCAGAGGTTGTAGCATTTTCCTCAGTAAAGTAGTTGAATATAGTCCCCTCCGTGGTATGAGTTTATTATTTTATTTTATTTTTGTAACTAAATATCTTATTGAAAAAACTTGAACAATTTACAAAAGAGGGTATAAAATAGCATTTTGAAATCGCCCCCTTAAAATTCCCCAAGGTGGCTCTTCAGTTTTGATTCTATTGAGCAGTCTAAGAAGCTTATTGATTGATAAAAAGATTTTCTTGAATTTCTTCCCTTGAAATAAGAGAATGGAAATTGGAAGATGGATCTATAAATGTCATGCTGCAGCACTTAACTATAATGTTCACACCCTAAAAGGAAGAAATTGTACATTTAATAGTCAAATTTATTTCTGTTTGTAGCATGATAATTTGAGCATATGCACCAGCATTGTTTTCCTTTTGTTTTTCAGAGTTTAAAAATTATTCAGCACCATTGTGTAACAAGCTGCAGTTAACGTCATTCCAACCATTAACCTGCTTTTCTGACTTACTGGTAGTTTTTTGGATTATATCGTTTTACTCTATTTCTATTCTTTCTCTCTCAAAGAAAAGCATCTTATCATCCCTGCAGCCTTGACTCCCTTCTACCCTAAGAATTCAATATATTGACTCTTGAATGGGCCTCAGACTTTGAACAATCTTTTGCCATAATACTCTATGGAAAGGCACACAAACTATTGAATATCCCTACCAGTTTCCTCCTATGTGTCATTACTAATTCCATATCTAATATCCTAAATCTTAACAAGCCATCTGGTTCCTTCAGGTGTGTCTGCTTCTTTCTAATACACAGCTATTTTGCTGCATTAAAATGTCTAAATAAACTCTTGATTTCCCCCAGAGGCAAACTTGATACAATAATGAACAATTTTCCAAACTGCCCTTTCTCTCTACATGTCCAAAAATTATGTCTCATACTACCTCTCTCATACACCTACATTTTGAGTTGACTAGGATTAATTATGGTACTCCCTATAACTTATAAATGATTGGTGGGGAAAATAATGGAATTCATTTGTGTTATTGGTATATTTAAATGAGATTTGGAAGGTATGATCATTCATTCAAGCAGAATAGTCACATAGTTGTCATACTTCAACTTTGCAAGCTGAATCCAAATTCTTATCTGATTATCGTGAGGTTCTTCCTAGTGCAGTGTGTCTAACAGTCCCTCTAAATCTGCAAGTTGCTTGCAGAATGATATCGCTCCTCTTTCGACTCTGCTTCCTTCCCAGTAGACTTGCTTCTGCTTGTTTCTTCTGCAAGCAAGTTACTCAGATGTGTTTCTGATCTGCTTTGCAGTTTTATTATTTTCTGGGTTTTTTCCTGTCATTTTAAATTGGAGGCTCGGTGCTCAGTGCTGTAATATTTTTGGAGCTTGGGGGCAGCCACCCCTCCTCCCCCTTTCAGGAAGTTGCTCACATCAAGTTTCAAGTTTATTAGGTTTTCATATACCACCTATCAAGGTTATCTAAGCGGTTTTTATACTCAAGTACTCCTGATTTATCAGGAGCTTGAGCGTAGGCTTTCTGGCTCCTTCATGGCTTGGCCGGGATTAATAGAGGGAAATACTTTTAAAACCAATAGGAGGAAATTTTTTTTCACTCAGAGAATAGTGAAGCTCTGGAACGCATTGCCAGAGGTTATGGTAAGAGTGGATAGCATAGCTGGTTTTAAGAAAGGTTTAGACAAGTTCCTGGAGGAAAAGTCCATAGTCTGTTATTGAGAAAGACATGGTGGAAGCCACTGCTTGCCCTGAATCGGTAGCATGGAATATCACTACTCCTTGGGTTTTGGCCAGGTATTAGTGACCTGGATTGGCCACCGTGAGAATGGGCTACTGGGCTTGATGGACCATTGGTCTGACCCAGTATGGCTAGTCTTATGTTCTTATGTCCTCCCTCCTTCACAGTGAGAGAATTTCCGGGAGTTGAGGCTCAGTCTGACATTGGTCTGACTGGCAGCCTGAAGACCAAATTTGTATAGTGAACCTGTGAGGCACAGTCCTTCTCCATTTGTTCCAGCTGCACATCTGAGCTGAGGCAGGCAAGCACCACATGGTACAGTGAGTAAGGCTATTATAGCCTATGGGGAAAATCAGGGGGGTCTGGAAAAGTAAAATTTGAGGGTTTCTGGGGCCAGAACTAGTGTCCCTCTCCTCCATAACCCTTTTCCTTGTAGTTTTTGAACTTCAGGGAAACTCCCCTGGGCTGTTTTTGGTGCAAATTCACCAGATTCTTGGATTAAAAAAAAATAAATAAATAAAATTCTAACCCCTTGATTTTGCTTAAAGTCAGTAAGGATGGCCCTCTTAGGCCATGCCAGTTTTGTTCTGAATGGTCAACTGAGGAGCACCTGTGTGCTGCGAGCCACAGGGCATGCGGGGGAGAGGTGGGAGCCTTGCACTTAGCCTCCTCTGAGTCCTCCAGGGCTGGGAATCTGCAGGAGGCTTGATCCCAGGGAAAGAGGCCCTTTCCTGAGCCCTCCAAAAGAGATTTGGTGAAGCACAGTTGCATGAACACCGTGGAGGCCAAGAGGACCTTCATGGAGTCCCTGCCAGGGTCATTGAGACTTCCTGTGCAGGCTTCACCCCGGATTCTGTGAGCCCGATGTCGAATGCTTGTTTAAACTGCTGGGGTTCCACAGCATCTGCTCAAGGCGTAACAGTGGTGGTGGCACAGCTGATTAGTCCTCAGCCCATGCCACATGCAGACAAGGACCTAGAGCTGGACCAGGATGTCTAGTCTGATGTCGACTGGGAAGTTGGAAGGTCTGATTTCCATGCCCTTATTGTCCCAGGATGCAGTTTTCCTGGCAGAATCTGGTTCTGTGCATGAGATCAAGAATCAATGGGTGCCCTGGACCGGGGGAAGACCCCAAGGTACGGCAGCTGTTAAATGCATCAGTGCTTCTGGGCATAATAGCTAATTTACTATATGAATTGCAGCTGGAATTTCCGCCAGCCTCCATGCCACAGTGCTCAATTATGAGTGATTCAGTGACTCTGCCCAAGTACTTTCCCTTGTATCACAAATCTTAGTCACTGACCACAGGAAGTCCCTACGAGTGGCCAAGACTACGGTTAAGCTTTTTCCCATGACTCTGGATTTTCAACTGCTGTTTATTCAGCCGACGGTGGATTTGCTGGTAGCACAGGTCACCAAGCGGATTTCCCTTCCTAGTGAAGAAGGTGTGATTTTGAAGGCTACTGAGGACTGCAAGGCAGACATGGTTCTCAAGAGGCAATTTGAAACTTTAGCCATAGGAATTAAAGTGGCAGCCATGGCTTCCTTTGTGGCAGGTTGTTGGTTTAGGCGGATCTTCTGACACAGTGTTTGGTCTCCATAGAGAATCCAGAACACTTTGAGCTTACAGTGTTGATCTTGAATGGGCGGCCCAGTAATGAAGGGATACTTGGAGGTAGTCATGTCCACTCTGCTTAGAGCCAAGAAGCCCTTGACAGTAGCAGCCTATGCCAAGGCTTGAAAGACTTTCCAACAGTGATGTGCTGGGATCAATGTGGAGCCCTTGCAAGCCCTGATCTCAGAAGTCCTGGAATTTTTGTAAGAGGGACCTGAGAAGGGCCTGTTGGTCAGATCGCTAAAAGTGCAGATAGCAGGTCTTTCATGCTTCTAAACTTGGTGAGAGAGTACTTCTCTGGCCTTTCACCCAGATGTGGCAAGATTCTTAAAAGAGGCTCTCAGATTGTGGCTTCTGGTGCATCTATCATTCCCATCCTGGAATCTTAATACCGTTTTGCAAGTTCTCAGTAGGGTTCCATATGAGCCCTCACAGGAGAATTTCCTCTTATATCTGATGGTCAACATAGTGTTCTTGGTGGTGATCACGTCGGTGAGACAAATCTCTGAGTTACAAACTCTCTCTCGCAGGCAGCCGTTTCTTAAGATTACAGAAGCAGGGCTTTCCTTGTGCATGGTTCTGTCCTTTCTACCAAAAGTAGTCTCTCTTTTTCATGTCAATCAGAAAATCTATTTGCCTGCTTTTCGGCCTATGAAGTAGAAGAAAAAGGACAAATTATTGCATTTGTCAGACATCAGGAGAGTGCTTCACTACCTCAAAGTTACAAATGAGTTTTGAGTTTCTGATCATCTTTTTGGGCTGACCAGTCATGCTAAGAAAGGCAGGTCTGCGTTCAAAGCCTCTATCTCCAGTTGGACTAAAATGACAATTTCCTCCGCATATGTGGGTTGGGGTAATCAGCCACCAATCACGTTGAAGTCACACTCCACAAGAAGGGTGGATACCTCATGGGCAGAGGCTTGGGCTGTGGAGGTTTGTAGAGCAGTGACATGATCTGTTCTTCATACCTTTACTAGGTTCTATAGAGTAGACATGGCAGCCAGGGAGGACACCGCTTTTGGGACCTCAGTATTAAAGGCAGGCTCAGTAGTCCCGCCCTAGACTCAGGGAACTGCTTTGGTACGTCTCTAGTGTTCAGGATTGCTAGACGCATTGCACTAGAAAGAAAGATTAGGTTCTTACCTCAACAATCTTCTTTCTTGTTGATATGTAGTAGTCCTGAAGCCCCTGCCCTTTGAGTGGGCTTTGCCTGCCTTTGGTCTTAATTTCAATCTGTATCTGACATTGAAGAATTTCTCTGGCTCTCAGTTAAGCTGAAAAGAAAAATAAAGAGGGATATCAAGTCTGAGTTTCTATTTCTTAGCAGGAGATGCGAGTAGCTATGATGAGTTCCGTAAATGTTAGTGCCAATTGCACACAGTTTTGTATAATGTTGATAATGTTAGACTTGTTTCAGAGCAGAACAGAATTATAGTGTTGGAAAGTTTTCCTCATTGTCCTTCTTCCGGTGATATTTTCCATTACAATGGTTCTTGACTGCTTTTGTACAAACTGAGGGGGCAGAAGGGAGCAAGCCTACTGGGAAGGAGGTGGGTTGAAAGATGAGTGGATATCATTCTGCAAGCAACTTGCTGGTTCAGATGCATAACCCTAGTGCTCAGGACTTCTAGACACATCTGCAAGAAAGATTATTATCGAGGTAAGAACTTAATCTTTTTTTTACAGTACTGGAGCCCAACCCTTTTAATGAGGGTGTGATTGCTTAACAATTATATTACATGATGACCTTGTTCTGAATGACTTAATCCTTGGCAGTAGGCATTACTTTTTGCCGAAACACCATCTTCTGAACATCTTTAACCTGTTTGATTTGTGGACTTTGGGTGTGTGATTTTGTACAGATGAACAGATAAATTCAAAAAGAAGCAAGCTTATCTTTTTAAGTTTACAAATTAGAGAAATTTAAAATATTGAACCACGAATGTAGAATGTTAGGAATATGAGACACAAGAAATTTGCTTTTCATTTTAGTCTCATCTGACTTCTGAGCACAAGTGAGTTCTGAAGACTCTATTAGATATTAATTGGGAGTTTGTATATTAATGTTTATTTTAAATGTGGCCTGTTGAAGGGTTTTTAGATGTTTATGTGACTTACAGCCTGTTTTACAAAGCCACGCAGCAACAGCCCTGAAGTCTTTTAAAACTCTATGTGTTTCGGGGCCGTTACCGAACAGCAGCTGCTAGTGCGGCTTTGTAAAACAGGCCCTTAGTCTTTCCTTCAGTACATTTTGAAATTATATTTTATCCCTTATTTTGTGATAAACTTGAGACTGGTCAGTTTTTCAGAGTCCATCTTTGCCCCCCTTAGATCTCTTCAAGAAATATTTGAATAAAGTTTTAAAGATTCTTGTAGAAACATATGAATTCTTAGCTAAAATATGTTTTCTGATAATATTTTAATCAATATTTAGCTTAAGTAACATTGAACCTGATTTTAGAAAGGCTGTAAAAATGGGAATCGACATGCAAAATAGGTTAGGACATGCAAAATAGTTTCCCCCTATATTTTAAAAGTCTCTGTCAAACACAGAGTCTTTTGTAAAATATGTATAAGGGACATGCAGTACTGCACGTCCATGTCCAATGGGAGCAACAATTTTTTTAAAAAATAACTGTGAGGGGAAAAATTATACTGCTTTATGCCATGTGTTTGTGAGTGGCTTTTTAAAATTGCTGCTTCTGATTCTGATCTAAACACACACCGCCATCCTCTTCTACTAATTGAAAAGGTCTCCCCACTTCCTCACCCACCCTCATAACTCCATCATGGCATTAGATCGCCCTACAGCATCAAAGAACTCTTCCCTTTCCAACGTCCCCCCCTGCACCGAGCAGATCCACCGGAAACATTTTCTTCTTCGGTGGGAAGCCCCCCCTCTTTCTTTCCAGAACCGGCCATCTTTCTTCAACCCGTAAAAGGGCTGCTGAGCAGGCGGGCCTATCCCGCAGACGGGGCCTGTTATGCGGCCTTCGTGCAGACCAAACAGTGCCAGGTCTAAACCATGCTGAAACCCCACAAGACCCCCGGATAGTCAAATACACCTGGCCCCATCTCAGCTATCACACTTATACTTCCCATAATGGCTTTCCACATTCCAAAGGGATGTGGCTATGGGGCTATGGAGACCTGACAAACCGTTTTCACATAAGACAAATAGCAGTCAGTATCCCCAACCTCATAAAAATTCCAACAAACACAGAACTACCCAAAACAAACTCCATCGCAGCATCTGTAGTTTACACTAGATCTGTAAACGGCAAAGATCTCATCCTTCTAGATGCCATAACAGACAACAGATGGGATCTACTATTAGTAACTGAAACATGTTTAAAAGACAACGATGGGCCCACCCTGGGTGCTCTATGCCCTCAATGTTACCAAACACTGGCATGTTCCCGCCCCATAAAAAAGGGGGTGGGGTTGCATCTTTCATAAAATCCAAATTAAGCCCAAGACACATAAACTCCATCTCCTGGATGGCCTCATTTTCTCAATAGGCCATGACAGAAAAACCATATTCATACTAATCTACAGAGCCCCCTCCTCCTCAATGTCTGTACTTGATGAACTAATAACTATTATAAACGACCTCTCCCTTAGGAGACTTTAAGTTTGCGGAATACCCAGAAATCACCGGTGCACCAAGAGAATTCACAAAGATGCTGTCCAACCTTGGTTTCATCCAACAAGTTCACTCCCCCCACTCATTCCTCAGGGAACACTCTAGACCTGATCTTCATCTCTAAAGGCCGAATACTCGATAACAAATCAGCCCCGCTTACAAACATTCAGGTCCACTGACTGACCACCATGTAATCTCGTTTAACCTACACGTCAAGACCAAAGGGCCCATAGAAAATCCAGCTTCACAAAAAAACAACCACATTCGACTCAAAGATGGTCAACCTTCATGATTTTTCCATAGGCATCTCCAAAATAGACCTAAACACAAGTTCCACGATCAACTCACTAGAGAAAAAGGCACAGGCATGGTATTCTGGCATAAAGTCTCTGTACGAGAAATTAGGAAGAGTCAAAAAAGTCAAAACAAACACAAGATCCTTCTCTTCACCCTAGTTCACAGAAAGCCTGAGGGAACAGAAAAGGAAAATCAGGAAAGCGGAAAAAACCTGGTGCAAAATACACAATATCGAAGACAAATCCACCTGGAAAAGCCTCCTGAAAGAATACAAACTAGCGACACTCGAAAAAAAAAGGCATATTTCACAAGCCTAATATCCAAAATCCAAAACAGATCAAAGGCTATTTTCTCACTGTCAAAAAACTTTTTCACCTCCTCCCAAGGATCACACTGCATCCAAAAATCAAACTTAGACAGTGAATCCCTCTCAAATTTCTTCCATGACAAGATATCAAAGATACAAGAATCCTTAGACCTAGAAGCCAGAGCTCTGCCAAGCATCCCAAAAACTATACAAAACAACCTATACAAGACAGAAACTCTAAATAGCTTCAAACCAGTTTCCACTGATGACTTAAAAAGTACAATAGTCTGCTTACACCCCACAACATCAATCCTGGACTCACACCACCACACTTCTAGCTACCAACAAATTTTTCTTGAATTCCATCTTACTTCTAATCGACGAGTCCCTACAGTCAGGCATAATACCACAGAGCTGGAAATCTGCTTTAGTAAGACCACTCCTAAAAAAACAACAACATGGACCCGGACAATCCAAGCAGCTATAGACTAGTCTCAAATCTCCCATTTGTCTCAAAAATACTAGCAAAGATAGTACTCACACAACTACGAGACTTTATGGAAACAAACAACACCTCTTCCAATCAGGATTCAGGAAGCACCACAACATAGAAACGGTGCTTCTAGACATCGTAGATGACTGCTGAAAAATCCTTGATAAAGGAAAAGATGCCCTGCTGGTCCTACTAGACCTGAGTGCAGTCTTCGATACTATCGATCACTCACTCCTATCCAGACTACACTCAATTGGAATCCAGGATGTCGCACTGGCATGTATCTCCTCCTTCTTGAACGACACTTCTAGCTACTAGCAAATCTTTCCTGAACTCCATCTTATCCCTAATTAACGCGTCCCTACAATCAGGCATAATATCACAGAGCTGGAAATCTGCTGTAATAAGTCTACTCCTTAAAAAACTCACCATGGGCCCAGACAATCCAAGCAGCTATAGACCAGTCTCAAATCTCCCATCTATCTAAAAAATACTAGAAAAGATAGTACTCGCACAACTACGAGACTTCATGGAAACAAACACCACCCTCTCCAACTTTCAATTGGAATTCCAGAAGTACCACAGCACAGAAACGGTGCTTCTAGACATCGTAGATGACTGCTGGAAAAGCCTCAATGAGGGGAAAGATGCACAGCTGATCCTATTAGATCTGAGCGCCGCCTTCGTTACTATCGATCATTCAGTCCTCCTATCCAGACTATACTCTATCGGAATCCATGATGTCGCACTGGCATGGTTCTCCTCCTTCTTAAACGAAAGGTCTCAGAAAATACTATTGGAACACTCCTTATCAGAACCAAAACCTCTTGACTATGGAATGCCCCAGGGTGCATTATTATCCCCACTCCTCTTCAACCTATATGTCAAACCAGTACTCGGCATCACAAAAAAATACCAAATCAAAATACACTCGTTCACAGACGACATACAGCTCTACCTTCCCCTAGGTCAACACCAAGATGCACAAATAAAAAAACTTCACTGCTGTCTAAAAGAAATAAAAAAAACTGGATGACCGCAAATAAACTACAACTCAACGCCTCAAAAACTGAACTTCTCTGGATACATAAGGACACCTGCGCATACCCCCGCCCATCTTTCTCCTAGGGAAATGACACCCTTACAGCCAAAGACAACATCCGCAGCCTAGTCTTGTAAAAATGGGGAATGTATATTGATATTATAGACTTCCCCAGACTGTTATGTCTCCATGACCCCTTGCCACCTTCATGTGGTGTGTATCACCAAGTGTAAACTAGCAGCTTTCTAAAATTGCATTACATGTGTATGACAACCTACCCTTGTATAAGCTGCTTATTTACATGTGAGGATCCTAAAATAAGGGTCATTGCTAAAAAAAAAAAATTATGTTTAGTGTAGCCACACAATTTATTTCAGAAAAAATTGTAAATAACTTATTGCACTTCTAACAATGCTAACTCAGAAAAAAATAAAAAGGAGAGAATAAATCTTGGACTGCAACAGCACATTGGTTACCCATAAACTATAGAATTACATACAAAATAACATAACTTACACACAAAATGTTAATGAATAAAGCCCCTGCATTTTTAGAAAGACTTCTAATCCTTCATGTTCCAACAAGATCTTTAAGCTCCAAAGAGAAATCTCTCCTCTCAGTCCCCTCACTAAGATTAATTTACTCGAGGAGGGCCATGATCTTCTCTGTCATGGCACCTCAAACCTGGAACTCACTTCCAATTTATATTAGAGAAGAAAAATCACTGAGTAAGTTCAAAGGTCTCTTGAAACACTGGCTCTTTAAGGACTCTTCTACTGAGCTGCCTGAATTCTATAACTCAAACATCCTATAGTGGAATAAAATTCCTTTAAATGAAAATTAAGTGGGTAACTATTTCCCATCCTACTGTTTTAACCCCTATGTTCATTTTATTTGTTTATGAATTGTAATTAAACCTATCTTCCTCTTGTGTCCTGTACTGTTATAGTTTTAACAATTGTGCTGTCTCTGTGTTTGTTTGGGATTTTTTTTCTTACCCTGATTTTATTACTATTTGTAAATCGCATAGAATTATGATATTGCAATCAAATCAAATTTTTAAATAAATTTGAAACTTTTAAAAGAATAAGGGGCTCATAATCAAAAGAGAAAAACATCCAAAAACCGGCCTAAGTCAGCACTTGGACGAATATTGTCAAAATACGTCCAAGTACCGATAATAAAAAGGATTTTGGATGTATTTCTAAAAGACCTAGGCCTTCAGTGTGCTGAATGACCATCGCTAAATGGGGCGTTTCAGGACGAGTGTCGAGGTCGGGACGTGGGCCGGCTTAGACTTAGTCGTACTGCATGTATAACCGAAAGTTATACAGCATAGGATCGACGAAACATGGACGTTGTGACTTAGACCATTTTAAAACATGGTCTTAGTCACAAAAAAACACCTAAATTCACCAGATAAACACCACAAACACATAATACAGACCCCCCCACACACACTACCCCAGTGATCACTGACCACCCTCCAACCCTATAAAAATCGTAATCACACCTTTAAAATTCAGCCTCCAGACCATCATCATCTGGCAGCCTGGCATAGGAAAGTCTAGTGGTCCTGCATAGAGGCATCTTAAGCCGTCTTGGGGGTGGGTAAGGGACCCATGGAGAGGGGGACCCATGCTCATAAGCCCCTGTAATCCTGCATTGATGTGCACTCCCCTATACACCCCCAAAACCCTTTTGTACTGGCATATAAGTGGCTCCTGCAGCCATAAGGGCTATTAGAGTGGCGGATAGGTGGTTCTAGGGGATTCTGGAGGTGGTTTGAGGGGCTCACAATTACCTATAAGGGAGCTGTAGTGAGATGAAGACATGGCACCTTTTTTGTGAAGTTCACATCAGTGCCCTGTAAGGTATCCCACTGTTTAGGTGCCGTGTCTGGGTGTTCAGTCCATCACTTTGTAGACCCCTCCCACATCCAACAGGGCTTGTTCTAGGCGTTATTGACTTGGACGAAAAGTTGGACGAAAATGTGGTATAAAGATGGACGATTTAGCGGCTGGGATGGTCAGATCAGCAGGACTTATAGTTAGATGATTTTCCAAACGAAAAAAAATTTGAATGTATTTTTCGAAAATGTCTCCTAAGCTCTTTTTTACTTTGAACGACTTGGATGAAAACGGACTTAGAAATTCCTTTCGATTATGCCACTACACATGTCTGGGAATACAGACTATTAAAAATAAAAAAAAACTCAGAATACCTTATAGCAAACTTAAAGATCTTCATAACAATCCAGATTACTTCAGACAGTAATCACTTTTGTGAAATGAACTTCATCTTTGTAGATGTAGTCTATATTCAGCTGACACAATATGTGAATTCTGTTTCATAAGCAATCAGCCAGTGTCCACATTGAGCTTACTAAAAGAAAAATTGATTTGGCCACCAGTTTTCATTAATGTGGCCTCCAAACATCATAGGCATGCTGGTGAAAATTCAATGGCCAATAGTAGTGAGCATAAAAAATGGTGTGGCTACCAGTTTCCAGCTGTAGTGACCACCAGCACTGAGAAGAATTTCAGCATGCCTGATCTGGATACATGTTATATAGTCTTTGAATTCTCTGCTGCTCTGCTTAGCTGTCTATATTGCAAAATGATTATATTCAGCTGCACTAAATATTTAAGTTGCTTATGTTTTGGACTGTGTTGCTGCTTCTTAATCATGCATGTTGCACCTCCATTTCTGTGCAGATTGCAGCACCCCTGCTGAGGAATCCAACCCAGGTAAGTGCCTTTTCCATTCCTGGCTTCTGCTTTAGAAAGCGAACTGCATTTCTGTATACTTTTTTGTAACAGCTAAAGAATGATAGTTTTGTTTGCTGATAAAGTGGCATGATGATGGTAGAATTATCAAGTTAGGATGTACATTTGGTATATTGCCGAGAGAAAAATGATTTGAACAACCAAATATTTATAATGTTGAATGTCTTGGTATAAATTCTTTTGTTTTATTTTGTAATGGTGAATATTGGAAATGTAAACTGCTTAAGTCATTTGATTTGTGGTATATCGAATGACTTAAGCAATTGAACCAATGACCCATGTAAGTAAGGGGTGACCAGGATATGAAATTTTCAGCTTGCCCATGGACACTGTAAATTCAGTTTGCAGGAGTGTTACAGTCCAAGCAGGCAGTGTCAAATGCTCTCTCTATAGCTCTTCCCCATTTTTCTGACAATGTTTATTATAGTATCACACTAAGTCCAGTGCCAGTAGACAACAGGAAGAAGCAAAACTGGTTGCTTCTACCTCTCCTATAGCCAATTGTTGGCTAGAAATGTGCTGATAGAAAATGTTTCTTCTTTCAAGTGTGGTTGCTGCTTCTCCCTATTGTCTACTGTCACTGGACTACTACTGTTATGACTTAGAGGGAAAGGTTTGCCTAGGGCACCTAATATCCTCACACTGGCTCTGTGCACAGTACACTTTGGGGACATTTGACTGCCAGAAATTATCTTAAAAATAGGTAGGTGTCATCAGCACAGTATCGCTTCCCCCCCTCCACCCCCCATTTTATCTTTATGGAAATACAGTGGTACCTCGGTTTACGAGTGCACCAGTTTGCGAGTGTTTTGCAAGACGAGCAAAACATTCGCAAACTTGGTGCCTCGTAAACCGAGCTTGCCTCGCTGTACGAGCACCCCCACCCCCCCCGCGATCCGGCATCCCCCCCAGCGATCTGGCATCCCCCCCACTCGCGTTGCCCCCCTCCACCGTGATCCTACTTCCCCCCCCCGAGCAGTCAATGACACTTCCTTTACCCGACTTAGCACCAGTGCCGGTGCCCGAAGATCCTCCCTCTTCTGGCGCGGCCTGGGCTGGGCGGTGCATCGGAGATCCTCCTTCTTCTGTCTGGGCTGGGCTGGACTGGCTTTGAGCATTTGCGCATGCTCAAAGCCAGTCCAGCCCAGCCCAGGCCAGAAGAAGGAGGATCTCGGACGCACCGCCCAGCCCGGGCCGCGCCAAAGAGGGAGGATCTTCGGGCACCGGCACTGGTGCCAAGTCGGGTAAAGGAAGTGTCATTGACTGCTTCGGGGGGGGGGGAAGTAGGATCGCGGTGGAGGGGGGGGGCAATGCGAGTGGGGGGAGGATGCCGGTTCGCAGGGGGAGGGGAAGCCGGATCGCGGGGAGGGGTTTGGAACAGCGTCGGATTCCTCAAGGGGGGGAGAATGGAGCAGCGCCGGTAGCCTCAGGGGGGGGGGGGGAGGAGGTGGAACCAATCAAAGCAGTTTCCCTTACTTCCTATGGGGAAACTTGCTTTGATATACGAGCAATTTGGTTTACGAGCTTGCTTCTGGAACGAATTATGCTCGTAAACCAAGGTTCCACTGTATTTAGCTGCAAAAGAAATCTATCAGTTTGTAACACGATCATATATACCAGAAAATGCCTCTCTGCCTTCCTTTCCAACCTCAAGGTAAGCAAACTCGGCTGCTGTCAGATTGAATAAAGCAATTGGACTTGAAATTTCATGCCCAGGAAATAACATTCATATAATAATAAATCTTGCCAACTTTAGATGCCTTTTTGAAGTTAAAAGAAATGCCCCGGGACTCATTTCCTTTTGTTAATAATAAAAAGACATCAAAACCTCTACCAGAATTAGAACCAGAGGGTTTTCATTGAGTTGAGCAATTTAATTAGCCAACACCTCCTGGTGCTTTGGAAGGAAACTGAAATTCCCTATTTCATTGCTGTAATAAAGTCTTTAGTAATAAAGTGATGGGATGTAAAATTACCTTCTGTTCCTCTGAAGGAATGGTTCATAACTGTGTTTAATTTTAGGGAAATGTGTAGTATGCTTCCTTAAATTAAGAAACTCAATTTAATAGCCTGATTGAAAAATTTCAGCTAAAACTGTGCACTGGTTTCATAGCTTAGAAATTCTTGCCCATAGTGGGAAGGAAGAAGGGAATTTGTCAGCATGTGTAAGTAAAGGGAGGGAAACAACATACTGTACATCTATTTGGTCCCTAATTGTTTGATATTCAGCATTTAACTGCACAGGATAACTGCATGAATAGGACCTCGTAAATCACAGTCCTGTTTTTATGTGGTAGCTAGAAAGAGACGTGGGGACAAACATTCATCCCTGTCACCTCATCGTCCCCGCATTTTCATCCCTATTCCCTCCCCGTGCCCGCAGTGAAGCACATTTTTCATCCCTGTTCCTTCTCTGTTCCAACAATCTAAATTTTCTTCCCTGCATCTCCCCGCTCAAAGCAGAAAGATGATTTCATGCAATTTTATGGGTCTAAGGCAGGGGTGTCCAACCTTTTGGCTTCCCTGGGCTGCATTGGCTGAAAAATTATTTCTAGGGCCGCACAAACGCTGCAGCAAGACAGAGGAGGGAGCCGGCAAGATGGTAAACACCCAGGGGCAGTAGAGGAAAACACTGCATTGCCCTCGACCGGGGCCGCACAAAATACTTCACAGGGCCGCAGGTTGGACACCCCTGGTCTAAGGCATTGTAAATAAATATTTTTAAGCCTACAGTGTGTTTTGTTTCTAACTTTTATTTAGATTGAAAGAACATCAATAAAAGTATTCTGCATTGTACACAGAAAACCAAACATCAGCTTAATACCAGTGATATTTTAGTCCTAATTATTCATGTTCAAAACATAAGAAGGCAGATAGAACACCTTGCCTTGGGGTATAGACTAGAGAATGACAAGGGGAAAAATTTGTTCCCGTCTCCGCCCCGTCCCCGTGAGCTCATCCCCGTCCCGTCCCTGCAAATTTTTTATTCAGATACTTAGGGGTCCTTTTATTAAGGTACGCTAACCAATTTAGCACGCGCTAAAGATTAGCACATGCTAAATGTGCACCTTAATAAAAGGATCCCTTAGGGCTCATTTTACTAAGCCACGTTTGGGCTTTAACGCGTGGAATAGCGCATGCTACATTGCTGCACATGCTAGACCTTAATGCCAGCATTGAGCTGGCGTTAGTTCTAGAAGCATAGCATGCGGTAATTTCCTGCATGCACTAAAAACACTAACGCACCTTAGTAAAAGGAGCCCTTAGTCTTAGTAGAAGTATAGGGTTACAACCTCTCCAACCCCATGCCAACTCTGTGATGTAAAAAAAATAAATAAAAAAGACTTTTCCTCTCTCTTTTAGGTCCTAGTTCATGTTTGCTGTCTAACACCAGCTCTGGCAGGATTCACATTTCAAATCTGACATATTGTAATTATAAAACAGAAAATAAAATTATTTTTTTTTACCTTTTTTTTGCCTGGTTATTATTCAAATCATGTTGGTCCCAGGCTCTGATTGTCTTCTGATAACTCGCTTGCTAATGGTCTGGCATCTCTCTCCTCTTCGTCCCTTCCTTCTCCCATATCCCATGGTCTGGCATTTCACTCTCTTCTTTCCTTTTCCATCATGTGCCCTCTTTCTCTACCCATCCCATCCAACATCTTCTCCTCTGTTAACTTCCATTGTCTGCTCCCCTCTTTCGCTCCTGCCCTGACCTGAGGAAGGGGGTTTTGATCTCCAAAAGTTAGTAAAAAATATATTGAAATTAGTCCCGTAAAAAGACTACCTTATTTCCATTTTTTATTTATAAACATTTATCAGTACAGCTACAATACTACTTTATTCTAAAGCAACAAAAAAAAAAAAAAATCATTTTTCTACCTCTTGTCATCTGTGGTTTCTGCTTTCCTCATCTTTTCTTCTTTTCATCCAGCGTGTGTCCTCTCTCTCCCTTCCATGCAGCTCTCTCTCTCTCCTATATATATATATATATATATATATATATATATATATATATACAGTGGTACCTTGGATTACGAGCATAATCCGGTTCCAGGAGCATGCTCGTAATCCAAAATGCTCGTTTATCAAAGCGAGTTTCCCCATATGAAATAATGGAAACTCGCTTTGATACGTTTCCACCCACCCCCTGATAATCAGCATCGCTCCCCCACGCTTGCAAAGGCCCCCTCGCTCCAACCGCCCCCCCCCCCCCCACACACACACACACACAGGCACAGCTCGTGTGCCTAGAAGATCTTCCGGCTTCCGGCTTCGGTTCATAGACAAAGCGCGCCTTTGTCCCGGCGCGCTTTTGACCTGACACCTCCGGCTTCTGCCTGCCTGCCTTGAGCATGCATCTGCTCATGCTCAAGGACTTCTTTTCTCCCTCACTACTTCTGCCTCTGACATTCTATTTTAGCTCTTTTGTGCCTCTCACCCTTCTCTTTTTGTTCACCTTTCAGCTACCTATCAAATTTCCATGTTCTCTCCCATCTCATTCCTTCCTTGATCCTCCATTCCTTGTCATTTTTGACGTACTCTCCATTACCAGATTTCTAGCCTCTGTAATAGCAATCTTCCCATCCATATCCTTGCCACCTCCTCCTATCCTCTCTCTCAGGGTTATACTATTCTCAGCATCTTCCTTCCTTCACCCTTACAGCCCAGCATCTGCTCTCTCTTCCTTCCCTCCCCACCCTCATAGCCTGACATCTCCCTGTTTTTTTCTCTCGTCCCTCCTGCACTCTTCTTTATAGTCCAGAATTTCTCCCATTCTCTTCCCTTACTCCTATTGTCAGGTGTCATTCCATTACTCCCTTCTGCTCCTGAATCCAACATCTCCATCCTTCTCCCATCTCCATCTCCTGCATATCTCTCCCTGTCACCCATTCCCATTTTCAACGTTTCTGTTTCCCTTCCTTGTGCCCTGGGTCCAGTATCTCTCTTCCCCCTCACCCTATGCAACGTTCTATCCCTTCCACTGCCATATTCTATTTCTTTCCCACTGTACACCATCCCTCTGTCTCCCTGCCTTGTGCTCTAGATCAGATATCTCTATCTCCCCCCATGCAGCTTCTCTCCCTTCCTCCCTCCATCATTATATGCCAATATTTTTTCTTCTCTCCTCATTCAATATCACTCTCTCCCCTCCACCCCTATGTCCAACATTTCTCTCTCTCTCCTAAGGGTAAGGGTCATGTATTTGAAATCACCTTTCTGTGGTAGAACCAAAATGGTTTTCATGACTTACAACAGACCTTTCTTGCGAAATTCACATGAGAGCAAGCAACTCAATTCTCCCTTTCCATTGCCAGGATATTCCGCTATTTGCAGCCCTTTGATTCTTGGAATAACTTTTGTCTTGGAAATAAGAAGCCTAACAGTTCTGGGGAAATATAAGTAAACCCAGACCAGTTACCAAAGAGCTTATGGAGAAAGAATGCCTAAGTGTTATTTGACTAGAGTTGCCATTGTTGAGCTATTTGAGCTGATAAGAGCTCACCTTCTGTCTCAGAGCATCCTTACAATTGGTGTATAGAAACAAAAATATTGTCTGCTTTTTCCTTTTCTTATTATCAGCTCATCTTAGATGATGATTGGAGAGGTGACTGCCATCAGTTCCGTTTGTTCAAATGTGTAAACTCTATCTTGGAAGACATGATAATCTACATTCTCTATTACATTAATTTTCCTATCCTGATGGATTTCCTCTCCATCGTTATTTGATACTTTGATTTGGAGTTGCATGGTAAAGTAGCTTCATCAATTGTTGATAGAAGACTAGAAAATGTGCTCTGACAGTCATAAAGTGTCTGTTGTAACAAGCTTGTTATTTTGTGCAAGTATGTATAGGCTAGACTAATTGACTTGACAAGGTAAATACTGGGATTGTTAATTTTGCTTTGAAGTGAAATTTTGTAAATAGATGTGTCATCTTTAAAATAATGTCATTTTATAAAAAGCGCACAATGCATGTCTTACCTATTCAAGTTGTTTTCTATGGATCTACATAGATAAAAATGTTTGTTTGGGGTTTTTTTTTAAAAAAAAAAAGGAATTTGAGCATGTTTTGGAGTCAGCGTGGGCATCTGTTTTTGGCTTCCTTCCCCTTCTCCATGCAGTCAGTATGCCTCTTCTGCTTCTGTTCCAGATGTGCATGATGCGGGAGGATAGAGACATATCAGAAAAAGAATAACAAGGGAAAGAGAAAATGTAATGATGGGCCATCCTAAAATCCTTTGTAAAAACAATAGATCATATTTTAAAATTCATTTTCATGATGTGAATGAAGTGATGTATGTCACTGTCCAAGATGAAGGCATAGGAGTACAGCTCTCATGTCATCAGATGCAAACCCAGCCTTATCTAGCAGCATAGGTGGTGTATGAGCAACCCTATATATAATAGTGAAAAAGAAAGATATTCCTAGGTCAAAAAGAGCACTACTGCACATTGCAAAATTTGCTTAGAATTCTGCACAGGGAGCAGGAGTCAATGGTGACACACTATGTTGCTTTCCATCCATCCCAACCTCATCCTTTCACTACACTTCCAGACTTACCCTCCTATTCTTTTTCCATCCCCTCTATCCTCCTATGGCGCTCTTGATGCATGCATATGCACCTATCTTGGCACCTGGCTCAGTACTGACTGTCACAAGCAGAAAGAGGGATAGCAGCTGTATATTGGGTCCTGTCCTCCTCCTTTGCTACCCAGCTCAGAATGCAAACTTTGAACTACAAGGCTCTATGATGTCTTGCATAGTTCATATTTTGCATTCAGTATCAAAGCAACAGGGGAGGATGGTACAACTTGTGGTAATCAGTACTGAGTCATAGGTGCTGCAGGGGAGAGGAGGAGGAGCAGAGAACCATAAAAGCATTTGAGAGGATAGAGAAAACTGGGGAGATATATTGAGGGGCTTTAGCTATGGAGACTGGCCATTCAGGGAGAACTGGGGGAGTATACTATAGGAGATGGTGTGCCAGTAGGATGGTGGTTAAGAGAGAGATTTGTGTATGTATGTATATATACTAGGAGAGGATAAGAAAAGAGCTGTGGGTGTCTGTATGGGGAGAGGGAGTTTAAGAGAGCTATGGGGGATGTGGATGTATACAACTGGTGTACAGAAACAAAAATGCTGTCTGATTTCCTTTTCTTATTTATCAGTTTATTCCAGATAATGATTGGAGAGATGATTGTTTTTTTTTTGTCCTTTTGAGGACTGGAAGTGTTCCAGATACGCTTTTCAAACAAGTGGAGTTTTTTTTTATGACCTATGACAGAAGTTTGGTAATCCCCGATCTTTTGGAAGGATAATTTGTGAATTTCTGAGGTGTTTTTCTCCACAGTTTTTAGTTGTCAGGATGTTCACTGAAGGATTTACCAGTACATAGAAACAACTGATATTGTATTCTAGCGCTTCTAGTTCATTTGTATGGGGAGTTTGAGAAAGAGAAGAATGGAGAGAGCACAAGAGGGGTTTCTTGCTGGGGGATGTCCACCCTAGAAAGGGGCAGTGAATACTCATGATGGAACTTAAGTGTTGGGGAAGAGTGTTCCATTTTTGTTGATGAATGAGATTGCTGGATTGGGGGGTGAGCTTGAGCAATGAGAATGCTCGAGGGGGGTCAAGCCTGAGGTGCAGAGGTGCCAGACCTTTATGATGAGAGAATTGAATTTTATACAAAAAATTACAAATAAAGATTACAGAATTTTTTTAAAATTGTGTGCAGAATTCTTTCAGTATTAGGGCAGGATCTGAAAACTTACTTTATCCCAGTGAAGAGAGTTGATGAAATGCAAATATCTACCTGAGCCAGGCAGGGGGAGAAGGCAGTGGAGGACATGTCAGTGAGTTTGTATTTCAAATTGCCATTCACTAAAGCAAACATGCAAGCTTGGATGATGGAGTTAAAAAGGAAACATTTGCTCAGCGAGTAAAGGCACTTCTTTCATTCTCTGAAGGTCAGGGGTTCAAATCCCTCATCTCCAGTCACTTAGACTTAAAGATCTCAGTCTGTATACTTTGTAGGAAAGGCGGGAGGGGGGAGATATGATAGAGACGTTTAAATCAAAAAATTCAGAAGTTATATATATTACTCACCAGAGGTGGGCTAAACACCCCCGATAAGCATTTCACATAAAAGGTGGAGAAAAAGCCTCAAAAATCAAATTAACAGCAGTCCACAATCAAAACTTGATAAACATTCAATGCTGCTTCATTTCTTATCATAGGCAAAAAACTCCACCACCACTGAAATGACTCCGGAAGTGCTCCCGGAAGTGTAATTTTTTGGCTTCTTAAGCAATGGCCATTCTAGTGCTGAAGTGCATGGAATGAGAACAGAGTTTTGAGCTGCATTATATTTCCTGACGCAGCCTCTTGTGAGGCGAAACAAGGTCTTGTTGGAATTTAAAAGAGGACATGGTTTGTGAAAGGTTCATCTAGTGAGCGCCACCAATATTTTCTCTGGCCAGACATTTTCATCTATGGCGTGTTCTCGACCATGTTTTCAAAGCTAAGTAAATTGTTTTGTTTTTTCTTTTCCTGTGCACTGTGATGAGTTTTTTTCACCCTTTGATAAATTCATTTCAGTGGTGGTGGAGTTTTTTGCCTATGATAAGAAATGAAGCAGTATTGAATGTTTATCAAGTTTTGATTGAGGACTGCTGTTAATTTGAATTTTGAGGCTTTTTCTCCACCTTTTATGTGAAATGCTTATCGTGGGTGTTTAGCCCACCTCTGGCGAGTAATATATATAACTTCTGAATTTTTTGATTTAGTTATTACTCTGTTTTTTTTCTTGAGAGACATTTAAATACCTACGTAATGTAAATGCGCATGAGTCGAGTCTATTTCATTTGAAAGGAAACTCTGCAACGAGAGGGCATAGGATGAAGTTAAGAGGTGATAGGCTCCGGAGTAATCTAAGGAAATACAGTGGTACCTCGGTGCAAATGTTTTACAAGATGAGCAAAACATTCGCAAAATCGGCGCCTTGGAAACCGAGCATGGCTTGATTTACGAGCGCACCCCCACGCGATCCGGCACCCTTCCCCCACTATCCGGCACCCTCCCTCCTGCGATCCGTCACCCTCCCTCCCGCGATTCGGCACCCCCCGCGCCACAATTGGGCACCCCCCCCCGCCGTGATTGGTCACCCCCTCGCCGCTGCTTACTGTCATCTGGGCACCAGCATCGGCATGTCCTGTGCGTTGGTGCCGGTGCCCAAGGATCGGCCTCCTCTTCTTGCTGGGCCTTGAGTACGTGAACTCTCAGGCCTTGAGCATGCGCAGATGCTCAAGGCCCAGCAAGAAGAGGAGGCCGATCTTCAGGCACCGGCACCAACGCACAGGACATGCCGGTGCCCAGATGACAGTAAGCAGTGGCGGGGGGGGGGGGGTTGCCGGATCGCGGCGGGGGGGTACCCAATCGCGGGGGGGGGAGGGTGCCGGTTCGCAGGCGGGCCTTCGGGGGGAGCAATGCCGGTTCTTGTGTGGGGGGGGGATAGAGCAGTGCCGCTGCCCTCGGGGGGTGGGAACGAATCAAAGTGAGTTTCCCTTATTTCCCATGGGGAAACTCGCTTTGATAAATGAGCATTTTGGATTACGAGCATGCTCCTGGAACGGATTATGCTCGTAATCCAAGGTACCACTGTACTTTTTTACAGAAAGGGTGGTAGATGCATGGAACAGTCTCCCAGAAGAGGTGGTGAAGACAGAGACTGTGTCTGAATTCAAAAGGGCCTGGGATAGGCACGTGAGATCTCTCGGAGAGAGAAAGAGATAATGGTTACTGTGGATGGGCAGACTAGATGGGCCGTTTGGTCTTTATCTGCCATTATGTTTCTATATTACAATGGACATTATTGAAAGTGTCAGTGAGGTGCTGGAAATGCACAAGGAGGAGCTAAATGAGACACAGAAAGCCCTGAAAGTAAGGTGATAGCATGATATAACCATGTGCATTAACCAGGGCATTCCTGGTATCCTGAAGCAGGTGGAGAACAGCGATATAGTGAGCTTAAAGGAGATATTTGCTCATTTTTTTGCAAGGAGTAAGAGCAACACTGGGGAATTTGAAGATACTTATAGAGAGATAAAAAGGACATTCTGATGAGGGCTTGGAAGACCTCAGCCTTGGCCATTAAGACTAAACCTTTGGTGTATGTAGTGATGTATTAATGCTTACTGTAGTCAAAAGAACGAGGATGCAACATATCACTAAAAGACTGGCCTCTGAAAAAATGTGCTATTGGTGACTCTACCCCTTTGTCTTGCAGTTTTCTTTAAATGGAGTGACCATATAAATAAATGCATATACATTTTCCACTGTTAAGTATATTGGGAGGTAGTAGTGTACCTGTAGGGGAGAGGAGATGAGACTTGGTATATTGCTTTTTATGTGTGGTTTACACAAAGTGGTTAATATGGGGTAAAAAAAACTGACTTGCCCAAAGTCACAGGGAGCTGCAGTGGGAATTGAACTCACAACCTCAGAGTGCTAGAGCAGCCACTCTAACCACTAGGCCACTCCTCCACTCAAGTTAATAACAATTACAATAAAACCTAAGAGACTGTGAAACACCAGAAAATTGAGAGTGCTGGAGTGGAACAAGATAGCATGCAGGACTCGTATGTCATGTATCAGTTTTCTGGATTGGGTTGAAGACTTCACTTTCAAATTTGAACAGATATAATGATCAGGAGTAGGTGTTTATGGAGATGACTCATCTAGCATAGTGATAGCCTGAAGTCTGCAACAACAAATATGACTTACCGTAATTCATTGAGCACCTTGGTGCTAGAGGAAGCATTTGTACTTTTTGGAACCTGTTTGCTTGGAGTTCTTGGGACCCCCTAGTATGGCACTGGGTTGTTAGTGAGCAAGCGGCATACTCAAAGCCCTAGGGCTACAGCTTGTTGCGAATAGAGTTAAGTAGTAATTCTGATTATTGTGGACAGACTGACTTAATATTTCTCTTTCATCCCATGTTGAACCCTAAGGGAACAAGGATAAGGGGAGAGAGAATGATGAAGATAGGTATTAGAAGATTTGGGAGCATGGGATGTTTGATGTGGTTGGTGATAGATAGCTTTGGGGACCCATTTCAGGGGCAAATATGAGTGGCTACTGACACATAAAAACTTTCTCACTGCAAGAAAGCAGGAGTAGAGAATGACACTGACAAATTTGTCCCCATCACCGCAGGAACTCAATTTCCCGTCCCTGTCCCCATGAGTTTTATCGCTATACCTGTCCCTGCTCCATTCCTGTAAGCTCTGCCTTTACCACACAAGCCTTGAACACTTATGATTTAATGTGTTTGAGGCTTGTGTAGATGAGGATGGAGCTTGCAGGAATGGGGCAGAGACAGGAAAAGAACTTGCGGGAACGGAAAGGGAAAATGAGTTCCCGCAGAGATGGGGAAAAATTTGTCCCATGTCATTCTCTAAGCAGGAGTAAGTATTGTTTTGGTCAAGGACCTGGGCTGTAGAGTAGAATATATTGATTCAGGGAAAAGTTGTATGTATCTATGACTTCTGTAGAAGTAAAGATACTGTTGACTATGTGCGACGTGGTGGGCAAGAGGTGTTTATTGATCAGAAGATGCTAGGTTTGATAGAACATAACTATGGCCTTATTAGGGAGGGATTTTAATTTGACACTGGACTCCAAGGTGAATAACTCTAGTTGAGTGGTGAAGAGAGCAGATAAAGGGTGGACTCTTTGGTCTTCCCAGTGTAAGAAAAAACTATTTTATTACATAAGTCAAAAGACTAAAATTTGTAAACAATTAGGGCTGTACACTAACGTGATTAATGCATTAAATGTTTAACTGCATTAAACATTTTTAATGCAATTGTCTCTGCTCTACCTATCCAGCATCACTCCCCCCCCCCATTTTAAATTGCGTCATTTTGTCTCCATGCCCTCTCCCCCTCCCGCTGACTCACCCATTTTCTGTTGGTCTGCTCCTTGTTTCCACTGCAACTCAATTGGCAGGTACTGGAACGTTTCCCTCTGTGTGTTGCCGCTGGCTTTGCCAGACCCAAAAACAAGGAGTTACATTAGGGTTGTAACTGCCTGTGTTTAGGCCTGAAAACAAAAGCAAAAGGCATAAGAATCTTAATAATAATACACCATATAGTGTGCCTGCAGTAACTTAACTCTAGCCTAGCTTTCAACAGCCATGTCACAAGTCCCAGTACAATCAAGAGTTTGGTAACAATAAAATTAGTTTAGAAAATCAGAGGGTTGTAAAGCATATGGAATGTTTTAAGTTGTCTGACAAATTACTGTATGTCTTATATGTAGGATAGCAAGAGTGGAAAGCAACTATTTAAAAACAATAGGGCTGATTTTCAGACCAAGTTATTACTTTTGCTGATTGGTAACAAATGAATAATTTGCTTATCTTTGTATTTTAGAAATTTAAAAGGACAACTCTTAGCCATTCAAATCGGTAAACTGCCAGATTTTATCTGTATAAAAAGAAGGGCTGGGTTTGAAGAGGGGCAAAGGCAGCACCAGAAACAATCCATTTTGTGGTGGTGATCAGACATTTACCCATGTGATGTAAATCTGACAAAGAACAGGCCTAAACCTAAACAGATAATGCTGGTGTGGTCACCACTTTGACATATGTTCAGTGGCACTAGTTAAATAGATAGTGCTGCTAAATATATGTATTATGTGAAGCTCTGGTGCCAGTGTTCAGTTTTGAATATTGAGCCCAATGTTATTTTTAAATTCAGAACTATTTATTTAAATTTATTTTTATTTTTATCTAGGTGAATGGAGTGAGGCCTTGTATCCTCTGCTTACTACGCTTACAGACTGTGTGGCCATGATGAGTGACAAAGCCAAGAAAGCTATGGTCTTCCTGTTAATGCAAGACAGTGCTCCTACAATAGCCATGTATCTGAGCCTTCAGTACCGCAGAGACGTTGTCTTCTGTCAGACAGTAAGCAAAGGTTTCTTCAGATCCAGCTAATATTAGCCTTGCAATAATGTGCTGATTAGTGCAGGAAAAATTGTACCTTTGTTTATAATCCTCACTGATCTTAATGTATAAATCAGATTTAAGTCACCCCCTTAATACAGCATTGATGTTAAGGAACATAAGAAAATACTGCATTATCATGGCAACTCCATAATAAAAAGTATCATCATCTACTTTTAAATGCAATGAATCTAATTGGACTATGTGATTCAGTTCTTGGTTTTCAGGTTCTGTAAGAAACAGAAATTTTAAAGCTATGGGTCTTGCTCATCTAACTTAGAATCCAGGAGTGCCACAGGGCTCCTCTGTATGATCCCCAATCTTGTTTAATGTATTTTTTAGTTTTCTTGGGAAAGAATTCAAAGTGTTAGGTCTGACTTATTTTATCTATGCAAATGAAGTCCAGATTATTTTCCTTCTAATTTAAATTAAAGTCAGGTAAAACCACATTAATATGGGTAAATGGAAAGTCCTCATCTCTTCCAATCTCTAATACTATATTTGATGGTAAACATATTGTTTTATAGTCTGTGGGCCTGGCTAGTCTCAGAATTGAAAGGAGACTGTCAAATTAAATGACTATCTTCCTCAGTGTTTTTTTCAATTGTTCCAAGTTACACCAAATCCATTCTTATTTTTCTTTAGATGATGTGCAAAAAATTGTTCATGTCTTGATTTACTTTTGAAGAATGGACTATTGTAATTGACGTGATTTAGGGCTCTCTAAAAATTCAATATTCAGGATTCAACTTTGTAGAATTATGGTAGCAAGAGTTGTACTTCATTCATTTCATATTCAATTGACATTGGTCACATGGAATATTGTTACTATTTGGGTTTCTGTCAGGTACTTGTGTCCTGGTCTGACTCAGTATGGCTATTTTATGTTCTTTACAAAAGATATGAACCAATATATCAAAAAGTGTCATGAAATATCACCCCTGATTAAAATCTAACATGGTATTCTGTAGCGAAGACATAGGATTCTGCACAGTAGCTGTTGCTTCCTATTAATCATTAATCTGCAGAAGGGTGTCACTCAAAAACTCTGAACTCTTCTTCTGTAGTGGAGAATAGCTCCTTCTTCAGTTTTTCCTTCTGTAAGCGAACTCAGAAGATGTGTTCTGATCTGCTCTGCTTTATTTTATTATTTTTGAACATTTTTGCTGTCTGTTTTCAAATTTTCTCTGTGACTTCGGTACCTGGAGGTTCCCTTCTTGGACTTATTCCATTGGGGAAAGGACGCAGTCCCATGTGGATGAACTGTTGCTCCCAGGCCAATCTTTCTGAGTACCTGTGGTGCCAGCCTGCTTTGAGTCCCTTTAAGAGCTCGGGGTCCATGGCCTGCATGGCCTCTGTGTAATGAGCTGGATGCAAAGTTTCTTCTCCCCCTCCCAACCCGATGTGTTGCATGGATTTTCAGGAGATGGAGTTCTTGGTCAGGATCTGCCTGACTGGCAGCTAGTAGATTTTCAGCGGTGAACCTGATCCTGACACACTCTAAGGCAAAAATCCTTTCTCTGTAGGTAGGCTGCTGCAAGCTGACAGGCACCAGAAGTCACAGTCTTCCATTGTTCCCTATGGGGAAAATCAGAGGGGGGAGGGGAATCTAAAAAACACACCATTAAGGGTTCTGGGGTTAGGGTTAGGTTCCCACACCTCCAAAACCCCTTTTTTGATTATTTTTTGTTTACAGTTAAGTTGCAGTGGGCCTTTTTGGTGCAAATTCTGTGAAAGCAGCCATCTTGGATTTTAGCAAATTTTTTTCTGAGTCCTTATTTCTGCCCCTCGTTTTGCCTAGAATTCATCTGTAATAGATGCCCCAAGCCAGACTACCCCCAATTCCTGAGTTTATTGTACAAATTTACTGGCTGAGGAGCCGCCATCTTCCATATGCCGCAGAACACGAGATGAAGGGGTGGGATCTTTGAGCTTAGCTTCTAATCAGTCCATCAGGGCCTTGGAACCCCAAAATGCCTGGAAAGCCTGGTCTTCAGGGAAGAGGCCATGAGTAATGAGGGGGCGAAATGCAAGCACAAGGTGCAAGTCTGGGGTCTTGCAGGGGTCCTCGGGGACACCGATGCAAAGCTTTTTTTGATTTTGTCAGCCTTTTATGGAAAGCCTGCATAACAGGCCCAGAAAGTGCTGCACTGCCTATTAGTGAAATGGCTCCGCTCCTAGTGTCAGTGACCCTTCAAAGCAGAATTGGGCTGTTTGGAAGCCTTTTTCCATGTCCTTATCATCCCATGGCACTTCTGTGGATTCCTTTTGGGGTCCGGAGGCAGGGTGACTGCGGATCACTTTGATGATCCCTCAGTGCATCACCTTTTCAACTTGACTTCCATTTCACATGTCATTTTTTTTTTTTTTTATTTATATGCATTTTCAAATAAATCCACAAGCATCTATTTGTTAACAGAAATACAAAGAAATAACAAATCAAATAATCCATCTTAACAACATATTGGTATTCTTCCTTAGACCATAAAGTATACTATGGAGAGTCAAGAAAAGATAAGGAGATCTCAATACAAATGTTTAACACAAAGAAAAAAAAACTTAGCGTGAATCAATCATAACCATTCTATAAATTGCCCTATACATTATGGAGTACGGTCTTAGTATCCAAAAAACTACGAAGTTGCTCAGAAGCAAAAAAGACATATTTTATCCACATATATCTGATCAAGCATTTGCAGGGGTAACTTAACAAAAAGCTAGTTCCCAACTTTTTTACTTCTTGTCTCATACTAAGAAAAAGTTTTCTTCGTTCTTAAGTTATTTTGGCAACATCAGGAAATATCAATACTTTTTCACCATAGCACAAAGATTGGGAAAAGCAGAAAAACATTCTCATAACAGCATTTAAATCTTGTTTAAAAATGAAGGATATTAACATTGTACATCTAGAGTCAATTTGAACTTCAGAGTTTTCATGAATTACTGTTATATTATTTAAATCCATCATTTGAGAGTTCTGCCCTTGATTTAATTCAGTTGGTTATTTTGGTAGATAGAAGACTCGGTTTAAAGGAGGCATTGTTTCAGAAGTAAATTTCAAATTTTCCATCATATATTTTTTCAACATATCACTAGGCGTTACACCTGCCCCCTCTTCTACGAGACTGCGCTAGCAGTTTCTAGCACGGGGAACCACGCTGAATGGCCCGCGCTGCTCCCGACCCTCATAAGAATTCAGTGAGCGTCGAGAGCAGCGTGGGCTATTCAGCGCTGCTTTCTGTGCTAAAAAACGCTAGCTCGGTTTTGTAGAAGAGGGGGGGCTAGTGATTTAGGAAAATTAAGTACTCTCAGGTTGAGTCTTCTATTGTGATTTTCAATTTGTTCAAATTTCCTCTGGTAAATAATCTTGTCCTTAGCAAAATTACCTGTTAAATTCTGTAATGTAGCTAGCTCCTTGTCCACTTGTTCAAATTTGATGAGTTTCAGTTTTTACAGCTTGAACAGATAGTGATAAATTTTCAAGTTTACTCACTATTGATGAAACATCTTCAGAAGATTTATTCACAGCCATTTCGAGTCTTTGGAGTGTAGTCCATATGGCTTCTAATGTCGCCGCTGAGGAGTGGGATTCAACCACTCTCAAATCAGTTGTAATTTTGGCATCCTGTTCCGTGTGAAAGCCCCCACCATGCGGTTGCGTCAAGCACATCTGGGTTTCAGCAGTCGCACCTTCAACATTTTCCAGCGCCGGTCGCGGCGGCAAACGGGCAGCAGGAGGAGATAATGATATTTCTAGCCCTGAAACATCGGAGGCTACTTCCTTCGAGGTAATTGCAGGCAACTCCACTCCCAGAACGGATGGTGAACTAGCTAGAAAGCATTCCATCATCGCCTGCTTGGACGTAGAAGGGTCCATCTGAAGCAGACCCTTGAGTTTGCAATGAGGCATAATAGAAAAAACAAGCCGCTGAATGTCATAGTGGAAACTTTGCAAAGTAAGATGGAGCACTTCAAACTAGCTGTTAACACGTCATCACCATCTTGATTCTCTTCCTACATGTCATTTTTGACACTCTCTCTACTTTGAAGCTTGATGTCCAGCAGCCCTCCATCTGTGTTCCGTTATGAGCGGCACTAATGCAGACATCACCTCCTTAGTCACTGACCAATGGGAATCGCTTGTAGGCTCTCTAAAGGTGGTTAAAGCTATGTTTAAGCTCTATCCTATGATTCTGGACCTCTAACAGCTATTGTCACAGCCGAAAGGGGACTTCGCAGTAGCGCAAGTGACTAAGTGCACCTCATTTCCTACAGAATTTTTGGGAAGCTAGATATTAGTTGTTTATTCATTTGTATTACTAGTCTTTGTTAACCGCATAGAACTTAATGGTAATTGCGGTTTACAAGTGAGTTTTATGTTATATTATGTCCCTAAAAGAAAGTTTGAAGCACTGGATTTGGGTAACAAAGCTGTAGCAGCTGCCTCCTTCATGGCATGGGCCTATCATACAAGATTGCGGACAAGTCCCTTAGAGCTGGGAGACTCCTGTCCCCCATATGATTAAGGAGGGAGTGGATTATGTGGCTGATGCTATTTATGTCAGAGTCCTGAGCAAGGTTTCAGCTTACTCCATGTCTGCCCGCCAAATGCTCTGGATCACAGTGGGCAGTCATCTCAGCCTTCAAGGCCGCTCTCATCAGATTACACTTCAAGGGGCAGATGTTTTTTGTAAAAGGTTTAGACAACCTCATGGTCAGTGTGTCAGATCACCATCCCAAATCCTTCCTCGAAAGAGCCTTTGTTCCACCAGGGACAGCAGAAGCAGTTTTTGTACCTCTAGGAGTTCCTGCCAATTTTTCTCCAGTTACTCTTCTCAGAGGCCCTTCCATGGGTCCAGACAGAGACTTGGCAGTTAGAGGCACAAGCAACCCTTAGGTTCCCATAGTAACTCAACCTCCAAGAAGCCACAATGACACCAGGGCAATGACCTCACATTGGCGGCGGCTGTCGACTTTCTGGAGGGAATGGGAACAGATTTTGTCCGACCATTGGATTCTGGACATTATTTGGGAGGGGCACAAGATCGAGTTTTCTCGGCCCCCTCCAGATCTGTTCCTCATCTCCCCAGCCAGCCTGCCGATAAAGGAGGCCAGAATCCAAGCAACAGTGCAATGACTGTTGGACATTCATGCCATAGAATCAGTTCCCAAAGAAAACTTGGGCTCATAGTACCCAGGAAAGGCACAGAAGATTAGAGGCCCATTCTAGACTTGAAGTCAGTTAACGAGGCCTTAAAGGTCCCCAGCTTTTGCATGGAGATGATTATCGGCACTTGGACGACCTGTCTTTTTGATTGTCCAAGTGCCGATTTAGGCTGGTTTTTAAGACGTATTTCCGTTTTGATTATGAACCTCATAGCGCATATTTACCTGGACTTACCATGGAAATACTGAAGGCAGGAATTTTCAATGGAAAACCCTAGCTTATATTTCCAGCACCTACCTTTGACAGAGGCATGATTCTGTACCCAGCACCATCGCATGATTGACAAGCAATCAGTGGCCGCCGACAACAGCACTGGTTACAGAATCCGGGCCAAACTATTTAAAACCTTTTTTTAGTTATGTTTAATTTTGCTATATAAACAAGAAGTTAGAGAGAAATTTTGTATTTCATTGCTTTATTTTTCCCCTCTTCTTTCCTGGTGGAGGTGGTAGAGATGAGGACTGTTATCTGAATTCAAGAAAGCATGGGATCTCATAGGGCAGAGGTTCCTAAACCTGTCCTGTGGGTTTTAGAGAGATTAGCGTGCACTGCAGACCATTTAGTCTACAGGCAAATTTCTCACATGAATATTCATTGTAGATCTCCTGAAAGCCTGACTTGCTGGGGAGTCCCCAGGACATGTTTGGAAACCACTGTTTTAGGGGGAGGGAAGAGCTAGTGGATGATATGGATGGGTGGAATGTATGGGCATATGGCCTTTATCTGCCATCATTTTCTCTGTTTGTATTATTTTTCAGCCTCCCAGTTGTTGCTTTAATTTAGAGTATATTTCTTTTTTTGTCATTTCCAGCTGACTGCACTAATTTGTGGCTTCATTATCAAGCTAAGGAACTGCCTGCATGATGATGGATTTCTGCGACAGTTATATACCATAGGTCTGCTAGCACAGTTTGAAAGTCTCCTTAGCACCTATGGTGAGAAAAATTTCTTCATTTGGAATTCTTTGCAGTGTGCCTAATAGGCTAGGTATTTGATGATTTATGCTCAGTTGAACAAATTAAGAGTATGAAGTTAGAATATCATAAAGTTCCACAAAAGCCACCTCAAGAAAGAAGTTGGTTCATAAAATAGCTGCCTTTCACAAGACAGCTGAAAATTCATATATTTTATAAGCAAGAAGTATTGATTATTTCTCAGATCCTTTTGAATTATTTGGTTGTCTATTAACATAGGTAGCTGTAACTTACATGGCAACTCCTTTCCCATTCCAAAGAAAAGGAAATAAAATTAATCTTACAGGAAATAAAGCAGTCAAAGAAAAGTAGGGTTTGACAAATGACCTTCCAAAACACCCAGAGGGAAATCAATGAATAATTTTATTAAATGACCACCATAAAGAGCTCCCAATGTCCACATGCAAAGATACAACTCAACACAGAGCCTGCGGGCGTGCCTTTTGGACGTGCCCTAATGTTAAGCAGTTTTGGATGCAAGTGGTGACCTATATGTCCGTCCTCCTGGGCAGGCCTATTCTAAGCTCATATTAGACATGCCCGCAGGGTACGGCCGTATGAATAGCGGACATCATCTGATGTGTCGTAAAATGTGTCTGATTGCCCATAAATGTATTTTGCAGAGTTGGACAATTGCGGACCCCCCGGCATTCTGGCATTGCCATAACTTGCTACATCAGTTGGTGAGCTGGGAAGCCAGGGATGCCAGGGTGACCCGGAATGTAGCTCCCACAAGCCATTTTTAGTCCCCAAATTGCTGCTTCAGCAGCCATCTTGGATTTCCTGATTTTTGAATAAAAGCCTTTATCTGCCTCAGAACACCTCGAGTTTGCTCAAAATCAGGTTAGCTGGACTTCTCAGGCTAAGATACGTTGGATTCATGTCAGATTTGTGATAGATGGCTGACTAAGGACTTTCCATGTTCTACATACAGCGCAGCATGTAAGGGGGGAAGGGCATAGCTTTCCCTCTCATGGTTTGGGATCCCAGATAGTCTGGGTCCCAGGTCAGAAATCCTGGTCAGACCTGGGAAATACTGACTGTGCAGCCTCGGTGAAGCACAGCCACACCATTACCGGGAAACCCCAGAAAGAGAGACAGGATCTCCTACAGGGTCTCTTGGGGCATCCTGGTCAGGGCTTTGCTCTAGAATTTATTAGCATGATGTATGAAATGTACTTAAATTACAGCAGCTGCATTAACCTCTCGGGGATCTTGGCAACTGTAGTATCAGGGATTTCTCCTGCTCAGAATGAATGTGTCCTGCAGCAAAAGCCATGCTTGAGATACCGGGTTGAGGGGGGGGGGTGGCACAGTCTGATGAAGACTGGGAGAAGGAAAATTTAGTTTCTATGCCACTACTCTGCCAGTCGGGGTCATCATTAGCAGGCGATACGGCCTCATGCTGGCAGATACCAGAGTCCAACTAGAGCCTTGGATCTTGGAGAGGACTCAACATTACACAGTTTATTTGTGTGCAAATAAGTAGGATTTAGTATGAACAAAGTGCACAATTCTAGTATTATTTGTTTATAAACATAGGATGATTGATTATGGCAGTGTCTCGCAAACCTTATGAGCCACGGCACAATAGACTGGCCACCATGGCTCGAGGGCACCCGGAAGTGCGTGGCGTTGCCGCAATGATGTCATATGCATGAGTGATGTCATCACATTGATGTCCATGCATGCGTGGAGGCCCTCCAGATAGGGCCCTGAGTAGTTGCCAGTGGGGGGATCCTGAAAAAGAAGAGGCTTTGAGAGGAGGCGAGGCACTGGCGTTGGCTGACTGCCTTCAGGATGTGTGTCTTGCCACGAGAGGCACATCATGTAGGCAATCAGTCGGCGCTGGCACCTCTCCTCCTCCCCATCATCTCGCAACATGCCTGAAATCTCGTGGGACACACTAGTATGCCAAGGCACACAGTTTGCGATACACTGGACTATGATATAAATGTGTACATATATATAAGATGATTGATTATGGTGTAAATGTGTCTGTATTGAAAACCATCTCAGAAAACACTAACTCTGTATTGTAACATTTTTACAGAAGCTCATGTAAACCGCTCTGAATTGGTTACTTTTATATTCAGATCAGTTTATATTTGAGTATATACGGTAGCTCTATCAAATTTCTTTAACCTGAATCCTAATGTGGCTGCTATATTTTCTAAAAGTTGTAGCTTCCTTAACAATTTAAGAGCTATTCCAGAGTATAATATGTAACAGTAATTCAACTGAAGCAAGATCTTCATGAAAATTTAAATGAATAAGCCTCAGTTGTTTAAGCTTCAAGAAAACTTTTTTGTATAGTTTATTTATCTGAGGCTCCATGGAAAATGAGCAGTCCAAAATTACTCTTAAAATTAGAGGTTTTTTCCACTGACAATTGCTCACCAGTACTCAAAGGAATATAATGTGGTAAAGCATCAGCCGAACTATTGAACCAAAGAACCTTAGTTTTGGGGTTTTTAAATGTTCACTTTAAGTAAGTAGACAGACATCCAACTCTATCTTCTCAATACAGTTCTGTTTGAAAACATAAGGCTGATTTAACTCATGTTGTACAGGGTCTAAAATAAAAGTATCTTCAGCATTTGAATAAATATGTACCCCTATTGAACTCATAAATACGGTAGAGTCATGTTATCTGACATAAATGGGACTTACTGGTGGTCAAAGAAGTGAAAATGTTAGATCAGGGTGGGCAACCACGATCTTCAAGGGCCACAACTCTATTGAGTTTAAGATTTCCACAATGAATATTCATGGGATTGATTGGCTTTTAAAAGACTATAGTACCCCATTCTGTGTTAGATAATTTGGAACATTGAATGGTGCAGTGTTTGAAATGCCACACACTCGGTGTATTATTTCCTCCCCGCTCCGAACATTAGCAGACCCAACTTTTGCCTCTCCACCCACCCATAGGCCTCCTTTACAGTCATTAATGATGAAGTTGGGGCAGGAATGATTCTTAGTTAATCCTATCCATGCTGGCTCTACTTTCAAGATGCCATGAGCATAGATGTGAAAATAGTCTCTGTGTTTTCCAAACCTGTCCAAAATACACTCCTTGGAAATATCTCTACTAAGTGCTTTTTTTTTTTTAGTTCAAAGATTTTATTGATTTTAATATATAGCATGTCAGTGCGTGAATAACAAGAGCAGACTGCACACTTCAATTCAAATCAGAACTTAAAACATTTATGTTCAGACGCTTTTGAAACATAGCTTCCTCTCTCTTTGGAAACTCTCCCAAACTGGTCATTTTTATCCCTTCCCCTTATGCCCTTCTTTTTTTTTTCTTTTCTTTAACGATTACAATGTATCTTTTCAACCCCTTCCCTTGTGTGTCATTTCCCTCTTTTTGCTATCTCTTTGTCGCTCTCCATCTTTTATTTATTGTATATATTACTTTTTATTGAAAACTTAATTATATGTTTTTAACTTGTGTGTAACCCGCTTAGACACTCGTGATAGTCGGTATATTAAATATAAATAAACTTGATAGCTAAATGGCCAGAAATCCAGATGTTGGATGGTTTTATTTTTCAACATGTTACCTTTCCTTAAGAACTTAAGAATAGCCATACTAGGTTAGCTATCCATTTAGGTCCATTTAGCCCAGTATCCTGCTTCCAACAGTGGCCAATCCAGGCCATAAATACCTGGCAGAAACCCAAATAGTAGCAAGATTCCATGCTTCTGATACCAGGGCAAGCAGTAGCTTCTCCCTTGTCTATCTCAATAGAAGACTACAGACTTTTCCTCCAGGACCCAGTATCCTGCTTCCAACAGTGGCCAATCCAGGCCATAAATACCTGGCAGAAACCCAAATAGTAGCAAGATTCCATGCTTCTGATACCAGGGCAAGCAGTAGCTTCTCCCTTGTCTATCTCAATAGAAGACTACAGACTTTTCCTCCAGGAACTTGTTCAAACCTTTTTAAACCAAGTTTCTTAACTGCTATAATTGCATCCTCCACCAATGAGTTCTAGAACTTGACTGTTCATTGAGTAAAGAAATATGTCCTTCTATTTGTTTAAAAATGTTACTTGAAAGACATAGTCACTGGCTGCATACGTTTTGGCCCCAGTCCCTTCTAATGGTTACCTATTAGCCATAGAATCACATTTAAAATAATAATACTTATCTTTAAAACTTTAGCATGCGGCGAACCTCAATTCATTTCCAGACTCTTGATACCTTATAACACACAACGTTCACTTCGCTCTTCCAACCAGAATCTTCTTTCAGTTCCTTCCCTAAAAATCATCGGTACTAGAAGGGCCGACATCTTTTCGGTGACTGGTCCCCTATGGTGGAACGCCCTTCCCTAGTACATTCGTAACGAAAAAGATATTTTAATATTTAAAAAACTTTTAAAATCTTATTTATTTAGAGATGCTTTTAATGTTTAAAGTATAATAAATTTAATATTGCTGAGGTTATTACTTCCCTTACCTACTGTTATTTCCTTATTCTACCCCAAACAAAAATTGTAACTTTTATCTTTTCCTTCCCACTGTATGTTTGTTCAAGTTAAATGTTCTTATGTTAAAATGTCAACCCCTTTGCACTTGATATATTTTTTGTTATGTACATCGCTTAGTGATTATAATAGGCGATTTATCAAATTGTGTTAATAAACTTGATAAACTTGATAAATCTAAATAGATACATTTTGAATGGACATGTCCTGCTGCCCAGAATTTTTAAACAAAAGTGCTTATATGGTCTGTCCCTGATGCTGACTGCACAAGTACTTTTAGAATATCAATCTTGTATGTGCTTACACATGCGCAGTTATGAATTTTTCTCTAAGAGCAGATATTTTTATGTACTATATGCTGTGCCTTAAAATATAACGACTACTGCCTTGCATTTAACAATTACTCCAAAACATTAATCTTAGAGGTTATTTTTTTTAATATATATCTAATTCCTTTAGAAAACCAGAAGCAGCCTGATAGGTTCCAAGATATTAAAATTTATCATGTTAGTCATATAAAGTGAATCTTAGGCTATAGTTTTTCACAGTGGCATACCAAGGGGGGGCGGAGAGGGCGGTCTGCCCCGGGTGCACGCCCCAAAGGGGTGCACAACTGGCCACCCACCGGGGAATAGGCTGCCGCTTTATGGCACCCTTTTACTAAACCGCAATAGTGGTTTTTAGCGCAGGGAACCTATGAGTGTTGAGAGCAGCATGGGGCATTCAGCGCAGCACCCTGCGCTAAAAAAACGCAATCGCGGTTTAGTAAAAAGGGAGGGGGTATTTTTGTCTATTTTTGTATAGTTGTTACTACAGTGACATTGCATAAAGTCATCTGCCTTGACCTCTTTGAAAACCCGCGGAATATAAATGATAATTAACATTTTCTCTGCGTACAGTGTGCTTTGTGTTTTTAAAATTTTATTGTTGGTAGATCATTTTGACTTGGCCACGAAGGTAAGGGGGAGGGAGGGAGGGGATCTGCTGAAAGACATCTAGTAATCCTTGCAGGCTTGACTGTGCAGGGAATTATTTTTGTAAAATCATATTTTGTTATGTGACTGGCATTATTTAGACTTTAATTTCTATGAATGAATAGAATGAAAATGATATAAAATTACTTGCTTGTTTTTATGTGCGTGCGCTGAAGGAAAGTGGAGAGAGAGTGGGCTGAGGACGCAGAAAGGAAATGGGAAAGGGAGAGTGGGGAGAAGACGCTGATTTATAAATTGACAATTGTACAGAATATTGTTTCTTTTTATACTTTAATAAAATAATTTCAATATAAAACAATTCAAGGCTTGTGTGGATGGAATCAGGTGGTTTGTGGGGATGGGGACCAAGCTTACGGGGATTAGTCCAATAAAATGGTATTTTCTTATTTCTCATTATTTGTTTTATTTTTATTTGTCAATTTGTAAAGTGGTGATTGTTATGTATCAATTTTTTCAAATTTACAACTACTGTCTTTATATTTTGCACAGTATTAGAGGACATGTATTACTGTTTTTGTGGTGTTGCATTGTATGCAGAGTCTGGTTTCTTGGCAGTTCAGTTTAACTTTTGTCTACATATTTCTATTTTTAGTTTGTGGTTATTCCATATTGGGCGAGGGTGTATCTGTGTGTATGAAAGGGACATGACTTTCTGATAGCATCGACTGTACAGGATCAATTGACTATGCAGGATCTGACTTGTTTAGTTTTACAATGTATGTGTTGGTGTTCTAGTACTCACTGCAGTGTTTAAGATTCTGCCTTTTCCTAGGTACACTCTTGTTGTGCGTTATGTGGATTGTTACTAAAAATCATATTTTTCATATAGATGGGGGGGGTCAAAAAATGATGGGCCCCGGGTGTCACATATGCTAAGTACGCCACTGGTTTTTCATCAGCACTTCAGTCATGAAATAAAAAAATATACCCTCTCCTTTACAAAACTATGAAAGTGGTTTTTAGCATAGGCCAGTGCACTGAATGCCCTGCGCTGCTCCTAACACTCATAGAGTTCCTATGAGAGTCGGGAGCAGCGCAGAGCGTGTCAGCCTGCGCTAAAAAACACTTATGCAGTTTTGTAAAATGGGGGGGGCGGGGGTAAATAATAAAAATGACAAAGGCCCCTTCTTTGCACAAGCTTTTTATATCTGAATGGACTATCACATGGGGGTTCTAGCTACTGTCTTGAGTTGTAACGCTTGTTATTCCGAGCAGATATTTGGCTTTTAGCCCTCATTAATGTACCAAATAGCTTATTTTTAATTTTTTTCTTTGCTTTGTTAATTTTGATTCTGAATTTCCTTACTTTGTTGGAATGTGAAGTTAAGGGTAAGTCCTCTCATAATGTGGGCTAGATGGAAATATTTGTTTGTATTTGAACTTGTTTTTGCGAGGAGAGTCTATAATTGTAAATTTATTCTTTACTGTTCTTTGTGAATTGTAATTGAAAAATTATAAAGTAAAAAAAAAAAAGTGCCTATGGTGTCTCAGAAACTCATGTACTATGACATCTGACATCTCTGTATTTTGTTTTTAAAAATGGGTGCCAGTTTTGAGATTTTTTTGTTCATTTAAAAGAGGCAATGAATTTGAAAGCTCTTTTGCCTTGTATTTTCAGGTGAGGAGCTGGCAATGCTGGAAGACATGAGTTTAGGGATTATGGATCTGAGGAATGTAACTTTTAAAGTAACCCAGGCTACATCAAATTCCTCTGCTGACATGCTGCCTGTCATAACAGGAAATCGGTAATGAAACATGAGAAGCACTTTTTAAACCTGCAACCTATTTTAATGCCAACCTACTGCCTTTAATAACAGATAGGGCCATGATTGAGCTCTCATTTTGGTAGTTTGGTTTATCTGCATTAGCTCATACTTTTTCAGTTACACCTCAAGGTGAGTAACATTCAGGTGCAGGCTTACAGTGTAAATTTATACCTGAGGCAACAGAAGGTTAAATGATTTGTCCACGATCACAAGGAACATTGGCATTATTTAAAACAAGCTTCCCTGGTTGTCATTCCAGTGCTCATAACTATTAGGCTACTCCTCCACTCCATACTGTAGAATAAAGGCCTCTTGGATGAAGTGATTTTGAAATATTCAAAATACTGAAGTGAAATTATTGATAAATGCTAGCAAATATGATCACATAACACCATTGCATGCTGAGCAATATTGGCTGCTTTTCCTTTTAGGAGTAAATTAGTAAATTCATTGTAATTATATTTTGTATTTTTCTTGTTGTTTATATTACAAAATGTTAATAAACAATTTGAACTTTAAGAAAACCAAACAAAAATATAGCTCTTGACTTGCAAAGCCTTTTGCCCAGGAATCCCTATTAGTTTTTGGGAAGGGGAGGGAGGAAGTGGTGTGATGTTATTAAGCCTGCAGCATTATATCATGAGGCAGTCATTGAATTAATTTGTAGTAACATTTAACAAAAACATTCAGTAAACCTTCTTTAAGGAAGATGGCATAGTAGTCATCCTTTTTGAGTATAAGCAGACTCTCATCTTCCTCTTGTAGATCTGAAGCAGTGATGAGTTTTTCCCCCCTAGCTTGCTGACCTGGAACTTTTTTCCTTAGAAATTTTTTTTCCAGTTTAGGGAACACCTGCTCAGAATAAATGAACCAGGTTTCTTACAACTAAACATAAGAAATAATAGACAAACTTTGTAGAGCGAACATATTTCATTGCAAGGAAGTGTTTATAACACTCCCTCACAAGATAACCTTAAGCAGTTAGAGACTTCAGGGTATAGTAGAGAGGGCATGGTTCAATCAGGCACTACTAACCTTCTGAACCAGGAGGGGTCTAGACTGAGACAGTTACATCATTCTCTAGAGAGGGAACAGAGCAAAGAGGCAGGGCTCTCCAGGGGATTCTCTACCAACATCAATGAATGTCCCCAGACTAGCACTAAGGGCTAGATTCACTAAAGATAGTGACTCAATCGCTGTTGGCCGATTCTCTGGCTGATTTTCAAACCGCGATTGATTCACTATCAAGTTTGCATGCAAATGATTTTCACGGAGGTGCAAATCATTTGTATTCAAACTCAACTATTCAATCGCTCAGATGTTCTCTGTGACTTAAACGCACACCATCTGTCACTTTAAAAAAGCTGACAATTGCCCGCCCCCCCCCAGCCACCGTCCTACTGCTCGCCTGCCCACTCCCCTGAAAAATCCAGCAGGAGGGATGTCCACTCCCTCCTGCCATGAAGACTCCCGCTAGTCCGCTCGCTCCTCTGAAAAAATGGCAGGAGGGATGCCCACTCCATCCTGCTACCACAGTGCCCCCTCCCCGCCCCCCCTCTTCCTCCCTGATCTGTTGGGAGCAGGAGGAACTGCAAACACTTCCTGCTCTTGCTCCTCTGCCCAGCCTGCTATGCCACTGGGCCTTAGGCCCCTCCCATCAAAGTGTTATTTAATTCTAACTGAACTTAAATGCATATATATATATATATATATATATATATATATATTTCCCCCGTTAACATATCCTATGGGTTACCAAAAGCAATATTGAAAACATTGCAGGCACAGTTAGAACTCCTTACCAATTGCCACCAACTGTCATTTCTCACCCAGTTATACATCCATACTGTGTTGATGTTGATGTATAAATTCCTCAAGCTTCTTTGGATCATGATAGTGAACTGTATTATTATCAGAAGTAACCCTCATGACTTTGGGATAAAATAACCTGTATTTTGCTCCCAAGTCCCTGAGCTTCTCACGAAGATCCAAAAACTGCTTTCTAACTGAGGCAGTCTGCCTGGCAAAATTCGGAAGAAAGAGTAGCTTCTTATCTTGCCATTTTACTACTTTTATTTGTTTAGCAGCCTGAAAGATCTTCATTGCATGCTGAAAACGCAAAACTTTAATTATTATTGGTCTAGGATGCAGCTGAGTATTTTGAATATGAGAAGGCAGCCTGTGTACCCTCTCTATTTCAAATGGCGCCAGAAATTGAAGAGAGAAAACCTCAGGAATCAAATAACTGAGGAATGCAACCGGGTTTTTCCCTTCTACACCCTCCGGAATTCCCAAAATCCGTATATTATTCCTCTTACTTCGATTTTCCAGCTCCTCCAAGTCAGAAGAAATCCTATTAATGGTTTTATGATCACTGTGGCACTGGCAAACAGTTTCCTCAACAGCTACTATCCTCTGTGCAATCTGATAGGTCAGATTAGAAACTTCACTCTGAAGCTCATTTAATTTTGAGGTAGTCTCTTTAAGCAATTCCTTGATTATATGGAGATCTGCTATGACTTGTTCCAGTAGCTCATTGGACTCCTTAGGCAAAGGAACTTTTGAAGGCGTAGGGGGATCAGCTTTCAGTCTCTTGGCATTTCCTCCAGATGAAACAACTGTATCCACCTTAGTCTGCCTTCCTGAAGCCATATCCGAAGCCAAAAACCAGAAGAAAAGAGATGTATTGAACTCCTCCAGAGTGTTCAAATAGATGAGGCAGGGGAGAGCAGTGGAATCACGCTGCCATCTTCACTCGTGGCCAAACTCGCCCCCCCCCCCCAAGGCTCCACCACATCAAAAAGATATTAACAATGGATGCTTCCCTGCTCAGTTGGGGAGCCCACCTCAACAACCTCCATACACAGGACAGCTGGAATCCTCAAAAGAAAACTCTCCACATAAATGTCCTTGAATTACAAGCAATCTGCAATGCTCTATATACCCACATGTGAGAATATCTGCCTGCTGTCCTAAGATAACACCTGGTACAGGTAAGTAACTATGATATATACTATACACACTGTATACCACACTATGCACTGTATACCACACTGAGCAGAGGCTTTCTTGGAAGGGATTTGCATGATACTCTTGACAATATTTGTGTAAGTGCATAAATTAACCCTGAAAATGTGTGCATGGTAAAGAGCATGTATAAATGTGGATTAATTCTTGAAAGAGAGTTAAGTGCATACTTTTGTTTTGAAAATTCAATGTAGTGTGTTCAGGAAAAAGTCTGTAATACTTTTTATGCCTAAGTGCAGTTATAAAATTGCTCCATTAATAGTAGTAAAACATGTTTAACATGAGACGTTTAAGATCAGGAAGAGTCTGTGACCTGGTTTAAAAGCGGCCTCAAATAGGTTGTTTGCGTATTTCATCCTTGTAATATGCTTGTTTCTCTTGTTGACTCTTTAATAAAAATGATATACAAAAAAAAAAAAAAAAGGTATATATTGAAGCATGGCCACAGATGGATCAATATACACAAATCAGAGTTTGTTGCAGGCACATGGTGCTGCAAGACAAAAAGTGTGGCATTAACAAAAAAGAAGGCAGGAGCAAATTTTCTGATAAATGGAGGTCACAAGCAGGGTGTGGGGGGCATAGGGCAAGATAAGCGAGAAAAGGTATCATGGAACTGCACAGTGAATATACAGTACTTGCTGATGAGAACTGGAAATGGATTTATGTCTTGAGTCTGTTAGGTTATGTCATGGCCTCTGTGTTGATGTTATTGCTATTATATATTGGAAAATCAATGAAATGATAATGTCATATTTAATTGAAATTGAAACATTCTCAGCTTAGACACCGAGTTAAAGCTTTGTTGAGTTTTGTCTATGTGAGATAGTGTTTCTCATTTCTTTTTGTAGTGATGGATTTAATGTCAGGATTCCCCTGCCTGGTACCTTATTTGACACCTTGCCTCGGGAGATTCAGAGTGGTATGCTATTACGGGTCCAGCCTGTCCTTTTCAATGTGGGAATTAATGAGCAGCAGACCCTAGCAGAGAAGTAAGTATCCTTTATGAAAATCACAGTTCAAATATTAGGTCCCTATATAAATGGTCTAGAAGTAGTCCGTTCAAGAATATCAATGCAATACATCTTAAACCTTAAGGCAAACTTGGAAGATGTTATTGGGACATGAATATGAAAGCATATTCCTGTTCTTTCATAAACATTTTATCCTCCTCATCAGGAGGCACATGTACATAATTATTTTAACAGTTATGTGCATTTATGCAGACTTTATAAATTTATAAATTTACAAAGATGAATTATTGGATTTGGATTCTAGATTTAATTGTCTTTCCCAAATCTGAGCTCAAGGCAAGTTGCAATTGGGTATGCAAGTTATTCCTCTGTCTCCCAGAGAGTAAGTTGTATCTAAGGGCACAAAGAATGTCAGTAGAAGAAGTAGAATCTGAACCTTGGATATCCTGGTTCTCAGGCCATTGCTCTAACTATTACTGTAGATTACTCCAGGTTCATTACTTTTGTAGTATGTGCAAAAATAACCTATTTGGAGACATTTTCCCTGTAAGAAAGGCAGTGCTTTTGATATGTAATTGTATGTTTCAGTGAAGTCCTAAATAAGCAGAAATTGAAAAAAATTCTGCATACCGTATACTCAAATATAAACTGGGATTTTTGGGCCCAAAAATGGGGGTCCAAGTTTATATTTGGCTCACATGCCTCCCCCCCCCCCCCGACTTATTGCAGGCTTCCGCCAGGCTACCAGGCTCTTCACCCTGTCCCCCTCCCTACCCTGTCCATTGTACCTCTTCTGCCGCTGGAAACCCTGGTGATCCAGAGGTGTAGTGGGCAGGAGCGAGCTTTCCATACTCCTGCCCCGCTCTTAACCCAGTCAGTCGCTGCTGCGAGCTCTGGCTTCAGCCACTGAGAGGTACCGAGCAGGAGTGCACTTTGGCGCTGCTGCTTGGTGCTAAGCGGCTTCCTGAATGACCCTCAGCTGTCTATTATCTTTCTCTGGCACAAACGCTGAAGAAATTCAACTGTTCAAATTCAACAGTTGAATTTCTCCTGCGTTTGTGCCAGAGTAAGATCCTGATTTGGAGTTCTCAGTCCTGGTTGAGGCCAGCAAACAACATATGATGAAATGTCAGAAATTGTGATGAAGTGAAGCCAGTTTCAGTCTTAAGCTTCTGATGATGCCTTAGGGTGAAACACAGAACTGTGTCAAGCTAAAAATGTTTTCAAAGATCAAGTTTGATTGAATGAAAGTGGAGGCAAATCCAGTAAACAACAATGTGCAGAAGATAAACAACTGAGAGCTGATACAGATAAGAAGATTAGGCACTGAATACAATGATTTTTTGAAGGAATGAACTGTTCATGAATTTTAACTTTTTCTATATGTGTTGGATAGATTGAGAGGGCTTCATTGTTTGGGAGAACGAGTGTGTATGTTTAAGATGAAATAATGTTTTAATATGTTTTAAAGGTTTTCATGGTGTTATATCATCTATAATAAAACCCTAAGCACGCATGCACTCTTAGGAGGTTGTGATCCCTGCCGGTGTGATGTGTGCCTCTGTGTCGAATTCGATTGGAGGCACGTGTGGTGGCTTGCGGCATGTGGAGCGGCTTGCGACGGCTTGCGGCACGTGGGGTGGCTTGAGTGGTGGTGGCGGTTTGACTCCTGCACTGCCGCTGTCAGGACGCCTCTTCTCACCCCCGCACCAGCAAATGCAGCAGCCGCGGGGCATTTGCTAGGCTGGCCCACTTCGATAATGTGAGGTGGGCCGGCCTAGCAAAAGCCCCGAACCTGCCCGGGCTAGTGGATGTTGGACAAGGAGCAGGGAAAGGAGAAGGCCTACTGCTAGACAGGGGGATCAGGTAAGAAGTGCTGCTGGACAGGGGGGAGGTAAAAGGAAGGGAGAAGGCCTACTGCTGGACAGGGGGAGCAGGCAAGAGGTGTTGCTGGACAGGGGGGAGGCAAAACGAAGGCAGAAGGGCTGCTGTTGGACAGGAGGAGCAGGGAATGGGTGCTGCTGGACATGGGGGAGGTAAAAGGGAGGGAGAAGGCCTACTGCTGAACAAGGAGCAGGGAAGAGGTGCTGCTGGACAGGGGGGAGGTAAAACAAAGGGAGAAGGGCTGCTGCTGGACAGGGGAAGCAGTGAAGGGGTGCTGCTGGACAGGGGGAGTAGGGAATGGGTGCTACTGGACATGGTGGAGGTAAAAGGAAGGGAGAAGGCCTACTGCTGGACAAGGGGGAGCAGGGAAGAGGTGCTGCTGGACAGGGGTGAGGTAAAACAAAGGGAGAAGGGCTGCTGCTGGACAGGGGAAGCAGTGAAGGGGTGCTGCTTGACAGGGGGAGCAGGGAAGGGGTGCTGCTGGACAAGGGGGAGGTAAAAGGAAGGGAGAAGGGATACTGCTGACAGGGGGAGCAGGGAAGGGGTGCTGCTGGACAGGTATTGATGGACAGGGGGAGCAGGGAAGAGGTGCTGCTGGACAGGGGGGAGGTAAAACGAAGGGAGAAGGGCTGTGGACAGGGGGAGAGGTTAAAGGAAGGGAGAAGGCCTACTGCTGGACAAGGGGGAACAGGGAAGAGGTGCTGCTGGACAGTGGGAGGTAAAAGGAAGGGAGAAGGCCTACTGCTGGACAGGGGGAGCAGGGAAGAGGTGCTTCTGGACAGGGGGGAGGTAAAACAAAGGGAGAAGGGCTGCTGCTGGACAGGGGAGAGGTAAAACGAAGGGAGAAGGGCTGCTGCTTCTTTAAATTCTTCTTTAAATTCTCGCTGCTTCAAAGTGTTATGGCAGAGATGTCCGCATAAAAGCTCCAGAGTTGCTCCTTCAAAAAATAATGCGTCCTACCTTTCTGGCTGTTTGTAGAATACTTTCCTTAACCAAAAAGCAGGCAATAAGATTCTGTGGCTGATCCATTGGCTTCAGTCCTAGGGTACGATGAACCCTTTCAAAATCAATTTCAGGTAATTCTGCCGCTATGATAGCAACCAGCAAAAGATTTTGCATGAAGGCTGCTGCTTCCTGTTCTTTTAAGGTTTTTGGAACACCACATTCTCAAATTGTTCCAGTGCATGCGATTTTCACCAACCTCAAACCTTAATAACATATCCTTATATTTTTGATCTAGAGACTTATTCCACTTTTGTAATCCCACCACATCTTGTAATCCCACCACATGCTGACTCACACTGTCCTCAAAATTATTTAAACACTGCCCCATAACATCCATTTTTTTTAATCTCATGCTTTATACTCACAATCACCAATTTGATATCCTTCATCAATTCCTACAAATCTTTGTAGCTGGCTGGTGCACGGTCACAGTTCGATCACAATCATAGACTTCTCCTCCTTCCTTGAGCTACTCTGAGGTGTATCAGCAGAAGCCAGTGCCATCTTTGTAGCTGCATGATCACCAGAGCTGGCCGCTTGATATTCAAACGCCTTTAAGTCTGGCTTTTGCTTTTCACTCACCATAGAAGCTTCCAAGAGGTGTAGTTAAGGTATCTATTGCTCACACCTTTGCTTTGGACCTTGAGTAAGCTAAAGTTTCACCAAAAAGATCAGGGGTAGAAATTTACCGGCTAGGCTGGATGATGTTTTCTTGTTATGCTCATACTTAATTATCAATTGTTGGTAGTAACAAAATTTGGTTACCTGATGCCTGGGAAGTATTGTTTGGGCTGTAGATTTACAGCTTTGATTGTGAGTTGTAATTCTGAAAAAACATTTGACTTAGTGTCTTAGGCCTTATTTATTTCAGGCATTATACCGCTTTGGCTTCCAGGGGGTTTTTCCTGGAGCTTTTCAGGTATTTTATAGTAATCCCAGGGCTGCCCTTTTGGTAAATGATATACAGTCCTCCCCATCTCTGGTAAGCAGGGGTACTAGACAAATTTCCTTCTATCTGCTTTATATGGATCCCTTATACATAGTTTAAGAACTGTGATGGAGGTTAGGCTATTTCCTTTTATTATAAAATTCTGAGGGCTAAGCAAGAGCTTTCTCCCTTGGATCATTGAGATTAGCACTGGTCCTGAGACTTCGGCACAGAAATTACATTAAATATGCTCAAGGGCCTTGTTTTGATACCCTAGCCAGGGTGGCAAATGTTAATTTAAAGAAACAAATTTATAAACTTGCCTGTAGAGCTTACATAGTGTCTGACAGAGTCCAAAATATGGGCATAGCCCTGAAGCTGCTTGTATAAAATATGGGGAGGAGAAAGTTACGCTTGGACATTTGTTTTGGACTATGTATCCATCCAAAGATTTTGGGAATGGGTTCAACGCTATACTAATTAGAAAACTAAATCCCATTTAATCTTCACTTGTTTTTGTTTCATGAATGTAGTTTTCCAAGTTTATTCAGACATCTCATACAAAAGTTATCTGAGCAGTTTACAATCTAATTATGTGGGAAAGGTAAGTATGTAGACAAGACATGACTGGGAGGATTGGTTGTGAAACTACAGTATAAGATAGGAATGTGGGTAGGAAAAAAACAAAAGGATGTAGTCTGCCATCAGTTTCAGAGAGACGAAGGGGAGCCTGAATCCCAAATTAGGCATCTTTGAATAAATAAGTTTGGAAGTCAGTTTTGAAATTATTTAGGAGGTCTGAACTCATAGATGGGACGGGAGGGCATTCTACAATTTGGGGCTTGTACTGAGAAGGATGAGCAGCGGGCAATGTCAAAGGGAATCTCACAGAAGTTGGGGGTGATCAGACGATTTTTATTTTTTCAATGTCATTTACATTATTTCCATCATTTGTTTTACTTTTTTCAGTTTTGTTAATGTTTCTTACTTAATTTTTTACGTAATTTTTTTGCTAATTTGGTTATGATGAAGTTTTTTGTTTTTTTGTTTTTTGCTTTAACAATATAATTTTTTACCTTCTTTAATGATTTGAGAAAATATTTCTCTGCCCGAGTGTAACTGTTGAAGTCTTCTCCGCTAAGGCCTTCTGCATGTAAGAGTGAAAGATGGAGGGAGTCAGGGCAGATTTTTTTCCTCTCCTGCCAATCCAAGGATTGACGATGGAACTAACTTCCCGATTTCTTTTCACTATTGGCTGTGGTGTGGAGAAAGTCATTGCCGTCAGCCCTCCTTAAAGTCTGGTTTAAGCCTATTTCCGGTTTACTGTGCCAATTTTGAATGATACTGGAATTGTGCTGTTGTCAATTCCGGAGGTGTGGCTGAGGATCTCAAGGTCTCGGCGGTGGATGGGCCCAACTCTAGTTTTGGCTGTTGATTGGCGATGCAGATGCGGTTGCTTGCTCCGGTGGTGAGTCCATAGGAAATCTGGAAGAGGAGATGGGTGCTCTGGCTGTGCTGCTTCAATCTGGCAGGAAAATTTGCTGTGATTTTGCAGTATCTCAGATGAGGAAAAAGCGAACTTCTTTAAACTAAGAACTGAACGATTCGAAATGCGGGCAGGTTTTGTTTTTTTTTCTAACGGTATTTTTAATCATTTTTAGTTTTTTTGATTGTGATTCAATTTTACTATTAGTTTTATCTACTGCATTTGAAAAGAAATTGCTTTATTACTTGTTTCTCTTGGGCTGGAAATGTATTCTGTTAGAGTAGTGAAATGAAGCTCCACCAACCATGATTCAGATGAACTTGGTTTATGCTATGTTGGTCCTTGAACATCACAGATTGGGATGGAATGATGTTATTTGCTGGACTCTATTTCAAAAGATATGAGGAAACCATTTAGAGGGTGGTGCCACATCAGATATGCAGTTGGGTTCTTAATTGTTGTTGTTGTTGTTGTTAGGTGCTATCGACTCATGTTTGACTTCTACCTACTTGATGAATTGTAGATCTAAAAAGAAATCGGTTTTGTGTTAGTCCGGAAATGTCCTCCAGCGTCATCCCCATGGTTGTTTTCAATGTGACCAGCCATCTGATTGCAGGTAGCCATCTGATTGCAGGTCGCCCTCTTTGCCTGGTTCCTTTGATCTTCCCAAACATGTTGTCCTTCTTCAGTGATCTCTCTCTTCTGATGGTTTGACTAAAATAAGACAGTCATATCTTCATCATTTGGGCTTCAAGTGGCATAGTTGGTTTGATCTCTTCCAGAATCGATTTGTTAGTTCTTCTGGCGATCCACAGCACGCCTAAAATCCTTCTTTGCACCTAAGCACCTAAAATCCTTCTCCAGCACCAAATTCAATCTTCTTTCTGTCTTTTACTAAAAGTTAGCACAAGTTATCTACTACAATACCCATTTTATTCCTATGGGCGCTGCTGCAGATAACTTGTGTTAATTTTTAGTAAAAGACCCCCTAAAAGATGAAGGTTCAAAAAAGCAGTGTTAAAAGAAGCTTACATCTGATAATGGTACCAGTGAGATTAATGACAATTCTCTGTGACCTCACACAGGTTTGGAGACACTTCATTACAAGAAGTCGTTAATATGGAAAGCTTAGTGCGGTTAAACTCCTACTATGAACAGTTCAAGGAAGTTTTGCCTGATGACTGTGAGTATTTAATGTGTACAGTTAAACATTTCCTGACTTTTTAAAATATTTAGAATGTTTATATAAACTCAAAATAGGAATTATTTTGTAGAACTATATATATTATATATTTAAAGGAAGTGTTCACAGATCCCAGGAAAGAGGTGGGGTTGCATTAAGGAAGGGGATGAAATTACCTAGTGGACATAAGGTCTATGCTTACTGAATTCCGAAAGAAGCCATGGACAGTTACTATGATGGGCTAGTTAAAAATGGGGACAGCTTAAGGTAGTAGTAAATGAATGTTGATATTGCCTCAATAGAGACCTGTTTCCAAAGACCACAAGATCAGATATATTGCAATATTTATTTTTGTAAGGTTTTTCAGTGACCACCTATGAAAATATCAGTGCAACATGCATGAACATAACAAATTTTCACCAAACAACTGAAGGCATTGATGTAATCTCTCAACATAGGCAGCTCTTTGGGTTTGTTTGTTGTTGGGTTGGTTTTTCATTTTTTTTGGGGGGGGGGACAAAAGCTCTGCCCCTGACACAGCCCCCTTAATAGTACAAATTGTAATACAATTTTTCCATTCATTTTTCATATATAATCTTATTAACAACACATAATAGTTAACCACAAGATTAAACTACGCAATGCACACTTCTCAACATTCACTCCTACCAGTATATCTGGCTTTGGTCATACATGCAGAACACAGATAACCCCTATGCATCTACAGTACCACAAACTAGAAGTACTAATATACATAAACAAAACCCTAAGTTGCTAGAATGTACATGCAGTACAACACTAGAGAAATTTCTTCCTAAAAGTTCAAAATATAGTGTTCACCCTTTATTTTCAGAAAAAACAATTTTCATTATTGGTTCAAACTCTTATTCTATGTCATCTAGATTACTGTAATAGTCTTTACCCCTCTCTCTTGGTTAAACTCCAATCCAAACTTCAAATTCTTCAGAATAAGATTGCGAATTGATTTTCCACTTAAAGAAATTCAATAGAGCCTTAACCCTCACTTATTAATGTACACTGGTTGCCTATCCAGACCTGAATTATCTTTAAATTGGCCTGTCTTATATTCAAAATTTTCAACAGTTTAAGTCCAGAATACCTGATCAGGTTGACTTTCTAGATTCAGCACTTTTTTTGCACACTTCATTTCCTGTAATTTTTAGAGGTATGTTATAAGAACATTCTAGAAAGCTCAATATGTTATCAGGCAGTTCAAATTTGGTCTTTGCCAAAGCAGCTGAAAACTATGAACTCTCTTACTATTCTTTTTGGAGAAGTTTAAAGATTTATTTGTTTAGAAAGTATTTACTATAATGTTTGGTTTCACTATTTCTTTTGTACAGTATTCCTGGTCTTAATTCTTTTTGTTATCTGCTTTGTACCTTATTTGGGGAGTTGGTGAAATACAAATACCACACCACATTACATTAATGGTGAAAACCTTACCAGTCTGCTTCCTAGTGTCTGTGTAGCCAGTATCAGCAAGCAGTGTATAGTAGAATGCCATGCAAGCTGCTACTACTACTATTTATTATTTATAAAGTGCTACCAGATACAGGTGGTCTAGCACAGACCAGACTAGCACAAACCCAATTTCTTTTTAGATCTGTAACTCATTAAGTCGCTAGTACTCAAGCACAAGTCGATGGCACCTAAATAAGAAGACCAGACACATGCAGTGCTCTACAACAAACATGTAAGAGGTGGTCCCTGCTCGAAAGAGCTTACAATCTAATTAAGATGGACATAGGACAAAGGCTTTTTATATGTTATTTAGGTGAGGAAATATAAGGGACTAGAGGTAGGAGAATAAAGAGGGAATGGCAACAGATATGGGTTCTTTATAAGTTGGGATTGTAGGGCATAAATTCAGTTTCAAAAAAGTTGGTTTTTAACCTGGATTTGACCACCATGAGAGACAGGGCCTGATGCAGTGAGTCTGCAGGATGTTCCAGACATAAGGCTCAGCAAGACAAGAGATGGAGTCGGTAGTTGGCAGTAGAGGAGAAGGGTGTCGACAAGAGAGACTCTCCTGACAAACGGAGCTTCCGGGGGAGAGTATAGAGAGAGACAAGAGAGGAGAGATACTGATTTGCTGCTTGTAGGTCAGTAAAAGGAGTTTGAACTGTATGCGGAATTATGCATGCTCATTAACGCTTTAAAATTCCTGCACTTAATTTACGGACTACTGTGAATTACACACATAAATGTCACATTTAGGCCCTCAAAAAAGAACCCAAGACAATTGCCAATACGACAAATGCAAAATTCAAAAACACAATTGGCAACAAACTTTTTTTCCTCCTAGTGCAAAATAAGCCAAAGAGTGTAGGACCCAGATAAATGCTAATAAAAATATCTGGAATAGTACTGCTAACAGGACATCAGTACGGGCCAAGCTCACTACTGAGAGCAGGATTTAGCCCCAGGCAGGATCTCATAGGTGCCAAGCACCAGACACAAGGTCTAAATAAGTCTTGCCCCGTACATCATTGCATCCAATATTTTAAATTTACTGATAAAAAAGTCCATTAACCCTTGGCCTAAAAATGAACCAGGTGAAAAAAGAATTCAAAACGTTTTAATCACTCAGTAGAAATTCATTAAATGTTAATCAAAAGTTCATCCAAAATCTACATGAAAAAACATCAGAGTGCAAGTGCTATTGTTAAAAAGTCATTGAAAATATAATTGAAAAAGTATATCCATTAGCGAGAAGTACTTAGCTGAATTCCATCAAAATTTGTATCACCACTTGACAGAGCCCCGTTTAGTTGTCTTCATCAGGAGTGGAGATTAAAGTGCTGATAAGCTGAAATGCAAAGGAAGCTAGTCCACTTTGGTACAACAGGCAGTCATCAATCCTGTAGACATAATTCATCAAAGCTTGGCAAAATCAAACGCAAGCTTCACGAAGGGGAAAAATTTTACTCTCAGTAGTGAGCTTGGCCCGTACTGATGTCCTATTTGCAGTACTATTCCAGATATTTTTATTAGCATTTATATGGGTCCTAGTACACTCTTTGGCTTATTTCACACTAGGAGAAAAAAAAGTGTATTGCCACAATTGTGTTTTTGAATTTTGCATTTGTCGTATGGGCAATTGTCTTGGGTTCTTTTTTGAAGCCTATTTTGTGGTAAATTTTACCCTTGTACCATGGAGACCCCAACGTGGCAATGCACCATATGTTTTTCTAGTGACCATGTATTGCAGCTGGCTACTAGATCTTCATTAGTACAAGATGACCAACCAGAGGGCATTTCAACCTTTACTTCTCAAAAAGAACAATGGATGAATTTACAGAGAACTTTAATTAGAATGGAACTTCATAGTATGTCTTTGATTGAATTCATTAAGAAGTTAATGATACCTAGGGGATTACGTATTCAAAAACAACCAGGGATTTTTCGGGATAATACTATATTTTTGGAATAGTGGGCAGCAATTCTTAATAAATACTCACTAGACCTGATGTTCTTATGGTAGACACCATCAGTGAGTTGAGTACAGAGGTCACTAGAGAAGCGGATGAGAAATTTCAACTTCTAACCACCAGCTCGGACGCCAAACAATTTCAAGACCAACTGGCTGAATTGCAGAATACATTAGAAAATTTATGCAAAAAACACAGACAAAATTAACTTAAGAAATTACAGAGAGATACACAAGATTATGCCAAGGGACATGTGTATACTTGGCTAAATCAATATATGACCCAACAAACGGAAGCAACTACAACAGAGAATCCTAAGCCTACAAATTACCAAGGCTTTTTGGATGGGACCTACTTTTCAGCCAGTGATAGTGATTCAAGATCCTTATCTAGAGATTGGAATTTTTTAGGACAACAGAACCGACAGGGACAATGGACCAGATGATGCAGAGGCTGGAACAGAACTCAGTACAACCAACAGAATCACCCCCAAACACAGTCTAACAGTTCCAAGACATTTTAGTCACAAATATCTCCGGCATTCCCCTAATGAATGATCAAATTGGGGTTCTCAGCAATTTTGTTCCAACTGTTAAACATGATCCCTTTAAAACAAGATGTGATCTGGCTCACATTATATGGAATTTGCAGGTCAAGTTATATTTTTCTTCCATCACTATTGTGTCCTAGGTCTACTTGGACTCCTCCTGGTCCTCTTGACCCCCATATAGCCACATTTTGAGATCTAGTCTTATGAGATTTGACCACCTTGGAGTCTAATCATTATAATAAACCTTACACCAATATGACTGGGGCGGAGACTAAGGCTCTTCAATCTCTGAAACAGGATCAGCGTGTAATCATCAAACCCACTGATAAAGGAGGCTCCATTGCCATTCAAAATAAGGACCAATATCAGGAGGAAGTCCAGCGTCAATTAGGTGATATTCATAATTCCATCTTGTTATCAGAGGATCCTGTTAAAGAACTTCAACGCAACATTAGTATGCTTATTCAGGAAGCATTAAGTACAGCCATGATTACTAAAGCGGAAAGTCAGTTTCTTCAGATCTCTCATCCAAGGACACCAGTTTTTTACACCGTTCCGAAGATTCATAAGTTGTTGAGTCTCCTCCGGGTAGACCCATTGTTTCCCTTAATAACACAGTGCTTGAACCCTTATCCCAATTTTTGGATCATTTTCTTCGACCTCATGTAGGGATGGCAAAATCTTTTATCAAAGACACCACTGATTTTCTTTGTAAAGTTCAGGGACTTGATTTCTCTACAGCAAATATACAACTGGTTACACTGGATGTAGTGGCCCTCTATACCAGCTTACCCCAGGGGGAAGCTCTTAAAATAGTATAAAAGACCTTGAATCAGCGTGAGCCCCCCAACAGGGTATCAACGTCCTTTTTGATGAACTTGGCTGTCTTAGTTCTTACTAAGAATTACTTTAGATTTAACAATTCTCTTTACCAACAGTGCCAGGAAGTAGCTGTGGGCACAACTGCAGCTCCCAGTATTGCTAACCTCTTCATGTCTCAATTTGAGGAGGATTTGTTGTATTCTAATACTCATTTTCAACATATTCAGTGCTGGATGCGTATTATAGATGGCATCTTTTTTATTTGGACACATACCGAGGAACAGCTTACAATTTTTGTCAACTGGTTGAATTCCTTAACTACTTATTTACGTTTTACAATGACAAGTCACAGAACTTCCATTACTTTTCTGGATACAACTGTAACTGTAGAGGGAGGTAAAATATACACCAAGGTGCATCATAAATCCACAGAAAGAAATAACTTATTGTCATATTCCAGTTGTCACCCCTGACGTCTCAAAGCGGCCATACCTATAGGCCAATATTTTAGAGCCAGAAGGATATGTACCACCGATTTGGATTTCAAGAGGGAAGCAAAGATTTTACAGAACAAATTCCTGGCTAGAGGTTATCCGCCAGCTGTGATACACAAAGCCTATTTGAGGGCATGGCATGCTAATCGGGATTTGTTGCTGGCAGGTAGTCAAAAGGAAGTTTCCTCTAATCAGATATGTGTTTTATCCCATTCCACCCAGTCTTCTATGGTGGCTGCAAATATAAGATCTCACTGGCATGTACTTCAATTAAGTTTTCAAAGACAATCCCTGTATTGCATTTACACATGGCAAGAACTTATCTGAATTCCTAGTATCTTCTGATTTCCAACAGAAACCTTATCATCAGCCTAGCAACGGATACTACTCTTCATGCGGATCCTGTTCCCTGTGTGATACTTCTCTGAATCGACCTTTGTGGTTTATGTAATTTCCTGCCCTTATGGGTTAATATATGTAGGATGCACTTCACACACTATCAAAACTAGATTTATTGAACATCACAGTTATTTGAAAACAGGCAAACAAATGGCACCTATGGTGGCTCACAATTTGGCCCACCACCATACTTTTTCTCAACTTAGATGGGGCATGTTAGAACAAGTCCCTACATATTTCAACTGTGATAAGACTACTTATCTTTTGAAACGGGAGAACTTTTGGATCTTTCATCTGAAGGCTTATTCTCCCTTTGGCCTGAATGAAAATGTGGACAAATGTTTCTCAGGATAATATTTTTCATGTCATCTTTAGTCATTTTTTCTTTTTTTTCCAACTTTTTTCATTTCTTTTTTTACATTCATATCACTATTCTATACGTCATCACGTTGACGTTGGTGCGCTGCTCTCGCGAGGTCTCCTGGGCATTTTAAAACTTCTCTGACAACATTGTTTTTTCCTCTTTGTGAAGAGTGCATTTGATTTTGCCAAGCTTTGATGAATTATGTCTACGGGATTGATGACTGCCTTTTGCACCAGAATGGACTAGCTTCCTTTGCATTTCAGCTTATCAGCACTTTAATCTCCGCTCCTGATGAAGACACAGGGCTCTGTCGGGTGGTGATACAAACTTTGATGGAATTCAGCTAAGTACTTCTCGCTAATGGATATACTTTTTGAATTATCTTTTCAATGACTTTTTAACAATAGCACTTTGATGTTTTTTCATGTAGATTTTAGATGAACTTTTGACTAACATTTGATGAATTTTTGATGAATTTCTACTGGGTGATTAAAACATTTTGCATTCTTTTTTCACCTGGTTCATTTTTAGGCCAAGGGTTAATGGACTTTTGTATCAGTAAATTTAAAATATTGGACGCAATGATGTACGGGGCAGGACTTATTTAGACCTTGTGTCTGGTACTTGTCACCTATGAGATCCTGCCTGGGGCTAAATCCTGCTCTCAGTAGTGAGCTTGGCCCGTACTGATGTTCTATTAGCAGTACTATTCCAGATATTTTTATTAGCATTTATCTGGGTCCTACACTCTTTGGCTTATTTCACACTAGGAGGAAAAAAGTTTGTTGCCAATTGTGTTTTTGAATTTTACATTTAGGTCCTAATATGTATGATAGGCAGCCTCAGCCTGTCATAAATATTAGCAACTTAATGTAGATGCATCATTTCCAACTAAACGCTAGTGTTCTGTATGGTTCTTAGGCGCAGAAGTGCAGTTATAGAACAGGCACATTACCCATTTCATTTTGGCGCCTAAATGGCAGTGCCCTCCAGTGTGTGCTAAAACAAATAATCAAACCAAATGATATAGGTGGGAAGATGAGACAAAATGGTTAACAAAGCAAAATGAATTATTTTTTATGCATGTCCCTATTCTTTCTCGTGAGTCTGTTTTAAGCTTGTATCCAGGCTGTTGTAAGGTAGCTGGTGTCTTGTTCAGCATTTGGAGGAGTAGCCTAGTGCTTACTGCAGTGGTCTGAGAACCTGGGGAACTGGGTTTGATTCCCACTGCAGCTTCTTGCCCCAGGTACATAACTTAGATTGTGAGCCCACTAGGGACAGATAAAGTACCTACTTTGATTGTACCCACAGAAAGGCAATAGAGTTCTCCCCTGAAATTCACGGGGGGGTTTGTTCCAGGAACCCTTGCGAATTTCAAAAAACCACAAATGTGGTTTTTTTGCCTGTCAAAAGGCAGCGGAGGTAGGAGAGGGCAGTTGGAGTGCCGGCGGATGAAGAAAATCACTCGCAGTCTGCTCCAACCGCCTCTTCTTGAAGTAAAGTCGGGCTACACCAATCAGGAGCTGCTTTGACATGTAGCTCCTGATTGGTGTAGCCCAACTTTACTACAGTAAGAGGTGGTCGGAGCAAACTGCGAATGAGCGAGTCCACGATTTGCAAACCGCGAATGAGCGGGTGAACACTGTATATTTAATCCATGAACTTTCCCCCACCCTTTTAACCCTTTATTGGCCAACACCAGTGCTGCTGATGCCTCCTGCTCTCTGGAACCCTACTGAAAGTATCCAGTGTACCCCCTTTGTTGCCCACCTGCTGACTCTTCCCACAAAATCTTCATCACTGCTAATATACCTGCTCTTCTGCACCCTGGATATTCTTGCAAATACCTGAACATGGAAACCATGAATTGCCATACACTGGAAGAGCAATTCTCAGTGTTTCCTTTTTGAATATTAGGTTGTAGGTTTATGGATGCAAAGTAGCTCTAGACCTGCAACTCCATTGTGTGGTTTGGAAATTTCTCATAAATATCTGTAGTAAAATCATGCAATTCTTTGCAGACAAATTCAGAGGGCTGTTTATTTATTTTGCATTACATTATAATCAAATTTAAAACAAAAGTGTACATGAGCTGTGTAGAAAATGTCTTGTATGTACGGTAGATAAATATGATTTACAACTGGTGGTCTCTCCATGCAAGCAGACTATGCACCCTTACTGCAAAGTAAAACTGAGAGAATATTATTTATTTAAAAAATATATAACACACTCTTATCTAATAATTCTATGCAGGATGCAAAAAGACACACAATAAGGTTAATACAAAAGACATCATTATGCAGCATTTCAAGTTAAATTACTGTCAAAATCATCTATCATAGCAATTCAAATACCATGATAAACTTTCTGAGACCTGAATATTTTGAGGGATATGTGTTTGTAGTTATTGAGATTTATTTAACTATCTTACTTCCCCTTTTATTAAGCCCAGCAATGTTCCAATGCCCATAGGAATTGAATGGACATCAATTGCTGCATGGCTTAGTAAAAGGGGGGCTTTTATGAAGGGATTCACCCAAGGAAGTTTACGACAGTTAGTTTGACATAAAACTTACAGTTTTGTTAACAGCAAAACAATAGTAAAATGACCAAATATAAGCATAAATACAATCTGGTGTGAACTTTGTAATAGGAATAACATGATATAGTATCAGAAATATAAACATTTAATAGTACTGTGAAACAATCATATAACAGAAATATGATAAATGTCAACAGAATACAAATGATACCCTAATAGCATGGAAGAATATTTCATATAATGTAGATAAGAAACTTGCAATGTCAGCACAAAACAAATAAAACCCTTTGTTCTCACTTTACAGGTCTACCTCGATCTCGTAGTCAGACATGCCTGCCTGAACTGTTACGATTTCTAGGACAAAATGTCCACGCACGGAAAAACAAGAATGTCGATATTCTTTGGCAAGCTGCTGAGGTATTGAATTATGTGCAAACTGTATTTTGCCAACTTGAGCTTTTTAAACAAACTCTGTTTAAATTTCATCTTATTTCTTAATCCCTGCAGTATGCATTAATCTGTAACCTACCATTAAAATAAACCACAGTACTTGAGGATTGGAGGGTGATCAATGTAACCTCTATCTTTAGGAAGGTCACCAATGGTAATTAAGGGAAATTACAAACTAGTGAGCTTGATGTTGGTGCCAAGCAAAATCATAGACTCTTATGAAAAGCAAAATGACTGGCAATATGGATAGACATAGCTTTAATGGGACAGAGTCCATTTGGGTCTAGTACTGAGAATCTGTTAGATTTTTTGAAGGTCTTAAAAATTTTGTAGTTAAAGGTGATCCACTATAATGCAATATAATATAAAAATGTATATTCTGTTACATTGTCAAAATACTGTATTTTAGTACACATTACAGTTGATAGCACTGGCCAACACTCATTTTGGTGCCTCAAATGGTAGACCTGTTTCTGGGTATATTTGACCTACTGATTCCAAAAAAGGCTCCTATCAGCTCTAGTTTTTGAGATACAGAACATGTGTCATTAAAAAATCAGGATGTTTTAATGTAGTCTTTAATATCTTTTAAGCATGAAGGAAATATTAAAAATTAAGTGTGCAATATGAAAATCTACTTATTTCATACCAAAAGCACAAGTTTATGATACAAACTTTCCAGTCATTCGACATACAAAAATCTCCTTTTGTAAGACTTCCAAGAATGGGATCTGCCAGGACAATCCCGCATAAGATTCCAACAATAGTTTGCCATCATGTGTGCATCCTAACTTCCTTGGTATCTGGCTGCGCTAAAAACTGCTATTGTGGTTTAGTAAAAAGGGAGGGGGTATATTTGTCTATTTTTGTATAGTTGTTCCTGAGGTGACATTGCATAAAGTCATCTGCCTTGACCTCTTTGAAAACCCGCGGAATATAAATGATAATTAACATTTTCTCTGTGTACAGTGTGCTTTGTGTTTTTTAAAATTTTATTGTTGAAAGATCATTTTGACTTGGTCATTTTAAAAGTAGCTCGCAAGCCCAAAAAGTGTGGGCACTCCTGCTGTAGAGCCATTCTTGTACTACTGGAAGAGCTATATTTATCTTTTTTTTTAGTTGTTTAAATTCATGCAGAAATAAATGGCTAGATTGAACCTAATGACTTCATTAACGCCTTTCCCTTTTTGAAACCTCTATACCATTTGAAAGAGGGCAAATATCTAATTATTCCCTTCTAGCATTGAATGCTTCTTAAATTTAGTAAAAATATTCTGGCACAAGTGTCAAACCTTAAAAAAGGAAGTCATATTGAGCATTGGAAAATAATAATAATTAACTAATAAAAATAGTACACATTTAGGGCTCCTTTAACTAAGTTGCGAAAATGGTTTTAGTGTGTGCTTAGCGTGCGCAGAATTACCACGCGCAATAGACGCTAATGCCAGCATTGAGTTGGCATTAGTTTTCCCACGTAGCGCGGGAGTTTGCGCGTGCTAAAAATCTTAGCGCACCTTAGTAAAAGAAGGGGTTAATTTTCCCCACCACCAAATTTCCCCATCCTGCCCCACCCGGCTACTTTTTCATGCCACTCGGCTGAAAAAAATTTCTGGGGAGAACACTGAGAGTCATTGTGAACAGCAGGTTGAAATCCTTAGCTTAGTATAGGATGGGCTATTGGTTAGAGCTGCTATCTCAGCACCCTGAGGTTGGGAGTTCGATCCTAGCCTGCTCCTTGTGACTCTGGGCAAGCCACTTAACTTTTCCATAAAAATATGAACACACAATATCAAATGATGTACAGTTTTATGTGACAGAGAAAAAAGACCTAACCCCCCCCCCCCCCCCCCCCCCCAGATGTCTAATCAATTGAAAGACACCTATACTTATGGGTTTAAAGGATATCATCACTGGTCAAAAAACCTGTTTGTTTTCGTGCAAATTGTGAAATAAACTTTAAATAAATATATTTTTTCAAAATTATTTCTTTTCTTTCTGTTTGCGTCTTCTTTAATGCTGGTTTCCTTCCATAATCATATTTTGAGGAGAATGAGCAACCACATATGAGTGTCCAAATGCAGCGGTTTTCGTCACTTAACTTGCCATTGCCCCTAGTACCAGGTTAGATTGTGAGCCTGCCGGGACAGATAGGAAAAATACCTGAGCGTACCTAATTACTATTCAATGTATTTTAAACTACTTTGGGTGAATGAATCTCTTCATGAAAAGGCGGTTAATAAATCCCATAAATAAATATTGAGTGCAGTTCCAGCTAGCCAGCACCAGCTTCTGCTTTATAACGTGGCACCGAGGATGGCATCAGCCACCAAGAGGTCTCACCTTGGTCACACAGGAGCAAGGGCCAATGAGTCCCATAGCAAAGCAGGGGCCCCAGAGCCAAAACAGACGGCTGTGCTGGGTGCTGTGAGCAGCTGCTGAGGACCCAGAGCCTCTATGAAATTTCCCAAAATTTCAGCAGCTGCAAGGCAGGTATCTGGTTGAGTTAGATTAAAGGGATAGCTCCACAGGGAAGAGTTCAGAAGTGTGGGCCATCAGCTGGGGCCAGAGGGAAAAGTGTACTTGGGAGGGGAAAGGGTGGCTAAATATTGAGGATAAAAGGGTATGCTGTGAGCCATATGGTTTAAGTGGTCTGGTAATGGAGGATTTATCATATTGTTTATAGACACCAATAAATATTGCATTTACTTTATTTGAAAAGGTCTCTGTATCAGATTTTGTCAACTACGGACACAAAGCTGGTGGGGTGCAAGGTCTGCTCTCCTAAGAATTACCGCTGCTGGGTCAGACCAGTGGTCCATCATGCCCAGCAGTCCGCTCATGTGGCAGCCCTCTGGTCAAAGACCAGCACCCTAACCGAGACTAGCCCTAACAGCGCCCGTTCTTGTTCAGCAGAAATTTGTCTAACTTTGTCTTGAATCCCTGAAGGGTGTTTTCCCCTATAACAGCCTCCGGAAGAGCGTTCCAGCTTTCTACCACTCTCTGGGTGAAGAAGAACTTCCTTACATATGTACTTAGAGAGTGCCCTCTCGTTTTCACTACCTTGGAGAAGGTGAACAACCTGTCCTTATCTACTAAGTCTATCCCCTTCAGTACCTTGAATGTTTCGATCATGTCCCCTCTCAATCTCCTCTGTTCGAGGGAGAAGAAGCTCAGTTTCTCTAATCTTTCGCTGTACGGCAGCTCCTCCAACCCCTTAACCATCTTAGTCGCTCTTCTCTGGACCCTTTTGAGTAGTACCGTGTCCTTCTTCATGTACGGCGACCAGTGTTGGACGCAGTACTCCAGGTGAAGGTGCACCATGGCCCGGTACAGCGGCATGACAACCTTCTCTGATCTGTTTATGATCCCCTGGGGGGTAGAGGGGACATCCTCCTCCTCTGGGTCTTTTGGTGGCTCTGGTTGCTGTGTAGGCTCTGGCAAAGGCTGCCTTAGCTGTTGAGCCAGATTGTGGAGTATGCAACAGGCCATGAAGATCTTGCAGACCTCTTCAAGTATGTAGAGTAGCTCCCCTCCAGAGTGGTTGAGGCATCTGAGTCTTTCTCATATTGCTAAAGGTCTATTCTATTATGGAGCATGTGGTACAGTGGGCTGTATTGTAGCTCTCTTCTGCATCATTTTGGGAGTGCTTAATTGGTGTCATCAGCCATGTGTATTGGGGAGGTAGCCTCTGTCACCTGTGAGGGAGGAGCAGAGGGTACAGACATGGGTGTGTATTGCCACCTTTGGGCACCATGGAGTGAGGAATAGATTCTGGAGCAGAGGGCTGCTGTGTGGGTTGGAGTAACTGTGGTCATCTTGGTGGGGGGAAGTGGGCAGAGAGTGGATCACAATTCTTACCAGCCAGTGATTTCCCCTCAGTCAAAGTGCTGGTAGTTTCCTGAGTGAAACAGAATGTAAAAGTCATGTCAGTACCCCGGATGACAGACACATCTACGACCTCCCCCTGTGCATTACACATTGATTGAAATGACTTCCTGTTTCTGTAGGTGGCCTCCTCAGCTTTGGGGGGGTCTGAGGGCCATACAAATACAGTCTGTGATTCATAAGGCCAAAGAGAAACAATCCATGTTGTAGAATTGGGTCATAGTATCTTGGATATCCTGAGCTATATTGAGAAGAGCTATATACTCAGCTGTGAGTGAAAAAGGCATCTAGGAACTGGGATAATCACTGTGAGATGGAAAGATAGTTAATACCTGCAGTTACTGCCAGCACAGTAGCAAGAGAGGCTGTGATATTAAGGTGTACTGAAATTGGATAGTTCTAAGTCTAACAGATGCTGGCACTGTCATCTTGATATAGGGACGCTGGATCATCAGCTGTTCTATTGTCCCGTGATACTTAAATTTTGGAGATTCATTTGGGGACAAGTGAATAAAATATTGGAAAATCCAGTGGCATTGACGTACAATACTGTGCTATTTGGCACGTTAATGAGGGCTAAAAGCCCAATAACTTCCCATAACAACAAACTTCTCTTTATTATGACGTGAGTTGCCATACAACTTATTTTGAAGAACTGGAAAACCTGTTAAATTATAATTTCTGGTGGGAATCTTTATGCCACATTTTAAAAATGGAATGTATGATTGCTATATGGCAGGGTCATTATAGAAAATTTAAGGATGTAGCTTCAGAGGCAGCCGGAGAGAGTAGGGAAGCGGCTGGGCAGTCAGGAGCACGAGGTGAGCAAGCGGAGTGCGGAGAAATAGAAGAAAGAGAGGCAGGCAGGAAATAGAGAGGGGGGAGGAAGTGATGTCATCACGGAATATGGCCGCTTAAACTTAGAGCTCTGTCGGGGCTTGCGGTTGAAAATTTAATATTTGCTTCCCGTGGTGGTTTGAGCGCTATTCTTTGGAGCCCGAGCTTGCAGATTGCATGGCGAGCAGGAAGAAATTGGAGAAATTTCACTTTCCCGGCGCAACGAGTGTGAAAACTCGATCGCACGTTCCAGGTTCCCCGGCGACACTGCTCAAGATGGCGGAGCCGCTTGCGCAAGTACAGTCAGCTTCTTCCCAGACCAGCTCTCTGCAGAATGATCAACCTATGGAAGGGAAAATAGAGTTGTGGTTTAAAGATCTTAAGGCAGAAATGGTGGGGCTGAGGTCTGATGTAAAGGCGGCACTGGGAGAGATCCGGGCGGAAGTGGGAGACCTGAGTGGCAGAGTTCTTGTTGTTGAAGAGCGCTTGGGCCACGTGGAAGTTTTGGCGGAGGAACGATCCACTGCTATGGACACAGCAGTGGCGCAACTGGATGATTTAAAAAAGCAGGTTGAGGACCTGGAGAATCGCTCAAGGCGAAATAATTTACGCTTTAAGGGAGTGCCAGATTTGGATCGCTACAAGGATGCCAGGGAAGTGGTGTCAGACTTTTGCAAAGCCCTACTTTCTGATGAATCTCAGACACTACCACTAGTGATTGACCTACAGAGGGCTCACAGAAGCCTGGGCCAGGTGAGGGGTCCTGCTTTGGTGACTTTCAATTGAAGGAAAAAGTTTTACAGGCTGCACGTCGTCGTCCCGATTTCGTATGGCAGGGGTTGAAAGTGGGGGTATATCAAGATCTGGCCCTCGCAACACTCCAGAAACGCAGATCTTTTCGAGAAATCACCCAAATACTGCATGCTGAGGGTTATCATTACAGGTGGCTCTTCCCCTTTGGATTGCACTTCACCATCAATGGGGCTCACCGGAAGGTGGATAACGTGGCAGATGCGTGGATGGCGTTGAAAGACCTGGGATGCCGGATGCCGCATGACACCCCTGATCGAGCTATATCGGGACCAGCATCGGAGATCGGAGATGGGGTATCTCGGAGCCCTATAGCAGCTAGCCAACCCTCTACCTCAGTTACCTGATCCGGTTCTCCGGAAGGACAGTTGACTTCTGTACCTTTGGACTGCCACTGAATGTGTTTTGTTACTCTGCTGGCTGAAAATGGTTTGATTGTTTACTAGGGAATAGCTATTCCACTTGTTAGGTGCTCTTGCTTTCTACAGATAAGGTTGTTTGTTTGACTGTACAAGTTTGGATGGAGTGCTTTTTTGAGTGTGAGTTTTCTATGTATGCCTGGGGAACTCGGGGGTTGAGTGGGGAGGTAAAGCAAAACAAGGTGTTCTTTATGGGCCTTTTCAGTATGACTCATTTTCTTAACATGGCTGATTCGAAACTTGGAGAATCAGCTAATTGGAGGGGGGAGGGGGGAGGGGAGGGTCTGTGTGTACGGGGCTTAGCAGGCAGCGGAATTTGGGTGCTGGGCGGTCCTCGGGGAACGATCCGGAATTGTTCATAGGCTTCTGGAACGTAAATGGGCTTAATAGCCCGGGCAAAAGGAGTGTAGTCTTCCGCGATCTCCAGCGTATGAGGTGGGACATTTGTCTCCTGCAAGAGACGCACTTGAGACCTAGGGATGTCTCTTTGCTCCAACGACCACAGTTTGATATGCTCTGGACCCATCAGGGGGAGGGGGCTACAAAAAGAGCGGGAGGATTGGCTATTCTGGCACGTAAGGGTCTGGGATTACAGGTGGATCATGTCTATAGGGATAGAGAGGGCAGGTGTTTAGCGGTGAAAGGTGTGCTTCAAGGTCGCCCCCTGACCATCATCAATATTTATGGTCCTAACGTGGGACAAGAAGCTTACTATCGGAACTTGAGAGGGGCCCTAAATACTTTTACACATGGGGCGGTCTATTTGGGAGGAGACTTTAACATCCCTCCGGATCCTACTGTAGATCATTCAGGGGTAGGGCGTAGAACATTGAGGAAGTCAGCTGCTGCATTTCGCGATCTGATGGGTTCGCTTGGCCTTGTAGATGGCTGGCGATTGCTTCATGGAGCTCAGAGATCATATACTTTCTACTCCCATGCACAGAACACTTATACTAGAATAAATGGGGTATGGACTCATAGGAACCAAGCAGGGGGGCTGCGAGCAGCGGAGATAGAACCGATGCATGTCTCGGATCATGCACTGGTTTGGTTATCTTGCACTGGCATGTTAGATCCGGGGGGTTATACATATTGGAGGCTTAATGAATCCCTGCTGAGTTCCCCTCAGGTGGAAAATACTATGAGAGATTATTTGGAGTTGAATGACACTGGGGAGGTTTCAGATGCTATTTTGTGGGATGCTCTGAAAGCGGTAGTCTGGGGAGAACTTATAAAGTGGGGGGCTAGATTTAAAAAACAGAGAGCCCAGGCCTTTCTTCAGTTGAGAACCCGACTGTCCCAGTTGGAGTTGACCCACCAGAATACGAGAGATCCCCAGAGTTTGGCCCAGCTGCAAAGAGTCCGGGATGAATTATACCAGCTTCAGGTAGAGGAAACAGAGCGTATGCGTGAGAGATTTCGTCTTAACATTTATGAGCATAGCAATAAGGCTAGTGCTCAATTGGCTAGATATATTCGTATTAAACAAACTCGAAATACTATCACTTGTATTAAGGGAGATATAGGGGGGGACCTACATGTCACGGACTCTGCTATCCAGGGTGAGTTCCAAGACTTCTACTCGGGGCTTTATGGACACCCGGAGCCATTAGATGCTGGAGCGCAGACTGGATTTCTGGACTCGTTGCAGATACCTAAACTGGCAGAGTCGGACCAGGAGTATTTAAGGGAACCGATACAACTCTCTGAGATCTTGGGGGTGATTGGAGGGTTGAAGAATGATAAATCCCCAGGGTTAGATGGGTATACCAGCCGTTATTATAAACAGTTCTCGGAACACTTGGGGCCTCTTCTGGTCCGGGTGGCTAATGGAATTACTACTGGCGGTAAGCTGCCACCTACGATGGGTGAGGCTGGGGTGGTTATACTGCCCAAACCGGATAGAGATCCGTTATTATGTGGATCTTATCGGCCCATATCATTGCTGAATTTAGATGCAAAAATTTTGGCTAAGGTTCTAGCCCAGCGCTTGGGGAAGGTAATGCCATCCCTGATCCATCAAGACCAAGCGGGGTTTATACAACGGCGACAGGTGAGCGATAATATTAGGAGAACTCTTAATTTACTTTGGGAAGCGGGCAATGGTCGGGAAAAGATGGTCCTGATCTCGGTTGATGCCGAGAAGGCATTCGATTGGGTTATCTGGGGGTTTTTATGGGATGTCATGGATAGGATGGGACTTGGGGGCCCGTTTGGAGATTGGGTTCGGGCTCTCTATGCTGCGCCAAGAGCATGCTTGCAGATTAATCAATCTTATACTGATTTTTTTTCCATCTTTCGGGGAACTCGGCAGGGATGCCCACTTTCTCCATTATTGTTTGCAGTGTACCTTGAACCCCTTGCTTTGGCCATTAGACATCATCCATCGATGGTTGGGTTTGTTAGTGGAGGGGTGGATCATCGAATAGCGATGTTTGCGGATGATATTCTACTATATGTGGGACAACCTGAGATTTCTATACCCCATCTATTACAGTTATTTGACACCTATGGAAAGATCTCTGGGTTTAAAATAAACTTGGCTAAAACAGAAATCTTGAATCTGACCTTGACACAGGGGGAGGTGGATGGGTTACGGGGCACTTTTCCCTTTAGATGGGCTAGTCATGGGATCAAATATTTGGGCATCTTTATTCCCTCGGATCTTGGGAGGATATATGAGAAAAAACTATTTGCCTATTTATCGACGTATAAGGGCTGACTTACAGCGCTGGAATGGCCTCTGGCTGTCCTGGAGGGGCAGGATAGCGATTATCAAAATGAATGTACTCCCTAGATTGTTGTTCCTGTTTCAGACCTTGCCTATATCGGTTCCTTTAGGGGAACTGAGGAGATTGGGTAGAGAAATCCGCACTTTTATTTGGCATCGTAAATCCCCACGACTCTCCCAATCTCTGTTGTGGGCTCCTCGGGAAGAGGGGGGTAGAGGGTTACCTAATTTGGTGTGGTATTATCGAGCGGCACAGCTGAAGCTAGTGCTTGATTGGGAACTGGGGGAACACAAAAGTGGGGTACAGTTGGAACAGCGATATAGTGGTCTGGAGCCTTTGAAATATAGGCTGTGGACTTCTGGCACGCAGCGAGTATGGATACAGAGCATATCTAACCCTTTCGTACAACATTTGGCAAGGGTATGGACCCATGTGCGTACTAAGCTGAGAGGAGGAGCTTTGGTATCTTCCCTGGCTAATATTAAATCTGAACCTCTATTCTCCGCAGGTCGTGATAATCAGGTTTTTCATCGATGGTCTCAAAAGGGGATTCAAGTATTTAGAGATTTAATTGGGACGACTGGGATAGTTTCGTTTAAAGTACTCCAACAGAAATATGACTTACCTGATGGTGATTGTTTCGCCTATTTCCAAATTAGACATTTTATGCAAGCTCAGGGTTGGGACTCTGGACTGCTGCTCGAGAGGGAAACGCTGGAAAACCTGTGGCTGTTATTACAGAGGGTTCCTAAATCATTATCTGTGCTGTATCAATATAGGAGGGGATACTCACCTACTACTTATTTGTTCCGTTTGCAATGGGAGAGGGACTTAGACTCCAGGTTGACAGTTAAAGATTGGGAGGCAATATGTAGGGAGGTATATAAAGCCTCTTCCTGTGCTTTGGTTCAGGAAAATGCTTATAAGGTTCTCACACGGTGGTATTATACCCCGGAACGCTTGCACAGAATGTTCCCTGGAGCATCTGATCAATGTTGGAGATGTGGCTCATATGTGGGTTCCTTTTTACATATATGGTGGGAATGTGGGGTCCTCAAATCCTTTTGGAAAGCGGTGATTGGTACTTTATCTGAGTGTTTGGGTGAATGTGTTGTGCTTTCTCCTTTGAGTTGCCTTCTGGGATTGTATAATATCAGGGAGCATACCTGGCAAACAAAGTTTATTCGTTGGGGGTTGGCGGCAGCTAAATGCCTCATTGCCAACCATTGGAAAAATACAGAGGCCCCCTCTCATTCTACATGAGTTAACCGATTGCTATCTTTGGGGAGGATGGAGATAGCAGTGGCCAGGAGGCGTCATACTTATATCATTTACTTCCACACTTGTAATAAGTTGGAAGAACTGCTGGACGTACTCTGAGGGATCGCCTAGTATTGGTTGTTCTGTTGTCTGCTATGTGACCGGGGAGGGGGGAACTGTGGGGTACTTTGGGATGGGGAACATGGGATGGGGAACATGGGCTGGAGGCGGGGAAGGGAAGGTGAAAACTAGATGGGGTTGAATGGTTTTTGTTTTTGATTTTGGGTTGTGGTTTTATTGCTTTTAATATTGTACTACTTATATTGTACTTGTAACTGATACTACGTGTGTCTTGTGGTTTTGCTCTTATTGTACATTATATTGAAAACTTTTCAATAAAAATTTATATATGAGAGGAAATAGAGAGGGGCAGAGGCTAGAAATAAGCAAAGCCCTCCCTCCGACGTCAACGCTGACATCGGGGAAGACTTCCAGTCGGCTATGTGTGCTGTTGCAGGGCAGGCAGGAAATAGAAGACGATCCTCGCAGCTCCAGCTACTTCCCAGAGCTCCATTTGGATGAGAAAGTTGCTGGCAGATGAGGGCTGGACACGAATGTGGGAGGCAAACGCAGGACACAGAAGGGGTTGAACGTGGGAGGCAAATGCGGGACAGAAGGAAGTCGAAGATGGGCGGCAAATGCAGAGCACAAAAGGGGGGAGGGAGTGCATTTTTGGACACAAGGCGTGAACTTGAGAGAGAGGATGGAAGAAGGGAGGGAAAGAGATGCTGAGGTGGGAGGGAAAGAGATGCTGAGGTGGGGGGGGAATATGGTTTTGGACACAGAAGGCATGAGCTTGGGAGAAAGGGAGGGAAAGAGATGCTGAAGTGGGGGATGAATACGTTTTTGGACACAGAAGGCATGAACTTGGGAGAGAGGAAGGGAGGGAAAGAGATGCTGAGGTGGGGGAAGAAATGCGTTTTTGGACACAGAAGGCATGAACTTGGGAGAGAGGAAGGGAGGGAAAGAGATGCTGAGGTGGGAGAGGAAATAGAAAGGGAGAATTGGGCGTGGGTGTGTCAGTGGGAAGGAAAGAGATGGTTGTGTACACGGGGAATGGAAGAAAGTAGAATTTATGTCATAGGGAGGGAGTGAGGTACAGATGAGAGGGAGAAATATTGTGGTGGAAAGGGAACAGTGGGACAGATTGAAATGGATGCAAGAGGGAGGAATGTTGGACATAGTGGTAAAGGGAATGGAGGGAGAGATGTGGCATGGTGCTAGAGAGGGGTGATAGAAGGAGAAATGTTGAACATGGGGCTGGTGGACAGGGGCAAAAGATGAGAAAGGGATAAATCACTGGACCATGGTAGGAGGAACCAATGGACAGCAACAGAAGAATTTACAAAAGATGGGAAAACGGAAAAAAGAAACTGGGACCAATTTTATGGAAAAATAAGTCTCCAGACAACAAAGGTAAAAAATGGAATTTATTGACTAAAATATATTAGCTTTGGGAAATGTATATAGCAGATGTCTTTGTATTGTGTTCAAAAGAAAAGGAAATGCATTTCTGGTTTCATTTCTACAATGTTGAAGTACTTGCTGACCCTTGCTGTGACTGGTGGGGATCCCCAAGCACCGCCAGCAGAGGACCTCCTCTAGAAATGGCTAGAACTCCCCTCCACCAAGCACAGCAGTCGCTGGCAACATCCATGAGCCACTGAGGTGCCAGCATCTGTGACTCAGGGATACTACTGCTGCCTGCCAAGCTTAGCAAAAGGGACCCCCGGCCAACTGCAATGGAAGTCCTCAGCTGACAGCTTGGGGGTTCTCATCAGCTGAGTATTTATATTTTATATTTACATAAGAGGCTCTGGTAGAAACCCATTTACAAAGTATGTATTCTTCCCAATTAATATTTCCAAATTAATAAAGTGTCTTTGCTTATTTGTAAATGGGTCTCTACCAGAGCCTTTAATTCAGTAGCATAATTAAATGAAATAACTATTTCTGAAGTTTTTAGGGACGGGTGGGGATGGAGGGGATTCCTCGTGGGGACAGGTAGGGAAGGAGGGGTTCCTCGCGGGGACGGGTGGGATTTCTGTCCCCGCGCAATTCTCTATTGGTGAGAGGAGGACATAGCAAAGGGGGAAGGGGCCTAGGAGACAACAAGGAATGGATGTGGATAGGGGAGGCAGGTGTGGGCAATGAGTTCAAGGAGAAACAAATAGAACAGGCAGGGCAGGTAATGTGGGATAGAAACATTTCATACTGGGGCACACAAGAGACAGCAAACAAACCATAATCAGCTCTCCACCCTCCTTAACACAGCAACTAAATTCAACTTTCTAAATCAGCAACAACACAGATGAGTCACAAATGACAAGTCATGACTCAACCTTTGGATAAAGGCGGACTAGAACTAAACTAAACCTATTTGCTTTTTATATCAGTTTAGGGTAGGATGTCTTCACTTCCATCCCTCGATGTCACCCAGCTATTCATTATCACATTAAAATGTCCACATCATAATACTGCCCTCGACACCTAAGACACCCATGGAACACCCATTCAGAAAGCATGTTTCTATTTTGGTGTTCCAAAATAGCTTTTTGGATGTTTTTTAGGCATATAGACTTTTTCTGACCCTTTTGAGGTGTTCATCTGCTTTCAAAATGAGCGCCGTAGTAGAAAACCAGGAGAGTCCTATGGAGAACAACCAAGGGTAACAAAATATAGTGGGAAAAGGCTTACCATATGGCTCCCAAAAAAAGGACGATGAATTGAGACATCCAGATGTTCTTTCCATTGAAAGCAATGGGGAAGTAAGACAGACATATTAAGACAATTGAGTTTTACTTCTATTGAAAGCGGTAAAACCAAATGTCTCAATAACAGAAACATAGAAACATGATGGCAGTTAAAGGCCAAATGGCCCATCTAGTCAGTCCATCCACAGTAACCATTATCTCTTTCTCTCTCTGAGAGGTCCCATGTGCCTATCCCAGGCTCTATTGAATTCAGACACAGTCTCTGTTTCCACCACCTCTTCCGGGAAATTGTTCCACGCATCTACCACCCTTTCCTTAAAAAAGTATTTCCTCAGATTACTCCGGAGCCTATCACCTCTTAACTTAATCCTATGCCCTCTGCAATATCTCCCCTCTCTCGCCTTTCCTCCAAAGCATACAGATTGAGATCTTTAAGTCTGTTCCTATACGCCTTATCACGAAGACTACACACCATTTTAGTAGCCTTCCTCTGGACCGACTCCATCCTTTTTATGTCTTTTTGAAGGTGCGGCCTCCAGAATTGTACACAATATTCTAAATGAGGTCTCACCTCTCCCTATGCAACCTAGCATCCTTCTAGCTTTTGCCATCACCTTTTCAACCTGTTTGGCCACCTTAAGATCATCGCATATAATCACCCCCAAGTCCCTCTCTTCCGTCATGCACATAAGTTCTTCATCCCTAAACTGTACCATTCCCTCTGGTTTTTGCAGCCCAAGTGCATGACCTTGCATTTCTTAGTATTAAATTTTAGCTGCCAAATTTCAGACCATTCTTCAAGCTTTGCCAGCTCTTTCTTTGTGTTATTCACACCATCCTGCTTGTCTACTCTATTGCAGATTTTGGTATCATCCGCAAAGAGGCAAATCTTACCTGATAACCCTTCAGCAATATCATTTATAAAAATGTTAAAATAAACAGGCCCAAGAACAGAACCTTGAGGCACACCACTGGTAACATCCCTTTCCTCAGAGCAATCTCCATTGATCACTACCCTCTGTTGCCTTCCACTCAACCAGTTCCTGACCCATCCTTCTTTTTTTGGAGCCATATGGTAACCCTAAGTGGGAAGCATCAGGCAACGAATGGGATGCAACTGAAACAGCTCTTCATTGTAGAAGTGCAAAAATGGTATTCAACACAGAAAGTGTTTCTGCAGAAGCCTTCATCAGCAGTTCATGAAAAATCTAATATGATGCACTCTTGCCAATATGTATTTCATTATTTACACAAATAAAATTAGAGCTGCTTGCCCTGGATTGGTAGCATAGAATGTTGCTACTTCTTGGGTTTTAGGCAGGTACTAGGGTTCTGGATTGGCTACCGTGAGAACGGGCTACTGGGCTTGATGACCATTGATCTGACCCAGTAAGGCTATTCTTATGTTCTTAATAGCAATGTACTTTGTTACATTGAGGATGTAAGCCTCTTTTTCAGACAAGTATTCATAGTATTAGATTGTGAGCCTGCTGGGACAGGGAGAAATTTTTACGAGTACCTGAATGCAAACGGCTTCAAATTGAAGAGTTATATAAGGAAATGTAAATAAATACATTTCAGCAAACAATACAACAAAGGTGACCAATTGGTGCTCAGTCTCTTTAATTATGATTGACTCGACACGATTGTGTTTCGGCCCACAAGAGCCTGCCTCAGGAGTCTTGTGTTTAAATTGCTTTTTTTTTACCAAACTTTTCAAACCACCCTCATAGTTTGGGCCTGCTTAAAGGTTTGTCTTAACTAAACAGATCATGATGATGGTGGTCAGCAGCAAACACATACATATATGCAATACTGTTGAATATACATATTTATTTAAATGTTGTCACCAGTGTTTAAATAAATACACTGACCACTGCCACTGAAAATAAAGTCACCCATTGGAATACCACATTGAACTTTCACTAGTAAACGTGGTATATCAAATTTTAAATAAACAGAATTACAAACAATGTTTGTGGTCCCATTTCAGATATGCCGTAGGCTGAATGGCGTTAGGTTTACTAGCTGTAAAAGTGCCAAGGACAGGACTGCCATGTCTGTAACCCTGGAGCAGTGTCTAATCCTGCAACATGAGCATGGAATGGCTCCCCAGGTCTTCACACAAGCCCTGGAATGCATGAGGAGGTAAGAGTTGAATTTGCTTGCTGCTCCTTGATTCCCCTGACTGAGGATCCATGTAAACTGCAGATGAGTGGCATTCTTTTGCCATATCAGTTATTTCCTTTCTGAGTCTACATTAGGAGAAAATACAGAGGATCAAATTTTAAGACATTTTTTTCACTAAGATCCAGAAAACAGTTAGCCTAAAGGGCCTTCTCAGTATTTTAAGTTCAGGATGGCCCATGGTTGCGTTCAAAATTTAAGTTACGTATGAATAGACTTTTTTGGGCCATTTTGAGGTGCCCATCTGCTTTCAAAATGAGCGCCGTAGTATATGATGGCAGATAAAGCCCACAGAAACAACATATAAAGCCAGGAGAGTTCTATGGAGAACAACCAAGGGTAGCAAAATGTAGTGGAAATAGGGGTACCATATGGCTCCAAAAAAAGAAAGACGAATTGAGACATCCAGGTTTTTACTTCCATTGAAAGCAATGGAAGTAAGGAGGACAGATGGCTACTGTTCGTCAGTATATTTTCTGAGGAAAAGACAAGGTTAGAGACTAGAGGAGAAAGGATGTTGTTGTTAGTGATGAAAAGCTGCAAAAAGCCCTGAAAGCAAGGAAAGTCATGGCCTGGACATCAAGCATATGAGTGGTGCTGCCATTAGACATGATGGCTGTGAAGGATGGAGGAAAGTTACTATTTGTATGAAGGGCAGAGAAAAGTGAATGCCTTTCTCTCTTTTCCAAAATGAGGTTGGGGGGAAGGGGAGATGAGACACGATACCAACAGGTATAGGAGGAAGAAAGTTTGCTGCAATTGGGTATGGAAGGAAGGTGTGCTGTGGTAAGATACAAATTATTCTGGCTCTGAGCTACAGGCCCATGCTGCAATTCTTGTGTTTGGCAGTCAGTCTATAGGTATTTGCTGATTGTATAACTATATGTAGTCTGTGTCTGGTGCTGTTATTGTGATAGTGAAGCTATGCTTCAGTGCATCACATTTTAAGGAAGGTCTGTATTTCCAGATTAGGCTGTCTGTAAATTTGTATGTGTATATATGGTTATACAGTATACTGTGTCAGCAATGTAGAATTTGTGAAAGTGAGTCTGCCTCTTGATGTGATTCTCTTTATGAATGAGTTTGCAGTTTGGTGCATGCTTGAGGCTATATGAAGCTCCTTTTCAGGTTAGTGCTGCCTGTTTTGACTGTGTTTGTGAGAATGAGATTATGGTTGTGTATGTGTATGTGTGTTGCTGACATGATGCCTCTGCATGAACTACACTTTGTTTCACTGGACTTGGATGTATACAAAAGAAAGTGGACTGCATGTCTGAGTGACACTGTTTGAGGTTTTGGTATTGTGCCTGTACAGATTATGCGAGTAAGGCTAAATGAGTCATTGTATCAAGAAGGCTGTGTGTGTTTATGATCAAGGTTTAGCTGTAGAAGATGGGGGTGACAGAGAGAATTTTTAACAGGGCACCTAGACAGAAAAGGCACACTTGTTTTATAAAGGCAACATATGCACCTATCTGTTTTTATAAAATAGCCTAACCAAAACCTCCTGCACAAAATTATACCTAAGGCATAGTTAAGTCTACTGTATGTGGCTGGTGTAAGTGCTCACACCTAGCTTTTAAGCATGTATTTAAGCAGTTATGGTAGTATCTTCATTTAAAGAATAGACTCCTACCACATGCCCACTTCTAGAATTGTACGTTTTGGTATAGGTGTGTGCACCTAAGTGTCAAAGATATACACGTAACTTCTAATATTCTATAAGCTACCTGTGTAAACGTACACTCCAACCAGAGTCCACCCATTTGCACACTTGCCTGTAAAATATGTGCTATTGCAGATATGTGCGTATTTACAGAATAGCACATAGACGCATATCTAACATATGTGCGGATATACTAGTATTCTGATTATTCTAATTCAATTGTACTTCACCTCTCAACACTTCTACTGTCTTCTCAATATATACAGACTTTACTCAAAAACATTTTCTTCAGTAATTCATAAAAAAATGCTCATAAGACATCATTGGCTACACTCAAACAAATTATTTTTAGAATGACATTGAGCTGGTGGTGGATCTACATGGGGATACTCCTTCAGACAGCCAATTTGCGAAACGTGAATTCATGTCGTAGTCCCTAACAGCTTGATGACTAAGATAAGTGATTTATATTCAAATAATTTAAATAAAGTATGATTAAGGCTTTTGGGCTGACCGGTGAGGAGGCTTGCTACAATAAACTTGAACTATAAATGAAATAATTCATTTGAGTGTAGCCACTGACGTCTTGTTTATGAGCATTTTTTATGAATCACTGAAGAAAATAATTTGTAATCCACATAGAATTGTAGGATATGTGGAATATAAATTATTAAAAAAAAATATATATATATAATTTTAAAAATATAGATAAAAATATATAAATTATTTTTAATGCTTTTGAGTAAAGTCTGAATATAATGAGAAGACAGTAGAGATTTTGAGAAGTGAAATATAATTGAATTAGATTGTACTGCTGAATTGCTTCATTTAAAAGTTCATTATACGAAATAAGCCACAATTAAAAAGTATTCTGATTATTTGCATGTGTGGCTGGTATTGAAATGTTAGCACCTACTTTATAAAATTACTGGGTTAATTCTGTCAGAAGCCACCTAGCACCTGGTAGGTGCTTAAATGCCAGTATAGTATTTTACTAAACTATAAACTCCTCTAAGTTTGCCGAAAGGTGCTTAAAAAGATACAAAAAAGGAGGCAAAAAATGTCAATAAGGACTCTATGAGTGTGTCTATCAGTTAATCACTCCTAACAAACCAAACCAGACTTTGGATGGGGTGCACTATTACAGACACAAATTATAGAATGCTATGTTTTACGTGTATGTTTATACTTGTAAGCACCTATGCTAGCCTTAGAGCTGGTTTAAATGCTCATACCTAAAAACATATATACATATCTGATGTCATACTAGTTTTCCAGTGGTTCCTAAACCTGTTCTGTGGGATCCCCAGTCAATCAGGTTTTCAGGATATCTATAATAATATTCATAAGAGATTTGCATGCAGTGGAGGCAGTACATGGAAATCTTTCTCATGATTGGCTGGGAATCACCGTAGTATTCTATACATAAAAGTAGTCACCTGCTTTTCCTTATAGAATAAGCCCTAAATGGATATGTTCTTGATGTTTAAAATTAGGTGCCTCTTACTCTCCACAAGAGAAATTCTATAATAAGGCGCTTAATTTGGAACCTATTCTATGAAGGAAAGTAGCATGGCAATTAATACATATTACAGATTACTATTTTAAAAAAGTAGGTCAATTACAGTGTTCTGTAATTTACACATTCAACTGTTTGCCGGAAGCGCAACCAAGTTTTAATGTCAGGGGGATCAGACCTTTTTTAAAATAAGCACCGGTGTGAGGCTGAAGATCCGATCTGCATACACACCATTTCATTCAAAATCCATTTTGGGGAGCAGCCACTCTCCTTTGCCCCCCATACCCCCTGCAGTTATGCCTCTGCTGTGTGCCATGTCCATGTTTCACCTCATCTCCATACTATATGAAAAATAAATATAGAATTTCACACTACAAAATACTAGATTTGAGTAAAAAGTGGAATTTTAATTTTGTAGAATGTATTTCTTATCAAATGCTAACCCAGAAGATTCACTTTAATTTCCATATATCATATTTTCACTCTTTATCTGATAATTTGGAGGGAGAAGAGACCTCAGACTGGTTCCTGGTGCTTACAAACCAGTGAAATCGGACCATGTTGTAATCATCAGTCTCCCTCCACCACCCTAACATACCTATTGTACAAACTTCTGAATATGTACTTAAAATTTATAAATAATTCCAATTATATGGACAACTTATCTCATGGTTGAAAAAACGTGAATTCTAAATGCTGATTCTGACAGGCCCATTTCACCCACTGCTTCATCAGAGAATCTGTCTGAAAGGTCAGAACTGGAAGTATTCCAGTCTGCCTACTCCATTTCAAACACGGAGTGCTGTGGTGAAACGAGTCAGCACTTTTAGCCTCAAAAGCACTTTAGCTTAGACGACTCTGATCAACGCACCACATGATTTATACAGAAGTTTGCACAACAGATATGTTAGGGTGGTGGAGGGAGACCAATGATTACAACATGGTCCGATTTCACTGGTTTGTAAGCACCAGGAACCAGCCTGAGGTCTCTTCTCCCTCCAAATTATCAGATAAAGAGTGAAAATATGATATATGGAAATTAAAGTGATTCTTCTGGGTTAGCATTTGATAAGAAATACTTTCTACAAAATTAAAATTCCACTTTTTGCTCTACTCCCACCTCATCTCCACCCATGTGTATACTTACCTTCAAATTATGCATCATTGTATTTAAGTCCCATTTTATAGAATAGTGTGTAGCTGGAATACTGGCATTTTACAAATGTATGTGCACATTTATACCAAACCACAAAAAGGAAAATCAGGTTGTTCAACTGATGTAAGTCATACTTAATATGAACAGCCAGTGTATGCAATCCTATTTGTCGCAAGACCTCAAACACCCAAAGCAATATTTTTATAATTGTTTGTGCTCTTACTGGGGTTGGATACTCATCATTGGTCTTTGCGTGAATATTTTCTTATTCAATGCGGGCACAATTACTTAATATTTGTTTCTATATGGTGAGCTAATGTATTTAAGAAAAGCACTTATCTTTTCAGCCTCACAGCTATCCAGCCATGAGGCTGAAAAGATAAGTGCTCTTCTTAATTACATTAGCTCACCATATAGAAACAAATATTAAGTAATTGCACCCGCATTAAATAAGAAAATATTCACACAAAGACCGATGATGAGTATCCAACCCCAGTAAGAGCACGAACAATTACATAAGTAGTGCTTTGGGTGTTTGGGGTCTTGCGACAAATAGGATTGCATACACTGGCTGTTCATATTAAGTACGACAGTGTGCACATATATATACATGCTGGTATTGTAGTCATTTATGTACATTCTTGATGCCTAAATGTTGGCCACCCTCCTTATATAGAATTACGTCTTACATTTGTGTGTGCATACATGAACTTGTATCATGCTGTTCTATATGCTCGTCGCTTACAAAATTACCCTCCAAAGGGATGCAAAGAACAGAGAAGATATAAAGAAAGGGAACAAGTAATTATGGCAGCACAACTAATAAGAGAAACAAAGAGCAACTATACTGAACCAGTAGTTGTTTTTAAATTATTGATTTAATTAAGAGCAAGCTTAACAAAAGTAGAATAACTAAGTCCAAAGCACCGTATATTGTAGTGCATAAGCCCAATATGTTTTTGGCACCTATGGCCTCCTTCAGGGGCACATTTACAAAGTATATATGAGCAGACATTCCATATGAAAATGCCATGTTGTATTAAAAAGTAAAAATTACGAAGTAAAATCTACAACATTAAACTGAGAAAGAAAGTCACCCAGAGCTCCAAGATAGAAGAATCAGAAAAATTGAGCATTATAAACGTTTTAGGCGACTTGCTAGGTAAAGTCTTTGTTTTGTATTTTGGGGAATTTGTTACTTATTTTTGATTCTTCTTAGGGCTTCATTGGACTCTTTCCATTAAATGTTTGTATTTTTTACTTTTTACTAAAACATGGTATTGTAATGTGATTTTTGAACCTCTGAAGCAAGCTTTAGGCGCCAAAACCTGTTGGTATATGGATTATGATATAAAGTACTTATTTATTCCACTTTTATTAAGGTTGTTTTTATTTGATAAAATAATTTAAAAACAGCTACTGGCTTCATTTATACTGCTCTGTGTTTCTGGCATTATTGGTTTGCAGCATTTGAACCTCTAATTTTTTTCTTGCCTTAGCACAATAAACGAGTCAGAATGGAAGAAAAGTCTACCATACGTTTCAAAAATTATTGCAAAACAACCTTGTTTTTTTTTTTTTTTGTATACTGTGTTTTCTTTGCTTTTGAGTACTTATATAGCACATGTACTGAATGTGGTGATACTCTTGTAAAAGACCTTGCGGTCCTCCAAAATTTAATAAAATATTCAGCTGACTCACTGGGCAGTGAAAGTTGGTTACAGATTCAGAGAAGAGGAAGACAGAGCTGGAAGATGAATTGCTTATGTAGCTGTTTGTGATAAGAGTATTCTAGATCAGCATTCATAGCACACCTTTGCCATTTACGCAGCACTCGAGGGACTGCTAGCCATCAAAGGAGTTTATCAGAGAGAAGTGGATGGCGTCACTTCCTGTTTTAAGTTTTACTATAGGGGAATGCATCTGCAGGTTGCACTGGTTTTGCTATGCTTACCCCTGAGCAGTAACAAAGCTTGCTCTCTGCTGGGCAAATTTGTTCACATGAATGTTCTCCAGTCAAGACTCCATCGCAAGCTGTGATTGTATGCCTGTTATCATATCAGTTTAGCAACATCCTGTATTCTGAAACAGCAGAAACATTATTGCAGAATATAGCTGAAACCAAATACCAAGCTTAAGCAGAATACCTTTACTGTTGGTCAATGCTTTATTTTAAACGCTGCTAAAGGATTCCTTTTTCTCACATACTGAAAGAAAGGATAAGAAATCCAGTCTGAGTCTTTCTCATGTAGCTGAACAATGCTATTGAGTTCTGTTCTTGACATTCATTCCTACTAAATGTACTATATGTCTTTTCAAATATTTTTTAGATTGTTCAGTTCTCTTATCCTTTCTGTATGTTTCTGGTATTTGACCCTTTCTTCAAATTTCCTATATAGAAATTGATATATAAACCCAAAAAGGTTTCTCTTATTTTGTTGCATTATAATTTTGTAACTGGCCTGTTATCTGCTGTGATGCTCTCCAAACTTAGGATCACCTTGCAAGCAGAACACAGTAGTTGGTTAGGCTTTTAAATGAATAATAGAGTTCTTTCATGACATGCTAATAGAAAATTTAATTAAGCTTAAGACTGGAGCTGCTGATTCATTAGCTACTATTGGTTAAATATTATGCCTTAACAGTAGTATATAGTGTGTAATTGGGCAGGCCTGTATACCACAGCTCTATAACTTGACCTTTAAAAAGGTTACAAAAGGGAATTTTTAAATAGTATTTTCTAAGGATGCACATGGCAAAAACTTTACTGATTTTTGGGGTTATTTTACAGATTTTAGTCTCCCTGTTCTCAGTTATTGTTTGTTTGTTTGTTTGTTTTAACTTACAGAAATTTTAATACGCATTAGAATTTTTTAGAACATGGAAATTGACTTTATGCTCCTTAATTTGATTTCTTCTCTTGCATTTTTATGTTTTAATTTTGTGCTTTTCATACTTTTTAAAATTATTTTTTAATAAATATAAATGCTTATTTCTAAAAGTTTTTTAAGCAGAATCACTTACCTTTAATTTGACTTGGCACATCCTGACTTTTTAAAGCTCACTAATGAACCAAATGCACACTATTAAATGAAAATTCTTATTGTGCTTTTACTTAAGAAAATCAAACAAATTTGTATTGGTCCTATATTCATTTTTTCAAACTCAGCTGAAGATGGAAAGAATTATACAAAAGCGCTTGAGAATATCTGTCTTTAGAACTCTTTCATTTTGTCACTTATCAAAGGAGCTTATATTAATTTTCACATACATAGATGTCCCCTGACGCAGGCATTTTGTGCTGAAACACAGCCTGTGTCAAGTCCTACAATAAAGCTTCAACCGATTATCCCTTATTCTTGGTGCCTTTGTTGTTGTGTTCTGTCTATTTATAAACAAAATAGCTTTCCAAAATTTAACTGAATGGCTTAAACTTAGCACGGGAGAAAACCCAATAAAAAGGCATATCAAGTTTGAAAATGAGCCAGATCAGAACAGGGATTCCAGAGTAATAGTCTTTTCCAAACTATGGCCCAGTGCATTTCTATAGGAATAGCAGTTCCCATTTCTACAGTAACAACTTACAATAAAACATAGCAGTTAGGGAGTTCCACCTGTCAAACAGACTCAATATTTTTTCTACTCTCTCAATTCCCAGAGTTGACTTCATTCCCCAAAACTCCCGCTCCAAAGCAACTGCATTACCACCTCCAAACTACCCCATTCCCCAAATCTAACTCTTGCAACTGTCCCCTATGTCCTAAAACACTTCTTTAACCACCCCCATACCCCTTCATAACCACCCCTCAAAATTACACCCCCACACACTCACACACATCCACACACTCACACACATTCAAGGATTTCAAATATTTCCCTTCAGCAGTGGCGTACCTAGGGGGGGGGCGGGGGGGGGCGGGCCGCCCCGGGTACCAGCCCTAAGGGGGTGTTCCCGGCCTTGCCGTTCAGTCCCCCGCCACCCCCGAAGGACCGCTCGCCGCACTGACCTTCCTGCACCACCTGTGAAGCAGCCCGCAGCAGGATCGCGAAGTCAGCGTCAGCATCCCTGCGCTGCTTCCTGCGCCGCGATCCCGCCCCTCCTCTGACGTCAGAGGAGGGGCGGGACCGTGGCGCAGGAAGCAGCGCAGGGATCGCTGACGCTGACTTCGCGATCCTGCTGCGGCTGCTTCATAGGTGGTGCGGGGAGGCCAGGGGGGCGAGCGGTCCTTCGGGGTGGGTCGGGGCATCAGGCCTTCAGGGTGGGGCGGGCGGGCAGGCAAGCAGGCTTTCAAGGGGGAGGGGGTGACAGGCAGGCAGGCAGGCCTTCAAGGGGGGACAGGCCTTCGGGGGGGGTGCAGACCTTCAAGGGGTGCAGGCCTTCAAGGGGGGCAGGCAGGCCTTCAGGGGGGTGCAGGCCTTCGGGGGGGATGTAGGCCTTTGGGGGGGTGCAGACCTTCAAGGGGGTGCAGGCCTTCAAGGGGGGGAACAGGCCTTCAAGGGGGGAAAGGCAGGCAGGCCTTCAAGGGGGGGGACAGGCCTACAAGGGGGGGGGGACAGGCCTACAAGGGGGGGGACAGGCCTTCAAGGGGGGGTGCAGACCTTCAAGGGGGGTGCAGGCCTTCAAGGGGGAGACAGGCCTTCAAGGGGGGGAAAGGCAGGCAGGCAGGCCTTAAAGGGGGGACAGGCCTACAAGGGGGGGGACAGGCCTACAAGGGGGTGGGACAGGCCTTCAAGGGGGGGGACAGGCCTTCGGGGAGGGTGCAGACCTTCAAGGGAGTGCAGGCCTTCGGGGGGGGGTGCAGTCCTTCAAGGGGGTGCAGGCCTTCAAGGGGGGGAAAGGCAGGCAGGCAGGCCTTCAAGGGGGGGACAGGCCTACAAGGGGGGGAGAAGCTACAAGGGGGTGGTACAAGCCTTCAAGTGGGGGACAGGCCTTCGGGGGGGGGTGCAGACCTTCAAGGGAGTGCAGGCCTTCGAGGGGGTGGTGCAGGCCTTCAAGGGGGTGCAGGCCTTCAAGGGGGGACAGGCCTTCAAGGGGGGAAAGGCAGGCAGGCAGGCCTTCAAGGGGGGGCAGGCCTACAAGGGGGGGGGGAGAAGCTACAAGGGGGTGGGACAGGCCTTCAAGTGGGGGACAGGCCTTCGGGGGGGTGCAGGCCTTCGGGGGGTGCAGACCTTCAAGGGGGGGACAGGCAGGCAGGCCTTCAAGGGGGGGACAGGCCTACAAGGGGAAGGGACAGGCCTTCAAGGGGGGTGCAGGCCTTCAAGGTGGGACAGGCAGACCTTTAAGGGGGGACAGGCCTTTGGGGGGGACCATGATTTAGAAGTACACGGAGGGAAGGGGGTGTTCAAAGAGACATGCATATGCCAAACTTTGGGGGGGGAAGAAATAATGGGTCTGAAAATAGAGGAGAGGGAGAGAGATGATGGACCATGGGATTTAGGGAGGGAAGGAACAGAAAGGGAGAGAAATTGGACACAAGGGATGGTGTGGAGGAGGGATAGAGATACTGGATAGGAGGGTAATTAGGAAAAGAAACGGAGAGATGGTGGACTCTGGGATGGTGGGGAAGGAGGGAGAGATGCCGGATGAAAGGGTATTTAAGAAAAGGTGGATCTGTGGAGGGAGATGAAAAAAAGGAAAGATACCAGACTTCCTGGGAAGGGAAGGGAAATGGAAAGGGAGGACAGAGTTGGCAGATGGATGGTTAGCATGCAGAAAGAAGGAGACCCTGGCAAGCAAGTTATCAGAAGAAAACCAGAGCCTTGGACCAACAAGATTTGAAATATAACCAGACAACAAAAGGTAGAAAAATTAATTTTATTTTCTGTTTTGTGATTATAACATGTCAGATTTGAAATGTGTATCCTGCCAGAGCTGGTGTTGGACTGCAAACGTGAGCTAGGATTTAACAGAAAGAGGAAAAGTCCTTTTTGTTTCTTTATTTTATTTACACCACAGCGCCAGTGTGGTTAGGAGAAGCCAAAGGGGGTGAAAAAGCTATAAAACCCACCAGGAGTTTTGAAAAAAAATCACCCAACTGGGCAGGAAAATCGAATTGAAAAACCAATTCAATAGGGCTGAATCGAATCAAAATTTTTTTTTCCTGTATCTGGCAGCATTAGTTTGCGCTACTGTCTTAGACTTTAGGACCTGGGATTGGGGAGAGATGGCATCCTCAGTACTTTATAATGCAAGTGAAACGAGGATTTGGTCAGACTTTTGAAGGGTCTGCAGAAAAAAAATATTGTATAGGCCGGGGACATGAGACAGCAGGAAATGGGAACTTTTCTTCCTTCTATTTTTGTGAATGGAAAGGCTGAGGATGTCAGAGAGGTCAGTTAAAATATGTGCTTTATAAGAAAATATAATAACGTGTTTTATAAAGTTTATAGCATAGCTGGCCTACCCAGTGAGGTGTTCCTAGTGGTGATGGTGGCAGCGTGTCAATGTGTTGAGAGGAAGAGGTGGTCTGGGAAATTCTGCTGAGCAAACTCCGGGCCCATTTCCACCCCCCAGTTAGTCCACTCCACTCAACTGATTCACACACTGAGTGGGTCTTTGGGTGTTGTTTTGGGATCTCTTCCAGTGGTTTATCTCCTTCTGGTCCAAGGAAGGAAACTTTGTTATCCTTAGCATTGACCTACAGAATATGTTTGTAACAGCGCTGCTTGTGTGGCATTAGGCTATGTAGTGATCAAAAGAAAAAAACAGACCTTTGCACATTTTTGCACTATATGGTGGGTGTATGAGGAGATTCACATTTCCTGCACAGCTAAGTCCATGTGAAGTTACCTTGTGCTGTATTTGACATCTAGCAAGGTCTCTGTTTGAAAGGAAAGATCTAAACTTAAAAATGAAGTGGCCAGAAGTTATGGTAAAAGCAGATAGTGTAGCTGGTTTTAAGAAAGATTTGGACAAATTCCTGGAGGAAAAGTCCATAATCTGTTATTAAGACATGGGGGAAGTGTCTGCTTGCCCTGGATCGGTAGCATGGAATGTTGCTACTCTTTGGGTTTTGACCAGGTATTAGTGTCCTGGATTGGCTACCATGAGAATGGGCTACTGGGCATGATGGACCATTGGTCTGACCCAGTTAGGCTATTCTTATGTTATGTTCTCATCTGTAGGGGCCTTTGTTTTCACTTCTTATTTTAATGTATTTTTTTTCTGGGAACTTATCAGTGTTTTTTATAATGGGAACAAAAATGGAAGAGAATTAATGTGTGTGGAATGGGGTGTAACTAATTTCTTCAGCTAAATAATTCAATCCACTTCAAACAGACATAGGAGAACTTGTGCACCATTCACACACCCTCCAACCAAAAACGTCAAAAGAAAAAAAACTGTTCGACAACCTCCTAGCCATTCGAGCTGCAACACTCGACCCCCAACTCTACAACCAATTGATATCAACCACAGACTGCAAAACCTTCAAAAAGAAATAAAAACCCTTCTATTCAAAAAACACATAAAACCGAACTAACACAATCAGAACTGTCCCAAGCATCACCTGCAACTACTCCATATGTACTTCTAATGTCATGACAATTTAGACATAATTTATGTTATGTTATGTTTGGAATAATGGTTACATATATGAGGTTCAATAAAATAAAATTTTCACTGCCTGTTTCTATTCTGACCATTTATTCCATTTCATGGTTATTGCAAAAAAAAAAAAAAAAAAAATTTTTTTTTACATGGGGGGTGGGGGGGGGGGGTGTCAAAAAATGATGGGCCCCGGGTGCCACATACCCTAGGTACGCCACTGCCCTTCAGTGATGTACTTTGTTACTCGTATTTATTTTCTTTGTTGATTCTACTGTGAAAAATACTGATTGAATTGTATAAGTTTGGGGGTTATTTTTTAGCAGTTGCTTTGTGTATTGCTGTGGGCAGTACAAAATTAAGGTATTGTTAAACTAGACACATACCAAAAGTCCAAAGTTTTGATGGGCTGAGTCAGATGTAATCAGAACTAATAACTCTGACTTTTTTTTTCTGGATTCTACAGATTTTTATATTAATGTCCAAAAAGCTAGTAGAATGGCTAAAATGTCTGGATATTACTTACTTGGACTTTAAAACCTCTATCTACAATCTTCCATGCCTGTTTCCAGTGTAACCAGCAGCAGACACCATATGTAGAATAGGATCCAGCCAATGTGAAGGCTGTGAGGGAAGAGCATTAGAAGGTAGCCCTAATCATAGGAAGGGATGGGGTGAGTGGGGAGAAAGTTTTTTTTTAGTGCTCTAAAGTGAAGTTTCTGCGTGTACCATGTTTCCCTGAAAATAAGACCTACCCCGAAAATAAGCCCTAGCATGATTTTCAGGGTAGGTCTTAATATAAGCCCTACCCCAAAAATAAGCCCTAGTTAGATTGACCCCCGAAGCCTCTCCCAAATGTCCCTGACACTCCCTGACTCCATCCCTGGATTCTCTGGCAGCAGTGCTTTCCTCCCCACTGCCTGCACCGTGCCACGCTGTGCAGCCAAACCCTGCTGAACCTCCCACCCATCCCCCTGTGTGGCATCTTTCCCTTTCTCCCTCCCACCTCAAAACTGACATACCTCCCTCCAAGCAGCAGCATCGGCAGCACACTAAACAGGCTACTTTGTGGTCTTCCCCCATCGGGTCCTTCCCTCTGCCACATCACTGATGATGTCATCAGCAACCTGGCACAGGGAAGGCCCCAAAGCAGCCTGTTTAGAGTGCGGCCAATGCTGCTGTTTGGAGGGATGTATGTAAGTCTCACAGTGGGAGGGTCGGCGGAGTTCTGCTGTGCGGGGGGGGGGATGGGAGGGTGGGATGGAAAGATACTGCTCAAGGGTTCTGCTGCATGGGGGATGAGAGGGAGGCATAGAAAGATGCTGCAGAGGGAAGGCACAGGGGGATGGGTGAGAGGGGAGGAAAGATGCACATATGGGGGAGAGAAAGGAAAGAGGAAGAATTGGGGTGGAGGATAGGAAGGCAGAGATAAAAATAAGATGAGGGAGTGATGAAAAAAATAAGACATCCCTGAAAATAAGTCTTAGTACATTTTTTGGACCCAAATTAATATGACACTGTCTTATTTTCGAGGAAACGCGTTACTAGTGGGGAGGAATAGAAAAGAAGATTCTCAACCCCCATCCTCTAAAGAAAAATGACCCAATGCATTTCTGTAACATAGCGATTAAGGAACTAAGAGCCAGATTCACTAACCCCTGATTCCATGTCCAATCCATGCCTGATTACATGCTGGCCGATGAATTCACTAAAGGCCTGCATGCAAATGGGGACGATCATTGACACCCCCCTCCCCCCCCACGCATGGATCGCTAGAGAGTGATCCTTGAGGATGCACAGACCATCTTCCTTACTTGTAGATGGTCTATGCATACTCTCAGTAGGAAACTTTTATTTTTGCTTTATTTTTTTTTATTTTTTTATTTTTTTGCAAGCCCGTGGTTTTAACCCACTTTTAGCCTGAGAGCAGAGAATCGGGGCAGAGAACAGGGCGGCCAGAGCAGGAGAATCGGGGGTTTTAGCACAAGCAACTGGTCCTCACCAGTCACTAGTTTTTTGATCAGCCAGCCAGTCGACGGTTTAGTGAATCATGTCTTTCCTGCTTTGCATGCCGATTCCCTTCATTTGCATGCACGGATCGGGATTGGATCAGAGGAGAAGTTAGTAAATAGGGACGGAGGGAAATTGGATCACAAAGGGCTCGCAAACCGATTGGTACACAATTGGTTTGCTTAGTGAATCCAGCCCTAAACCTTTTAAACAAGCTTCTCTCATCTCCTGCCTGATCACAGACACACAGATATAAATACACACAAATGTACATAACATACATACACATACTCATGCAGGCATGCACTTATACATACCATGCCAGCCCATACACAAGCAAAACAGATACACACATGAATTGGAAAGAATTCCATGAGCCATGCCTTGCATGCTTTTCTCACTTATTTAAAAATGAATTAAAATAAAGTCAAACCAAACTTCTTGAACCACACTCTTCTACCCCCACTTCTGACACAGAGGGGAACCATTGCTCAGTTTGAAACTATTGATACAGGTAATATAGTTATTATTATCTCTTAGAGGAAATTTGTACGCTCTATTCTAAAGTATAAAATGAAAAGGGAAAATAAACCAGACACAAGACAATGATTGAAAATATTTTCCCTTTCATCATAATGAGACAAAACAGAGAGCAAAAAGGTGTGACTCACTGGTAGAGCTGCTGCCTCTACACCCAGAGGTTTTGAGATCAAATCTCAGTGCTGCTCCTTGTGACCCTGGGCAAGTCACTTAATCCTCCAGCGCCCACTGCTTTGAATGTCGGCTTTGAATGCCAAAGCCACAGAAAGGTGGTATACATGTCCCCATTCCCTTTCCCCTTAATGTCTAAAGTGGGGTTTTGTGTCTTTTGTCGTAAAAAGCTTTTAAATTCCAAAATGTAAAAATATTATAGCAGTATAAGTGGTCACATGTATGTAAGGGTTCTTGCTTTTATATCTGTGGTCAAAGTGCGTACAATACATGTGCTCAGATTTTGCTTCTGTGTGAGAACCGAGCTTTGAACTTATGAAAAGGCAAGAGAGAACACAAAAGGCCATTGAAATGAGTACATCCAACATAATGGTGTTTGCTTGAAAGGGTCAAATACATTAATGGTTGTTCATGTTCAGCTTGCTTTGCAGTAGTCTATTTCTTTGCAGCATGAAGAAGCATGGCCAGACAGCATGGAGCATGGCAGCTAGGAGAGCGAACATGGAAAACCATTCTTGTTCAACTTGTTCTTTTCTTTCTTCTTCAGTAGAATACAGTACTTTTTCTTATGTTTCTCTCTTTTTTTTTACTCTCTCTTTCTCTCTCTCTCTCTCTCTCCTTTTTCCTATAACATTTTGCTGATTTAATTTTGGAATTTTTTTTTTTTTAACTGTATTTTATGTCCTTGATATACTTTTGACTTTTTATTGTGTTTTTCTGTTTTTGTTTGCTCTTTGTTTTACTAAATCCGTTTTTAATGTTCGCATTGCATGTCTCCGTCCTTTTGTGCTTTCTCTTTTGCTCCTCCCAAACCTTTTCCTTTCCACAGCATTGGAACACGGGAGGTAGTCACCCAGAAGAACTTGAGTGGCCTGGTGCCCATCCGAGATTTCAGACTAGACCCAAGCCTTCTCTACTCTATCCCTTTACTAGCTTTCAGCCCTAATTTATTGATTGTGTGGCTGTTTCTGAGCATCACTTATCTGGTGGCCAGATTCCGTTGCAAATGAAGACAGATTAAAAAGCTATGTGCCAGAACATGTATACTGTAGCCTGGTATATGCTGGACAAAGGGATAAATATATCAAATGTGTCATAGCATGGCCTGCCAGGAGATGTCGTTATGCCTTACAATTGTTTCTAATGTACTTAAACTTGTAAATACACATCAAATTATTTTACCAAGAAAAACTGTTTAAACTTTTGGATTGTATTGCATCCAATGCTGTTAATACCTGTTATTCACCTAGTGCACTGCTATTTTGTTTAAATGAAGCAGCTTGGAAATTAGTCCTGGCTACAAAATGCTGAGGGGGGTGGGGGAGTTGCCATTCAGTTCAAAACATGTCTCTCAGATACTCAGTTTGTGTGGTTCACTTAATCTATTCCAGGCATAAATCCTGTCTTAAAATAATTCATATTTTTTGTATGCTTATTAATGTGCTAATAATTTATTTATTTTTCTTTTTTTTTCTGTAAAGGATGGAAATAGCTTTTTATTTGTGTGGGTTAACATGTGCTAATAGATTTATTCTTCCCATTTCTTACTATAGTGGATTCTGAATTATTGCTAAAATTTGCTCTTATGCATTTCCTCAAAGCTAGAAATGGATTTGTATATGAACATGAAAAAAATTGAGATGCAGAATACTATATGAACTTTTATACCCATATATTCCAATGTATTTATTTTTTTATGTTTGAATCCAAGAAGCTTGCAAAAAAATCAGAACTTGCTTGATATCAATTGTCCATTTGTTCTTCTATTGCATGGAAACATAAGCTCTCCATTGAAGAGGAAAAGTTCTTAAACCAATGTACTCTGTTTCAAAGTTCTGGGAAATTAAATTTCAGAATGCCAGTAGGCTGATTTTAAAAAAACCTCAACCTTGGTGCCCAGTTGTTCTCAAACTTAAGTCCAAACACTGTATAGTGCTATGACTTCTTATCATTTGATTCTTGCAAGTGCAGCATGACTTGAATTAATTTAAATCTGCAGTATTGCATTCAGAAATGCACGTTTGTCCTTGCTATTATCCTTTAATGAGACACACACAATGCTTTTTATATGAATTTTGACACTAGATGCTTTTGAGCGAAAGGTTTGGAAGGTTGAGTACTGCATTAGTATGTCTAAAAATGCATTTTCCAGAGAATAAAGTTGTCTTCAGGGTAAATCTAACTAATATTGTGTGTGATTTCTAAACTAAACTAAACCTTGGGTTTATATACCGCACCATCTCCACGAATGCGGAGCTCGGCACGGTTTACAGGAAGAAAGATGAGAGAGGAACTACAGTGGAGAGATTAAAGAGTTAGGTGTAAAGGGGGAAGGTGAGAGGCCTAAGAGGGGGGAAGTGTTACAGTTTTGAGAATAGCCAGGTTTTTCAATTTCCTCTATTGGATGACTCCCAGTTTCTTTGTAATTCTAAAAGTAGAAGATAACACATATGAATACACCTTACTACAGTTTCTTTAGGAATGATTAATATTTTAAACAAACTATTTCTTTTTACATATAGTCAGGCTATAGAAGTGGGCCTCAGAATTCAAGCAGGTACTGCGTAAACTTGCCCTTAGGTGTATTCCTGAATTATTAAGTCCAGGCAACTCTGTTGCATCCATAGATCTGCAATTAGGAGAGTCTGCCAACTGGGTCATATTATATGCCAGTTTTGTGAAAACCCAAAGTATTAACCCAGTAGGTATCATCAACCCCACAGCTCCTTCACTCCTTTTACCTTATGAGTAAACAAATGCAAATGCACATTGTTTTCCTCCCAAATATACACCCAAAGGGTAAATCTATAATTGAGTGTCACGATTTAGGTGCCTAGATGCAGCACACTACCGTAAGCACTAATTCTAAAATGGCATCTGGGTATCAAGATTCTGTTATAGAATACTAGTGTAAATTAGCATTAAGTGCACCCACTTACACGAGGGCAATAGCAGGCATGAGCTGGCACCTAATTGCAACACTTTTATGCATAAATGTTGGTCCCACCTAGGCTCCTTCTATGTATGTTCCCTTGTATTTAGACATTAAGGGCTCCTTTTACGAAGGTGTGCTAAGTGTTTTAGCGAATGCACCGGATTAGCGCGTGCTAGCCAAAAATCTACCGCCTGCTCAAAAGGAGGCGGTAGCAGCTAGCGCGCGCTCTTCTGCGCATTAAGGCCCTAACATGCCTTCATAAAAGGAGCCCTAAGGCAGGCTTGTCCAACTGATGGCCTGTGGGTCAGAACCAAGCCCACCAAGTGCTTTTTTCTGGCCCTCGGAAGACTGGCAGTTCTTATGATATTTACAGCAAGATTCCTGTTCCCCCGCCATAACTGGGCTCTCTGTAAGCATGAGCTGCGCAGCATCGAAATTCAGGTTGATTTTTGTGGTTTCAAATCCCACAAGAGCAACCTGAATTCCCAGGAGCGCATGGCTCAAGCTTCCAGAGAGCCAAGTCAAGGTGGGGAAACAGGAATCCTGCTGTTTCTTCTCCAGCTGAAACCAGGCGAGGGAAAAGAAACTGGGTGACAGCTGGGATGGGGATGGAGGGTTACATGGGTGAAGGCTGGGGAGGGAATGATGCACTTTCATATTTTGCAGAAGAACAAACAAAAAATTGACCCTTTAGTCCCACAAACAATGCAAATGACAGCAAAAACAAAAGGATCTTTGGAGATAGTGATGTTCAAGATGCAGGCTTTATTCAAAAATGTACAATTGGCTAATCCACATAAAATATATCTAGGACCTAAACCATAGATAGGTCCTAGATATATTTTATATGGATTATCCAATTACATTTTTGAATAAAGCCTGCATCTTGAACATCACCATCTCCACAGATCCTTTTGTTTTTGCATTTTCATATTTTGCCACTCTTTGACAAAACAAGCAACAAAATATGATGGTGGTTTTTTGGCCCTCTGAATTTTACAAAATATAAAATGTGGCCCCTGATAGAAAAAAGGTTGGACAAGCCTACACTAGGGGTCCTTATACTAAGGTGCATTAACAATTAATGCATGCTCAATGCCATGCAACCCATAAGAATATAATAGACTGTATGAGATTTAGCACACCTTAGTAAAAGAACCCCTAGGCAAGTTCTGCATGTCATTTATAGAATAATGCTAAGACCACCTCTAGCACTTAAAATGCACAAGTGCACACTTACCTACATATAAGTGCTAGCATTCTATAAATTTCAGTGCAAATGGCACTTAAATTTAGGCATCGAGTTATAGAATGAGGGGGATGATACATAAAGAGATTTTTAAGGAAAAAGAATTTAATGTTCTACTTTTTTGTGGCACAACATATCTTTAATACTCTGTTTCACACAGATCTTTGATCATCTAGTGAATATTGTGCACTGAATTCTATATATTGTGCCAAAAGAAATGGCGCCAAAAGACCTACCTATGCACTATTCTATAAATGGCACCTAAAGTTAGGCATAGATGCCCCTTTTTTTATAATCATGCACACAATTTTTGAAGAATGTTCTTGATCCACCCATGACCCTCCCATTTCCATGCACCCTTATAGGTGCTGCATGTAAATTTTAGGTGTAGACACCGTGCCTACATTTTCACACACAATTAAATCCAATTAAAGCTAATAATTGTTTGTTAAGCCAATTATCAGTGCTAATTATCTTATTATTCAATTAAGTTGCACTCCAAAATTCGGCATGCACCTCAGAGAGCCATACAGTAGACTGTAAGTTAACCGGCACTCATGGGGATTGGTATATAAATAGAGTTTCTGGTTGCTTGAGAGTTGCTATAAAAATGGGCCCCGAACTATGCCATGCCATAAACTATTCCAGACAAATTGCTGGACATGTGGTAGGCAAAGTGTGGGTGTACTCGGGTGTGGCGTGTCAAGTTTACACTTAAATTTCTGCCAGAATTGATTTTATTTTCATTTTTATTTAAAATATTACAGTATTTCTTAGATTTTTTTTTCTGGTTACTTGAGTTCCGGTTAACAGAGAGTCTACTGTATATAGAATTAGGGCATGTTGTCTCTGTTATTACATGCAGACTTTAGCAGCTTGATATTTTTAAAATTTCTGATCTCTCGCTTGGTTATTTGCTGGTAAGAAAGAAAACTGAAAATAATTTTATAAAGCATATTCTTTTAAGTAATGTACATTGAATGAAAGACCATGTTTCATGTTTGATCAATAATGATAATGGACTATTCTGAAAAAAAATAAAGATTAACTTTTACTTCAACAAGTTTTCCATCTGCTCCGATTTTGCTTTCATTTCAAAAGTTCATGCATATGGATTTCTAGACTAAGTGCCCGTTTTACAAAACCACGGTAGCAATTCCTGTGTGGCAAATGTGACACAGCCCATTCAATTCCTATGGGATGCATCACATTTGCCATGCTGGTACTCACTACCACGGCTTTGTAAAAGGGGCTCTAAGGCTTTTTAATAGTATTAGTTGTGCTTATTCTTTGTATGGTAAGCTTCTTTGTATAGCAGCTTTTGCATTAGGTGACAGAATAACTAATCTACAATAGTATTTTTTGTGCTGTGTTCTTCACAGGAAGGGAGCATGCTACAGTGGTCTAGCATTAATACTTGTGATACATTTGTCCTTTGCACCTTGCCATTTATGTTTTCAGATTTGATTTCATTTTCTAAATTCAAGCTCAAGGTAAGTTACATTCAGATACACAACTTCTCCAAAGACAAGCAGGCATTGTATTCTCACATATGGGTGACATAATCAACAGAGCCCGGTATGGATATTACCAAGTGCACTATTACTTACAAATTTTTGTCATGCCTTCCCGCCCAATGTCAGCTCATGGGACCTGCACTTCTTTGTTTTCCACAGAGTTGAGAAGCTATGGGCTCCTTATACGAAGCCGCGTTAGTGACTTTTAATCATGCACTAACCCCTGCGCTAACTGAAAAACTACTGCCTGCTCAAGAGGAGGCGGTAGTGGCTAGCGCAGATGGCGGTTTAGTATGCGCTATTACACGCGTTAAACAGAGTTCTCTTCAGTGCATTAAACCTTTTGATTTTTGAGTGCCTTCCCATCTTTTATTTTTCATTTTTTCAGTCATAATTCTTTATTTTACACTGAGTTCCTATATACCTACCAACTTTGGTTGAATTTGGTCAACTTTTTTTCATTTTTGGCCTTAGGTAGTGACAGACAACAAGGTGAGGTACGCGGAACCGTTTCTAGAATGGGCCCCCTTCTACTAAACTTCGCTAGTGGTTTTTATTACCGGGAGCTGCGCTGAATGCTATGTGCAGCTCCCGATGCTCATAGGAACTCTATGAGAGTCGGGAGCAACGCACAGCATTCAGAGCGGCTCCTGGCAATACAAACTGCTAGTGTGGTTTAGTAGAAGGGGGGCCTAACCTTCACTCACCCACCGTTTCCCTCAGCAGCCGCGAGCCACCATAGGAAGTGGGGGAACTAAGCCGCCCGCATGACCGTCCACCAATTACCTACCAGCTCTCTCCCCGAAGGGGAAGGGAGAAGGCGAGAACAACACCCACTCACACACTTTAGATGCCACGCATAGCCCAACAGCAGCCAATAAAGCAACAGCCATAAAGCAACAGCAGCCAATCTGTGGGCACTGAATTGGGGAGGCCGATTTTTTAAATAGGGAATCGATTCGAATCGATTCACCCAAAGTGAATTGGTGAACCGATTCGAATCGTGAATTGGGCAGCACTAGTGTATGCAGATGCTTCACCAACTGAAAATGGAGCACTCTGTAAAGGGCCACCAGCTTCAAACTGGGAGCCCTATTGGTATTCTTTAATGGTGTATGCTCATAATAATGTACTGAATCTTTAACTGAACATTTCTATTTGTTCTTTACCATGGTTTCCCTTCTCTCTCGCCTCCCTTTTCTCCTTTTTTTGTGGGTGGTTGTGGGGTGGTTTGGGTTTCTTTTATAATTTGTTCAAACAGATTAACATTTTATTCTACTTGTGCTTCTTGTATTCTGTTTGATTAATAAAAGATATTTGAAATAAAAACCTGCAAACTTCACTCTGAGAAATATTTTGGTACTGCATTGATATAGAACATAGCAGGGGACTCGGAATCCAATACCCAGCCTCCTGTGGCCCTAGCTTTGACATCGGTGCTGATCAAGAGTGCTGGGCATCGGGCTCTGTGCAGCGCCAGGACTCAACATTATCTTCATTGATGCTTTGAGTTTTGAAGGACATAGCATGTAAAAAAGCTAAGAAGCACAAACATTCTTCCCCTTCTAGGCATACGAAGGTTTCAACTTTACAATATAGTACGCGTGGACACCATTCATCCCAATAATATCTCTGCACAGGACTACCTCAATAGACTGGCTAACTTACTGAAGAGGGATTTAAACTAGAATTGTTGGTGCAGGGTGATCAGACCCCGGGTGAGTATAAGCCCTCAAATAAGTGAATCAGTAAATACTTCTACATAAATTGAAAAAGGGAGCAACAACTGGAAAGTGGTAGAGAGAGAGACTGTGTCTGTCCCCTTATGCCTTATGATGAAGACCACACACCATTTTAGTAGCCTTCCTCTGGACTGACTTCATCCTTTTTATATTTTTTTGAAGGTGTGACCTCCAGAATTGTACACAATATTCTAAATGAGGTCTCACCAGTCTTATACAAGGGCATTAATACCTCCTTTTACCTTCTGGCCATACCTTTCCCTATGCACCCTAGCATCATTCTAGCTTTTGCCGTCACCTTTTCAACCTGTTTGGCCACCTTAAGATCATCACATACAATCATACCCAAGTCCAGCTTCTCTGTCGTGCACTTAAGTTCTTCACACCCTCAACTGTACCGTTTCTTCGGATTTTTGCAGCCCAAATGCATGACCTTGCATTTCTTAGCATTAAATTTTAGCTGCCAAATTTCAGACCATTCTTCAAGTTTCACCAGGTCTTTCTTCATGTTATTCACACCATCCTGGGTATCTACTCTATTGAAGATTTTGGTATCATCCTCAAAGAGGCAAATCTTACCCGACAGCTCTGCAGCAATATAGTTTATAAAAATGTTAAAAAGAACAGGCCCAAGAACAGAACCTTGAGGCAAACTACTGGTAATATCCCTTTCCTCAGAGCGATCTTTGTTGACCACTACCCTCTGTCACCTTCCACTCAACCAGTTCTTGACCCAGCCCATCACTTTGGAACCCATCCCGAAGGCACTCAGTTTATTTATTAGACATCCGTGTGGAATACTGTTAAAGGCTTTGTTAAATCTTATGATCCTTATGTTCTAGGCAAGGAAGACAGAACATTGGTTCCTTTTGGCAAGTGTGGATTCCAGTCATCTGTGCTGCTTAACAGAGTTATGGACTACCAGTTTTACATTTTCATTTATTTCAAATCTTTGCTAAAACAATTGTCAGGGATTACTTCCCCAGGACAATTTAAAACAGTTTCAAAAATTAACTAAAAACTTGTTCACTATTAGAAAGTTCATGGTTGGAATAGCTTTTGATGATTTGATATGTTTTCCTGAACATCTACAATAGTCATTGCAATGCACAGGTTGGACCCAGATGCTTCAGTTCAGGAACAATTTTCCAATGTACTTCGCAAAGGGGATGACCTGTTTGGAGAAAAAAAAAAGAGAAATCTGTAGATAAAATGAGGAAAAACACTGATACTGACAACTTTATCTAAACCACAGACCTTTCAGAATTCTGCATTGTCCATAAGATACTCTTCCAGATGGCTATATTATCTATATTACAACACTAAATTTTGCTGCAATCATCATTCATCCTCTTCTGTTATACCTTCTTCCTCTTCTGCTCAGCAGCCCCACTCAAGGCAAGAGACCACAGAAATCACAATTTCAGTCTCAGTTCAAACAGCAGTTGTCCTTTTGACATCTTTCTAGAGAGCATTACCAACATTTCCTTGACTCTTCTTCACAACCTTCCCATAGGAGGCCGATTAATCTATTTTTACCAGCAATGGATTCTAAACACTTCAGACCAGTCTGTGCTTTGGGTCATCACTCGAGGCTATGCCCCACACTTGCTAACCAAACCAACCACCAAAAGAGTCTCCTTTCAACTCCCTCCAGAAGACCCTCCTTCCCCAGGAGCTCTCGGCCCTTCTCTGGCTAAGTACATTAGAATCTATACCTTTGCAAGAGAGGGGCTGGAAGTTCTACTCCAAGTATTTCCTGATACCAAAAAAGACTGGAGGCCTTCAACCAATTCTATATCTCTGATACCTCAACAAATAATTGATGAAGGAGAAGTTCTACATAGTCTCTCTGGGAGCCCTTCTACCTCTGTTAGAAAAGGAAGATTGGCTTTGCTGTCTAGATCTCAAAGAGGCTTATACTCACATGTCTTACCTATTCACAGAAAATATCTTTGCTCTCATAGAAACATAGAAACATAGAAATAGACGGCAGATAAGGGCCACGGCCCATCAAGTCTGCCCACTTCAATGACCCTCCCTATCTATCTTTGCGGATAGATCCCACATGTCGGTCCCATCTGGCCTTAAAATCTGGCACGCTGCTGGCCTCAATAACCTGAAGTGGAAGACCATTCCAGCGATCAACCACCCTTTCGGTGAAGAAGAACTTCCTAGTGTCACCATGCAGTTTCCCGCCCCTGATTTTCCACTGATGCCCCCTTGTTGCTGCGGGACCCTTGAAAAAGAAGATATCCTCTTCCACCTCGATGCAACCTGTGAGGTACTTGAATGTCTCGATCATATCTCCCCTCTCTCTCACATTGATGTTGACAGTTCTAATACAAGGTCCTACCCTTCAGACTGACTTCAGCCCCTCATGTCTTCACCAAATGCTTTGCTTCAATACGGGTTTCATAATTTTCCCTATTTAGACAACTGGTTGAACAAAGTGTCATCATTACCATTAGCTCAGCATACCATCAAGTCAATAGTTTGTCTACCAGAGCTGCTAGGGTTTGCTTTCAATTACCAGAAGTCACATCTATGCCCTTCTCAGATGCTTGAGTTCATTGGAGCTCTATTAGACATTGCTCAAACTTTTCTACTGCAGCTCAGAGTCAACAATCTGATTCACCTGTGCCACACAGTCTCCACCCTTCCACACATTACTGAATGACAGATGCTATGCCTTCTGAGACTCATGGCGTCCACAGTACATGTCACTCCATTTGCACTTCTTCACCTCAGAATATCACAGTGGACCCTATTGATGCAATGATCTCAAACCATGGGAAATCTGTCTGCAACAATCCAAATCACCTAGGACATTCATCACTCCCTCCAGTGGTGGATGCTTCCTCATAACCTTACTTGCCCTTTCAGCCCCATCACCATATGGGGTGCTCATCTGAAGTACTCAAGGAGTATGATCCTCACTCAAGGAATATGATCTCAATATGAACAAACTCTTCATATCAATCTATTTGAACTGCAAGCAGTAGGCAGCACTCTGAAGTCACTCCAAGACAATCTCCTCCAATAAGTAGTCTTCAAGTTGCCATGTTCTATCTGAGCAAGCAGAGAGACATGGGTTCTTGCCCACTTTGCATGGAAGCAATTCAGATTTGGACTTGGGTGACTCTCTTGGCATTCTTCTCAGAGCAATTTGTCTGGCAGGGAAGCAAAATGTTTTAGTGGACCAATTGAGCAGACTCCTTCACCCCATGAATAGTCTCTCATCACAACCATCTTGCATCAGATTTTCTACAAATAGAAAATCCAGACTTAGATCTCTTTGCTTCCCCCCACAGCTACAAACGTCCACTCTTCTGCTCCAGATATATACCCCCAATTACCCAGAGTTGGATGCTTTCCTCATCCATTGGGGAAATGAATATCTCTATGTATTTCCTCCAGTACCTCTTTTTGGGAGGACTGTACTCAAACTTCACCAAGATCTGCACACCATGATCTTCATAGCACCTCATTGGCCACATTAACCTTGGTTTCCACTCCTACAGCTCTCAACCCAGGAACTGTGCTGCCACAGCCCTTCCCTACACCCTTACACAGCATGATGCTTCTACCTTTCACTCCAAACCTCAGTTGTTAGCACTTACAGCTTGATTTCTTTCACTGAGCAACTAAATATCTTCTCCCTCTTGGCTGCAGTCTCTGCTGTCATTGAAGCATCACAAAAACCTTCCACGTAGCACTGTTATTGCTTCAAATGAACCAGATTCTTTGTCTGGTGTGCACTACATTCTCTTGAACCTATCACTTGTCCACTCCCATCCATCCTGGACTACCTTCTTCACTTCTGTAATTCTGGACTAATGACAACTCAGTTCAAGTACATCTTTGTGCTATCCATGCGTTTCACCCTCCCTTGGACTCTGTCTGTTCATCTCTTAGTATCCAGGTTCATGAAAGAACTTTACCTCACCTGACCATCTATCAGGCCTTCACTTGTTGCCTGGGACCTTAGCATGGTTCTGTCTGCTCTTATGAAGTCTTTCTTTGAGCCACTTACAATTTGCTTTCTCAAACCACTCAGTTGGAAACCTGTTTTCCTCATAGCCTTCATGTTTGCATACCATAAGTGAACTTCAAGCACTTGTATTGGATCCACCTTATACAAGATTCTAACATGACAGAGTAGTCCTCTGAACTCATCCAAAATTCCTACCAAAGTCATCTCAGAATTCCACCTTAATCAGTCCATAGTTCTCCCTGTATTCTTTTCAAAACTACATTCTCATCCAGGAGAAGCAGCTCTCCATGCCTTAGGCTGCAAACATGTTCTGGTAAGCTACCTGGAATGGAATAAACCTCATAGAAGATGGCTTTCAACTAGAGGTCTGCACGGGAACAGGGATCGCGGCCCCGTGCCGCCGGACCAATCAGCAAGCAAGGCTTTCATCTGTGTACATGCTGAGCTCACTGCTCAGCATGGCTATATCCCGCCGCGACGCCGGACTTGTAAGCTGCATGCCTGCATTGCCAGAATTTAGGTAGGCTGTTTTCATCCCCGTGGGAGTCTCGTGCGCTATGGCTCTAAGTCAGGGGTGCCCAACACGTCGATCGCAATCAACCGGTAGTTCAGGAAGGCAACGTGAGTCGATCGCAGAGCCCATCCCGGGCTCCGTGATAGACTCGTGTTGCCGTCCCGATCTACCGGGCCTATTAGCCTTCCTCTCCCCGACGTCAAAGACGCCGACGCGGGCATTAGGCTGTTTTTGTCATTTCGGGGGGGTGGCAGCGGCAGCAGCAGCAGCAGCCTGAAAAAGAAATCATCCTGGCTGGGGTCGGTGTCATGCTTCAGAGCTTCTACAGCCTTCCTATCTCCCTCTCCCTTCTACCTGCTTCCGGCCACACCCCCTGCTTCGCGGCTCTCTTCGGCAACTCAGCAGCAGTGATCGACACAAGCTTCTGACATCGGGGCCTACCCTCTGCGAGTCCCGCTTGTTTCAACTTCCTTTTTCCACAAAGGCGGGACTCGTAGAGGGAAGGCCTTGATGTCGGCAGCTTGTCTTGATCACCGCTGCTGATGAGTTGCTGAAGAGAGCCGCGGAGCAGGGGGGTGTTGCCAGGTGCAGGTAGAAGGGAGAGGGCCAGATGCAGGACTCATGGGTGAGGGAGGAGAAGAGAGAGAGAAAGAGAGAGGGGAGGGAAACAAAAGGAAATATTTCATACTGGGCTGGGCCAGAGTGGAGGGAGGGTGGAAAGATTCTGGCTACCGGGTGCAGTAACAAAGGAAAAGGGGGGAAAGCTGAAAATGGAGATAGTGACACAAAGAAGAGAAAGGGTAAGCAGGACCTACTGAATAAGGATAGAGATACAGAGGGGACATGAAGAGGAGGTGAAATAGAGACATATAAGTAATGCTGAAAAAGTGTGGGGGGGGGAGATAAAGACATTGAAAGGGCAAATGGTGAACATGGGGTAAAGACAAGGACAGAGACAAATGAAGATTCTGAAAAAGTGGTGAGATAGGGATATAGGTGAGATGGACACAAAGAAGGGTGATGCTGGAAAATAGGTGGAATGGTAATTCTGACAAACACAGAAGGGAAATGCTGGATCAAGGAGAGATGGGGCTCAGGCTGGATGGAATGAGGAGAAATGCCTTGTTGGCCCGGAACTTCCTCTCCTACGTCAGAATTGACGTCAGGGAGCGGAATGCTGGTCAGCACAACGCTTCTGCAGGGAAAGTTTGGGACAGCGGTGGCTTGGGGGCTATTCCCCGAGTGGCTTGGGGGAGGGCACGGAGAAAGAAAGAAAGGGGGCAGACAGGGAGACAGAAAGAAAAAGTTGGAGAGAATGAGGTCTGGAGGAGAGGAAACATACAGGAGGCTGAAAGAAAGGAAGAAAGATTGGATGCACAGTCAGAAGAAGAAAGTGCAACCAGAGACTCATGAAATCACCAAACAGCAAAGGTAGGAAAAATGATTTTATTTTCAATTTAGTGATCAAAATGTGTCTGTTTTGAGAATTTATATCTGCTGTCTATATTTTGCACTATGGCTCCCTTTTACTAAACCGCAATATCGTTTTTTAGCGCAGGGAGCCTATGAGCATTGAGAGCAGCGCGAGGCATTCAGCGTAACTCCCTGTGCTAAAACCTACTATTGTGGTTTAGTAAAAAGGGAGGGGGTGTATTTGTCTATTTTTGTATTTTGTTACCGAGGTGACATTGCATAGAGTCATCTGCCGTGACCTCTTTGAAAAAACCTGGAATATGAATAATTAACATTTTCTCTGCCTTTCATTGTGCTTTGTGTTTTTTTAAATTTTATTGTTGGTAGATCATTTTGACTTAGTCATTATAAAAGTAGCTCGCAAGCCCATAAAGTGTGGGCACCCCTGCTCTAAGTCTTCTTACTCTGGGGCACCAGACCTCCCTCATACAAAGGCCGGGAATGCAGAGTTGGTTCCATTCTCGGTAGGGGATGCCTTGGTAGGCTCACTGCTCAGCCACTGCTCAGATTCGGTCCTGTTCTGGGTGGAGGACACTTGAGGTGGGCTAGTTTGCGCCATCGTGCAGGCTCACCACTCTGCCTCTGCTGGCAAAAGCACAGTCTGTCCCAATCTAGGGGGAGAAAACCTAGCAGGGACCAGGCTGCACCACAATACTGGCTTCTAGAAAGCACAATGGACTGGGGGGGGGGGTCTAGCAGTGTGTGGCACCATTTGGACCCATGTAGACTAGCACGGCCATTCAGATGCTGACCTGAGGTCCCTTTCCATCCAGCATCTGCCCCTCCTCCTCTTTCCATCCAGCATCTGCCTCTCTGCTGCTTCTGCCCAGCATCTGATCTGTCTCCTCTCTTCCTCCTTTCTGCCCCCTCTGTCATCCCATCCATCATCCACCCTTCTTTCTCCCCCTTCCATCCAGCATCTGCCCATCTTCCCCCCCCCTTCAGCCCAGCATCTGCTTCATTTCTCTTTCTCCCCCTTCTATTCAGTGTCTGCTCCATCTTTCTCTTTCCTCCCTTCCATCCGTATCCTCCCCTTCTCCTCCTTTCCATTCAATGTCTTCCTCCCCTCTCCTTTTCTTTACATCCATCATCTGTCTTTTTCTCTCTCCCCAGGCATTCCAGCTTGTCTTATCTTTCCCCTTTCATCCAGTGTATCTGATCCCTCCCCATTTCTATCTACAGTCTGTCTCCTCTCACCTCCTACATCCAGTATCTACCCCCTCCCACCTGACACCTCAGCCACCGCCAGACTGATGCAAAGCCTTCCCTCCGATGTCAGCTCTGACTTCGGGGGAAGACTTCTGGGTCGGCTACATATGGCTTGCTGCAGGCTTCCTCCAACCCCTGCTGTTATCTGGACTCGAATGAAGTGGTGGAAGGGAGTGCATTTTTGGACACAGAAGTCATGAACTGGGGAGAAAGGAAGGGAGGGAAAGAGATGCTGAGGTGGGGGAGGGAATAGAAAGAGAGAATTGGGTGTGGGTGTGTCAATGAGCGGGAAAGAGAGATGGTTGTGTACACACGGCAAATGGAAGAAAGAGGAGAATTTTTGGTCGTAGGGAGGAAGGTACAGAATGTGATAGGGAAGAAAAAGGTGAGAGTGAGAAATGTGGCAAGGGAACAATGGGACAGATTGAAAGGGATGCAAGAGGGAGGAATATTGGACAGTGGTGAAGGGAATGGAGGGAGAGATGTGGCATAGTGTTGGAGAGGGGTGATAGAAGGAGAAATGTTGGGCATGGGGCTGGTGGGCAGGCACGAAAGATGAGAAAGAGATAAATGCTGGACCATGGTAGGGGGAACCAATGAACAGCAACAGAAGAATTTACAGAAGATGGGAAAGCGGAAAAAAGAAACTGGGACCAACTTTATGGAAAAATAAGTCTCCAGACAACAAAGGTAAAAAACGGAATTTATTGACTAAAATATGTTAGCTTTGGGAAATGTATATGGCAGATGTCTTTGTTTTGTGTTCAAAAGAAAAGGAAATGCATTTCTGGTTTTATTTCTACAGTGTTGAAGTACTTGCTGACCCTTGCTGTGACTGGTGGGGATCCCCAAGCACCGCCAGCAGAGGACCTCCTCTAGAGATGGCCAGAACTCCCCTCCACCAAGCGCAGCAGTCGCTGGCAGCATCCATGAGCCACTGAGGTGCCAGCATCTGTGACTCAGGGACGCTATTGCTGCCTGCCAAGCTTGGCAAAAGGGACTCCCGGCCAACTGCAAAGGAAGTCCTCAGCTGACAGTTTGTGGGTTCTCATCAGCTGAGTATTTATATTTTATATTTACATTAGAGGTTCTGGTAGAAACCCATTTACAAAGTATGTATTCTTCCCAATTAATATTTCCAAATTAATAAAGTCTCTTTGCTTATTTGTAAATGGGTCTCTACCAGAGCCTTTAATTCAGTAGCATAATTAAATAAAATAACTATTTCTGAAGTTTATAGGGAAGGATGGTGACAGAGGGGATTCCTCGCGGGGACGGGTGGGGACGGAGGGGATTCCTCGCGGGGACGGGTGGGGACGGAGGGATTCCTCACGGGGATGGGTGGGGACGGAGGGATTCCTCACGTGGATGGGTGGGGACGGGTGGGATTTTGGCGGGGACGGGTGGGATTTCTGTCCCCGCGCAACTCTCTACTTTCAACTCTAACAGACTCGGAGCTCCTGTTACCAAGAGAACCATCTCAACTTGACTAGGTGAAGCTTCTTTCATGCAGCACTGTATGCCTGGAACAGGCTGCCTGAATCAATACATCGTGCTTCTTCCCTGGCAGTGTTCCAATCCAAGCTAAAGGCCCAGTTTTTTTAAACTGCCTTCAACTCTTAACTCCCATTCACTGCTGTCAGATACCTATGCCCACTGTATCATTTCCTCTACCATAATCTCCCCAACCCTGAAATGTCCTGTCTAAATTAGATTGTAAGCTCCTATGAGCAGGGACTATCTATTGCATGTTAAAATGTACAGCACTACGTACGCCTTTCAGCGCTATAGAAATAATAAATAGTAGTAGTAGTAGTAGTAGTAGTACTTACTGTATCTCCTTCACATATACTCAGGCTGGGCTGATGCTGCAGGGCCTTTAACAGCCCACAATGTCCAAGCTATGGCTTCCTCAGTAGCTCATTTCCACTCTACATCTGTTGAGGACATCTTTTAAGCATCTTCTTGATTCTCAATCCATACCTTTACCTCTCACTACTGTTTGGAACAAAATTCCAGAAGAGAACATTGGTATGGGCAAGCAGTTCTGCAGACTCTTTACTTCCTGACTCCAACTTTCCCTCCACCCTATAGGGGTTCTCCAAGATCCTGTGTAGTCAATGTTAATTTCTTCCAGAGACATGATCCTGGCAGCGTGGGAGACCCACATGTGAGAATATAATGCCTGCTTGTCATCAGATAAAGCAAGGATATTTATCTATAGCAGGTGTTCTCCGTAAACAGCAGGCATATATTCTCACAACCCACCCATCTCCCCTAGGTGGTTTCTTAGCTTTGTTATTGAACTGCAGGTCCCACAAGCCAACTTCGGGTGGGAAGACAATGGCACACATGTGGTATGGACACTGCCTCAGTGTCTGTACCAGGTTCCACGAATGGCATCACCCACTTGTGAAAATATATTCCTGCTGTCTTTGGAGAACACCTGCTATAGGTAAGTATCTTTGCTGTTATTGCCCTGCCTAAATTTACTCTGTCTAAATTATACTTGAGGCAGCAGAGGGTGAAGTGACTCATTTTGGGTTACAAAAAGTGCCAAGTATTTGAATTATGGTTTTCCTGGTTTATAACCTGCTTCTCTAACCATGGAGCTGCTACTACTTCTCCTCTTCCAGACAAGACTATCCTGCTGTACTTTAAATCCATGTTTTCAGATAAAATATTGTTCAGATTACCGAGATCTGAAACTCTTTCTAAATAATTTTCCATGTTACACTAATTCAAATTGTAATGTGCAATGCCTTTAATAACCTACAATGCAAAAAGCAAATTAAAACGTTCAGTATTGTGTTGATTTATTAAATCAGACCTTTTTATCTAGACCTCACTCATGCTGGCATCTTGAGTAATCAAAGGATCTCAATGAATGTATGCAGAACTCTTGAACCTTGGGGGAAAATGCATATATCTGAAACTGTATATATATATTTTTTTCAGTATTTATATAGTGCTTTAAACCAGGATTCTTTACAACAAATTACATATATCTCTAACACAAGCTGCCAAGGGGATGCAATTTTTAAGCTTCACTCTAATCTTTCTATATTCCTCAACTATTTACTTCTCTGCCAACATTGTGACTGTGAACAACATCAGCTCCGTGGCTGACAGTTCTGCAAGATTAACAGACAAGTGTTGGCCCTGAGAGTTGAAGTTGCTCTTGGTAACCTGCAGGCAGAGAAGAAAGTGAGCTAGATTCTCAAGTTTCTCATGCTGGATGGTAAATTTCTGCTGTTGTGGGAGACTTAGCAGAACACCTAACATGATGGATTAATGTATTTATTCACCACTTTTGCAAACATTGAAATGCTTTTTTTTATGTCAATTGTGTTTCCTGCTAGACCTCTTCCCACCAAAGAGTACATTTAGTATATTTGAACAGCATACTGAATGTAATTCTACTTCCTTAACATCTCACCAGAACAGTCCAGAACCTGTGAGTTTTGTCCATCAGCTAGCAGATGGCGAACAGAAAAATAAAATAATTCTATGTGATTCAGCCATTAAGGGCACTATGCAGTCAGATATAGTAATTCTCTGTCTTCAGAGGATAATGATGGTAAGCTATGTAGGTACTAGGCTGATTAGGTCACATAGGCTCATGAACTGATTGTCACTGCTTACAGCTACAAGCTGGTTATCAAGCTTTATTTTCAACATAAATGGCCAAGACTAGAAGAAAACAGATATTTAGGGAATATGTGGAGGAGTCCAAATCCTTTCCTCTTTTCTCATCCTTTTTCCTTTTGAGGTTTTTCCAGGGATTGAGATGCTTGCATGAGGGAAGAAGAATTTGATGCAGTGTACATTACAGAAGTGTCAAGCCTGATGATGCTGATACTGTATTACAATATTCATGGTTCTGAATAAGAGAAGAAACATAAGAATGATATGTACAGAAGAACCTGCTGAAAAACATTTTTGTCTGTATCGGAGTGTTTAAGATCTGTGCCATGCAGATAATAAATGGGGAAATCCTGGGGCAATTAATTGGTTATTAGTATTGCTCTGAGCAGGACACATAGACCTGGAGGTACTAGGTTGGCCTGAGAGGGTTTCTGTACTTTTTATATTCTAGGCACAGACAGGCTGAGTCAGACTTTGAATTATGCTCACTGATTAGATTAGCTGTGACTGACATGGAGGTGCCTAATCAAATTTCTGTGGATAATGGAGTGTTTTCTGCTCATTGTCTCTCATGATTTGGGAGCTCTGTGATCTAGTGGGCTTCTGGAGGAGTTTGGGCTAGATTCACTAAGATTACCTTTGCTGGGTGATCCATGGCCGATTCTTCCCGGGCGATCGATTCACCAAGCCTCCTCATGCAAATTAATACAATTGGAGGCATGCTCCACAGCTACTGCATGAATCGCTGCAGAGCAATCCTGACGCATGTGCAGACCATCTTCTTTGCCTGTAGATGGTCTGCGCATGTGCTTGCTCTCCTGACTTCCCTGAATATGCAGGCACTGCTTGTTCAGCATTGGGGTTAAAAGAAATTGAAGATATATGCTGGAGGGAGTCCCACTGGCTGCCCCTCTGCCTTTCCCTATCCTCCCCACCAGAGCCTAGTCATTGGTATCCCCGAGCACTGCCAGCAGCACTCGCCACTCTCCCCTTTCCCTTTCCACCAGCTCAGCTGACCGTTTCCAGCAGCGCTCACTCTCCCGTCCTCCTTCGCCTTAGTTCAGCCCCACTTTTAACCTGCAGGTTAAAAGCACGGGTGCACAGAGTTTTTAAAGGGGGTTTCTGAGCTCGCAGCAGAGTTCGGTCGCCAGAGGAAATCCTTCTTTTCTTTCATTACTCCTCGCTACGACCACGCAACCAGTGTTGGCTTCCCTGATATGCTACTGGCTTTGCACTGGGCTAACGGAGCAGGGCGGCAGAGAACTGAGAGTATGATGTCAGAGAGCTGGGTGCTTTTGATTGTTTTTAAAAATTTTTGATGCTGAAATTTCAGGGTGGCAGAGAGCAGGACAGTCGGCAAGGATGTGAGCGATGGTGTTCCTTCATTGGTTTAGTGAATCGCCTCCTTATGCATGCATTTCCCTTCATTTGCATGTGCGGATCGGATCGGGTGTGGACAGGCCAAAAGGTTAGTGAATTGGGTCGGAGTCACAAACCGGTCGGGACACGATCGGTCAGCTTAGTGAATCTGGGTCTGTTTTTTTCTGTCTGATCATTAATGTTTCCTTTTGCTACTGGCCTCAATGTGTATGGAGCTCAGCTCAGCAGCTGTTTAGTACACCAAGTGCAGTCTGCATGTCAGTACTCGCCTTTGGCTTTTAAGGATTTGCTTGGAATTAAACTTTTGCTCTAAATTTTTTTCTGTCAGCCCCAGATATTTGGCACCCAAACCTCTTTTATCCTCAGAAGGGGTTGCTTTAAAGTAGATTATGCTATTCCACTTTCCTATCACACAGAGTGCAGGAATAATGGCCAGGTTGACTTCCCCTTTTCTCATGGCTAGTTTTCAGCTGGATTTTGGATAGATATACTGTAAATAAACCTATCAAAATATAAATAGATAACTCAAGTATAAACAGAGGGGTAAGTATATAGCTCACTTGCAGGTTCATCTGTAATACCAGATCAACTGCCAGATGCAGCTCTAATCTGGAGCACTTCCAAATACTGCTGCTGCTGGTGGAAGCCAAGAAAGGGAAAAAATGGCCCCGACCTATTACTCAGCTCCTGTTTCTTAGGTGCACGCTCCACTCCAAAATAAAGGGACTTTGCTTCTTTTCCACCCCACTCTCCCGGATGACTGGCATTTCTTTCTCAGTCCTCTCCCTTCTCCATAGTAACTGACATTTGCTGTCTCCACACCATTCTCCCCCCCCCCTCAACACACACACAATGACCAGCTTTACACTTCTTACCTGCTTGTCCAGCAGACACTGACAAAGTTATGCATCAGCCCAGCACATAACTTTTTCAGTGTCTGTTGGAGAAGCACGTAAGAAGTGAAAAGTTAAGTCATCAGGAGAGAGGATGGAGGTCAGAAATGTCAGTTACTGTTGGGATGGGGGATTGAGGAATAAATGCTGGTCATTGGGGGAGAGGGTGGGGAAAAGAGACACTCAAATATAAACCAAAATCCCCATTTTGGGGTCTTTTTTTTTTTAACCAAAATTCTCAGTTTACAGTATGTTTGAGTGTATAGTTCTATAAAGATATAGTTCTATGAGAACATTTCCAGCTGCTCTTAAGCTCATACAGCCTTTAAATCATTCAACTGGCTCCATTGGAAAAAAATGGCATCTCTTCAAAATGGTGGGCCTTCCCCTCCCTGGTGCATCCTGGGATGCACCAGGGAGGAGCCTGAAGCTCTGATTGGCCCAGGTTGTTTAAGATCCCTCCTATGGGTGGGGCCTTATGCATCTGTGCCAATCAGAGCCTTAGGCCCCTCCCCAGATGCCTAGAAAATCTAGGCCAGAGAGAGGAAAAGTCATTTTGTTTACATTACAGTGCCAGCATGGGGTGGAGAGTGCAAAGGGGGCTGGGAGGAGGGAGTGAAGAGTCTACCAAATAAACCCACAAGGACGTTTGAAAAAAAATGCCCTATTGGACAGGAAAAGTGAATCAAATCAAAGAAATCAATTCAATAGACCAAATTGAAGCATAAATTTTTTCCTTGAATTGGGCAGCACTACTTCCTTATCCCATGGCTCTTTAATTTTTTCAGGGAAGCAGCACATGTGTGGCAGGAGGGGTGGGGAGGGAGTGTGTGGAGGTGAGGGAGAGGAGGGTGTGGGGGGGGTCCATAATGCCTTCCTTGCCAACTTAATCTCTCAGTTTCTATTTTAGCATCTGGTGTAGGAGTATTTCAATTTTCCTATCCTGCAGCCTGGACCTTGAGAGTTTCCACTTCAGATGACAGTATTCTCTATTAAGGTGTATGTGTAGATGTTTGTTCCAGGAAGCATCTTTACCTATTTAGCAAGTCTCTGAGGGCATCATAAAGAGATTTTAACTTCCCTTGCTCTGGGCATTCATCTTCACAAACAGACATCTTTTTCAGAGGTTCTTTAGAGCAAGTGGTAGCTTCTCAAATCTTCAAAACTATCTGGAGATCTCCTCTATATTGTTTGGCTAGTTTCTTTTCTTAGGAAGTCTGTTAACTATCATTTTTTCCCTTTTTTTTGAGAAGGGTAGAATTGGTGTTCAAAGGGCTAAAACATATGACCCTTTCAGTTTCTTATTAGGACAGTCTTAAAACTCTCTCTGGGAGCACTCCAGATGACTGCCTTTAGGTGACTTTGGATTGGATCCCTTTCCTATTCATAATAGCTCTGCTCTTTCTTGCTGAAGTTGTTCTGGGAATTCCAACTCGAGTGCCATTCTTGCTGCTTCTCAAAATCAGGGGCTTCATTTTCAATTTATCTTGCTGCATTTGCCTTCTAGAGGATTTTGATGAATTGCATGGTCTGTCACTCTCTAACTACCTAGGCAAAACAGTTTCAGCCTTTAGGATGCAAGCAGTTTAGAAATGATGGTTTCCATATAGTAGGTTTTTCTATTGGCCAGCATATATGGGAAGCTAGATATCTTATACCAAGCATGCTTGACCTTGAAGGCAAAGTTACACAGTTTGGTTTTGGTTGCTTCTTCTTCAGCAGAGACTTCTCAGTGCTTGCTCGTAGTCACACAACTTGTTCACCTGATTTCCAAAGGAAAATTTAGAAGCTTCCCACGTTAAATTTACAAGTTCAATTATGGGGTGGGAGGGAGGGTATTTTTATTGTTACATGTTGTATAAGTATTGATTATATGATAGATAAGGGTGGGGAGGGGGGGAGATAAGAGAGTATTATATGTATCATTGTTGATTATTAAGTGATATATTTATGGTTATTTGTATGGATATGTTATCACACTTATAAGTTTAAAAATGAATAAAGATTAAAAAAAAAAAAAAAGAAAATTTAGAAGCTTCCCACATTATTAAGATTCTGGAAGGGATTTGAAGTGCCACTCTTATGAAACTGCTTTGCTGTATCACATAGGTTCTGGACTGGTCTGGTGAGGATGCTAAGAAAGGAGAAAATAGGTCTTCCCTGCAATCTTTCCTTCCTTTAGTCTCACCCAACTAGCTTGACAGTTGTTTCTCACCTCTAATTTCTCAAATCTTAGGCTTCTCTTATTAGGTATGCCTGTCAACTTTTCCCTGAAGTTCATTGTTCACTTTCAAGTTGCCCCAGGTCAAAATGTTACTATGGTTATAATATGTGACAATTAAAATAAATAAAAGAGAGATAGAGAGAGAGAGAACAATCATTGTCAATTGAAATACTGACTTATCTTTGACTAAATGATGACCTTAAGGGGTAAATATACAGAACCATTTTGCTTTATTGTCTTCATCTGCTTGTTGATGGACACAACCCACAGGTTCTGGACTGGTCTGGGACTAAGGGAAAGAAAATTAGAATGTAAGACCTAATTTTTCCTTTAAAGTGATGCTACATGAAAAGGATAGAAGTATTTCCAGTTATCTGTTATATATTACAGCCCACTGGTCAGGTTTTATGTATATAACAAAACGAATGAGTGATGCAGGAAAAACTGGAAGATAGAAAATATGTATACACCTGAAAAATACATGTTTACACAGAAGGTAATTTTATAAGGGGCACCTAGATTGAGCTGGCAAGTATTCATATAGATGCCACTATTCTAGTAATTTATGCAAGTATCTGGAGATGCACATGTGTAAATGATCATTTTGTGTCTAAGTGTAGATGGGTAGAGAATTCACTTATGTACATAGAGGGACATAATCAAAAATGTGACTAAGTTTGAGGTTGGATATTTTGTACAATACGTCCACAAACCCAGCAGGAAAAATGTCCATTTTCAAAGCTGTCAGTCTTTTTATTTTTGAAAATGAGCTAGGTATAAGTTTTGGTCCTTAGGACGTCTACCTTTTTTGCCCATTTTCAAAAATAAAATGTCCACAAGCAAGTTTTGTAGATGTACCTTGTCTGATTGCAGCAGAAGGAATCCTCATTAGCTGAGCCGATTCCTGGCAGTTCAGCTGATGGGGATACCCCCTGCCAGGATCTGCTGAGCAATGGAGCCCTACTTCTCTCCCCCTGACATCTCCCACATCCTCCCGACATCCCGGACCTCTTGCTGACATCCTCAACATCCTCCCGACATCCCAGACCTCCTGCTGATGTTCCCCACATACTCCCGACATTGCAGACTTTCCCTGACATCATCACCCCCACCCCACCAACATCCCCCCAACTTTCCTGGGCCATTGGGAGGGGGAAGCCCTGTCATTTGCAGCATGTGGCCCTCCAGCTTCCTCCTGCCGTTTGCTCTTTTGAAGGTACTGGGGGGGGGGGGATTCCGGGGATGTGGGAGAGGGACCCAGGAATGTTGGAGGGATGTCAGTGGTAGGTCTGGGATGTCAGGAGGATGTTGGGGGGAGGGTTGTAAGGCTCCGCAGCTCAGCTGATCCTGGCAGGGGGAATCCCCATCAGCTGAGCTGCCAATAATCCCTGAAACAGGCTTAGCTGATGGAGATTCCTTCTGCTGCAATCAGCTGATGGGAAGCCTATGGGTTTTTGTTTTGGGGATTTGTTTTTGCTCTGTGTAGTAGGAAAGGGTCATGATTATTGGGGAAGTAAAGGGGGGGTGTCATGCCTTAAATCCTCCAGTTGTCTTCTTGTCAGTTTGGGCACCTTTGTGGAACTTAGACACAACTCAAACAGGTCTAAGTTCCCTCTAGGAAAGCTTTGATTATGGCTTGGATACATCTAGGTTGAAGCCCATCCGATTCCTGGCCATAACACACCTCCCAACATGCCCCTTTGCTCTCTAGATGCACAGCAGCTTAGAAGTGCTGCTGCACGTCCAGAAAGTTGGTTTTGATTATTGGCACTTGGACGTCCCTCCTATTAAGATGTCCAAGTGCTGACTTAGGCTGGTATTTGGACATTTTAAAGTTTTGATTATGAGCCCCATAGCTTATAAAATCTTATAGTCTGTGCACATTCTTTTGCAATATAGATGTGCATAAGATAACTTACACTAGTATTCTAAAAGAAAAGTAACCTAGGTTAGGCTTCAAATTGGCACTTTTCCTAGAACATAAACCTAGACAGCCCCTTATAGAATTACCCTCATAGGACCTCACTTTGTAACAGGATAGTTATGAAAGAAGTCCAAAAAGGAACCTAGTTTTTTTAAAAGTCAACACAAGCACCTATATTCCTGTATAAAGCATGCCCCAACAGTGCATCTGTACCAACGGTTCATAGTCAGTGGCGCGCAACAATCCAGCACTGACAATTCGGCGCAAGAAAGAAGCACGCCGCGGGAAAACTTATTTTTAAAGAGCTCCAACGGGGGGTGTTTGGAGGGAACCCCCCCCACACACACACACTTTTCTGCATAGTGTTTGCGCTGCTGTTGGGGGGGTTTAAGGGTTGGAACCCCAACGGCAGCGCGAACACTATGCAGTAAAGTGGGGGGGTTCCTCCCCACACCCCATCGGAGCTCTTTAAAAATAAGTTTTCCCGTGGTGCACTTCTTTCTTGTGCCGAATTGTCAGCGCTGGATTGTCGGTGTGCTGGTGTCTGCGTGCGATTATCCCGTCACCGTACCAACACCACACATTTATACCTTCTCTGAAGTGCACATGTGCATACTAAGTGTGCATAACACCTATTTTATAAAATACATATGCATAACACATCTCCATCCCTGCTCTGCCTAAACACCGTCTTCAGGAATTCCTACACATAGTACACATATATATATATACATGCTATGAGGCAATTATATAAAAGGCCTTTTCTACTTGTAAAAAAAAAAAGAATTTTGTATGGAAACATCTTTATTAAATTATTCCATATTTGGATACATGATGACTAATAGAAAAGAGGGATGAACTAAAACATGTGCACAGTCATGCCATTTAACAAAAGGTTAGATATCTTGGTGATTCATACTAGTGCTTTCAAGTTTCAAACCTGTGCTAATTCAACCCCCTTTTTGTGTTTGTGGCAGAAATGGATGCATGCAGAACTCTGTCTATCTCCTGGCATAGCATATGGGAATAATTTTATTAAATATTTCCATTTTAAAACCTGTTTTACATACAGAAAAAAAATTCTATAAAATTGCACATACAGGTGTAAAAATCACATGCATGCACTGCCTGGGGTGGGCCTAGTAAAGTGGGATTATGATGTATTCTGATGTGTTATATAGCATATGTGTACATACAGGTACAAAACTTAAATTGTGAGCCCACTAAGGATAGAGAAAATACCTGCATATAATATACAAGGATACCGCATTGCGTGTATCCACAGAAAGGCAGTTTATCAAATTCTTGGCCCTCTACCTTTTGCTTACAAGGAATTCTGTAAACAGGGACACTAATATGCAAGCATTAGCTCCCTCATTCTATAAATTGGTGCCTACATTTAAACGCCAAGGGCTGGTTTCTATATATCGCACTCAAAAATGGGCATTAGGAGAGATCAGTGCTAAGTGTAATTCTATAGCAGGCATGCGTCCTTTATGGATTCGTGCTTACTGCCGATTCCCATGCTGACTCAGTATTTTATAACTACGCACGCAACATTTGGAATGCCCTTGAAGCACCCATGGCCATTTCATACCCTCAGCCCTTTCTTCCATCCCTGGAAGAGGCCAAGGAAAATAACTACCAGACACAACTTGTAGTTTAAACATTCAAGGCCTTGGGAGTTCTTGGTGTCCTAACTGGTAGGGAACCAACCAAGATTCCCCCCCCCCCCCCCCCCCCCAATTATAAATGACTGGATATTTTATTAGGGTTATGATATCACTTAATTCTTTACTAAACATACATAGTTGGTACATCTTCCAATTAAATTACAATTACTTCATTCAGGTCCAATGATAAATTGCATACTCCAGCAATGTTCTTTTGGTTAGTTATGATCACATGATTTCTTTCATTAGTAATTTTTCCTAGCAAAAATATGACTTGGGTATCACAAGCTATTGGTTTTTCTCCTATCAGCAATAGAGGGGGGTAACAACATGTTCACTTAGAACACAATAACTTGCATCTGTTTCCCAATCTTGAACGCAGATCCTGGAGATTGTCTCAACAGTGGTGTACAAGGGATCAGGTAGATCCCATTCGTGCACTGAGTTTTGATCTTTCTACAGGCCAGTCTGGAAAAGGGTCTGTCAGGGTCCTTTAAAGTACAGGTGGTGGGGGTTTCATGCTTTAGAGCCCGTCTGGAAAGGGGATCCTTGGCTTCACATCCAGATTTAGGAAGATTCTTGAAGGGGGTTTGCAGATTAAAACTTCCGATAAGGCAGCCATTTCCCTCAAGGAATTTAAACATCATACTGAGGGGCCTCAGCAAGGCACCATTCGAGCTCTTGCAAGGGACATCTCTGCTGAATTTAACAGTGAAGATATTTTTGGTGGCCTTAGTCTCCACAAGAAGAATCTTAGAGATAAAGGCATTGCCTTGCAAAGATCTCAGAACTACAGAAGTGGGAGTGGTACTTTGAACAGTGCCTTCATTTTACTGAAGGTAATCTCAGCATTTCATATTAATCAAGAGGTCAGTCTATCCGCTTTTCAGTACACGGGTTCCCAGAAGAGGGACAAAGTTACATTACATTAGAGATTTCTATTGCGCCATTACCTTGCAGTTCAAGGCGGATTACAAAAGAGTTATAAACGGTGGGTTACAATGGAAGATCATTGGTCATTTCGAGGGAAGGTAAAGAGTAGATCAGGTAGTATCTGTGAGGGAGGAAGGAAGGTATTTGTGATGTTAAGACTGTTTCAAGGATTTCTTGAAGAATATAGTTTTTATTTCTTTTCTGAACATCTTGTAGTCTGTGGTGGTTAGCAGTAGATTGGAGATTTGGTTATCTAGTTTTGCTGCTTGAGTGGCTAGGAGGCCATCGTATAGTTTTTTCCGTTTAACTTTTTTGATTGGAGGGGGGTGTGAATGGGGTGTGTGTTTTTCTATGTCTGGTTGTTTGGATGAGGCGGTTGTTCAGGTAGGTTGGGCTGTCTCTATTTAAAGATTTATTTAAGATTATTTAATTATAATATTGAAATCACATCATATGTATTATTGTGTTAATAATTAAGATTAGGATGGGAGTAAATGAATGTTTAATGTAATAATGGTATAGTTAGTGCGTTATATTTAGTATTTATGATTTACCAATTGTATTGCACTATCAATAAAGATTTAAACAAAAAAAAAAGATTTAAATATCATACAGTAGAATTGAAATAGTATTCTTTCTTGAATTGGTAGCCAGTGTGAGTTGAGGTATGCTTCTGTAATATGGTCGTGTTTCCTCAATGAGTAGATGAGTCTCAGAGCTGTATTTTGGATTGTTTGTAGTTGTTTGGTCATTGTTAAAAGTACTGGATATGAGGAGATCCCTTCTTTGATACTGTCACTGGCAGCCTCAGGGCAATGGGTCCTAGGGCACCAGTAACAGAAGAAAACTCTTGTGAGCCACTACGGGCTGCACAAGGAAAGAAATAGGCCACAAAAAGAGAACACCACAATATTAGGTAACTGTATTGAATCAAGCAAGGCCTGAGTTTATTCATAAAACAAAACAAAACAAAACCACAACCATTCAAACCAGCCTGCTTGCCTAGAGTTCAATAGTTCCATATTGGAAGAAAGAAAATTAATCTTGTCAGGATGTTCAAAAATATAAAGTATAGTCCAAAGCAAACAAACTGTAATTCCAAACAGTCTCTGGATTAGTGCTAGCCAATAAAGTTCCAAAAACTCATAATTCAGGCTTTTCCAAGCTGTCGCTGGCTCTCTAGCCAATTAAGGGTTCAAAACTTTCAAATATTTCAAAAACAGTCTTTTGGGCTGATATCACTACCTCAGCCTGCACTAGTGCTATGGCACTAGTCCCCAGCATCTGATTTGCTGGCCAGGGAGTGTGCTCTGTGTGGTAACAACTTGCCCTCAAACCCATCACAGAAGACACAGAACAGTCCCCACTTCCTGGGATTGGTAACAGCCCTTCCCTCCCCCCCCCCCCCCCGAGTGAGAAAATAAAACACACAAAATAAAAAAAACAGTTCTTTAAAGTTCTTACAGGTGCCTCCAAGCACCACGCCTTCTTCAGGGTTACTCAGCAAAAGGCCTTTAGTAAAATTAAACTAAAACTTAACTTTATATATCGGGTCTTCAACCAGAAAAAGCGCAACATGATTAACAATAAGTTTAAAAATATGCTAAAATACAAGGGGATTAATTTTCAAAGTGTTTAGCAAATAGAAAAGTTTTTAAAGATTTACAAAAAGATTGGAAAGAACTTGGACACCTCAAAATTAAAGGAAGTTCATTCTATAATTGGGGAAATTTAAAAGCCAGAGAAAGGCTGAAATTCTTGACTTAGCTAAACAGTAGGCAGTTTAATTTACTTGCCTTCAGTCCAGCAAACTTCCATTGGCAGGGCTCATTCAGCAGTTCAGGATATGGGTCCAGCTCCATGGTCTGAAAATCCTGAGGCATTAAGTTTGGTGGCTCCGGACCAGCCTCTGTCAGCTCCATACATTGAGGCTGTTCACTGCCATCCAGATCTCTCATAAGAACATAAGTTTGTACGGAATCTATCCCCTTTCAATTTTAGAGAATGCCCTTGGAGAGGGTGAACAACCTGTCCTTATCTACTAAGTCTATTCCCTTCCTGGGAATAGTACCTTGAATATTTTGATCATGTCCCCTCTCAATCTCCTCTGCTCAAGGGAGAAGAGGCCCAGTTTCTCTAATCTTTCGCTACAAGGCAACTCCTCTAGCCCCTTAACCATCGTAGTCGCTCTTCTCTGGACCCTCTCGAGTAGTACCATGTCCTTCTTCATGTATGGTGACCAGTGCTGGATGCGGTACTCCAGGTGAGGGCACACCATGGCCCGGTACAGCGGCATGATAACCTTCTCCGATCTGTCATGATCCCCTTCTTTATCATTCCTAGCATTCTGTTCGCCCTTTTCGCCACCACTGCACATTGCATGGACGGCTTCATCGACTTATTGATCAGACCTTCCAAGTCTCTTTCCTGGGAGGTCTCTCCAAGTACCGCCCCAAACATCCTGTATTTGTGCATGAGATTTTTGTTACCAACATGCATCACCTTACACTTATCCACGTTGAACCTCATCTGCCATGTTGATGCCCATTCCTCGAGCCTGATTATGTCACTTTGCAGATCTTCGCAATCCCCCTGCGTCTTCACTACTCTGAATAACTTTGTATCGTCCGCAAATTTAATCACCTCGCTCGTCGTACCTATATCCAGATCATTTATAAAGATGTTGAAGAGCACGAGTCCAAGCACCGAGCCCTGCGGCACCCCACTGGTGACGTTCTTCCAGTCCGAGTATTGTCCATTTACCCCCACTCTCTGTTTCCTATGCTCCAGCCAGTTTTTAATCCACGTGAGTATTTCACCCTCAATTCCATGGCTCGCAATTTTCCGAAGTAATCGTTCAAGCGGAACCTTGTCAAACACCTTCTGAAAATCCAGATATACAATGTCGACTGGGTCGCCCTTGTCTATCTGCTTGTTTACTCCCTCGAAGAAGTGCAGCAAGTTTGTCAAACAAGATCTGCCTTTACAGAAACTGTGCTGGCTGGTCCTCATCAGACCATGTCCGTCAAGGTGATCAATGATGTGGTCCTTTATCAGCGCCTCTACCATCTTTCCCAGTACCGATGTCAGACTCACCGGTCTGTAGTTTCCCGGGTGTCCCCTCAAACCTTTTTTTGAAGATCAGCGTAACATTCGCCACCTTCCAGTCCTCCGGAATCTTTCCTGATTTAATCGACAGATTGGCTATTAGCTGAAATAGTTCAGCTATAGACCCTTTCAGTTCCTTGATGGCCCTCAGATGGATGCCATCCGGTCCTGGTGATTTATCGCTCTTAAGCCTATCAATCTGCCTGCATACCTCTTCTAGACTGACCATTAACCCTGTCAGTTTCCCATTTTTGCTTCCACCATTATAGCCTGATGGGTTCCGGTATGCTGTGTATATTCTCTTCGGTAAATACAGACACAAAAAATGTGTTCAGTCTGTCTGCAATTGCTTTGTCCTCCTATAGCACTCCCTTTATTCCTTGGTCATCCAACGGTCCCAGTGCTTCCTTCGCAGGTTGTTTCCCCTTAATATATCGAAAGAACGGCTTGAAGTTTTTCGCCTTCTTGGCTATTTTTTCCTCGTAGTCTCTTTTAGCCCCTTTTACCACCTTATGGCACCTGCGTTGATGTTGTTTGTCCTTATTCCAGTTTTCATCAGTTTTTAACATTTTCCATTCCTTAAACGAAGTTTTTTTGTCTCTAATCGTTTCCTTTACCTCTACAGTGAGCCATGCCGGTTCTTTGTTCTTTTTTGATCCCTTGTTGATACGTGGTATATATAGATTTTGTGCCTCGGTGACTGTATCCTTAAAAAGGGACCAAGCTTTCTCTAGTGTTTTTACAATGTTCATCCTCTTCTTAATCTTCTTTCTAGAGATTTGCGCGGAGACAGAAATCCCACCTGTCCCCACCAGGATCCTCTCCATCCCCACCCGTCCCTGCCAGGATCCTCTCCATCCCCACCTGTCCCCGTCAGGATCCTCTCAGTCCCCACCCATCCCCTCAAGGAATTACCTCCATCCCCGCCTATCCCCATAAAAAACAGCAATTACTTCTGACAGGATCATCAATTCCACAGTTTCTTTTGTGTTTGCGCTGCTGTTTTCCTTGTGGAATCTCTTTGGTGGAACCCTTTTTTTGTTTTCTGTTCAGGTAATTAACTTATAAACCCCCTCTTTTACTAAGGCTGATGTGTCCATTATATTATATGGACGAACCCTGCTTCCAAAGCCTTCCATCCCCGTGGGAGTCCCGTTGGCTAGAGGGGGGTCCCCGTGGGAGTCCCGTGGGCCAGAGGGGGGTCCTCGTGGGAGTCCTGTGGGTTAGGGGGGATTCCTGCGGGACCCCCACAGGATTCCTGCGATCCCCGTTCCCGTGCAGACCTCTACTTCTTTCCCACCATGCGTCTCATCCCTTTGCAATTCCCTTTTCGGAAGTTCAGTGCCTTGGCCGTGGTGCTGGACCGCTGTTTTGCCCCTTCATCCAAGTCAAAGCGGATCATATTGTGATCACTGTTTCCCAGCGTCCCTTCTATTTCTACACATTGTGCCGATCCTCGCAGTCCATTTAGAATTAAGTCAAGAATTGAGTTTCCTCTTTTATTTTCCTTGACAAGTTGTTCCAGGACCTACAGCATCCAAGAACTTGGTCTCTCTAGTGCAGCCAGAGGTGCCTAGGTTCCAGTCTATCCCCGGATAGTTGAAGTCGCCCATGATAACTGTGTTGCCTCCCTTGCAGTTGCGTTTAATCTCATCCATCATTTCTCCATCAATTTCCTTGGACTGCCCTGGGGGTTGGTAGTAGATGCCGAACCTCGTTTCCGGTCCATTTGTTCCTGGAATTTTGACCCATAGAGACTCTAACTTATCTGTCTGTTGTGGCATGTTCTCTCCAGTAGATTCAATTCCCTCTTTGACGTATATGGCAATGCCTCCTCCTTTTTGAGTCACTCTGTCTCTGCGGTATAGTTTGTATCCCGGTAGCACTGTGTCCCAGACATTTTCCTCGGTCCACCATGTTTCCATGATGCCGATGATGTCAACGTTATCCTTTTGTGCCACAACTTCTAATTCACCCATCTTATTTCTTAGGCTCCTTGCGTTCGTGTATATACACTTGAGTTTGCAGCCTGTTCCCTTCTTGCATGTCCTTCCCTCTTGTGTCCCTTTCGGTCTGTTTTGCCTGCGATCCAGTGAGTCTTCCCCTCTATCTTCCTATACAGCAGGGGTCTCCAAAGTCCCTCCATGAGGGCCGAATCCAGTTGGGTTTTCAGGATTTCCCCAATGAATATGCATGAGATTTATGTGCATGCACTGCTTTCAGTGCATATTCATTGGGGAAATCCTGAAAACCCGACTGGATTCGGCCCTCAAGGAGGGACTTTGGGGACCCCTGCTGTACGTTATCCTCCGGTGAGTTTTCCCCTCTATGTTCCTGAGCCTCCCTGCCTTCTCTGTTGCTCCTGCTTTTCCCTTCTGCCTCTCTAGCAGTTCTGCTCTTTGATGCAATAGCCTGCAGCCACGCCCCAAACTCTCAGGTGAAGAGGCTTTCCGGCTGCTTCTGCTTCCAGCCTGCATGTGACTGCTGGGAACTAAACTAGAGCTGTGTGGGGGTTGTGGAACAGGCAAATCTGCTCTCCTGCTCCCTCTAGAGGCCAAAGAAGAAAAGTCACCAAAATGGTTAGTTTGGGGTTTAAAATGAGCTGTTTCTAGTGCCTTTGCTTGAGGTTTCTGCACTGCTCTGGGCACAGACCTAGCAGGCATAGGCTGAATACCACGATACCTAGAAGTGACAAATGATTTTCGCCTTTTAGATCATCATTTTGTTTTAACAAATGCAGCTCGGCAAAGCAAGCCAACATCAAAGGCAACCATTGCCAGATGGATTCATATGGCTATATTTTTGATGTACATTGGCTGTGGGAAACAGCCTCCAATCTCTGTGATAGCGCACTCTATCAGAAGTGTAGCATCTTCATGAGTGGAGACGTGGGCAATTTTTCCTGATAAAAATTTGTAGGGCAGCTATGTGGTCCACTCCTCACACATTTATGAAATTTTATAGAGTGGATGTAGCAGTGAGAGGGGATACAGAATTTGGGTCCTTGGTGCTAAGGGCTGGCTCATCTGTCCCACCCTAGAATCAGGAGACTACTTTGGTATGTCACCTACTGTCAGGGAAGACTAGGTACATACCTCGATAATCTTCTTTCTGTTAACACAGCATATGAGTTCTGAGAACCCACCCTATCAGTATGGGATTTGCCTATGTACATCAGAGTTCAGTGTCCACTACTGAAAATTTTATGCTGTCTGTTAAAAAAAAAAAAAAAAAAGAAGGGGGGTGGGTAGATTGAAGGGTAAGTGCTTCAAAGGGAAAAAGACTCCAAGCTCCTTAAGGTTAATGCATGTTGATGTTTTTGGTGGGTGGTTTTTGTATCATTCACCCTAAGTTCTTTAAGATGTTATTTCATACAGAGTATTTCTTACAGAGCAGAATAAAAATGTGTTTTTAGGGAGACTCCCTTTACCCCCTCCTTCTTGTTTTCTGTGTTGTAGTGTTCGATTGCTTTGGTACTAACTAAAGCGGGCTCCACAACACTGAAGGAGGCAGAGCTGAAGAATGTAAATTTCATCCTTCTGCAACCAACTCATGAGTATGGGATATTCACCTACTGTCAGGACTCGTATGCTATGTTAACAGAAAGAGGGTTATTGAGGTAAGTACCTAATCTTCCCGTCTCCATTTGAGATATGTGCTATAGGAATTAAGTGTATCACCTTATAGAATAGCATGCATGCAAATCCTAATGGGTGCCAATTAATTTCAGTAATTAGTTGCTAGCACCCAATTTTGTTTTACAGTTTTGAGCTCATTATTCAATTAAGTTGCGTGCATGCCCAAATTTAGGTGTGTATATTTGGGTGCCATATATAGAATCCAGGGGCAATCCAGGGTTCATGTAAGTTATAGAAAACTACCAAATATGTGCATGTGCAAATATGTATCCAATATTAATGCATGTAACTTACAGAATATTGTAAGTTGCATGCTAAGGTGTAGCATTTAGGATTTACTCACACTCATGAACACAGCATAAGGGAGTGCCTAAATGTAGACACATAAATGCTGACTAATACTGGTATTCTGTAATGGTGTCTGGTTGCCCAGATGATGTTATAGAATTAGTGCTCAGATAAGGGACCCTCGGCCACAAGAGGGCACCCGCTCAAACTCAGGGGCGGAAAATTTCATGGCGACACCAGAAAGTATTTCTTCACAGAGAGAGTGGTTGATCATTGGAACAAGCTTCCAGTGCAGGTGATCGAGGCAGACAGCGTGCCAGACTTTAAGAATAAATTGGATACCCATGTGGGATCCCTACGAGGGTCAAGATAAGGAAATTGGGTCATTAGGGCATAGACAGGGGGTGGGTAAGCAGAGTGGGCAGACTTGATGGGCTGTAGCCCTTTTCTGCCGTCATCTTCTATGTTTCTATGTTTCTATACTGCCATTTAGGCATCATGTTTGTAGTGCCCAGTTTGTTTTACTTTTTAGAGGTCTTTTTATTAGAAGCTCAAGTCTTGTGATGCTCAGTTATTAAATTGTTCCCTTTGCACATATATTTTTAGAATGCTATCATATACATTTTTAGCTTACATAGCACATATTTGCAAGAGGATATACACAGGAGTGGAGTCTGTGAGTTTGGAAGAAGGACTTTGAAGAATGTGGTGTATTTTAACCATAGGCCGTAGTACAGTTTGTGTGATGGCGTCTAGGGTTTCCCTCGACACCACTTCACTAAGAGGTCTATTATATCCGCATGGTGCAACTAGGCACGTGCTTGGTGTATTCAGAGGAGATCAGGTGGAGCCACAATTTGCACATGCATTTTATAAAATACATTACACACTAATATTTATGCCTTCTCCCGAGCAGGCATGAATGTCCATAGATTCAATCAAGCTGCTCAGCAGGGCTTCCACATATTGTTCCATATTAGGCACTTATATTTATGCCATCTGTTACTGGCTTAAGAGCTCACACCTAAATGTTAGGCACATATATACTCAGTTATGCTAGTATTCTATAAAGGGAAGTTAGCTCCTAATGTGTGCCCTCCATGTGCCTATTTGTAGGCTCCTTGTTTCAGAATTGACCCTTAGAGTACATGCAGGTGTTAAGTGTGTGTGTTGGCATTTGTGCACTGTTAGGACTGGATCTAAGACTCTATTTTATAAAGGCACATACAGTAGGTGCCTATGTTCTCTTCATAAAACTGGCATCTCTTTGAACTTCTCACATAGGTGTTCTACTTACCTAACATGTAGCTAACCAAACCTTATATCTGCTTATGCTTGAAATGCAAATCTAACTATCAAATTAGCATGCATCCATCCTGCGTGTTTTTTTAGTTGCATTGTTAAATGATCTGATATATGTAGATGACCAAAGCACCATTTTGTGGCTGATTCCTATTTTGTTTTGTTGGGTTATGTTTAATGCCATTAAATTATAGACCATTTCATCTAAGCTTAAGCCTTTCTTCTTTTTTTTCTTTTTTTGTACTGCTGTCATTCTTTTGTGCTTATTCTTTTTTTTACCCCCCCCCCCTCCAGCGAGGGTTGTCGACGAGAAAACACAATGAAGAATGTCGGATGTCGCAAGTATGCATTTAGTTGCCTGCAGCTGAAGGCTTTTCCAAAGCATTACAGACCTCCAGAAGGGACATATGGAAAAGTTGAAACATAAAACATACTGTGTCTTTGTAAATTAGCTGTTATGTTAATACATGTCCACACACTTTAGTGTAATATATGAATGTGTCAAGGTCGGATAAATTCTTTTTTTTTTTTAACATTTCCCTAAGATTGTTACACTGAGCATGGTGTGTTGCGTAGGAATTGGGAGAGTATACTTGTCCACATTACATGGAATTGCCATAATAACATACTGTGCATTAAAGTATGTAAAATGCACAGAGCATCATAGAATCATTTATGTGTACAAAAAAAAGCTAGGGATGGTCATCCTAAACTGGATGGCGATTGAGCTGCTCTTCATCTGTATCTCTCCATGCTTTATCAATTCCACATTAAAATACCATTTTTAGGCATAAGAAGAAAAGCCTGAATGACAGTAGATACTGAAACGGTTGGAAGATGGGGCAAAATAGTGAATGTGAAATGCACAATCTAAGCAATTTTAAGTGTGTCCTTAAAAAGGTAGGCCAGTATGAAGCAGAAATACCTGTGCATGTGTATAAAAGATTTTTCCTGAAGGCACAAAATGGGAGAAAACTATAAATCAGGTCCATGTGTTTTAATTCATGCTGAAGCACAGAGCCACAAATTTATTAGCTCTAATAGAGTGCATTTAAGGGCTCCTTTTACGAAGCCGCGTTAGCGGTTTAACGCGTGTACATTGAGCTGGCGTTAGTTCTAGCCACGTAGCGCAGGTTTAGCATGCACTAAAAAGCTGCTTGCGCTAAAACTGCTAACGCGGCTTCGTAAAAGGAGCCCTAAATGTTTCTTTATATATTTATTTAAGCAAAAAAGTTTTTAAAAGTCAGTGTGTGTTGATTATCTGAGGGATAAACATAAACTTTTAAAATTTAATTGGGCTCTGTTTTTGAAATAATTGTTAGGCTCATTGTACGACATGCATCCATCCATGCTTCTTCCCCAGACACACAGACCTGCTCTCAGAATACAAAGTAGATAATTCAAACCATGCTAACTTGTCTTTTATTGTGAGCATTATTAACTTTTATCAGTGACAGGGATATAATTGAGGTGCTTCAAAATTTAGATTTAAAAGCGAAGTTGGACTTTTGTGAAATTACAGTTCTATCTTGGGCCTATATGATTATTTTCTAAAGTCTTTAGGAAATAAACCTGAGCTTTTAAATGAGAAGGAAGATTTCTACGGTCGCATTGTATTAAAGGCTGTGCAATGCATCTGTGCTTTTAATGTGTTTGGTTTAGTAACCACAGTATTTGAAAATTAGCTTGTACATACAGGCTAATGGATGGATTGTAGCTTTAGAGAAGTAAGCGCAGAGCAATTTAAACTTCATAGCTGTACTATGGAGATTGTAACCATAGGATACAGTATACTGTATAGTGAAATGCGTAACACTTTGATTATTGTTTATGTTTCAGGTGCTTGCAATGTTAGGCTTTATTCACAAAGAGGGTAATTCTACTATAGGCACTGGTTATGCACCTACTTTAAGCCTATTCTGTTTTTTAAAAGTAGGTCCTACTTTTCTTTACAGAATACTAGGGCAAGTGGCAGAGAATGTGTGTACATCGGGGTGCAACCACTATACATCAGCTCTATATAAGGGAGAGATGGTGGACCCTGGGGTGGTGGGGAAGGAAGGAGAGATGCTGGATGAAAGGATAGTTAAGAAAAGGTGGATCTGTGGAGGGAGACAAAAAAAGGAAAGATGCCAGACCTCCTGGGGAGGGAAGAGAAACAGAAGGGGAGGACAGAGATGGAAGATGGATGGTTAGCAGGGAGAAAGAAGAAAGAAGGAGACCCTGGCAAGCAAGTTATCAGAAGACAACCAGAGCCTGAGACCAACAAAAGGTAGAAAAATTAATTTTATTTTCTGTTTTGTGATTACAATATGTCAGATTTGGCATCATTATCGATTCTTCTCTCTCCTTAAATGATCACCTCAACTCCTTGGCTAAATCATGCTTTTTCAGCCTCCACATGCTGAGGATCCTATTTTCACCAACAACATTTCGCCGTCCTTGTCCAATCCATCATCCTCTCCAAACTAGACTATGCAATGCCATCTACTTAAGCCTATCAAAAAAAAGTCTTCAAAGACTCCAGCTAATCCAGAATACTGCAGCCAAGTTGATCTTTGCAAAACGCAAGTCTGACCATGTCTCCCCACTCCTAGCCAAACTTCATTGGCTCCCAGTGATTTCCAGAATCCATTTCAAATGCTCCTGCCTGGCTTTTAAGATCATTCACGGCATCCTTCCTCCCTTGATCCCACTATCTTATAACTCCTCGAGTCCTGAGTCTACCAGACCTGCCCAAAGGTATAAACTATCCTTCCCCTCTCTACACGGTATTCGCTATGTAGGCAAACTGGGAAAATCCCTTCTCTTCAGAATCACAGGTCTTTGGAATGAACTTTACCCCGCTGCGGAACCTGGGCTCCCTCCAATTATTCTGCAAGCAACTGAAAACCTGATTTTTCACTAAAATGTAATTCTATCCCCCCTTACTCTTCTCTTCTATATATAAGTTCATGTAAACCTTTTTTTCCCCATCTCTTCCTATATTTTAAGTTCTTGTAAACCGTGCCGAGCTCCACATCCGTGGAGATGATGCAGTATATAAACTTAAGGTTTAGTTTAGTTTAGTTTAGATTTGAAATGTGTAGCCTGCCAGAGCTGGTGTTAGACCGCAAACATGAGCTAGGATTTAACAGAGAGAAGAAAAGTCTTTTTTGTTTGTTTATTTTGTTTACACCACAGTGCCAGTGTGGTTAGGAGAAGGCAAAGGGGGTGAAGAGGCTGTAAAATAAACCCACCAGGATGTTTGAAAAAAAAAACACCCAATTGGGCAGGAAAATCGAATCGAAAAACCAATTCAATAGGCTGAATCTAATCGAATCAAAATTTTTTTTCCTGAATTGGGCAGCACTACTCTCCACCAACTTCATTTACATGAGCGTTTTTTGGAGAATGACTCGTTTTTTAAAAATTCGCTAGCAGAATGACTGCATTAGCAGACCATCGCTTTTTAATGCGTTGGGGTTTTTTTTGAGAACCTGGCCTGAGTGTTTGATTTTCCAGCTAAAAATGTGTTTTTCTAACTTTCCTGTGCACAGACAGTGGTTTGGATCTTTTTGAGATATGGAGCAAGTTCTTGAGATATGGAGCAAGTGGAGATTTTTTAATGCCAGTGATAAGATTGAAGACAGCTAGAAGTTTCTGTATTTATGCTGCTACTTATGTTTGAGGCTTTTTTTTCCCCACATTTGTGACTACTTTGTAGGTTCCTTCCACTGCTTGGCTTGATAACAATTGAAATATAGCTGTTCTATAAGTCACTAATGAACCTGTGCACTAGAGAATGACACGGACAAATTTTTCCACGTCCCCACAGGAATTCATTTTCCTGTCCGTGCCCCATTCCTGCAAGCTCTGTCCTCATCTACACAAGCCTCAAACACTTTAAAATCCGCTTTAACACATACCCACTGGTAAACCACCATTAAAGCATAGCATGTACATTTTTGCTAGTTAGTATTCTGTAAGAGATCATTTACTGATATAAGCTACTCACAGATAAATGACTAGAATACCTCCATTCACACACATTCTCGCTGCCTGAACTTAGGCAGCCTCTTAAAGAATTACCCATAGCAAAAAGGAGAGTTTTTCTATATCCCAAAAGTCCATGTGTTTCTCAGTTATAAATATCAAGACATTTGGGCATTCTTTGGGAATGGAGAACTGATTGAATAATGCTCCACCAGAGACTTTGTGACTGATAGTTAAAACAACTGTGCTAGATATGCCCCACTATTAGCTGCATTTCTTCTGGAGCGAAATGTATTATTTCTGCATTCTGATAGCTTCCATTGGACCAGGCACAAGAATTACCTCTTGCAGTATGTAAAAGTTGAAATGTGAAATGTACAGGCCACCTACCTTGTTCAATAAGTAAGCAGCAAACAAGTCACACCAAGTTTTTAAAGGGAACATAAACACACATTTTTCCATTTAAGTTACTTTACTGAAATTATATCTACACTGTGCCCCAAATCTATGTGCATATTTTTAAACAAACAAAGTATGCATATAAATTCAAACTCTAATTCCTCATGTAAAGTCCTGGTCAAAATGAGTCCTTTAAAAAAGTAACCCTCTATGCACCATTGAGCAGGTGTAAAACTAACGTGAACTTTCCCATATATGTATTTGTGAAATGGGGAATACACAGGTAAATTTTAGCCCCACCCAAACAACACCCTCTTGAAATCTCTAGGTAATGTAGATTTCCAGCTGTAAATCTGAAATCAGGATTCGTCATATATGCCAGTTTTTCCAAGTGGAAATCATGACTAGGACTTCTAAAATAACCCCAATACCTCATACTTCCTCCATGTGCTTTCCTCTTTTTGTTACCATGGCAAAGCTAGGCCTGGTTCTGAACTTAAAATAGTGAGCCTAGCAAGAGTGAAATCAAAACAAACACATACAAAACCAGAAACACTCATTACTGGTTTAAAATCCCTTTAATTTTAAGAGCAGAGTCAAATTCAAGCATTGTATTCTGTGATATGTTGGCACATTTATAAAAAAAAGCCTGTCAGTCAATAAGTTTGATGGAGAGGGTTTTCTCAGTGAATAACGTTAAACCACTTGGCTGACTTTTAGCACTAAGGAGATAACCTTTTTCATCTTTAAAATGCCTTACCCCTAAAAGTATTCAAGCAGGCATGTACTTGTAGAGTGGTGAGCTCAGTAAAGAAGCCTGGACGTCATTGTGTTTTATATGCTGACATTTAGAACTGCTCCCAAGCAGTATAAATGTCACGGTCCATAATCTAGGAGCTATTTTTTCAGGATTTTACTAAGTGCCTTTATAAAATAAGCTAGAAATAAGCACCTTCCTTGTCATCGACAGCAGATGAATCCAGAGACTAGTGGGATTACGTCCATCAACCAGCAGGTGGAGATAGAGAACTGAGTTGTCCTCAGCCTTATAGGATGTACAGCCTCCTGACCACTCAGTATACTCTATCTCCAGCAGGCTGATGGATGTGTTCCACACAGCTCCTGGATTCTGCAGGTGGATTTTGAGCCTGGCCTTGCTATTTGGAAAGAGGGGTGTCTAGCAGAATGCTGCCAGCTTTGGAGGTTATACCTGGGTTCCCCCAGCTTCCTACCTCACCCTCTTCGGGTAACACCTGCTAACCGCAGGTCCCTTTCCCTATTGGACTGTGTGCCTTCTATACTTTCTCCTTTCCCACATTAAAAAATGAAGAAAGAAAGACTGAGGTGGCACAGTTTACAGGAGTGGTGGCTTTCAGCAGCTGCTTCTACCATGAGAGGCTTGGTCAATTGGCAGCTCATTCTGGCTTTCAGGTGAGTGTTTCTGGTTGTCAGGAACTCTGTTCGCGGGGTCTGGTGGCTGAAGGAGCTAAAAATGGAGTCTATTTTTCTAGCCCCGTAAGGGCGCTCTGCCTATGCAGGTTCCTTGGATGCCATGGCTTGCTCTCAGGATATTCCATTGGACGCTACAGGAGCCAGGGGCCTTGTTCTGTCCCGGCCGGCTGACAGTGCGGGCTGGTTGAGGGAGGCGGACATAGCACTTGGTGATGGCTTGGGCGGTCGGCAGTGGATTAGTAGGCAAGGTGTATGCTACTGGTTTTTCCCTGCCCTTTTTTGTGAAGGAGATGATGCAATGGCTTGGGGGCAGGCAGTGTTGATGTTTTTTCTTTCAGCCATAGCACCTCGGGGGCTTCGGTGGAGTTTTTGGTCCGCACTTGTCCTGCTATGGTTTTGCAGATGCGCTTACATAGACTGTAGATTCAGCAGGTGAGCTGTCTCTGGCCCCGGTGCCTTGGCATCTTCTCCTTTATTCTCCCACACAGGGTTGAGGGTGTGTATGTCTGCTGCATGTAGGTGTCTCATTTAGGATTTCCAGGACTATTTTCCTTCAGGAGATGGACATTGGTGGCACTGATAATTGTGTCACGTTTCTCGGTGGTGGCATAGCACCCTCTCTCTCTCTGGCGACGGGGGACCTAGTAGCCTCTTCTGCAGCAGTAGCTGACTCGGTTTTCTCCTGTCTTTGACAGTTTACTGGGTCTCATGGTGTTTATATAGAGGGCTCTGTGCTTGCTTCTCTTCTCTCTCAGTGACAAAGGTCAGTGTCTTTGTTTGATTCTGACTAGTACAATGTTCAGCCCTGGTAGTCAGGTAGTTTTCACCTCTTAGGGTTGCCTTAGGTTCTGTCCCTGTTTAGGTAGCAGCTGTTACGTCTGCCCTTTGGTTATTGTGGTTTGGTTGTGACCAGACTCCTTATGGCTGTGCTCGCATTGTCTCTTTTTGGCAAATTATTTCTCTGTTGGAGTTTCTGGAGCTCGAGGGTTGGAAATTTCTTGTCGCTTGGACTACTAGGCGGTTTTTTAGCAACCGCAGGTTGGCATCTGCACTTGATGACAGGTGGTGAAACTGGAGTTTAGTAACTGGCGATGACCTTTTTAAGCCACTGTCTGGGTTAGTCTTTCCTCTTCCTACTTCTTGTATCTGGTAGGTCTCAAGTGCCATACTAGGAATGGTGCCTTGTTTTACCAATTTCTGGTAAGAAGGAGATTCTATTCATCTATCTTGTGTGCATGTTTCCGGATTGTCTCCTGTACAGGTAGGCGCTGGGCTGAATGGCAGGGACGGCATGTATGATGCAGTTTGTCCTGTCACTGGATGGGCTTGCTCTCCCAGAGTTTGGACAGAAGGGGATACAGCTGCTCAGGATGGTGCACAGACAGGTAGCTGTAGCTATGTAGTTTCAAGCTATATTGCAGTTCTTGTTTCTCTGATGCTCTGCTTGTCTGACTTTAGGGTCATTTTGCCCAAAATACTCAGCATGTCATTCCCTGGATTGAATTTTTTGCATCGCATGGTTTATGGGTTCAGGCATTTCACTCAGATTTTATTCAACTTTCAGCTTCCACTTGTTGATCTGACCTCCGGGTAGCCAGGAGAAATCACTGAGTGACCTGGTGGCTCTTTGATGGGAAGACACTCAGGTGGTCTGACGTCTTGGTGGGGATATCACTGAATTCTCTTTAGAAAAAGCCCCCACTACTCCCTCCACTTTGAACATCATACGTGGAGCTGTTTGAGGGGGATGGACCTGACCTGAACTGGAGCTTCCGCCTACAGTGTACAAGCGGAAGATATTGGTGCTGGCTATATCTTTCTGTAGAGTTGGGTGGCGTTTATTCTTTCCACTCCTTCTTGGTGGACTCATCTTTCTCTCTTCATTTTCTGTGCAGTTTTTCACAGTATAAATGATATAGGGGGACTACTTTTTACCCTCTCATTTCGGATAGGATCTAACCACTCCATAAGTCTATGTCTGGGACTGAATTTGTTTCTCTCCAGTAGTGGCAAGAATACACATTTCAGTGGATGAGGTTTCTCTTTGTTCCACCAGCTTTATTAGTGGTTATGGTGTTCAGCTCATCAACCTTTGGTGGACTTAGCTGGTAAGGGGTGGAGGCTAGATTCAACCTTACCTTTCCTATAGCTTTCTGTGTGCAGGTGTATGAATCATTTCTTCTCTTAGGTGAGGACTTCTTCTTGACTTTGGTCAGCGGATCACCTTCAGTGGGAGTTCTGTTGACTTCATACTTTGAAATGGCTTTTATTTAGGTGAGGAGTCATCACTTTTCACGTTTCCAGGCTTGTTGCCCTAGATCCCTGTAGGAGGAAGGTGATCTGTTATATGGTTGTGAATATCATGGCTTTGCCATGGGCCAGGACCATTTGTGGGCATGGCTGGTTCAATCAATAGGAGTTTTTATGGATCATTGGAGTCCCGAAAGTCTGGTGCTCTGCAGTCAGTCTATTTGGGGAGAGGCACTGCCGAGGTGGTTTCTGCAGCATAGTGCTCTCGGACACTGATTGCTCTTGCTCACCTGTGTTCTAAGGGATTTGCCTCTGTCTGATCATAGGGTACATCCACGCTGTGATTTGTATCTCCTTGGACGAATAAAGCATGGCATGTATTAGAAGTGGAGAATTTCAATATCTTGGTTATTGTTCTCTAGGTATTCACATTGGTGGTCTGGGTGTGGGGCTAGTTGTGACGTAGCCGTCACTTGTTGGGACTGGTGGAGTGGGGGTTTGTTTCCCTCCCTAAGTTAGGATTGCTTTGCTACATCACACTAGTCTCTGGATTCATCTGCTGTCGATGACAAGGAAGGAAAAATGATGTCCTTATCTGATAATTTTCTTTCCTTTAGTCACAGCAGATGAATCCAGAGCCCCACCCTGTTTTACCTTTGGTCGCTCTGGATTGCGGTTCGGGCATGTTTTAGTCTGCTGCGGTTGCATTTCAGTTTTGGAGTATTGTTTTTTTGTGTATCACATGTGTGGGAAAGGAGTTTACTGAACTTTATTTTGGCTGCTCTGAGAAGAACTATACTGATTGACCAGGAGGCTGTGCATCCTATAAGGTTGAGGATAACTCGGTTCTCTCTATCTCTACCTGCTGGTTGATGGATGTAATCCCACTAATCTCTGGATTCATCTGCTGTGACTAAAGGAAAGAAAATTATCAGGTAAGGACATAATTTTTCCTTCCTACCCTGTTAACCTAGGAGCCTTTTATAAAATTACCCTCTAAATCAGGAGTGTCCAACCTTTTGGCTTCCCTGGGCCGCATTGGCCAAAAAAAAAAATGTTTCTGGGGCTGTACAAACGCGCAAACACTGCAGCAAGACAGAGGAGGGAGCCGGCAAGACGGTAAACACCAAGGCAGCAGAGGAAAACACTGCATCGCCCTCGACCAGGGCCGCAGAAAATACTTCACGGGGTCACATGCGGCCCTCAGGCCACAGGTTGGACACCCCTGCTCTAAATCAATGGTTTTCTATTCAGTTTTCAGAACACACCTAGTTAGGTTTTCAGTTTTCTTCTTGGTTCCTTTTGTGCATCACTGTATATTGAGCAACAAGCTTTCTCCTTCTCTTAATCAGCCGCAGTGGCTTTCATCTCCTCCCAGGTAATGCTTCTATTGCATAGATACCTCTTGAGTATACTTCTCTAGGTCAGTTTTGATTGTCATCCTCTTCTCAATTCACCAGCTGATCTCCATGTTAGTGCCACTTTGGAATGACAATGATCTTTGTATAGACTGTATAAAGTGTGTCCTGTCAACTGGACTCTGCATTTGGTAACAAGATTCTTATATCTGGTGTTGCTTTTCCTCAATGTCTCGTCATGTTCGGTGTGATCTTGGTAAACATAGAAACATAGAGTTTGACGGCGGTAAAGGGCCGGCGGCCCAACAAGTCTGCCCACACAATAACCCTCCCTCCCACAAGTCTACTCAAGATTAACCCTCCCTCCCTGAAGTATCCATCTTTTAAGCAAAACCCTGTGGTACCCCCAACTGTTGGTCCCATCGACATTTGAAGTCAGGCACGCTACTGGCCTCAACCACCTGGCGAGGAAGAAGTATTTCCTGGTGTCGCCATGAAATCTTCCACCTCTTAAGTTTTAAAGGATGCCCTCGTGTCGCTGTGGGACCCTTTAGAAATAAGATTTTTTCCTCCACTTCAATGCGACCCGTGATGTATTTGAATGTTTCTTTCATGTCCCCCCTTTCTCTGCACTCCTCGAGAGAATATAAGCGCAGTCTGGTCAGACGTTCTTCATATGGGATGTCTTTAAGTCCTGAGACCATCCTAGTGGCCATTCTTTGGATCGACTCTATTCTCTTCACATCCTTTTAGTAATGTGGCCTCCAAAACTTGACACAGTATTCCAGGTGAGGTCTCACCAGGGATCTGTATAATGGTAGTATGACTTCAGTCTTTCGGCTGATGAAGCTCGTTCTGATGCAACCCAGCATTTGTCTAGCCTTTGCTGAAGCTTTCTCCACCTGATTGGCAGCTTTCATATCTTTTCGGATGAGAACTCCCAAGTCCCTTTCTACAGTAGTTCTTGTTAAGTTTCACCATTCAGGGTGTATGTTCTGCATGGATTTCCGCTCCCGAGGTGCATTACTTTACATTTTTTGGCATTAAAGTTTAGTTGCCAAGTGCTGGACCATTGTTCCAATAGAAGTAGGTCCTGCTCCATAGCGCTTGGCCTGGTTGTGCTGTTGGGTTCTTTTGCCCTGCCCACGAAGTTGCATAGTTTAGCATCATCGGCAAATAATGTGATTTTGCCTTGAAGTCCCTGAATCAGGTCCCCTATAAAGATATTAAATAGCATCGGACCCAAGACCGAGCCCTGTGGCACTCCACTGGTCACTTTCGACGTTTTTGAGGGAATACCGTTTACCATTACTCTTTGAAGTCTGCCGCTAAGCCAGTACCCAAGCTTGTACCCAGCTTGTACCCAAGCTGTTAGTGTTTCTCCTAGTCCTAGTGAGTTCATCTTGTTCAATAACCTACAGTGTGGAACACTGTAGAAAGCCTTACTGAAGTCTAAATATACTATGTCTAGGGACTCACCCTCATCCAGTTTTTTTGTTACACAGTCAAAGAAGCTTATCGGATTGGATTGACAGGACCTTCCCTTTGTAAAGCCATGCTGGTGGGGGGTCCCTTAATCTTTTATCATCCAGAAATGTGTCTAATTTGTTCTTAATCAACTTTTCCATGAGTTTACTCACTAGTGATGTGAGACTCACCGGTCTATAGTTTTCAGCCTCTGACCTGCATCCCTTTTTGTGGAGCAGGATAATGTTGGCAGTTTTCCAGTCCAGAGGAACTCTTCCCTTGCTTAAGGAAAGATTGAAGAGCCCAGCTAACGGTTCTGCTAGAACATCACTCAATTCATGAAGTACTCTAGGGTGTAGATTGTCCGGGCCCATAGCTTTGTTTACTTTTAATTTTGTTAGCTCCTGGTAGACTTCACTCGCAGTAAATTTCATGTCCCGGAAAGGGTCCTCCGAACTGCCCTTTGTCTGTAGCTGAGGACCGGATCCTGGTGCTTCACAGGTGAAGACTGAGAAGAAGTAGTTATTGAGTATTTCTGCTTTGTCTGCTTCCGAGTCCGTAAAGTTGCCATCAAGTTTCTTTAGGCGCCCAATACCACCTGTGTTCTTCCTGTCGCTAACATATTTAAAAAAGGATTTCTCCCCTTTCTTTACTTGCCTAGCTATGTTTTCTTCCATCCAGAGTTTGGCCTCTCTGACTATCGTTTTAACTTTTCTGGATTTATCCATATAGGTTTCTTTAGCTTCCGGTCATTGTGATTATAGGTAACGAAGGCCTTTTTTTTTTTTTTTTTTTTACAAGTTCAGAGATCTCCTTGGAGAACCACTGTGGTCTATTGTTTCTGCGTCTTTTGCTCAAGGTTTTTATGTATATGTTGGTTGCTTCATTGAGGGTGGACTTTAGAGTCGTCCATAGTTCTTCTACATTGTCCGTCGTGCTTTGGTTTTGCAGCACTTTGTAGATGTGGTCCCACATGCCTTGAAAGTTAGTGCCTTTAAAATTTAGGACCTTGGTCGATGTATTAGACCTAGTGGTTCCTTTCTTGAGGTGGAACCAAACCATGTTGTGGTCGCTGGATGCCAATGTGTCTCCCACCGATACTTCTGTGACACTGTCTCCGTTGGTGAGCAACAGGTCCAGGATTGCCTGGTTCCTGGTGGATTCCAGTACCATCTGCTTGAGGTGTGCTCCACACATGGAGGCTAGTAGCCTCTTGCTACCACTGGTTGTAGCGGAGGGTTTATTCCAGTCCACATCGGGCATATTAAAGTCTCCCACCAGCATTGTATCTCCACGCAGCGTGATGGTCTCAATGTCTTCCATTAGTTTGTCGTCTGCCTCCTCTTTTTGTCTTGGAGGTCTGTATACAACACCAAGATACAGGCATTTGTTATTGCCCCTAGCAAGGTTCACTCAGAGGGATTCTTCCGAGAACTTGATGTCTGTGATTTTAGTAACTTTGATGTCGTCTCTAATATACAGAGCTACTCCTCCTCCTGATTTACCTTCTCTGTCTCAACGAAGTAAGTTATATCCCGGCTAAAAAAACTGCGGATGTACTCACTGGAGGAGCGAAGAGAGAGGGGGGACATGATTGAGACCTTTAAGTATATCACGGGGCGTATAGAGGTGAAAGATGATATCTTCAGTCTTATAGGGCCCTCGGTAACCAGAGGACACTCGCTGAAAATCAGGGGAGGGAAATTTCAAGGTGATGCTAGAAAGTACTTCTTCACCGAAAGGGTGGTCGATCATTGGAACGAGCTGCCTCAGCAGGTGATTGAGGCCAACAGCGTGTCAGATTTTAAGAGAAAATGGGATATTCACGTGGGATCTATAGGGGAGTAAAAGTCGGGGAGTGGGTCATTGGTATGGGCAGACTCGATGGGCTATGGCCCTTTTCTGCCGTCAATTTCTATGTTTCTATGTTTCTATCCCATCTGTGGGACTCCGAGAACCACGTTTCTGATATCGCCACTACATCAAGGTCGGCGTTTCTCATTTCCGTTTCCAATTCCAGTACTTTGTTGCCTAAACTATGGGCATTAGCATAGATGGCTGTCCATTCTTCCTGTTTGCGTGGAGTGTTTTCTATCTGAGATAGTTTGTCCCTTTCAGTTTTGCCTTTGTCCCCTTCAATCATGCCTTTGTCACCCTTACTATTGCCTCTGTCTCCTTTAATGTCCACGCAGTTTCTCCCCCTGCCCCCTTGTCTATGCGATTTTTCCCCCTGACCCCAAGATGGCCCCTGACCTCCATCTCTCCCTCTGTCCCCCACTCTACCGGCTTGATTACTTACCTCAGATATTAAGTCTCTGTCTCTTGTTCTACCTGCCTCTCACCCTCTGTCCCCTTTAGTATTCGCGTGATTCCTTACCTTCAAGTTACTTACCCAGCTTGTGTGAGAGTGGATCCCCTCCCCCAGCTCACCTAGTTTAAAGCCTTCCGGAGTAAGTGAGCCAGGCGTCATCCCAGGATGTTCTTCCCTCTTCTGGTTAGGTGCAGCCCGTCTGGTCCCTGCAGTCCTTGAAGTGCCTCTCCGTGGTCCAGGAAGCCAAAGTTCATCTCCTTGCACCATCCTCTTAGCCACTCGTTAGTCCTCTTGATCCGGTCTTCTCTGGCTTTTCCTTCGTCTCTTACCGGTAGGATGGAGGAGAAGACCACCTGCACTTCCAGTTGCTTCAGTTTCTCTCCTAGGGCCTCAAAGTCTTCCTGAATCATCTCCAGTGAGTTCCTGGCGGTGTCGTTTGTCCCAACGTGGATGAGAAGCATTGGGTAGTGGTCTTGGGGCCTGGTTATTTTTCCAATGCAGGTAGTCACGTCCCGAATCTTGGCTCCTGGTAGACAGACGGCCTCTCTTACTTGTAGATCTGGTCTGCATACCAGTCCCTCGGTTCCTCGCAGCATAGAGTCCCCAATGACTACCACTCTGCGCTTCTTGGGGGGAAGCTGATTCATCGCTTCTTGAGTTGGGGGTCGTCTGCCGGGATTTGAGATTACACTCCTGGATGTCTTCCTGAGTATCTTCCTAAGTTCTTTCTTGTAGGAGATGAAATCTGTTGTTCAGGGTGATCTGCGGAGGTGATGTGAGGTTGCTGTGCTTGCTTGAAGATAAGGAGGACTGCCTTCTGTGTTTGCTTGTAGGAGTGACAAGTTGCCAGGTGCCATCGTTTCGAGTCTCTTTCTTTTTGCTTGCAGAGGTGACTAGTTGCCAGGTGTAGTCGTCTCGATTCTCTTCTTGTACCCCAGCCATTTCTTCCAATGTTGCATGACCAGTTGGTTCAGGTGTCTTGAGAATTGACCTGTCTTCGTGCACTTGCTCAGAGACCTGAGACAGTTCTAGGAGGACTCCATCGATGAATGCCTCGCTCTCCTGGATACTTCTTAGCCACTGCACTTCTTCCCTCAGACTCATCAGTTCCTGCAGAATGTCTTCGTTGAGCTGTTGATGGGTGTCATCTTCTGTCTGTACAGAGACTGAAGTCATCAGGTGGGGTTCAACTTCGGTCTGTACAGAGATCTCTGCCTTCCGTTGGGGGGGTGGTTCTCTTCAGTCTGCACGGAGACTGTGATCTTCATCTGGATTTCTTTGGCAGCCGTGAAATTGACCTTGATTGTAGCCTTGGTGCTTCTCGTCTTCCCTGTCATTGCTGGTCTTGTCTATTCACTTGAGTTTGTACTCCGGTTGTTGGTGTGTGTTGGTTAGTTACCTGCTTGGGTTGGTTAGTCTGCTTGCTGTGTGTTGGTTAGCCTGCTTGCTATGAGCTTTGTGCTGTCTGTCTGTCTGACTGCTGTGTGTGTTAGTCTGTCTGCTGTGTGTTAACTGCTTGCTGTGTGTTGGTTAGTCTGCCTGCTGTGTGCTAACTGTTGCTGTGAGTTAGTCTGTCTGCTGTGTGTTAACTACTTGCTGTGTGTTTGGTTCGTTTGCCCGCTGTGTGCTAATTGTTTCTATTCAGCTATGTGTTGGGTGAAAGTTTTAGTTCTTACCTTGCTGCCCCTAGGTGCGACTTAGCTCTTCTTAAGGCTCTTCACAAAGGCACTCTTGCTATGGCGAGCGCCTTCGCCGCACACCGAACGGCTGTGCGCTGTTGGCTTGCCTCCTTTTATGGAGGAGCCCGGACGCTCGCTGCTGATGCGGTGGGGGTGGGCGGAGCTACTCTCGCCGCTGCCCCGATGCTTCTTTCTCCTGCTCCGGCGCTTGTTCCACTCTCTCAGCACCCCACACTGCTCTCCCTTTGCTCTCCCTTGCCTTTCTGCTCTCATCTCTCTGCTATCCTTCTCTCTGCCGCGCCCGTTGGCTTGCCTCCTTTTATGGAGGAGCCCGGATGCTTGCTGCTGACACGTTGGGGGTGGGCAGAGCTACTCTCGCCACTACCCCGATGCTTCTTTCTCCTGCTCTGGCGCTTGTTCCGCTCTCTCAGCGCCCCGCACTGCTCTCCCTTACCTTTCTGCTAGCCTTCTCTCTGCCGCGTGTAGCTGTGTAGCTACGCCCGTTGGCTTGCCTCCTTTTATGGAGGAGCCCGGACGCTCGCTGCTGACACGGTGGGGGTGGGCGGAGCTACTCTCGCCGTTGCCCCTATGCTTCTTTCTCCTGCTCCGGCGCTTGTTCTGCTCTCTCAGCGCCCCACACTGCTCTCGCCTCTCTGCTATCCTTCTCTCTGCCGCATGTAGCTGTGGTAAGTCACATCTAAGGTGGTTCTCAGGCATTGCTGGTGAAATATATCCAGTTTTTTTATTATCTTAGTTGATATCTTCCAGGTTTCACTAGCATACAATACAGCAAGACAATGGGACAGTACAGGTGAAATTCTGTTTTGATACTAATTGATTTTGATGACAATATTTAATGTAATTCAATGAATGCAGCTACCGTTTTTCCAATTCTGCAATTCATAACTGTCTCAATGTCACCATTGTTTGACAATGTACTACCAATATAAGAAAATCACTCTTTATCCTCAACTGGTTACTACCCAATAATTATTTGTCTTTGGCAAGGCACCACCATTGAGGTGTTTTGGGGCCTGATGGGCCACTAGACTGGATGGACCTGAGGAAAGAATGAGTGGGTCTGGGCCCACCCAGGCCTACCCGTGGCTATGCCACTGAAGCAATATGTTTTTATCCAGGCCATTTACAGGTTTCATTTAGTGACTCTTTCTTTAGGGAACTGGGTTCCAGGATATGAGGCGATGTGTTTCTGTGTTCTAACATTGTAACATAGTAGATGACGGCAGATAAAGACCCGAATGGTCCATCCAGTCTGCCCAACCTGATTCAATTTAAATTTTTTAAATTTTTTCTTCTTAGCTATATCTGGGCAAGAATCCAAAGCTCTACCTGGTACTTTGCTTGGGTTCCAACTGCCGAAATCTCTTGTCAAAACCTACTCCAGCCCATCTACACCCTCCCAGCCATTGAAGCCCTCCCCAACGGCCATATACAGACACAGACCGTGCAAGTCTGCCCAGTACTGGCCTTAGTTCAATATTTCATATTATTTTCTGTTTATATATATAGTTTCATCAAGGGCCAGCCTTAGTACTTGTGGGGTCCTGCCCCACCCCACATCACAGTCCAGCATTTGCTCCTCTCAGTTCCTCCTCCCCATTCTAGTATCTCCCCCCCTCTCAGATACTCCCCACCTCTCAATGGTACCTTAAATCATCTCTCTCCCTGAGTATGAGTTCAGTATTGGCAGCGATTTACCTGCATTGCAAAGGACCAATTCTGGAACCTTCCCTCTGTGGCATCTTATCCCTGCAGGAACAGAAAATTACATTAGAGGGGATGGGAACAGTCCCTGGCAGCACATGCGAATTGCTGCTACTGTCAGCAAGTTATAAACTGAGGAAGAGACACCATTTACAGTACAATGTGTGTGTGTGTGTGGGGGGGGGGGGATCAGAGATAAAGATGCTGGACAGTGGGTGGAAGGAGTTCAGATAGTGGTGAGATGCCTGATCCAGGGACGAAGGGAAGGAAACCAAAGTACTGAGCAAGAGACACTGTTGCCCCTGCTGAAGGCCAGCCCTGTTTTCAGCAGTGAATTGAAGGAGAACAGGAGGATCAAGCAGGTAAAGTTACTGGTATCAACACGTTATTAAAAGAATCAAACAGCGTGTGATGGTATTGTGGGTATTCTGTAGCTACAGCACAAAACTTGGGCCTTCATTTTTATGGGATTTTCTCTCATTTTGTGCTTTATGGAAATGGAATTTTGTAGGTTCCCGTAACTTCTTTTATTTTGTGTATATATAATTTAATAAATTCTTTTACTTCAATCTTACTTGCCAGTTTCTCATTTTAAGAGATTGAATGCCATATGCAGATCTCTCCAGAGAAGCTTTTTTTTCTAATTTCAATATCTGTGATGCATTCAGCTAGAATATTATAAAAATATTACTGCTAATTCACACTTACAAATTAGCTTGTTTGAAGAGCAGACCGAAAAGAGAAAGACAGCTTGCCAAAAATAAGACTTCTAAGGTAAACCCACATAGGAAACTTAGGAAACTAATCATGCCTTTTGCACACAGTAGGCCATGATATGATAGTCTCGTTTTTGTTATTATTTGTTGTCTCATTTAATTATTAAGTACCGAATAGTAGAAAGTGTGGCCCACTATGTTGTCATGTGTCATTTTCTATCAGAGCACCCGTAATACACTTGACTTTTGTTTTGTTTATAAATGTAAAAAAAATATGGAATACAACACTGGCTATGTTGGTTCACACCTGTAGTTGCCAACCTTTGTGTATTCAGCTGCTTGTATGTAACTGTTTTTGACAGTATTAATATGAGAAACCTGGTTATAGTTTTATATACTTTCACCTCATTTGATCCATGTATGCTGTAAATGTGCTGTCTTTAAGATGAAGATAATAAACAACTTAACAGAACAGTGTGTCTCTGATTCTTTTTCAACAGTAATTTGAGATACGAATCTCAACTTATATACAAATTGCACATGTCATTCAAACTTCTTAGTACCTTAATTGAGTGAGGTGATTCTGGGAAGGGGGATAATGCTGTATTTCATGCATGTTCCGTGACTTTGGAAACAGGTTGGCAAATGGTCTGCTAATCCCAAAAGGATAACTAGAAGTAGACGTGGTTGATAGATGATGATAGAAACTTTATTGTAAAACGGACCAACACGACCATGTTTTGCCCAGAAGGGGTTGCTTCAGTGACACATGCTTACTGTGCAGTACCTCACCCAAAGCGTAACAGGATTTCCAGAAATAGGGAAGTCACAGGCTACCATTCTTAGAGGGTCTGCAAATGCTTAGAAGAGAGAAACTTCTGTTCATGCTGTTGTAATCCATGCAAGCAGGGTGTAGAGGAGGGATCAGCTGTGCAGAATGATGGTAGTAGCATCAGTAGCCATTGAGGAACAGAAGATGCAGCAGCTATAGGAATCAAATCTGAGGTAACTGAGCAGACCAGAAGCAGAAGCGGTTATGAGGGATGAGGTTAGGGTAATTGTAGATAGCTGTGGAAGCCAAGTGCATGTGAAGTGGGACCATAATCAGCCTCCAGGGCCTTGGGAACAGCAGTGCAACATCAATAAGAGAGGAGAGGGGGGTGAGAGAAATAATAGAGGACTAGCTGGAGAGAAAGGAGGAGACTGCTAGGGAATGGTTAGAGAGGAAGAGTATATGTGCCGGGGGGACTGGCTAAAGAGAAAGATGGGTTGGATTGAGGGAGACTGGAATGGAAAAGAGAGAGAGAGGCTGGTGAAAAGGGAGATAAAGCAGTGCTTCTCAACCCTCTCCTGGAAACACACTAGCCAGTCAGATTGTCAGGAGTACCACAATGAATAAGCATGCTGTAAATTTTCTTCCACTATTTGCTTATCTATCTCATGCATAATCATTGAGGTAATTTCAGGAGAGGGCTGAGAAGCAATGAGTTAAAGGCTTGGTAGGGATAGGATATTGAGGGCCTGTGAAGGGTGGTGGGGATGAATCTGGGATTCTCTGAACTTTTTTGGAGGTTAATAAGGGTCCTCTCAACCAGAAAGGTTTAGATCTCTTCTATATTCATATTTCTCCAAGGACAAGCAGGAAACTACATACCATATTTGGGTGACATTTGCTGGAACCTGGCATGGCTACTACCCAGTGTTCTGGAAGCTTCAGAAGCTTATGGAAACACTGCACCGCATATGCATGGGTATCTTCCCACCCAATTATGAATACATGAGACTAGCAGGTTCTGTTTATCCATGGAGCAGAATAGTCTCACTTTTGTCCGCTGTCCTTAGCAAATCTCTTTCTAAAGTGGTGTCTTTCCTAGTGGTACACAGAACAAATTTACTTCATTTTTTTTCTCATTCTCCCCTCTCCCTTTAAAAAATATTTTTACTGTTTTTCTATTTGTTTACAAAAGTGTTTGTTTTTTATTTTCATGCAGCTCCCTCTGTTTTCATAGGCCTGAACACCAGGACATGTTTATTTAAAAAAAAAAAAAAAAAAAACCCACGATGATTTTATTTCCCTCTCCACCATCTTCCCCCCCCCCCTTAATGTTACTTAAAACTGCCAGTGGTTTTAAAAAGTGAATTATCGTAGATGCATCAAAACCATCTGTGACTGACATGTACAATTGGTGCTTGCTACACCTAGGATTTGATCATATAGCCTCATCTCTGTTCTAAAATGCAGAAGAGGACATTAAAAAAAAAAAAGTTGAGAGGCTCAGCATCAACTTTGCCATTGGAGGCATCAGTTCTTATGGCTAAAGAAGCTGCATTGAAAACTGGTGAGGGGGGAGAGATGCACAAACATTGAGGAAAATTTCCCCTGCCTAGATATCATGTGGCCATAGGATCTCGTCGGACCTGACACAGAGAACATATCTGGCTTTAACATTGTCTTCATTGGCATCAAATAGTCTTGATGTGCATTGAGTGAAGGTGAAGAAGCATTGACATCGGTCCTGTTCAAAGCACAGTGCCAGGAGCTTTGAGTCATCAACACCGCTGGCACTACTACTACCGTGTTTCCCTGAAAATAAGCCCTAGCATGGTTTTAAAAGATGCTCCTAATATAAAACCTACTCCAAAAATAAGCCCTAGTTAAGATCAATTACATCATCAGTGACACAGCAGAGGGAAGGATCTGGCGGGAAAGGCCACAAAGCAGCCCATTCAGTGTGCTGCTGCTGCTGTTTTTGGAGGCCTTGGAGCAGAGGTATGTCTTACATTGGGAGGGTCAGCGGGGTTCTGCTGCACAGGGGGATGGGAGAGTGAGATAGAAAGATGCTGCACAAGGGGATGGTTGAGAGGGTCGATGGAGTTCTGCTACACTGGGGAATGGGAGGGAGGGACAGAAAGATGATGCACAAGGAAATGGGTGAGAGGGGAGGAAAGATGCACATGGGGGGGGGGAGAAAGGAAAGAGGAAGAACTGGCGTGGAAAAGAGAAAGAGACAGATGATTGTTGTACATGAAAAAAAAAGACATCCCCGAAAATAAGCCCTAGTGCATTTTTTGGACCCAAAATTAATATAACACTGTCTTATTTTGGGGGAAACGCAGTATGTAATGGTCTCTTCTCAGAAGAGCTTACCTGATAAGTGGCAGTGTGAAGGGGGTCTGTTCCTTCTCTGTTGAGTTGGTCAATGTGCCAGTCTCCTAGATGCCAACACCAGCCTTTTGATTCAACTCTGAAATATTTACAGATTCTGACAATGACCCCATCTTTGCTGATACCTGCTCCCAAGGAACAGCTCCAGGCTATGCTGCATGAGGAGTTAGAGCAGATCTTGAGCAAACCCTCAACTAGCAACTAGCAAACATTCCTTGCTGAGGTGACAAATCATTTTAAGGACAAAGTGGAGAAGATTGCAGACTTCCATCAAGAAAAGGACTGATACCATGAAGTCCTTCTATCAGCCTATTCCTTCTAAGGCCTCCACTTCTTGGAGGTTTTCTGGTGGAAGCTAAAGGAGATACTACTACTACTCAAAGGTGGAGGCATAGTCCTCCAGCCCGCCTTTCCCAGCAGTCACAGGAGGCCCAATCCAGACTTAGGCAGCAGAGGCCCCAACAAGCCCAGGCAGCTCCCAAGTCAAAGCAAGGGATGAATTTTTAATGGCTCCGAGAGAGCATATCTTCAATAAAAGTGACTGTCCCAGATGATTTTTTCCCCCCATACAAGATGGCTCCTTATAACCTCCAACTGGTGGGTTCTTCAAATTGTCTAAGGGGTTATGCCCTAAATTGGCCACAATAATCATCAAAGTTCAGCTCTGAGCACTAGGCCATGCTTGTAGAGGAACTCTCATCCCTTTTTCTGGTGACCCATCAAAAGCGTGCCGGACATTGGTGCGCCGACAATTACACCCAACATTTGCATGCAGGACAAATGCATGCCGCCACTCTGAATGCTATCAGGCCTTCCCATTTGCGCTTTAAGTGGGGAACCCCCCACTTCACTTACAATACCTCATGCTCCCATTGAGGGGGGCCTGGGGGAGACCCCAGTACACTTAAAACTCACGCTGTCCTCCCTAAACCCCCCCAGGAGGAGAGCATGAGTTTTAAGTGTAAAGACCCCCCTCAACAGGAGCATGAAGAGTTGTAAGAGAAGTGGAGGAGGGGGTCCCCCCACACCCCCTCAGAACGCAAATGGGAAGGCCTGATACTGGTCACAGCGGCAACATGCATTTGTCCTGCGCACTAATATCGGGGCGTGATTGTCTGCGCGCCAATGTCTGGCAGGCTTTTGACAGTGTACCCTTTTTCTACATGCCCATGCAGTCGAACCAGTGCAGTTTTAAAAAAAGGGTAAAGGATCATGTATTTGACAGACCACCTTTCTGTTGTACAACTAATGTGCTTAAGATTTATTATAAGCAAATACTTTGCTCCCAGCGGGTTCACAATCTAAGTTTTTATAGCTGGGGCAATAGAGGGTTAAATGATTTGCTGAAGGTCATAAAAAGCTGCAGTGGGACTTGAACAAGGATCCCCGGGTTCTCAGCCCACTGCACTAATCATTAGGCTGCTCCTCTACTCCAGGGGAAGAAGGGAAAGGATTCTACTCCAAGTACTTACTCATGCCCAAAAAGATGAGAGGATTTCATCCCATCTATTCAGGTAGGCTGGAGACCTGAACATCGAGGAAAAGAATAGCCAAAATGGATTCTCCTTCCCACATTATTGGGCTAGAGACTCCGTTCTGTGAATTCAAATAACAGATGAGGAAAAGCCATGTAAAAACAAATGGTTTATTGACAGAGCTTCCACAGTCTGGGAAGAGCAAGCCCTCAAAATTTCAGTGCTCTTCAAAGAGAGAAAACAAGGCAAACAGATTTATATTCTAAGTGACATCATTTGTAATAGTTATCATGCTTTAGAATACAATGGCACAGTTGAGCACATGACTTCCTTTCCATAAATGTCTTACGTCAGTATTAACACTAAAAGTCCATTCTGTTAAGTTTTTAAACCCAGCAGGTGTTTCACTTTTCTTCCTAAATCAGTTTTGATCTTTGACCTTTCCGAGTATCAATCATGTCAGTTACAAAGCCCTACTTCCTCAAAGTAGTATTGTATTTTCTAATCTATAAGAAACAGATTCTCTGTAAAACACCCAAATTTCCTGTTTCTCTGAGAACCTTATTCCATAGATGTATGTGAACAAAGGTACATAAATCTATGTCTCTTAAGAGTCACAAAATCAACCTTCTGAACTTCCTAGCATTAGCTGAAATGTAGAATCAGCAATTTAGACAGGGAATGCCAATCTGTGAGCTAGCTAAATCTATTTATTACAAGGCTTCAAGGCTGAGTTTCCAATGCAATGTGCAGATAACTGTATTTTTTAATGTATTCACTTAAGTTTGATTCATTCAAAATCTCAGTTTTCATATCATCTTGTGGGAGCCATTTCAGAAGCATGAGACGTTCTGGCGTCCTGTTTTGAAAGAAATCTGATCGGTCGGGATACACCCTGAGGCAGCATGAATTTGGGAAACGCTGGTCACCGCTGGTATACCGATCAGTGAAGATAAGTGGAAATACTTCCTCTATCATTTATTTTCGTTGGCATACTACAGCACAGCATAAGGCTTTATCATACAGTGAAGGTTTTTTGCCAGTGAAGTGAACACTCGACCACCTCTTTAAGCCATTTTGGTGAGGTGGGAGGGCCCTGTCTGAGGCTTTTTCCTTCACTTTTAGACTGAGTTAAGCCTATGCTGTTTCTGCTTTACATTATTGGACATCTTCATATTCAATATTGAAAGTGTTTATCTTATCATACATTGGGTTTTCAGTATATCTGGGTCATTAGTACCTAGCATATGTGACACCCGGGGCCCCCCATCTGTAAGAAAACATGATTTTTATTAACAATCCACACGTCACATATGAATATCTAGGAAAAAGCAGCATCTAACATACTGCAGTGAGCAGTATATCAATAAACCCATTGTAAAACTAAGCAAGCTAGATTAGTACAGATCAATCCTACACAGTCAATCCTAACAGAAAACCATGTCTTTTCGAACACACAGAACGCAGAAAACACTTTCGCCTAGTATGTAATCACAAATTAACTCCTCCCCCTTTTACAAAACTGTAGTGTGGTTTTCAGCCATGGTGGTAACAGTTCAGATGCCAACGCTAAAAACGCTCTACAGTTTTGTAAATGGGGAGATAGAATAAAAATACGTAGACAAAGGTTAAACTGAAGCACCAATAAGCTGGACTCTGCATACAATGCAACATCACAGAAACAGCAATGCATCTCATCTAAAGCAAAAAATAAATAAGCAAATAGAATTTTTTTCTACCTTGTCTTCTCTGGTTTCTGCTTTCCTCATCTTTTTGTCACTCTTTTACTTTCATCCACTGTCTACCCTCTCTCTGCCCCTTCTATATGGCATCTTCTCTCTTTCTATTCCCGTTCTAGAAACTTTATGCATCCCCCTTCCATTTCTCCCTTCACCCCCATTAGTCTGGCCTCCATCTTCCTCCCTTTCCTCCTCCATAGGTCTGGCATCTCTCCTCTCCTCTTCTTCCCTTCCTTCTCCCACACCCACATGGTCTGGCATTTCACTCTCTCCTCTCCCTTCCCCCCACTTCCATCAGCATCTGCCCCTTTTCTCTTCCTCCAACCCAATTCCATGCAATATCCTTCCCCCTTATGTCTCTTTCCCTGCAATTCAATCAGCATCTGCCCCTTTCTTTCCCTCCACCATGCTTCCATACCACCCAGAACCCCCTTTCTCTCCCTTCACCATGATTCCATACCACCCTGACCCCCCTTTCTCTCCCTTCACCATGATTCCATACCACCCTGACCCCCTTTGTCACCCTCCACACCCTTCCATACCACCCTGACCCCCCTTTCTCACCCTTCACCATGTTTCCATACCACCCTGACCCCCTTTCTCACCCTTCACCATGATTCTATAGCATCCTGACCCCCCTTTGTCACCCTTCACCATGATTCCATAGCACCTTGACCCCCTTTGTCACCCTCCACATCCTTCCATGCCACCCTGACCTCCTTTCACCATCCTACTATGCTCCTTTCTTTCTCCATCCCAAAGGTCCCGCGATGACTGCTTCTGCTCCGGATGGGAGAGGTAAGTGACGTCGGAGGGGGCTGGGTCGGCAGACGCAGTTAGTTGCGACAAGATCCCGTGATGACTGCAGCTGCTGATCCACACCCCCCCTCCCCCCCCCCGACTTCACTTACCGCTTCCGGAACAGAGGCGGTAGATGGCACTTTTCAGGGGAAGGTTCCCGCCTGCCAGTGACGGGAAGCAGAATAAGGGGAGAGGACAGTTGTGTAACAGACTAAGTGCCGATTTGGCCTTGCGCCTGCGCGCCACTTTAAATTACTTCATTTGCATGCGGAGCCCGCGCTCCGGTGCCTCGCGTTGTGCCAGCTCACGGGTGTGCTTCTTGGGAGCCATGTGGCACGCGACGCTCCACGTTCGCGGACGAAGAAGAGCCCCTGAATTCATCCCACTGCTTTGACGTCATTTCTTCCCAGGTCTAGCATCACAGTCTCCCAGAAAGCAGAAGGCTGAGTTCCTATGTCAACAGCTGCCACTCATGTGCAGGCCCACTAGCCCCGTCCACTCAGAATGTTCTGTAGCTCTTCATCCACTCTGTCATTTGCTGCCATAGGATCCAACTTGGGGGGGGGGGTGTGCTCGAGCACCCCCAATATTGAAGAAACTCACTTCAGTGCGGCTGCTGACTCTGCTCTAAGTACGGCAGCCGCACTGAGGTGCCGTTTGCAGCAGTGCGGGAGGTTCCGTATCTGGCCGCTGAGCATCCCCTTGGAGCGTGCACCCGGGGTGGACCGCCCCCCCCCATTCCCCCCTTGGTACGCCACTGGCTAGGGGTCATATTTCCATACTGATCATTGCTCCTGGTGAAGAGCCATAGACCCCGGACCACTCCCCAGGAACCCAAGAGGACCCCCTACACCATCAATGATTAGATTCAAGTAGCCACCTGGGGAGGAGGCTAGGTCCATTGGGGAGAGACCCAGCCCCCAGCCCCACAGGCCAGGAGCATCAGGCTGCAGCTTTGCAAAAAGCTGGGGTTATTTTTCCATGGTTTTATAGTTTCTAATGTGACTTATGGTGTATCACCACAAGTCGTGTTAGTACATTTGCATAGTAATAAGATGCAAAACATACATTCGCATATTTTGCATGTCATTACTTAATAATGCATGGTGACTTAACTATTGCCACACTATATTTAAAAAAGCAGTGTTAGAACTGTTTAAATCACAGTAAGGACCAATTAATACGACTTACACCTTAACGCTACTTGATGAATTCCCCCCTTAATATTGGTTTCAAATTTGCAGTTAAACACATACACACACATCTATGCACTAAAACAGTGGTTCTCATCTTTGCCCTGAGGACCCCCAGCCAGTCGGGTTTTCAGGATATCCCTAATGAATATGCATCAATTAATAAAATAATCGGGAAATCACTTTCAAATACAAGAGCTTCAAAAAAGTCTTATCACTTAATCACAAAGAAGCCATTTAAATAAATATGAATTAATATAATCAAAATATTTTTTATTTCATATGTATCTAATAGAAAAATCATATACAAATCACTGTAAATCACAATTCACAGCTAAAAGGTTTTTCATATATATATATATATATATATATATATAGCCAAGAACCCTATTGTCCAAACTGACTTGAACTGTTGGATGTCATTTCAATTCAAAATTCAATTCAGATCATATTGAATTACTTATCAGTCCTTATCAGATCTTCCTTCCACTGCAAATTTCATCCACAGTTGATCAAATTAAACTTTCATAGTCCAGCCCGTTGCAGGTTTCCTCTGCTGCCAGTGAGAGCTAGAAATACAAAGTCTAGCCAGACACAGAACTGTGTTTCGCCTTCCAGGCAGCGTCAGGAGCTGTTACTGCATATGGTACTCAATCAACTCAAAATTATTCTTTTTTTTTTTACATATTATAATATATTTCATCATCATATTACACACTATATAATATCAAACATCTTGTGACTAGATCATATTTTGAGAGATCTGACTATGATTTGAGAGACACCGAGGCTGGCCGTTAAGCGTATGGCCATTGCACAGTGTATGTCCATGCCATTGTCACAACCAAGTTTTCACATCCACAATTAACCATGGACCATCATCTGAGATCTCGCACCGCTTGTGATACAGTTGGAGTGGTGTATGCCTAAGGTGACCATACGTCCCATTTTGAATGGGACCGTCCAATTTTTAAATCCCCTCCAGGGATTCAAGACAAAGTTAGACAAGTTCCTGCTGAACCAGAACATACGCAGGTAAGGCCAATCTCAGTTAGGGCATTGGTATTTGACCTAAAGGCCGCCGTGTGAACAGACTGCTGGGCACGATAGACCACTAATCTGACCCAGTAGCGGCAATTCTTATGTTCTTATCCCCTGTCCCATTGTCCCCATGCACAGCTTCGGGATGCTGAAATGTCCTGTTTTCAGAGACAGCATCCCAAAACTGTGTGTGGGGACAATGGGACAGGTGATCACTTCCCCTCCCTCCCTCCAGTGCCAAGGCCGAAGCCTGCCCCCTCCCCCCTGGACCAGCCCCTGCTACTGCTACCTACCCGCCAAAGCCTAGCCTACCGCTGCTTCAAACACCCTCCCCAGTCTGCCGCCACTGCTGCCTGCCACAACTAAAGCAAAGGAAAATCCAGGCGCCGGCCCACAAACCTTTTTCCTGACATCAATTCTAACGTCGGAGAGCAAGTTCCAGGCCAGCCAATCGCTGCCTGGCTGGCCCGGAACTTCCTCTCTGATGTCAGAATTGATTTTGGGAAGAAGGTTTGTGGGCCGGTGCCTGGACCTTCCTTTGCTTTAGTTGCAGCGAGCGGCAGCGGACCGAGGGGGGGGGGGAGTTTGAAGCGGCAGTAGGCCAGGCTTCAGTGGGTAGGTAGCAGCAGCAGGGGCTGGTCCAGGGGAATAGGCAAGCTTTGGCTTCAGTGCTGGAGGGAGGGAGGCAGACAGGCTGGCTTTAGCATGGCAGGGAAGGAGGGAGGTAGGCTGGCTAGCTTCAGGGGAGGAGTTGGGACAAAGGCTGGAAGGCAGTGAGGGGGGCATAGGAAGGAGCACTGGGGGCACTAAGGACATGGGAAGGAGGCACTGGGGGCACTAAGGACATGGGAAGGAAGCACTGAGGACATTAAGGACATAGGCAGGAGCACTGAGGGCACTAATGACATAGGAAGGGGTACTAAGGACATAGGAAGGAGGCACTGGGGGCACTAATGACATGGGAAGGAGGCACTGAGGGCATTAAGGACATAGGCAGGAGCACTGGGGGCACTAATGACATAGGAAGGGGTATTAAGGACATAGGAAGGAGGCACTAAGGACATGGGAAGGAGGCACTGAGGGCATTAAGGACATAGGCAGGAGCACTGGGGGCACTAATGACATAGGAAGGGGTACTAAGGACATAGGAAGGAGGCACTGGAGGCACTAAGGACATGGGAAGGAGGCACTGAGGGCATTAAGGACAAAGGCAGGAGCACTGGGGGCACTAATGACATAGGAAGGGGTACTACGGACATAGGAAGGAGGCACTGGGGGCACTAAGAACATAGGCAGGAGCACTGGGGGCACTAATGACATAGGAAGGGGTACTAAGGACATAGGAAGGAGGCACTGGAGGCACTAAGGACATGGGAAGGAGGCACTGAGGGCATTAAGGACAAAGGCAGGAGCACTGGGGGCACTAATGACATAGGAAGGGGTACTACGGACATATGAAGGAGGCACTGGGGGCACTAAGAACATAGGCAGGAGTACTGGGGGCACTAATGACATAGGAAGGGGTACTAAGAACATAGGCAGGAGCACTGGGGGCACTAATGACATAGGAAAGGGCACTAAGGACATAGGAAGGAGGCACTGGGGGCACTAAGAATATGGGAAGGAGGCACTGGGGGCACTAAGGACATAGAAAGGAAGGAGGGAGGGAGGGAGGGAATAGAAAGGGACAATTGTTGGGCCTGAGTGCAGAAAGAAAGAAAGGATGCAGTTAGAAGAAAATGCAACCAGAGACTCATGAAATCACCAGACAGCAAAGGTAGGAAATATGATTTTATTTTCAATTTAGTGATCAAAATGTGTCCGTTTTGAGAATTTATATCTGCTGTCTGTATTTTGCACTATATTTGTCTATTTTTCTATAGTTACTGAGGTGACATTGCATATTTTAAAGTCATCTGCCTTGACATCTTTGAACCCCCCCCCCCCAAATATAAATGATAATTAACATTTTCTCTGCATATAGTGTGCTTTGTGGGTTTAAAAAAAAATTATGGTTACCATTATGAATTAATAAGATATGTGTACATGAAAAATGAATGGAAGAAAATGGAGGTGGGGCTAGAGTGGGATTGGGGACGGGACTGACAATTAATAGATGTCCCATTTTGATGAAAAAAATAAATGGTTACGTTATATATACCATTAGATGCCCCTACCCACTGCTCTACATAGGTCACACCACACGAGCAGTGTGAACCAGGATTGTTGAGCATTTGAGCAAAATTTGCCGTGGAGATCCGATGGCCCCTCTGACACAGCATTGGATTGAGAGCTCATATGCTGTAAAGGACTTGCAGTTTGTAGTGTTGGAAAGCTTGAGACTCCTGGATGGGGGGGGATTGCCAGCTGCCCTTTGGAAGAAGGAGCAGGAATGGATGTTTAAGTGGCAAATGGTACAGCCACGAGGTCTGAATAAAGAAGTTGAAGACTTTCTCCTGTCCTTGGAAACTCCTTCAGATCCTGGTTTACACTTTTTACTTACCTCAATTCATTCAGAAATGGTTCCTCATGGATGCATGATGTCACTTCCGGGTGGAAATATCTGTTACTCTAGTTGTGGACAGCATTTGTGTGAGAAGTGAAGAGAAGCAACAGATCACGAGGTAACCGCCACATGTTATGTTAAGAAGATGAGACTGTTTGATATACTTTTGTTTTTTTACAGACCAGCACCAATAAAGTCTGTGTCGGGTTTTCTGAAGCAGCTGGATGTGAAACGGGTCAAGATCCACCTAAGCCTTTGCTCCGCTCCAGTGCAAATATGTTTTTTTTAAATAACTAATGCAAGATGTAACTAGCAAAATGTTGAAAATGTATCCAATACAAAGCCATGTTATGTGCTGTGACTGAAGAGAGTTTTTCCTGTTGCTGGAACTCTGCTTTAAGTCTGGTCTCTCACAAACTTTTTTCTGAGCACTTAAAAAAACATATTACATTGTATTTGAATTCATAATCATCGAGGACTCTTTTTGTGTGTTACCTTAATAAACATAAACCTCTAGTACTCTCATCTTCAAATCAGCTCTTTCTCTCTAGATCAGTGTTTTTCAATCTTTTTTGGGCAAAGGCACACTTGTTTCATGAAAAAAATCACGAGGCACACCACCATTAGAAAATGTTAAAAAATTTAACTCTGCCTATATTGACTATATATAAAGTAATTCTCTTGAATAGGAATCAAATAAACACAAAGAAAGTATTTTATAATTACTTTATTATGAAATATTAAGTAAACAGAATAATGAAAAATTATAAAATACTTTATTCAGTGCGAAACCTGGGCCTGTTTGGCTGAACACAAAGCTGATATTCTGGCTGGAATCGAAGAAAGACACACACGTAGCTCTTCATCAACAGCTCTCAGTCTCTCTCTGTATTTGGTTTTTATAGCATACAAAAATAGACAAATATACCCTCCATCCTTTTTATTAAACCACAATAGCAGTTTTTAGCGCAGGGAGCTGCGCTGAATGCCCAGCGCTGCTCTTGACGCTCATAGGCTCCCTGCGCTAAAAACCACTATTGCGGTTTAGTAAAAGGTGACCATATTGTAAAATATAGACAGCAGATATAAATTCAGAACTGTGCATAGTAAGTGAAGGGAAGTTTCATCTCTGGGAATTTACCCAGTTAACTATTAAGTTATTTGGGCAAATTCCTTTGAAAACTGTGGTAATACTGCCTCCACTTTGCTAAATTTAAAATAAAATCATTTTTCCTACCTTGTCTGGTGATTTCTGGTTGCACTTTCTTCTTCTGACTGTGCATCCAATCTTTCTTCCCTTCTATCAGCCTGTATGCTTTCTCTCCTCCACACCTCATTCCCTCCCCCAACTTTTTCTTCCTCTCTCCCTGACCTTTCTTTCTTTTTTTCTGTTTCTCTTCTTTCCTTCTGTTTCCCTGCCTGCCCCCTTTCTTTCTTTCTCCCTGCCGTTCCCCAAGCCACTGCCACTGCCGCTGCCATCGGGGAACAGGACCCACCAATGGATAACAGGCCCCAAAGCCGACGCCGACACATGCTCTCCCTGACGTCAATTCTGCAATCGGAGAGGAAGTTCCGCCCAGCCAGGCAGCGATTGGCTGGCCCAAACTTCCTCTCCGACTGCAGAATTGACGTCGGGGAGAAGAAGACTTATCGGCTCGATAGATTAGATCGCCAAGACAAAGTGAGTCCTGGGTGATCGACTCATTTTGCCTTGGCGAGCTACTGGCGCCCCTGCCTCGGGCCCCCTGAATGCAGGACTGGTAGTACTGCCCTGATGGCGGCCCTGCGGCACACCAGGCAACATCTCGCGGCACACTAGTGTGCCGCGGAACAGCGGTTGAAAAACACTGCTCTAGATGACTGCTGTGGATACTGCCTCTGGAACAACTGTTCTCTTTCAGTGAATTTGAATCGTGCAGTATTGGACCTCCTGCACTGTTCCGACAGTCTTTCAAGGAAAGCATTGGGGTTACAGGCACCCTGCAGCCAATTTTACGTCCAATTTTCCAGATCTGCAAGTATTTTTGTGAGCAACCATATAAAATCTATGAGCGACACTCCTAGAATGTATGAGTGATTGCTCACGCGCTCCACTTAGAGGGAACATAGCCTGCAGCTCACATATAACAGAGATCCATGCAATGCTGCAAATAGAATAACTGTGCTGGAGGCAGTAACTATTGGAAACCTTCACAGAAGGTTGGGGTGGGGGGAGGGGGCAGCAGCAATGCAAATTGGGAGCTCCACTTAAGATCAAGTGGAGCTAGCAGTAGCTCTGGAGCCTTGAAATGAAGAATAGTGAAGTCTATATATGAATTACTGACAGTTCTTTTTTTAAATTATTTGTTGGATATGAAGTATAATTGAGGAACCTTGATGTAAGTAATTTATATAATCTAAGTAGAATGTAAAACCAAGAGAAAAACATTTATCAATTAGACCTCAATGTGGAGCCAGAATCAAGGAATTTTCATTGAAGAAACACACAAAGGTAAATTCCATTTTTATTTATTTAACATCTCACCTAACTCATGTAGATTAGGATCCAAAAAAACATAAACACTTCATTAGACAATCAATAAAGCATTGCAGCTAAACCCAATTATGATACTCCACATTTATGGAACAGTTTGCCAAAAAATGTTAGCAGTATTTCTGATTATTCAATATTTTGTAAACGTTTTTTATTTGAAGTGCATCTAATAAAAGTCAACCTTCAAAATTTCCCCCCTAAAAAGACAGCTGATTTCTCCCCAATACTTATCAGGAGTATTGGTGGTATAATATTTAGAAGATGTCCCACCTCACCTTTTTTTGTTTGTTTGTTTAAATCTTTATTCATTTTCAAACTTTGACAGTGCAATACAATTAATTTATACATAAGTACTACAAAGAAGGCACTTTAAATACACAATTAATGCATAAAACAATCATTTCCCCCTCCCCATAACTAATAGATGAAGATATATTATGGAATTACAATATTATAATTAAGTAATTTTAATAATCAGAATGCATTTCCCTCCCCCCACCCACCCTGGATGTGTAAGGAAATCTAATACAAGGAGAGATACATAACAGTTAGTGCGATTCAACAAATGCAGTCACCTTTACTTCAAATGGTGGCTCTAGTGGTAGTATGGAATCTCTGATACCAGAATCTTTGGAGTCAGCCTCAAGATCATAAAAGCTGGACTCAGGAATGCAGGATAGAGTATGACACGGGGCCAAATTTTCCCCCATTTCCGCAGGAACTCAATTTCCCTGTCCCATCCCCTTGAGTTTTGTTGCTGTCACTGTCCTGTAACGGCCTTAACTGCACAAGCCTTGAACACTTATGATTTTAATAATATAACATAAGAATAGCCTTACTGGGTCAGACCAATGGTAACATCAAGCCCAGTAGCCTGTTCTCACGGTGGCCAATCCAGATCACTAGTACCTGTCCAAAACACAAGGAGTAGCAATATTCCATGATACTGATCCAGGGCAAGCAGAGGCTTCCCCCATGTCTTAATAACAGACTATGGACTTAATATGTCTTAATAACAGACTGTGAACTTGTCCAAACCTTTCTTAAAACCAGCTATGCTATCTGCTCTGGCAATATGTTCCAGGTTTTAAAAGTATTTCCATGTAACTTCATCGAGCGTCCCCTAGTCTTTGTAATTTTTGACAGAGTGAAAAATCAATCCACTCAGGATGTTGTAGACTTCAATCCTATCTCCCTAACCGTTTTAGTCTTGTGCAGATGTGGACAGAGCTTGCAGGAATGGGGCAGGGACAGGAAAAGAACTTGTCAAGATGCAGAAAAATTTGTCCCCTTGTCATTCTCTAATGCAGGATCCCTTGAGGCCACATTCTGAACCATGGAAACTGGAGTTGGAACTAGGCTTTCTGATACAGAAGCAGGAACAGCTAGGACTGGAGTCTCTGGACCTGGAGCCTGCAGTATCAGATCCCCTGAAACCAAGACTGGAATACCAAAATCTGGTGCCTTGGAAGCAGGAGGCATTGAGGAAAAGAAAGCTATAACATGTAGAATGGAATACCAGCAGCTGAAGTCTTTGAAATAGGAAACACTTAAGCAAAGATAAATGCAATCTGGACTGTTATAGCAGGAGGCTGAAACATGGCAAGGAGCCACAGAACTGACATAAAAAGAACATAAGAACATAAAAATTGCTGCTGCTGGGTCAGACCAGTGGTCCATCGTGTCCAGCAGTCCACTCACGCGGCGGCCCCCAGGTCAAAGACCAGTGCTCTAAATGAGTCCAGCCTCACCTGTGTATGCTTCAATTTAGCAGGAACTTGTCCAACTTTGTCTTGAATCCCTGGAGGGTGTTTTCCCCTATAACAGACTTCGGAAGAGCGTTCAAGTTTTCCACTACTCTCTGGGTGAAGAAGAACTTCCTTAGGTTTGTACGAAATCTATCCCCTTTCAACTTTAGAGAGTGCCCTCTCGTTCTCCATACCTTGGTGTATGACCAAAGGGCATAATCATTACATTACATTACATTACATTAGGGATTTCTATTCCGCCTGTGCCTTGCGGTTCTAGGCGGATTACAATATAGAAAATATCTGGGACATTCCAGTAGAGTTACATTTCAGGATAAGAGTAAGTTACAGGAACAGTAATGAGTTATGATACTACAGTTTCACAGAAGATAATACTTATTACAGAAGATAATACATATAACAGAAGATAATGCATTTTACAGAGGTAATACATGTCAACTCGATCGGTTAAATCGGGTGTAGTGTAGAAGAAATTACAGTACATTCTAGATCACAGATAAAAAGATGATATAGGTGGGTATTTCCGAAGTCGTTGATTGGGAGCTCATTGGGTGGTGGTTAGAGTGATGGGAGATATTTTTTGAACAGTAATGTTTTTATTTCTTTGCGGAACTCTTTTATGTCTGTTGTTTTGGTCAGTAATTTTGAGATGTCAGAGTCTATTTTAGCTGCCTGTGTCCCCAGGAGGTTGTCGTAAAGTTTCTTACGACGAGTACCGTTGAGTGGAGGGTAGGTGAAAAGGTTCTGTGTTCTTCTTCTTCTTGGTGGGAGGTAGTGGTGAAAACGGTTATTTAGGTAACTGGGTGCCGTGCCGTGGGTTACTTTGAAAATGAGACAGTAGAGTTTGAATTGTGTTCTTGCTTTTATTGGTAGCCAGTGGGATTCAAGGTATGCATTGGTAATGTGGTCGTGTTTGCTGAGTGAGTATATGAGTCTGAGGGCTGTGTTCTGGATGGATTGCAGTTTTTTTATCGTATCTTCAGAAACTTCTTATAATGTCCCTGATAAATCACTGTTAATATATTTACTACTACTATTAATTATTTCTATAGCGCTACCAGACGTATACAGCTCCATACAGAACCACATAGAAGACAGTCCCTACTCAAAAAAGAGCAGACAAGACAGACAAACATGTAAGGAGGATATGTTGTATGTGCATTTGCAAACACATATAGCAAGAACAGCCCTTTTACAGCAAAATGTGTTAAAAAGTGGCTTTACTCTGGGTGTTAGACATGTCAGGGTGTTTGCATTTGCAAATAGCAATAAATACTTATGAACTTGCCAGATTCTGTAAATCTACAGGAACAAATGGAACCAATTAAGGGGAAAGTTATCAATGTGAGTTATCATTAAGACATTATGGGGTTCATTTTCAAAGCATTTATACTTACAAAGTTCTATAGGTTACTATGGAACTTTATAAGTTCAAGTGTTTTGAAACTATGAGGCTCATGATCAAAAGTTTAAAACATCCAAAAACCAGCCTAAGTCGGCACTTGGATGTCCTAATAGCAGGGACGTCCAAGTGTCGATAATCAAAACCAACTTTCTGGATGTGCAGCAGCACTTCTAAGCTGCTGTGCATCCAGCGAGCAATGAGGTGTGTTATGGGTGGGAATTGGGCAGGTTTAAATCTGGACATATCCCAGCCATAATCAAAGGTTTCCTAGATGCCGGCGGTTAGACCTGTTGTAGTTGCGTCTAAGTTCCACAAAGGTGCCCAAACTGACAATAAGACCACTGGAGGATTTAAGGCATGACCCTCCCTTACTCCCTCAGTGGTCACGACCCCCTCCCACCACCCAACGAGCAAATAAAAACCCCCCATAGGCTTCCCATTAGCTGATTGCAGCAGAAGGAATCCCCATCAGCTGAGCCGGTTTCGGAGAATTCCTGATGGCTCAGCTGATGGGGATTTCCCCTTCCAGGATCAGCTGAGCCACAGAACCCTACACCCCTTCCCCTGACACCTCCCACATCATCCCCCAGATATCCCTCAAAATCTCCACTTCCCCCACATATCCCCACATCCTCAGAACCATCCCCCTGTACCTTTGGAAGAGCAAACAGCAGGAGAGAAGCTCACTCCCTCCTGCCTAAAAGGCTGCATGCTGCAATGACTGGGGCTTCCCCCTCCCACTGCACCATTTTTAGCCAATCAGAGACTTCAACCACTCCCACTGCATCCCAAGATGCAGTGGGAGGGGAAAGCCCTGGTCATTGCAGCACGTGATCTTGTAGGCAGGCAGGAAGGATTCTCTTCCAAAGGTTCAGGGGGGGAGTTCCAAGAAGGTGGGGGGGTTTCCCAGGAATGTTGGGAGGATGTGGTGGGGAGTGGAGATATTGGGGGAGGTACGGGATATCAGCAGGGGGATGTTGAGATGTCAGGGGGAAGGGTGTAGGGCTCCGTGGCTCAGTTGATCCTAGCAGGGGGAATCCCCATCAGTTGAGCTGCCAGAAATCCTCCAAAACTGGCTCAGCTGATGGGGATTCCTTCTGCCACGATCAGACAAGGTTGTTGGTGGGTACATCTACAAAACTTGCTTTTGTACGTTATTCACATGGATGTTTTTATTTTTGAAAATGGGCAAAAAAGGTAGACATCCTAAAGACCAAAAATACCTTACTCATTTGGCAGCTTTGAAAATGGCCATTTTTCTGCTGGGTTTGTGGATGTTTTGCACAAAACGTCCAACCTCAGACTAAGGCACATTTTTGATTATGCCCCTCCACACTTTTATTTTATTGTTAATACCAGTTATTTGTAACAAGTTCTCTTTGCATAAAATGGGACATGAGCTACAACAGCATGAGTTAGTGATAAAATAACAAGTCAAAATTGTAGCCCACCTTGATAATGATGCCCCTAAGAAGCCATATTCCAAACCTCAAATGTTTGTTTATTATTGGTCGGATTTAAGGCCAGAAGGATAAGCACAATTGTCCAAAAATCCAAGTCCAAATGAGCAGTGTGCATAATTCAGAGGCATATAAAAGCTGAAAGGGAATTTAAAAAATCAAATATATATATTCTGCTTGTAAAATGGAAAATACATGTGCATTTTAAAGGTCCACCCACACCATGTCCCCTTGACATCAGTGCATGCTTCATAGATACACATAAGTAGAAGGTTTTCTACAATTGCTACTTACATGTGTTTGCCTACTGACATATGTAAACTTTTTTTATGTGTTAATGTTTCCTAACCTTACCAAAATGACCTCCAATGTCACATGTCTCTTGAAAGGGCATTGTGGCAGCAACAGTGAGGATGGACCCGGAATTTTGATTAATCAGAACCAGGTAAAACAAAAACAGCACAAAGACCTAAAGACCCAACACTACCGGTGTTTCAGTGAAAAGCCTGCATCAGGGGTCTGTCTGGTTATCTCACAGATACTTGAACAATGCAACATTCAACAATACAGGAGGAGCTGAGAACACAGTTCGTGTTTGTGATTGCAGTGATATACACTTGGGATTGTCTTTGATTGGGACTTGAATCGTTTACATTGTTGAATGTTGCATTGTTCAAATATCTATGAGGCAACTATACAGACCCCTGATGCAGGCTTTTCACTGAACCACTGACAGTGTTGAGTCTTTTGTGAATAAAGAATTAGTCCCAGTTCTTTAGGTAGGATTACCCTATGGCTTCAGAAAAAGGAGGACAGATTGAGACAATGGAAGTAAAGCCCAGATGCCCCTTTCTGTCCTCCTTACTTCCATTGCTTTCAGTAGAAGTAAAACCCAGATGTCTCAATCCGTCCTCCTTTTTCTGGAGTCATAGGGTAACTCTATCATTAGGCCTTTATGCTGTTTTTGTGGTTGCTCATTGTTTGTGTACTTTTTTGATCCCTTTTCTTGTGGTATCTTAAAAGTAAAACAAAAGTGATTTGTTCCTTTCAAAGGTGAGAAGAAATAAATATATGAAAAACTCAGTCTGTGCTCTCAAGAGTTTGCTCCATGGTCTGCTCCTGAAAGGTCATGGCATGCACTAGTTGGTCTCTGAAAAAGGCAGCACAGTTTGTCCCTAGCCTGGAGTCTCAGAGTTAAAATTTTATCCTTCAATATTCAACATAGCTGGGCCTGGCCTAGCCCTAAGTTTCAAAATTACAATGGAAGCTGAGTTCCAAGATAAACTTGGTCTACCTGGGTGAGGCTTCTGCTTCTTAAAGTTTCAAGTTTAATGAAATTTTGATATACCGACCATCGACGTGCACCTGGCCAGTTTACAAGACTAAAAATAATGTTAAAATAAATTTTAAAAGCGGGTAGGAGGAGAAAATGTGAAGATTAAATAGACAAATTACAAATATGAACATGAGTTGAGGGTAAAGAGGGAGGAAAGTTAATAATTACATCATTAAAACAAATTAATTAGGGGAAGAGGGAGGAGGGTGGAATAAACACCAGGAGAGGGGATCGCTTCATAAAAGCAGTTTGTTTAGTATACTGCTGTACTGTTGGAAAAGAAGATGTTTAGACGCTATGGTATGCGTCTTGGAATAAGAACGCTTTTAGTTTAGTCTTTTTTTTTTTTTAATTCTTTATTCATTTTCAAAATTACATTAAATGTATATGTATATTCAATCACATTAACAATAAATATATCATTTAACATTCTATCATTTGCACAGTACATAAATTTTTATCCCTCCCCCTTCTCACCTCTCCCTACCATATATTCCATAGTCATATGAAAACATATTAATAAAATATCCCTCACCCTACCCAAATTAATTGATACATTTAAGGGAAACATTTTCAACTAATCATTACAAAATTTTGCTAATGGTTTCCACATATCCTGAAATTTCTTGAAATACCCCCTTTGTAATGCAATAAATCTTTCCATTTTATAGATAGGGCATGAAGAGTTCCACCAAAAGCTGTAATTTAATCTCCTCCAATCCTTCCAGTTATATGTAATTTGCTGAATGGCAACCCCAGTCATTATAAATAGCAATTTATTGTTGTTTGCAGAAATCTGACTTTTTGCTCTCATTTCCATACCAAAAATCACAGTATCATAGGATAATGCCACTGGGTTATCTAATAAATTATTAATTTGGTCCCAAATTGATTTCCAAAAATTCATAATATATGGACATTGAAACAATGAATGATCTAAAGTTCCTGCTTCTAGATGGCAGTGCCAACATCTATTAGACAAAGAACTATCCAATTTTTTAAATCTAACAGGGGTCCACAAAGCTCTATGCAACAGAAAAAACCAAGTTTGTCTCATAGATGCTGACACCATACATCTCATCCTCCAAGACCAAATTCGTGACCATTGAGATGCAGTAATTTCATGCTTAATCTCAATACTCCAAATATCTCTTAGACCAGTTTTTAATTTCTTTTTAGTAAATCCAGTTAATATTTTATACCACTGAGCGGCCTGGTGACCCAAGAAGTCTGTCTGGAAACAAAGAAACTCCATACTATAATGATTATTAAGATTTTTCCATTCAGGGAACTCCGCCTGAATGGCATGCTTCAACTGCAACCATCTAAAATTTTCTGATTTATTAAGACCAAATTTCTGTTGCAACTGTGAAAATTCAAGCATGGCACCATTAGAAATAACATCATCCAATATACGTATTCTGGCTATCATCCAATGTTTCCAGACTAGCCTTTCTCCGCCAATTTGGATCTTAGAGTTTACCCATATAGATTGTTTGGTAGATTTATAAATTGGAATATTTGTTAAATTACTTACATACCGTAAAGTTTTCCATGTATCAGTTAGTATAATATTATCTTTATACTATAGCTAGGCATTTTGATACTGATCACATGGCATATAGACTTAGTTTAGTCTTAAATTTGTCGAGTGAGTTTTCGTGGTGGAGTTTAGGTGGCATGGCTTTACATAAAGTAGGAGCTATGACGGAAAGGTTTATGCTTGAGGGCTCTCCTTTTCTTCCCAGGACTTTCCTTCAGGAATTGCAGCCCAGTTGTTCCAATCTTAGAGGGGTCCTTACCTAGTGGCCTCCCTTTAACTTTCTGCCTGCCTGAGCCCCCGTTGGGAAATTGAATATTTCCTAACCTGAACATCTCAGTTCTGATCCCCATGTTCTATGTAAAATTAGGCTCTATGTAGAGCAAAATCAATGTCTGAAAACCAAATTTTGTTACTTGTACCTCCTGAGAAAGTTCAACTAGATATCACTTAAGAGTCATGGCTGTAGCAAATAATCATAATAGGAAGAATGACAGTGAACATCAATGCTTTAGAAATTTTAATGAAGATATTAAGCTCATATAGATAGTGAAGATATGAATACAGCAAATTACAGGCAATATCATGTCATAGATGATTTAATGAAGGATTTGCGGAAAATGTACACCAAGGGGGCAATTGCATATCTGGCTGCCTCCAATTCAGTACCCCAAAGGCATGTGATAACAACCTATTCTATAAAGAAATGTAGATATCTATTTTCCTTTACAGAGAACTAGCATAACAGGGTATTAATGTGCCTAACATTTAGCACTTACTGTACATCAACTACTAATCATTTCTACAATAATCTGGAATTCGTTGCCAGAGAATTTGGTGAAATCAGTTAGCTTACCAGGGTTTAAAAAAGGTTTGGATGATTTCCTAAAAGAGAAGTACATAGATCATTATTGAGATGGCTTGGGGAAAATCCACTGTTTATTCCTAGGAAAAGGGATATGGGTTGCCCACTGCTGGAAACAGGATACTGGGCTTGATGGACCTTCGGTCTGTCCCAGTATGGCAATTCTTATGTTATTATAATGCTACTAGATACACATTAAATACAGGTTTCTTTTTCTGTGATAGTGGGCTCAAAATCTAATTTTTTTGTACCTGGGGCATTGGAGGGTTAAGTGACTTGCCCAGAGACATAAAGAGGTACAATGGGAATTGAATCCAGTTCCCCAGGATCATAATTCACTGCACTGACCATTAGGCTATTCCTCTAGGTGTATATAATTACAGTATTCTATAAATTACACTCATAAGTGGGAGCCCTACCAATGTCCTACCTATGCTGTACTCCTTTATGTGTTCTCTTGCAAATACAAGCTACCGTGTGTAAATTAAGCACTTAGGTGCCTAGATTATAGAATTGCCCCCCCCCAAAGTGTTTATGATAGGAAGATACAGAAAACATTTTTGGACCAACATATTTTATAGTCTTGCTGAATATTTCATGGTGATAATTTGAAAAAGGAAAGAATGACAGCATTGATTTTCAAAATTAGATTCCATTGACCATATAAAATTTGGCACGACAAACAACATCTGTTGCATAGTTTTTGCCTGTAGTACGAGCATCAACGTTTAAATTTCTGATGTTTCCAACTCCAGCATTATAGGCAGCAATCGCACCTAAAGAAAAATACGAAGCAATTACAACATCCAAACAGAAATAAAAAGATTCCTTTAAAATCATGCTATAGGTGTGATTAATTGCAGGTATTTCTGAACCATAAAGAGCAAGTAAAACATCCAAATGCCACTTTCTGCCTTTTTTGGTACGTGAGCCCCTTAGAATAGTTTGCCATGTAACAGTATCTCAGAACTTATTAACAGTGTCCTTTCTTCCACTACCCCTCCCTTATATTAGCTTAAGTTTAAGAAAACACTTTCTCCAACTTGTTTTAAAATGTGCTACTAGTTTCGGTAGTATCTGGCAGAAACCCAAAGAGTAGCAACACTCCATGCTACCGATCCCAGTGGCTTCTCCCATGTCTGTCTCAATAACAGATTATGGACTTTTCCTCCAAGAACTTGTACAAACCTTTTTTTAAAACCAGTTACATTAACTGCTCTTACCACATTCTCTGGCAATGCGTTCCCGAGCTTAATTATTCTCTAAGTGAAAAAATTATTTCCTGCTATTGGTTTTAAAAGTATTTCCCTGTAACTTCATCGCGTGTCCCCTAGTCTTTGTAATTTTGATGGAGTAAAAAAACACTCGATCCACTTGTACCTGTTCTACACCACTCAATCATATCTACCCACAGCCATCTCTTTTCCAAGCTGAAGAGCTCTAACTTCTCTAGCCTTTCCTCATATGAGAGGATTTCCGTCCCATTTATTATCTTGGTCGCTCTTCAAACCTTTTTTCACAATCTGCATGCGTTTTACCAACTTTGAACAGTTTAGTGTCATCTGCAAATTTAATTAGTCAGTTTTCAATCCATAGCGGGATATTGTCCCCATCGTGTGACTTTTTAAAGTTCTTGAGGCATCTCTCATGAGGGACTTTGTCAATGCCTTCCAAAGCACCAGATACAGTATGAGGCCCTTTTTGTGAAGTGTATTAAGCAATCGGGCCCGGATTCTCTAAACGGCGTTGACATTAGTGGCCACCTTAAAAAGCGGCCACCATATGCGGATGAATCATGCAATGGCGGTGTTTAGTGAATCGCACCCCCAGGAAAGATAGACGCTGGAAATATTTTCGAGGCTTACAGTTCTGGTGTCTATCTTTGCCATGAAGGGCGCCTAACACCACTTTCGGCATTAGCCGTGCCTAGAGTGGCGTGAGGTGCTGGTAGGTGCCTCCAGAAGCGTGATTTCTGTGTCTTTTAGGCACCGGAGCTTTAAATTTAATGTTGATTGCCATTTCAAATGGTGTTTCCCAATTAACTTAGGTGCCATTAGGGTGCCTACGTTTAGGCACTGTTTCTAGTATTTCCCTCTTAATACATGAGTATAGTAGCTGTTTTCATAGTGGAATGACAGTTGTGCTAATTCATGCATTAACTATATGCTGTGTGAAGAACTGAAATTGGGCAAGTTATGAGTGAAAAGTAGGGCTGCACGCTGCAATCACACACTAACTGCAAACAGTGGCATAGCAAGGGTGACCGGTGCCCCTCTCCCACCCCCACCCCTCTGTCATGCGCACGCGTCCTCTCTCCATACCTTTTTAAACTTCGGTGTGAGCAGCAAATGAACTTGCTGCCTGCATCGGCTTCAGAGCTCTGACATCACTTCTTCCAGGAAAAGGTATGGGGAAGGGGCGTGGGTGCACGCACCCAGGAAGGGAGGAATGGGAAGGGGAAAGGGAGGAGAGGACGGGGTGCTGGTGCCCCGAGGAAGACTGTGCCCCCTGCACCCTCCTTACTACACCACTGACTGCAAACAATACCAATGTGTAGTAAAGAACATTTCAGAGGACATGCCGAACCAGGGGCATAGCCATGAGGTGGGCCAGGATGGGCCTGGCCTTCTTGCCCAGCAGCCAGAGGCCACCAGCAGCAGTTTATTTATTTATTTATTTATTATTATTATTTATATACCACTACGCATGCGGGATGCAATATGATGATATCACATGCATTGTTTTGAAAACTCATCCGGACACCTGGACAGTCCTCTACAAAGAGGACATAGCCGAGTAAATCCGGACATCTGGTAACCCTAGATAACTGGGATCCCAGCAGGGAGCTAGCCCAGAGACTCCTCGTAAAAGAGAGAAAGGCTACTGGAGTTCAGAGAATGTGGATTGGTACTAGTAGCCCAATGGAGGCATCAGTGGCCCAACAAGGGAGAAAGGTCCCTGGAGAATAGTGGTGGAGATGGAGCGCTCTTGGGAGGGTATGAGCCCTGAGAGCTAAAGGAGGTTGTCACAGGGGCAGGCTCACCGTCCGGGAAGGAAAGCACCCACCTACCCCTAAGAGCTTCCACGGGATGGGTGAGAACTTAGGGACTTGGCGAGGGTGGATTGGAAAGGAAAGGAGGGATCTAGGTGCACAGCCACCCCCACCTAGTGACTGAGCCCTGAGAGCTAAAGGAGGTTGTCACAGGGGCAGGCTCACTGTCCGGGAAGGAAAGGGAGAAAGGTCCCTGGAGAATAGTGGTGGAGATGGAGCGCTCTTGGGAGGGTATGAGCCCTGAGAGCTAAAGGAGGTTGTCACAGGGGCAGGCTCACCGTCCGGGAAGGAAAGCACCCACCTACCCCTAAGAGCTTCCACGGGATGGGTGAGAACTTAGGGACTTGGCGAGGGTGGATTGGAAAGGAAAGGAGGGATCTAGGTGCACAGCCACCCCCACCTAGTGACTGAGCCCTGAGAGCTAAAGGAGGTTGTCACAGGGGCAGGCTCACTGTCCGGGAAGGAAAGGGAGAAAGGTCCCTGGAGAATAGTGGTGGAGATGGAGCGCTCTTGGGAGGGTATGAGCCCTGAGAGCTAAAGGAGGTTGTCACAGGGGCAGGCTCACTGTCCGGGAAGGAAAGCACCCACCTAAGAGCTTGCACGGGATGGGTGAGAACTTAGGGACTGGGCGAGGGTGGATTGGAAAGGAAAGGAGGGATCTAGGTGCACAGCTACCCCCACCTAGTGACTAAGCTAAGAAACTTGGAAGGAGCCTGTAACTACAGTGTTGGCAGCCAGAAATGAGAGAGGTACTAACCATGCGACAGTGTGAGTTAGAGCTGCTTTTAAAATTGCCTTCTGCTATTCTATATTTTCATTGTGATTTTTTATGTGGTTATTGTATCTCGCTTACATTTGTGGATAGGCAGGTTATAAATAATTTTGAATAAATAAATAGAAAGGTTTTTGGGGAATGCTGAATATGAACTGAATTAAAGGTTCAACAGACTATAAAGGGCTTGAATATCTGAATAGTATACAAATACCATTGAATTAACAGCACAAGTATTTGTTTAAATGTGGAAGTATTGAAATTGTTGAAAGCTATTTCTGACAATTTGTTTTATGATTAGGCATCCAGTTTAATTTATTAGCCAACCTTTTTCACAGAAGATTTTTTGCTTTTTTTTTGGGGGGGGGGCGGGAGAAAGAAGAAGGCGAAACCTCCCGCTAACACTTCTTTTTGCAGGTGGAGACACCGAGTACTGAGTGAGGGACCAACAGAGACCAACTTCAGGGGACTCCAGCCAGTGGAGTGGACCCATTTCTTTCAAAGTATGCATAATGCTGAAGGGGGCATTACAATAGTATTTCCCTTTAAAAGTCAAATAGTTGGCTGGTGCTATGGGGATCTCTTAACCCACATACTTTACAGGTGTGAAGAATATAGGATAAATCTGAAAAAGTAGGCACGCATTTTTCAAACATCCTGCACTTGCTTTTTCAGTTTGTTGTGGATCTGTCACCAGCACCATTTTTTTTTCCTGCACAAGAAGTACTCATCCTGTATACAGAATAAGGGAAATTCTCTAAATTCAGTGGTAAAGGACTCTTATGTCTGCAAGTGCCCTAAGCATTATGCATACTTTGAAAGAAATGTGGGAGAGGGGAGATATGATAGAGATGTTTAAATACCTATGTGGCATAAACGCATATGAGGTGAGTCTCTTCAATTTGAAAAGAAGCTCCAGAATGATAAGGTAATAGGCTCAGGAGTAAGCTAAGGAAATACTTTTTTACAGAAAAGTGGTAGATGCATGGAACAGTCTCCTAGAAGAGAATGTGGAGGCAGAGATTGTGTCTGAATTCAAAAAGGTGTGGGACAGACCCGTGGGATCTCTTAGGGAGAGGAGATAGTGGATGCTATGGATGAGCAGAATGGATGGGCCATTTGGCCTTTATCTGCCATCATGTTTCTATGTTCCTATGTATATGGGCATATGCATATGGGAGGAGCATCAACAGGACATGAGTGTATCTGTCATTTAAATGCATAACTTATATGTAAATTATATGTGCCCTTCCCTTATTTAGGTTACCTCAGTTATGCCAGCTCTATAACTGGTATAACTGTGTGCACATGAATTTTAGGCATGCCAATGCCAACCTATGCCAGTATACTATACTGGCGTCAGGGCACCCAGGTCAGTTTTTCCAAAAACTGTCTGGGGATCTCCCCAGCTATTTAGATTTTCAGGATACCCTCAATAAATATGAGATATGACTGCAGTGGAGGCAGTGCATGTAAATCTCTCAAGAATATTCATTTTAGATATCCTGAAAACCTGATTGGGTGGGAAGCCACCAGGACAGGTTTGGGAACCACTGGAAAAGGCTCTCTCTGCGCTGCATTGGTGCATGTAACAGGAGGCGCTGCTTAGCGAATTGCCACCCATGAGTGGTTTTATCTGCAAAATTACTCTTCAAACAGTCCTTCTCCATTTCTTGCACAGAATCTCTTTGAAAATGGTCTTGACAATGTTTCCCTCACTGTACTACTTATTTGCAGTCACATCTTGCATACCTTTCAGATGTTGCTCACTTGTCCATGATGGAAACTTACGCCATAGGTTCTTAAGAGAGGAAATAAGAATTGCCATGGCCTGTTCCATGTGTGCCTCACTATCCCAGGTTCCTACAGGACTGTGAAATCGTTTATCAATCTAGAAGATAGAAACATCTGTCGGGATCATTTTGCACACATCAGCTAAACATAATCTCCCTCATTTTAAAACAGGGTACCTTAAAGTTATACACCATGGGGTTCATAATAATTTTTTTAAAAAACATCTAAAAAGTGGTCTAAAGTGGCCTAAATGGCAGTGGCGTATCTAGCATATGTGACACACGGGGCCCATCATTTTTTGACACCCCCTCCCCATTTTTATGAAAAATATGATTTTTAGTAAACAATCTACATATCGCACAACAAGAGTGTACCTAGGAAAAGGCAGCATCTTAAACACTGCAGTGAGCACTAGAACACCAACACATACATTGTAAAACTAAACAAACCAGATCCTGCACAGTCAATTGATCGGGAACAGTCGATGCTATCAGAAAGCCATGTCCCTTTCATACACACAGACAGATACACCCTCGCCCAATATGGAATAATCACAAACTAAAAACAGAAATATGTAGACAAAAGTTAAACTGAAATGCCAAGAAACCAGACTTTGCATACAATGCAACACCACAACACCACAAAAACAGTAATACATGTCCTCTAATACTGTGCAAAATATAAAGACAGTAGATCTAAATTTGAAAAAACTGATACATAACAATCACCACTTTACAAATTAACAAATAAAAATAAAACAAATAATGAGAAAAAAGAAAATACAATTTTATTGAACTAATCCCCCCGTAAGCTCGATCCTCATCCCCACAACCACCTGATTCCATCCACACAAGCCTTGAATTGTTTTATATTGAACTTATTATATTAAAGTATAAAAAGAAACAATATTCTGTACAATTGTCAATTTATAAATCAGCATCTTCTCCCCACTCTCTCTTCCCCATTTCCCTTCAGCTTCCTCAGCCCACTCTCTCTCCACTTTCCTTCAGCACACGCACATAAAGAACATAAGAAGAAGTTGCCCCCGATGAGTCAGACCAGAGGTCCATCTCGCTCAGCAGTCTGCTCCCGCGGCGGCCCATCAGGCCCAGTGCCCGAACAGTGGACCCTGATTAATTTTGTAACTTACCTCTAATCCTATCCCTATAATCTACCTCTACTCTTATATCACGGTATAACTACATCCCAGCATACCGGTTCTTCAGTTCAAGGGCAGGTAGAGTCACAGTACCAATCTTGCAAGGTTCTGTAATCTAAGTCCAGCTGTCTTCCCTCAAAACAGTCTCTTCTTCCGCACTGCTAGAAATCTTTGACGCCTCATGAACCATTTCATTGATGATGGGAGTGAAGGAACTGAGAGAGGAGACGGCGAGACTGAGAAGTATCCCTATGGCTTTGCCTACCTCTTCTCCTTTGGCGCCCCCTCTTCCAAGTGCCCGCAGGTGCCTTGGGTTGCGGATTGGTGGTCAGAGGAGCATGTTGGCCTGGATGAGGACCTGGATCCTTTTTAGGAATTCTAGAATCCTCCCAAGGGGATGGCCGCTGGCGGTGGGGCATTGGGTTTCCCGCCTTCCGGCAACGAGACGTCTGTGGTGCGCCTTTTTCAGAGGGATGAGCTACCCGACCTAATTCAGCAGGTCTCATTGGTGCTGCATTTTGAAGGAGTGCCACCGGAGACCCTATGTGTGGGGACCCTCTTAGGGAGATCTGTACTGTTTCCCGCTCTTTTCCTATGCATCAGGATATTGTACTGGCGCAGTGGAATACGCAGGAGGTGACATTTCGGTTAGCGCATGCCATGGCTCGTTTGTATCCCATCCCAGAAGGGGATAAGACTAGTTTAAAGTCACCAGTGGTGGACGCGGTGGTCTCAGAGATTTCTAAGCGACATACCAGGAGACTGGCATCTGTGAGAATTTTGATGTCTCTGCCTTGGGGGTCCAGAGGGCTATTTGTGGGGCGGGCTGGTGGCTCGCACCGTGTTTCAGTGGGCCGAGCGTGTCCTGGATCATGAGTCTGATGACTGGTCCTTAGTGGATCAGGAGGTGGCAAAGATTGAGATGGCTGCCTCGTTCCTCTCGGATGCTCTTTATGATTTGGTGCGGACGTCGGCTAAGTCGGTGGCTTTTGGAGTGGCCACACGATGTACCTTGTGGCTTCGCGCTTGGTCGGCAGATGCTGCGTTCAAAACTAAGCTTACCAAATTTCCCTTTCGGGGGTCTTTTTTTGTTTGGAGAAGACTTAGATAAGTCGGTTCAGACTCTGACAGACTCTAAGGCAGTGTTCTTCAACCACCGGTCCATGGACCAGTGCCGGTCCACAGAAATTTCCTGCCGGTCCACAGGGCCAGCATGTGCATCAGGCCTAAAACAGTGTTCTTCAACCGCCGGTCCACGGTGCGATCGATGCGGCATTATCTTCGAGCCAGCTCCCTCTTCCTAACTGATTCACTGCACAAAGCCACAGACAGTGGCTCCTAAGGGCATCCTGCACCTGAACCGGAAGCCTTTTCTCTGACGTTGCAACGTCAGAGGGAAGGCTTCCAGATGAGGCACAGAACGTGCAAGGTGCAGTTAGTACTATTATCCCAGGACAAGCAGGCAGCATATTCTTAACGCATGGGTGACGTCACCGACGGAGCCCTCGGTACGGACCTTTTTAACTAGAAAGTTCTAGTTGGCCGCACCGCGCGTGCGCGAGTGCCTTCCCGCCCGACGGAGGAGTGCGTGGTCCCCAGTTTCTTCGTTTCCGCGGAGCGAAGAAGACGCGTGTGTTTTTTCAACGGCCGTTGAACTCACTTTTTTGCCTTCCCGCTCGCAAATTTTTTCTTATTTTCTTTGTCTTTACCTTCGGGTTTCTTTTCTTTTGATTTGCAAAAAAAAAACAAAACTTTGATTTTTTCTACCCTTTTTTCGTTTTGCCCCGGCGGGGTCTGTTGCCATTATCCAGGCCTCGGGGTTCGATTTTGCGGAGGCGGTTTTCCCCTTCATGCCCCCGCAGGTCGGTTTCAAGAAGTGCCAGCGGTGTGCACGCCCGATCTCCCTCACTGACCCACACAATTGGTGTTTACAGTGTTTGGGGCCAGAGCATCGGGCGGACTCCTGCACCCGCTGTGCCACTCTTAAAAAGCGGACGCTTAAAAACCGACAAATTCAACAAAATCTGTTGTTCGGCACCGGGTCGACGATGGACTCCTCGGCATCGACAGCGGTACCACAGAAATCGGCACCGTCTACTTCGACGACGCCCGACCCCACATCGGCGCCGCTGGCGCAAGGTAAGCCGGCTAAAAAGCCTCCCCCTTCCCTCGAGCGCCCACCAGCCACAGTGGCGACACCGACCCTGCCGGCCTCGCGCCAATCCCGAAAGCGCTCCGTCCCGATTTCGGTGAGTGCCTCGTCATCGGCCTCCTCATCGCCGGAACGTGGAGCGGCACCTAAGGAACCGAAGAAAAAGAAAGCGGTTCCGGTGCCTCCCCTGGATGACCGAATTGCGGCCATCCTCCAGGGTCAACTGCAAGACCAGCTGAAACGTCAGCTCGAGCAACTGTTGCCTACTATCCTGGCACCGCTCCTTCTGGTACCAGACCGGCCCGAGCCCCGTACCGAGCCACCGGTATCCACCCCATCGGTACCTATTAATACCTCCATGCCGATTCTCTCGGCCCAACATCTTCAGGCTGCCACTGCTGATCCTTCTCGGGACCGAGCGGAGCACCATTCTTCCCGGGACCGGGACCGACGCAGGTCCTCTTCTCCCGGTACCGTTTCGGTACGCTCTGGGAAATCTTTGTCCAAGACTCACCATACCGAACCTTCCACCCCGGTGTCGCGTCATGCACACCCAGAGGTCCGGGACCCAGACTTGTGGGAAGAGTCCCCTCCCGGTACCGAGGAGGATCTCTCCTCCTCTGATGAGGATCCCTCAGCTCCTGACACCACCTCCAAGCCTGAGCAATCCTCCTTCTCAAAGTTTCTCAGAGAGATGTGTGCCGCCCTATCTCTCCCTCTGGAGTCAGACTCCAAGAAATCCCAAGCCTTTCTAGAGGCTCTGGATTTTGAGCAACCTCCCAAGGAGTTTCTTAAACTACCCGTGCATGACATCCTACGGGAGACCTTCTATAAAAATTGGGAGAATCCCCTTACAGTGCCTGGGGCCCCCCGCAAGTTAGATAACCTCTATAGGGTTATCCCTATTCCAGGATTCGATAAGTCACAACTCCCCCATGAGTCTCTCCTGGTTTAATCCACCTTAAAGAAGACTCAGGGCTCCAGTGTCTATGCCTCCACCCCTCCTGGCAGAGAGGGTAAAACCATGGACAAGTTTGGCAAGAGGCTCTATCAGAATGCCATGCTGGCCAACAGGGCGAACAACTATTCCTTCCATTTTTCATTTTACATGAAACACTTGGTCCAGCAGCTGTCCGCTCTCCAAAAGTATCTCCCTGAACGGAAGATCCCGCTTTTTCAACAGCAAATCTCTGGTCTCCTCCAATTGAGAAAGTTTCTGGTCCGCTCGATATATGATTCCTTCGAGCTTACCTCCCGTGCCTCTGCCATGGCTGTAGCCATGCACCGCCTGGCCTGGCTGAGAGTCTCAGACTTGGACATTAATCACCAGGATCGTCTGGCCAACGCCCCTTGTCTTGGGGATGAACTGTTTGGAGAATCCCTGGATTCCACCACCCAGAAACTCTCTGCGCATGAAACCAGGTGGGACACCCTGATTAAACCAAAAAAGAAGGCTCCGCCTGCACGACCTTACAGGCCTCAAACCTCATACCAGCGCAGATTCTCAGCCAGGCCACTCAATCCGCCTTCCCAACAGTCTCGGCGGCCGCGGCAGCAACATCACCAAGCGCAGGCTCGTTCTCAATCCACTCAACCTAACAAGCCTCTGCCTTCTGCTAAGCCGTCTCAGCCCTTTTGACTCTTCTCTCCAGGGCATAGCCAGTCTTCCACCTTCGTTACCTCTTCCACAACCAATCGGGGGTCGTCTCCTCATATTCTTCAGCCGTTGGGAGGTCATCACATCGGACCAGTGGGTCCTCAACATCATCCACCACGGCTACTCTCTCACCTTCCAGACTCTTCCTCCGGACAACCCTCCCGTAGAGTCTGCTTCTCACTCATCCCAAATCCTCCTCCTCCTGAGGGAGGTTCAATCCCTCCTTCTTCTCAATGCCATCGAAGAGGTACCTCCAGAACAAAGGGGTCAGGGATTCTACTCCCGCTACTTCCTGGTACCCAAAAAGACGGGGGACCTCCGTCCCATTCTCGATCTCAGGGACCTCAACAAACACCTCGTCAAGGAGAAGTTCAGAATGCTCTCCCTTGCCACGCTCTACCCTCTTCTTTCTCAACACGACTGGCTATGTTCCCTGGACCTCAAGGAGGCCTACACTCACATCTCCATCAATCAGAATTCTCGCCGCTACCTGCGTTTCCAGGTGCACCACCGTCACGATCAGTACAAGGTGCTTCCCTTTGGCCTCGCCTCATCTCCCAGGGTATTCACCAAGTGCCTTATAGTGGTAGCGGCCTTCCTCAGGTCTCACAACCTCCAAGTGTTCCCCTACTTGGACGATTGGTTGGTGAAAGCACCTTCGTCTCAACTTGTGCTACAGGCTACTCATCACACCATCTCTCTCCTCCATCTCTTGTGGTTCGAGATCAACTACCCCAAGTCGCATCTGCTTCCCACCCAGCGACTTCAATTCATCGGAGCAATTCTGGACACCACACTAATGAGGGCTTTCCTTCCCTCCGATCGTCAACAGACCCTGCTCCACCTCTGTCGTCAGGTCCTCATGCACCCCACCATTCCTGCCCGGCAAATGATGGTCCTCCTGGGTCACATGGCATCGACAGTTCATGTCCTTCCTCTGGCACGTCTCCATCTCCGAACACCTCAATGGACTCTCGCCAACCAATGGTCACAGACTACGGATCTTCTTTCCCATCCCATCTCTGTGACATCATCTCTTCAGCAATCTCTCCAATGGTGGTTGAACTCCTCAAATCTTTCCAGGGGTCTACTCTTTCATCTGCCCCCTCACTCCATGACCATCACCACAGATGCCTCCCCCTATGCGTGGGGAGCCCATCTGGGAGATCTACGCACCCAGGGTCTTTGGACCCCACAGGAGCGTCAACATCACATCAATTTCCTGGAACTCAGAGCCATGTTCTACGCTCTCAAGGCGTTCCAGCATCTTCTCTGCCCTCAGGTTCTTCTCCTGTGCACAGACAATCAAGTCGCCATGTACTACATAAACAAACAAGGCGGCACCGGATCTCGCCTCCTTTGTCTCGAGGCCCTACGCATCTGGACCTGGGCCACGGCCCGCAATCTCTTCCTCAAGGCGGTCTATATCCAGGGCGAACAGAACTCCCTAGCCGACAATCTCAGCCGCATACTTCAACCTCACGAGTGGACACTGGATCCTCCAACACTCCACTCCATCTTTGCTCACTGGGGCACTCCGCAGGTGGACCTCTTTGCAGCACCTCACAATCATCAGCTGCCCCAATTCTGTTCCAGACTCTTCTCTCCTCATCGTCTGGCCCCAGATGCATTCCTGCTCGATTGGAAGGATCGGTTCCTGTATGCCTTCCCTCCACTTCCTCTGATGTTGCGGACCTTGTTCAAACACCGCAAGGACAAGGCCACCATGATTCTCATCGCCCCTCGGTGGCCACGACAACACTGGTTCTCCCTCCTGCTCCAACTCAGCTCCAGGGAGCCCATTCCTCTTCCTGTGTTTCCTACTCTACTTACACAGCAGCATCAATCTCTACTGCATCCCAATCTGTCTTCGCTCCACCTGACAGCTTGGTTTCTCTCGGGCTGACCTCTCCAGAGAATCTATCTCAGCCTGTCCGTCTCATTTTGGACGCCTCCAGGAAACCGGCCACCCTCCAATGTTACCATCAGAAGTGGACCAGGTTCTCCTCCTGGTGTCTACGGCATCATCAGGATCCCACCTCTTTGGCGGTGGAATCTGTACTGGACTATTTGCTCTCCCTGTCCAATGCTGGTCTCAAATCTACCTCCATCAGAGTCCACCTCAGTGCCATCACTGCGTTTCACGAGCCTATCCTCGGAAAACCTCTCACAGCTCATCCTCTGGTTTCCTGGTTCATGAGAGGTCTCTTCAATGTCAAACCACCTCTGAAGCCTCCTCCTGTCGTCTGGGACCTGAATGTGGTTTTATCAGCACTCATGAAACCTCCATTTGAGCCTCTTGCCACAACTTCGCTCAAATTCCTTACCTGGAAGGTGCTTTTCCTGATTGCCATCACCTCTGCCAGGAGGGTTAGCGAACTGCATGCACTGGTCGCCGATCCACCTTTCACTGTTTTTCACCATGACAAGGTGGTCCTGCGCACCCATCCTAAATTCCTTCCAAAGGTGGTCTCAGCTTTTCACCTCAACCAGTCCATTGTGTTGCCTGTCTTTTTCCCTAAACCCCATTCCCATCCTGGGGAACAGGCGCTGCACACGTTGGATTGTAAGCGTGCCCTAGCCTACTACCTTGACCGTACCAGGGCTCACCGCTCCTCTCCTCAGCTCTTTTTGTCATTCGACCCTAACCGTATAGGTCGTCCTGTCTCCAAACGAACGCTTTCCAATTGGCTTGCTGCCTGTATTGCGTTCTGCTATGCTCGGGCCGGTCTCTCACTGGAAGGTGCTGTCACGGCACACAGAGTCCGAGCTATGGCTGCTTCTGTGGCTTTCCTCCGTTCCACGCCCATCGAGGAAATCTGCAAGGCGGCCACTTGGTCCTCAGTTCACACGTTCACTACTCACTACTGTCTGGATGCCTTCTCCAGACGGGATGGACACTTCGGCCAATCTGTGTTACAAAATTTATTTTCCTAATGGCCAACCATCCCTCCTCCCTCTTTGTTAGCCATGCGTTAAGAATATGCTGCCTGCTTGTCCTGGGATAAATGCACAGTTACTTACCGTAACAGGTGTTATCCAGGGACAGCAGGCAGATATTCTTACGTCCCACCCACCTCCCCGGGTTGGCTTCTTAGCTGGCTTATCCTAACTGGGGACCACGCACTTCTCCGTCGGGCGGGAAGGCACTCGCGCACGCGCGGTGCGGCCAACTAGAACTTTCTAGTTAAAAAGGTCCGTACCGAGGGCTCCGTCGGTGACGTCACCCATGCGTTAAGAATATCTGCCTGCTGTCCCTGGATAACACCTGTTACGGTAAGTAACTGTGCTTTATGGGGGCGGGGTCTGGGGTGGAGATTGGGTAGAGATGGGTGGGGTCTGGCCCATGACTTAGCCCAGTGTTCTTCAACCACTGATCCACGGACTGATGCCGGTCCACAGAAACACTGCAGTCTGTCATTCTGGCGGTTCAGCCAAGGGAGTTCCTGACTTCTCTCGATCTGACGGAGGCCTACTTGCATGTTCCCATTCGGGCCTCCCATCGCTTTGCGATCTTGGGTCAGCACTATCAGTTCAGTGAGCTTCCATTTGGTCTGGCCACGGCTCCATGGACGTTCACCAAGGTTATGGTGGTCGTCGCGGCAGCCTTGTGGTCAGAGGGCATTCTAGTGCATCCCTACCTGGATGACTTGTTGATTCAGACGAAGTCATTACAGGAGAGCACCCGAGTTACGGCTTGGGTGGTGGAGTTTCTCCAGTCACTGGACTGGGTGGTCAACCTTTCCAAGAGTCGGTTGGTCCTATCTCAGCATCTGGAGTGCCTTGGGGTTCTGTTCGACACCTGCTTGGGTCTTCCTTCTAGAGGCCAGGGTAAGCAAATTGCAATCTCAGATTTGCTTCCTTATAGCATCCCAGTGTCCTCGGGTGCAGGATTTCTTCCAAGTCTTGGGGTCAATGGCAGCTTCCCTAGACGTAGTGAGGTGGGCGCAGGCCCAGATGTGTCCTCTTCGGTTTGCTCTGCTCCAGAGGTGGTCGCCCAAGAGGCACTGTTGGATCTCCCTGCTGTCTTCGTTGGTGGCTCCAGATCTCTCCTCTTGTTCTATTCATTCTTAGAAAAAGTTTAAATAATGCCAGTCACATAACAAAACATGATTTTACAAAAATAATTCCCTGCACAGTCAAGCCTGCAAGGATTACTAGATGTCTTTCAGCAGCTCCCCTCCCTCCCTCCCCCTTACCTTCGTGGCCAAGTCAAAATGATCTACCAACAATAAAATTTAAAAACACAAAGCACACTGTACACAGAGAAAATGTTAATTATCATTTATATTCCATGGGTTTTCAAAGAGGTCAAGTCAGATGACTTTATGCAATGTCACTGGAGTAACAACTATACAAAAATAGACAAATATACCCCCTCCCTTTTTACTAAACCACGATAGCGTTTTTTAGCGCAGGGAGCTGCGCTGAATGCCCCACACTGCTCTCGACGCTCATAGGCTCCCTGCACTAAAAACTGCTATTGCAGTTTAGTAAAAGGGGCCCATAGTGCAAAATATAGACAGCATATATAAATTCTCAAAACGGACACATTTTTATCACTAAATTGAAAATAAAATCATTTTTCCTACCTTTGTTTGGTAATTTCATCAGTCTCTGGTTGCACTTTATTCTTCTGACTGTGCATCCAATATTTCTTCCCTTCTTTCAGCCTCCTGTATGCTTCCTCTCCTCCAGACCTCATTCCCTCCCCCAACATTTTCTTTGTTTCATCCTGTCCCCTTCTTTCTTTGTCTCTCCATGCCCCCTTTCTTTCTGTATGTCTGTCTTTCTCTCTCTCTCTCTCTCTCTCTCCGTGCCCCATTTCTTTCTTTCACCCTGCCCCCTTCTTTCTCTCTCCATGCCCCTTTCTTTCTGTATGTCTGTCTTTCTCTCTCTCTCCGTGCCCTATTTTTTTTTCTTTCTTTCACCCTGCCCCCTTTCTTTCTTTCTGGATCCCTGTCCCCCCCTTTCTTTCTTTCTGGCTTCCAGTCTCCCCCCCTATCTTTCTTTCTCCCTGCCCTCCCCATGCCACCGCCATTGGGAAACATACTGCTGCCACCACCACCGGGGAAAGGCTGCCACTGGCATCGGAAACAGGCCGGCGCCGAATTCGCCCTGCTTCTTTTCCCAAGGGCCGACCAACTCTGGCTGCCCAACATCAATTCTAACGTCGGAAAGGACGTTCCGGGCCAGCCATGCAGCGATTGGCTGGCCCAGGACGTCCTCTCTGACGTCAGAATTGACGTCGGACGGCTAGAGTTGGTCGGCTCGTGGGGAAGAGAAGCAGAGAGGGAGAACTCGGCGCTGGCTTCTTTCTGATGACGGCAATGGCAGCCTTTCCCCGGCGGCAGCTTATTCTCCGGAGAGTGGCCAGCTGTGCACCCCCTTGGTCCGTGCACCAGGGGCGGACTTCCCCCCGCCCCCTCCTTGGTACGCCACTGCTATATGGCTATTTGGATGATCAAAAAGCCTGATCGTCCAAGTACCCATAATCAAAGCTGGTTTTAGACGTATCTAAAACCAGCTTAGGCCTTTCCCCTGCCACTAAACGCACAGAGAGTAAAGAGGCGTGTTTAGAGGAGGGGAAAGGGCGGGAGGTGGGCCGACCTACACCTAGGCATGCAGCAGGTATAACCAAAACCTTAGGCAGGTTGCCTAGTCGGCACTTATATGTTTTGACTTAGACAAAGTCAAAACAGGTCTAAGTGCCGAAAAAGGGGCCGCTGAGCTGATCGCAGCTCTTTTGTCCCCAGCAACCTGCCTATCTCCTACAGCAATGATTGCGGCAGGAGAGATGCCTCATCTCCCCTACCGCGATGCCATCACTCCTCTACCTGAACTGCCGCGACCCGTGGCAGGAGAGATGCCCTATGAGACATCTCTCCTGCCGTGATACATCACCCCCCCCCACACACACATAACATCGGGGAAAGAGGGAGCCCAAGCCCTCTTGCCCCGCGGCACCTACCCTCACTCCCCGATTACGTTCGGGGCAAGAGGGAGCTCAAGCCCTCTTGCCCCAGGCGCCCACGGCACCCCCAATTACGATCAGGCCAGGAGGGAGTCCAAGCCCTCCTTGGCTCTCAACCCCACCCCTACTACAATACGGGCAGGAGGGATCCCAGGCCCTCCTGCCCTCGACACAAACCCCCCAATGACCGCCCCCGAATCCCTGATTGCCCCCCCACCAACTCGTGACCCCCCCAACCCCCTATCCCACCCCCATACCTGTAAAATGTTGGCCAGATGGACGGGTGCCAAACCCATCCGGCCGGCAGGCCTGCCGGCTGCAGAATGGGGCCGGATTGGCCCAGGCATCTGAAACCCTGCCCACAGGTGGGGCCTAAGGCTCCTGGGCCAACCAGAATAGGCCCAGGAGTCTTAGGCCCGGGTGCCCGGGGCAAGAGGGCTTGGGCTCCCTCTTGCCCCGAATGTAATCGGGGGAGGGGGGCAGTGCCGCGGGGCAAAAGGGCTTGGGCTCCCTCTTGCCCCGAATGTAATCGGGGAGGGGGGGGGTCGGTGCCGTGGGGCAGGAGGGCTTGCGTTCCCTCCTGCCCCGATGTCGTGGGGGGGGGGGGGGTTGGTGTGGATTCTTTAACTGGTGTTGTTTTTGACAGACACCGGTTACAGAATCCAGCTTTTAGGCGAAGGACTGGCTCCTCCTTTGCCTAAAAGCTCTTGTGTTAGACGTTTGGGGCTTAGGCGTTTTTTTGGTTCATTATGGGGTATAAGTGTAGACATCCTGGGGGTATAAGTGTAGACGTAGTGGTGGTCTGGGCATTTAAACAGCTAAATGTAGAAGCAGGCCATTATAAAAAAAACCTCCATTTGGACGTTTTTTTTGATTATGGACATTTTCCCTGCTTCTACTTTCAACGTTTAAGGCCTTAGGTCAAAAGGGGACTTAGACGTTTTTTTTATTATGCCCCTCCACTTGTGTACTTGTTTTTACAAAGTAGTATTAACTAGAGGTGCCCGATTTCCAATTTAAATTGATTCACTGATTCCCTTTAGAAGAATCGATTCAAATCGATTCGTTTTCAGAAAAAAATGGACTCATCGATTCATTAACACTGGCACCAGCCCCCTCGCTGCTAATCTATTTTGCAGGGGCGCACTTGGTCTTTCTTTCTGCCAGAATCCTTCCTTCTAATGTAACTTCCTGTTTCATGACACAGAAAGTTACATCAGAAGGAAGGACTTTGGCAGAGGAAACACCTGAGTGGCCTGTGTGCATAGATCAGTGGCAAGGTGAACCCACATCTCCCTGGCATCTTCTCGACTCCCTGTCTTTCTATATTAGTTCTGCCCTTTATTCTTTTATTGGTCAGCTCTCTCTGTTGCACCTCTTCCTGGCATCTAATTATTTCACCTTTCTCCCCACCACTGCGGCCTACCCCAGCAGAAACAGAAGTTGTCAGAGAGGGCAGGCTACAGTGAAAAGAAGGTGCTGGGATTGGCAGCAGGTATATTTGTGAATCGCTACCATCGCCCACCAACTTTTACAACAAATTAAAGGTAGATTGGGGGGGGAGGGCGGAATTGGTAAAATGACATTATAGGGGAGAAGGGTAAAAGGATTAGATGCTGGGAAGGGGTACGGTAGAGAATGCCAACCAGTAAAAGAATAAAGGGCAGAAAATATAGACAGATTTGGGAGATGGAGGGGGAGATGGATGGGGAGGATACAGTGACTAGAAAGGGGATAGGGAGGATGGACTTGGTGGAGGATGGAGGGGGCAGGAGAGGGAGAGATGACAAAAGGGGTGAAAGTGGGTCAGGAAGAGATGGTAGAGGGTATGAAAGTATGAAAGTGGGAGAGGGAGAAATGGACTTAGTGCAAGGGGAAAATGATGTGTGGGGGAGAGAGAGATGGACTTGGTGCAGGGGGAAAATGGGGGGAAGGAAAGATGAACAATTCAGAGATAGCACAGGGATGAGGAGAGATAGACAGGGAAAGATGGAAGGGATATGGACTCAGGGACAGAAAGGGGAGGGAGGGAGAAATGTCAAACAGGAGGAGGGGGTAGAAGGACAGAAAGAGATGTTGGACTTGCAAGAGGGAGAGAGAAATAAAGAAAGGAAGGAAATGCTAGGTTATAATGGACAAGGAGAGTGATGCTTAAAATAGTGGATCCAGTGAGAGAGTTGTGTAGGAGATGTGTGAGAGGAGAATAATGAGTATACGGTAGAAATGTGGTAATGAGGAGTAGATAAAGGGAATAGGAAGATGTGAAATGTGAAATCTAGGGGGGATAGAAGGGGATAGAAAGCTGATTAGATTAAAAGTGAAAAAGAATAAAGCAAGAGTTACATTTGAGTGGATAAGAGGCAGAAAAGAGAAAAATGGAAGAGAGCACTTAAGAGAAAAATATGAACTTAAGAACAGTCATACTGGATCAGACCAATATGTAAGTGTCATAGACACTTTATTTGATAAGTGGGATAGTAAATTCTATAATCTTTGACATGATACTGTTTAAACTTAAAAAGCTGTGTCATTGAAAGTGAATTGAATCAAATTGAAAATCTATTCAACAGGGTGAATCGAATAGAATTGAAAATGTTTTCCCTGAATCGGGCAGCACTAGTATTAACACATGCATCAGTGTATAATTTTATAACAGTTCCCTTTCCATGTAGGTAGGAAGTTCAAGAAGGTCCTATTTTGGGGCTATTTTATAAAGACATCATCGGCACCTATGTGAAAAAATGCCTCAAGAAATCTGCACCAATCACAAGTAAATGCACTGGTGTAAATTCACATCTGCTTGCTTAAGCTCTGCTTAAACACCTCCCCTATACTCAGATCAAAAAATGTTAGTTGTAAATTTTATAAAGGAGAAAGGGAATGGGACTTGTATACTGCTTTTTTATGTTATATATTCAAAGTAGTTTACATATATAGAGCTACTTACTTTTGTATCTGAACAACAGAGGATTAAGTGACTTGCCCTAAGTCACAAGGAGCAGCGCTGGAATCTATCCCACAACCTCAGGGTATTGAGGCAGTACTAGCTCCTCACCTCTGTAAAAGCCTTTTTTTCATGGGTAAAGAAATTTGCATATGCTGAGTCTGCAATGCATACAGACTTATAGTATTTCATATACTGTATATTCACTACAGGTATTTTGTAAGGACAGTTGGTTGTAGTGTCTTGAGAAAAGATTTGAAAAGCTCTAACTTTTGAGTTTGTTAGTTGCAAATTTATTGAATGTTATAAAAATTCCTTAATCTCCCATGTATGTGCTTTGAGTTTCTAGTTATATTTGCTGACCTTGGTTGCGTATTATTACTGTCTGGAAAATGTTTAAGGATTCAATATAATAAAATCCAAAAATCCATTTACATATGGAAATATTGTTTTCTGCATAACTAGTGTACATTAATAATAATAATAATAATAATAATAACTTTATTCTGGGTAACTTCTAGAGATGATTTTGAGCTTATGCAAATTATCAACAGACTGGCCATTGACCTTGTGGGCACTGCTCTGTATGTGATAACTTTTTTTTTTCTGAATCTCAATTTTTATAAGAAATATTACCATAGGGGATTCCGGAACTTGGTAGCGTAAGGGATGGACCTGTGAATCAGTTGCTCCCCTCTACCTTGTAATATTGGCTGATTAAAGCTGATTTTTATTGCATTTTTTCCCTTTATAGTTTATACCTTCGGTGTAGGATGGCTTCGGGTAAACAACAAACAAAATTGGAGGCAATTATGGGGTCTGGAGGAACAGCATAATGATCAAAACATGACCCACCGACACCATCAAAGGTGCCTTTGCCTAAGGACACAACTGAAGAGGTCAAGGCAGATGACTTTATGCAGTCACCTCAGTAACAACTATACAAAAATAGACAAATATACCCCCTCCCTTTTTACTAAACTGCGATAGCGTTTTTTAGCGCAGGGAGCTGCGCTGAATGCCCCATGTTGCTCTCAACTCTCATAGGCTCCCTGCGCTAAAAAACGCTATTGCGGTTTAGTAAAAGGGGGCCATAGTGCAAAATATAGGCAGCATATATAAATTCTCAAAACGGACACATTTTGATCACTAAATTGAAAATAAAATCATTTTTCCTACCTTTGTTTGGTAATTTCATCAGTCTCTGGTTGCACTTTATTCTTCTGACTGTGCATCCAATATTTCTTCCCTTCTTTCAGCTTCCTGTATGCTTCCTCTTCTCCAGACCTCATTCCCTCCCTCAGCTTTTTCTTTGTTTCACCCTGCCCCCTTCTTTCTTTCTCTCTCATGCCCCATTTCTTTCCCTATGTCTGTCTTTCTCTCTCTCCGTGCCCCATTTGTTTCTTTCTGTATGTCTGTCTTTCTCTCTCTCCATGCCCCATCTTTTTCTTTCTTTCACCCTGCCCCCTTCTTTCTCTCCTCATGCCCCCTTTCTTTCTCTATTTCTCTATTTCTGATTTTCTCTCTCTCTGTGCCCCCTTTCTTTCTCCCTGCCCTCCTCCATGCCACCGCCATTGGGAAACATGCTGCTGCTGCCACCGCCACCGGAGAAAGGCTGCCACTGCCGCCATCGGGAACAGGCCAGCGCCGAGTTCTCCCTCCCTGCTTTTTTTCCCCGCAGGGCCGACCAACTCTTGCCGCCCGATGTCAATTCTAACATCGGAGAGAACGTTTCGGGCCAGCCAGGCAGTGATTGGCTGGCCCAGAACATCCTCTCCGATGTCAGAATTGACGTTGGGCAGCGAGAGTTGGTCGGCCCTGCGGGGTAGAAAAGCAGGGAGAACTCGGCGTCAGCTTGTTCCCAATGGCGGCAGTGGCAGCCTATTCCCCAGTGGGTGGCCAGCTGTGCACCCTCTTGGGACGTGCACCCGGAGTGGACCTCCCCCCCCCGCTTCACCTCTTGGTACACCACAGGAATCTGTCACAGGACTCTCATAAAATCTCCTCCAAAAATCAGCACCACAGAAGTTACTCAAAGATCCTCTCAAACATTTCCCAGAAGATTCTCACAGAACATCACAAAAAATCTCTTCAGACTCTCAAACATTACCAGCATCAATACCAAATTTCAGACCTTAACCAGAATTTCACAATCCTTCACAAACTCAAATAAAAACCACCATAATTACCTTCTCACAAGGCACAGAAACCAAAATACCTCCACACAGATCCAAGTCACCCTCCCAACTGTCAAATCTGACAGTTAGAATGTTCAGACAGCTGATGCTGATCTCTGCATTAGGACAGCAGACCTGTGCAAGAGATCAGCAACAGAAAACCTCAAAACTGCACCAATATAACAATACACAAACCAAATTTCTCAAAATAGGAAAAAACACAGATCTTACCTTCAAGACCCTCTCTGCTTCTTTAAACCCTGTTTTTCACACTCAAGTAACTTTTAAACTTTTAACCCTGGTTACATTATGATATAAAATTTTCTTCAACTTAATATGGATTATGTAATGTTTAGATTATATAATTCTCTAGTAATGCATTGCTTTATTACTCAGTTTTTGGGTTTTTATGGTAACTTTGAGAGGTTTTTGCATCCAAAAATGTTAAGATAGTATATGTCATTTCCTTCTATTCACACAGATAGGAGGTTAATATGAATTGAATAAATTTAATATATGTTTATAAAAAGATACTTGCTATATAAAGGCTACTTACACTTAATAGGTATTAATATTTAGGATATTTAATAGGGAAAAATTTAATTTACTTTAAATTGGGTAGGTAATGATTTATTTTAGATATTTCAAATAGATGATTGGAGGCCGTATTTAAATGAATTTATGTAATCATAATCTTGGTGCTAGTGGGAAATCAATATTCAATACTCAAGTTTACTCCACTATTTAAATTTAGAGAGCCCACTCTCAACGGAAGAAAAAGCCTCAGGTTTTCTTTAGGTAGGGCATAAATGCTCAAACCTCCTCCACCAATATCATTGACAAAAAAACTTCTGGAGAGAATGTGCCTATTACCACATTCTACTCTAACTGGAGGACTGAATTGCTTCCAGTTGTGAGAAAACAAGTGTTATTTCAATTATAGCCAACGTTTCACAGTCTAAGACCATTTCTTCAGGGCTTAAAATATTCCACTTTTCTCCACCTTTTGAGCTGCTTGTTCTGCTTCTTCCATTGAGAGTGGGCTCTCTAAATTTAAATAGTGGAGTAAACTTGAGTATTGAATAATGAATTTATGTATGCATTGAAGTATATAAATGTTTTGGGACGCTATATTGAACTGAAAACATTGACTGATCCTATTGTAGGAGAGTGTATGGTCTAGGTAGGTTGGGTTAGGTTGTGTGTGTGAGTGATATGCTTTGAGAATTGTTATTGTTGTGGTTGATTAAGGGAAGTTGAATAGGGATTATGTGGATTGTGAGAGACTCTGATTGGTTGTTTTGTATGGATTCTGTTCACAAATATACGAGAAAGTGTGGCTGGTAATGTTTTTATTCAAATGTAGAGTAACTTGCTATATTTATTAATTTGCTTTAGGTATTCCTATTAAGTGCAATTGAATACAGGGTAATTTGTGGGGATCTTATATTTTGAATAAATCTATTAAAAAGGGATGGATGGGATTTTATAAATTGCAGGGGGGGGGTTACGAGTCTATTTGATGTGCATCCAAGTTCACATGAATTATTCATTAGGGTAGGGATGGATGGGACATGGGGGTTTTGGGGTTCTGGATGTGTATAGGGGATATTTAATGGATTTATTTATGAGTTGAAGGGTGTTCATTTGGTGCTACTTATAAAACAAATAAGATGCCTTTAAAAATTTATTCTTTCAATGTTAATGGTCTCAATCATCCTGTAAAGTGGAAAAAAATATTGAATTTTCTTAAGAAACAGGAGGCGGATGTCTGGTGTCTGCAGGAAACGCATTTATCATCTCTTAAAGCAGCCAAGTTGAAAGGGAACTGGGTTAAGCAATGCTTCTATGCTCCTGCACTGGGGAAAAAGGCGGGAGTGGCTATTTTGGTTAATAGGTGATGTTCTGCTACATTTGGTACAGTTACAGCTGACCCTTTGGGTAGATGGATTCATGTTGAAATGACTTCAGGAAAAGATACCCTGACGTTACTTAATGTTTATACCCATAATTCAAATCAGCTGATTTCTTTATAAAACTCCAACAGCTAATTCAATCTCTGGCTGCAAATAAATTAATTGTAGTCGGTGATTTCAAAGCTGTCATGGATCCAATTTTAAATAAACAACCTAATAAGCAATTAAAGTCGCTAGGTATAGATAATATGATACACTCGTGTGGATTAAGAGATGTATGGAGGTTTTTTAACTATAATGCTCGGGAATTTTCTTTTTGCTCTTAAGTGCATGAATCATTTTCTAGAATTGATTATATTTTTGTCTCTGATACTCTAATTCAACAGGTTACAAAGGCCAACATAGATCCATTTTTTTGACGGATCCTGCTGGCATTTGGATTTAATTTCAGTGTCATGAACAAGATTCTACTAGACCTGTTTGGAGATTCAATAATGCATTGCTTGTGGATTCAAACTTTCTAGAGGAAATTCAAATAAAAATGAATGAATATTTTCAATTCAACACCTCGGAGGAAATCTCACTGGAAACAATATAGGATGCTTGCAAAGCTACAACTAGAGGGAAAATAATTTCCTATTTGGCTCATGTTAAAAAACATCTAAAATTGGAATTTTCAATCTGGAAAAAATTATTTTGAATTTAGAATCACAATTGGCATCAAAATGGGAATACAGTACTTTGCAGGCCCTTTAGAAAGCTAAGTGCTCCTTTTACGAAGGTGCGCTAATGTTTTTAGCAAATACACCGCATTAGCACATGCTATAGTGTGCGCTAGCCAGAAAAACTACTGCCTGCTCAAGAGGAGGTGGTAGTGGCTAGCGCGGGCAGCATTTTAGCATGCGTTATTCCGTGCGTTAAGACCCTAGCACACCTTTGTAAAAGGAGCCCAAATATAAATATAATGAGATTTCCTCACAATTGGCCAGGAAAGATTTGTTTTCCCACAGGCTCTGTATTATGGAAATTCAAATAAAGCGGGAAGATTATTAGCTAATTATCTCAAAGCTAAAAAAAGAAAAGTAAAAACTGCAGTCATTAAGGATGAGAATGGTCAATCTCATACCCAGATTGAAAATATTTTAAAACAATTTTGGAAATATTACAAGGCTTTATATTCTTCCGAGCTTTATTCAAATAAAGAAAAAGATGGATTAGAATTTTTAAAGTTAATTCAAAGGCCAACAATTCCTGAGCATATAAAAAGTGATCTTGATGCACCTATATCGTTTAAGGAACTCCAGATAGCATTGAAGTCCCTCTGAGTTGGATCCGCTCCGGGTAGTGATGGATTTACTGTGGAGTTTTCAAATCATTTTAAATTATGCTTTTACCTCATCTTCTCAATTTCTATCAGTCACAACTGTGTGTATTTCAGGGTGTGTATTTCAGGGTTGTATTTCAGGTACTATGATCTTAAACGATTGTTTTGCTGAAGCCAAATAAAGATCCCATGTTGGTTTCAAACTACAGGCCTATTTCTTTAATCAATGTAGATGAAAAACTTCTGGCTAAGCTATTGGCCCTAAGATTAGCCAAGACTCTCCCTTATATGATAGGTATGCACCAAAAAGGGTTCGTTGCTCAGAGACATTCCTCAAATAATACCAGATTAGCTTTACAAATGTTAAATATATTGAAAACAATAGACGATTCGGCCTTCACTGTTTCATTGGATTAGATTGAAATTTTTACATAATCCATAAGAATATCCTCTTGCACAAGTAAAACAGAAAAGGAAACAAATTAAACAAACTCGCATTTACTGCTACTAGGAAAATAGTCAATCTTTCTTAGACCACTAACTCAAAAAGGGGAGAGGAGTTGGATAAATTGAAGAGATACAAAACATAGGAAAATAACAATAATTGAAAGGCTTAACAGTTATTTAACCCCCTCTTTTCTTCCTGCTCTTAAACATTCCCAGTAGCCAAACCTTTCAAATCTAAAAAAGCACGTAACTGGTCTGGTGTATAGTAGACATATTTAACACCTTGATATTTAATTAAACATTTGCATGGATATGCTAATAAGAATGTCGCTCCAAGTGTTAAAGTCTCTACTCTCATGGCTAGGAATAATTTTCTTCGCTCCTGCGTTGTTCTCGTGACATCGGGAAACATCCATAGTTTCTTTCCTAGAAACACTAATTGAGGATTTTGAAAATACAGTCGCATGATTGCATTCATGTCTTGTTCGAAGACAAAAGATATAAACAATGTGGCCATCTCTGTAGATTCGGAGATGGTAGTTTATAATAATTCAGTAACATTGAGAGAGTTTGTTGGCAAAAATTCCTCTACACCTGGGGCAGTTCCTACAATTTTCTTTTTTGGCAAATAGTAAATTCTGTTAAGTGGAGGTATATGCTCTGGGGAAAACTTTAGTATTTCAGTTAAATAGATATTGTTGCTATCACAGAGACATGGTTCAGTGAATCACATGGATGGGATGCAAACATATCGAGATATAATCTTTTTAGAAAGGACAGAGATGGTCATAAAGATGGAGGAGTAGCTCTCTATGTAAAGATCAATATCCAAGCGATCGAAATGCAAGGGACCTGGGGAGAGGAAGAAGCGATATGGATTGCTCTGAAAAGAGAAGATGGAACTTCTATCTACGTGGGTGTAGTCTACAGGCCTCCGACTCAATCGCAGCAAATTGATAAGGATCTGATTGTGGATATCCAAAAGTTTGGAAGGAAAGAGAAGGTTCTGCTGTTGGGAGATTTCAACCTGCCGGATGCGGACTGGAATGTTCCGTCTGCGGAATCGGAAAGAAGTAGGGAGATTGTGGATGCCTTTCAAGAGGCTCTGCTCAGACAAATGGTGACGGAACCCACAAGGGAAAAAGCGATATTGGATCTGGTCCTCACAAATGGAGAGAGTATCTCTAATGTTCGAGTGGGTGCTCACCTGGGTAGTAGCGATCATCAAACGGTTTGGTTTGATATAACGGCTAAAGTGGAGAGCGGCCGCACGATACTTAAAGTCCTAGATTTCAAACGTACAGACTTTAATGAAATGGGAAAGTACCTGAAGAAAGAGCTGTTAGGATGGGAGGACATAAGAGAAGTGGAAAGACAGTGGTCTAAGCTGAAAGGAGCAATAAAAATGGTGACGGACCTTTATGTGAAGAAAATCAATAAAAACAAGAGAAAAAGGAAGCCGATATGGTTCTCCAACCTAGTGGCTGAGAAAATAAAGGCGAAAGAGTTGGTGTTCATGAAATATAAAAAAACCCAAGAAGAAGAGAGCAGAAAGGACTACAGAGTGAAACTGAAAGAAGCCAAGAGAGAGATACGTTTGGCGAAGGCACAGGCAGAAGAACAAATGGCTAAAAATGTAAAAAAGGGAGATAAAATTTTTTTCAGATATATTAGTGAAAGGAGGAAGATAAAAAATGGAATTGCTAGGCTAAAAGATGCTGGGAACAAATATGTGGAGAGTGATGAGGAGAAAGCAAATGTACTAAACAAATACTTCTGTTCTGTGTTCACAGAAGAAAATACTGGAGAAGGACCGAGATTGTCTGGCAAAGTTACACGAGAAAATGGAGTAGATTCTGCACCGTTCACGGAGGAGGGTGTTTATGAGCAACTTGAAAAACTGAAGGTGGACAAAGCGATGGGACCAGACGGGATCCATCCCAGGATACTAAGGGAGCTCAGAGAGGTTCTGGCGAGTCCTATTAAAGATTTGTTCAACAAATCTCTGGAGACGGGAGTGATTCCTGGGGATTGGAGGAGAGCGGATGTGGTCCCTATTCATAAAAGTGGTCACAGGGATGAAGCAGGAAACTACAGGCCGGTGAGCCTCACTTCAGTTGTTGGAAAAATAATGGAAGTGTTGCTGAAAGAAAGGATAGTGTACTTCCTTGAATCTAATGGGTTACAGGATCTGAGGCAACATTGCTTTACAAAAGGTAAATCATGCCAAACGAACCTGATTGAATTTTTTGATTGGGTGACCAGAGAGCTGGATCGAGGACATATGCTAGATGTAATTTACTTGGATTTCAGCAAAGCCTTTGATACAGTTCCTCATAGGAGGCTGTTGAACAAACTTGAAGGGCTGAAGTTAGGACCCAAAGTGGTGAACTGGGTCAGAAACTGGCTGTCGGACAGACGCCAGAGGGTGGTGGTTAATGGAAGTCGCTCGAAGGAAGGAAAGGTGACTAGTGGAGTCCCTCAGGGTTCGGTGCTGGGGCCAATCCTGTTCAATATGTATGTGAGTGACATTGCTGAAGGGTTAGAAGGAAAAGTGTGCCTTTTTGCAGATGATACCAAGATTTGTAACAGAGTAGACACCGAAGAGGGAGTGGAAAATATGAAAAAGGATCTGCAAAAGTTAGAGGAATGGTCTAATGCCTGGCAACTAAAATTCAATGCAAAGAAATGCAGAGTAATGCATTTGGGGATTAATAATAGCATTTGGGGATTAATTAATGCATTAATTAATGCATTTGGGGATTAATAATGTAATGTTAATTAATAACATTACATTACATTAGGGATTTCTATTCCGCCTGTGCCTTGCGGTTCTAGGCGGATTACATTATAGAAGATATCTGGGCAGTTCCAGTAGAATTACATTTCAGGATAGGAGTATATTACAGTAACAGTAAAGAGTTATGATACTTCAAGTTCACAGAAGATAATACTTGTCACAGAAGTTATTACATATAACAGAAGATAATGCATTTTGCAGGGTAATACATGGCAACTCGATCGTTTAAATCGGGTGTAAAGTAGAAGAGTTACATTACATTTTAGGTCACAGACAAAGAGATAGTATAGATGGGTGTTTCCGAAGGTCTATGCTGGGAGGAGAGAAGCTGATATGCACGGACGGAGAAAGGGACCTTGGGGTGATAGTGTCCGAAGATCTAAAGGCGAAAAAACAGTGTGACAAGGCAGTGGCTGCTGTCAGAAGGATGCTGGGCTGTATAAAGAGAGGCGTAGTCAGTAGAAGGAAGTAGGTGTTGATGCCCCTGTACAGGTCATTGGTGAGGTCCCACTTGGAGTATTGTGTTCAGTTTTGGAGACCGTATCTGGCGAAAGACGTAAGAAGACTTGAGGCGGTCCAGAGAAGGACGATGAAAATGATAGGAGGCTTGCGCCAGAAGACGTTTGAGGAGAGACTGGAAGCCCTGAATATGTATACCCTGAAAGGAGAGACAGGGGAGATATGATTCAGACGTTCAAATACTTGAAGGGTATTAACGTAGAACAAAATCTTTTCCAGAGAAAGGAAAATGGTAAAACCAGAGGACATAATTTGAGGTTGAGGAGTGGTAGATTCAGGGGCAATGTTAGGAAATTCTACTTTACGGAGAGGGTAGTGGATGCCTGGAATGCGCTCCCGAGAGAGGTGGTGGAGAGTAAAACTGTGACTGAGTTCAAAGAAGCGTGGGATGAACACAGAAGATTTAGAATCAGAAAATAATATTAAATATTGAACTAGGCCAGTTACTGGGCAGACTTGCACGGTCTGTGTCGGTGTATGGCCATTTAGTGAAGGATGGGCAGGGGAGGGCTTCAATGGCTGGGAAGGTGTAGATGGGCTGGAGTAAGTCTTAACAGAGATTTTGGCAGTTGGAACCCAAGCACAGTACCGGGTAAAGCTTTGGATTCTTGCCCAGAAATAGCTAAGAAGAAAAATTAAAAAAATAAAATAAAATAAAAATTTTTTTTAAATTGAATCAGGTTGGGCAGACTGGATGGACCATTCGGGTCTTTATCTGCCGTCATCTACTATTTACTATGTTACTAAATACCTTTTCCACATATCAGTAGGTGTAACCCCCAAGGCCTTCGGAAAATTCAACAGACGAACATTTAATCTTCGGTTGTAATTTTCCATTTGTTCAATTTTTTTACTCAAAACTGTTCGTTCCTTTATCAAGTTATTAGTTACAGCTTGAATATTTACCACATTGACCTTAACTTCTTTTATCTCCATTGAAAAATCTGGAAGCATTGGATAATAGCAGGAATACATATTTTAGAAGATGTTATATCTAATGGTAAACTGCTTGATTTTTCACAGTTACAACATAAATATGGTCTTGATAAATTGCAAAGTTATAAATGGTTGCAACTGAAGCAGGCCATTCAGGCGGGGTTCTCTGAATGGAAAAATCTTAAAAATCAATATAGTTTAGAGTTCTTATGTTTTTTAGACTGACTTTCTGGGACACCAGGCTGCACAGTGGTACAAATTAATATCTGGATTAATTAATAAAAACACCAAGCCAGCCCATATGTCTAAGGCCCCGCCCACAGGAGGGGCCTAAGACTCCCGGGCCTATTCTGATTGCGCTAGGTGCCTCAGGCCCCACCTGTAGGCGGGGTTTCTGCCGCCTGGGCCAATCCAGCCCCATTCTGGAACCGGCTGGCCTGCTGGACAGGCGGGCTTGGCACCCGTCCGTCTGGCCAACGTTAAAGGTACGGGGAAGGGGGTGGGGGTGGGGGGGTTGTGGGGTCGGCCGGGGGTCGCGGGTCGGTGGGGGGGGCTGATCGTAGTTCTGCGAGGGCGGTCGTTGGGGGGAGGGGGGTCGTGTTGAGGGCAGGAGGGCTTGGGATCACTCCTGCCCGTATTGTAGTGGGGGATGGGGGGTAGGGGGTCGCCAGGGCCAGGAGGGCTTGGGCTCCCTCCTGGCCCAATCCAGTCGGGGGGGTCGCCGGGGTCAGGAGGGCTTGGGCTCTCTCCTGGCCTGCTCGTACTCGGTGGGGGGGCATGATCGCTGGGGCAAGAGTGCTTGGGCTCCCTCTTGCCCCGATGTCATTGGGGGGGTTGCAGTTCGACAGGGCATGAGGGCTTGGGCTCCCTCTTGCCTGGATCGTTGTGGGTGAGGGGATTCCGTAACCGGTGTTGTTTTTGACAGACACTGGTTACAGAATCCAGCTTTTAGGCGAAGGACTGGCTCCTCCTTCGCCTAAAAGCCCTTGTGTTGGACGTTTTGGGCTTAAGCGTTTCTTTGGTTCATTATGGGCAAAAAGTGTAGACGTCGTGGGGATGTACTTGTAGACATAGTAGTGATCTGGGCGTTTAGTAGAGGCAGGCCATAATCAAAACAAAACTCCTTTTGGACGTTTGTTTTGATTATGGACATTTTCCCTGCTTCTGCTTTGAACATTTAAGGACTTAGGCCAAAAAGGGACTTAGATTTTTTTTTGATTATGTCCCTCCATGTATATATATATATATATATATATATATATATATATATATATACACATATATATATATATATATATATAGTAGTATTTTAGCCCATTATATTAACGGGTGCTAGAATATATGGCTGTCTGTCTTTATTTCCGTCTCTCTCTCTCTGTCCTGCTGTCTTTCTTTCTGTCTGTCTCTCTCCCTGGCCCCCTTTGTCTGTCTGTCTTTCTGTGTCTCTCTCTGTCCCTGTGTCTTTCTTCTTTTCTTTTTGTCTCCCTTCCTGCCGCTGGTGGTAGAATATATTTCTGTCTTTCTTTCTGTTTCTCTCCCTACCCCTGTCTTTTTCCTTCTGTCTCTCTTCCTCCCACTGTCTTTCTTTCTGTCTCTCTCCCTGCCCCTGTGTCTTTCTTCCTATCTCCTTCCCTACTTCCCTGTCCAGTATCCGCAGCATTCCCTCTCCCTCCATTTACCGCGAGAGGAGCCTGCACAGACCTAACAGCCCGAGCCCCCAGCAGTGTAACTTCCCGGTGGCTCCTCTCACGATCACCGCCTTCTCTGACACAGGAGCGGCTCATGAAAGGAGCCGCTGCAGTGTCTTTGAAGTTAAAAAAGAAACTTCGGCCCGGCTCCATGCTTGGCCGCGGCCGCCTACAGCTGCTGCGGCCTGCAGCCGCCGACAGCTGCGGCGGCCGACATCCACCTTGAAGAGAGAAAGAGAGAGATTTGCGCGCATGCGCACTACTACCTGCAGTACCCTACAGCGCACGGAAAACGGAACACGCGGTGGGAGTGCGCATGCGCGGCTTAAGCTTTTATTATATTAGATATATATATTTTATTTTATTTTTCCCTTTTTAGTACAAATGAAAAAATGGGTGGGAGAGGGGGGATTTTATTATTGAAGAAAATGATTTCATGAAATGTAAAATGAAGGGAGGGAAGGGGATAAATTTAATTTGATAAAGTTCAATTGTAAAATCTCAAGTGAATTATTTATGTTACAATGTTAATATCAATATCGATGTACTTGATGTAAATTTTAAAATGAATAAAGAATTGGTAAAAAAAAAGAAAAATCTTCTTTAGTTTTCTCCAAGGATTTACCCAGAGTGTCTACGGTACTTACAAGTGTTGTTAGTTCTTGTGAAGATCTGGCCACCTAGGTGTTTAACCGCTCAAGAGAGTCTCAAATCTTCTCGAGGGTGATTGCCTCCGACTTTGTTGGTTCAGAGCCAGCTACAGTGCTGGCTCGCACTGCTCCCTGCTCCCCTTCAGTTCTCACGAGTCCAAACCCCTGATACGGGGTTTCCCCAGGGCTGACTTCCGCAGAGGGAACCTCCGTTTGGACCGTGAGTTGAGCAGGGTGCGGGGACAAATTTGGTAGAAAATTCTATCAAAACTCCATGATGGCGTCACGGGTGCTGAACTACAATTTCTTTTTCTCTTCCTATCTGGAGTTCTTCTTGCCGGTGCTCCGCAAGTTCACTCCGTTCATAGACACCCAAGCTCGATTCGAGTTCGAGGAAGTGGTAGCCTCCCTCTCCCAATTACGCCTCCAGCTGATGCAATCCTCCTTCGATGCATTCGAACTCTCGGCACGTGCTGCCGCAAGCGCGGTAGCCATGCGTCGCCTGGCATGGCTCCGTACAATCGATATGGATCCCAACCTCCAGGACAGACTCGCCAACGTACCATGTGCGGGAGCTGACCTGTTCGATGAGTCTATCGAAACTGTTACCAAGAAGCTGTCGGATCACGAAAAATCTTTTCAATCCATCCTGCGGCCCAAACCCAAACCTCAACAGTCTCGACCTTCCAGGCCACCCCTGATTTACCAGCGGCGTTACATGCCCAGACAAACGCCTGCTGCGAGACAACCTGCGAAGAGACAACCTCCCCAGAAGTCTCAGCAAAAATCTCAGCCACCGGCTGCACCTAAGGCTCCCCAGCCCTTTTGACTCCCCTCCTGGGAGCATAACCGACACCGTTCTGCACCCCTCAGCCTCTCCCATAGGGGGCCGCCTCCATCTTTTTTACCATCGATGGGAGGCCATAACCACGGACCTATGGGTCCTTACCATCATAAGAGAAGGATACTCTCTTCACTTCCATCGGGTCCCCCCGGACCATCCTCCAGGAGAGTATCCTTCAAGCTCGACACAGACCGCCCTTCTTCTTCAGGAAGTCCAAACCTTACTTCAGCTTCGGGCTGTCGAGCCGGTCCCGTCAGACCAATTGAACCGAGGGTTTTACTCCCGGTACTTCCTCGTCCCGAAGAAAACGGGCGACCTGCGACCCATTTTAGACCTTCGGGCCCTCAACAAGTTTCTGGTCAAAGAGAAGTTTCGCATGTTGACTTTGGCTTCTCTATACCCCCTCCTCGAGCAGAACGACTGGTTATGCTCCCTGGATCTCAAGGAGGCCTACACTCACATCCCCATTCACCCGGCCTCCCGAAAGTTCCTCAGATTTCGGGTGGGAAATCTGCACCTACAGTATCGAGTGCTACCATTCGGCCTCTCTTCGTCCCCCAGAGTCTTCACAAAGTGCCTGGTGGTAGTGGCCGCGGCACTCCGAGACAGGGGTCTACAGGTGTTCCCATACCTCGACGACTGGCTCATCAAGGCCCCGTCAGCCCCAGAGGTCACTTCGGCGGTCTTGGCTACAACCTACTTCCTCCAGAATTTGGGCTTCGAGATCAACTTTTCCAAGTCTCATCTACAACCCACCCAGTCCCTCCCCTTCATCGGAGCGGTCCTGGACACCACTCGACTCCGAGCATTCCTGCCTCTGCAACGCATGGAGTCTCTTCTTCATCTCTGCCAGTCGGTGTCTACTCGCCAAACCCTACCGGCGAGACAACTGATGGTGCTCCTGGGCCATATGGCCTCCACAGTACATGTGACACCCTTTGCCAGACTCCATCTCAGGATCCCCCAGTGGACCCTGGCATCACAGTGGAATCAGACGTCCGATCCACTAACCAAACACATCTTAGTCACACCTGCTCTTCGGCAGTCTCTACTTTGGTGGATGACCTCTTCGAATCTATCCAGAGGTTTGCTGTTGCACTCTCCCCCCCCATCAGAAAGTTCTCACAACCGATTCGTCGAACTATGCATGGGGGGCCCACCTGGATGGTCTCCGCACCCAAGGATTCTGGACCAGTGCGGAAAGACTACATCAAATCAATCTACTGGAGCTCAGAGCCATCTTCAATGCGCTCCAAGTTTTCCAACACCTACTTCACGACATGGTGATCCTCATTCGCACAGACAATCAGGCCGCCATGTATTATATCAACAAGCAAGGAGGCACGGGCTCAGCCCTCCTTTGCCAGGAAGCTCTACGAGTCTGGGACTGGGCGGTGCGCCACAACGCCTTCCTCAGAGCTGTCTACATTCAGGGGGAGAACAACGTCTTAGCAGACAAACTAAGTCGTCTGCTACAACCGCACGAATGGACTCTCCATTCCAGCCCCCTTCACCAAATCTTCACACAGTGGGGGACGCCTCAGATAGACCTCTTTGCGGCTCCCCACAACTCCAAACTGCCTCAGTTTTGCTCCAGGATCTACACTCCTCATCGCCTCGAGGCAGATGCTTTTCTACTGAACTGGGGGAAACGATTTCTATATGCGTTCCCACCATTCCCGCTGATCCAGAAGACTCTGGTCAAGCTGAAACTCGAACAGGCCACCATGATTCTAATAGCTCCTCGGTGGCCCAGACAACCTTGGTTCTCCCTCCTACTTCAACTCAGCAGCAGGGAACCAGTACCACTTCCAGTGTTTCCTTCACTACTTACTCAACATCAAGGATCACTGCTTCATCCCAACCTGCAGTCTCTCCACCTGACAGCTTGGTTCCTCTCAACGTAACCCCTCACCAATTCTCACAAGAAGTGAGGGAGGTCTTGGAAGCTTCCAGGAAGCCCGCCACTCGACAATGCTACTCCCAGAAATGGACTAGATTCTCCTCATGGTGTGTTTCTAAATCAAAGGAATCTCAGCGAGCTTCCTTATCCTCCGTGCTGGACTATCTCCTACACCTATCTCAATCTGGGCTCAAGTCTACATCCATACGAGTCCACCTGAGCGCTATTGCGGCGTTCCACCAGCCCCTACAAGGGAAACCCCTCTCGGCCCATCCGGTGGTCGCCAGATTTATGAAAGGACTCTTCCATGTTAACCCTCCTCTCAAACCACCCCCAGTAGTTTGGGACCTCAATGTAGTCCTTTCCCGTGTCATGAAGCCCCCGTTTGAACCACTCAACAGGGCCCCTCTTAAGTATCTCACCTGGAAAGTGCTTTTTCTTGTAGCCCTTACGTCCGCTCGCAGAGTCAGCGAACTCCAGGCATTGATGGCGGATCCACCATTCACAGTATTCCATCATGACAAGGTGGTCCTCCGCACTCACCCGAAATTCCTGCCTAAGGTGGTCTCCGAATTTCATCTCAACCAATCCATTGTACTTCCAGTATTCTTCCCTAAGCCCCATTCTCACCACGGAGAATCGGCCCTTCACACTCTAGACTGTAAACGTGCTTTGGCTTTCTACCTGGATCGCACCAAGCCACACAGAACCACTCCTCAACTTTTTGTCTCCTTCGATCCTAATAAGTTGGGAAGACCCGTATCAAAGCGCACCATCTCTAATTGGATGGCGGCTTGTATCTCTTTCTGCTATGCCCAGGCTGGATTATCACTTCCTTGTAAGGTCACAGCCCATAAGGTCAGAGCAATGGCAGCCTCAGTAGCATTCCTCAGATCAACACCAATCGAGGAAATTTGTAAGGCTGCCACCTGGTCCTCGGTTCACACATTCACCTCACATTATTGTCTGGATACTCTCTCCAGACGGGATGGACAGTTTGGCCAAACAGTATTGAAAAATTTATTCTCTTAAGTCGCCAACTCCCCCTCCATCCCACTGAGGTTAGCTTGGAGGTCACCCACTAGTGAGAATACCTGCCTGCTTGTCCTGGGATAAAGCAATGTTACTTACCGTAACAGTTGTTATCCAGGGACAGCAGGCAGCTATTCTCACGTCCCACCCACCTCCCCTGGGTTGGCTTCTCAGGCTAGCTACCTGAACTGAGGAGACACGCCCGGATCTCCGGGCGGGAAGGCACCGGCGCATGCGCGGTGCGGGCATCTAGAAACTTTTAAGTTTCTACAAGCAACACGTGCTTGTGAGACGTCCGTACCGGGGCTCTGTCTGATGACATCACCCACTAGTGAGAATAGCTGCCTGCTGTCCCTGGATAACAACTGTTACGGTAAGTAACATTGCTATATCTGTTCCTCCAGCGGGGGGGGGGGGGGGGGTGTGAGAGGACAGGGATCGCGGCCGCTCAGCGCCCCCACCGAGGAGCCCAGCAACTTTCCACTGCCCGGGACCCGAGTCATTTGCCACCCCCCCTTCCCTTCCGCGGGCCCGACTGGCGATTTAAGCAGCGTGTACAGCATTCTTCATACGTTGCTTCGGGCCCTTCTACTGCCCTGATTTGCTCTGCCGCGTCTCTGATGATGTCCTCAGGGACGTGCCAGAGGAAATCAGAGCATAGAAGGATCTGAAGCAGCGTGTGAAGACTGCTGCACACGCTGCTTGAATCGCCATGTGTAGTCGGGCCTGCGGGAAGGGAAGGGAAGGGAAGGGGGGGGGGTGGCAAAGGACTCGGGACCTCGGGAAGGGAAAGGGGGGTAGAGGAAACGCTAATGCTGCTGCACAGGGAACTGGTGTGGGGGGAGGGAATGCTGCTTTGGACAGACAGAGGGAGGAAGGGAGACAGAAAGAAAAGAAGAAAGACACAGGGGCAGGTGCACAGGGAACTGGTGTGGGGGAGGGAAATGGAGGGGGAGGGAATGCTGCTTTGGACAGACAGACAGAGGGAGGAAGGGAGACAGAAAGAAAAGAAGAAAGACACAGGGGCAGGTGCACAGGGAACTGGTGTGGGGGGAGGGAAATGGAGGGGGAGGGAATGCTGCTTCGGACAGACAGACAGAGGGAGGAAGGGAGACTGAAAGAAAAGAAGAAAGACACAGGAGCAGGGAGATACATAGAAAGACAGACAGACAAAGGGGGCCAGGGACAGAGACAGACAGAAAGAAAGACAGCGGGAGTCGCTTCAGGAGGGGTGCGGGATGCGGCAAAGGGAACTTTTCCAATGGGTGCAACTGGGCAACTTTTCCAATGGGTGCAACTGTCAGGAACCTCTGATCAGGGGCAGAGCAAGGTAAGTGTATCATAGGGATAAGAAGGAGGAGGGGGGGGGGGAGAAAAAGGAAGGGACGCCTACTGCTGGACAGGGGGAGAAGGAAAGAGGTGCTGATGGACAGGGTGTGTGTGTGAATAAAAAGGAACGGAGGCCTAATGTTGGACAGGGGGAGAAGGAAAGAGGTGCTGCTGGACAGGGGGGGAGGTAAAACAAAGGGAGAAGGGCTGCTGCTGCATAAGGAGAGCAGTGAAGGGGTGGTGGTGGACACAGGGGAGGTAAAAGGAAGGGAGAATGGACAGGGGGAGCAGGCAAGGGGTGGTGATGGACAGCCAAGGAAAAAGAAAGACAGAAAGAAAGAAAGAAAGCGGCTAAGGAGAAAAAGAGAAAGAAATAAAGAGAGACACACACACATATATTCTAGAACCCGTTAATGTAATGGGCTATAAAACTAGTAATATATATAAAGTGGAGAAAAAGCAGATTTCAATATTGTAGCTCCCAGACTTTATTGATATGTTCGGCAGGGAAGCTGAGCAACGTATTTTGAAAGAATGGATGTGTTCAATGTTGAATTCTGAAGTGATTAAGATATTGGATATCCTCTCTTTAAAACTGATATAAGTTCACCCGTTTTGCCACACCATTAAAGAAGTCAGCATTGACATTTATAATGAAGTACATTTGTGGACATTACATGTATCTATTATCTAACACTCCCCCTCCTACCCCCATTTACAAAACAGCACAAGAGGTTTTCAGCACCAGCCAATGTGCTGAATGCTCTGCACTGCTCCGATGCTCATAGGAATTTTATGACCGTCAGAGCAGCGTAGGGCATTCAGCACGCCAGCCAGCGCTAAAACCTCTTGTGCAGTTTTGTAAAAGGGGGAGTAAATTAGTTACACAATTAAGGTGAATGACTGCAGTGTGCATGAGTGGAGGTTTTTTTGCAACAGATCTATCATGATAGCGCCAAAAGATTTGTTTAAAGCCTGGGAGCTAGAATATTGAGGTCTGCTATTTCTTCACTTTATACAAGATTTTTAGAAAATAGATTTTTCGCTCTATACATGAATTAATAGCAGTTAAATGCACTTTGGGTGCTTAAAAATTATTTTATATGTACACACACATCCAGGGTAGGGTGGGAGGTTGGGGGGTATATCTTTGCTTTGTTATGTTCTATGTCTACAGCAGGGGTGCCCACACTTTTGGGGCTTGCGAGCTACTTTTAAAATGACCAAGTCAAAATGATCTACCAACAATAAAATTTTTAAAAAATACTGTACGCATAGAATTGTCAATTATCATTCCTATTCCGGGGTTTTTTCAAAGAGATCAAAGCAGATGACTCTATGCACTGTCACCTCAGTAATAACCATACAAAAATAGACAAATACCCACCCCCCTCCCTTTTTACTAAACCACGATAACAGTTTTTAGCGCAGGGAGCTGCGCTGAATGCCCAGCGCTGCTCTCGACACTCATAGGCTCCCTGCGCTAAAAACCTCTATTGCGGTTTAGTAAAGGGGGACCATATTGTAAAATATAGACAGCAGATATAAATTCAGACACATTTTGATCACTAAATTTAAAATAAAATCATTTTTCCTACCTTGTCTGGTGATTTCATGAGTCTCTGGTTGCACTTTTTTCTTCTGACTGTGCATCCAATCTTTCTTCCCTTCTTTTAGCCTGTTTGCTTCCTCTCCTCCTGACTTAATTCCCCACCCCAAACGTTTTCTTCTTCTCTCCCTGCCCTCTCTTTCTTTCTTTCTCTCTTCATGCCCCTTTCTTTTTTTCTGTTTCTCTTCTTTCCTTCTGTCTCCCTGCCTGCCCTCTTTCTCCCTCCCTGCCCTCCCCCAAGCCACTGCCGCCGGATAACAGGCCCCCAAAGCCGCCCGCCGCCGGCCAAGCTCTCCTTGCTTCGGGCGCACCAGCATTCCTCTCCCCAACGTCAATTTTGCCTTCGGAGAGGAAGTTACGCTGGCCAGAACTTCCTCTCCGAGGCAGAATTGACGTCGGGGAGAGAAAGGCTGATCGGCCCAAGATTGACCTATTGGGAGAAATGCTGCCGGGTCCTGCCTTTGAGGAAACAGAAAGTAGGCAGGACCTGGCAGCAAGAAGAGCAAATCGCAAGCTTCACTGACCAGTCTCCCGCTTTAGCCCGCGAATGGGGCTCTAACATGTGCGTGCCAGCTTCCCTTCTCTCCCCCCCCCCCCCCGACATAACTTCCGGTTTCAGAGGAAAGAGAAGGGAAGCCAGTACAAGCGCACGTTAGCCCCCGGAGCATAAATTCTCCAAGCCGTTTTGTTTTTTTTTTTTTTATGTTGAGCAGCGGAGGCAGCAGCAGAATTCAGGAGCAGGCCAGTCAGGAGGGGAAAAAAGAGAAGGGAACCCGCTCTGCGATCGACTGGGGTCGTCTGAGCGAGCGACCTGTCGATCGCGATCGACGCGTTGGGCACCCCTGGTCTACAGGTTATAGAAGGGAAGGGAGGGGGGTTATTATTTATGTATTATTATTGACAGATTATAAGTGCGTACTGTGGTGGATTAATGATTGTATATATATTGTTCTGTACTTTTGTTGGCTTGAAAAATAAAGTTTAAAAAATTCTTTTATATGTCCATTGAATAAATTACTTCTCAAGCAGTACATTATAATATTATATACCTCCCCTTTTACAAAGTCATGTTAAGCTTTTTTATCGCCGGTTGCAGAAGTACCAACTCCAATGCTCACAGGAATTCTATGAGTGTAGGAGCTGTTACTGCCACAGCCGGTAATAAAAAAGCCTAATGCGGCTTTGTAAAAGAGGGGTATATTTTACTCTTTTACTTCAGCAAACTGATAACTTCTTTCAATCAAGAAGACTGGCTTTCCCTCAATTACTAATCACTTAAACCAGCATTAATACTTCAGTGAGGCAGTCACTAAGACAAATGTTAGGGCTCTTCAGCTTGGAAAAGAGAGTCGGCTGAGGGAAGATATGATTGAAGCCTACAAAATCCTGAGTGGAGTAGAACGGGTACAAGTGGATCGATTTTTCACTCCGTCAAAAATTATAAAGACTAGGGGACAATCGATGAAGTTACAGGGAAATACTTTTAAAACTAATAGGAGGAGATATTTTTTCACTCAGAGAATATTTAAGCTCTGGAATGCTTTGCCTGAGGTTATGGTAAGAGGTTATAGACAATTTCCTGGAGGAAAAGTCCATAATCTGTTATTGAGAAAGACATGGGGGAAGCCACTGCTTGCCCTGGATCGGTCGCATGGGAATGTTACTACTCCTTTGGTGAGAACAGGCTATTGGGTTGATGGACCATTGGTCTGACCCAGTAAGGCTATTCTTATGTGCTGAATTTAGTAAGTCTCCTCACTTAGGGGTTGATTGACCCCCACTCATTTTCGTCTCCAGATAGAAAATAGTGGTTGACTATTGGGTGCTCCCAAATTGTTACTGTCATAAAACTGAGGGCATTTGGTTGCTATTCAATGTGTTTTAAGAGTTTGAAAACACATTGAATAGCAACCAAATGCCCTCACTTTTGAAGCCTGAAAAAATTCTTACACAAGAGCTGAGCCCTGTCCAAACTCTCCACTCTGCTTCTGCTTCCACCCACAAATGATGATTCACCCACTTGGATATGCAGCTCACGTTTCAACTCCTAACACCTCTACTCTGAATTGATCTATTGCAGCTCAGAACAGGAGTAAGTTCAGCCACTTTCCTTTTTGCCTGCATACTGTAATTCCTATTGCTTCCAGTGGAGCACGCCACGTCATTTGTTTCAATTTGGTTATTTTCAGTTCCTTCTTTTTTATTTTGTAAATAAGTTTTATTAAGTTTTTGTTTAAACATACAATATTACAACAGCAAACTGTAAGACAACAGCAGAACCAGCAAAGTCATCCGTGTTAATCCTTCACGAAGACCTAAAGATCCAAACCCCTCACCAAAGATCCCCCCCATCTGCCCCACCCCCACCCCCCGCACTCCAGTGTCAAAAGTTCAAAAGCGAACTTCTAGCGTTGTGGGACAGTCCCTCCCAAACAGGAGCCCAAATTCTGAGAAACTTCCTCCAGGGACCAGGACCACCCCATCAAACATCCAGATATTCAAATTTTAACAAAGTAAACAATTCATTTCTCCACATGGTAATAGTGGGTGCCTCAGTCTGACACCCAGGGCCGGATTAATCACTAGGCCAACTAGGCATGTGCCTAGGGCCTGAAACTGTGGGGAGGGCCCGGTGAAGGAGGGCGACTCACCTTGCTATTTTTCAATGGCAATGGGCCCCCCCCCCGCAGTAATGGCAACGGACCGCCCGCCCGCAGCAACGGCAATGTGGCCGGATGTGTTACCGGAAGGTCCCACGATGACTGCTTCTGCCAGTCCAGCCCCCTCCGACGTCACTTACTTGCTCCGGAAGAAGTGACGTCGGAGGGGGCTTGACCGGCAGAAGCAGTCATTGTGGGACTTTCCTGTAATACATTCGGCTCCGTTGGTGTTGCTGCGGGCGGGCAGGCCCATTGTCGTTACTGCAGGGGGGGGCCCGTTGCTGTGGGGGGGGGCTGTTGCCGTTACTGCGGGGGAGGGAAATTGCCACGGGGGGGCCCATTGCCGTTACTGCGGGGGGGGCCATTGCTGTCACTGCGTGGGGGGTGATGCTGTTGATGCGGAGGAGAGGTGTTGACGTGGGGGTGAGAGAAAAGAGGATGGAAGGGTGGTGGAGGGAGAGAAAGGGGGCAGGGTGATATGGAAGGGTTGTGAGAAGGATGGTATGGAAGAGTGGTGGAGGAAGAGAAAGGGGGCAGGGTGGTATGGAAGTGTGGTGGAAGGAGAGAAAGGGACTGATGGAATTGATGTGCAGGGGAAGGGGAGAGATATAAGGGGAAGGATACTGGATGGAATTGGGTTGAAGGGAGAGAAAGGGGGGCAGATGCTGATGTAAGTGGGAGGAAGGGAGAGAAGAGAGTGAAATGCCCGACCATGGGGATGTGGGAGAGGGAAGGAGAGGGGAGAGATACCAGACCATTGGAGAAGGGAAGAGAAGATGATGGATGCCACACCAATGGGGGGAGGGAAGAAGAGATGGAAGGGAGAGGCAGACAATTTCTGGAAGAGGCACTGAAGGACAGAAGATGAAAAGAAGAGAGTGACATGAAGATGAGGAGAGCAGAAACCAGAGAAGACAAAGGTAGAAAAAAAATTTCTATTTATTTTTTTGCTTTAGGGGACATCGCTGTTGCTTTAGGGAACATCGCTATTTGCTTTAGGGGACATCTCTGTTTCTGTGGTGTTGCATTGTATGCAGAGTCCAGCTTCTTAGTGGTTTTATTTAACCTTTGTCTATGTATTTATATTTTATCCCCCCTTTTACAAAACTCTAGAGCATTTTTTAGCGCTGGCCGTGGCTAGAAACCATACTACAGTTTTGTAAAAGTGGGAGAGGTTAGTTTGTGATTACATATTCCATACTAGGCAAAGGTGTTTTCTATGTTCTGTTTGTATGAAAGACATGGTTTTTTTGTTAGCTTTGACTAGCCTTGTTTGGTGAAATGCATCAGGCATGGTTCTTGGGAGCACCTTGAATTAACCTGATTTGAATCTCCTTATTTTTCTGCCAATCTTCTTTTGTTTCATGTTGGATTCTTTGGTGGACTGCTTGCCTTGTTGTTTCGTTGCAAGTTAACATACATGGAGCGGAACGTGCTAGAGGAGTTACAGATTTGGTTGTTTATACATAGTAACATAGTAAATGAAGGCAGATGAAGACCCAAATGGTCCATCCAGTCTGCCCAACCTGATTCAATTTAAATTTTTTTAAATTTTTTCTTTTTAGCTATTTCTGGGCAAGAATCCAAAGCTCTACCTGGTACTGTGCTTGGGTTCCAACTGCCGAAATCTCCGTCAAAACCTACTGCAGCCCATCTACACCCTCCCAGCCATTGAAGCCCTCTCCAGCCCATCCTCCCCCAAACTGCCATATACAGACCATGCAAGTCTGCCCAGTACTGGCCTTAGTTCAATATTTAATATTATTTTCTGACTAGTCTTTAAGCCTGTTACATTAACGGGTGCTAGGATATATGTATGTCTGTCTTTCTTTCTTTCTGTCTCTCTCCCTGTTCTTGTGTCTTTCTTCTTTTCTTTCTGTCTCCCTCCCTCCTACTATTTGTCTTTGTTTCTATCTGTCTTTCTTCCTGCCCCCTATGCAGCATTTATCTCCCCCTCTCCACTTTCCTGTACAGTAGCCATATCAGCATTCCCTCCCCCTTCATTTGCCTGTGCAGCAGCATTTCCCCCCTCCCCACTTCCCTGTGGGATCTTGTCAGGTACCTGTGACCTGGGTTGGCCAGTGTTAAAAACAGGATACTGGGCTTGATGGACCTTCAGTCTATCCCAATATGGCAATTATTTTGTTCTTATGATTTTAAGTAGGAGTGTGAAGGCCAAAAGTTTTCATTTTGTTAAGTTTTCCATGTTCTATACAGGATTTGTTTCCATTTTATAATACATGTTTTTGTTTCATAGGCAATGTTGTAAATAGAATACACTCCTCATGAAGAATTGTGCTAGTGTGAACCCCATATTTTGTTTATTTTCCTATCATTTGGGGCTAAAAATGATAGGAAACAACATGGGAACTGTTATTAGTTAAATCCTATTGGGTGTTATTTCAAATGATTCCACATCCCTAATAATAATTCCACATCCCTAATAAGACCATCAAAAAGGGCGATAAAGCATTCTTTAGGTATATTAGTGATAGAAACAGGAACACAGGAGGGATAGTACGCCTTATGAAACCAGACGGGAAATATATAGAATCGGACTCTGAGAAGGCTAAACTATTAAATGAATACTTTTGCTCAGTCTTCACCCGTGAGGCGCCGGGATCCGGCCCTCAGCTACCAACAGGGGATAGCTCGATAGACCCGTTTTTCAACTTCAAGTTTACACCCAGTAGTGTCTACAGCGAACTATCCAAACTCAAGGTTGACAAAGCTATGGGGCCAGACAACATACACCCCAGAGTACTCAGGGAGTTAAGAGACACCTTGGCGAAACCACTATCAACACTCTTCAATCTCTCCCTTAGCAAGGGAAGAGTCCCGCTAGACTGGAAAACGGCTAATGTCATTCCACTACATAAAAAAGGATGCAGGACGGAAGCCACGAACTACAGACCAGTGAGTCTCACATCAATAGTGAGCAAACTAATGGAAACTCTAATCAAACACCAATTGGATACGGTCCTGAACGAGGGGAATCTGCGAGATCCCCGCCAACATGGGTTCACAAAGGGGAGGTCTTGTCAATCCAATCTAATCAGCTTCTTTGACTGAGTGACGAGGAAGCTGGATATTGGGGAGTCCCTGGACGTCGTGTACTTAGATTTCAGCAAAGCATTCGATAGTGTACCACACCGCAGGTTGTTGAGCAAGATGAACTCTATAGGTTTGGGTGATACCTTGACTACATGGGTGGGGGACTGGCTAGGAGGTAGACTTCAGAGGGTGGTGGTGAATGGCTCCCCCTCAGAAATGACAGAGGTGATCAGTGGAGTACCGCAAGGCTCGGTCTTGGGCCCAATCTTATTCAACATCTTCATAAGGGACTTGGCTGAGGGACTTCAGGGTAAATTAACGTTATTCGCCGATGATGCCAAATTATGCAATATAGTAGACAAGAACACAACAGGACCTGACATCAAATCCAAGACCGATAGTATGGCACATGACCTCCTCCTACTGGAGAATTGGTCCAGGACCTGGCAACTAAATTTCAACGCCAAAAAATGCAAGGTCATGCATCTTGGCAACAAAAATCCATGTAAGACTTACAGTCTTAATGGTGAGATCCTAGAGAGAACTGTAGCGGAACGTGACTTAGGAGTAATAATCAGTGAGGACATGAAGACTGCAACTCAAGTGGAGAAAGCTTCATCTAAGGCCAGACAAATCATGGGTTGCATACGCAGGAGTTTCGTCAGCCGTAAGCCCGAAGTCATAATGCCATTGTATAGGTCCATGGTGAGACCCCATCTGGAATATTGTGTGCAGTTCTGGAGACCACATTACCGCAAAGATGTGCTGAGACTTGAGTCGGTCCAGCGAATGGCCACACGGATGGTAACAGGGCTCAGGGAGCTCCCGTATGAGGAACGGCTGAATAAATTGCAGCTCCACTCCCTAGAGGAACGCAGGGAGAGAGGGGACATGATCGAAACATTCAAATACCTCACGCGCCGTATCGAGGTAGGGGAGGATATCTTCTTCTTCAAGGAACCCACGTCAACACGAGGGCATCCGTAGAAAATCAGGGGAGGGACATTGCATGGCGACACCAGGAAGTACTTCTTCACCGAGAGGGTGGTAGATCGATGGAATAATCTTCCGATACAGGTAATTGAGGCCAGCAGTGTGCCTGATTTTAAAGCTAAATGGGATCAAAAGGTGGGATCTCTTCACAAAGGGAGGTAGGGGAGGGTCATTGGTGTGGGCAGACTTGATGGGCCTTGGCCCTTATCTGCCGTCACTTTCTATGTTTCTATGATGTAGCTGAGGATCTTGAAGAGCTATATGGTTATTTCAATTCAGAGAATAAAATAGAGGTTCAGTGATTTTATTTGGATTTTGCTCACCTTTTTCAGCAGTAGCTCAAGGTGGTTTACATTCAGGTATACTAGGTATTTCCCTGTCCCTGGGAAGCAATGGTTAAGTGATTTGCCCGACAAATCTGGTTCTCTCCCTCCCCTTGCTATCCACCTGCATACCCTGACTCATCCCAGGGTTCCAGGGGGGAATTGATAGGAGCACTCTTCACTTGTTCCTACATTGGCAGCTGCTTTGGGACTACATGAGGATGAGCAACAAGAGAAAGGAGAGAATATACAGTTGGTAGAGTGGCAAAATAGGAGATTGATTGTGTTACCAGCATGATTACCAGCAGTGGCGTACCTAGCATATGTGACACCCCCCCCCAATCTATATGAAAAATATGATTTTACGTAACAATCCACATATCGCACAAGAGTGTACCTAGGAAAAGGCAGCATCTTAAACACTGCAGTGAACACTAGAGCACCAACACATACATTGTAAAACTAAACAAGCCAGATCCTGCAGTCAATTGATCCTGTACAGTCGATGCTATCAGAAAGCCATGTCCCTTTCATACACACAGACAGATACACCCTTGCCCAATATGGAATAATCACACACTAAAAATAGAAATAGTAGACAAAAGTTAAATTGAACTGCCAAGAAACCAGACTCTGCATACAACGCAACACCACAACACCACAACAAAATGTCCTCTAATACTGTGCAAAATATAAAGACAGTAGATGTAAATTTGAAAAAACTGATACATAACAATCACCACTTTACAAATTAACAAATAAAAATAAAACAAATAATAAGAAATAAGAAAATACCATTTTATTGGACTAATCTCCGTAAGCTCGGTCCCCATCCCCGCAAACCATCTGATTCCATCCACACAAGCCTTGAATTGTTTTATATTGAACTTATTATATTAAAGTATAAAAAGAAACAATATTCTCTACAATTGTCAATTTATAAATCAGCGTCTTCTCCCCACTCTCTCTTCCCCATTTCCCTTCAGCGTCCTCAGCCCACTCTCTCTCCATTTTCCTTCAGCGCACGCACATAAAAACAAGCAAGTAATTTTATATCATTTTCATTCTATTCATTCATAGATATTAAAGTCTAAATAATGCCAGTAGCATAACAAAGCATGATTTTACAAAAATAATTCCCTGCACAGTTAAGCCTGCAAGGATTAATAGATGTCTTTCAGCAGCTCTCCTCCCTCCCTCCCCCTTACCTTCGTGGCTAAGTCAAAATGATCTACCAACAATAAAATTTAAAAACACAAAGCACACTGTACGCAGAGAAAATGTTAATTATCATTTATATTCTGAGGATTTTCAAAGAGATCTAGGCAGATGACTTTATGCAATGTCACCTCAGTAACAACTATACAAAAATAGACAAATATACCCCCTCCCTTTTTACTAAACCACAATAGCGGTTTTTAGTGCAGGGAGCTGCGCTGAATGCCCCACGCTGCTCTCGACGCTCATAGGCTCCCTGCGCTAAAAACCACTATTGCGGTTTAGTAAAAGGGGGTCATAGTACAAAATATAGACAGCATATATAAATTCTTAAAACGGACACATTTTGATCACTAAATTGAAAATAAAATCATTTTTCTTACCTTTGTTTGGTAATTTCATCATTCTCTGGTTGCACTTTATTCTTCTGACTTTGCATCCAATATTTTGTCCCTTCTTTCAGCCTCCTATATGCTTCCTCTCCTCCAGACCTCATTCCCTCCCCTAACTTTTTCTTTGTTTCATCCTGCCCCCTTCTTTCTTTCTCTCTCCATACCCCCTTTCTTTCTGTATGTCTCTTTCTCTCTCTCCTTCTCTCTCTCTTCGTGCCCCATTTCTTTCTTTCACCCTGCCCCCTTCTTTCTTTCTCTCTCCATGCCCCCTTTCTTTCTGTATGTCTGTCTTTCTCTCTCTCTCTCTCTCTCTCCGTACCCCATTTCTTTCTTTCACCCTGCCCCCTTCTTTCTTTCCCTCTCCATGCCCCCTTTCTTTCTGTATGTCTGTCTTTCTCTCCGTTACCCATTTCTTTCTTTCTTTGTTTCACCCTGCCCCCTTCTTTCTTTCCCTCTCCATGTCCCATGTCCATTTCTTTCTCTATATCTGTCTTTCTCTCTCTCCGTGCCCCATTTCTTTCTTTCTTTCACCCTGCCCCTTCTTTCTTTCTCTCTCCATGCCCCCTTTCTTTCTCTATGTCTGTCTTTCTCTCTCTCCGTGCCCCATTTCTTTCTTTCTTTCACCCTGCCCCCTTCTTTCTTTCTCTCTCCATGCCAGTCCTTGTTTTACTTCTATTACTTTCAATTGAGATAAAATCAGGACTGGTTCAATCTCAATCATGATGAGCTGGAGCCATCTATATGAGCTGTTTTGGTTCCTACATCAGATCCCAGTAGCCCCTTATATTTCATCCATTCCCAGTATCTATTTAGCATCTCCATTTATTTTCTTCCCTCACTTCCATGCCATCCACATGTCCAGCATCTTCCCTCTCTCCCCTTCCTGGATCAACATCTCCCTTTCTCTCTTCCCTTCCCTGCTCTTCCTCCCACCCACCTACCCATTTAGCATCTGTTCCTTCCATCCTCTGCCAGTCCAGCATTTTCTCCTCAAAGTTTAAACCTCTTTCCCTCCCTTCTGCTGCTGCAATCAAACAAACTACAATGATAAGCACTAGGAAGCCTTTGAGCCCATGTGTCCTGAAAGTGCTGCTGGTATCACCCCCTCTGATATGTTCTGTATGGGAGGGGGAGGGATTGGCAAGGCCTTCATGAGCACATGACACTTATTATTGCAGCATGATTGATGAAGCAGTGATATCAGCAGCAGCCAACAGAGCATTTTGGCACCCTTTATGTACCGCACCTCAAGCCAGAGCCTTACCAACTCACCCGTTAAGCCTATTTTGTTGCCTAAAATGGTGAGGGGGGCCGCAGTGGGATTTGAACTGGACTTCCCTGGTTGTCAGCCCAATGCTCTAACTGCTAAGCAGCTACTTCAGTACTGTGCTGAGGGGGGGGGGGAATGATGAATATTTGGGCAGGACAGTTTGTTTCATGCACTGTAATCCTGCTGAGGCCACACAGTGAGGTAAATGCTCTGACGCTCACTATGAGCCGGCGTATGAAAAGATCACATTCATGAAACTTTGTACATACTCTTGTATAATGAACTCTGCTCAGAGATATGAAGGCATAATATTCTGCCTCACCCACCAATCATTGCAGTGTTCAATACAGACAAATTTCTCCAGATTTAGATTCTGAAACTGTTAAGCTATGCTTAATTTTAATAGCTATAGCAAAAATCTCAAAGAAGTCATTCACTTAACTTTGAAAAAGTAGCAGCTAGCAACACAACAGTTTCAGAATCTAAATCTGGAGAAATCTGTCTGTATTGAACACTGCAATGATTGGTGGGTGAGGCGGAATATTATGCCTTCCTATCTCTGAGCAGAGTTCATTATACAAGAGTATGTACAAAGTTTCATGAATGTGATCTTTTCAAATTGTGACTTTTCATTTTCAAATATTTTCCTTTAGTCACTCTATTGCATTTATCTAGTGGTTGAATAAGTTACCCCTTCATTATATTTTTCGGCGTATTAAAAGAAGCAGCACTCACCAATGGAGACAGCACAGCATATGAACATAAAGGCAACCCACATTTTGGCAGCTGTTTCAGACACCTAAAAAAAAATCAAAGAAAAAGAAAACATTACATTTAAACCAAAAATAAAGATATATATAACTTTTTTTCTTATAAAATTAATTTAAAGTGAGCAGGTGCTTAGTAATGTATGTTTCTTTACCAAGGGAAGGGCAATTTCCTGCCACTTTTTAAAAGGAACAGTGTTGTGATATTGCGTGTATTTCCTGCTTCTGCATCTTTCTAAGCTTATCCTGTTTTTACATAAAATGCAATTCAGGTGTAAAGTGTTTTGAAAGAACTTTCTAAAATACAGTATTTTTCATAGAACTTCAAGGTGGTGAGACTTGGAAGAAATCTGTTTTAACGAATATCCTGAAGTTGATGCAGTTTAGATCGGGTGTAGACATTTAGGCCAAGTAAACCCTGCCATAAATAAGATGCGTCTAAAAGTTGGAATGCCTAGCAATGCTTAGTGGCGCTTAGGCAGTGCAAAACATGATTCTATATAACACGCATAATTTTTTATAGAATCATGCTTAGCACCACACTAGTAGACACTGATGTTTCAGGCAACATGCTGTTTTTAGAATCTAGCCTTTACTGCATCCTCCTGCCTTTCAACCAAACCAACCCCAACACAACAAACAAACTACCCACTGCACTAGAAACAGTGTCAAAATGGATGAGAGACCACAAATTTAAGCTGAATCAAATCAAAACCAATTTCTTACTTCTAGAAAAAAACAAAACCCCAACCATAACAAATCTAGAAATAGACTCCATCACATACCCCATGCAACCCAACCTAAAACTGCTGGGAATAATGATAGACAAAGGCTGCACCATGCAACTTCAAATCAGCAAAACGATCCAGAAGGCATTTGCAACCATACGCAACCTAAGGCAAATCCAAAAATACTTCAACAACGAACCATTCAAACTCTTGGTACAAGCGCTAATCCTAGGACTCCTGGACTACTGTAACATCCTATACCTGTCATGCCCAACCAACATACTAAAACAATTACAAACAGTCCAAAATAAAGTTCTTAGACTGATTTACTCGCTGAAAAAATATGACCACATTTCTACTGCCTTCCGAGATTCACACTGGCTCCCAGTACAAGTACGCATACAATACAAATTCTACTGCACCCTATTCAAAGCCCTAAATGGAAAAAGACCAAGCTATCTGAGCAATCGCCTAAACAGGAAAAACACATCCAGGCCAAGGAGAACTCATTCACACTTTACCCACCCCCAATCAAAGGTATACAAAGCACAAAAATATACAACGGACTATTAGCCACCAGAGCAGCGAAACTAGACCGCCACCTCTCCAATCTGCTGATTATGACACCCAACTACAAAACATTCAGGAAAGAACTTACTGTAAAACCTTTCTATTCCAGAAATTTGTCAAATGATCTAACTAAACCTGATCGACCCTCCACAGATCCCGACGCATACTACATCTATTAACCAACTCTTATTGTAAACTGCCTAGAACTGAAAGGTATTGGCGGGATAAAAGACACCAATGTAATGTAATGTTATCCAATTAGGGCTGGATTCTGCAACCAGTGCTGGTATTGGCTGGCACCTCCAAAACCAGCGCTGGTCACATGTAAATCATGTACCGGTGCCATTTGCAGAATCACAGCCATGTGTAAAGTAGGCACCAGAAATGTAGGCCAGGGTTTTCAAAGCCTACATTTCTGACGCCTATCTTTCATATGAATCGCACCTAAGGAGGTACTTTATGATGACTAACACTTCCGTAGGTGAAGGGTTACCAGACATCCGGATTTCCCTGGATATGTCCTCCTGCACCTTGTACATTTTCTGCAGTTTTGTTTTCATTTTCTTATTCAAGGTGCTCCCAGGAACCATGCTTGATCCATTTAGCCAAACAAGGCTGGTCAATGCTAACAGAAAACCATGTCTTTCATACACACAGGACACAGAACCACCCTCACCCAGTGCTTTTGTAAAAAAAAAAGGGGGGCAGTTGAGAGGAGTTGCAAACTTGGTTATTAATATAGACATATTTCAGATAGTATTACTGCTTTACAATGCATTTGAACACTTTTATATACTTATGGAAAGGGTTCAGAAGTGGGAAGGAAGGGGGGATTTGTTCAGAGACGTTTGGGGCTTCCATAGAACTAAAACTGTACACTGGAATGGTAATCTTTGTTGTTTGTTTTGAATTTTATAATTAAAAAAAAAGAAATACAAGTGGGGATAAAGAAGTATATAAGAACACAAGTAAATAAATGGGGGCGGAGCAGGGAGCAGGGTGTGGGTGGGGTATGGGCAGGGCAGGGCTAGGGGGCCCAGTGTACTTGTATACCTAGGGGCCCTCGAATAATTAATCCTGCCCTGCCTATAGGCAGGACTGAAAAGTGGTGAGAAGGGCAGTGTCTCCCCCAAAGATCATAGAGTACAATCCTAAAAAAAAACACTTGGGCATTCAGGCCCTTGGCCTTTCAGCTATTGTTAGTTTCAACCCAAGAACATGTTCTGAGACACTGCAATTGGTGATTTTTGCCATAGCCTTTGAAGGAAGGGAACAGATTTTTAATTTAGCTCATACCTTTTGTTTTAGCAGTAGCTTAAGGTGAATTATATTCAGGCACAGTAGATATTTTCCTGTCTACACAAGGTGCAATCTACATTTACACCTGAAGAAATGAAGAATTAACCCCACCTTTTATGAAACCGCCTTAGCGGTTTTTATTCCAGGCTGTGGCGGTAGAATTCCTATGAGCATTGGAGATTTTTCCGCTGTGACCAGCAATAAAAAAAACCCAACATTGCTTCATAAAAGGGGGGGGGGAGGGTTAAATGTTTTGCCCAAGATCTCAAGGAGCAGCAGTAGGATTTGAACACTGGCATCCTTGGATCTCAGCCTGCTGTTGTAACCTTTAGGCTACACCTCCACTCCGAAAGATGTTACTACTACTTATCATTTCTATAGCACATGAACATTATCTTCTTTTTTAAATTCTAATCAGAACTTTCTCTCAGATCATCTGTAAACTGGGTTTGAAGGCAAATATTTGATTATGAAGAGGTATTCCTAGTTCACTGGTCCAAATTGCCTGTTCTAGTTGGAACAAGAAAGATTTAGAGGGGCATTCTCAAAACATGCATCTAAGTCCGATTTGTTGTCTAAATATGTATGTATGTATGTTTAATTTATTTGATATATCTCTTTACTTTACAATAATTTTCAGATCAAGGTGGTTAACACTAGGTGCTTAAAAACTTCCCTATCTGTCAAAAAGGCTTACAATCTAACTAAAGCATCATATCTGCTTTGCTGTGACAAAATAAAATTGTGGAACATGAAGACAAACATGATTTAATGGGACAGAGTCAGCATGGGTTTAGCCGAGGGAGATCTTGCCTCACCAATTTGCTTGATTTCTTTGAAGGTGTGAATAAACATGTGGATAAAGATGAGTCGGTTGATGTAGTGTATCTAAATTTCCAGAAACTTTTGACAAAGTTCCTCATGAGAGACTCTTGAGAAAATTAGTCATGGGATAGGAGACAATGTTCAATTGTGGATTAAGAACTGGTTATTGGACAGAAAACAGAGGATAGGGCTGAATGGTCATTTTTCTCAGTGGAGGAGGGTAAAAAGTGGTATGATGCAAGGATCTGTACTGGGACCGGTGCTATTTAACTTATTTATAAATGATCTGGACATTGGAACTACGAGTGAAGTGATTAAATTTGCAGATGACACTAAACTGTTCAAAGTTGTTAAAATGCTTGCGGACTGTGAAAAACTGCAGGAAGACCTTAGGAAACTGGAAGTCTAGGCGTCCAAATGGCAGATGAAATTTAATGGGGACAAATGCAAAGTGATGCACATTGGGAAGAATAATCCAATGCACCCCCCTACCAACTCGGTTCCGATACAGGAAGGAGGGAGTCCAACCCCTTCTGCCCCGGTGACCCTCCACCCCCGTGATTGGATATGGGCAGGAGAGATCCCAGGCCCTCCTTCCCACGATGCATCCATGACCGCCCCCTGAACCCCTGATTGGCCCCTCCGAACCCCTGATTGGCCCCTCCGAACCCCGCAACACCCTCCAACTGGTGACCCTGTGATACCCCCCACCCCTGACACCCCCCTTATCTAAAATCAGTTGCATGGATGGACAGGTCCCAAGCCCATCCACCCAGCAGGCCTACCATCTGCTGAATGGCCTGATTGGGCCAGACCCCTAAGTCCCCGCCCACAGGAGAAGTCTTAGGTGCCTGGGCCAACCGGAATTGGCCTAGTGGTCTTAGGCCCCTCTTGTGGGCATTTTCAGTGGCACTAACCAGAAGCCTCTTCTGGCTTCATAAATCAGTTTAAATATCGGGCTCTGGATGTCCAAAAATAGCCAGTTAAGGAGCCAAGTGAAAAAAACAAATGTACGTTTTTAATCATTTTGAGCTGGTTTAAAAATATCCCCGCCTTCTTTTTTTAAAATTAAGCTATGTTAGGCTTTTATATCACCAGCCGCGGCGGTATTAGTTCTGACGCTCATAGAATTCCTATGAGCATCGGAGCTAATACCACCTTGACCAGTGATACAAAAGCCTAATGCGGCTTCATTAAAAAGGGGGGGGGGGGGGATAGAGAGGTAAGCATTATTGCCCCTTCAATCACTAGTGTAAATCCAGGTCCAAACAAGCAGTTAGCTGTCACTTATGCTTGCCTTGAAGCAGTTGTAAATGCCAATATCTAGATCAGGGATGTCCAACCTGGATCTTCGGGGGCTGTAACCTAGACCGGTTTTCAGGACTTCCTCAGAGACTATGCATGAGATCTAACTGTCTCCATTATATGCAAAGAGATCCTCATGTGTATTCACTGGTGAAATCCTGAAAACCTGACTAGGTGAGGGTCAAGGTTGGACACTCCAGATCTAGATGTTTTATATTAAATGTTTATTGCCATTGCAAAATTGGAAAGACACTCATATTATGCTAGTGCACTCCTACCATACCCACAACAAATCCCTTTCCAAACTGTGCAGATCAAACTGTGTAAATAATGATTTTCTAAAATTACTAAAGCACTTAAACATCTAAATCTATTTGAAAGTTGACCTCGTTTGCATCAAAAGAGTTTGGCTTTACAGGGTACACTCTTGTTTAATTGACATGCTTCTGCTGTCTTATCACACAAAGCATTTTGTTTCAGTTGTATAGAAATGAAGTTTGGTGTTCTGCATAAATGCTGGGTTTTACTACACCATGGAAGAGCGTCTTACTGCAGGCTGGCGAGGTAGATGCTCCAACGCTATTAGGATTTGAATGAGCGTCGGAGCATTTTCATTGCTGGCCTGCGGTAAGAAGCTCTTCTGTGGTTTAGTAAAAGAGAATTCCTCCCCCTTAATTAGGCATTTTTTCCTTTTTCAAACAGTTGTGAAATTTTTATAGATACTGTCTTAAACATGTAGGTATAGATAAATATTTACTGGTATACATTTGTAAGCATTGCTTTATACTTGTGCAGGAACATGGTGGTGTTGATCTTCAAAAGATTCTAGCTGCGTAACTGGGAGATTTGGAAAAGTTTCTTAAAAATGGTCATATAATAATTCAAAAAACGCACCCTTAAGTCACTCACTAACAATGGTTCAGTTCAGAGCAGTATTATATCAAAAATATCAACATTTGTATACACTTCTGCTATAAAATGTAATAAATCATCAATAAAATGAGCCCAAAATTTGCTAAACAATGAGTCTGTAACATCAAAATAATACAAGAGCTTTCCATTAAAAGGGATTTTGCTGCTATCCTAATATAGCACCAGGTAAAGACTCAAATCTAAATTTGATTATACATCTTGATTCACAGATACATACTGTATAACATAGAGGCAGAGAAACGATTCTAAGGCCACTCTCTTCTACAATTCCATAAGCCAGGGGTAGGCAATTCTGGTCCTCGAGAGCCAGAGCCAGGTCAGGTTTTCAGGATATCCACAATGAATATGTATGAGATGGATTTACATGCACTGCCTCCTTAAGATGCAAATCTATCTCATGCATATTTATTGTGGATATCTTGAAAACCTGACCTGGCTCCGGCTCTCGAGGACTGGAATTGCTTACCCCTGCCATAAGCCACAGTTGATCTCAGGCTTTGTCTTCATTGATGCTTCACCATTAAGAATGCTGTGAATCTATCCCATGACTTTGGAAACTTGTTCAGTGTAGAATTACAAGAGGTTTTAATCTTACCTTGTTTCCGTTATCAATCTTCAACTAGTAGCTAAAGCATGGTTGGAGCATTTTATATACAGTTCTCATACTGACCCAGCCCCTAATTGTAAACATTGGGATGAGGAAAAGTTCTCAAAAAAGTCTGAAGCATGTAAAGCACATATTGCTACCTGGAAATTGTTCTTCAGCTGTGAGAACAATGAACATTCTGAAATGAATGCCAGAGGTTATTTTACTCTAAAGGTCTTTCCAGGATTATTACTGTGCTCCTTGCAGTCCACATGTTGTTATGTTGGCAGTTGCACCCGAAAAACTTTAAACACAATATCCTAGTTCTCTGAGACTTCTGAATGAGTATTTACTTCCTTGATAAAAAGAAAGACCAGTCTTAATAGCTCAAGGCACAACATTACAGTAAGAAAGAAACTTCTGAGACTATAGCAACATGGGATGCCAGAATTCAAGTCCCACTGCTGCCCCTTTTTATCTTGTTCTCCCCAAAGAGCTCAGAATGGGTTACATACATAATTTACAATTAACATAATATACAATTAACAGGTTACAATTTGCCATAGATACAGTGCAAGGTTTTTCAATACAAGTTTTATCCTAACTTGACACATACTTGGGATCTAATACCAATATATATAATATGCAGTTTACAGGATAAATTTGACAGTTACTGTGCAAGATTTATCAATATGTTTTTATTCTAATGTAACACATACCAAGGATCTAGTACCAATATACATTAATATTTCTTTTTAATGCATTGGTCATAGGCAGGGGAGTTAGGTGAAGAGGTATGTTTTTATTGCTTTTCTAAAGCTGAGGAGTCCTTTAAGAGATCTGATCTGTGGGGGCAGTTAATTCCAGTGGCTTGGTATAAAGTGGGAGTAGGATTGTCATTTGGCGGTTTGCAGTTGAAAGGCACAACCAGGGGGCGTTTTGAGGCGTATTTCATCCTGGAAGCAGAGGGATCTGCTTGGTACGTATGGAGGAAGCTTAGTCATCATGTAGCCTGGCGCCATGTCATGCAAGGTTTTGAACACTAGCAGCAGGCCCATAAAGAGACACAATGTTTGGCTACGGGCAGCCAGTGACCCAACGATAGAGCTTGGGAGACAGGTTCACAGGCATGGAGGTTTTTTAGAAGTCTTATTGCCGCATTTTGTACACGCTGGAGACGAGCCTCAGGTACAAATGTGAAGGGCAACTCTGTAAATAGGCGCCTAGACTTACATGCCAGAAGTGCTAATAATTGGCAATTACTTTTATATGTGCACAAGCACTATTCTATAAAGTAGGACCAAAGTGACATAGCATTCGACTGCAAGGGAGTATACATGTGTGCACGACTGCTACAGTGGAATCTTGGTGCCAAAAATACTTGAGTACCTGAATATATTCTCACATGTGTGACGTTCTAAGCTCCCTTGGGAGAATGGTATAGAAAATTGAATAAATAAAAAGTTGGCTTTATAGAATTGGTGCTCAGTCAACACCATTGTGATGCCTAAATTTAGACACCAATTTATAGAATTATCCTATTATATTATAAACCGGGGCTACTCAATTCCTGTCCTTGAGGTCCACAGCCAGGCCAGGTTTTTAGGATATCCTTAATGAATATTATACCATGAGAGTTGTTCCATCCTCTGGTTGCCCTTCATTGTACCTTTTCCAAATCCACCGCATTTTTTTTTTAGAAGCGGTGATCAGAATTGCTTATAGTACTCAAAATATGGTCTCACCCTGGAACAATGATATTCTGTTTTATTCTCTATTCCTTTCTTAATAATTCCTAACATTCTGTTTGCTTTTTCTGGCTATTGCCACACATTCAGCAGAAGATTTCAACAGATCTTCGCAACATAATCAGGCTCGAGGAATGGGCATCAAAATGGCAAATGAGATTCAACTGTCCAGGGCAGTACTTGGAGAGACCTCCCAGGAAAGGGACTTGGGAGTTCTGATCGACAAGTCGATGAAGCTGTACACGCAATGTGCGGCAGTGGCAAAAAGGACGAACAAAATGCTAAGAATGATAAAGAAGGGGATCACGAACAGATCGGAGAAGGTTATCATGCCGCTGTACTGGGCCATGGTGTACCCTCACCTGGAATACTGTGTCCAGTACTGGTCGCCGTACATGAAGGACATAGTACTACTCGAAAGGGTCCAGAGAAGAGTGACTAAGATGGTTAAGGGGCTTACTATAACCCCCTTCCAATGTATGGTGAGTCCTGCAAAACTCCCCCAATACCTACTAAACCCACCTGTCCACCACCCCAATAGCCCTTATGACTGTAGATGGCACCTAAACAGCAATATTGTAGAGTTTTAGTGGATTTTGGTGGGCTCACACTGTCCGCAATAAATATATTAGTTAGAGTGGATAATGGGTCTGGCTCCTCCTCTCTATGGTTCACTAACTTGCCTATGTGACTACTTAAGACACTAGTGTGATGCTTTACTAAGCTTTCCCATAACAAGTACTGTACTGCTGTTCTACAGCTAGGATAGTACTGTTTCAATCACAATTTTTTTGGGGTGGGAGAGGGTCAATGACCACTGGGGGAGTTTGTGGGGTCATTACTTAATTTCTCCAGTAGTCATCTGGTCAGTTTGGGAACTCTTTTGGCACTTAGATGCTTCTCAAACAGGTCTAGTTGAAAACGTCTTAACTTCCATCAAGGACATCCAGGGAAAGGTGCAATTATAGATGCAGGATGTCCAAGTATAAGCTCTCCCAAATCTCGCCCATTCCCCACCCATAGCCTGCCTCACAACACAGTCATTTCTACTCTGGATGCACAGTGGTTAGAAGTCCTGCTAGACATCCAGAAACAGATGTTATCCAGGGACAGCAGGCAGATATTCTCACGTGTGATGTCATCCACGAAGCCCCGGTATGGACAGGTTTAAAAGTGGATTGACACTTTAAGAATTTGATAAAGTTTGCAAACCACCTGCACCACGCATGCGCAAGTGCCTTCCCGCCCAACATAGGTGCGCGGCTTCTCAATTCGGTAAGCTAGCTAAGAAGCCAACCAGGGGAGGAGGGTGGGTTGTAAGAATATCTGCCTGCTATCCCTGGATAACACATGTTACAATAAGTAACTGTGCTTAATCCCAGGACAAGCAGGGAGCCAGGGCTGGATTTAGATGAAAAGAGGTCCTAGGCTATTCCACTTATGAGGCCCTTTCACCTCCCATTTTTAAGTTTGTAAATTACATGAGATAATAAAATACATCATTACTGTGACATTTTGCCTCTCTCCCCGCGGGGCTGGGCTTTGCCCAGCTGTTTCCGGACTGACGTCTTTCCCTCCCCGATCCTCCTCCCAGGGCGAGAAAAAGAAAGGGAGAAGCCGAATTGGCGCCCCGTTGCAGCCGGAGCCAGTTCCGATCCCAAAGTGGAACCGAGGTAACCGGGGAGTGGCTAAAACCTGAACCGGAGGCAGGATCAGACCGGGCACCGGTGTGCGCCCCCACCCAGGGCTGAGACCGATTCCCCTCCGGAGCCGGGAAAGGGTTGGGGGGGGGGGAGAGGAGCAGTGGGATCCAATCCGGAGCTGGAGCACGTGTGCAATTCGGATTCCCCACCCCCGGCTGAATTTTGATGAGTCGCTGGTGCAGGCGCCGTGAGGAGTGACACAGAAGCACACCTCACGCCACCAGGACTCACGATATTTCAACAGCGCATGCGCGCTCTAGGATTTTATTATTTATGATATAATCATGTAAATATAAAATAAAGCACGTAATATACATTTTAAAGTATGCAAATTAAAACATATGTTAAGAACTTACTTAGAATTCCGCGAAATGAAGATATTGTCACAAAAAAATTTTTCAAGTCTATAAACACTTCACTAAAGTATTGAACCTACTGAACTCAAAAGGCGAGAATCAAATGATCGTGTACGCAATCCTAAAATAAGAATCTTTTCTAATAACATTAACACGTGTTTCATATTATCGAAGTAACACAAATATAACCAAACGTCGGGATATCAATAGGTTTGTTCGTTTGTCTGTTCCAATCTACACCAATCTGCACTTTATTTATGCAAGAACAAACCAGAGCTTAGTAGCATAAGGCACGTCAATATTTGCCATAGCAATCAGTGAACGTATGAACTATACTTTGGTGCAATCTAGTATATACAAACAAACAGACCCAATGAGCCGAACGCGTTGATCTTAACCAATACATTTTTATGTTTGTTTATTAGTCATAAGTGTAGAATTTCTCCTTTTTTTCGGATCAGTGTTTTAGTGTTCACTATTTTTAGAATAGTGTAATTTTAATTTTGCTAACAATTTGAATGTAGGCCCCTCTTGATCTTGAGGCCCTAGGCTGAAGCCTAGTTAACCTATAGGAAAATCCGGCCCTGCAGGCAGCATATTCCCATAAGTGGGACTCCCTAGCTTACTTGAATGGGATAGAGAGAGTGTTGGCCATTAGGAATAGGATTCCAGACAATAATGTGATGTGAGAGTATGAACTGAGGACCAAGTAACAGCTTTACAAATCTCATCAATTGGAGTAGAGTGAAGAAAAGCAACTGAAGCTGCCATAGCTCGTACTTTATGAGCTGTGACACGATTCCCCAGTTGCAGCCAGCCTGAGCATAACAGAACGAGATCCAAGTCGCCAACCAATAGTTCTCTAGGATACAGGACATCCCAACTTGGTAGGATCAAAAGAGACAAAAAGTTGAGGAGATGTTCTGTGCAAGTAATAAGCCAATGCTCGCTTGCAGTTTAGAGTATGAAAAGCTACTTCACCAGGATGAGAGTGAGGCTTGGGAAAAAACACTGGAAGCACAATTGATTGATTGAGATGAAATTCAGTGACAACTTTAGGAAGGAATGTTGGATGAGTGCAAAGCATAACCTTGTCATGATGAAACACTGTGAACGGTGGATCCGCCACCAACACTTGAAGCTCACTGACTCTTTGAGCTGAAGAGGTGAGGTATTTCAGATGAGCAGTAGACATTGGTTCGAAAGGAGGCTTCATTAGTTGAGCTGGTACTACATTGAGATCCCAAATCACCAGAGGTGGTTTAAGAGGTGGTTTGACATGGAAAAGTTCTTTCATGAACCAAGGGCTCCTTTTATGAAGCCTCGTTAGCGGCTTTATCGCATGCACATTTTTAGAGTGCGCTAACCCCCACACTAGCCGAAAAACTACCGCCTGCTCAAGAGGAGGTGGTAGCGGCTAGCACGGCCAGCAAATTAGTGTGCACTATTATGTGCGTTAAACCACTGCCACAACTTCATAAGAGGAGCCCCAAATGATGAGCAATGAGAGGTTTTCCAATGAGAGGTTGGTGAAAAGCATTGATAGCACTGAGATGCACTCTAATCGAAGTGGACTTGAGACCAGAATTGGATAAGTGTAGAAGGTAATCCAAGACTGAAGAAATTGATGTAGATTCATCATTCTACTGAAGAGAATACCAGGTGGAAAACTGAGTCCATTTATACTGGTAACACTGCTGCATAGACGGTTTTCTTGAAGCTTCTACAATAAGTCTGACAGGCTGAGAAAGATGAAGATCAGCTGCAGTCAGTCCTTTTTGTTGTGAGGAGAGGCAAACAGGTCTACCTGAGGAGTCCCCTAATGAGCAAAGATGGAACAGAGAACTGTAGAGTTGATCGTCCACTTGTGAGGTCAAAGAATTTTGCTGAATCTGCTAGAGAATTCTGCTCTCCCTAAATGTAGAGAGCTTTTAAAAAGATGTTGCGAGCAATCGCCCATTTCCAAATTTTTGGGCCTCCCAACAAAGAAGGTGAGAACCTGTTCCACCTTGCTTGTTTATATAATAAATTGCCACTTGATTGTCCATGCAGACTAGAAGGACATCACCAGTAAGAAGATGCTGAAAAGCCTTGATAGCGTAGAAAATCATTTTGAACTCCAAAAGATTGATATGATACAATTGTTCTCAGAGAGACCAGTGGCACTGAGTATGAAGCATACATTGATGAGTCTGTGGCCAGAACTTTCTCATGATTATAATGTGCTGCAAGAGTGGGTCAAGAGCCTGAGACCACTGAGATACACCCTCAAAAGTTGCAACTTTACTTTCTAAACACATTCATCAATACCAGGAGAAGAAGATTCTTTTCTAACTATAAAATTCTCTAACTCTCCTGGGGCACTTCCCCTCACAAACCACTTTGTCCTAATAGGTAATCAGTAGAAACCAATTATAAAATTAACCCTATATAACTAGGATAACTAGTGATATTAATATCCAATAAATGCTGAATGTGAAAAGGAGAGTTCTCATATCAGATCCCAGCTTTTAATACAGCCACTTAGGAGCCCTTTTATTAAAGCTTAGCATGGGCTAACAAAATTGGCAAACACTAAGGCCTGGATTCTGAAAGCGGCCCTGTAATCGGCAGGTGCCTGAAAAACGGTGCCGGTTGCGTGTCACTCAGATTACAGCATCGTTATCAGAATCACGGCCTGTATTGAAGGCACTGGAAGCGTAGGCTAGGGATTTACAGGCCTACATTTCAGGCGCCTACCTTCAATGTAGAATCATTGAACATGTTGTCCTTACCTTGTGCTTATTAACAAGCAGTTAGCATAGAATCACTAACACTCTGAATACTGTACGCTAATGGGCATGTTAACACGGCAACTGCTGGTTACATGCTGGGAGCTCCCCTTCCCCCAGTACCACATTAACCCCCTCTTTTATGAAGCCACATTAAGCTTTTTTATCGCTGGCCATGGTGTTAAAAGTGTCTTCATAAAAAGTGTGTCTGGGGGGAGGGGGTAAGTTTGTAGTTGGAGTATGCTACTTTCCTGCATTAAAACACACTAAGTGCAAAATCTAACACATTTTAGTTATAGACCCCCTTAAAACTGAGATTCAATCCAGAACTCTAAACTTCAATAATCACGAGAATTTTGTCCAATTCATTGATAATAATGTAAGAGTACCAAGGTAATTATACTATTGCAAGACATTATCGCACAGACTCATTTTTTGCTCTTTCTCAGCAGTTCACCACAACACAAAGGCATTATTTTGTTCTCTCGCCATGTGTTTGGGTTGGGTTTTTTTTTCCAACGCACCACTTGAATGCATAGAGGCAGCAAATAGTAATGGTAGTTATCTGAATAGTTCTCTTCAATAATCCTTGAAACCAGACTCTGTATGGAGTTTCATCATCATTGCTTCTGGCGGAGGAAGTATACCAGGAAATACTGGTAATCAAAATTCCCTGTCTGCTTACAAAACATTAAAATGCTTTGGGTGAATCTCTTTATAATAAGGCAGCTAATAAACCCCAATAAATAAATAATGCACAGGAATGCATTATCACCCTGGTAGGTGCTATGGAAATGAATCTAAATTTATAAATGTTAAGTGGAAGACATAGTACAAACCTGATGAAAGAAGACAAAAGTATCAGACCTTTATTCATAAAAAATACTTGTATTAAGATACAACAATCTTATACTAATCTCCTTCAAAGTAGTCCCCTTGGACTGCCACACACTTCTTCCAATAGTTCTGCCACTTTCGGAAGCAGCGCTGGAATGCCTCTGAGATTGCTCGCAACTGGTCTGTCGCATTCTGTATGATATCTCCTTTTGACTGATCCCTTTCAGAGGCATTTTCAGTTGGGGAAAAGCCAGAAGTCACACAGAGCCATGACAGGAAAGTAGGGAGCCTGAGGAATCACAGGTGTGTTGTGTTTGGCCATGAAACTGCATATCAAATGTGAAGAATGGGCAGGTGCGTTATCATGATGGAGCTGCCAATTACCCGCTGCCCACAGGTTCAGCCATTTGCATTTCACAGCGTTATGAAAGTGACACAGAACCTCTTGGTAGTACCCCTTGGTGATGGTTGTACTGTGTGGTATGCACTCGTGATGAACCACGCCACTGGAGTCAAAGAAGACGGTCAGTATGACTTTGACATTGCTGCAGATCTGCCTTGCTTTTTTTGGCCTTAGGGATATTGAATGTTTCCATTGTGATGACATCAACTTGGTTTCTGTGCTGAGGAAGATGGGATAACTGTTCACAGTCTCCAACATGTCCTGTTCGATCTTCAAACGGAGTTGCTTCTGCTCGATCGTTAGCAGCTTTGGCACAAACTTTGCTGAAATTCTCCTGAAGCCCATTTCCTCATTCAAAATGGAATGAACGGATCAAACTGCTGATGCTCGCCTCGTCTGCAAGTTCTCTGATCATGATTAGATGATCCTGTATCACCAGGGTCCTCACTTGGTCAATGACGATTTCATTTCTGGATGTTGAGGGCCTACCAGAACGAGCTTCACTCTCCACTGATTTGCGGCCATCTCTGAAGGGGTTGTATCACTCCTTTATCTGTGTGGTGCCCATTGCTTCGTCCCCGAAGGCCTGTTGAATCTTGTGGATCGTTTCCACTTGGGAATTGCCAAGCTTTACACAAAATTTAATGCAATAGTGTTGTTCAACTTTTCCAATCATTTTGTCAAAAAAGAAAATCGGACTTCACTCACTTATACTTCCTCATTCATCTATGGTCTGCCGGCAACTGAAAGCTTCTGTAGACGGGAAAAAATTCAAGCATGCGCCTCATATGTGCACCAAACCACACCTCCATAGCTTTATTTTTTACACAAGAAAAATTAAGGTCTTTAAAAAAAAAATTCTTTAATCATTTTTAAAGAAACTAAAACAGTGCATATATGAATACATACAAAAACAGTTATAAAAACAGCACTGATATTTTACAAAATTTTTCCACCCAAAATTATTTTCTCCCTCCTCCTATTATAACACACTTATGAAAAACCAAATAATATTACTTGCATATTCCCACATCACAATCCCAAAATCATATCATAATCACCCTCCCCCAGCCCCAACCTGGATGTGCAGTTATAGCTAACAGGATGTGGTGTATATATTCAAAACTGTATATTCATTCATTACAAAATTTTGCCAACGGGTCCCAAACTTCCTTAAATTCCTTTTATTGCCCTGATTGTGTTGCCTGTATTTGTTCTAATTTATATGTTTGACATAAGGATGCCCACCAAAAACTATAATTTAATCTTTCCCAATTTTTTCAGTTTTTTGTAATTAACTGAATGGCAACTCCTGTCATTATGTAAAGCAATTTATTTTTGTTTATATTTATTGGATTTTCAGGCATTATTAGCGTTCCAAACATTACTATGTCATATGTTAATGATAATGGAATTTCCAAAATTCCAAAATACAGCCCTTGTATTTAGAGATGTGATAGCCATTTAAGTTTAATTATCTAATTTACCCCCACCCCTTTTATAAAGTCATGCTAGCGGCTGCCGCTGTGGTAACTGCCCCAAAACCTGTAGAGATTTAAAAGGCTTTGGGGCTTTTGCCATGTGGCAACTGTTAGCGCGGTTTTGTACAAAAGGAGGGTTTTAAAGTTATACATGTGACAGGCAATTCAATATTTAGGGATGTATAAGGTGCCTGTTCTCTAAAAGAAAGTAGTAGTCTACTTTCCTGTATAGAATACAAGTATAAGAGGTTAGATACCCTCATGTAATTAAAGTGTGAGCACTTACCTCCAATTCTATATAAAGTGCTAAAAATTGCAAATGTAAATATGGGCGTGCACCCAATTTGCATGTGCAATTTAATTGAATAAGCTAATTAGCACTAATAAGTGGTGTTTCAACCAGCAATAATTGGCATTAATTAGAATTAATTACAAGTGACACACATGGATTTAGGAATGGGATCCGTGCCTAAATGTTTTGCCTAAGTCAAAAAAAGGGGACATGTCAATGAGCAGGTTATGGGCGGATCAGGGGTATCCCTTTAAGTTATGAATAAAGTTATAGAATAAGGGCATCCACATTTAAATTTAAGCATGGGCATTTACATCACATTTTCGTTGGTGCAAATGGCCACACCTAATGTTAGGTGCAGTTCCCAGGCATAAAATTGTGTGATGCCTCCTTACGTTGGAGGAGCAGAATATAGATGCCCACCCAGTCGCAATGTGGATTTTGTGACTCCATTTGGGGTCCCAACCCATAGTTGGGTGAGACTCTGCCTTATAATATTATGGTTGGGCTAGCCAAAGTTGAGGTTGCAGGTTCAAGCCCAGCGCTGCTCCTTGTGACCCTGGGCAAGTCACTTAATTCTCCATTGCCCCAGGTACATTAGTCAGATTGTGAGCCCACCGGGACAGATAGAGAGAAATATTTGAGTACCTGAATGTAAACTGCTTAGGCTATATGTGGTGTATAAATATGAGAAATAAATTAGTAAGTCCTTGATTCCCCTCACAGAACTGGTGCAGAGGCTGGGGAATCAGAGCCAAAGACAAAGAATTAAACAGGTTTTATACCATTCCCAGTTTCCCTCCAAAAGGGCTCTCTTTCAACCATTATTATTACATCACTGGTCATAAGAGCCCTCTCTTTCTTCTGGAAACTGGGGTGGGGTGGGGGGGGCAGGTATTCAATAATCAAAGTGCACAGTAGAGAACGACACGGGGACAAATCTTTCCCTGCCCCCGCAGGAACTCAATTTCCCCATCCAGTCCCCATGAGTTTTATCAATGTTGCTGACCCTACCCCATTCCTGTAAGCTCTGCCTTAACCGAACAAGTCTCGAACACTTATGATTTTAAAGTGTTTGAGCTTATGCAGATGAGGATGGAGCTGCAGGAATGAGGTAGGGACAGGAAAAGAACTCGCTGTGACGGGACGGGGAAATGAGTTCCCACGGGGATGGGGAAAAATTTGTCCCCGTGTTATTCTCTAGTGCACAACTTTAGGAGAAAGGAAGTTGCATCATCAGAGGCGGCTGCGACTCAGCAAAAGCCCCAAGGCTGCCTTAGTGAATCGCTGCACTTGCAAGTACCGAGAGCTGCTGGGAGGGGAGATAGCCACTGTCTGAGGCTCCTTAAGATCTCGCCGGCCCTGCGCAGACTGGCAGGAAATTGCAGCTCATCAATCTCGCCGGCCCTGCGCGGACAGGCAGGAATTTTCTGCAGACCGGCACCGGTCCACAGACTGGCGATTGAAGAACAGTGGTATAATCTCTCTGAAATTAAAGTGCAATCTAGCCTATGGGGGCGAATATGGCACAGTGGTTAAAGCTATAGCCTCAGCAATCTGAGAGTCACACTGCTACTTGTGACCCTGGACAAGTCACTTAATCTCCCCCATTGCCCCAGGTAAATTAGATAGATTGTGAGCCCATTGGGACAGCCAGGGAAAAATGCTTGAGTACCTGAATAAATTCATGTAAACTATTGAGCTCCCTTGGGAGAATGGTATAGAAAATTGAATAAATAAATACTCTGTAAGGGCCCCATTTACTAAAGTGATGTATGGTTTTGCAGCTACTATGGAGGATGATGCAATTTGTTCTAGCAGATGGTAATGGGATTTTGTTATATTGGAGTGTGCTCAAGGTTGCTACCTTGGACTGATCATTATCTTATTTTATTTAAATTTACATTGATTAAGACTGCACAGACTACTGCTGTGATGCATACGTGTATTTCACATGAGCCATCTGCCTTGACCTCTTTGAAAACCCTCAGAATATAAATGATAATTAACATATTCTCTGCGTACAGTGTGCTTTGTGTTTTTAAGATTTTATTGTTGGTAGACCATTTTGACATGGCCACAAAGGTAAGGGGGAGGGAGGAGAGCTGCTGAAAGACATCTAGTAATACTTGAAGGCTTGACTGTGCAGGGAATTATTTTTGTAAAATCATGTTTTGTTATGTGACTGGCATTATTTAGACTTTAATTTCTATGAATGAATAGAATGAAAATGATATAAAATTACTTGCTTGTTTTTATGTGCGTGCGCTTAAGGAAAGTGGAGGGAGAGTGGGCTGAGGACGCTGAAGGGAAATGGGGAAGAGAGTGGGGAGAAGACGCTGATTTATAAATTGACAATTGTACAGAATATTGTTTCTTTTTATACTTTAAGATAATAAGTTCAATATAAAACAATTCAAGGCTTGTGTGGATGGAATCAGGTGGTTTGCGGGGATGGGAACTGAGCTTACGGGGATTAGTCCAATAAAATGGTATTTTCTTATTTCTCATTATTTGTTTTATTTTTATTTGTTAATTTGTAAAGTGGTGATTTTTATGTATCAGTTTTTTCAAATTTACATCTACTGTCTTTATATTTTGCACAGTATTAGAGGACTTGTGGTGTTGTGGTGTTGCATTGTGTGTAGAGTCTGGTTTCTTGGCGGTTCAGTTTAACTTTTGTCTACATATTTCTATTTTTAGTTTGTGATTATTCCATATTGGGCAAGGGTGTATCTCTGTTCTGTGTATATGAAAAGAACATAGTTTTCAGTTGGCATTGACTGCAGGATCAATTGACTGTGCGGGTTCTGGCATGTTTAGTTTTACAATGTATGTGTTGGTGTTCTAGTGCTCACTGTAGTGTTTAAGATGCTGCCTTTTCCTAGGCACACTCTTGTGCGATATGTGGATTGTTACTAAAAATCATATTTTTCATATAAATGGGGGGGAGGGTGTCAAAAAATGATGGGCCCCGGGTGTCACATATGCTAGGTACGCCACTGGTACCAGACACCATGGAAATCACTGGGCGGCCTTGGATATTTTGTCAGACTTGATCAATGGTAGCTATGCCACCTGGTTTATATATTAATTAGGATAATAATTCTGCAAAGAAACCTATTTTCTGTTTTTATGTTGTCACTTGATTGGCAGGTAGGGAGTTAGGTGATTTCCTTACTGCTAAAGTATTGTCTCTAAGAGTGATAGCCCATGTCTAATGATCATGGCACCAGATGTGGTGCTTGATGTTAATGATAAATTTTCATAAAAAAAGAGGAGAATCATCTCCACGAGTCATTAGTGAACAAGCAAACAATAGATTCTAATCTAAGGTCTAATTGAATTGAATTCCAAAGTATAGGACTTTGGACTGAGAAGACTCATTTCCTGATAGAAAAAAGACAAACCCACCGATAATGGGGGCACCTGTAAAAGAGAATTCTGAGATGATCACAATTTCAAAAATTGAGATCAAAAAGCTGATTGGCTTGATTGCAAAATTTAGAATTTAAAAATAAGGATGACAAAACTAAAGAAAATCCAACAAATCTGCAGTGAAGAGGGAACACCAAAAATAAAAGGGAACTACAGAGAAAAATGTACAAGGTACAGGAACCTTAATTAAAAGTCAATAAAATGTTATCTTCCAATTGATGGCTCTCATATACATGGAGACTGGATCCAACAAGGTCCGTGTTTTGGAGACACACTCCTTCCAGGGGTCCATATTGTTCTGTATTTCAATAAAATAGAACCAATATGGAATGAAACAATGTTGTGTCAAATCCTTATAATTTGTAAGATGCAGGCGAAACTTCTGTCGGACTATCACTCAGTATCAAAACTGGATGCTATGCCTTGACTGCATTTCAAATAATGCAGGTACAGTTAATACCACTTATCAAGATGGCATTTGCTACTTTGTGTTATTGGCCTTGTTAATACCTGGAAATTGCCTCTGTGTTAATTTAAAGAATGAATGCACCTTGACTGTTGAGCCATCATGTAATTAGCATGGGTCCATGCTAAAAGTGTGTGCTAATTCATGTGTTAACTGCTTAGCACATTTTAGTATGGTACATAATTTCCTTTGAGATGAGCTCTTGAAACCTGAACTTACTTTCCCCAGGATGTAAATTCCTCTTTGCATCTAATAACAAGGAGGCTGATATTCAAAAGATGTAGTGCTTTTAATTTTAAGAATTATAGTAAAAAAGTATCAGATGGCAGATAAAGTTTAGCATGGCCATCTAGTCTGTCCATTAAGGGAGCTAAAGCTTTAAAATCATCCAATGAAACAACATGGAAATGGCTCAAAGTATCACTCCAACTTTTTCTGTGAACAATAAACTCATTGATCCTCTAGTACAGAAGATATACTTCACAGCGCAATTGAATAGAAGAATGTAAAGAACCTCGAGAAGTAGTAAATAATTTCTTTGTCCCACATTAATTTCTTTGTCCCACAAGGGTCAGTGCTGGGACCACTGCTATTCAATATATTTATTAATGACTTGGAAACAGGGACAACGTGCCTGTTATAAAATTTGCGGATGACACAAAACTCTCTGGGAAGGTTAGATCTGTAGAGGAATGTAAAAAACTTCAAAGGGACCTGAACAAACTGAGTGAGTAGGCAAATAAATGGCAGATTAGCTTCAATGTAGAGAAATGCAAAGTTATGCACATAGGGAAAGGGAACCCGATATACAGTTACATGATGGGGGGGATAATATTGGAGGAAGGCAACCTAGAAAAGGACTTGGGGGTTTTGGTGGATAAAACAATGAAACCGGTGGCACAATGCGCAGCGGCCTCAAAAAAGGCGAACAGAATGTTGGGCATTATCAAAAAAGGTATCATTACCAGAACCAAGGAAGTTATCCTCCTGCTGTATAGGGCGATGGTGTGACCGCATCTGGAGTACTGCGTTCAGTACTGGTCGCCGTACCTTAAGAAGGATATGGCGATACTCGAGAGAGTCCAGAGAAGAGCAACAAAAATGATAAAGGGCATGGAAAACCTCTCATATGCTGAGAGGCTGGAGAAGTTGGGGCTCTTTTCCCTGAAAAAGCAGAGACTTAGAGGGGATATGATAGAAACATAAGATCATGAAGGGTATAGTGAAGGTAGAGAGGGACAGATTCTTCAGACTGGCGGTGGCAACAAAAACTAGAGGGCACTCTAAAAAATTGAAGGGAGATAGGTTCAGAACAAATGCTAGGAAGTTCTTCTTCACTCAGAGGGTGGTGGACACCTGGAATGCGCTTCCAGAGGAGGTGGTAGAGCAGAGTACGACTTTGGGTTTCAAAAAGGGACTGGACGAGTTCCTGAAGGAAAAGGGGCTCCAGGGGTACAATTAGAGGGTTGCTATACAGTACAAAATGCTTTAGAGTAATAGATCACTACAGGTCATTGACCTGGGGGGCCGCCACGGGAGCGGATTGCTGGGCATGATGGACCTATGGTCTGACTCGGCAGAGGCAATACTTATGTGCTTATGTGCAAAGTCAGTCTTAGGTCTATTTGGAACTTTTAAAATCAACTAAGCAAAATACATTTTCTTAGTCTCCAGAATAGTTGACATAATCATAAGCTAATCATTTTCAAGTACATCTGTCCTCCAGACTGTGTTCTACAGTGCTCTCTCTCAGTTTTTCTCACCCCCTCTTTAAAATCCTAAGCCTTTCATTGAACCAAGGACTTTTGAAGGAGCCAGGTGTTCAAACAAAAGATGAATAGATGAGTTCCAAGAGTCAATATTTTGATACAAAGATCAAGTAGCTAAATTTCAACTGAGAAATACCATGAGAAAAAGCCCCAAGGTACACTAATTTAAATGTAACACTTTCTTAACCAATGACTTAGGGCTCCTTTTATCAAGGCGCACTACGGGGGTTAGCGCGTTGGACATTTCATCATGCGCTAACCCCCACGGCAAGCCTAAAAACTAACGCCTCGTCAATGGAGGTGTTAGCGACTAGTGCGGCAGTGCAGTATTCCGTGCGTTAACCACCTACCGCACCTTGATAAAAGGAGCCCTTAGGCTAAAAATTAGCCCGTTTATTCCCAGTCAAAAGTCATAAGATAATGATCAGTCCATGGCACTGGGGAATAAACACAGTATAATAGTGTGAATTTGTTAACCAACCTATCAAATTGAAGACTAAATCTAAAATATGCCCAGCAGAATGTGTATGAGAGTCAATAATTTGCACAAAACCTAAATCAAAAACAAAATTGTTATAAAATCTAATGGAGATCCACTCAAATTTGGATAATCAGTAAAATTAAAATACCTAATACCACACAAACTCAAATAATACAATAAACTTACTTAAGGCAAGCAAGTCATCTAAAATCAGTGGGGTCATTCCATGTCAAGTGATCTAGGCCTTCCCATTTGACCATCTCAGAAGTTGATGAAATTTTTACTGGAATTACAACAGGACATGCAATGAATATGTACAAAGTCTTTGAGCTGGCTGGAGCACGGAGATAAAGCAGCATTGTACAGTATCAGCATCTATGAGACAAACATGGGTTTTTTTTTGTTACCTAGAAGGTTCTGGACCCCTGTTCATTTACAAAAATTAGATAGTTCTAAATCTAATAGAATGTCTTCTTTAAGCTGTTCTATTATCCTTTGATACTTAACTTTTGGAAGTCAATATGGGGACATATTGATACCATACTGGAGGCATCAATTCCATTGATGTATGAGGTAGTATATGCGGAATGTTATTGCATATTAAGCGCCCCATTATAAATGCCAGCTTTCCTTATGATCGGGATAGCCATGCATATGATTACTCGCAATTGGAAGAATTGGGATCACCTTAGTTTTCCTTTTTGGTGGGCGAGCTTATTTTTAACTTATAAATATGAGACAATGAATGCTGACATGCTGGGGCATAATAAGATATTCAAATTAGTTTGGAGGTCCATTGGTGTCTTTTGTAGATTTGCTATACTTGTCCTTTATCTTTATTTTCTGTTGGTTTTTTTCACCCACACATTCAGGGGTGAGGGGGGTGGGTGGGAGGGGGGTATATTTTTTGTTTTGGTATTATTCCTGATGGTAATGATGGATGGGGGAGGGAATTTTTATCTTTTGTTTAGATACTGATTGATTATAAGTGCTTGGTTGATTATCATTATTTGTATATAAATTGTATTGCACTTTTTGTTGGCATTAAAAATTAAATAAAGTTAAAAAAAAGAACCATATGCTCCTCTGAAACCCACACAGTATCTTTTTTAATAGGCCAATGAAAGGATAGAGCAAGGCCTTGTGGTTGTTAATTTTGAATATAAGATTATTTTGACTATATTAACTTGTAAACCAAAGCACATTGATATGTAATAAGTTGGCCAGTTAGGTTTTCGGATTCATAGCATAGCTGGTTTTAAGAAAGGTTTGGACAAGTTCCTGGAGGAAAAGTCTATTATTGAAAAAGACATGGGGGAAGCCACTGCTTGCCCTGGATCAGTAGCGTGGAATGTTGCTACTCCTTGGTTTTGGACAGGTACTAGTGACCTGGATTGGCCATCGTGAGAACTGGCTACTGGGCTTGATGGACCATTGGTCTGATCCAGTAAGGCTATTCTTATGTTCTTTGTTTTAATTTTATTTATTTATTCAATTTATCAAATTCAAACAAGCAATTCACATACTTGTGCACAGATTTGTAAACAATTAAAAGAAAATTTATAAACCTAATTCCACTTAATTCAGTGTTTTAGGTTATTTCATTATAATTCAACTATTTAGTCCACCATAATTTGAGAGAAAATTATAGAAAAAATAATAATAAATGAAAAAATCTTATCCAACCTAGAAAGCGGCACTTATCTGCAGTACTACAGCCATTCATAATCAGAATTTCCTTAAAATACTTTCTTAACATCTCCATTGGTGAAATTAGGGGACATTTAGGAAAATTAAGGAATCTCAAATTATTTTTCCTTAATTGGTTTTCAAAGCTTTCCATTTTCCTAGCAATATATGTTCTTTCCTTTAGTAATTCCAAATCCAAAGTTTTCATTTCACAAATTCTTGTCTCCTGTTTTTCTATCTTTTCATTCATGTCTTTAAGGACCAAATCCTGTTGCTCCACTTTAGAATGGATAGTCCCATAGTCAGTATTTAAAGTAGAAAAAGACAATTTGAGGTTGGCGTCCATAACTGAAATGGCCTGCCATAAAGCCTCCAAATCTATTTTCTCCGGCTTCTGCAGCACCCCAAAAGTGATATTAATTCCACCTGAAGCTCCTCTCACCTCTTCTGCATTGTGGGATAGCTGTTGCTGTTCTCCTGCCTCTCCAGCTCCTGATGGCATTGGAGCTACCGACCTTCCTTCTCTGAGGCTCAAGATCTGTTCCCAGGTCATCGATGCCTCAGGCACTCCCAACTCTGCACTGCTTCCGGGTTGCGGTGGTGGCTGCCTTTGTTACGGGCTTAACAACGCCCGAACCTGGTGGCTGAGTTCGCCCAACAAATTCGGGCTTGCCCCTGAAGTAGTCCCTGCTGATTCACCCGATCGGGTAAGCGCGCCCTCGATTGTTGTCTGCACCAGATGTGGTGCTGCTATCGCCGCCAGAGGGTTGCTGCGAAGGGTTCCTTTCCTCCGATCAAAAAAGAGGGAGCCTCCTTCTCAGACGTCCGCTATCGTCAACATCTTATTTCTCTCCCGCTATTCTTATGATCTTATGGTAGCCTGAAATTTGGTTGCATTTTCCATGGGCTGGGGCTGCAATGTTGACACCTCCCCCCATGCATGTTCAATTTTCATGCATGCAAGAAAGTTGAGCATGCTTAGGAGGGGCAAGGTTGTACAATGGTTATCCATGGAAAGAGCACTGACTGCCCTATCGGTGGGGACCTTTTCTGTTGGAAAGGCTTAGAAGTCCCTGCCAGCTCAGGCCAATTAGCATGTGTGTGTGGGTGAGGAGGGAGAAAAGCAAGATGGGACAAAGTTTTATGCCCCTTACTTTGGACTCATGCGCCTTCCCCCAATTTAATGTCTAGCTACACAACTGGCTAACATAGAGCCCTGTAAAAGAGTACAAGGAAGCTGATAAGCCTGAGAGAATTAGAACTTAAAGATTTGATCACCAAGACATAATGTGAACTTGTCAAGTATTATGAATCTGTTGCTAGCTCAGAAGGTCAGAAAATTGAAAACTGATGAATGACCAGATCAAAGTGCTAGTACAAAGAGAATCCAGCCTAAACTTAGGGAGAAAAATGCTTGCAAAACCCAAAAAAAAAAAATCCTCACTAAATATTTTGCAGGAAAGTGACTGTAGAATGAGCAAGCTCTTGTTTATGTCATGCTGAAGCACAGGAGTGAGCGTTCTTCACTCTGAGGAAGGACCGAAACAAAATGTTTTGTCAGATGGAGAGATTGGCTCACACAGTCTAGAGATAAGTTCTTTGCTTTTGGTCTTTGTCTTTTACAAAACATTTCTTTATATCATCATTATCTTTGTATTCGGCAGTGACAAATTTGAATTTTCTTTGAACTCTTCTTTGAATATTTATTCCATACTTATAGCTACACTTGGATACATTTAGTTTAAAATGTTTAGGAAGTGGCTACACAATTATATATTGATTTAGAGCACAGTTTACTTACTTCGCCCCTTTTTTACAAAAACACGATAGTAGTTTTTAGCGCAGGCCGGTGTGCTGAATGCTCTGCACTGCTCCCAATGCTCATAGTGAGTGCTGGGAGCAGCACAAAGCATTCAGCGCACAGACCTATGCTAAAAACCGCTATCACAGTTTTGTAAAAGGGGGGGTTAATACATTAATGTAGGGGAAGTGTTAAATGATGTAATAGGTAGTCCGGTGGCATGTGTTGACTCCAATCAGCCACCTATAATATTTTGGGGGATTTATTTTCTTAGATTGAAAGAGACCTGTGACTGACTCCACTTTCCCTACATTTACATATTTATATTTACTCACTTATACTTACTTCCATTTTCATTCACTCTCTAATTGTGTATTACCTCTCAATATCTAATATAATAAAATGATAGGCCGCGCATGCGCACTAAAAAAAACGTGTTCCCTGATCCGTCGCAAAAACACGAGTGCGCATGCGCGGGTGTTATGTCACAGCCACCTCACAATATGGAAGTTTCTTCACACGTTGACGATCGCCTCCACAAGCTTTCTCCCAGCCACCCGACAATCGCCTCCACAAGCCGGGACTGAGGTACAAAGACCGCCTCCTCCCCCCCCCCCCGGGACGAACCGAAAAACTGACCCCGCCACTCGGGACCCAAGTCCTTTGCCACCCCACCCTTCCCTTCCCGCGGACCCCAGGAGGAGTCGGTTTCCGTGTCGTCGTCGCCACCATCCCCCCCCCGCGGACACTAACCCCTTCACGCGGTCTGACCGCTACCCTTACTCCCTTGCCGCCCCCCCCTTCACGCGGTCCCCACAAACCTCTCGCCTCTAGCAGCGGCCGCAGCACTCTACACACGCTGCTTCGCTGCCTTCAACTGCCCTGATTGCTCCACCGCTTCCCTGATGACATCATCAGAGATGCGGCAAATCAAATCAGGGCAGTTGAAGGCCGTGAAGCAGCGTGTGTAGAGTGCTGCGGCCACAGCTACAGGTGAGAGATTTGTGAAGAGTTGCTGCTGACCAGGGGAGCAGAGAAGAGAGACCGGGGGAGCAGGGAAGATGTGCTGCTGAGCAGGCGATCAAGGAAGAGGGACCAGGGGAGCAGAGAAGAGGTGCTGCTGACCAGGGGAGCATGGAAGAGGTACTGCTGACCGGGGGAGCAGGGAAGAGGGACCGGGGGAGCAGGGAAGATGTGCTGCTGACTGGGGAAGCAGAGAAGAGGGACCGGGGGAGCAGGGAAGAGGAACCGGGGGAGCAGGAAAGAGGTGCTGCTGACCAGGGAAGCAGGGAAGAGGTGCTGCTGACCGGGGAGCAGGGAAGCGGTGCTGCTGACTGGGGAAGCAGGGAAGAGGGACCGGGGGAGCAGGAAAGAGGTGCTGCTGACCAGGGAAGCAGGGAAGAGGTGCTGCTGACCGGGGGAGCAGGGAAGAGGTGCTGCTGACCGGGGGAGCAGGGAAGAGGTGCTGTTGGACTGTGGTGGGAGGGAGGGGCGTAAAAATGGGTTTGGAGCTGGGGCTGAAAATAGGGCACATGTGAGGGAAGGAGGCTCTACTAGCACCCGTTAATGTAACGGGCTTAAACACTAGTAAGAACATAAGAACATAAGAAATTGCCTCCGCTGAGTCAGACCAGAGGTCCATCGCGCCCAGCAGTCTGCACCCACGGCGGCCCAACAGGCCCATGACCTGTACGGTGATCCTTTCCTAAGCCCTTTAATCCCTCCTATCTTCTGTCTATACACTTTCTATAACTTAGTGAGGATTGTTTTTTGTTTTGACCAGAGATCACTGAGATCATCAGAATGAGAATAATTTTTTTCCTCCATCAACCTCCATCAAGATTAAAACAGATACTACTTTATTGCCACCAGGATGGATAGAGTGCTGTGGCCTGGGTAGAAACCACCTTACCTGGAGTACAATATATGAGCATTCTTGTTAGTTACAGAGGTGCTAAAAAAAATGCATTTTTCACGGATTCATAGACAGAACTAACCTTAGGAAGTGTAGTAAGTGTGTACTGATGTTGATGAAGACAATAGTGTGTTATATTTATTGTTAGGTGAACAGTTCAATGCTGGCTTGCACATGAATAGTATAAAGAAATTTAAATAAATAAAAATGCTGAAACAGTTTGGGGTAGATTCTCTATACTGCATCTAAATATAGGCGTGCTTTAGACGTCCTGTAAAAGTAACTGTCAATCATTGTGGCTTAGGCATTTGTTAGACGCAGTCTAGACGTCTGTAAAGCGCTGAACACGAGGAAGACGCGGCTATCTCAAACATCATCTAGACGTCTCTACATGGCCGTTCCTGGACGCCAGATAGACGTCCCTACGATGTTTTCTTTTTTAATATATATAAAGGTAGTCTTTAGTGATCTATTATCATTATTTCAACATTGTAAGCTTTCAAATAATTAACCCAAAGTATAGGATCATTAAAAGGATAATAAAAACACAATATACCATTATGTAAACTATATAGTTAGGGAATGGCAGTTAATTCTGCTAGGAGACAGAACACACTGCTGTGTTGTATCTTTTTCCTTCATGATTTCAGAATTGTAGAGTTTACCATTCATACAAACTAATAAAATATGTTATGTTTAAAAAAGGAAAAATAGAAGATGTGATGTACCGAATGGGTGTTGAACATAAATTATCAGTATGGAAGGCGGGGAACTTTAGATGTATGCTACACAGAAAGTTGTACAGCAATGTTATAATCAACTCCTATTAGAAGTGGAAAGGATAGGACTTTAAACACCATATAGGCTTCTGATAAACCTAGTTTAAGTTCCAGAAAGACTTGCAGGAAAGGCACCCTAAGTCATCCAATGAGCTATCTCTGGGTTTCGCAGAGACATTATTTGAGAGAGGAGTTTTAGAAGTGATATCTTGCTCTAAATAACACTCTCCTGGTCTTAAAACATTGCTACAATCAGCTCATTCTTCAAACCAAAGGCAAATCCCATCTCTTACACTGGCCAAACTTAAAAACAGAATAAAAACACAGATCAGACCTGAATGTGGCTTCTAGTTCATAGGAAAAGGAAGTAGCCAGCAGCACAATGCTGACCTCATTAAGGTGCACCTGGAAAGTAGAATGCCACAAGTAGAAGACAAGCCAGGAGTTAAACTCACAACCTCTGGATGATTGGTACAGCGCTTTTACTCACTGAGCTACAGCACCTTTTACTCCAGTATCTCTGGCTCCCCTGTCATAGCATACCTTAGTGATGTGAAAAGGTATAATTTGCTTAGCTATCATCTCACAGTTAGCTGACAAAAAAGACTAGTAGCTCAATGGTTTAAAGCACTGCTGTCACTGATGCAAAACCCATATTCTCAAGTAAGGTTCAATAAATGTAACATGGAGTCAAATTATGCTGGTTTATATCAAACGCAAGCTCAACTTTTTAATGTATTGTGTATAGTATTGCTAATGTGTTTGAGATGAAAATGAGATGCGATTGGTCTGTATCTTGTAAGTCTTATTAAAATGAATATTGTGTTGAACCCAAACCATGCTCATACGCTAACCTTTTTTTTAAGCACTGTGCTACTGAATGAAGTATACATTTGTAAGTATTGTTCTATTTCACATAGGCGTCGGATACAGAACTTCGGCTTTATTTGCGCTTAGCGTCATTGCGGATCTATATGCACGCCTACCACTAAACACGCCTAAAACTAACTACGTCTAGAACTAACCACGCCTAACCCTAGCCCTAACCCTAAAAACAGCAAAGTCCACATATATATATACTCCTTTGAGAGCTAATAGGAAGCTGTGAAAAAGAGAAATGGTGAGAGTGGGAGTTGAACCAGTGACCTTGAGAGGTTGGACCAGGCGCATTAACCTGATGAACCAGAAATTCTTTCTGTGAGCTGAGTATGACATGATAGCTAATGAGATGATACATAGGCAGGTCAGTCAAATATGATATGAAAGGGCAGTGAGACTAATTTAAGTCAAAGGTGTTGTAGCTCTATGGGTTAAAAGCCTGTGCTAGTCATACAGAGGTTGTGAGTTCTACACCCAGCACATCTTTTTAATTTTGGTATACTACCTTGAAGGTGCGGCTTGATAATCTCACAATGAGGTCTGGTAGGAGACAAAACACTGCTGTTTTATATATTTTTTCTCCATGATTTCAGAATTGTATACCTTCACATTATAAAAACTAACAAAATATGCTATGTTTAAAAGGAGATATATAAGATGAGTTGAACTCAAATTATCAGCATGGAAGTTTAGTTTTCATGCTACACAGAAAGTTGTACAGTAATGTTATAATCAACTCCTATAAGACGTGGAAAGAATCATCAATGTGCATCTGGAAGGTAGATATGCCACAAGTAAAAGACATGCAAGGAGTTGAACTCACAACCTCCAGATAATTGGTACAGCACTTTTACTCACTGAGCTACAGCACCTTTTACTCCAGTGTCTCTGGCTTCCCTGTCATAGCATACCTTAGTGATGTGCTAAGGTATAATCTGCTTAGCTATCATCTCACAGTTAGCTGACACAAAAGAGTGGTAGCTCAATGGTTTAAAGCACTGCTTTCACTGACCCCAAACCCATATTCTCAAGTATGGTTGAATACATGTGACGTGGAGTCCAAAAGTGCTGCTTTGATCAAACGCAAGTTCAACTTCTCTAATGGTTTGTATCTGGTATTGCTAATGTGCTGTTTGAGATGAAAATGAGATGTGATTGGTCTGTATCTTGTAATTTGTATTCAAATGAGTATTGTGTGAGTTGAGGGAGTCAAAACCGGACCATGCTCACACACTAATCTTTATTTACTGTGCTACTGAATGAATCTATTCCATTTAGGCGTGGTATGCGGAAAAGAGGCATTCTTTGCGCTTAACGTTCTGCATCATTTATGCTGCAATAACGGCATTACTGCGGATCTATAAGCATGCCTAGGGTTTGTTTTTTCAGCTAAGACTCCTGGAAAGAATTATCATCATCTCAGACCTGCTAATGACCCTGGGGAATGGAGAAATTGTTAGAGAAAAGCTCAGGCAAAACTGATTTCTTCTTTTGGTGATTATCCGTTAACTAAGACACCTAAATAGCTACCCAAATATAATTCTCACCTAGATTTGTTCCTACAAAGATGAAAAAGGTTAGACAAACATCAAAATGATGTCATAGGCACTGTTTGGACTTCCCACTAGAAAACATTAAAATCTGATTGGCCAAACACCTGACTTTTAATCAATTCCTTCCCTTCTCAAAGATATTACTAGAAGCCAGTTGTCATTTGCTTAATCTGTAGAAGCTCTGTTACCAACTTCTAAATGAAGTTCCCTCTCTAGCTCTATGCCTTAAAGCACTGCATTTGTCTTCCGTATGTCAGGGGTTCAGGTCTTGAGTGTGGTTAGTGCATATTTGATATTCATTTTTCTATCAGAAAACCTTTAAACTCCTTAGCCATTCCTTTGCGTAATCATATTTGAGTTGATCTTTAAAATGATCTGCAGCACTTCTCAGCAGCCTGTTCTCCGTCATCCTAAACCCCCCTCCCCCACTCCAACACACACTCCTGCAGCATAACACCACAACCAGCCAAGCTGAATATACCAACCGGAATGTCTCTAGGATACATCTCAAAAACATGTACACCTTCCTACAATACTTGTCCATGCCCTCTGACGTTTTAGTAAACTCTTCTATCTGTTGCCCTGTGCGGATATTGCATAGCAGGAAATCCATTCCTACCACAATGGCTTGTAGCTGAGAGCAAATGAATGTATCTGATGCACAATGCTGATGAAAAACAACAAAGTCCACATACATACATACTCCTTTGAGAGCTAATAGGAAGCTGTGAAAAAGAGGGATGGTGAGGGTGGGATGGTGAACCGGTGAGCTTGAGATGTTGCACCAGGCGCATTAACCTGGTGAGCCAGAAATGCTTTCTTTGAGCTAATTGTGATATGATAGGTTTATACTGGTTTATATGTTTCCTGTGTGGTTTTCTCGGATGTATAATCTAACAATGCAGCAGGCGAGGGTAATGTTATGCAACTGTAGCTAGATGAGGTGAGATGATATGCAATGTAAGCAGAAGGCTATGTGTGGACGGAAGAGTAGTGAAACCCAGGTGTGTAAGAAGGAATATATTTCCCTATAAACCACAAGATGGTCCATCCTCCCTAGTAATGTGATCTTCTTAGTTATGCTATTTGCAGGCTCTGAGGTCATGTCATTGGAGTGGTGAGCAACTGGTGAGACATGACAACCCCTAGTTCCCCCCCCACACACACCTATTTGCTACCCCACTTCTTACCTTTCCAACCTGGCCCTCAGACAAAGATCAATGTGATAAGAGTGATCAATTTACAGCGGTACCTAAGGAAACACTAATGCCTGTGCACTACTCAATGTATCTGACTGGGCCTTGCCATTCCTTTGGTAAGTAATCACAACATCCATAAATGGTTTAAGATTTTTATTGTAGAATATCATGTCATTTCATTGACACTCAAATGTACAATCCAGAAAAGCAGTGTGCAAGTGTAACATCATGCAACTGCAGTTCGCTGAGATGGATCACAGCTACACCGGTATACAGAGTAAGCCACTCCTAGGTCCAATTCAACTGCCAGCCTACAGGAGGAAAGGGTACAAATGTCAGTACGCTTTTAATTATTAAGGTTTCCTCACGGACCCCTCGGAAGGATAAGGCAGGTTGTAGGAAAAGGAAGATGGACTCAGAGATGTAGGATATTCTTCGGTGCACTGGAAGAAAGGGAAGTAAGGAGGTCAGAGAATAAAGGCCAGAGCTTTCTGCCATTGAAGCAAGGGAAATAAAAGCCGGCCTCCTTGTTACAGAGTCCATATGAGAACTAGGAACCTACACACACTGGTTGGAATGTTGAAGGTTAGTGGAAATGAGCACAAATGTCTCGTACCTACCTATGCACAAGTATCAGGAATAGGTCACAGGATCCGCCCGTATCACAGGAACAGCTTCACGATGAGATGCTAGCCACAGGAGGTCAGCTGGGCCTGAACACCTGCAAAGAGGGGAAGCATGTTAATACATTGGAAAAGTCCCCCACCTCAAACTGTCACAACACCTTGTGAACCTGCCGGTGCCGGGTTTTCCAGATGGCCACCAACCAGGGCTCAGTCAAGACCGATTTAGACGTGCCTTCAAAGGAAATTGAAGATCCTGTTGGTTCTTAGCAATATAAAACAAAACAAACGTCAGGAACAATAAAGGTTTCCAAAAGTATTTGAGTCCAACTTTATTTCTGCGATAGTGAACAGCTATAGTGCAGGCTTTGCATTCAAAACATAAACCAAAAATGTGGGCTTACAAAAGTTGCAACACACACCTTTCTTGCAGGTAAGTTCAAAACAAAAAAAAACCAATGGCTATATTGTAGCCTTGCCCTAATAGTTTCAGAGTCCATAAAGGGCAACCTAAGGCTACCAAAATTACCCAGTCCTTACACTGGTGATTCAAAAAGGGTTTGTTTAAACACAATTAGCAAGTGCTGCCTAGGCCTGGGTTTTAGCCGGCCTTTCCCAGCCAGCTTAACAAATAGCTGGCGGGGAAGGGGAGTAGCTGAATCCACTAATTCAAAGATTGCCAAAAAATTGGCCCCACAATCCCACCCTGAGGATATTGTGTGGATTCTTCCCCACTACCACCCCTTTCTCATGGGCAGCCACAAAGTCCCATTCAAACTGAGAGAAAAAACAAAAGTCCAAATGTTCAAACAAGAAAAATACTTTTCTTCACTGTCACCAGCAATAAGGCACACCTGCAGCTGTGAACCTAGCACTGCTCACACTGCCTGCCCTTGCCTTGTGCTTCCAGACAGTCTTAAAAGAAAACCAGATTCAGCAGCCACCAAAAACCACAAAGAAATCAAACTTAGCTTTGGTCCATGAAGTTTTCTTCTGGTTCCAGGGAAGTGTCCATGAGTTCTATGGTATCCTGGCTGGCTGGCTGGTTGGTCTCAGGGACAGAGGTAACATCTGCCATCTCAACATCTTGAATCTGAGAGGATTCAGGAGCCCAGTTCCTTGAGCCTCCTTCCTGGGCTGCCCCAGGACAGACTGACTTGTTTCTCCTTAGTTCAGCCTCTAAATTCCTGAGCTGGGTACGCCCTAACCTGAAAGGGGGAGGGACAATCTGTTGCTTCTGCTGGGCTTTCTGATTAGCCCTAATTGGGTCCTAGCTGTGCTGTGTGCCTGCCTCTTAGGCTGTTCTTTCTTTAAAGGCACCTCCTGCTGCACCAGGCTATTCCCACTCTCATCTTCCCCTCCCCAGGGTCCTGTAACCTTGTGGTTCAATGGGAACTCAGGTTTTATCTGCTTGTCTGCATTCAGCCTGTCACTCTGGTTAACCCTTATTAAGGTAAGTTTAGGGTTAGGCGCAGCCTTCCCTAGCACAAGCCGGGCTTCAGGGCTAGGGTTGTGACAAACATAGTAACATAGTAACATACATAGTAACATAGTAACATAGTAACATATAGTAACATAGTAACATAGTAACATACATAGTAACATAGTAGATGACGGCAGATAAAGACCCGAATGGTCCATCCAGTCTGCCCAACCTGATTCAATTTAAATTTTTTTTTTATTTTTTTTTTTCTTCTTAGCTATTTCTGGGCGAGAATCCAAAGCTTTTCCCGGTACTGTGCTTGGGTTCCAACTGCCGAAATCTCTGTTAAGACTTACTCCAGCCCATCTACACCCTCCCAGCCATTGAAGCCCTCCCCTGCCCATCCTCCTCCAAACGGCCATGCACAGACACAGACCGTACAAGTCTGCCCAGTAACTGGCCTAGTTCAATCTTTAATATTATTTTCTGATTCTAAATCTTCTGTGTTCATCCCACGCTTCTTTGAACTCAGTCACAGTTTTACTCTCCACCACCTCTCTCGGGAGCGCATTCCAGGCATCCACCACCCTCTCCGTAAAGTAGAATTTCCTAACATTGCCCCTGAATCTACCACCCCTCAACCTCAAATTATGTCCTCTGGTTTTACCATTTTCCTTTCTCTGGAAAAGATTTTGTTCTACGTTAATACCCTTTAAGTATTTGAACGTCTGAATCATATCTCCCCTGTCTCTCCTTTCCTCTAGGGTATACATATTCAGGGCTTCCAGTCTCTCCTCATACGTCTTCTGGCGCAAGCCTCCTATCATTTTCGTCGCCCTCCTCTGGACCGCCTACAGTTACCCTATAGCTTCAGTTGAACTTGAAGTACCAGCATGGAGAAGGGGGGGCGGGGGCTATAGTCTTATGCTACACAGAAACTTGTAGACCAATACCATAATTAACTCCTACAAGATGTGGAAAGCTGAGCAGCATATAGGCTTCTGATAGCCATAGTTTAACATTTTAGCAGTATAGGTCATCCAATCGGCTTTCTCTGAGCTTCCACTATAGATGTCATTTATACCTAAAACTAAGGGGGTGTTCAATCAACACATATGCTAACCTAACACCAGCATGTGTTGATTTATGATTTGTTGTTGATAAAACAACAAAAAACCAAGAGGTCCTAAACTGCTAGCTCTTACCAGGCCATCAAGAAGCACATTACGATGCCCTTGTATGGTGACGATGAAAGTCTTGGACATCCAACCTGCAACAAGAGTATGAAAGCTGTTAGCTATTTGACATGTGGGCAATTCATCATAAAGCCTGCTAATGGAATGATATACAGGAGCAACATAGTGAATGAGGCCAAAAACAAAGATAGCTATATTCGATTCTCACCTATTATTCCACCTTTAATAGTTTCAAGTTTGACCTTTATTTGATAAATCGCTTATAATAACATCTAAGCGATGTACAGTAATAAAAACCATCAGAGTGTGGTAATACAATTAATTTACAATAATTACTCATAAAACAAACAAAATTAGACGAACAGGAGGGGGTGGGAAGGAAGGGGAAAAGTTACAATCTTGTTCTTAGTTAGAGAAAGACATCGAAAGGGAAGCACATTGGGTATTAAAGGGTAAGAAAAAATATTGGACCTAAAAAATGCTAAAAGGTGGAATATCATATGTCAAACGCGTCTTGAAATAGGTAAGTTTTTAAAATTTTCTTAAAAACAGCGAGGTCAGTTTCGTTTTTAATGAAATTTGGAAGGGAGTTCCACAGTGAGGGGGCTTTTACAGAAAATATGTCATTTCGCCTAGTGCCTATGACTTTTAATGAGGGTACTGAGAGCAATTGCGAAGAAGAAGATCTAAGAGAACGTGAAGTTTTGTGTGGGACAATCATTTTAGCAATATATTGAGGTTCATTGAAGGTTAGAGATTTATAAACCAGGAATAAAATTTTAAACGTGATTCTATGGGTTATTGGAAGCCAGTGTGATTTAATTAGTAAGGGGGTAACATGGTCGAATTTCTTTGCGTTATGGATTAGTTTGATTGCTGTATTTTGGATAATTTGGAGGCGTCTATTTTCTTTTTGAGTTATATTAATTAGAAGAGAGTTGCAGTAGTCCAGTTTGGAAATAATAAGTGAGTGAATTAAAATATTGAGGGATTTAGTATCTAAGAATGTAGAGATTGAACGTAACAGTCGTAGTCTGTAAAAGCATGATTTGACTATTACACTGATATGATCGTGATAAGATAGATCTACATCAAGTGTTACACCTAGGATTTTTAGCTTAGGTACTGATTCTATTAAAATATTGTCGAGTGTGAATGGTATTTTTTGGGATATATCTCTTTTCCAATTGAAAAGCATGGATTTGGTTTTTTTGGTGTTTAGAGCCAGTTTGTTATTGCTTAACCAGTTTTTAATTTTTTCTAGTTTGTCATTGATAATTTTTATTTCTGCAGAGTTTTCTGGATTGAGAGGGTGCATCAGTTGAATGTCGTCTGCATAAGAAAAGGTTGTAAATCCTAGAGACTGTGACATGGTGATAAGTGGGGATAGGAAAATGTTGAATAGAAGAGGAGAAAGTATTGATCCTTGTGGAACTCCAAAAGATGAGGGGAAAAAGTCGGAATAGGATTCATTGAATTTAACTCTAGAGAGACGATCCGATAGAAAGGAGGTAAGCCATTGTAAGACTTGGCCTTCTACTCCTAGTGATTGTAGACGATTAAGAAGAATTTCATGATCTATGGTATCGAAAGCTGCAGATAGATCTAAGGAAAAGAGAGCTACAGATTTGTGATGGTCAAGGAAGTAGTGAATGTTAGTGACAAGACCAATCATGGAATATTCGGTGCTGTGGTATTTACGAAAACCTGTTTGGTTCGGATGTAACGCATTGGATGATTCAATGAAGTCAGATAGTTGTTCGAAAACTAGTTTTTCCGTCAATTTCATTAGAAATGGAAGATTTGAAATGGGGCGGTAGTTAGATGAGTCATCTTGACTGGACTTAAAGTTTTTTAAAATTGGTATTACAGTGGAAGTTTTCCAAGCAGAAGGAACGGTAGCAGAAGATAAACATTTTTGAATGAGAGATAGAATAAAGGGACCAAAGAAATCGAAATATTTTTTTATATAGAATGGCGGAATAATTTCAGTAGGAGAACCTTTTAAGTTGATTGATTTGAGGTGTCTTTCAATGTCATTTACAGTTGGAATTTTGAAATTTGTGCATTTGGCTATTGGAATAGAGTTAATTGTAGATAGATCTTCGATACCCGGAGAGATTAGTGTATTGGTCAAGAATACTTGAGCTGCTACCAATACCTTTTTGCTTTGGTAGTCAGGGACATCTGAGCTTTAACTGCTGCCTAGAGAAAGAGGCATGAGCACATTCAGTCACATGAGACAGAGACAGACAGAGAGAGAGAAGCTCTTTGGGGTTCACATAAATATACTCACCATTATCCCAAGAAATGGGCTCTTATTAAGTTGTCCCTGACCACTGCCCTCTCCTACGCTCCTCTTGCTCAGGTAGAGGCCTCCATCTAGGTTGGATGTCCTCGTCATCGTCACTGTCTTGGACCGGCTCAGGAAGGTCTGGCATCCTTCTTCTCAGCGCTAGGTTATGTAGCATGCAGCAGGCAACAAACATCTTGGACACCTTGTTGGGGCTGTAGAGCAGTTGCCCTCCTGAGCTCTAAAGTGGGACTTGAGCAACCCAAACGCACGTTCTACGATGGTCCTTGTGGTGTTCAGAGCCCGGTTATACCGCTCCTCCTCCGGCTGTTGGGGATGCACAATTGGGGTTATCAACCACGTCCTCAGGGGATAGGCACGATCACCTGCAAGGAGAAACAATATTAGAAAAGGGGCACATATCTGTTGTACATTGTTCTGCATCATCCTCCAAAGTTAGCGATGACCCTGTGGTAAAATGAGAGAAAGGCGGTTAATGTAGCAAAGCTTTATCTGCATTAGTACGTTAACTCACCAACCAGCCATCCACTGTGGATTTCTCCCCTCTGGAACCTGCCACCCAGGCCGGAAAGGGCCAGGATATAAGCGTCGTGGCAGGACCCTGGGAAGCTGGCACACACATTTGTCACCTCCATGGTAGCACTACAGACCACCTGCATATTCATGGAATGATATGCCCTCTGGTTCCTAAATTCCTTTCAGTCTCAGCAGGTGGTCTGAGTGCTACATGTGTGCAGTCTATAGCTCCCAGGACAGAGGGGAAACGTGCCAGTTGAGCAAAACCCCTCATTGTGCGTTGGCGCTCTGCCTCACTCATCGGAAACTGGATATACAAAGCAATACGCCTTAAAAAGACTTCCAAAAACTTATTGATGATCCTGGATACAGACGGTTGACTGATGCCAGCCCCAGCTCCCAGGGGCCTTTGGAAGGATCCTATAGCCAAAAACCCCAGGGCTGAAGTTACTTGTACATAAACTGGAAGGGAATGTCCCCTAAGAGTGGTGCGCTCCAAATCCTCCTGCAGTTGGGCACACAGATGAACTATGGTCTCCCGATTAAATCTAAAGAGACCAATATACCGCTCATCTGTCATATCAAGGAAGTTCACCCTGGGCCTATATACCCTGGGGGCCTGGCGTTGGCATCGGCCTGGGCCTCTGCCTCTAACCTGGCCATGCCCCAGGACCGGGGCCGGGGCCGGACCCCTTCCTCTGCCTCTAAGCTGGCCACGCCCCAGGAACGGGGCCGGACCCCTTCCTCTGCACAACAATCTATCGCGGGCAACCACATGTACCACAAACTCAAAGTAGTCAGCCATCTCTCAAACCAACACCAGACCAAAGCCACCAACTGACAAGTACACAACAAAAGGGAGAAGATGGGGGAAAGGAGAAACAGTGAGATCACAGCACAAAGTCACAGTATCACAAATCAAGCACCAGAAGCACGAACGCACGGGAGTCTAAAGGAGACAAAATAATGCTGTTTTTTAGAGTTCCTTATATACAAGGGCCGCCGAAGTAGCGTCTGACGTCATAGAAGCCGTTAGAACTTTCAAATCTGCTTGGACGTTCATTGGGTATTGTGTGATGAAATACACCTGTAGACACTTGCAATTATTGCCCTCACTTGTCACAGCTTTTACCTAAAGCCATTTCTGGTGACTCTCATTCCCAAATCCCCAGCATAGCTCAGTGCTTAAAAACACTGCATATATCTTCCAAAGGTCAGGGGTTCAAGTCCTGACTACAGTTACCAAAGCCATAATATTCTCTTTTTTGCACCCAAACAAACATGCATACTGTTTGAGTTGAGCTTTCATTATCAGCAGCTATTCTCAGATTATTAAAACAGCCTATTGTGTCACTTTTTGAAACCCCTCACCCGTACCACAATTCTAAAGCCAAGCAGTATGTACTGATAGTAATGTTCATATGCTAGACCAGGGGGTAGGGAATTCCAGTCCTCCAGAGCCAGAGCTAGGTCAGGTTTTCAGGACATCCACAATAAACATGCAAGGAGGCAGTGTATGCCAATCCATCTCATGCATGTTTATTATGCATATCCTGAAAACCTGACCTGGCTCTGGAATTCCCTATACTTATGAGAGCTGGCGCACAAAAGTACCTTAGTTAGCTAAGCTAAAATATGTGAACCTCCTGAGATTATGCCTTTTATTTCCCATAACCTAAAAACTGAGAAGTTCCTCTCTAATAATGGTCACATTCTAAAAAATCAAAAAGAATCTTCAACTCTAATATCCAACTACAGACCAGTAGCATCCATTCCGTTTATTGTAAAAATTATGGAGGGATTGGTACACACCAAACTGATGGATTATCTGGATCAGTTCTCTCTCCTACATGAAACTCAATCCGGTTTTAGACCGTTATTCTGTACTGAGACAGTAATTGCGGCTATTTTAGACAATCTGCGCCTACTGTTTAGTAAGGGCCTTAATGCCCTGATTATGCAATTCGATATGAGTTCTGCCTTTGATCTAGTAGACCACGGGAAACTGCTGAAATGCCTAGACGCCATTGGTATCAGGGACGAGGTGCTGAATTGGTTCCTTGGCTTCCTTATGTCCCGCACTTATCAAGTACGTTTTAATTATGAACTTTCAGATACCTGGAGCAATCCATCCGGTGTGCCACAAGGGTCTCCACTATCTCCATTGTTCTTCAACGTCTACATGTCCTCACTAGGCACACAGCTAACCCAGTTGGGGATAAAACTATTTAGTTATGCAGATGACTTTACGATCATCATCCCATTCGTTAATTCTATCTCTGAAACTATTCCCAAAGCTTCAGAAGCCATAAACGTGATTGAGCCTAAAGGTTGTCATCCAGTGCTCCAACTTAATTCAGAAAAGACAATTTTCTTTGCTGCTTCGCCACATCCGCTTGACATCAAATCACCACTATGTATCAATAATCTTAATTACCCTATCCAACCTACCATAAAGATACTAGGTGTAACTTTGGATCAGTGCCTAACCATGAAAGACCAAGTGGACTCCTTGATCAGAAAGGGATTCTTCACTCTCTGGAAACTCAGATCCATTAAAGCTTATTTCGATACAGCGGCATTCAGAACCCTAGTCCAATCCCTCGTACTGAGTCTACTTGACTACTGTAACATCGCCTATTTAGCAATTTCCCAAAAGAACATGCAGCATTTACAATTGATGCAAAATGTAGCGGTCAGACTGATCTTTGGGCTGAGGAAGTTTGACCACGTGACACCCTACTACCGGCAGCTGCATTGGCTGCCAATGGAGGCGCGCGTAAAGTTTAAATTTGCCTGCTTCTGCTTCAAAGCACTACATGGACTTGCCCCTAAATATATAACTGACCTTTTCGTCTTCTCTGCCAACAGACACAAGAGAAGCTCACATTTAAACTTCGTTTCCCCTCCAGTGAGAGGTTGTAAACTGAAAAAACACCATGAACATCTTCTCTCGCACCAAGCAGCATCATGGGGTAAAGACCTAGAACAATTGCTTTCGCCCACTACTTATGAGGAATTTAGGAAACGTCTAAAAACACACCTGTTCCTAAAGTATCTAGACAACTGATCCTCTCTTCTCTCTCCCCTCTATAGCGATTAACTTGTTCTATTGATCACTCCCTCCTTAAAAATGGATTTCCCGTCATATTAACCCTCTTTCTTCCTCCCCTCTTAAAGTCAATCAATTTGTACCTTTGCTTAATCTTTGCAAACCGCATAGAACTTCACGGTATTGCGGTATATAAGCTGTTATTATTATTATTATTCATTTATTTCATTTATAACTTGTCATTGTTTTTGTTCAAATGTAGATTGTGTGAACTTAAATAAATGGGGGGAGTTGAAGTCCCATCAGGTTTACATGGTAAGCTTCTAAGCGTTCTGCTATATTTGTTTTTATAACTGCGATTTCGGCGTGGTACAGTATGTAATCTACAGAGTTGATGTAGCGCGGAGCGGACGCTGCAAGCACGCCCATGCGGCACCAAAAATGTCATCACGTTTTTTTGCGTTGTGACGTCCTAGAATCGCCTGTTCTTCATACGCAGTTATTTCTCCTAAAATGGCTGCCAGGAGACAGCCAAATTTCAGTACTGCTGACACCAGACTCCTGGCCAGGCTGTTTTTGGTGCACGAGCACCATTATTTTGTGATGCGTGGCCACCGCAGGTCATACCTGCAGTATAGAGAGTCCTGGACCCGCCTGACCCGGCGGTATAATAGAAATGCCTCCTATCCCAGGGAAGTAAGTATTCCTAGTGAGGCTTTCACAAGTAATCATGTAAAAAGTAATGATTATGTAAACCTGTCTCAATCAAATTAGTCATGTTTTGTATTGTAAATCTTGATTCATTTTTAAAACTACAATTGTGCATTATAGATCTTTTATATTGAATACTAAAATTAAAGCACTTCCCAAAGGAGCAGTAGTAGGATTTCAAATGACAAATTCAGGTCCTATAGCACATCTATCCCATTCACAACATGCACACAAGTAATTTTAGGGTCACCAGCATGGCATTTGTAATGGACACATCTTGAAATCAACTTTGCCAAAGGGAAACAAATTATATTAAAGTGCTCCTATGTAATTTCAAGTACCTATAACTTTCCTTTCCCATATGTATGTATCAATCTGCAGGTCTAGGGAGATATTGGCTTAACGTTTAAAGTGACAGCGTCAGTACCCTGACGTTGGGGGTTTAAAGTCACACTGCTTCTTCTGACCAAATTATTTTATTGCCCCTGCTGCATGATTGTAAGCTCACCAGGACAGGAAATATTGCTTGACTAGATTAATAAAGTCATACAAACTTTAATGTGGGGCAGTGCTGATAGGCTACAGCCTCAGCACCCTGGGGTTATGAGTTCAATCCCACACTCCTCCTTGTGATGCTGGCCATGTCACTTCAACCCCCCCCCCCCCCATTGTCCCAGGTACAGTAGATAGATAGCGAGGCCTCCAGTACAGAAAGGGGAAAATGCTGGAGTACGTGAATATATTCATGTAAAACATGTGGCAGAAGGGGGTGGAGGCAGGCAGCAAAGCCGATAGGGGCTCTTGGAGGCCAGAGTACCTTTCACTCCATTTTTATGTGCTTATAGAGGTCAATACTTAAGTAAACATGTTATGCCACAGTGCTATATGGCACTCATCATATCCCTCCCTCTCCTTTCTTTCTCTCTCTCTATTACCCAGGTTGAGGATCTCAGGAAACGGGGTCGGCTGCTGAGGCGCAAGGAGCGGGCCTTCCTTGAGGGGGTGAGGGAGGAATTGCGCGCTGAAGCCGGTGAGTAATGAGTCCAGCGTGTGGTTCTTCGTGATCAGCCTACCAGAATAAGTAGATGAAAATGCTTGAGTAGCTGTAAACCAGCTGCTATTGTGATATCATAACAGCCACCCTCCTCTGGTATGTCACAATGGCTTTATGGTGTTCTATTTGCCTCACTTACTTATGCTACATTTTGATGTTTACAGTGGAGTACGTGCTTTGCATCCTGTTATTAGCATTTGAAGAAAATAAAGTAGTAAAGAATGTCATGTTCAAAAGTGTTGTTGACATACCTGACTGTATCCTGTTTCCCTCTTGTCCAGCAGCAGCGCAGGCACCCCCTCAGGAAGTGGCACCACAACTCCTGGACCTCTGCGGAGGAGGAGGAAGAGGAGGAGGAGGAAGAGGAGGAGGAAGAAAAAGAGGAGGAGGAAGAGGAGGGGGAGGAGGAGGAGGAGGGGGATGATTCCCCTTGGCAGCCCTCAGGACCACCCACACCGCCTGCACCACCGCTACCCCCTGGACCACCGCCGCCTGCACCACCGCTACTCCCTGGACTACCGCCACCTGCCCCACCGCTACCCCCGGACCACCCTCCCCTGCCCCCACTGCACCCAGGACCTCCACCACCATCCCCTGTTGGACTTTCCCCTTCCCCCAGCCATAGCCCTTCCCCTCACTCTCCTGCCCTTCCTGTTCCTGATCCCATCCCACCCCCTTTCCTTGCTGTCCCCCCCCAGGAGCAGCCCAACCAGCCTCAGGAGGGGAAGGCTAGGGAGATGGACCCCGTCTCTGCCCTCTTGGAGGAGGTGCAGTTATTGAGAGGGTGCCTGGAGAGGCTGGAACATGCCCTCCGTTGGCTAGTAGCCCAACGAGGACATGGTTCCAGCAGCCATGAACCCTCTCCATGACTGCACCTCTTCCGCCCTCTCTCCTGAGGTAGCTCAAGCTGCCCTTGGGGGGCACCCACCCTCTCTATCCCTGTGTTATGTGTTTGTAAATAGTTTAAAATATTATTAATGGTTTTTCTAAAAATTAAAAAGTTTATATTTGTTTATAAGTTTCCTGTGTGGTTTTATCTTTGCAGCATCTTCAGTTTAGCGGACAGAGTCCAAGGTAGATAGGGTTCAGGAGGGACTGCTGAATGGGCCCTTTTCAATATAACCAGGTGACATATAGAATGTTTGACAATCTTTATTGGGGTCTGTCATTCTGATGTAGAATCTTTGCAGAATCTAGGAAAGAAGCAAGCGAGTGTAACGGTATATGCAACTGTAGGTAGATGATGATATCTCAGCTATGATGTGCAAAGTAAGCCACTCCCTGTTCCAAAGTAAATGGCTACATCAGGAAGAGAATATAAGTCACTGTGGTAGATTTGTTGTTGAGGAATAGGGCTACTGCTAGGAAGAGTTGGTTCCACACCAGGAGAATCCAAATGAGACATGTGGGCTTTTCTTCCTTTCACTGAAGGCGATGGAAGTAAAGGCCAGATTCCTCAATCTATCCTCCTGGTTCTTGAGCTGTATGGTAACTACACCCAAAACAAATAACAAAAAACAGCCTGCACTATTTTGGTTAAGCAGGTGTGGAAACAGGAACATACTTCCCTATAAACCACAAAGATGCTCACATCTGCACAGGTCTCAGCAAGACAAAACTGGATCTGACAATACCACAGGAAGAACTACAGTTGGCTGTCCAGGACACCTGAAAACAGAAAAGAGGAGAAGCCGGTTTACACAGGGTTCACAAACAGGGGGTTCAACCCCCAAGGCCCATATCTGTCCTCCCTTCCCTGAAGCAATGTGTTAACCTCATTTATGTTGAGCTGCTTAGATGTCACCATGGTGTAGTTGTTAAAGCAACAGCCTTAACTCACAGATGGTGTGGGTTAATATCACTTGTAATCCTCCACCGCTCCAGGTCTGTTACTTAAAGTTGGGATAAATGTTTTAGCATCTGTTTAGAGCTCATGTGAGGGAATAGACTAACTGAAAACAATGACTGTGTGCATATAACAGCAGGAATGCGTGCCATGGTGTTCTAAAGGCCAAAATTATCATCAATTTACTATTGTTCCTGAAAGTCATCAAGGACACCTGTGTGAAGAGAACAATAGAAGTGTGAAACATGTTAGCTTTGTGAACATTTATTTCACTCATCAGAAGAGTGACTCAAGTGTACCTCAGGTATAGTTCTAACAGTCAAGTGAAGAATAGTAGAGTAAGCAAATAAAGGTTACCATATATCATTCTCACCTACAACTGTTTGGCCAGGTGCAAGTTGGTGTGCTGAGCTGCTCTTCTGGCCTCTAGCAAACACACTGGGGTGATGAGCATAGTCAACCTGAAATGAAGAATAGAGAGAAACATGTTACAAAGACCTATGTCTCCAAAATTAAACACTGAAGTTGTGGCAGAATGTCACATCACAGTCTCCAACACACACTTAGAAGTAACAGAAGTGCTAACATACCTTTGGACTCCTTATTTAAAAAAGGCAGCTACAGCTGACCCCTTTTTATAATAAAGCTGCCTAACCCATTAGGCACTCATTAGGAGTTTTCCATCTGAACTATGTACACTGATTGGATGTCCACTGAATGGCAATGTCCTCCCCCCCCCCCCACAACACACCTGAGCTATTGTTATCAATGAGTTAGTACACAGAACCATTCCTCAACTGATTTTAACTTGCCTGTAATTTGATTCTACAAAGAATGAAGTTTAGCTCTATGAGTAAACCCTCTCAGATGTATGAACACATACATATTACTTACATATCTATTTTGCTGCCACCAACATTTCTAACAGCATGGGTGCTCTTACAACAAACACACCTTGACTTGAATGTGTTATCACTCATTTTTGTCAGCCCTGTGGAATGGAGAGTAGGAGATATCAGAAGTAGAATAACTATTATAAACAATAACACACAATGAAAGTCCATAAAGAGAAGTCAGTTCTTGCTGGTTGTTTTTTTTTTGTTCTATCATAAGGACACCTAAGTAGCTTACAAAATATCATTCTCACCTGGACTTACTATCTGAGCTGCTAGCAAGCTGCTTCTAGAAAAGATAAAACAACATATTAGAATGACATGTAGCTTGTTAATGGCTCTGTGGAATAGAGAGAGGTGGGAGGCAGAGATAGGAAAGAAAATTTAAAAGACTAAGACAGAGTAAAGTCTCAAACGTCTGCATAAGCGATAGGACAGAATAGAAAGGAAACACTACTCACTTGGACCTTCTTTTTTTTTTTTATAATTCTTTATTCATTTTCATATTTTACATGAAGTGTACAAAATATTGAGTTACAACTAATGAATACACAATATCACTTTTATATCTATTACATAATATTCTGAACAAATTTTTTTAATCCCCTCTCCCACCCCCCACCCTTCAAGTACTTTCCAATCACCTTATACTTATTGTATACCATATTATAACATGTTATGTAAAATTATTTTCACTACCCCCCTCCATGTGTGCCATAAAGAAGACAAGAAAAAGAAGAAGATAAATCCTACTATTCATTCAGTACAATACTTTGTCAATGGCCCCCATATTTTTATAAATTTAGGATATGTCCCTCTTTGTATTGCTATTACTCTTTCCATTTTGAATATATGACAAATTGTATTACACCAAAATGTATAATTAAGGTTACTATGATTCTTCCAGTTATTGGTTATATGCTGAATGGCAACCCCTGTCATGACTAGTAAAAGCTTGTTATTTTCTGGTGAAATTTGACTTTTTTTTCTCATCATCATTCCAAATAACACTGTATCATATGATATTGCTACATGATTTTCCATCAATTTATTAATTTGTGGCCAAATTGCATTCCAAAAACTTTTAATGTAGGGACAATGATACAGTAAATGATCCAACGTCCCAGGTTCCAGATTACAGTGCCAGCATTTATTGGACTTAGAACTATCTAATTTTTGCAAACGTGTAGGGGTCCAAAAAGCTCTATGTAATAAAAAGAACCAAGTTTGTCTCATAGATGCTGACACTGTACATCTCATTCTCCAAGACCAAATTAGTGGCCATTGAGATGCAGTAATTTGATGCTTAATCTCAATGCTCCAAATGTCTCTTAGACCATTTTTTGGTTTTTTATTCAAATATCCAGATATTAATTTATACCACAATGCGGCTTGATGCCCTAGGAAGTCTGCTTGGAAGCATAAGAACTCTAAACTATATTGATTATTCAATGTTTTCCATTCAGGGAACCCAACCTGAATGGCCTGCTTCAATTGCAACCATTTAAAACTTTGTTTTTTACTAAGACCAAATCTATGTTGCAATTGTGAAAATTTCAGCAGTTTACCTTCCGAAATAACATCATTCAGAGATCTAATGCCTGCAATAATCCATTCCTTCCAAAGGATTTGAGCTCCGCCAATTTTGATCTTGGAGTTTATCCATAAAGACTGATTAGTTGACTTGTTTATTGGGACAGGTGTTAATTTACTAATAAACCTCAACGTTTTCCAAGTATCCATTAATATCTTATTTTCTCTGTATCTTCTAGGCATGTTGATACTTGGAAGATGAACTAAATTTAGGGGAAACATAAGGCGCCATTCCAAATATAACCAATCCGGTGCATTATCTATCAGTTCTGGGAGGATCCAATACATACCCTGACGTAAAATATAGGCTTGATGGTACCTATAAAAATTTGGAAAATGTACCCCTCCCTCCTTAATTGATTTTTGCAAAGATACCAAAGCTATTCTATGCGTTTTACCAAGGTAAAGAAATTTCGTTAAAATGCTATTAAGCTTTTTATAAAAGGACCCCTGAAAATAAATAGGTATCATACTCATTTGGTAGCAAACTACAGGCAAGATCATCATTTTAATAGTTTGAACTCTCCCCCACCAAAAAAGATGTAACGGATTCCATTGCTCACATAACTCTGTAACTCTTTTCAATACAAATTTTCATTTTCTTTTTTTTTTTTTTTTTTTAAATATCTTTATTCGTTTTTACATTATGCAAACAAGTGTACAATAATTCAAGTCATACTATACATTCTTCACTTGAAACTCTACATTCATTTTATACCATAAACTATCTCCCCTCCCTCCCTTTCCATATATTACCCCTCATAATGTCATAAAATCCACCCATCCCTCCTCCCCCCTACATATATTTAATGGGGATAAATATAATTATTTATTTATTATAATACTCAATTAATGGTCTCCACACCTCTTTAAATTTCTTATAATAACCTCTCTTGATTGCCAATGTTTTTTCCATTTCATACACCTGACAAACCGAACTCCACCAGAAACAATAATTCAATCCTCTATAGTCTTTCCAGTTATGTGTTATATGTTGGATGGCAACTCCTGTTAAAATCATTAACAGTTTGTTATTATTCGATGAAATTTGACTTTTGGCCCTCATAGACATTCCAAACAAAACTGTGTCATATGATAGGGCCACAGGATTCTCTAACATACAATTTATTTGACCCCAGATCAATTTCCAAAAATTATTAATAAAAGGACAATAAAATAATAAATGATCTAGAGTTCCAGCCTCAAGATGACAATGCCAACATCTATTAGACTTAGAGCAATCCAATTTTTGTAAGCGAACAGGGGTCCAGAGTGCTCTATGCAACAGGAAAAACCATGTTTGCCTCATAGACGCAGACATTGTACATCTTATCCTCCAAGACCAAATACGTGGCCATTGAGATGCATTAATTTGATGCTTAATCTCAATGCTCCAAATATCTCTAAGTACAGTCCTTGGTTTTTTATTTAAATATCCAGATAATGTTTTATACCACTGTGCGGCCTGGTGACCCATAAAATCTGCCTGGAAGCATAAGAATTCTAGAGTAAAATGAGTATTTAAAGACTTCCATTCAGGGAACCCTGCCTGAATAGCCTGCTTCAATTGCAACCACTTATAACTTTGTTTTTTATTAAGTCCAAATTTATGTTGCAATTGTGAAAACTCCAGCAGCTTACCATCATTAATAACATCATCTAAAGTACGTATTCCTGCTTCAATCCAATCCTTCCAGACAATCATAAAACCGCCTATTTGTATCTTGGAGTTCAGCCATATATTTTGACAAGTAGATTTTTGAATAGTAATAGGAGTTAAGTTGTTTACATGTGTCCATTAATATCCTATTGGTTTTCCTTATTCTAGGCATTTTAATGCTAAGCAGATGACGAAGCCTGATAGGAGACATGAGCTGCCACTCCAACCATAACCAATCTGGAAGCTTCTCCATGAGTTCTGGGAGGACCCAATACATACCTTGGCGCAATATATAGGATTGATGAAACCTATAAAAATTTGGAAAATTTACCCCTCCCTCCTCAATTGGTTTTTGTAAAGTCACTAGAGCAATTCTTACAGCTTTACCCAGCCAAATAAATTTACTAAGAATATTATTTAACTTTTTGTAAAAAGACCCCTGAAAAAAAACTGGTATCATTCCCATTTGATAACAAACCACAGGCAATATCATCATTTTGACAGTTTGAACTCTTCCCCACCAAGATAAATGTAAAGGATTCCATTGCTCACATAACTCTGTTACTTTTTGCAATAAACTTTTTTCATTCATTATAATTGTCTCATCAAGCGTGTTTTTTATCCATATACCTAAGTATTTTATTCCTTCTTCTTTCCAAATAAAAGGTAATGAGTCAAATAATCCTTTTGTGCAATGCACATTTAAAGGAAGAACTTCTGATTTAGTCCAATTTATTTTATATCCTGAAAACTTTCCAAATCTTTCAATCAAAACCAATAAATTTGGAATGGTTGTTTCCGGATTCCTCAAATGAAGTAATATATCATCCGCATATGCAGAAACTTTATATTCTTTATCTTTATGCGGTATACCCTGTATCTCCTCCTCTTGTTGAATAGCTAATAATAAGGGTTCAAGCACTATATCAAAAAGTAAAGGAGACAAAGGACATCCCTGTCTAACTCCCCTTTGCAATTTAAAACAATCAGAAAAATTATTATTGATATATAATCTAGCAACAGGAGAGCTATACAGAGTTTTAATCATTTGTATAAATCCCGAACCAATACCAAACCACTCCATGGCCTGATACATAAATGTCCATTCCACACGATCAAAAGCTTTCTCTGCATCTAGAGACACAGAAAAAGCCGGATCTCCAATTTCTTTTGTTAAATATAACATTTGCAATGCCAATCTGGTGTTATTAGAAGAGTGTCTCTGAGCAACAAACCCTGTTTGATGCATACCAACTATGTGAGGAAGAGCTTTTGCCAAACGTGTAGCCAAAAGTTTGGCTAATAATTTACCATCTACATTTATCAATGAAATAGGCCTGTAATTTGAAACCAACATGGGATCTTTATTTGGCTTCGGCAAAACAATAGTTAATGATTCTGCCATAGTGCCTGATATACAACCTTTCTTTAGTTGATTCTGATATAAATTTAATAAATGAGGTAAAAGAGTATTTTGAAATGCTTTATAAAACTCTACCGTAAAACCATCACCACCTGGAGCGGTCCCTACTCTAAGAGATTTCAATGCTGTTTGTAATTCTTGGTAAAGATATTGGATTTTCCAAACTTCTTTTTATATGATCAGGAATCTTCGGACCTTCAATATTATTTAAAAACACTATACCATCTTTTTCTTTATTTAAATAAGACTCAGAAGAATACAGGTTTTTATAATAATTTAAAAACTGTTTTAAAATAGGACCAATCTGAAAATGAGTTTCACCTTTTTTATCTTTTATTGCATTCAATTTCATCTTTCTTTTTTTCACTTTAAGATAATTAGCCAATAATCTTCCCGCCTTATTTGAACTACCATAATACAAAGCTTGCTGACACATAATATTTTTTTAGCCAAATTAGAAGAAATCTCATTATATTTATATTTTGCTTTTAATAAAGTTTGCAACGTAGAATTCTCCCACTTATTAATCAATTTTAATTCTAAATCTTTTATTTCGTGTTCCAGTTCCGTAAATTGCTTATTTAATTGTTTTTTAGAATAAGCTGAAAATGATATAATTTGCCCTCTCATCGTTGCTTTAAAAGCATCCCATATTATTTCTGTAGATATTTCCTCTGTAATATTATTTTGAAAATATTCATCCATTTTTAATTGAAATTCTTCACAAAATTTTGGATATGCAAGCAATGCATTATTAAATCTCCATACAGGCCTACCATTATCCGGGTCATTAAAATTTAAAGAAATCCACACTCCTCCATGATCTGATAAAATTATTGGTTCTATAGAGGCTTGTGTAACATCTTGTATTAGCCCATCAGAAACAAGAATATAATCAATTCTAGAAAAAGATTTATGAACATGTGAATAAAACGAAAAATCTCGATCATTAAAATGAAGAATTCTCCATATATCTTTTAAATTGCAAGAATTTATAAAATTATCCAATCCTAAAGATTTTAAAATTTTACTAGGTTTTTTATCCAATAAAGGGTCCACAACAGCATTAAAATCTCCTGCTACTATCAAATTATTAGCAGCCAGTGGTAAAATTATTGGTTGTAGAGTTTTAAAATATTCAATTTGATTCGAATTAGGTACGTACACATTAAATAGCGCCACAGTATTATTGCCCATACTCATGTTCACATGCACCCATCTTCCTAATTTATCTGCTTTCACCATATTAAATCCTGCTGAACATTTTTTATTTATTAAAATTGCTACCCCAGCTTTTTTCCCCACCGCCGGTGCAAAAAAGCAATCTCTCACCCAATTACCAATTAGCTTTTTTGATTCATCTCCATTAAGGTGAGTCTCCTGTATGAAATAGACATCCGCATTTTGTTTTTTTAAATATAGCAATACTTTTTTCCTTTTTATCGGGTGGTTGAGACCATTAACATTTATTGAAAAAATTTTTAAAGTCATTATATCAAATCAAAACAATAATCAATAATATTCTTCACATCAATATTATAACCTCTTTTCCCCTTTTTAAAATTATTATTAGAACCCATCCCCTCCCCTATACCCCTTCCCATATTCTTAATCCCCTCCCCCTCCCATCCCTCCCTTAAATTACTTGCCAACTTTGAAACGCACACCTTGACTAGGCAATAGATAAACTCCCCACAAGCTATATTTATAATTTTAAAACCATTAGCCAGATCATTATCATATTAAAATGAATATCATTTTATCATACAAGACTTCTTTATCAAGGATTACCTCTTTTTTTTTTTTTTTCCTTTCCTTTCCCCCATCTCTCATGAACCCTCCCTTCTCTACTCACTCATTTCCATTAAGATATTATTGAAATACATAAATAATCACACCAAATTTTAAAATTACATTCATCCAAACCACATCCATCTTTCATGTCAGATTACATCACATTCCCTCAAGTTAAATATCACTTTTAAATATTATTAAATATATAATGGAAATCTTTTTTCCTAACTTTTCCTATTCAAAAAGTCAATAAATTCCCCAAAACAACAATTTTTATCCCTTTAACATAACCCTCCTAACATTCCATACCCATTTCCACACTAGCATATTTGCTACCCTTTTAATTTCCACTCCATTCACAACATTCTCTTATATCATATGCTTTATATTATAACATCCAAACTTTCCTACATCCTTCGCTTTTACCAAAACTTCTAATTAATTTTTTTTTTTTTTAATCTCCTCGTATATCCACCATTATTTATATTAAGTTCAGACCAATTTTTATCCCAAACAACAATATTATGACTCTTGTTGCATTAATAGATTTGCAATTTTAAAACTATAGTCCATACATAACAACAAATTTCCTTTTCTTGTAATAAGATGCTATATGTCTCATAAAGTCTCATTTCAAATCTCCTCTTGCTTGCAGATCCATATCAAATTCTATCCTCTCACACTACTGTTTATACATTCTCAGTCTCATCTTTTGATCCACCTTAAATCTCCTTTCCAATTGTTTTGCATAAAGATTTACAATGACCACAATTTCAAACTTGTGGTGCCAATCATAGATCCTTCACATTCTACATATACAAACCCTGTTCCTTTTTTTTTTTTTTTTTTTTTTGACCATCGTAGCTCTGTCATTTTTATTTTAAGGTCAGGCCAACTATATACCAGAACCATCTTCAAAAAATCCTCTGCTGCATTTAGAGAATTTCCATTACAATGTCTTATTCCATATATCACAGCTGACTTCCCCTTTTATGTAAATGAAAATTGTAAGGCTTACAAAGTCACAGTCTAACTCTCATCTTGCTTGCAGATCCATTCTATTTAATGTCCTCTTGCTTGTAGTTTATATCTTCTCAATACTATTTAGAACTTATTTCCTTCAATCTGTTTTGCACAATCCTCTATCGTTTCTCAGTCTGTCTGTCCAAACAGCAAGTCAGTACAATCCATCTTATTAACCTCTGTCCTTTAAAAGGTCTGTAATATTGCATCTCTTATACTCTTGCAGGCTACATTCCATTTGCCTCATGACAAGATAGAATGTGGAATGTATTTGAAATCCAACTGCAGCCATGCCTTCAGAATCCTATTAACTCTTTTTTTTTCTTTTTTCTTCCTTTAACATAGAAATTTCCAAACAAAAATAAACATTTCAACCAAGAACACAAATACTTCCATCCAAGTCTCTATTAAGTAGCCATTGGTGATTCACACTGCTCCAAAAACTCCTTAAGTTTATCTGCAGTATCAAAATTCAAAGTTTTATTTTTATAAGTGACCCGCATAGTTGCCGGGTATATGAGCCCATATCTAGCTCCCAGACTTCTCAGCTGTGGTCTCAGGTCTAATAGCTGCTTTCTCTTTTGTGCCGTTGCTCTGGCAAAGTCAGGCACTATGTAAATCTTTGAATCCTGACACTTTAAGTTTTTATTATCTTTAGCTAATTTAATTATTTCAGCTACCTGTTGATATCTAAGTAGCTTAAAGATCAGTGGACGTGGTCCTTTTTGGCTGTTTGATAATCTCGTTGGGACCCTGTGTGCACGTTCTATTTCCAATGGAAACTTGTTTTGCATCGGGAGCACCTTGGGCAAAAAATTAATCAAAAATCCAATCGGATCCGACTTTTCAATTCCCTCCGGGACCCCAAGCACCCTTAAATTGCTCCTTCGTTCCCTATTGGACAAATCTTCCAGCTCCCTTTTCAGTGCTTCAATTTCCTTACTGTGTTCCATGTGCTTTATACTTTCCTCCTCACACTTTTCCACTCTTTTCTCAATTTGATCCACTTTCAATTCCATTGCTTGCAGTTTATTTGATAAACATACCACCTCTTCTTTCACTTCTTTTATATTTTTAGCGCATTCCAATACTATTTCCTTTACCGCCTGTATTTCCTTCATTATGTCTTTATTTTCTACATCCTCCGGCGGCAACGGAACTGACATCGGTGAAGCCGTATCAAGTTTCGATCGCTCCCCGCTTCCTGAGCTGCTCCCCGCCGCCAAATTTTTGTTTTGCTTTCCCGAAGCCATTATCCACCTCTACCTCACTTTTCAGAGTGAAATTTGAATTTTTTTCTGGCTATGATCTCTGTCAAATAGCTTGTCTTCACAGAGCAACTCCACTACCCAGCCATTTAGTTCCGCTCCAAAGCCACGCCCCAAATTTTCATTTTCTTTTACTGTATCTTCAATTGTATTTTTAACTTGAATGCCAAGATATTTAAATCCTTCTTCTTTCCATATGAACGGAAAAGCGTCAAATAATCCTTTTACACAATGAACATTTAAAGATATAAGTTCAGACTTACTCCAATTAATTTTATAACCTGAAAATTTGTCAAACATATCAATTAATTCCAATAGACAAGATAAGGTAGACTCTGGATTCCTCAAATAAAGTAAAATATCATCCGCATAAGCCGAAATTTTATATTCCATATCAGAATATGGAATACCCTGTATCCCCCTTGCTTTCTGTATTGCTAACAATAAGGGTTCTAATACAACATCAAATAACAAAGGAGATAAAGGACAACCTTGTCTAACTCCCCTCTGCAATTGAAAACCATCAGATATCATATTATTAATATTTAATCTTGCAATCGGGAAGCTATACAATGTTTTTACCATCTAAACTCCGTTTTATATGATCAGGAACCTTAGGTCCAATAATTAAATCTAAAAAATTTTTACCATCTTTTTGCCTCTCCAAATAAGGCTCGGAAGAATACAGGTCCTTATAAAATTTTAGAAATTGCTTTAAAATTATATCCGTTTGATTGGTTATTATATCATTATCATCTTTTATCCCATTAATGTTAGTTCTTCTTTTTTTTGCTTTAAGATAATTTGCCAATAATCTTCCTGCCTTATTAGAATTTCCATAATACATTGTCTGTTTGGAAAACAAGTCTCTTCTTATCATTTTTGAAACTAATTCGTTATATTTACCTTTTGCTTTCAAAAGAGCTTGTAATACATCATGTTCCCATTTGCTTACCAATTTAGTTTCTAGTATTTTAATTTATTTTTCTAACTCTATATACTGTTTTTTAATCTGTTTCCTAACAAAAGCCGAATATGATATAATATGACCTCTCATAGTCGCTTTAAAAGCGTCCCATACATTTTCAATAGATGTATCTTCCACTAAATTAATTTGAAAGAAATCACTAATTTGTGTTTTAAAATTTTCCATCCACAAGCAATGCATTATCAAATCTCCAAAGAGGTCTTCTATTTTCTAATTGATCTAATTGTAAATCTATCCATACTCCCGCATGATCCGAAATGAATGGGATCAATGGAAGCCTTAATCACTTGCTGCACCTTATGTGATGAAATAAAAATATAATCTATTCTTGAAAATGATTTATGAACCTGTGAACAAAATGAAAATTCCTGATCATTAAAATGAAGAATACGCCATATATCCTTCAAATCACATGATTGAACCAAATTATCTAAACCTAAAGATTTTATACTTTTACCTGGTTTTTTATCCATTAATGGATCCATTACAGCATTAAAATCTCCAGCCACCACTAAATTAGAAGCAGCCAGTGGTAACAACATACTCTGCAATTTTTTAAAGAATTCTGATTGATTCGAATTAGGGGCATATATATTGAACAACGTCAGGGCATTATTTCCCATACTTATATCAACATGTAGCCATCTTCCATGTGGGTCCGCATTTACTATCTTAAAATTGGCCATACACTTTTTATTTATAAGAACTGCTACTCCTGCTTTTTTACCCTCTGCTGGAGCAAAAAAACATTCTTTCATCCACCCACCCATTAGTTTCTGTGATTCCTTTATATTAAGATGGGTCTCCTGCAGACAATAAACATCCGCGTTTTGCTTCTTTAAAAATGATAATACCTTTTTCCTTTTGATTACATGATTCAGGCCATTGACATTAATAGAAAATATCTTAAAAGACATAATATATTTTATACTCCTTATCATAATCTTCCTCTTCCCTTCTTCCATAACTAAGATCTAAAAAACTTCTCCCCATGGCACACATTCTTACCTCCAAATTACCCAATCCCTTATTAATCTTTTCCTTAATCATCCTAGTAATATATTTAATACCCACCTTCTTCCCACCCCTCCCTCCCCAATATAATGACTGCTTAAGGACACACATTGGACAGTAATCCCAACTTCCCCCCTCCCCCCCAGGCAACCAATATTTATTAATAACCCCTTTATCCTTTATTGAGACAAACTCACTACCTCTCCACAATATATCTAATTATATCTCTCTTCTAATCATAAAACCTTTTTTTTTTTCCATTTTAAAGTAATTAATTTCTCTATCTATTATTTAACCTTTAGTCACATAACCATATTTATTTCCTAACATTCCATTAATGCATTTTTATCATTTCACCAATCTCTAATTCATTCCCCCAACATTTTATTTCATTCAAGAAAATTCTATCATAGTCATATATTTAATAAAAAGTATCATTTTCCTATATCTTATATTATCTAATCCATCTTCTCCTATCCTCCTTTAAATATCCAACAACAAATATCCATCTCTTCATATATTTCTGTTAAAAAAAACAACTTCAATTTTATAAGTTTTTATCCCCTATTTGTATTTAAACATTTGTATTTCATTTTCAAAATAATTTTCCCCCCCCTTTTTATATTTCCTCTTCTCCAAATTAAATCCAATCTTTTTAAAACTATATTATCACAACATCAATCTTTACATTTCTTCAGCTACCAATAAATTCTTATGTATCTTTCTTTTATATTATTCATTTTCCTTTCCTTTACTTGCATTTAAATATCATATAACTTGTCCTTTCTATCATTAGTCCATTCTGCAATCTTTTCCTTATTGTCCTTTCATTCTTTACTTTCTCCTTTTCTGACTTATTAAATAAACTGAACTTTCATATTTATTTCTTATCTCCATCCATCCACTCTTAAAGACTTTTGACTGCCAATTGTCATTCATTTTTTTTTTTATATAATATCCTTTTAGTCTATCAGTCCTGCTTTCTTCTTCTTCACATCTATTTATTTTCCTATTCAGTCTTCACTTTTCCTTTTGTGTTAATTTGTCCAGTCCTTTAATCCTTCTTGTTCATTCTTTACTCCAACCATCCATCTTTCAGTCTCCTAAAAGTTCAGTCTAATAACTTCACTTTAATGTCTTTCCAGTCTATCCTTCTTTCTTCTTTACATTCTTTTATTTTCTTTTTCACTTGTTAATTTTTATTTCCTGTTCTTTGTTGCATATTCTTCTTTTTCCAACAAACAAAAGTCCCATAGTTCTTTATATTTAATTTTTTGTTCAATATCCACCAATCCAGTCTTAGTATTTATCCCTTCATTTCAACACCCATTGTGCTAAAATGACATAGGTTCTGATTTTGAAAGAAAGGTCTTTAGTTTTTCCGGATCCACAAAATACAAAGATTTATCCCCACAAGATACCCTCATTTTTGCTGGGTAATATAACCCATACTTATATCCTTTTTCCTTTAATTGAGATCTCAGATCAAGGAATTTCTTCCTAATATTTGCTGTATTTTTAGCAAAGTCTGGTAAAAACCATATTTTGGATCCTTTATAGTTTAAGTTTTTATCTTTTTTGGCAGCATTTAAAATTTCTATTGCTTGCTGGTATCTTAACATCTTGAATATTAATGGTCTTGGTCTCCCTTGATTTTCCAGACTCTTTATTGGAATCCTATGTGCCCGTTCTATTTCCAAAGGCTGTTTGAAATCCAACTGCAATAATCTAGGAATTAAATTTTCTAAAAACTGTATTGCATTTTTCCCTTCCAAATTTTCCTGTATTCCAAAAAGTTTTATATTCTTTCTTCTTCCACGGTTTTCGTAATCTTCCAGCTGACTTTTCAATTGAATTATTTCCAAACTGTCATTTTTGCACCTTTTTCCTTCACATTCTAAGCTCTCCATTTTAACTTCTAACTCTGTTGTTCTTTTATTAGCTACTTCCATTTGTCTGTGTATATTCAGGATTTCTTCCTTCAGTTCTGCCATATTACTCACAGTCTCTGTCAGCATTTGTTTGATTTGCCTCAGTTCCCCCATAACTTCAGCTTTGCTTAACTCCTCTGATACATCAGCAGGAAGCGGAACCTTACTCGGGGTAATTTGAACCTGCTTCTGCCTTTTCACAGCCCCTCCGGTTTCACTCTTACTCTGTCGGGTGCTCGCCATGCTCCCACTGTCCTCTCCGAGGTTTTCAGCCGAAAACAGTTTAAAAGGAAATCTTTATTTATTCAACGGTTGCCCAGGTAAGAGGAGCGCTGCGATCACACGACCATTTTGTGTGCGCGCTAAGCCACGCCCCTCCTCACTTGGACCTTCTTATACCCATGCAAGCCTCTATAGCGTCTGACGTCAGCAAAGATTTTGGCGGGAAAATGTTTTCTATGCCTATTGGGTGCCGTTCGGGGCGGGGCGGATTGTTCTGCTTCCTAACCACGCCCAACACACCTCATTGGGTGTCCTATGGGTGTGTGTTTCAACGTGTTCTATAAGTAGCCTGAAAAGCTGGCTGCACCTTGCAACATGGCTCCAAAACAGAAATCAAATTTTTTGCCTGGAGAGTTGCAGATCCTTGTGGCCCAAGTCAGGGACAACTATGATTCCCTCTTTGGGAGGGAAGCCGATAGGATTGGGACAGAAGGCCAGCATGCTATCTGGAGAAGGATCTGCAGTGACATAGACTCACCATCAGGGCCGCGATATAGAGGCTCTGAAAAAAACGGTGGCGTGCCCTGCGGAGAGAGGTCCGGCGGAAGCAAGAACTGATCGATGCGCAGGGTCCTTGCGGTAACCTCCAACTGACTGTCCTGGAGAGTGAGGTGATGGACATAGTGGGTCCTGGAATAGCACCTGTTGTGGGAGCCATTGATACTTCCCTGGGGCGCCAAGGTAAAAACACTTTACATAGAAGCTATTGACTTGTTGGTGTTTTAACTCATATTTTATATCTTTTCTAAACTACAACAGTGCTATACAACCAATGCAATTCATAGTAATACAATAAAAGCCATTGCCTGTTTTGATACTCTTGGCTGCCTAACATGTGGAATAAGTTGCTAATGTTCCATATGTTAGCCTTCATACCTTGTAAATGACCAGATGCAAAGAAGTACTGTATTGTGACCTGTGATGCAATTCAAATGATGTTCTCAGATGTTACCGCTTTCAACTAATACCAATGTGTATTTTCTTGTCTTTTTGCAGAGGTGTCCCATCCTCCTTCTGCTGCTGATAGGGATGAAGGGGATGAGGAGGAGGAAGTGGCCGGCCCATCGTGCGCCACCCCTCCTCCTCAAAACACTGATATGCAAACTGCACCGGCGCCCCCCCCTTCATCCCCCGATGACAACAGGGCAGCAGAGGAGGGGGAAGAGTTGGAGGGGGAAGAAGAGGTGGGTGAGGTCAGAGCCCTGGGGGAGGAGGATTTCCATCAGGGTGATGAGCTGGAGGCCCCCCCTGATGAGCCTGCACGTCTATTGGTGGAGGTTGGGGATCACATCCACCATAGACAGGGCTTGCTCATTAGGGAGGTGGCTGAGATAAAAGAATCCACATGTGTCCTCGCCAGGGAGGCCCAAACCATGAACCAGCACTTGGCCTCCCTGGTAGCAGAGCAGGCTGCGACACAAGCCCAGCAGGCTGCCATACAAGAGGAGCAGGCTGGGACGCGCCATGCTCTAGAGGACATGTGTAGCATTCTTAGACACCTTCTCCCCCAGCTCATCACCCAGACTGACTCCCCTTGGGATCCTGGAGCTCAAGCCACCTCCCAGACCTCCTCCAGGCAGGGTTCCCTCCTGGCCACCCGTGGCCGGGGTCGAGGCCATGGCCAGGTCAAGGGAAAAGGAAAGGGCACCCATTAGGACCCACTATGTCCTCTGAACACTCCCAGGCCAGTCATGGCGCATGGACCCTGGGGCTCCGCTGGACCTCCTCTGCATGTACACGCCACTGCCTCTATATCACGGTTCAGTCACTGCAGATCTTTCATCCAGATGGCCTCCTGGCCGGAGTGCCAATCCTCATCAGCTTCAACTCCCATCGAGGGCATCATAGTTGGATAATAGCTATTACAACCTTCCAAGGATCTGTAGCTCTCCAGGAGCCATGTTGCCATCTTCATTCACCACTCCAAGCAGTGCAACCTGTGCCATCTATTTGCACCCTGGACATATGCCTCACTTCACCGAGGTGCAACCTGTGCCATCTATTTGCACCCTGGACATTTGCCTCACTTCACCGAGGTGCAACCTGTGCCATCTATTTGCACCCTGGACATATGCCTCACTTAACCGAGGTGCAACCTGTGCCATCTATTTGCATCCTATATTATGCATTTTTCCTTCTATCATGTACAACGGCAAGGCAATGGATTGATGTTTTACAATAGAATCAATCAAATAAATGAAACATATATAGCTGGCAGTGTGTTTGTGTTTCTGCGTATATTTTATTCGTTAGGTGCTTCAATGAGCTACATTGCTGTATCATATGGTTTACAGAGGTATGTCCCAACCGTGTCATGAACGACCACTAGGCCAGTTAGGTTTTGAGGATACCCCTAATGGATATGCATGGTGGTAAATTTGATGGCTGACACCTCCATTAGATGCTGGTCTTTCATGCATGCTCATTAGGGCTATCCCTTACAATCTTCTTATCCCACCTTTCACAACCTAGCTCCCTATGCATCAACTTCTGTCCCTCTCTTTTCAGTTATTCTCCTTGATGCATACCAATGAGGACAGGGGGGGAGGGGGCTGGAACCTACATGGCATCTCTCCTTTCCACCTCAAAACCTAGCGTTTCTCCCTAACCTCCTTCCATCCCCAGTGTCAACCTTTCACCCTTTCTGTTTGCAAATACCCTCGCATCCCTAATCTCTCCTTGCCTCCATGACATCCTCCATCTCTTGCTTTTATCTTTTCTCATTCCAGACCACTATCCAGCATATCTCTCAGTCTCTCTCCCCCCCTCCCCCAAGTCTGGCCATTTTTAGACACCTCTCCTGCATTCAACTTAAGAAACTCATTAATATCTATCCCATTTGGTGCAGTAGCTGCCTTGGTCGATGACATATTTCCCATGTCTAAACACAGGTTCCCATCCATTCCACTTGGAGTTAATTGAAAATTGTAGGCCCCCTCTGCTCTTTCTTTTTGGTGTACTCTGCTGACATAGAAAATGGAGGTGGGGGCACACCATGACATTATGAAAGCAGGGAGAGTGGTGGGCGTGGGCATCTGTATGTAACCTGGCCTGGCCCCTTCTTTTCCCTAACAACTGATTCCTCCACACTTAACACAAAACCTAAGTCCTCAACAATCCCTCACACCAACACCCAGAAAAATCCATAGACAAAAGTAATACAGGTAATGGGGGTGGGGAGGAATGACAAAGTCAGAAGGGAGTACAAAGGAGAACAGGCAAGTCATAGCACAAAGTTTCATCATTGAGGAAATGGAACACCACAAGCACCAACTCACATGGGGGGGGGGTCTTAAATGGGAAAAATGGCTGTGCCAAAGCTTTCTATATACTAAACACGCCTAATTAGCGTCTGATGTCATAGGCACCGTTGGAACTTCCCGCTGAAATAATTCAAATGTAATTGGACGTGCGTTGATGTTGTTTTGCCAAATACAGCTGTAGTGACGTTGTAATCATTTCCTTCACATCTCTAAGCTTTGATACGAAGCTCTATGTTTTAAAAAAAGTTCCCTCTATATCTCTATGCCTTAAGGCACTGCTTTTTATCTTCCATACATCAGGGGTTCAAGTCTTGAGTAAGGTTAGCAAATAGTTTATATTCATTTTTCAGCCAGGAAACCTGGTAACTCTTTAGCCATGCCTTTACATAAAAATATTTTGCTTCAGCTTTTATCTGCAGCCATTGTCTACTTTTTAATCCAACCTGTTCTCTCTCATGCTGAACACCCTCCCACAACCAACATCACCCAACTGTCAAGCCAAACTGCATTTACCAATACTAATGTGTGTAGGATCCATCTCACCACATCCTTCAACACCTGTCCAAACCCTCTGAGGTTTGATTTAACTCTTATAGCTGTTGGCCAATGCCTATATTGCATCAAAAGAAACACATTCCTATTAGAATGCCTTGTAGTTGGGAGCAAATGAAAGTATCTCATGCACCTGTGCCTGCAGAATGCTGATGTGAAACAGCAAATTCCACCACTTATGAGAGCTGTTAGAATGCTATGAAAAAAAAGGGAAGGTGAGGATGGGATTTGAACTAGGGTGCTTGAGAAGAAAGACAGGGCATTAACCTGATGAGCCACTAATGGCTTCTTCTGGCAGGATGTAAATAAAATTGATTGATAATTACAGACTGATGTTGGAAAACAGCAAAGTGGAGTGTATATATATATATATATGCTCCTATGAGACCCAGGGTGCTTGAGAAGACAAACAAGGTGCGTTAACCTGGTGCACCACAAATGGTATCTTCCTGGCAAAGGAGAGGTTTCCTCCCATGACAGCTTAGAATATCCTAGCCATGGGACGGAGAAAATATTTTTGTGGCTGGAAAAGGAAATGCATTCATAAAAATGCCATAGTCCCCCCCCCCCCCCCCATCTAGACCCTCTTATAACAGTTAATAGGAAGCTGTTACAAATGAGTGAAGGTGGGATTTGAACCAGGGTGCTTGTGAAGACAGATAAGGCACATTAACCTGGTGAGCCACTAATGCTTTCTTTAAAGCAAATGTAATATCATTCCTAAGCAAATGATAAGCAAATAGGCAAGTCAGTCAAGTATGATATGAAAGGGCAGTGAGATGCACCTAAGTCAAAGGTGGTGTAGCTCTATGGGTTAAAACCCTCTGCTAATCATACAGAGTTTGTGAGTTCTACACCCAGCACATCTTTTTAATTGTGGCATACTACCTTGAAGGTGCAGCTTGATGATCTCACAATGAGGTCAGCTTTGAGAAAGTGAAGAGCTCCATTTTGCAATGAAGGAAAATGCATGTTAAGGTGTGTATCTGGTTTTTCTCTTTTTAAGCGGTGAGAGATGAAATAATGTGTGCAATAAGGATATATTTCTCATGTTGTTTCTTTGTTCTCAAGAAAGAGCTGATTGCAGGACTGTTTGTTGAGTAAAAAAGGGGTTCTTTTTAAGCAGGAAAACCAGAGGTGGTATAATGAGCAAACTATATTACTATTTGGGCAGAAAAGTGCTATGTTTCCCATGTAATATGCTTATATTTATGTGCTCTATTGATATGTTGGCTTATTAAATCTATTAGGAGGGAGAAAACAAGAAGATTAAAACATATATTCAACATCGCTATAGAAGATATTACGGATGCAAAACGGACGTTTAACTTGCGTCTAAACGAGTCAAGTTTCAAGTTTCAAGTTTAATTTTCATTTGATGAATCGCTTATAACAATATCTAAGCGATGTACAGTTTAAAAAACCATCAGAATGTGGTAATACATTTAGTTTAAATAGGGTAGACAATAGACAAACAAATTGGACAAACGGGAGATAGTGGGAAGAAAGGGGAAAGTTACAATTTCGTTATTTGTTAAAATTTTACATCAAAAGGAGAACACATTAGGTAATAATGGGGCGAGAAGAGAAAGAAAAAAAGAAAAAAAAAAAATAATGAGAAAACCTAGGATGTTGTGTTTCATGAATCAAATGCATCTTGAAATAAATATGTTTTTAAAATTTTCTTAAAAGAGACGAGGTCTTTTTCACTTTTAATAAAATTTGGAAGAGAGTTCCACAGTGTGGGGGCCTTCACGGAGAACATATCATTACGTCTTGTGCCTATAATTCTCAACGAGGGGACTGAAAGCAGTTGTGATGAAGAAGATCTTAGGGAGCGAGAAGAGTTATATGGGACAATCATTTTTGATATAAATTGGGGTTCATTAAAGGTCAATGTTTTGTATACTAAAAATATAATTTTGAAAGTGATTCGGTGAGATATAGGGAGCCAGTGTGATTTAATAAGCAAAGGGGTAACGTGGTCAAATTTTTTTGCTTTATGAATTAGTTTAACTGATGTGTTTTGGATAATTTGAAGTCATCTCTTTTCTTTCTGGGTTATGTTGATTAAAAGGGAATTGCAATAATCTAATTGCCGACGGGACAAACGCTGAAACTGCATGCCTATATTTTAGACGCTAATTAGACGCACTACAGCGCATAGGTAGCGTCTAAGTTGTGGCTGTCGGTAGCCACGCCCTAGTTACGCCCAGTTACGCCCACGTCCACAAGGTTGGGCACGTCTAGGTGCTACCTCTGCATCTAGCGACGCACAGTGAGACCTAGATATCGCATCGACGTCTATGTCCCAATTAACGCTTGTTAAGATCATTAATTGGCTAATTATCTAATTAACTCGGACGTCTAAAGCACGCCTATGTTTAGACGCGGTATAGAGAATCTACCCCTTTGTGTCTAATTTGATTTCTGGAGCATTTTTAAAAGAAAAATATCTTTATTCATTTTGAAGCCATAAATAAGTGCAACATATTATACAATCATATTACACTATAAAAGCACTTAAATTCAATCAAAATTGTAATCTATGACTAAGGGCTTCTTTTATCAAGCCGCACTAATAGGGTTAACGCACGTGACTTTTCATCACATGTTAACCCCTGCGCTGGTCAAAAACTACCGCCTGCTCAAGAGGAGGTGGTAGCGGCTAGCGCAGTCGGCAGTTTAGCGCACAATATTACGCATATTAAACCACTAGTGCAGCTATTCAAAAATTGCACTCAAATTAAAGATTTAAAAATATTTTCCAACCCCCACCTCCCACCCACCCACCCTGGCCGTGCATGATCAAAGGGCAAAATCAACAATCACTCTTTGCAAAATTTTGTCAATGGCTCCCAAATCCTCAGAAACTTCTTATAATGTCCCTGGAGCATTTTTTGAAAGCAGGAAAAAAAAAAAGATACCATACAGGCTGAAAAAAAAAAAGCCCTGGTTAGAAATATGTCACAGATGAGTAATAGCTTGGTCTAAAAGGAAGTTTCTTAAAGGAAGTACTTGTTTCCAGATAGAGGAAATTCAATCTACAACAATGCTAGCATTCATCATTACAATAAGGGAAACAACCCAGCAGGAAATTTTTCACAAACTGCACAGACAAAGGATCATTCATTGACTTCGGGTTTGGCTAGCAATCTAAGCAGATGCAGCTCTCCAGAGCTCCCTGAGGACCCCTGTTGATTAAAGTATTAACTTGACCCAAGAAGTCTAGTTTTTGACTAGCTAAGGATGACTAAATCAGTCAAGTATGAATTTCAAAATCATAAAAGAGTTATATGCAGAGAAAGCAAAGGCAATGAGTAGGATTGAAGACTTACCACCTTCTCTGGGTTTGGTGATTGAGACAGAGCAGGAGGACAATGTGGCAGTTTTGTGTAAATGCTGTTAGTTAGTTAGCTAAGTGCCATCCACTCATATGTGAATCCTAGCAACTTGATGAATTAAAGATCTAAAAAGAAATTGGTTTTGTGCTTGTCCAGTAAGGTCCTCCAGTATCATCCCCATTGTTGTTTTCAATGTGTCTAGCCATCTGGTTGCAGGTCACCCTCTTCGCCTGGTTCCTTCGATCTTCCCAAACATGATGTCCTTCTCCAATGATCTTTCTCTTCTGATGGTGTGACCAAAATAAGACAGTTGTAACTTTTATTTGGGCTTTGAGAGACTTAGCTGGTTTGATTTCTTCCAGAATTGATTTGTTAGTTCTTCTGAAAGTCCACAGCACCCAAAAATATCCTTCTCCAGCACCAAAGCTCAAATGAGTCAATCTTTTTTCTATCTTGTTTCCGTAGTGTCCAGTTTATGCATCTGTAATTGACCACTGTGAAAATGAGTGCATTGACAAGTCTGATATTCATTTCCTTGCCTTTGAATACTTTGTTGAGAACCTTCTATGAAGGGTGACCATGTGTTAGTCTGCGGAGTATTTCTTAAATGCTGTATTACAAGAGATTTGTGAGTCCAAAAAGGAGATTATTCAGATTGTTGTGGGAAAGCTTGAGGAAAAGTTTCATTTCATACTCACCGGATTATTAAGGAAGAATCCAGAATAATTCTGCTTAAAGATAAGTGGGGGTGGGGGAAAGCCCCCACTACAAACTGGTGGCTTGGCAGTTGGTGGCAGTTTCTATGGGCTAGTGCTTTGGTTTGTACACATGCACAGGGGTTGGGAGTTGTTGTTGGTGGTGGAACATAGGTGGCCCATGGAAAGAGCTACTGACTACCAGACCACCAGTAGAGGATTTATTCTTCTGATGTAGATGCAAATCACTTGTTTATGCTTTCCAAAAATACTAGGAGGCATACAATGAAACCTAAGTAGTAAATTTAAAACAAATTGTAGAAAATATTTGAACAAATTTCTAAAATAAAAATCCATAAACCATTATGTTGAACTTGGGAAAATCCACTGCTTATTTCTGGAATAATCATCATAAAATCTGTTTTACTTTTTAGGGATCTTCACCAGAGACTTGACTTGAATTGACCACAGTTGGAAACAGGATACTGAGCTTGATGGACATTTGTTTTTTCCCCATTGTGATGATGCTTATATTATATAAACTGTTTGTTGTGGGCCTCTTCAAAGCCTATTCCCTATTTGCACATGGTGATGCCACTGTTGAGATAGAAAGAGCGCAAAGGAAAGCACGTTCAAGCTAGACCAGGAAGTGATGCCTTAAGCTATAAATATCAGGCTTTTGCATTTCCATGATTGAGAAAATTAAAGAATATGAATGGAAGAAAATTAATGGAAGAATATGAATGGAAGAAAATTAAAGAATATAAATGGAAGGTATCAAAATTCCCAGATGTATTAGCTGAAGCAATGAAGAAACAGAACTTTTAAAAATCTGAGAGAGTCTGAAGCAGAGAGATGTGATGGCTTGTTTGTCTATGATGGAAAATGAAGTACATTTTTTCCGCAGATCAGAAGCCTAAGAAAAATATTTGAAGCAAACAAGATGATAACAAGAAATGCAGCACTAACACAATGTATCCCAGAAGGCTGAGGTTAACATGAGACTTTACAGATCCAGAAACATCAGCAGCAGAAGCAGAATTTTGATGAAGTCTCATGAAATGGGAATATGCGTGCTTATGAGTAGTTTCTGAACGAGATATATTTCACTCATAGGAATATAAATTGAGAAGTTTCTCCATCATGTATCTTGGAATCATGTTACAGAGGACTTTAAAAGTCAGAACTAGAGCTTATTTAATATTTAGGGCTCCTTTTATCAAGGCGCGGTAGGGGGGTTTAACGCGCGGAATACCGCACTTTAAACTGCCTGCCGCACTAGTCGCTAACGCCTCCATTGACGAGGCATTAGTTTTTTTGGCTTGCCATAGGGTTAGCACATGATGAAATGTCCGACGCGCTAACCCCCGTAGGACACCTTGATAAAAGGAGCCCTTAGTGTGAGCTAAAACAGTTGCGCGCCTTAGTAAAAGGACCCCATTGGTTTTCAACTGGGAGCCAATACACAGAGGCCAAAGCATCAGAGACATGAACATGAATACTAAGATTTTTTAGCAACTGAATTGCAGCAATTTGCACATGTTGCAAACGTAACAAACTCTTAGCAGGTAGTCCGACAAATAATACATTGCAGAAATCTATGCACAACAATACATAAGCATACAATATCTGGAAAAAATCTGATTCTGAAAAATATACTTGAATTTTACATAATTGATATAAGCAGTAAAAAGAAGTAGAAACCACTTGAGAAATATGACTAGTAAATGTCAGTCCTGCATCTAATAATGCTCCCAAACTACGGACCTGATCTTTAGCTACCTACTGTCTGACTAGTGTTTAGGAAGTGGCTACACAATTATATATTAATTATATATTGATTCTTTTGTGGGTGCCTTGGGGGGTTAACAAATGGCTCCAGAAAAATTGCTTTCAATGGAAGTAAAACCCAGATGTCTCTGTCTGTCCTCCTTACTTCCAGATGTCTCAATTCATCGTCCTTTTTCTGGAGCCATATGGTAACCCTATGGGGGTGGGGGGATTACTACCTCATTCCTCATCTCTCACCAGCTGCAGCAGACTACTATGATCCACACCTGGAGATAGGTGTTGTCAATGGAGGGGCCAAGTGGAATAAAGCTATGCCTGGGGGGTAAGTACAGCCTTTGGGGAAGGAGGGCTAGGAAAAAATATGCTACCTGGGTGGGGGGAGGAGAGGAGGAAACGTTCCACTTATAGGTGAGTGCTGCCTATTTGGGTTATCGTTAGGATGGTGCTTTTTTTCTATCCATTTGACATGGTATGAGGATGTGCCGATAAGGAGGGAGAAAGATCTGAGATTTGGAGAAGGAGAAAAAGAAAGGATGCTAGTGTTGGGCCTAGGGAAGGAGGAGATGGAAAATGCACTTTCTCCTTGCTAATTTTTGTGAATGTGAGAGGAGGCATTATGAGAGAAGTTCCCCATGGTTCTGGCTCATTTGTTTAAAAAAAAATATATAACTTCCCTGCTTTGATAAGCTGGCTTCATATGCAGTCTGGTGTATGTTTGTTTGAATAACTTTAATGAATATGTATGAGGTGTATATATTCAAATGAGTATGCTAATGTGTCAACCCCACCCTTTGTCCCTTCCCCAGAATGAAGCAGTCAAACTACAACTATGGGTAGGCCATTTGTTTAAGTGAAAATGTGATCCCTAATAGAAGTATGTCAACCATTTTGAGCTCGTTGGTAAGGACAGGATATAAAACTAACCAAATAAATAAATAAGTTATTAACTTCTTATGTTAGGGTTTTCAGTTGTCCACTTCCCAACTATAGGCTGCCAATGAACAGCCACCTTTGTTGTTTTCTTTGAAATACAGAAATGAAGTGAAATGAATGAAAGCTGCCTGAGGATTTTCAGAGGCTGCTCATAGCAGGGGACACAGGGAGGGAAAAACACTGCTGTTGCAGATCAGATGCCACTGACATCTTTGATTTCTACATTTAATTCACATCCTGAACTCCGTGTTCAGTTTCCAATTTAAATTACAACAGGACTGGCAGATATCTTCTGGACCCTACTGTAATGTTATATTGGCAGCTGTCTGTGGCTTATCATGTGCAGTCAACAACTGAGGACTCAAGCAGGGAGAGACCAAAGATCTTGGTGCAGAAGAACAGTCACTGGCAGCTTTAACTTCTACATTTCATTGACATCCAGAGCTCCAAGTTAACATTATAATAGAATTTGGAGGATTCTGTCTGGGTCTGGAATCTCTTCTTTTCTTGGTACTCTAATTTCCTCCCATGGATTCCAGTACTACCTCTATTCTGATGACTCACAAATATACCTCTCTACACCTGAAATTTCTACAGGAATTCAGGCCTGAGTCTCGGCTTGTCTCTCTGAAATTGATAACATGGCCAAGACTGAACTCCTTATCTTTCCTCCTAAACCAGCCTCTCCCCTTCCCCTGTTCTCTATATCAGTGGATAACGCTCTCATCCTCCCTGTCTCGTTGGCTCGCAACCTCATGGTCATCTTTGACTCATATCTCCTTCTTCTCGCATATCCAACAGACCACCAAAACTTATCATTTCTTTCTCTATAATATTGCTGAAAACTATGGTATCAAACATTGAGACAAAAATTCTGGAGAACCTCCTCCGTAAGTAACACCTTAAATAAAACCTAAAGTGAACCAGCAACCAATGCTCTGCCTGCAAAAGTGGAGTAACATGATCATATTTTTTCCCACCCAGAAGTAGTTTCACTGTGACATTATGCACTAATTGCAGACAGTTGTGATTTCTTTCACAAATATTCTTAAATAATGAATTGCAGTAGTCCAAATGAGAAAGCACATGCAAGTAAGATGATTTGAAGAGCTCCTCTTTCTAGTAAATATTGGATTGAACGGGTCTGTCACAGTTTAAAAAAAACTTCTCTGGACTACCTTACCAATATGAGCCTGAAAATTCAGTCTAGAATCTAATAGAACCCCTACAACTCTACTGACTTGAAGCTGAGCACCATAAAAGGTTAGACACTGGGATGCTAAAGCATTGGTTCCTGCTAAAGAACAATGTCTTTGTTTTAAACATATTCAGTTACATTCCATTAGTTTGCAACCAAAGGGCAGTCGTAGAAAGATGAGAATTAAAGAAAGGTAATGCTTCAGTGACACTACCATCAAAGGTCCCCAAGTCCCGCCAACTGAGACATCTTCCAATCAAACCTCCCATGGGCCATATAAACACTTGGAAAGTTGTGGCTTGCTTCCATATGCCAATGCATGCACAGGGGGTGCAAGTTTCATTAGATGGAAGAGTGCCATTGACTTCCCCTTTGCTGACAAGCCCCAAGGCTTCTAGCAGAGGATATTATCATCTGTCAGGGCTTGGGGATCCCTGGTTATACTGAGGATGTGTGCTGCTGCTGCTGAGTAAGTCAATCCAATGTGAGTAGGCCCCTGCCCACACAGGCCTACCTATGGTTACCCTACTGAATGTAAGTACTATATCTTAACTTATATAGCAGATGAGCCAAAATTCAATTGGATGCAGCAGCAGGTAACACAATTCAAATATTGCTAACACAGTCAATTGACTGTACTACAGTGACACTACTCCTCTTCCTCCCTCCGGCCCCCCCCCCCATGTTTTCTGATTCCCTTTGATGGTACATGTTTCAAACCAGCTAATGAGGGTCCAGGGTCCATGTTGGGTCCAGGGTCCAAAGCTTTTAAGCGGACTGTGTCCTAGAGGTTTTTATGTGGTTTGCCAAGTTTTAATATTAATAAAGTCCATCTCAGGAACATCATTTCTCCACTTTGTTTTTTGTTTATATTCTAGTTAAAATCACTTTTAAAATCATGTTATTCTAAGCTTGTATATATGACTATGTTTGCCATGCTAAGCTGCCATCCTATGTTTTGGCGTGCAATGCTCGTCATGCTATGTCACACCGTGCCATGTTTGTTATGTTATATTTTACCATGCTTTGTTATGTATGTAAAATTGTAACCCATTCTGAGCTCTCCTGGGAGGACTGGATATAAAACCAACCAAATAAAAAAATAGTCCAGCAAGTTTCTACTTTTTTTTGTTCTGTATTTTTCCAATGGAACAAAAAAAGTGGAAACTCACTGGACTAAGTGTATAGCCCTCAATGGAGACTGCCCTAACTTTGTTGGTTGGGCTGAGAACTTTTCAACGGCCCCTCGTTCTAGTTGATGTTGGACTGTATTCAGGTATAGTATTTGTATCTCTTCTTGTTATAGATTGAACCGGCATCATTTTTCCACTAAATATATTTGCACATATTTCTTAAATGTAAAAACAACAAATTCCTTAGCTTTATTTTAATTTAGATATGTCAGGGGTTTATTTGGTAGGAGTATTACATTTTTATCACATAGACCAGGTTCAAAAAACCCTGCCTTATACAGTATATCTAAATTAAAAACAAAGTACTTGGCTTTAAACTCATCTAAATATAAGACAGTTTTTTCCCTCGGTCATGCAGTAAAAATGTGTGACAAATTTATTGAGGCGCAGAACAAAAGAAAGGCAAAACCGAAGTCACAATACAACACAAGGAATTTTATTGAAAGTTCCAAATGGGAAGTCCCAACTAGGATTCTGGTTTCGGCAGAACACTGCCTTCCTCAGGGGACATACCAAACTGATAACAAGATATTACAGTGGTATCTCTATTTCACATAGTCTTGAAAAAGACCTTTAGGAACGTACTGAAAGAACTACTGACAGCCAAACTTCTAAAGAAACTTGTCAAAGAACTCACATTGAGAACACTACACACTATCAGTTATCACTGTGAGTTCTTGTTCAGATGGGGGTTTACGTCAAGGAATTATTGTCTGGATGGGAACATCTGGAAGGAGTGGAAATGCGGTGGGGAAAACTAAAATGAGCGATTGTAAGGGTGACAAACTTTTTTATGAGGTGTAAAAGTAAGAGGAAAAGAAGGGCACTTTGGTTCTCAAAAGTAGTAGCTGAGAAGGTAAGGAATAAGAGGTAAGCTTTCATAAACTACAAAAGATCGCAGAAAGAGGAAGACAGGCAAAAATATCTGGTAAAGTTAAGAGAGGCTAGTCTTGTAGTCAGGAAAGCAAAGATGCAAATGGAAGAAAAAAATAACTGACATGGTAAAATGGGGAGATATATTTAGATATATTAGTGATAGGAAGAAGTGCAAAAGTGGCATTGTGAGACTCAAAGGTGAAGGGAAGGCATATGTAGAAGCTGATAAAGAAAAGGCTGAATTGCTTAACAGATATTTCTGTTCTGTGTTCACGGCTGAAGCGCCGGGAGCGGAACCACAGAAGACAAATGTGAATAGGGATGGAGAAGTAATAGATCCTGATCGATTTTCAGAGGGTTGAGTTTGTGAGGAGCTAGCTAAAATAAAGGTAGACAAAGCAATGGGGCTGGATGGTGTACATTAGAGAATGACACGGTGAAAAAATTGGTCCCCGTCACCGCCCCGTCCCCGTCTCACCATCCCCGTCACCGCCCCGTCCCCGTCTCACCATCCCCGTCACCGCCCCGTCCCCGTCTCACCATCCTATTCACCGCCCCGTCACCGCCACTGCCACCCCATTCACCGCCCCGTCACCGCCACTGCAATCCCATTCACTTTTCTTTATTTACGTATAAAGGAAACATTCTTTAAAACTTTAAAACTTAGTTAAATATTAGTTAATAACTATACAAAAACAAAACACGCAGAGAAAAAATTAATTAATATAAATTCCCTGACTTCCCTGCACTGTCCCCCCTTGAAGGTCTGTCCCCATCCTGAAAGCCTGATGCCCCCCCCCCCCCGACGTCCGATACATCTCTCCCCCCGAAGGACCGCCGACTCCCCAACAATATCGGGCCAGGAGGGAGCCCAAATCCTCCTGGCCACGGCGACCCCCTAACCCCACCCCGCACTACATTACGGGCAGGAGGGATCCCAGGCCCTCCTGCCCACGACGCAAACCCCCCTCCCCCCAATGACCGCCCCCCCCAGCCGACCCGCGACCCCCCTGGCGACCCCCACGACCCCCCCACCCCCCTTCCCCGTACCTTTGGTAGTTGGCCGGACAGACGGGAGCCAAAACCGCCTGTCCGGCAGGCAGCCAACGAAGGAATGAGGCCGGATTGGCCCATCCATCCTAAAGGTCCGCCTACTGGTGGGGCCTAAGGCGCGTGGGCCAATCAGAATAGGCCCTGGAGCCTTAGGTCCCACCTGGGGGCGCGGCCTGAGGCACATGGTCGGGTTGGGCCCATGTGCCTCAGGCCGCGCCCCCAGGTGGGACCTAAGGCTCCAGGGCCTATTCTGATTGGCCCACGCGCCTTAGGCCCCACCAGTAGGCGGAGCTTTAGGATGGATGGGCCAATCCGGCCTCATTCCTTCGTTGGCTGCCTGCCGGACAGGCGGTTTTGGCTCCCGTCTGTCCGGCCAACTACCAAAGGTACGGGGAAGGGGGGTGGGGGGGTCGTGGGGGTCGCCAGGGGGGTCGCGGGTCGGCTGGGGGGGCGGTCGGAGGTTCTTGGGGGGGGCGGTCGTTGGGGGGGAGGGGGGTTTGCGTCGAGGGCAGGAGGGCCTGGGATCCCTCCTGCCCGTAATGTAGTGCGGGGTGGGGTTAGGGGGTCGCCGTGGCCAGGAGGGTTTGGGCTCCCTTCTGGCCCGATATTGTCGGGAAGTCGGCGGTCCTTCGGGGTGGGGGTGCGAGTGGTCCTGCCGGGGGGGGGATGTATCGGACGTCGGGGAGTCGGCCGGGCAAGAGGGCTTGGGCTCCCTCTTGCTCCGATCGCGGGTGCGGGTGGGAGCGCGTGCGAGCGGTCGTTCGGGGTGGGGGTGCGAGCGGTCCTGCTGGGGGGGTGAATCGGGCGTCGGGCGGTAAATAGCGGTTCCTAGAAGGGGGTACATTGGCCCGCGGGGACAAACCTGTTCACCGTTTCCGCGGTCGGTGAATGGCCTTGTCCCCGTCACCGCAGCGACTGCTAGTTTTCTTCCCCGTTTTCGGCGGTGACCCGCGGCTTAAATGCGGTGGCCGCGGGTAAACCGTCACCGTGTCATTCTCTAGTGTACATCCTAGGGTGCTGAAGGAACTTAGGTAAGTTCTGGTAGCTCCGCTGAGTGACCTTTTCAACGAGTCTCTAGAGTCAGGAGTGGTACTGGAGGACTGGCGAAGGGCAGATGTGGTCCCTCTCCACAAAAGTGGAAGTAAGGAAGAAGTAGGGAATTACAGGCCAGTAAGTCTGACTTCTGTGGTAAGCAAATTAATGGAAACACTTTTAAAAACAGAGAATGGCCAAGTTTCTGGAATCCTGTGGATTACTGGACCATAAGCAACATGGATTCACTAGAGGTAGGTCTTGTCAGACAAATCTGATCAATTTCTTTGACTGGGTGACTAGAGAAGTGGATAAAGGATGTGCGCTAGATGTGTATTTAGATTTTAGCAAAGCCTTTGACAGTGTTTCACACAGATGTCTAATAAATAAACAGAGTGCCCTTGTGATGGGTTCCAAAGTGACAGGCTGGGTCAAGAACTGGTTGAGTGGAAGGTGATAGAGGGTAGTGATGAATGGAGATTGCTCTGAGGAAAGGGATGTTACCAGTGGTGTGCCTCAAGGTTCTGTTCTTGGGCCTGTTCTTTTTAACATTTTTATAAACGATATTGCTGGAGGGTTGTCGGGTAAGATTTGCCTCTTTGTGAATGATACGAAAATCTCCAATAGAGTAGACACGCTGGATGGTGTGAATAAAATGAAGAAAGACCTGGCAAAGTTTGAAGAATGGTCTGAAATTTGGCAGCTAAAATTTAATGCTAAGAAATGCAAGGTCATGCATTTAGTTTGCAAAAACCAGAGGGAGCAGTACAGTTTAGGGGTGAAGAACTTATGTGCACAACAGAAGAGCGGGACTTGGGTGTGATTGTATGCGATGATCTTAAGGTGGCCAAATAGGTTGAAAAGGTGATGGCGATAGCTAGAAGGCTGCTAGGTTTCATAGGGAGAGGCATGGCTAGTAGGAAAAAGGAGGTATTGATGCCCCTGTATAAGACTTTGGTGAGACCTCATTTAGAATATTGTGTACAATTCTGGAGGACACATCTTCAAAAAGATATAAAAAGGATGGAGTTGGTCCAGAAGAAGGCTACTAAAATGGTATGTGGTCTTCATCATAAGGCATATGGGGACAGACTGAAAGATCTCAATCTGTATACTTTGGAGGAAAGGTGAGAGATGGGAGATATGATAGAGACGTTTAAATACCTACGTAATGTAAATGCGCACAAGTCGAATCTCTTTCATTTGAAAGGAAACTCTGCAATGAGAGGGCATAGGATGAAGTTAAGAGGTAATAGGCTCAGGAGTAAGCTAAGGAAGGGGTGGTAGATGCATAGAACAGTCTCCCAGAAGAGGTGGTGGAGACAGACTGTGGGCTCCTTTTACTAAGGTGCGCTAGTGGTTTTAGCACGTGCTTAGCACGCACTACAATGTCGCACGTGCTAAATGCTAATACCTCCATAGAGCTTGCATTAGTATTTTTCGTTTAGCGCATGGTTTGCAAGCACTACTCTTCAGCGCATGCTAAAAACGCTAGCGTACCTTAGTATAAGGAGCCCTGTGTCTGAATTCAAAAGGGCCTGGGATAGGCACGTGGAATCTCTCGGAGAGAGAAAGAGATAATGGTTACTGCGGATGGGCAGACTAGATGGGCCATTTGGCCTTTATCTCCCATCATGTTTCTATGTTCTGTCAAAACCAGGATCCTGGTTGGGTCTTCCCATAGGAACTTTAAATAAAATTCCTTGTGCTGTGTATACCTTGTAGCACTATAGAAATTAGTAGTAGTAGAATTATAGAGGTCCGGTTTTTCCAACATGAAGCATATTGGTGTTCTGTGCAGTGCGCCTTTTTAAAGGTGGTATTTGTGTCTTCAGAACTGGTATTGTTAAGGTTTGCTTAGTTGCTACATAGGTTTTGAGAAACTTGTTTGCAGCAGTTTGTGATACTGGTAGTATGATACATTTTATCTACAATTTTTTATATTTTCAGTCCAATAGAAATCATTTAACTTCTCAATTTTTAATATAATTTGGCATAATTTTCAAAAATTGCTTGTCTTTGCACCTTCCTCCCAACCACATGCCAGTCCACCCTAGCCCAGCCCAAACCAGTTGCTGCTCAGAACATATCATGAATTGCACATCTGCTTCCTGGGCTTAGAGGGAACATTGCTTATTAGTAAAATACATGCATGTGTTACATATGCACACTACTGAAGATATCAATATTGAATTTTAGGGAGTGTGACTGTCTTAACTGACAACTGAATCATCTGTCAGAGATCCTATAAATATGAAATTAGGGATTCTCCAAAGTGAGACTGCAAGCAGTGCCCTGCCATTGATATTCCCTAATGAACAACACGGATCACTTTCAAACTAATCCAACCTACAATGAAATCATAACATCAAAAAAGGGGGCTTCTTTGGATTACAAAAAAATTATTATTATATAAATTTTTAGTCACACATAAAGTGTATCAACTTATGCACAAATTAATACGATATAAATAACATCCTGCTCCAACCATTAATATGGATTCCCTAATTTAAAGAAAATTTTCCAAATAATGAATTCACTAGGAGGTTGAAGTATCATATAGTGGCTTAACAGCTCAGTACATAGAACATAGAAACATAGAAATAGACGGCAGATAAGGGCCACGGCCCATCTAGTCTGCCCACCTTAATGACCCACCCCTACCTTTCTCTGTGAAGAGAACCCACGTGACGATCCCATTTTGTCTTAAAATCGGGCACGCTGCTGGCCTCAATCACCTGAAGTGGAAGACCATTCCAGCGATCTACCACTCTCTCGGTGAAGAAGTACTTTCTGGTGTCATCGTGCAGCTTCCCTCCCCTGATTTTCCACGGATGCCCTCTTGTAGCCGTGGGACCTTTGAAAAAGAAGATATCTTCTTCCACCTTGATGCGGCCCGTGAGATATTTGAACGTCTCGATCATGTCTCCCCTCTTTCTGCGTTCCTTGAGAACCTCTTATAACATATATGTTATTTCAGGCCTTATCCTGGATATATCATTTGCCATATAATAATTTATGTCAAACCTCCGTCCCACCCTTATACATAGATTCTGTTTGTGTCTAACTAAAGACTTTTGGTATATAACAGAGACACTCACCAACGTTGGAACTGGAGCACAGCCAGCTAGATAAGTGTTGCTGTTTCTTCTTTTATACAATATTGTATACCAAAAGTCTTCTTTAGTTAGACAAAACAGAATCCATGTATAAGGGTGGGATGGAGGTTTGATGTAAATTATTATATGGCAAATGATATTTCCAGGATAAGGACCTGAAATAACTTATATGTTATAAGAGGTTCTATGTACTGAGCTGTTAAGCCACTATATGATATTTCAATCTCCTTGTGAATTCATTATTTGGGAAAGTTTTCTTTAAATTAGGATATCTGTATTAACAGATGGAGCAGGATGTTATTTATATCGTATTAATTTGTGCATAAGTTGATAGATTTTATATGTGACTACAAAATTTGAATAATAATAATTTTTTTGTGATCCACAGAAGCCCCCTTTTTGATGTATTGAATATTCCCTAGACAGAAAGATGACCTTGTTCTCCACTATAACCTTTTAGTAATATGAACAGTTGATTCTTCTCTCTAATGACTAAAATAACATGCTATGCTATCCCCCAGGGCAAAAGCAATTACTGAAATAAAGATTATTGTGTTATCCTTCTGAAAGAACAGATTATGCTGGTTATGTGCAAAGTATCTAAAAAAATTCTGATTGACACCAGATGTTTATGATGGGTGAGAAGGAAGTGACTTATAAATTGAATATTGTTAACATCATTTTACTACTTCGAGATTTTCTTTATATATATATATATAACTGACATCGCAGGCATCCTAGGCAAAATTCTCTAAATGATAACTAATGTTAGGCACCTGGAAGATCTGCGCCTAGCATCATTCTATAAAGGGCACTTAGCCCTAAGCAGCCTTTAAATGAGGGTTCTTCAAAAAGTTTCTGAATTTTCAAATTTTCATGGGAAAAGTTGGGACAGGACAAGTGGTAAGAGGGCATGTTGTAGAATGTCATGTAACTAGTCAGTCAGGCAAAACAGGGTGGTTATGTGGAAAAGTGGATCCCATCTCCCTATCTCTCCGCTCAGAACATTGGCTCCCAGTCAACAAACACTGCATGTTCAAAGCCCTGGTAACAGCATACAAAAGATTCCACAACGTTACCTCCTTTTATCTCACATCCAAATTGCAACCCCACCCGCCCCCGCTGCTCAGAAGCAGAAACATGACTGTGTATCCCCCCAGGAAGATCTCTCCAAATGGAAACTGCACTTAAGTGCTTGTACAGCCACTTCATCCCTCTACTTTGGAACCAGCTGCCTGCACAGATAAGATCCCAGGACTCGCTGATGAACTTCAGAAAAGCAATGAAGACCCTCCTCTTCAACTGAACACCCACCAACATGCAGACCCCCTCCTCTTACCCCCCTCTCTATGAACTCTTGCTCTACAGCAGGGGTGTCAAAGTCCCTCCTCGAGGGCCGCTATCCAGTCGGGTTTTCAAGATTTCCTCAATGAATATGCATGAGATCTATTAGCATACAATGAAAGCAGTGCATGCAAATAGATCTCATGCATATTCATTGGGGAAATCCTGAAAACCCGACTGGATTGCGGCCCCTCGAGGAGAGACTTTGACACCCCTGCTCCACAGAATGCCTCTCTGAATCTACTGTAACTCTTTTTCTGCTGTGGCTCTACTTCAGCTTCATCCATGTACTTATGATGATCTCAAAATGACCTTGTAATGTATTGTTATATATTGTAAATGCCCTTTCGTACCCCGTTCTGAACTCCTGGGAAGATGGCTTAGAAATTGAAGCAAGCAAATAAATAAATAAAATAATTTGCTTTTGAGATATTTAATAGTGTTTAAAAAAATTAAAAGTGCAGAAACATTTTGAAGTCCCCTCGTAAAATACTGCTTAGTGCTGATTCCCACACTCAGCTTTGCCAGCCTAAACTTGGTGTTAATGCTGGCACATAACCAATGGCAGTTGGGTGCATAAATGACCTTATTCCTTATCACTGCACCTAAAAATTTTATGAATGCCCCTGGCCATGCCCCCTTTAGAGTTGTGCAAGAGACAGTTTAGATATACAGTGTTATAGAATAGAGTATAGACAGATGCATGTATTCCTAATTAGTGTAAATTTATGTCAATAATTGAATGCAGAGGCTCATTAACTAATTAATTTGTACACAGATCTAAGATTCACACCCAAATCTGGGTGCAAAAATTTGAGCAACCTTTATAGAATCCAGGGACTTGAGTCAAATTCTAATTCAAAACCTTGTTTCGTTGAGGGGTGGTAGACTCAAGAGCAATGTAAGGAAATTCTTCTTTTTGGAGAGGGTGGTTGATACCTGGAATGTGCTCTAGAGAAAGGTGGTGGTGAGGGAAACAGTGACAGAGTTCAAAAAAGCATGGAATGAACACAAGATCTCAAATCAGAAAATAATAGTAAATACTGAAGAAATAAGGCCAATACTGGGCAGACTTGCACGGTCTGTGTCAGTATATAGCCATTTGGTTGAGGATGGGCTAGGGAAGGCTTCGATGGCTGGGATGGTTTAGATGGGCTGGAGTGATCTTTGACGGAGACTTCAGTACATGGAACCTAAACACAGTACCGGGCAGAGCTTTGGGTTCTGGCCCAGAAATAGCTAAGAAGAAGGAAAATTTAAATTAAATCAGTAATTTAAAGAGAGAGTTAAGGTTGTGCAGACTGGATGGACCATTCGGGTCTTTATCTGCTGTTATCTATTATGTTACTGTGAGTCTGGCTTTGCAACATGCTGCATAGTTAATTAGGTGCCATTGACTTGTGCTCTAGCGACTTGATGAATTACAGATCTAAAAAAAAATTGGTTTTGTGCTAGTCCAGTAAAGTCCTCCAGCATCATCCCCATGGTTTTTTTCAACGTGTCCAGCCATCTGGTTTCAGGTCACCCTCTTCACCTGGTTCTTTCGATCTTCCAAAACATGATGTCCTTCTCCAATGATCTTTCTCTTCTGATGGTGTGACCAAAATAAGACAGTCATAACTTCATCATTTGGGCTTTGAGTGACATAGCCAGTTTGATCTATTCCAGAACTGATTTGTTTGTTGTTCTGGTGGTCCACAGAACACATAAAAGCCTTCTCCAACACCAAAGTTCAAATGAGTCAATCTTCTTTCTGTAGTGTCCAGCTTTCGCATCCGTAATTAACCACTGAGAAACTGAGTGTGTGGACAAGTCTGATCTTCATTTGGAGTGTTATTTCCTTGCTTTTGAATGCTATTTTTGAGAGCCTTCATTGAAGAGTGGCCAAGTGCTATTCTACAGAGTATTTCTTCTCTGCTGATTACTTCTTTGTTTACAGAAGAGCCCAGGAAATTGAAATCCTTTATAACTTATCGCCTTCAAGCTCAAAATCTTCATTTTCTGTGTTCATGATCTTTGTCTTGTTTATGTTCGGTTCTAATTCCATGCTATGACTTTTGGTTTTGAATTTTTTCAGTAGAGCCAGCATGTCTTCTTTGCTGCTGGTAATGAGCGTTGTATCATCTGCATAGCTGAAGTTGTTTACATTTCGGCCACCAACTTTAAAAGCAACGCTCTCTTCTTCTAAATTTGCTTTTCTGAAGATGGCTTCACCATAAAGGTTGACCAGGTAAGGTGTCATTATGCAGTCTTAAAAACCAATCAGCGTTGCCATATTCTGTTCTCATGGCAGCTTCTTGATTTTTGCATAACTGAGCCAAATCCACTGGTAAAAGCAGAGGTAGAGAAATGCTGCTTCTGCAATCTTAAAAGCAGAATCTACCACTACTGCTGCTGGAGTTGTGGCCATTCTCCAGGTGGATCTGGATAAAAGCCAAATACACCATAAAAGCAGAGCTAGAGAAATGCTGCTACTGCTGGTCGCAGCTGGGGTGGTGGCTTTTAAGGTGGCTTGAGCACCCTCATTATTGGGCAAATTCTCTGACTCTGATCAGGAAGGGGTATTTTCTATTGAGTTTAGTACCCCCAATCATGTTGAAAAGTTGGCTCCTATGATCTGGAGGAGTCACTTTTACCTATCTATTCTGGTCGTCACCCTGTTATGGTAAATGCAGATATTGACTTAGGAAATCATTTAAGGGCTATGTTGCCTTAACACTTCTTGATGGCAACAGACTGGTTGCTACATTTGCTGGTCCCCTCAAATTGTTCAGGGTGACAAGAGCATGTATATGGTCTGAGACTCTTCAACCTTAGCACATTAGGTAAAGACTAGAGAAAGCACCTATACATAATATACAGGTGCTCCAGATCTTGTGCGCTCCACTTTAAAAGCCACCACCAAAGCTGTGACCAGTAGCATTTTTCTAGATCGGCTTTTATCCAGATCCACTTGGAGAACAGGTACAGAGAAAGCACCTAAATATGATATATGAATTGCTTTGGTTGTACTACAGAAAGGCAGCATATCACATGACCTATGACCATGATTCTGGGATCAGGCTGAGTTCCAATGCTTTGGACTCTATTTGTTTGATTCTCTCTTTTCTATTGTCTTTTGCAGGTTTGAACCTGGGAGTTAACTGCACTGGACTATTTCACTTGGACCTGGTTATTTGGAACTGCATGGTCCTGGGTACTGAGGAGAAGTGCTTAGGGATCAAAGGTGTAATGAAGAATACTCGATGGAAGTCCATATGGTGCAAAATGACCCAGCATGGCAGGAGTGGGTTGTGCATATTATCATAGTTTGCCATTATTATGCTGATTTTAGGGTTGTTGATTTAATAGAGTGCTTGTTTTTGTGTAGACACTGCTATGTTGGGGTTGGGGATAGAGGATTGTTTCACAGGGAAAAGTCATATGGTAATCTTATAAGGCTATGGGATTCATTTTCAAAAAAGATAGATGTCCAAAAGACTGCATAAACTATCTTATTAGTCAGAATTTCCATGTGGTCATTTTCGAAACTGATTTTCTAGACAGATGGGCTGACTGGATGGGCTATTTGGCCTTTATCTGCCATCATATTTCTGTATTTGTCAGTGCATCTATATCTTGTGGTATTCAGCCTAAGCCTGCTAAGTTTGTCTTTATTTATAAGTGGAATATTATCTGGGGGAACAAATAAGTAAGTTTTCAGTTCCTTTTTGAAAATGCCTCCTATGTCTTTAAAAGTGAGCAATATTAATAGCCCGATCAAGCATAAGAGAATATTAGCATATCCAAAAAGAGAGAAAGATTTTGTCCTGATTCAGGAAACATGCTTAACTGTGGAAAGAATATCTGAAATTAGAGGATCAGTGCAAAGGATTAGTTGATGTTTATTTGTCCAGATAGGGTTATAAGGTTATTTCTAGACATTTGGGGCTTCAAGCATCCACTGTGAGATAGTCTACAAATGGAAAAAGTTGAAAACTATAATGACTGTACCCAGGAGTGGTTGTCCTACCAAGATTTCATAGTTGTAGAATTAGTTGAGGGAATATGGTCAAAATTCAGTACCCTCATGCTAAACAAACAGGTCTCCACCTTGACATCTCAAATCTCTCAATCTTCTGTGCCTTAGACTTCAATTTGCAACTTCTTTTAGCCTGAAAATGCTGGTTTTAAGCAGGCCTTTGGCTTTTAAAGCAACAGATACACCATGTTCACTTTTTTTTTACCCTTCACAATTGGGATTCAAGAAAAATCACAGTACAGTCAAACCTCGGTTTGCAAGTGTTTTGCAAGACGAGCAAAACATTCTCGCAAACTTCTCTCGCAAACCGAGTGTTGACTCGATTTACGAGCACCCCCCCGAGAACCGGCATCGCTCCTCCCCCCCGCTTGCAAAGGCCCCTCCCAGAAACCAGCATCCCCTGTCCAAACTGGAAACTTACCCCCCGTCTGGCACCGGCACGCAGCCCACAGGATGTGCTGATGCCGCTTGAACTTCCTGCCTCTGCCGGGCCTTGAGCATGCATCTGCGCATGCTCAAGGCCTTCTAATTCTCCCTCTCGCCGAGAGAATTAGAAGGCCTTGAGCATGCGCAGATGCATGCTCAAGGCCCGGCAGAGGCAGGAAGTTCTTCAAGTGGCACCGGCACATCCTGTGGGCTGCGTGCTGGTGCCTGACGGGGAGTAAGTTTCCAGTTGTTCGGGCAGAGGGTGCCGGTTCGCACAGGGGGGGTGCCGGTTCACGCAAGGGGGGGAGGCCTTTGCAAGCGGGGGGGGGGGTGAAGCAGCGCCGCTGGCCTGGGGGGGTTGGGAGTATCAAGCGAGTTTCCATTATTTCCTATGGGGAAACTCGCTTTGATATACGAGTATTTTGGTTTACGAGCATGCTTCTGGAAAGAATTATGCTCGTAAACCAAGGTTTCACTGTACTGAGAAAGTGATCGCAACACTAGTAACATATGGCAAAGAACTACTAAGCAAGGATCACAGTGCAATCATAATCCAATTTGATTTAAGCAGCACATTTAACCTAGTAGACTTTGATTAAATGTCTGAGATTTTCAGGGATTTCAAATTTAGCAGGCCAATCCTCTCCTAGTTCTAGGGTAGGGAATGCTAAAGGCAAAGAACTACAAGTACTAGCTTGCACCAGGCCAGTGATAGCTAAACCCACAAAGGGATTAGCTCCTGCACTCAGCTCTGCTGGGGGGTAAGGCTAGTCAGCAGGGAAGCTATCCAGCCTCATTAGCAAAGCACCAGAGAACCACAGGTGTTTCTAGAGACAATCAGCATCAGGCTAGAGAAAAGGGTGTGGTCTATAGTAGAGAATGACACGGTGAAAAAATTGGTCCCCGTCACCGCCCCGTCCCCGTCTCACCATCCCCGTCACCGCCCCGTCCCCGTCTCACCATCCCCGTCACCGCCCCGTCCCCGTCTCACCATCCTCTTCACCGCCCCGTCACCGCCACTGCCACCCCATTCACCGCCCCGTCACCGCCACTGCAATCCCATTCACTTTTCTTTATTTACGTATAAAGGAAACATTCTTTAAAACTTTAAAACTTAGTTAAATATTAGTTAATAACTATACAAAAACAAAACACGCAGAGAAAAAATTAATTAATATAAATTCCCTGACTTCCCTGCACTGTCCCCCCTTGAAGGTCTGTCCCCATCCTGAAAGCCTGATGCCCCCCCCCCGACGTCCGATACATCCCTCCCCCCGAAGGACCGCCGACTCCCCAACAATATCGGGCCAGGAGGGAGCCCAAATCCTCCTGGCCACGGCGACCCCCTAACCCCACCCCGCACTACATTACGGGCAGGAGGGATCCCAGGCCCTCCTGCCCACGACGCAAACCCCCCTCCCCCCAATGACCGCCCCCCCCAGCCGACCCGCGACCCCCCTGGCGACCCCCACGACCCCCCCACCCCCCTTCCCCGTACCTTTGGTAGTTGGCCGGACAGACGGGAGCCAAAACCGCCTGTCCGGCAGGCAGCCAACGAAGGAATGAGGCCGGATTGGCCCATCCATCCTAAAGCTCCGCCTACTGGTGGGGCCTAAGGCGCGTGGGCCAATCAGAATAGGCCCTGGAGCCTTAGGTCCCACCTGGGGGCGCGGCCTGAGGCACATGGTCGGGTTGGGCCCATGTGCCTCAGGCCGCGCCCCCAGGTGGGACCTAAGGCTCCAGGGCCTATTCTGATTGGCCCACGCGCCTTAGGCCCCACCAGTAGGCGGAGCTTTAGGATGGATGGGCCAATCCGGCCTCATTCCTTCGTTGGCTGCCTGCCGGACAGGCGGTTTTGGCTCTCGTCTGTCCGGCCAACTACCAAAGGTACGGGGAAGGGGGGTGGGGGGGTCGTGGGGGTCGCCAGGGGGGTCGCGGGTCGGCTGGGGGGGCGGTCGGAGGTTCTTGGGGGGGGCGGTCGTTGGGGGGGAGGGGGGTTTGCGTCGAGGGCAGGAGGGCCTGGGATCCCTCCTGCCCGTAATGTAGTACGGGGTGGGGTTAGGGGGTCGCCGTGGCCAGGAGGGTTTGGGCTCCCTTCTGGCCCGATATTGTCGGGAAGTCGGCGGTCCTTCGGGGTGGGGGTGCGAGTGGTCCTGCCGGGGGGGGGGATGTATCGGACGTCGGGGAGTCGGCCGGGCAAGAGGGCTTGGGCTCCCTCTTGCTCCGATCGCGGGTGCGGGTGGGAGCGCGTGCGAGCGGTCGTTCGGGGTGGGGGTGCGAGCGGTCCTGCTGGGGGGGTGAATCGGGCGTCGGGCGGTAAATAGCGGTTCCTAGAAGGGGGTACATTGGCCCGCGGGGACAAACCTGTTCACCGTTTCCGCGGTCGGTGAATGGCCTTGTCCCCGTCACCGCAGCGACTGCTAGTTTTCTTCCCCGTTTTCGGCGGTGACCCGCGGCTTAAATGCGGTGGCCGCGGGTAAACCGTCACCGTGTCATTCTCTAGTGTACATCCTAGGGTGCTGAAGGAACTTAGGTAAGTTCTGGTAGCTCCGCTGAGTGACCTTTTCAACGAGTCTCTAGAGTCAGGAGTGGTACTGGAGGACTGGCGAAGGGCAGATGTGGTCCCTCTCCACAAAAGTGGAAGTAAGGAAGAAGTAGGGAATTACAGGCCAGTAAGTCTGACTTCTGTGGTAAGCAAATTAATGGAAACACTTTTAAAAACAGAGAATGGCCAAGTTTCTGGAATCCTGTGGATTACTGGACCATAAGCAACATGGATTCACTAGAGGTAGGTCTTGTCAGACAAATCTGATCAATTTCTTTGACTGGGTGACTAGAGAAGTGGATAAAGGATGTGCGCTAGATGTGTATTTAGATTTTAGCAAAGCCTTTGACAGTGTTTCACACAGATGTCTAATAAATAAACAGAGTGCCCTTGTGATGGGTTCCAAAGTGACAGGCTGGGTCAAGAACTGGTTGAGTGGAAGGTGATAGAGGGTAGTGATGAATGGAGATTGCTCTGAGGAAAGGGATGTTACCAGTGGTGTGCCTCAAGGTTCTGTTCTTGGGCCTGTTCTTTTTAACATTTTTATAAACGATATTGCTGGAGGGTTGTCGGGTAAGATTTGCCTCTTTGTGAATGATACGAAAATCTCCAATAGAGTAGACACGCTGGATGGTGTGAATAAAATGAAGAAAGACCTGGCAAAGTTTGAAGAATGGTCTGAAATTTGGCAGCTAAAATTTAATGCTAAGAAATGCAAGGTCATGCATTTAGTTTGCAAAAACCAGAGGGAGCAGTACAGTTTAGGGGTGAAGAACTTATGTGCACAACAGAAGAGCGGGACTTGGGTGTGATTGTATGCGATGATCTTAAGGTGGCCAAATAGGTTGAAAAGGTGATGGCGATAGCTAGAAGGCTGCTAGGTTTCATAGGGAGAGGCATGGCTAGTAGGAAAAAGGAGGTATTGATGCCCCTGTATAAGACTTTGGTGAGACCTCATTTAGAATATTGTGTACAATTCTGGAGGACACATCTTCAAAAAGATATAAAAAGGATGGAGTTGGTCCAGAAGAAGGCTACTAAAATGGTATGTGGTCTTCATCATAAGGCATATGGGGACAGACTGAAAGATCTCAATCTGTATACTTTGGAGGAAAGGTGAGAGATGGGAGATATGATAGAGACGTTTAAATACCTACGTAATGTAAATGCGCACAAGTCGAATCTCTTTCATTTGAAAGGAAACTCTGCAATGAGAGGGCATAGGATGAAGTTAAGAGGTAATAGGCTCAGGAGTAAGCTAAGGAAGGGGTGGTAGATGCATAGAACAGTCTCCCAGAAGAGGTGGTGGAGACAGACTGTGGGCTCCTTTTACTAAGGTGCGCTAGTGGTTTTAGCACGTGCTTAGCACGCACTACAATGTCGCACGTGCTAAATGCTAATACCTCCATAGAGCTTGCATTAGTATTTTTCGTTTAGCGCATGGTTTGCAAGCACTACTCTTCAGCGCATGCTAAAAACGCTAGCGTACCTTAGTATAAGGAGCCCTGTGTCTGAATTCAAAAGGGCCTGGGATAGGCACGTGGAATCTCTCGGAGAGAGAAAGAGATAATGGTTACTGCGGATGGGCAGACTAGATGGGCCATTTGGCCTTTATCTCCCATCATGTTTCTATGTTCTGTCAAAACCAGGATCCTGGTTGGGTCTTCCCATAGGAACTTTAAATAAAATTCCTTGTGCTGTGTATACCTTGTAGCACTATAGAAATTAGTAGTAGTAGAATTATAGAGGTCCGGTTTTTCCAACATGAAGCATATTGGTGTTCTGTGCAGTGCGCCTTTTTAAAGGTGGTATTTGTGTCTTCAGAACTGGTATTGTTAAGGTTTGCTTAGTTGCTACATAGGTTTTGAGAAACTTGTTTGCAGCAGTTTGTGATACTGGTAGTATGATACATTTTATCTACAATTTTTTATATTTTCAGTCCAATAGAAATCATTTAACTTCTCAATTTTTAATATAATTTGGCATAATTTTCAAAAATTGCTTGTCTTTGCACCTTCCTCCCAACCACATGCCAGTCCACCCTAGCCCAGCCCAAACCAGTTGCTGCTCAGAACATATCATGAATTGCACATCTGCTTCCTGGGCTTAGAGGGAACATTGCTTATTAGTAAAATACATGCATGTGTTACATATGCACACTACTGAAGATATCAATATTGAATTTTAGGGAGTGTGACTGTCTTAACTGACAACTGAATCATCTGTCAGAGATCCTATAAATATGAAATTAGGGATTCTCCAAAGTGAGACTGCAAGCAGTGCCCTGCCATTGATATTCCCTAATGAACAACACGGATCACTTTCAAACTAATCCAACCTACAATGAAATCATAACATCAAAAAAGGGGGCTTCTTTGGATTACAAAAAAATTATTATTATATAAATTTTTAGTCACACATAAAGTGTATCAACTTATGCACAAATTAATACGATATAAATAACATCCTGCTCCAACCATTAATATGGATTCCCTAATTTAAAGAAAATTTTCCAAATAATGAATTCACTAGGAGGTTGAAGTATCATATAGTGGCTTAACAGCTCAGTACATAGAACATAGAAACATAGAAATAGACGGCAGATAAGGGCCACGGCCCATCTAGTCTGCCCACCTTAATGACCCACCCCTACCTTTCTCTGTGAAGAGAACCCACGTGACGATCCCATTTTGTCTTAAAATCGGGCACGCTGCTGGCCTCAATCACCTGAAGTGGAAGACCATTCCAGCGATCTACCACTCTCTCGGTGAAGAAGTACTTTCTGGTGTCATCGTGCAGCTTCCCTCCCCTGATTTTCCACGGATGCCCTCTTGTAGCCGTGGGACCTTTGAAAAAGAAGATATCTTCTTCCACCTTGATGCGGCCCGTGAGATATTTGAACGTCTCGATCATGTCTCCCCTCTTTCTGCGTTCCTTGAGAACCTCTTATAACATATATGTTATTTCAGGCCTTATCCTGGATATATCATTTGCCATATAATAATTTATGTCAAACCTCCGTCCCACCCTTATACATAGATTCTGTTTGTGTCTAACTAAAGACTTTTGGTATATAACAGAGACACTCACCAACGTTGGAACTGGAGCACAGCCAGCTAGATAAGTGTTGCTGTTTCTTCTTTTATACAATATTGTATACCAAAAGTCTTCTTTAGTTAGACAAAACAGAATCCATGTATAAGGGTGGGATGGAGGTTTGATGTAAATTATTATATGGCAAATGATATTTCCAGGATAAGGACCTGAAATAACTTATATGTTATAAGAGGTTCTATGTACTGAGCTGTTAAGCCACTATATGATATTTCAATCTCCTTGTGAATTCATTATTTGGGAAAGTTTTCTTTAAATTAGGATATCTGTATTAACAGATGGAGCAGGATGTTATTTATATCGTATTAATTTGTGCATAAGTTGATAGATTTTATATGTGACTACAAAATTTGAATAATAATAATTTTTTTGTGATCCACAGAAGCCCCCTTTTTGATGTATTGAATATTCCCTAGACAGAAAGATGACCTTGTTCTCCACTATAACCTTTTAGTAATATGAACAGTTGATTCTTCTCTCTAATGACTAAAATAACATGCTATGCTATCCCCCAGGGCAAAAGCAATTACTGAAATAAAGATTATTGTGTTATCCTTCTGAAAGAACAGATTATGCTGGTTATGTGCAAAGTATCTAAAAAAATTCTGATTGACACCAGATGTTTATGATGGGTGAGAAGGAAGTGACTTATAAATTGAATATTGTTAACATCATTTTACTACTTCGAGATTTTCTTTATATATATATATATATATATAACTGACATCGCAGGCATCCTAGGCAAAATTCTCTAAATGATAACTAATGTTAGGCACCTGGAAGATCTGCGCCTACTAGCATCATTCTATAAAGGGCACTTAGCCCTAAGCAGCCTTTAAATGAGGGTTCTTCAAAAAGTTTCTGAATTTTCAAATTTTCATGGGAAAAGTTGGGACAGGACAAGTGGTAAGAGGGCATGTTGTAGAATGTCATGTAACTAGTCAGTCAGGCAAAACAGGGTGGTTATGTGGAAAAGTGGATCCCATCTCCCTATCTCTCCGCTCAGAACATTGGCTCCCAGTCAACAAACACTGCATGTTCAAAGCCCTGGTAACAGCATACAAAAGATTCCACAACGTTACCTCCTCTTATCTCACATCCAAATTGCAACCCCACCCGCCCCCGCTGCTCAGAAGCAGAAACATGACTGTGTATCCCCCCAGGAAGATCTCTCCAAATGGAAACTGCACTTAAGTGCTTGTACAGCCACTTCATCCCTCTACTTTGGAACCAGCTGCCTGCACAGATAAGATCCCAGGACTCGCTGATGAACTTCAGAAAAGCAATGAAGACCCTCCTCTTCAACTGAACACCCACCAACATGCAGACCCCCTCCTCTTACCCCCCTCTCTATGAACTCTTGCTCTACAGCAGGGGTGTCAAAGTCCCTCCTTGAGGGCCGCTATCCAGTCGGGTTTTCAAGATTTCCTCAATGAATATGCATGAGATCTATTAGCATACAATGAAAGCAGTGCATGCAAATAGATCTCATGCATATTCATTGGGAAAATCCTGAAAACCCGACTGGATTGCGGCCCTCGAGGAGAGACTTTGACACCCCTGCTCCACAGAATGCCTCTCTGAATCTACTGTAACTCTTTTTCTGCTGTGGCTCTACTTCAGCTTCATCCATGTACTTATGATGATCTCAAAATGACCTTGTAATGTATTGTTATATATTGTAAATGCCCTTTCGTACCCCGTTCTGAACTCCTGGGAAGATGGCTTAGAAATTGAAGCAAGCAAATAAATAAATAAAATAATTTGCTTTTGAGATATTTAATAGTGTTTAAAAAAATTAAAAGTGCGGAAACATTTTGAAGTCCCCTCGTAAAATACTGCTTAGTGCTGATTCCCACACTCAGCTTTGCCAGCCTAAACTTGGTGTTAATGCTGGCACATAACCAATGGCAGTTGGGTGCATAAATGACCTTATTCCTTATCACTGCACCTAAAAATTTTATGAATGCCCCTGGCCATGCCCCCTTTAGAGTTGTGCAAGAGACAGTTTAAATATGCAGTGTTATAGAATAGAGTATAGACAGATGCATGTATTCCTAATTAGTGTAAATTTATGTCAATAATTGAATGCAGAGGCTCATTAACTAATTAATTTGTACACAGATCTAAGATTCACACCCAAATCTGGGTGCAAAAATTTGAGCAACCTTTATAGAATCCAGGGACTTGAGTCAAATTCTAATTCAAAACCTTGTTTCGTTGAGGGGTGGTAGACTCAAGAGCAATGTAAGGAAATTCTTCTTTATGGAGAGGGTGGTTGATACCTGGAATGTGCTCTAGAGGAAGGTGGTGGTGAGGGAAACAGTGACAGAGTTCAAAAAAGCATGGAATGAACACAGGATCTCGAATCAGAAAATAATAGTAAATACTGAAGAAATAAGGCCAATACTGGGCAGACTTGCACGGTCTGTGTCAGTATATAGCCATTTGGTTGAGGATGGGCTAGGGAAGGCTTCGATGGCTGGGATGGTTTAGATGGGCTGGAGTGATCTTTGACGGAGACTTCAGTACATGGAACCTAAACACAGTACCGGGCAGAGCTTTGGGTTCTGGCCCAGAAATAGCTAAGAAGAAGGAAAATTTAAATTAAATCAGTAATTTAAAGAGAGAGTTAAGGTTGTGCAGACTGGATGGACCATTCGGGTCTTTATCTGCTGTTATCTATTATGTTACTGTGAGTCTGGCTTTGCAACATGCTGCATAGTTAATTAGGTGCCATTGACTTGTGCTCTAGCGACTTGATGAATTACAGATCTAAAAAGAAATTGGTTTTGTGCTAGTCCAGTAAAGTCCTCCAGCATCATCCCCATGGTTTTTTTCAACGTGTCCAGCCATCTGGTTTCAGATCACCCTCTTCACCTGGTTCTTTCGATCTTCCAAAACATGATGTCCTTCTCCAATGATCTTTCTCTTCTGATGGTGTGACCAAAATAAGACAGTCATAACTTCATCATTTGGGCTTTGAGTGACATAGCCAGTTTGATCTATTCCAGAACTGATTTGTTTGTTGTTCTGGTGGTCCACAGAACACATAAAAGCCTTCTCCAACACCAAAGTTCAAATGAGTCAATCTTCTTTCTGTAGTGTCCAGCTTTCGCATCCGTAATTAACCACTGAGAAACTGAGTGTGTGGACAAGTCTGATCTTCATTTGGAGTGTTATTTCCTTGCTTTTGAATGCTATTTTTGAGAGCCTTCATTGAAGAGTGGCCAAGTGCTATTCTACAGAGTATTTCTTCTCTGCTGATTACTTCTTTGTTTACAGAAGAGCCCAGGAAATTGAAATCCTTTATAACTTATATTCTATCGCCTTCAAGCTCAAAATCTTCATTTTCTGTGTTCATGATCTTTGTCTTGTTTATGTTCGGTTCTAATTCCATGCTATGACTTTTGGTTTTGAATTTTTTCAGTAGAGCCAGCATGTCTTCTTTGCTGCTGGTAATGAGCGTTGTATCATCTGCATAGCTGAAGTTGTTTACATTTCGGCCACCAACTTTAAAAGCAACGCTCTCTTCTTCTAAATTTGCTTTTCTGAAGATGGCTTCACCATAAAGGTTGACCAGGTAAGGTGTCATTATGCAGTCTTAAAAACCAATCAGCGTTGCCATATTCTGTTCTCATGGCAGCTTCTTGATTTTTGCATAACTGAGCCAAATCCACTGGTAAAAGCAGAGGTAGAGAAATGCTGCTTCTGCAATCTTAAAAGCAGAATCTACCACTACTGCTGCTGGAGTTGTGGCCATTCTCCAGGTGGATCTGGATAAAAGCCAAATACACCATAAAAGCAGAGCTAGAGAAATGCTGCTACTGCTGGTCGCAGCTGGGGTGGTGGCTTTTAAGGTGGCTTGAGCACCCTCATTATTGGGCAAATTCTCTGACTCTGATCAGGAAGGGGTATTTTCTATTGAGTTTAGTACCCCCAATCATGTTGAAAAGTTGGCTCCTATGATCTGGAGGAGTCACTTTTACCTATCTATTCTGGTCGTCACCCTGTTATGGTAAATGTAGATATTGACTTAGGAAATCATTTAAGGGCTATGTTGCCTTAACACTTCTTGATGGCAACAGACTGGTTGCTACATTTGCTGGTCCCCTCAAATTGTTCAGGGTGACAAGAGCATGTATATGGTCTGAGACTCTTTAACCTTAGCACATTAGGTAAAGACTAGAGAAAGCACCTATACATAATATACAGGTGCTCCAGATCTTGTGCGCTCCACTTTAAAAGCCACCACCAAAGCTGTGACCAGTAGCATTTTTCTAGATCGGCTTTTATCCAGATCCACTTGGAGAACAGGTACAGAGAAAGCACCTATATATGATATATGAATTGCTTTGGTTGTACTACAGAAAGGCAGCATATCACATGACCTATGACCATGATTCTGGGATCAGGCTGAGTTCCAATGCTTTGGACTCTATTTGTTTGATTCTCTCTTTTCTATTGTCTTTTGCAGGTTTGAACCTGGGAGTTAACTGCACTGGACTATTTCACTTGGACCTGGTAATTTGGAACTGCATGGTCCTGGGTACTGAGGAGAAGTGCTTAGGGATCAAAGGTGTAATGAAGAATACTCGATGGAAGTCCATATGGTGCAAAATGACCCAGCATGGCAGGAGTGGGTTGTGCATATTATCATAGTTTGCCATTATTATGCTGATTTTAGGGTTGTTGATTTAATAGAGTGCTTGTTTTTGTGTAGACACTGCTATGTTGGGGTTGGGGTTGGGGATAGAGGATTGTTTCACAGGGAAAAGTCATATGGTAATCTTATAAGGCTATGGGATTCATTTTCAAAAAAGATAGATGTCCAAAAGGCTGCATAAACTATCTTATTAGTCAGAATTTCCATGTGGTCATTTTCGAAACTGATTTTCTAGACAGATGGGCTGACTGGATGGGCTATTTGGCCTTTATCTGCCATCATATTTCTGTATTTCTGGTCATTTTGTCTCCAGTCAGTGCATCTATATCTTGTGGTATTCAGCCTAAGCCTGCTAAGTTTGTCTTTATTTATAAGTGGAATATTATCTGGGGGAACAAATAAGTAAGTTTTCAGTTCCTTTTTGAAAATGCCTCCTATGTCTTTAAAAGTGAGCAATATTAATAGCCTGATCAAGCATAAGAGAATATTAGCATATCCAAAAAGAGAGAAAGATTTTGTCCTGATTCAGGAAACATGCTTAACTGTGGAAAGAATATCTGAAATTAGAGGATCAGTGCAAAGGATTAGTTGATGTTTATTTGTCCAGATAGGGTTATAAGGTTATTTCTAGACATTTGGGGCTTCAAGCATCCACTGTGAGATAGTCTACAAATGGAAAAAGTTGAAAACTATAATGACTGTACCCAGGAGTGGTTGTCCTACCAAGATTTCATAGTTGTAGAATTAGTTGAGGGAATATGGTCAAAATTCAGTACCCTCATGCTAAACAAACAGGTCTCCACCTTGACATCTCAAATCTCTCAATCTTCTGTGCCTTAGACTTCAATTTGCAACTTCTTTTAGCCTGAAAATGCTGGTTTTAAGCAGGCCTTTGGCTTTTAAAGCAACAGATACACCATGTTCACTTTTTTTTTACCCTTCACAATTGGGATTCAAGAAAAATCACAGTACAGTCAAACCCGGTTTGCGAGTGTTTTGCAAGACGAGCAAAACATTCTTGCAAACTTCTCTCGCAAACCGAGTGTTGACTCGATTTACGAGCACCCCCCGAGAACCGGCATTGCTCCTCCCCCCCGCTTGCAAAGGCCCCTCCCAGAAACCAGCATCCCCTGTCCGAACTGGAAACTTACCCCCCGTCTGGCACTGGCACGCAGCCCACAGGATGTGCTGATGCCGCTTGAACTTCCTGCCTCTGCCGGGCCTTGAGCATGCATCTGCGCATGCTCAAGGCCTTCTAATTCTCCCTCTCGCCGAGAGAATTAGAAGGCCTTGAGCATGCGCAGATGCATGCTCAAGGCCCGGCAGAGGCAGGAAGTTCTTCAAGTGGCACCGGCACATCCTGTGGGCTGCGTGCCGGTGCCAGACGGGGAGTAAGATTCCAGTTGTTCGGGCAGGGGGTGCCGGTTCGCACAGGGGGGGTGCCGGTTCACGCAAGGGGGGGAGGCCTTTGCAAGCGGGGGGGGGGGGTGAAGCAGCGCCGCTGGCCTGGGGGGGTTGGGAGTATCAAGCGAGTTTCCATTATTTCCTATGGGGAAACTCGCTTTGATATACGAGTATTTTGGTTTACGAGCATGCTTCTGGAAAGAACTATGCTCGTAAACCAAGGTTTCACTGTACTGAGAAAGTGATCGCAACACTAGTAACATATGGCAAAGAACTACTAAGCAAGGATCACAGTGCAATCATAATCCAATTTGATTTAAGCAGCACATTTAACCTAGTAGACTTTGATTAAATGTCTGAGATTTTCAGGGATTTCAAATTTAGCAGGCCAATCCTCTCCTAGTTCTAGGGTAGGGAATGCTAAAGGCAAAGAACTACAAGTACTAGCATGCACCAGGCCAGTGATAGCTAAACCCACAAAGGGATTAGCTCCTGCACTCAGCTCTGCTGGGGGGTAAGGCTAGTCAGCAGGGAAGCTATCCAGCCTCATTAGCAAAGCACCAGAGAACCACAGGTGTTTCTAGAGACAATCAGCATCAGGCTAGAGAAAAGGGTGTGGTCTATAGGCCAGAGAGGCAGCCACCAAACTTCAGCCTGCCTGAACCCATGGAAAGAAGCAGACCAGTGCAATCCAGGGGACAGAAGCTAGCATTTCCCATAGGAAACAGGGAGAAAATCTCAGGTCTGAATCTTGTCAGCATTCTTCTGAAGGTAACACTGTTTTGGAGGTAGAAATGCCAGAAGAAATGTGTACAAGTGATTATAAAATGGAACCTGTAGAATAATGTTTGCCTTAAGCCATGCTTACTGATTAAAAGTTTGGGGAAATCATATGCTATTTCTGGGAAGGTGGAATTGCCTCACAAACCCTAATAACAGTAGGGTATAGAATCCCTGCTTCTGATTAAATTGAAGTTAACAGAAGAGTTGGAATAATTGTGTCCTGAAATTGTACACAGCACAGGAATACTATAAGAGAACCAGGCTGAGCAGGCCCAGTTGATTCTAGGACTTTGATACTGAAAGTTTGTTTGTTTGTTTTGTAACAAGGACTGGCAGTACATGTTTGTGGAAAATTGCCAGATTGTGAACTGTACAGCTGTGGAGCCTAGTTGGGCTAACAAGCTGTTTTGCCACCAGAGCAAGTTTGTGTTTTATTTTTCCTTTCACCACAGTATAAGCCAGAAAATAAAGACATAATTCACACTAAACATCTTTGCTGGACCTTTTTTTTTATGCAGACGCCCTTCTACCCTATATCCCTCATTCATCCGCTCGGCTGAGGCTTGGATGACCCAGGTCAGGACTCTGGCTAATCCAGACCAGGTCTTACACGGTCACAATAGATTTGGGACATACTGAGTAAGAAGAAATGGCCTATTAGAAATAAACTTCCTAAACCAGTCCTAGGGACCTCACAGCCAGTTAGGTTTTTATGATGTTATGTGTTAGGTGCTATTGACTCATGTTCGAGTCCTAGCGACTTGATGAAAATCACCAAGTTTTTGTAGCAGAATACAGAAATAGATTGCCAGGCCTTTCTTCTGCGCAGTATAAATTTGATGTAGTTGCCATTGTCAATCTGATGCAATCCTCCACTTCCAACACTGCTCATCTGATGCTACCCAGATGGGTGGTACATCGTTAATCTGACATCTCCACTGAAACCTATCTACCTTAGGAGGCCCTGCTGGTAGTGAAATTACCGATGGCATAACTTACAGCTACACAGATGCATGCAAGCCCCAGTGGCACGACAAGCTCATGTACTATGACTGGAGGGGGTTTTAGGATACTAGTATATAAATTTATCTCAGTAATATTCATTGTAACAATCTTTATAACCATGCCAAACTGTCCATTGTAACTTCCTGGGTCCCCAGGGCAGGTTTAGGAAGCCCTGGGTTAGAGAGATAAGAAATGGGAGACAAGGTTCACATCTTCCTTCTCCCTGACATTTCTAATCCTTGGGTATATCATTTAATCTTTCATTGGTAGTGATCTCCCCAAGTAATTTGGCACCATGCATCCTCTTTCACTATTTCCATTCTGACTATAAATATGACCTTTTTGTGACTGATTAGGAAGCCAATATTCAGCCAACCATTATATATGAACATACGACTATAGATAAGTGTTTTTGGCATGTGATGTTTACCGAGCATGCAATATCTTCCTGATGTCCCATTGTAGTGGAAACAAGATAGATGAATAAACAGTAACTTTTTATATTTGTTTTAGCTATTGAATTGTATATGCACTCTGTGGCCACTTCTTGAATACCTTTGTTAGTTTTCTAAAGTTTTAATTTGGTTTAAGGATCCACACTTGTAAAGTTTTCTGTGTTGTGCAATATCTTGGCTAGATCTCCATATAAATGCCACAATAAATAATTATGGGTGTTTTTCTTGGCTTGGCTTTTTCTATTTTCCTTTTGTCCATGCTTGCTAGATTCTAGGAAAATTCTATACCTCTTGTGTATAATTCCTCCCACAAACTAGATATTAGTGAGTCCACACAAGAGAGCCATGTCTCAAATAATACAACTATTTGGGAAAAGTTTGGATGATATAGAGAAGAAGAAGGGAGAGAATATAAGGGATGGCAATCTCTGCCTCTGTGGAGAGTAATTGTAACAGGGTGCCTAGTGTCACACCCCGTGCTCCTGTAGACGCAGCAAGCCCCAGGAAAGTGACTAACACTCCGATCCAGTGTGTCCCTTACTACCAAGGGATCCTCCAGGTCTTACTTTAAACACACTTTCTGCCTCATATGCATGCAAGGTATTAGAGTTCCAGTCAGAATTGGCAAAACAAAATAGCTTTATTCCAGCAGTGGTTAAATAACTCCAAAACAACACAGGCTTCAGCCTTGCAGTTCAGTGTGAACTCATAGTACATGGATTTATAACAAAAGGTTCACCATAAGGCATTCCAGAAGGCAAAGCTTGACCAGCACTGCATTAAATACAGTCCCCTGCTTCTGGGCTTATATTCAGGTGAATCACAGTCCTCTTCACCAGAGCAGCAGGTGCCTTAAGCAAATACTCTTTTATCAAAACAGTTCATTTACACACAAAATCATTGCTACTGCACCAGCCCTCAGAAGCATCCTTACGTTTTCTCCCTCTCTGAAACGTTGCTCTGGGAATTGGGCACAGCTGTGAGAGAAGGTAACGTTCTGGCTCAGCTTGGCAACCAGCTAAGGAGAACAAACACTCATAGGATTATACACTCTTCAGTGCTTTACAGAAAGCCTCTAAGTTTGACTTTCATGGAGAGTTTATAAATATGGTTCACATAATCTTCAGAATCATTAGCAGTGCAGAGGAATAAGCAGCAGGAAAAATTCAAGTTTAAACGTACTGAATTTCCATGGGCAATGGCTGGGTTTCAGTGCCTGTCTGGTTTGCCTGTGTCTCCATTGCTTCTTCCTCTGGCTGCTCGCAAGGCTTCCCAGTAAGAGACAAATCACCTGCCTCTGTCATAGGTCAGTCTGAGAGAGACTGGCTCTCTCTAGCTTCCCACTCTCCTGAGTGCTTCTCTCCTGTGTGTCTCGTGTGCCTCGACTCCCTTGGCTACTCTCTCTCTCTCAGTTCTCAGAAGCCTCATTATATCCAGTGGATAACCACTCCCTCTCTGAGAAGGTGGGGGAAGGGTTTTCCACACACCGGCTTGCTTCCTGCTTTCACAGGCAGGTTTCACTCTAGACTAGAGAGCTGCACGGGAACGTGGACGACGGGAATCCCGCGGGTTCCCCCTTCGGGTCATGGGGATCCTGTGGGGATGCCCCCTAGGGTCGCGGGGGTCCCATGGGGACGGCCTCGTGCTCTCGGGGATCCCGCGGGGTTCAATGCCGTTCCTGCGAGGCCTTGTCTTCCATTTTCTTCCTGCCCTGCTGCAGCACACATAGCCAATCGGAAGTCTTCCCCGATGTCAGTGCTGACGTCGGAGGGAGGGCTTAAGCAAAGCCCTCCCTTCCTCCGACGTCAGCGCTGACATCCGTGAAGACTTCCGGTCGGCTGTGTGCGGCAGGGCAGGTAGTAGGGAGAAGGCAGTGGCTTCCAAAGCGAGGGGCGGTCCGCCCCGGGTGCAGCCATTGGGGGGGGGGGGGGGAGTGAGTGTGCGCAGCCGGTCAGGTCCCCTGACAACAGGCCCGGCCGACAAACCTCCCTGCCCTGTAGCTGCAAATCTAAATTACCTCTTACAGCAGCTTCAATACTCCAGCTGCTGTAAGAAGGTAATTTAGATCCGCGGCTACAGGGCAGGGAGGTTTGTCCGACCGGGCCTGTTCTGTTGTCGGTCCGGTGGGTAATCGCCACAAAGGTAAGGGGCAGGGAGGGAGAAAGGAAGGAAAGGTGGAGTGGAGAAGAAAAGATGCTTAAGGGAAATGGGTAAAACTGAGGGGGGAGAAGGACGCTGAAAGCACTGGGGAAGACAAAGGTGTGGAGAAGGATGCTGAAAGGACATGGGGAAGACAGGGGGGGTAGGACCCTGAAAGGACATGGGGGGAAGACAGAGGGGAGAAGGACGCTGAAAGGACATGGGGAGGGGGGGAGGACGCTGAAAGGACAAGGGGAAGACAGGGTGGAGAAGGTCGCTGAAAGGACATGGGGAGGGGGGGAGAAGGACGCTGAAAGTACAAGGGGAAGACAGGGGGGAGAAGGACACTGAAAGCACATGTAGAAGACAGAGGGGGGAGAAGGATGCTGACAGGACATGGGGAAGATGGGGGGAGAAGGTCGCTGAAAGGAAATGGGGAAGAGAGAGTGGGGAGAAGAAGCTAGCAGGGAAGAAGACAGAGATGCCAGACTATGGGGGGAGCGGAGGGAAGATGGGTGCCAGACCAATTTGGAAGGGGGGAGAAAGGGAGAGGCCCAGTAACAGAGCAAATGGAAGACGCAGAGAGAAGAGAGACAGTGGATGGAAGGAATTGAATGAGAACATGAGGAAAGCAGAAACCAGGCAACAAAGGTAGGGAAAAAAATTCTTTTTTTTTTTTTTTTGCTTCAGGATAAAGTAGTATATTAGTTGTGTTGATAAAAATTAATAAATATTAGAGGCTCTGGTAGAAACCCGTTTACAAAGTAAGTATTCTTCCCAATTAATATTTCCAAATTAATAAAGTCTTTTTGCTTATTTTTAAATGGGTTTCCACAAGAGCCTTTAATTCAGTAGCATAATTAACTGAAATAACTATTTCTGAAGTTTATAGGGACGGGCGGGGACGTAGGGGATTCCTCGCGGGGATGGGCGGGGATGGAGGGGATTCCTTGCGGGGATGGGTGGGGACGAAGGGATTCCTCGCGGGGATGGGTGGGAGTCCTCACGGGGACGGGTGGGGACGTGGGACTTTGGCGGGGACGGGTGGGATTTCTGTCCCCACGCAACTCTCTACTCTAGACGTAGTTTTAACAGGCAGTTCCAATTGTCTCAGATTTCTGACCATGACAGGATAGGGTCTGCATGGAGTGTAACCTCTCTTCCTAAACTTATCCTGCCCTGTTTCTGCTAGCTCCATCTCAATATCAGAGCAGAAGTCAGCTTGTTCAGTTAATTGGTCAGTCACCTGATCAGCTCTCCTGCATCTAGGTGCACTGTATTTTCTCCTGCTCACTGGGGCAAAACTTGGAACGGATTCGGGTTCGTTATGGGAAAGACCCGAAATAGACCTGGGATTGTCACACTAGATAGAAAAGTTGCAAAACACATATGATGTTCTTATCTTTCTGTATCAAATACCCAAAGAAAAATAGATAAACCATATTCAAAATATACCGGGGAATCCCTCTGGGTCAACCTGGCAAGGGGAAATGAAAAATGCTTGTATCTTGGAGTGGTATACAGACCTCCAAGACAACAGGAAGATAAGGATTTAGAATTAATCGAAGACATAGAAAATATCACTTTGCGTGGGGACACAGTACTGTTAGGGGACTTCAATATGCCCAATGCAGATTGGAACACACTTTCCGCAACAACCAGCGGCAGCAGAAGGCTATTAGCCTCCATAAAGGGAGCACGACTCAAACAAATGGTACTGGAGCCCACTAGGGACCAGGCAATACTAGACCTGGTACTCACCAACGGAGAAAGCATCTCGGAGGTTTCGGTAGGTGATACGCTAGCCTCCAGCGACCACAACATGGTATGGTTCAACCTCAGGAAAGGTTTCACTAGATCAAACACAACGAAAGTCCTCAACTTTCGGGGCATTGACTTCAAAAGCATGGGAGATTTCGTCCATCGGGAGCTGCAAAACCAAGCTGAAATCGATGATGTAGAGGCTATGTGGTCTACCCTGAAATCTACCCTACACGTAGCAACAAACCGCTATATAAAAACAGTAAGCAAAAGACGGAGAAACAATAGACCCCAGTGGTTCACTGCAGAGATCTCGGACATCGTTAAAGAAAAGAAAAATCATTTATTTCCTACAAACAATCAGGAAAAGGGGAGACAAAAGAAGACTATCTGGCCAGGTCTAAAGCGGTCAAAACGGCAGTCAGATAGGCCAAACTTTGAATAGAAGAGAATCTAGCAAAGAACTTTAAGAAAGGGAATAAATCCTTCTTCAGGTATATTAGTGACAGAAAAAGAAACACAGATGGGATAGTACGCCTTAGGAATCCAGATGGGAATTATGTAGAATCGGATTCCGATAAAGCCGAACTACTAAATGAATACTTCTGCTCAGTCTTTACCTGTGAAGCGCCGGGGTCCAGTCCACAGTTGCAGGCAAGGCAAAGCTTGGAAGACCCGTTTCGGAACTTCAAGTTTACACCCAGCAGCGTCTACTGCGAACTATCAAGACTCAAAGTGAACAAAGCCATTGGACCGGACAATCTACACCCCAGGGTGCTTAGAGAGTTGTGTGATGTCCTCTCGGAACCATTATCCATGCTCTTCAATCTTTCCCTGAGTACTGGAAGAGTCCCCTTGGACTGGAAAACAGCTAACATCATTCCACTTTACAAAAAGGGATGCAGGACAGAGGCCGCGAATTACAGACTAGTGAGTCTTACATCCATAGTGAGTAAACTCATGGAAACACTAATTAAACATAAATTAGATACGATCCTGGACAAGGAGAGTCTACGGGATCCCCACCAACATAGATTTACCAAGGGAAGGTCCTGCCAATCCAATCTAATTAGCTTCTTTGACTGGGTAACAAGAAAGCTGGATGTGGGGGAGTCCCTGGACATCGTGTACTTGGACTTCAGTAAAGCTTTTGATAGCGTCCCACACCGCAGGTTATTGAACAAGCTGACGTCGATGGGATTAGGAGAAAGATTTACTGCATGGGTCAATGATTGGTTAAGCGGTAGACTTCAAAGGGTGGTGGTAAATGGTACCCTCTCCAAAACATCGGAGGTAGCCAGTGGAGTGCCGCAGGGCTCGGTCTTGGGCCCGATCCTTTTCAACATGTTCATAGGAGACCTGACTCAAGGGCTCAAAGGCAAAATAACATTGTTCGCCAAATAACACCATACTATGCAACATAGTAAGTGAAAGCACTTTGCCCGATAGTATGGCGCAGGACCTACTTCTATTGGAACACTGGTCCTTGACTTGGCAGCTAAGCTTCAATACAAAAAAATGGAAGGCCATGCACCTTGGCAGCAGAATACGTGCAGAACCTACACACTAAATGGTGAGACCTTAGCGAGGACTAAAACAGAGCGTGATTTGGGAGTGATCATTAGTGAAGACATGAAAACTGCCAATCAAGTGGAGAAGGCTTCATCCAAGGCTAGACAAATGATGGGTTGTATCCGCAGAAGTTTTGTCAGCCGGAAGCCATAATGCCGTTGTACAGATCCATGGTGAGACCTCATCTGGAATATTGTGTACAATTCTGGAGGCCACATTACCAAAAAGATGTGCGAAGAGTTGAGTCGTTTCAACGAATGGCCACCAGGATGGTCTCGGGGCTCAAGGATCTCCCATATGAGGAAAGGCTGAATAAATTGCAGCTATACTCACTCGAAGAACATAGAGAGGAGACATGTTTGAGACGTTTAAATATATCATGGGCTGTATCGAGGTGGAAGATGATATCTTCTTTCTTATAGGACCCTCGGCCACAAGAGGGCATCCGCTGAAAATCAGAGGCGGAAAATTTCATGGCAATGCCAGAAAGTATTTCTTCACCAAAAGGGTGGTTGACCATTGGAATGAACTTCCACTGCAGGTGATTGAGGCCAGTAGCGTGCCAGATTTTAAAAGTAAATGGGATATGCATGTAGGATCTCTAGGGAGGTAAAGTAAGGGGGGTGGGTCATTAGAGTGGGCAGACTTGGTAACCCTTGTCTGCTGTCATTTTTCTATGCTTCTATGTTTCTAAAGTACTGCACAGGCCAAATATTATGGTAAACTGACTTGGGCCATTAAGGAGCTGGATTGCTCACCAATGCTAGTGTTATGCAATAAAATCTTAAAAGCCGATTATCATTTTAATTGCACACATATTAATAATTCTTCTTTGTTGAATAAGGAATGATTTATATTGGATTGTAATCTAACGGCCTCTTTACAATCTCTATGGGCTGCGCTAACGGCCCCGAAGCCCATAGAGATTTAAAGGGCTTCAGGGCTGTTGCCAAGCGGCAGCCACTAGCGCAGCTTTGTAAAAGAGGCTGTAGGTTTTATTTTTGTTATTGAAACATGGTTCTCTGAAGGTTAACGCCCTATTTTTCATGAGTTATATGTAAAAACCCCTAGTAGTGATGTGATACAATTACATTACAATTTAATTATTACAATGAAACATATGAAATGTTTCCCCTTCAATTCACACCAACACAGAGGTTAAACATTTAAAAATTTGTATTTATTTGTTGCAACAAAAAAATTCAACAATTGTTGTAATCAGATGTTGTTTAAACAAGGTAAATTAAATTAAAATATAAATGGAATAGCAAAGCTAATTTACCATTCACGTGTGATGAAGTTTACATTGATGGTATCTTTATTGATAGTGATAATATTCAAATCTCAAACACTTCATGCCTTTCAACTTAATACCAACTTTGTTCCAGAATATCCAGAACCACAGGTAAGTATTTGACTAGGGGCTCCTTTTATTAAGCCGCACTAGCGGGGTTAATGTGCGCGACTTTTCATCACACGCGGTAGCGGCTAGCATAGCCGGTGGTTTAGCGCACGGTATTACACGCGTTAAACCGCTAGTGCGCCTTTGTAAAAAGAGCCCTAGGTGTCTTGACTGTTTTAAAACCAGAGAGTGTTTCTCAGTTCCAAAGTTCAATAAAATATAAAAAAAAACTAGTCTTATAGCCCGTTACATTAACGGGTGCTAGAATATATGTGTGTGTGTCTGTCTTTATTTCTTTCTCTCTCTCTCTCTCCTTAGCCGCTTTCTGTATTTCTGTCTTTCTTTTTCCTTGGCTGTCCACCACCCCTTCCTGCTCCCCTTATCCAGCAGCAGCCCTTCTCCCTTTTGTTTAACCTCCCTCTGTCCATCAGCACCTCCCCCTGTCCAGCAGTAGGCCTCCCTTCCTTTTTCTTCCCCCCTGTCCATCAGCACCTCTTCCCCTGTCCATCCCTGCTCCCCCTGTCCAACAGTATGCCTCCCTTCCTTTTTCTGCCCCCCTGTCATCAGCACCTCTTCCCCTGTCCAGCAGCACCCCTTACCTCCTCTCGCATCTGCCCTCCGCCGTCAGCCACCTCAAGCCGCCTGAAGGTCTGCAGGCGCTGACAGCCACCGCATGCGCCTGAAGCTGACAGCTGCCTCGCCCCGAAGCCCTCCTCCTGGCAGCTGCCGCCGGTGCCGCTCCATGAAGCCCTCCTCCTGGCAGCCGCCGCTCCACACCGCCGCGCGTGCCTGAAAACAACAGCTGCCTCTCTAATGTTTCTGCCGTCCATGCCACCACGGAACTGAAGGTGTCCTGGGGTCCTGGTGTAGCGCATGCACACTCTTGCCGGACACGCGATAAGAGTGCGCATGCGCGCTTAGCATTTTATTATATATATAGATGCAGAGTAGATATATATATATATATATATGTGTGCGCACAAAGATATTTTATACAAAAAAAAACCTGTTTTCATTGGTATCGCCCATTTCTTGCATTGGCTACAGCTGAGTTGTTGTTCTATCACCTGTATGGAACCAACAGTTCCTCTGAAGATCCAGATGTTTGCTACTATCCTATCTGTAAACAAATGAAAGGAAGCAACATCCTGTATTCCCTGGATGAATACAGGCTAAAGTCAGTGCCTTCTTAGGCTAAGGTCATGTATTTCTAACTACATATGCAAAAGAACAGATAATTCTGTCATCCCTAAGTTGATCCTCCCAGTAGAACCGTCCCCCCCCCAAATGCTTCTGATATGAAATCAGCTCAGAATCAACACACACATTCATACAATATCTGAGCAACCTCATCTTTATCTGCATATCTAAGTATTTATGATTCAGGAAACAATGAAACTTCTCAGTCATTATCTTATAGTGTCACACAGCCTGTCAGTATACACATGGAGGGGCATAATCGAAAGGGACGTCTAAGTCAGTTTACGTTCATCTTGCAAGTCGTCCAAAGTAAAAAACAGCTTAAGACACATTTTTGAAAGATAAGTCCAACTTTTTTTTCTTCTTTCAAAAATCGTCTAATTATACGTCCTGCCGATCTGATCGTCCAAGCCACTAAATCGTCTATCTTTATACCACATTTTCGTCCAACTTTCTGTCCAAGTCCAAAACGCCTAGAACAAGGCCTGTTGGACATGGGAGGGGTCTGCAAAGTGATGGACTGCACACCCAGACATGCCACCTAAATAGTGGGGTACCTTACAGGGCACTGCTCTGAACTTCACAAAAAGAGTGCCTTGTCTTCTCCTCACTACAGCTTCCTTATAGGTTATGATAACCCCCCCAAACCACCTCCAGAATCCCCTAGACCCATTTATCTACCACCCCAATAGCCCTTATGGCTGCTGGAGCCACTTATATGCTAGTAAAAAAGGGTTTGGGGGATATGTGTGTTTATGTTTTCTGTCCCCGGATGCATTTGTAGTCAGGACAGCAGAATGAGGCTAATACAAATTGGGACCTGGTCATTTCATATAGGGCAGTGCATATGTTTCAGTATCAATGCAGTAATTACAAGGGCTTATGGGCATGGGTCCTCCTCTCTATGGGTCCCTAACCCACCCCCAAGACGACTTAAGCTACCTCTGTGCTGGACGACTAGGCTTTCCTATGCCAGGCGGCCAGGTGATGATTAAAATTTTTATGGGGTGGGGGGGTTGGTGATCACTGGGGTAGTGTGTGGGGGGTCTATTTTATATGTTTGCAGTGCTTATCTGGTGACTTTAGATGGGTTTTTGGGACTTAGACCATGTTTTACATGGTCTAAGTCACAACGTCCAAGTTCCATCTAGGCTCTGTTGTAAAACTTTCGGTTATACATGCTGTACAACTAAGACTAAGCCGGCCCACGTCCCGCCCAACTCCCGCCCTTGACATACCTCCCGAAATGCCCCGTTTATCTTTGGTCATTCAGCGGAACTATGAAGGCCTAGGTCGTTTAGAAATATGTCCAAAACCCAGTTTTATTATTGGCACTTGGACGTTTTTGAGAAACGTTTGTCTAAGTGTTGACTTAGACCAATTTTTGGACGTTTTTCTCTTTTGATTATGAGCCCCTAAGTATACTGACTGTCAGTATACACCAAGTATACTGACTGGAAACAGCTCTACACCATAGAACCTCCCTGAATTACAAGACAAGAGACCACTCTCAAGGCTCCAGACCTTCAGTTCTCAGAAGCACATTTAGCTTTCAAAAAATAGTTTTAGGTATACACTGGCCAAGGTCTCAGCAGACAAGTTTCAAGTTTTGTTAAAATTTGATTGAATGTTTATCAGTGTTTCTAAGCGATTTAAAAGTAAAATAAGGGATACAGTAATATAAATAATTAATACCACATATACAAAACAACAATGACTAAACAAAATGAAAAGAGAGAAGAAAAACAGCTGAGCACTAAATTGAATACAAAACTTTTGCCTTAAATACCAATAATATTAGGTAATCTGAGTTGAATTAATGGTTTTACACAGCAAAGGGATTAAAATGTTCTATTTCCCAATACTTAACATTTCTCTTCAATAACAGGAGTCACAAAAATCTAGATTGAATTCTGAAATACACTTTAAAAGTTCTTATCACTTTTCCTTTAAAATATAACTTAAAATTTAATTTAGAAATCTCAAAAAATCATGAAAACCAGCAGGTATCAGATAAGTTCTTGACTCATTCACACAAACAGGTAAGATTGTCTATTTGCAGATGATACCAAAATCTGAAATAGAGTAGACACCCAGGATGGTGTGAATAATATGAATCAAGACCTGAAATTTGACAGTTAAAATTTAATGCTAATAAATGCAAGGTCATGCAAAAACCCAAGGGAACAATACAGTTTAGGGCAGGGGTCTCAAAGTCCCTCCTTGAGGGCCGCAATCCAGTCGGGTTTTCAGGATTTCCCCAATGAATATGCATGAGAACTAAGTGCATGCACTGCTTTCAATGCATTTTCATTGGGGAAATCCTGAAAACCTGACTGGATTGTGGCCCTCAAGGAGGGACTTTGAGATCCCTGGTTTAGGGGGTGAAGAACTTATGTGCACGACAGAAGATCAGGACTTAGGTGTGATTATATGTGATAATCTTAAGGTGACCAAACAAGTTAAAAAGGTGTTGGTGAAAGCTAGAAGGATGCTAGGGTGCATAGGGAGAGGTATGGCCAGTAGGACAAAGGAGGTATTGATGCCTCTGTATAAGACTCTGGTGAAACCTCAGTAGTATAATGGGTACACCTCATGTCAAATGATTGACAGCTGTCAGAGATAAGGATCGACCAATCAGTGTTCCCTTCCGGGTTAAACCCCGCCCATGCCCTGCCCCACTCTCCGCCCCTCATGCCCCTCCCCTCCCATAGGAATGAATGGTGGTAGCCTCACCCATGCCCCACCCACCCCACCCATGGCCCCACCCCCTCATGCCCCACCCCAGAAATGCACTTTCTGATGACATCACTGGAAATGGGGGTGTGCTTGACCCCATGAAATACACTTTCTGATGACATCACCGGAAATGGGAGTGCCTGCCCTGCCGGAAGTGCATATTTGGAAATAGGGTAAATGAAGCGTCGGAAATGCGCTTTTCTGACCACGTAGGAGGAAATAGGGGAAACAGACTTAGTCAAAACCCTCCCGGAAATGATGTGGCTAGAAAAAAAAGTGTCTTTATTTAACTGTTTTTAGTTAAAAGACAGGTTTTAAGAGCTCATGGATAGAGCAGATCACAAAACAAAAGACATTCACAAAATCTTTCCTGTTTTTAAAACAGACCAGGGCAGAAACAATTGAGAAAAGGCTGCATTTATTTATTTTTTTCTTTTCTGGTTTTAACACACTTTCAGTAGGAATTCTGAGCTAATGGTTAATGGGCCAGCTCCCCTATTGTCATGGTAACAGCTGATAAGCCCCTTGCAGCCCCCTGATAAAGCCAAGGGGGGAGAGGTGGAGGTGTGTTTAAACCTGCCTGAACATGTCCCGGACCCCCTACTGTTGTCTTAACAATCTGAAAAAAACAAAAACAATTGTCACCTAACAGGGGGTCTGTTAAAAAGGCAGAGTTTTAAGACCTTTTTTTTTTTTTTTAAATTTAGAGCTATGAAAGAATCTTTATTGAAGCAAATTTATTATGATCCATACGCGGCAGGAAGCTATGGAGGCATTAACCCTCTACTTCAAGCGGCTAAAAAGAGCGATATCACAGTCCGGAGAAAAGACGTAGTAGATTGGGTCACCGGTCAAAACACATACAATTTACACAGACCGGCTAGAATCCATTTTAAAAGAAATAAAACAATGATGTCAGAAGTTGACAGACAGTGGCAAAGTGACTTAGTCGACATGTCAGCCTTTGCCCGTTATAACAACAGTTACAAATACATCTATCTTGTCAAAATATGCATGGGTCGTGAGTTTAAAAACAAAAACCGGTCACGGTTACCAAAGCCTTTGAAACAATATTTAATTTAGGGCGTACACCTGAAAAACTTCAAACAGACAAGGGTAAAGAGTTATGTGAGCAATGGAATCCTTTACATCTTTCATGGTCGAGGAGAGTTCAAACTATTAAAATGATGATTTTGCCTGTGGTTTGTTATCAAATGAGTATGATACCGATTTTTTTTCAAGGGTCCTTTTATAAAAAAGCTTAATGGTATTCTTATGAAATTTCTTTGGCTTGGTAAAACATCTAGAATTGCTTTAGTATCCTTACAAAAACCAATTGAGGAGGGTGGGGTAAATTTTCCAAATTTTTATAGGTACCATCAAGCCTATATTTTGTGTCAAGGTATGTATTGGATCCTCCCAGAGCTCATAGATAATGCCCCGGATTGGTTGTATTTAGAATGGCGCCTCTTGTTCCCTTTAAATTTAGTTCATCTGCCTAGCATTATTATGCCTAGGAAATATAGGGAGAATACAATTTTAATGGATACATGGAAAACATTGAGATATATTAGTAATTTAACATCTATCCCAATTAATAAATCAACTAATCAATTCTTATGGATAAACTCCAAGATTAAAATTGGCGGATATCAAGTCATATGGAAGAACTGGATTATTGCGGGCATTCGAACTCTGAATGATGTTATTTCAGATGGTAAACTGCTTGAATTTTCACAATTGCAACATAGATTTGGTCTTATTAAATCACAAAGTTTTAAGTGGTTACAGTTGAAGCAGGCTATTCAGGTGGGGTTCCCTGAATGGAAGAATCTTAATAATCAATATAGCCTGGAGTTCCTATGCTTCCAAGCAGACTTCCTAGGACATCAAGCTGCATTGTGGTATAAATTATTATCTGGATACTTGAATAAAAACCCAAAATGTGGTCTTAGAGACATTTGGAGCATTGAGATTAAGCATCAGATTTCTGTATCTCAATGGCCACGAATTTGGTCTTGGAGAATGAGATGTACAGTGTCGGCATCTATGAGGCAAACTTAGTTCTTTTTGAGCGTTTTGGACCCCTGTTCGTTTACAAAAGTTAGATAGCTCTAAATCTAATAGATGCTGGCACTGTAATCTAGAACCAGGGACATTGGACCATCTACTTTATTGTCCCTGTGTTAAATTATTTTGGAATTCAATTTGGACTCAAGTAAATTCTTTATTGGAAAACCATGTTGCGCTTTCTTATGATACTGTTTTATTTGGAACGGTTTTGAGGAAAAAAAGTCAAATATCAAAACATAACAACAAACTTTTATTAATTATGACAGGGGTTGCTATTCAACATATTACCAAAAACTGGAAAAATTATAATAATCTTAATTACACATTCTGGTAGAATTCGCTATGTCATATTTTTAAGATGGAAAGAGCAATAGCGCTGCAAAAAGGGAATTATAATAACTTCGCAAAGATTTGGGGGCCAATGGAAAAATATTGTAATGAAAAGACATCATTTTTTCTTCCTTTTTTAATTTTATTATATGCACACTCAGGGGAAGGGAGGATCTGGGGAGGAAAAATTTTTATAATTATGTTCAGAACAATAGTATGGAAAAATTATGTTCTTACCTGTTAATTTTTTTTCCCTTAGACGCAGCAGATGAATCCAGAGACCAATGGGATAGCTCACATCTACCAGCAGGTGGAGATAGAGAAACTGATTAACAGGTGGTCCTATTGGCTGGCACTCCTCCTGTTTATCTAGTATAGCTCCTTGCCCAAGCATCCGTAAGCATCAATAGGCATATCATACAAAAAACTTCTTTCCCATAACAAATCTCAAAATGCAATAATACAGAAAACAACCTGCCATAACAACAAACTGCGAAAGTTGCAAAAGAAAAAACCGAGAGACAATATCCAGAAAGGGTGGGGCTCTGGATTCATCTGCTGCGTCTAAGGGAAAGAAAATTAACAGGTAAGAACATAATTTTTCCTTCCCTAGCAACAGCAGCAGATGAATCCAGAGACCAATGGGATGTAGCAAAGCAATCCTCAATCTGGGTGGGAAGCAAACGCCGCCTCCGCAACAACCGAAGCACAAAACGCCCCTACCACATGCGCCCCCACATCCAAGCAGAAATGCGGAGAGAAAGCACTCTTGGAAGACCAATTAGCCGCGAGACAAATCTCCTCCAAGGAAAAAACCTCTGGGCCGAGCCCAAGAAGTAGCCATCGCTCCGGCGGAATGGTCATAAAGTTCTTTCGCCAACCGCTTCCCTGCCAGCAAGCAAGCATAAAGAATGTCCTCCTGGACCCATTGAGCGATGGAGGCTTCAGACGCCGCCATACGCTTGAGGCGTCCCTTGAAGAATACAAAAAGGAGATATAAACAACTAAAAGTAGTTAGAAACCGAGCTCGCGGAGAACGCTACGTACATAACAAAAAATGCAGTGAATAAAAGCACTGCTCCCAATTTCTCCTCCCAGGAAGAAGGAAGGAAAAGCGAGCATGACATAAAAGAAAGGATGACACCCCCCTAGAAAGAAATAGTGGTACCATCCTAACTGATACCCCATATTTCGGAAATCAGAAATAGGAATCCCCGTTGAACAAGGCCTGCAACATAGAAAACTGCAGAGCTGAAGCCATGGCCATGGCCACAAGAAACCCCATGTTCAACGGCACAGCCCTTTAGAGCAGTGTTTTTCAACCTTTTTTGGGCAAAGGCACACTTGTTTCATGAAAAAAATCACGAGGCACACCACCATTAGAAAATGTTAAAAAATTTAACTCTCTGCCTATATTGACTATATATAAAGTAATTCTCTTGAATAGGAATCAAATAAACACAAAGAAAGTATTTTATAATTACTTTATTACGAAATAAAAATTATAAAAATTATAAAATACTTTATTCAGTGCGAAACCTGGGCCTGTTTGGCTGAACACAAAGCTGATATTCTGGCTGGAATCGAAGAAAGATACACACGTAGCTCTTTGTCAACAGCTCTCAGTCTCTCTCTGGATTTGGTTTTTATAGCATACAAAAATAGACAAATATACCCTCCATCCTTTTTATTAAACCACTAGCAGTTTTTAGCGCAGGGAGCTGCACTGAATGCCCAGCGCTGCTCTTGACGCTCATAGGCTCCCTGCGCTAAAAACCACTATTGCGGTTTAGTAAAAGGTGACCATATTGTAAAATATAGACAGCAGATATAAATTCAGAACTGTGCATAGTAAGTGAAGGGAAGTTTTCATCTCTGGGAATTTACCCAGTTAACTATTAAGTTATTTGGGCAAATTCCTTTGAAAACTGTGGTAATACTGCCTCCACTTTGCTAAATTTAAAATAAAATCATTTTCCTACCTTGCCTGGTGATTTCATGAGTCTCTGGTTGCACTTTCTTCTTCTGACTGTGCATCCAATCTTTCTTCCCTTCTTTCAGCCTGTATGCTTCCTCTCCTCCACACCTCATTCCCTCCCCCAACTTTTTCTTCCTCTCTTCATGCCCCCTTCTTTTTTTCTGTTTCTCTTCTTTCCTTCTGTTTCCCTGCCTGCCCCCTTTCTTTCTTTCTCCCTGCCGTTCCCCAAGCCACTGCCACTGCCGCTGCCATCGGGGAACAGGACCCACCAATGGATAACAGGCCCCAAAGCCGACGCCGACGCATGCTCTCCCTGACGTCAATTCCGGAGAGGAAGTTCCGCCCAGCCAGGCAGCGATTGGCTGGCCCGAACTTCCTCTCCGACTGCAGAATTGACGTCGGGGGAGAAGAAGACTGATCGGCTCGATAGATTAGATCGCCAAGACAAAGTGAGTCCTGGGTGATCGACTCACTTTGCCTTGGCGAGCTACTGGCGCCCCTGCCTCGGGCCCCCTGTCAGCTCCGGGCCCTGCGGCACACCAGGCAACATCTCGCGGCACACTAGTGTGCCGCGGAACAGCGGTTGAAAAACACTGCTTTAGAGTCCCAAAAGACAAGGATGAAATGAAGCCTTCGGTAAACTGAGAAGAAGTACGTAAAGATTGTACTCCAAACCGGGCTTTCTAAGAGGCGCATGAATATACCGCACTCTGTTTAGGAATTGAACTACATGAAGCTGAGAAGTAAGCAAAGAACAATATACCTAGCCCTTGTAACAAGCCAAGAATGGCACTAGAAGCTGAAGGGAATTGAAAGCTAAGCCCTCGGCAATACACTTGTGCCAAAAAGGAACTCTGGAGTGTTTCAAATGTTAAGAAGCACCCAAGAGAGGAAAAACCTCCAAAAGGAAGCAGAAGCCACATGAGAAGACGTCGGTAGCACCTGGATAAGAGAAGAAACAACCTGCTTCGCATAACCCTTACACGTCAACCAAGATTTTTCAAAAAACTAGGTCGTAATACTAAAGTAGTACAAATATCCATGTTGATCGGACCCTAGGCGAGCAAAGCCGGAGATACCAGGAAACATCTTAGTCCGGCTGTCGAAAGACTCATCAAATCCGCATAGTAAGGATGGTGCCGCCAATCCAGAGATTCTACAAATACTGTGCCCGGAAAGCGAGCTTGAGATGGCAAATCCAAGCCATCATCAGCCAGCGGAAAACACTGAAAAAGAGAATGCAGAGGCGAGAAAGGAGTCATGCAGCTACCCCCTCTAACTCCCACTTCCTGGGTCCGCCGAAGAAGCTAGGAAGCTTAGAATTGAGAGACGAGGCCATGAGGTCTAGGTCAAGGAGATCTCACGTCCATAAAAAGAGCTAGAACGCCTGAGCCACAAATCTCAATATCCAGGATGCAGAAGATTATACTATTACTAACATGCACGCTTTCCAGAGCGTACACAGCGCTGTACACTGTAACATATAAGAAATGGGACATGCTCAGATTCCGCTGAGAGAAAGTCTATCCAAACTCTTATCCTGATCCATAAAAGGATCTGCCAACAGAAGACGAAGATGAGAGTCCACCCATTGAACCAGACCAACTTCACCTGCAAACTGAGTACAACACCTACTGCCCAAGCTGTAGAGAAATACCCCTATCATAATACTGACCAAAAGGACCCTCAGCGGCAATCCGGAAGAATGATCTGAAGCTCCAGAAAGGTAGCCTGACCCTGCTCAAGAGTAGAAGAATGAACAAGTACTGAGTCGCCTCTGAAGACCAGACTCCTGGAGCTGAGGATGGAAGCCACCGAGCTCCCCAACCCGACAGCCCGGGATGGTCGGTGGTCATGAGCTAGTCCAGCAAAGACTGAGGCATGCCTTGAAAAGAGAAATCGCGCTGAGCCACCAAATCATACAGAGCGATGCAGGAGGAGCATACCAAATAATTGGAGCCCTGAGATACTGGGAACCACCGGAACAAAAGCGACTGCTGTAGCGTAAGAAGGGGAAAGCAAGCTGAAGTTCCCAGTGGAGTCAGCAATATGGATCACAGAAACTGTACAGAATCCCATACTCTTGGTCATGGTAAGCGAAGAAGAATACCAATCTGAGACCGAGACCTCACGCCCAAGTCTCCGGAAAGAAACACATGTCTCTCCTATATGAATAAAAACATTACCCCGATATACCTATAAATAGTACAGGAGAAAAGAGCGCTGTGCAAATTCGAAGATGCACGTGCAAAGAACTGAGGAAAAGATACCACCCTTTTCGTGTCAGTCAAATGGCCCGACTAGAAGTCGTCCGAATCAAGCAGGCAGTCAAGAAGAAATTAGATGAATCGCCTGGTAGCGCCAAAACGGTACCACCGCCCACATCACCTAAAACATTCGTGAAGCCTTGGGTAGGCTTTGGCATGTGCCAAAACCGAAAGCGCTGCTCCAAGGGAGGCAGGCAAACCAAGTGCCGATTTGAAGTCCATAGAGAAAATGTAAATATACTACCATGTTGTCTGCAGAAATGTGTAACCCCGAGAAACTAATTCAGAAGAATGGGATCCAACCTGCCCAATGCCCCCGTCTCGGGCACCATGCAGTAAGTGGAACAACGTCCCTTAGTTCCCGAAGAACTACAAGAACTGTCCTGAGGACCAGTAACACTGAAAAGGGAAACACAAAACATAGAGACTCCAAGAACGAACTGGAAACCTGAGGAGAATGCAAAGATGCAAGCATCCTGAAAAATCTTCACAGCCCCCTGACCTGACATTATAGCGTCTTCTCCCTCATGAGAAAGCCTGAAGAGTCATGAATGAAGCCAGAATGAAGTGCAGAAGGTCAGGGAATGGCAGGATGAGACTGCAGGATCTGCAAGAAGATTCTCCTAGGAAAATTCAAGTTTCACAATGTAAAGAGGAATATACTGGAACCATGAAAACAGTACTAACCCCATGCAACATGAGCAAAATACTTATGTCCTTTAAAGTGAATACATACTACACTCATCAAGATGCTGCATCTACCACCCCGTGGAAAACAACAGCATCCTTACAGGTATCAGACAAAGCTCACATCGCTAATGAGAGCTTCAGGGATGAGGCTAACAGCCACATAGCGCGTGATCCTCCGCGGGTTTGATAGAATAGGTAACTGGCTCCTGGTTAAAAGGAGCTATACAGCCCTTCCTGTCTGGTCGGGGGGCCCATCTAGCATGTGCCATGAGAAAATGGTGACAGGAGAAACCAGCGTGATAAGCATGGAAATCTGAAGTCCAGGCCCCCTCAGAAATAGAGAAAGAGAGTCCTGGCCGCAGGAAGATGCGCAGTGTCATTATGCCCATAGAGACAGTCCGAACTGGGAAACTGTTTGTACTACCTTTAGGCATATATATCCTGTGCCACTACTAGACACATGCAGCTCAGCACAGAGGCCCAAATAAGGACAGTTACCAACAGACAAAGGCTCAATCTGCAGGATTGACAAGAGAGACAATGAGATACCTGTGTGAAATACAGGGCACTATCTTACTGCTGATCTCACCGTGCCGTGAGTTGCCGTATGTCGCCCCAGTCCGGAGACAAACCGAGACTGGGTGACCTAGCACAGGTCAGAGTCTCTCTGTTAAACCCCTTGAGTGCTAACCCCAGAGTCCGATTAAACAAGCAGCTTCCTTCAAGGGAGTACAGCAGAAACACAGACATAGACATATAAAGCTGCCCAAGCTTGTCCCAAAGCTGGTGACACACATACAACTTGTCTGAACCAGAAAGGAGAGAAGCCCCGGCATACCCTGACCAAAGTCAGCTGGAAACAAACTACCGGAACGCAGCAGCTCTCCCGCCATCGCCGGAGACCCAAGCGCACGCCGGATTCTCACCGACACGTGGCCGCTGCATCAACACTCCTAGAAAAATTTACCCTGCCGCAGCTTGCATAGAAATAAAATCAGACTCAGGGAATAACCAGAAGAACGGCCCACAGCGCCGGAAAAAACATGTCTCATCTCATGCTGCTATAAACCGGCACCTGCACAATCAGCTGCACATGGCCGTGACAAACACCGATGAAAGAGAGCCTCAGAATAAACAGGACTACTGCTGCACTGAAACCCAACAATGAGAACAAGTGCGAGCAAGAAATCGCACCGCTACTGCCGCGCTGTAACCAACAAGGAAACCAAGCGCGTGCATGCAAAAGGCGGGAAGTCCCGGCTCCCTCCACGGATTTCTAGTCATAAAACTTAGCCTCAATAAAATATCCATGCCTTAAATGTACGATGACTGAACCCACAGTACTAAGACTCCCAAACAGAACCTGAAGTTCAAACAACTATAAAAGCCAGACATACTCACAGCTTGTTGTTAGGGCCAGTTGAAGCCAATTTGCAGCAAAAGCATGGCAGACCCTCTATCACTGGAGGGAGGGTGAGGCAGGGACCTGGGGGGGCCCAGGTGTAACCCCTAAAGCCGGCACCGTTCAGCCAGACACCCCTGTCTCACTGAAGAGAAAATCTCAACAGGAGAAATAGCATTGCCAGCTCACTGAAGAGAAACCTCAACAGGAGAAACAGAATGGCAGTCTCACTGAAGAGAAACCTCAACAGGAGAAACAGAATGGCAGTCTCGTTGAAGAGAAACCTCAACAGGAGAAAATAAAGTTCCAGCCACAGCCAGAATTCAGGAGCTAGTTGAATAGTGATCTTTTCCTGCTGGGAGATAGAGAATACTAGATAAACAGGAGGAGTGCCAGCCAATAGGACCACCTGTTAATCAGTTTCTCTATCTCCGCCTGCTGGTAGATTTGAGCTATCCCATTGGTCTCTGGATTCATCTGCTGCTGTTGCTAGGGAAAATATATTTTATATAGAACATTTGATGAAGAGTGGGTGGGTAGGGGTGTATCATTAATGGTCTATTAGATCTTCTGTGTTAGATTGTATAATGCTATATTAGATTTAATGTATGATACATTTTTGTGCACTTGTTGTTTGATTGAAAAATGAATAAAGAATTTACAAAAAAATAAAAAATAAAAATTAATGCATTTGCACTTTTCCACATTAAACTTCATCTGCCATTTTTCCGCCCATTTTTCTAACTGACATAAGTCACTCTGGAGTTCCGCGCTATCCTTCTGAGATCTGATTGCCTGGCATAGCTTTGTGTCGTCTGCAAACTTGATGATCTCACTGGATGTTCCTTCTTCCAGGTCATTGATGAAAATATTAAATAAGATGGGCCCAAGTACCGAGCCCTAGGGCACACCGCTAGTCACTTTCTCCCAGTCTGAGAACTTCCCATTTATGCCCACTCTCTGCTTTCTGTTCTCCAGCCATTTGCCTATCCATCTTAGTATATCTCCCTCTATGCCATGGCTTTGTAGTTTCCTGAGAAGTCTTTCATGTAGAACCTTGTCGAACACTTTCTGGAAGTCCAAGTATATCATGTCCACCGGTTCTCCACTATCAATTTGCTTGTTCACGGTCTCAAAAAATTGAAGTAAATTCGTTAAACATGATTTCCCTTTCCTGAAGCCATGTTGACTGGCTCTCATCAGTTCGTGTGTATCCAAGTGCCGGACTATGCTATCTTTAATCAGTGCTTCAACTATCTTTCCAGGGACAGATGTAAGACTCACAGGTCTGTAGTTGCACTTGATCCTTTTTTTGAAAATTGGCATGACGTTTGCTATCTTCCAGTCGTCCGGTATCTGTCCAGTTCTAATTGACAGGTTGACAAGTTTTTGCAATAGTTCTCCGATTTCAACCTTCAGTTCTTTCAAGACTCTCGGGTGGATTCCATCCGGTCCAGGGGATTTGTCACTTTTAAGTTTGTCGATCTGGTAGTATATCTGGTACAAGTCCACTTCTACTGTGGTGAGGCTGTCTTCTATTACTCCTCTGAACACTTTCACTGCTTCTGGTATTGTTGCAGTGTCCTCCTTCGTAAAGACAGATGCAAAGAAGGAATTTAGTCTATCTGCAATTTGTTGGTCTTCCTTGATGTACCCTTTTCTTCCCTGGTCATCCAGCGGTCCCACTGCCTCTTTTGCAGGTTTTTTCCCTTTTACATATCTAAAGAAGGGCTTGAAATTTTTGGCCCCTTGCACTATTTTCTCCTCATAGTCCCTTTTGGCAGCCCTCACCGCCTTGTGTTCCTTTTGGCATCCCTCACTGCTTTGTGTTTGTTCCAAGCTTCGGTTGTTTTCGTGCGTTTCCATTTTTTAAAAGAGTCCTTCTTTTCTTTTATGGCTTCCTTCACCTCTAAGAACATAAGCAATGCCTCTGCTGGGTCAGACCTGAGGTCAATCGTGCCCAGCAGTCCGCTCACATGGCAGCCCAACAGGTCCAGGACCTGTGTAGTAATCCTCTATCTATACCCCTCTATCCCCTTTTCCAGCAGAAAATTGTCCAATCCTTTCTTGAACCCCAGTACCATACTCTGCCCTATTACGCTCTCTGGAAGTACATTCCAGGTGTCCAACACACGTTGGGTAAAGAAGAACTTCCTATCATTCGTTTTGAATCTGTCCCCTTTCAACTTTTCTGAATGCCCTCTTGTTCTTTTATTATTCGAAAGTTTGAAGAATCTGTCCCTCTCTACTCTCTCTATGCCCTTCATGATCTTATAAGTCTCAATCATATCCCCTCTAAGTCTCCTCTTCTCCAGGGAAAAGAGACCCAGTTTCTCCAATCTCTCAGTGTATGAAAGGTTTTCCATCCCCTTTATCAGACGCATCGCTCTCCTCTGAACCCTCTCGAGTAACGCCATGTCCTTCTTAAGGTACAATGACCAATATTAGACGCAGTACTCCAGATGCAGATGCACCATCGCCCGATACAATGGCAGGATAACTTATTTCGTTCTGGTTGTAATACCCTTCTTGATTATGCCTAGCATTCTGTTTGCCTTTTTAGCGGCCGTTGCGCACTGTGCCGTCGGCTTCATTGTCATGTCCACCATTACCCCCAAGTCCCTCTCTAATAAGCCATGCTGGTTCTCCTTTGCCTATAGTTTCCTTTCTTTGGAAATCCACAGAATGTAGAGATTTTGTGCTTCCGTGTTAGTATTTTTCAGTAGGGACCATGCCTGATCTACTGTTTTAACTTTGTCCATCTTTTTCTTGAGCAGTTGTTTCACCTTGGCTCTCATGCTATCGTATCTTCCCTTTTTAAAGTTTAAGGTTATGGTTGAGGTTTTGGTACGTTTCCCTTTCCCGATATCAAGTTTAAAGTTGATCATGTTGTGATCGCTCGTCCCCAGCGGGACCGTGACTTCTACTTCTTTTGTCGGTCCCGTAATGCCATTCAGGACCAAGTCCAAGGTGACATTTCCTCTCGTCGGCTCTCCCACCATTTGTTCCAGGAAGCAGTCCTCTAGCACCTCTAGGAACTTGGCCTCCTTGTCGCAGTTCGGGGTTCCCAGGTTCCAGTCTATCCCTGGGAAATTGAAGTCTCCCATGATTATTACATTACCTGTCTTACATTCTTGTTTAATTTCCTCTATCATTTCAGAGTCTGTCTCCTCTGTCTGTCCTGGGGGTCGATAGTAAAGGCCAATTTTTGTGTCTGCGCCATTTTGTCTAGGAATCTTGATCCAGAGGGACTCCAGCTTCACTTTCCTTTCCGTCGTAGTCTCTCTAACAGATTCTACTCCTTCCTGAATATATAGGGCAATACCTCCACCTTTCTGCCCTACTCTATCTCTTCTGTATAGTTTGTATCCCTGTAGTACTGTGTCCCATTGGTTTTCATCATTCCACCATGTTTCTGTTATGCCAATGAGTTCCAGGCCTCAACGCCACCTGGACAAGAGGGGAGAACCATGGATAAATTTGGATTTCGCCTTTATCAAAATTCTATGTTGGTGAACAGAGTTCTTAATTATGGCTTCTACATATCTTGTTATATGAAACATCTAGTATGATAACTACCTTCCTTTGACAAATATATTCCTGCACATCATCTTCAGCAATTTCATATCTTCTGCTCTTTCCCAGACTAGGAAATATTTGGCACAATTGGCTTATGATGTCTTCAAGTTATCATCTAGAGCATCTGCTATGTCAGTGGCGATAAGACACCTAGCATGGTTGATGGTCTTGGATATGGACATCAAGGAGCTTTGTGTGGCCCAAGCTTCTTCCTCCCTCCCTTCTGTGCCTCCTTCCAGCAGGTATTTAGTTTTCTGCCCAGATCCTCGCGATCGATTTGCAGCTGCTTTAAAATGCCTTCTCACATTCCTTTACCTCTCCCTTACTTCTTTGTCTCCCGGCAAGTGTTATTTTAAGGTTGGCTCCCTTGCTGCAATCCTCTGCGTGCGGCGTTGACTACTCGTGCACGATCTACGGCTATGTCAGAAGCATTCCTCTGATGTCACGACGTCAGAGAGAAGGCTTTGGAAGCAGCCGTGAATCGCGCGACTGCATCAAGGGAGCCCTCCTTAAAATAACACTCACCAGAAGACAAAGAAGTAAGGGAGAAGTAAGGGAATATGATAAGGCTTTTTGAAGCAACCGCGAATTGCTTGAGCCGACGATGCACCTCGAGGACTGCAGCAAGGGAGCAGGGAGTCTCACAATGCCACTTTTGCACTTCTTCCTATCACTAATATATCTAAAAAATGTCTTGTCTCCCCATTTTACCATGTCAGCAGGCCATAAAGTAAACAGTCGATGGGAGGCAAAGAAAGAAGGGAACGCTTCTAGTTCAGGCGCGGATCGCTGACGGCCATAAAATAAACACTCGCCGAGGCACAGAAGGAAGCCGCCGATCGCGTGAGGATCCAGCAACCACCGCCTGCAGCTTTGACCAGAAAAATTATTGCATCAAGGGAGCTGGCCAGAAGATAAATACTCGCCGGAGGGAGGCACAGAAGGAAGGGAGGGGGCATGAACTTGGGACATAGAATGAAGGGAAGGAGGTAGGGGAGCATGGCCATAGGATGGAAGAATGGAAGGAGTGAGGGAATAGAAATTGAGAATTGGGTGTCAGAGAGGGAACAAGAGATGGTGGGGAGATGAAGAAAGAGGAGAATTGTTGGGCATAGGGAGGGAGAGAGAACTATTGGGGGAAGGGGTAAAACGCTGCCCTCATGGACTTCAAGCTACCAAAGTAGCCTGGACGTTAGGGTAGCTGTCTTGGGCCCTGCTGATCTGTGTTCAAGAACTACTACTACTACTAGAAATTTTTCTATAGCGCTGCACAGAGTCACAAAGAGTAAGAACACAGTCCCTGCTCAAAAGAGCTTACAATCTAAACAGGCAAAACAGATAAACAGGATTTCATGGATACAGTTAAGGGGAAGGTTAATCAGTTGGCTGGGTTGGAGGGCAGAGGAGTAGGGTTAAGGATTGAAAGCTATATCAAAAAGGTGGGGTTTCAGTCTGCTTTTAAACAAGGGAAGGGTAGGGGCTTGACATAGGGGGCAGCTAGATGAAAGGAATGAAAGTCTGGAATTGGCAATGGAGGAGAAGGGTAACACTAAGAGTGATTTAACTAAGGAATGGAGCTCTCTGAGAGGTGTATAAGGTGAGAGAAGTGAGGAGAGATATTGAGGGGCAGCAGAATGAACACACTTGTAGGTCAGCAATAAGATCTTGAACTGTATGTGATGACAGATAGGGTGCCAGTGAAGTGACTTAAGGAGAAGGGTGACATGAGCATAGCGAGGTTGGTAGAAGATGAGACATGCAGCAGAGTTTTGCATAGATTGCAAAGGGGAGAGTCGACACTGAGGGATACCAGTTAGGCATAGACTGCAGTAATCTAAGCGTGAGGTTACGAGAGCTTGGATAAGGGTCCGGGTAGTGTGCTCAGAGAGGACGGGGGCGACTGGCTTAAACCAAGCAGAAATACATTTTCTGGCTGTAGCTCTGGGGTAAAAGGCAGACCTCCCTTAGCTGAAGTGTGTCCTCAAATTAATTATTATTAAGACCATCAGCACAGATTTACAGCGGTGGAATGAGGGGCTAAAACGCGGACCTGCAGACATGAAATCTGAAATCTCAGCTGTCAATAAATGAAGTTAAGGTCCGTAAGGTCTGCATTTTACCCCTTCCGAATTATTGAACATGGTGGTGGGAGAGGAGTGAGGTAAAGATACATGGGAAAGAGAGATGAAAGGCAGTAATGTTGGATGTGGTGGGGACAGTAGGATGGATGGAAAGGAATGCAAGAGGGGCCTCAAGGAAGTGGAGAAGGTGGGAAGAATACTAAGTTCAGAGTTACATACAAATTCAACTTAAGAATGGTTTAAAAAATGGAACCCATTCCTAACCCGGGGACTGCCTGTACTGTGCATGTGTGGTCGGTGATGTGGGCCTGAGTGAGGAGCAATCAAGAATAATTTTACATTTAGAATGGCTAATCTTCTTAAAGTGGACCAGTATCCTGACTTTTAAATATTGCTTTACATTCCTCTTTCTGCCTCGTGCTGAATTGGCAGCCAAGGTGTGATTTGTGATGGGGCAGTTCTGCAGGTGAGGGGTAGATTTGTTTCAGTGAGATAAAGGTTTTTTTTTTTACAAATTTGTAAATAACAGCAGCCTATGAGATATTCAGTAACATGGAGCCATCATCGTGTTGACCCTAAGCATGTTAATGAATATCTCATTGAAAGAAATCTACTCCTCACCTGCAGAACTGCCCCATCACAAATCACAATCAGCTGCAGGAGATTTTTTTTTTTTTAATTATAAATAACTTTTTTGCTCTTTATTGGATGTTAAGTTCACCAAGGCTCTCCAAACTCAGCTCTCACACCCTCTTCAAATCTTAATAAATTATGAGTGAGCTAGGAAGGGTCATGGAAGTGACTGAATCTGATTTTTGGAACCTCTGCTATGTGCAATTAATGACAAGTGAGGACCCACTCAACACAGCAGTGTAATTAAAAACTTCCCAGTTCAAGGAAAACCAAAAGCAGCAAGTAAATTTTCTGGCATTGGAGCTAAGATGTACAGACGGAAAAAGACAGAAAGATGGGTCGTTGATTTTCCACATTTTGGATGGCTGCAGACTGAGAAGGAAAGGTAATTTTTAATAACATGAAATTGCCAATTGACTTGCACCTCAGTTATGTATGTTATATCTGTTTTTAAAGGAGACATTACTTAAAAAAAAAAAAGTAAAAAATATCAAAAACAATTTTAAATGGACACTGTGGAGAGGAACCCAAAAAAGCAGTAATACCCTGACTGAGCAATCCTCCACGTGCGCAGCTGACAGCTGTTTCAGCATCCCTGCTCTTCAGAGGCTCGCCTCTGAAGAGGCTCACTGTAGCTGTTAAAGTGAATGGGAGAACCAGGCTAATGCTGGGGACGTCGTGTTTAATATAGTAACATAGTAAATGACGGCAGATAAAGACCTGATCGGTCCGTCCAGTCTGCCCATAAGTTATACCAAATACATGATTAGATTAACTAGTCTCTTCCTTGGGGGCGGGGCAGGGCATGGGTGGGGCATGGGCAGGGATAGGGGGCCCAGTGTACTTGTGTGCTTAGGGGCCCTCAAAGAATCCTGCCCTGACTCTTCCTTGCCCTGCAGATCCTGCAATTGTGTGGCTTTAATAAGATCTTTAACTACTCCCCCTCCTTTTCTTCCTGAACAGATTATAGCCCAGTATAACTACCGGTACATCCCAGTCATGGGTCTCCGTGATCACACTATATCCAACTCATCTTCTTCAATCACAGCTTCTAGGTCCAGAATCCTGTTTTCCATACTTCAAACATTAGTATATACTGCTTTCTAGACATTGCCCCCTTTTCCCATCCGTGTAGAGTAGCAGTCTCAAACTCAAACCCTTTGCAGGGCCACATTTTGGATTTGTAGGTACTTGGAGGGCCACAGAAAAAATAGTTAATGTCATATTAAAGAATGAGGTAAAACTCGTTATAGTTTATAAATCTTTCCTTAATTGCTTCTGATAATTTCAGCTATACACAGCTGAAAGCAGTGCAACATGCAGAAAGTGAAGTTTAGATAGTTTTTTACTTTCTGCATGTTGCACTGCTTTCAGCCGTGTATATCTGAAATTATCAGAAGCAATTAAGGAAAGATTTATAAACTATAAAGAGTTTTACCTCATGCAAAATTGTGATTTAGATTCTAAAGTATCAACTGCAAGAGACAAGATTTTGGTGTAGTCTTCTAGGGGTTTTTTTGTAGAGGGGAGAATCAATATCTGACTTGTGCCTGGAAAACTTGTGCCTTAAGTGTCAGATGGTCGCATCTACAAACCGCCTTCAGCTCTCACCTCCTCTAGCACCAGGACACAACCACCATCTTACATCAAGCAGTCACAGCAAGGAGAGGTGCCAAATTTTGCAAGAGTTCACGAAATTACGTACACATGCACAAGTTGCACTGCCTCCAATGGTTACCTTACATTCTGGAACGTTGCCCGCCTCACTACTCTAACTTCACACAAGCGTTTTCCAGTGTCTGTACGCGATTGTCCTCTCCACTTCACCTCACAATTGCATACAGATGCAGGAAAGTGCTTGCATGAGGTTACAGCAATGAGGCAGACAACGTTCCAGAACAATGGTAACATACTGAGGTCCTCAAAATAGTACCTGGCAGGCCGCATGTGGCCCCCGTGCTGTGAGTTTTAGACCATTGGTGTAGAGGTATACAGTGGTTTACTTACCTGAGGGCTTAAACTCACCCAAGGCTCTGAGCACCTTGCCCCATTGCTTCTGGTTTAAAGCCCTCTTCAGTAGATTAGCCATCCTGCTGCCGAAGACACTTCTTCCCTTCTTTGATAGATGCATACCATCCCTGCTTAGTAGCCCTTAGAAAATCATCCCATTGTCCTGGAAGCCAAAACTCTCTCTGACACCATCCACATAGCCACGCATTCATCTCCGAGACGTGAGCTTCTCTGCCTTGGACTTTACTCTCGACAGGGAGGATGGACGAGAATACCACCTGTATACCTGACTGCTTCATCTTCTCTCCCAGAGATACAGTCACTTTTGATACATTTACAGGGGTACCTGGTAGTATTATTAGTGCCAACATGAATGAGCAGCATCGGATAATAGTCTTGAGAGGCTTGATGAGTCTCAGCAAACTCTCCGTAACATCTTGGATTTCGGCACCAAGCAGACAGCGTACCTCCTGGGACATCATGTCTGGTTTGCATATGGACGTTCTGTACCCCACAGAAGGGAATTGTCGACCACCACTACTTTACGTCTCCTAGTTGTCACGGATCCAGCAATTTTGGGGATTTCAAGCTTTGGTCCTTACTCTCCCTGGGATGCTCTCATCTCCTCTTCTTCCAGGGCAGTATACCAGTTCTTCAGCTCCAGGGCAGGAGGAGTCACAGTACTAATCTTGCAGGGTTCCATAATCTGAGTCCAGCTGTCTTCACTCAGCACAGCCAGGGCCAGCGTTAGGGGAGGGCAAACAGGGAAGCTGCCCTGGGCACCACAGCTCCAGGGGTCCCACAGTCTGGGCATCTCTTCCCTTCATCAGGCCATCTTTCTCCCTTCCTATCAGCTTCGCAGGTGCTTTTCAGAATCAAAGTTTTCTCTCTGAAGGATGCATCTCTCGTTCATGATCTCCATTATGTCTCTTCTCCATTTCCCTCTTCAATTTGCTGCATCTTTTTCCAGGATCCCTTGATGTCCAGCATATCTGTTCTTCCTATGCACTTGTTGATCTCATAAATATCCGCCCTGCCTTCTCCCCATTATCCACAGCATCTCTCTTCTCCCTCTGCCTCTCCATGTTGTATAGTATGTCTGCCTTTCTCCCTTACTAGTTTGTAAATTCAAAATCCAACTTATCCCCTCTCTCTCTCTTAATTATTCCCTCCACCCCATATAACAAATTCCCTTCTTCCCACAACCCCAGCCAGGGCAGGATTAATTTGTCAAGGGCCCCACCCCAGCCTGCCACACACCCCTGCCCCGCCCCATGTACTTACCCATTTTCTTTATTTCCACTTTATTTCTTTTTTACTTTAAAATTCAAAACAAATAACAAAGATTACCATAACAGTGCCAGTGTTCAGTTTTTCTTATATGCAACCTCCAAACATCTCTGAATAAATACCCCCTTCCTTTCTAAAGAAAGAGATCTTCAGCTGGCAGCGCTTTGGAAAGCCCACCAATTTATATTTTGCATTTGAGTAGGAGGCATGGGACATGGCAGGAAGAAAATTTAGTGCTCACCATTTTATTGGACTAATACATGTCTCAATTAGCATTTAGAGGTTAAAACTTCTTTCTTCAGGTCAGTAAACTATACATTATCCCTGTCCTGTCCTGAGGAAAGGAGTCTGTGAATTAGTAAAAAATGTAATAAAATTAGTCCAATAAACAGGGTCGCCTTATTTTCATAAACCCATAAAACAAATAGAAATTTTTTTTCTGCCTTTGTTGTTTGGTTTCTGCTTTTCTCATCTTCTCATCATTCTCTTCCTTCCATCCACTCTCTGTGCCTCTTCCATATGGTATCTGCTTTCTTTCTATGCCTCTTCAAGAAACTGTCTGCCTCTTCCCCCTCCCCCCCACATTGGTCTGGCACCCATCTTCTTCCCTCCACTCCCCCCATGGTCTGGCATCTCTGTCTTCTTCCCTTCCATCCCTCCCACCCTCCCCCAGGTGGTTTTTAGCATTTCTCTCCTCCTGTCCTTCCCCCCTACCCTGGTATCTCTCTATTTTCTCGCTTTTCTTTTCTTTTCTGCTCTTACTTCTCAATTTGTTTTCTACCTTTTATCTACTTACTTTCCAGTCCTCAATTTCCCTTTTATTGTGTCTACCTACAGCTTGCCACCTCTTTCCCTCACTAACTCTAACCTCTTCCCCCCAATCCAGCATGTGCCCTTTTTTCTTTATCCCCTCCTTCCATGCATTGTGCCTCTCTCTCTCTCTCCAATTCCTTCCAGATCTGCTCCCCTCTCTCTCCTCCTCCACTTCCATCCAGCCTGTTCCCCTCTTTCCTCCCCCTCCCATCCAGCATCTGCTCCTCTTTCTCTCCTCCCCACTTCCCTTCAGTGTCTGTTCCCCTCTCTCCCTTCCCCATATCCATCCAGTGACTGTTCTACCTTCTATCTCCAATTCTTTTCAGCGTATGCTCACCTCTCTCTCCCCTCCTCACTTCTCTTCAGCTCCACTCAAACTCTTCCCCTCATCAGGCCATCTTTCTCCCCTTCCCGTCACCTTGGCAAGCGCTTTTCAGAATCAAAGTTCTCTCTCTCAGAGGGGTCCGGGACACGGCAGCCATTATCACAAGTTGCTCATGGCTGCCCAAAGCTTTTCCTCTGATGCAATTTCCTGTTTCCGCCTGGGCGACTTATGTCAGAGGAGAAGCTTTGGAGTAGCCGCATGCGACTTGTGAGAAATGGCTGCAGCATCTAGGCCCCTCAGAGAGAGAAAACTGATCCTGAAAAGCGCCCACAAAGGTGATGGAAAGGGAGGGAGATTGCTTGATGAAGGGAAGAGATGCCCTCACTGAGTGCCCCCCTGGAGCTGAGCGGCACTGGGCAGCTTTCATGAATGCCCTCCCCTAATACCAGACCTAGCTGTGCTGAAGGAAGCTGGATTCGGATTAAAGAACCCTCACATATTCAGCAAGATTCTAGCAAGTCCTATGCTTTTCATGGTGAAAGAGTGCAGGGAATAGATGTTTCCTCACTAATAGGTTGTGAAAGATACAGAATCCAGGTGTAAACAACCCTTTTTGAGGTCAGAATTGCAGGATCCTGGCATATCTTGTGCTTCTGATAGGGAAAAGAGTGTATGGAATGGATGTTTTTCCTGCCTTATAGGTGGTTAAGGGTGCTGAATCCAGATAGATGCAGCCCTTCTAGAATTGCAAGATCCTGGTACATCCTGGCATATCCTGTGCTTCTGATAGAGAAAGAGTATATGGAATGAATGTTTTCTGCCTTATAGGTGGTTGAGGGTGCTGAAATCAGATAGATGCAGCCCTTCCTAGAGTCAGAATTGCAGGATCCTGGTACATCGTGACACATCCTGGCATATCCTGTGCTTTTGATAGGGAAAGAGTGTATGGAATGGATGTTCCCTGCCTTATAGGTGGTTGAGGGTTCTGAAACCAGATAGATGCTGCCCTTCCTGGGGTCTGAATTGCAATATCCTGGTACGGAATATTGTGTACCTTGCCCTAGCCCTCTATGTTTAAGAGGGCAGTCTGCTCTTACTCCCAGCATGTTCTGTCAACCAATTTTGGATACTATTTAAAGGAGGCCAGGTGGCACTGCTAGAGCCAGAATGAGAGGGCTGGGGTGTACTCAGGTAGGGTTACCAGATTACCCATTTGGAAATCCGAACCCCTAGATCCACCCAATTCCACCCATTCCTGTCCCATCATGTCCCAATCCGCCGCCAATCCCACCCTAAACCCTGCCCACACTGCTTGCCGGGTTTTCAAAAGCCATCCGGATCTCCAGACGTTCTCTAAAGGAGGGCATTTCTGGGAAACCTGGATGTCTCAAAACCCTACAGGCAGGTATCTCTCAAAGCTACACAAAAAGCAAAACTGTGTTGCAGCTGGTGTAACTGCAGGCAGAAGCACTTCTTTTACAGGATGTCTGAAGTTAATTTACATTCTGGTTTAAAGTTGAAAAACTCATGTCCAAGAAACATGGGGAGAGGACAATAATCTATAGTGCACCTTGGATTCATGTTAATTTTGAACCCAAGCATTTTCTGGTAGACGACAGATTCCACCTTTTCAACAGTGTCACACTTTAGTCCATCCAGAAGGTGTTGATCTTCTCCTGCTGCAGGTTTAGAAATATTAATGGAAGGAGGAGGAGCTACATCCTGCTGCACTGTTTAAAAGACAGTAACATTAACTTGCTTAGGAGAAGCGTATGGTTAAATCTACAGCCTACAGCACGCTGAGGTTGTGGGTACAAACCCAGGCTGCTCCTTGTGACCCTGGATAGTCTCTTACCCCCCCCCCATTGCCCCAGGTACATTAGATTGATTGTGAGCCCCACCAGGACATGCAGGAAAAAATGCTTGAGTACCTGAATAAATTCATGTAAACCAGGGGTGCCCACACTTTTTTGGCTTGCAAGCTACTTTTATAATGACCAAGGTCAAAATGATCTACCAACAATAACATTTTTTTAAAAACACAAAACACACTGTACACAGAGAAAATGTTACTTATCATTTGAATTCGGATTTTTTTTCAGAGGTCAAGGCAGATGACTTTAAAATATGCAATGTCACCTCAATAACAACTATACTAAAATAGACAAATATACCCCCTCTCCTTTTACTAAACTGCAATAGCGTTTTTTAGCACAGGGAGCTGCACTGAATGCCTTGCGCTGCTCTCGATGCTCATAGGCTCACTACGCTAAAAACTGCTATTACGGTTTAGTAATAAGGGGGCCACAGTGCAAAATATAGGCAGCAGATATAAATTCTCAAAACGGACACATTTTGATCACTAAATTGAAAATAAAATCATTTTTCCTACCTTTTTTGTCTGGTGATTTCATGAGCCTCTGGTTGCACTTCCTTCTTCTGTAAAGCCAATATTTCTTTCTCTCTCCCCCTGCCTGCATACCTTTCTTTCTCTCTTCCCTGCCCTTCTCTTTATTTCTGCCTTTCTTTCTCTGTCCCCTGCCATCGTGCCAATTTCTCCACTTCCCCGATTCTTTTCCTATCCCACACCCCCAAACCACCAACGCGATTTCTCCATGCTGCTTCCACGAGCCAGGCCTGGCGTTGCCTTTGTGACCTTTTTCTCCCTGCTGCTTCTCCAAGCCAGGCCTGGTGTGTACAAGCGCCGGACTCACAAGACTTCACCTCTGATGTCAATTCTAACGTTGGGGGGGATGTTCCAGGCCAGTCAGGCAACGATTGGCTAGCCCAGAACTTCTTCTCCATCGTCAGAATTGACGTCAGAGGTGAAGTCTTGTGAGTCCGGCGCTTGTACACACCAGGCCTGGCTTGGAGAAGCAGCAGGGAGAAAAAGGTCACAAAGGCAATGCAATCGACTCGCGTTGCCTTTGCGATCTACTGGTCGATTACGATCGACCATTTGGGCACCCCTGATATAAACCATTCAGAGCTCCCCTGGGTGAACAGTATAAAAAATTTAATAAATCTGAATTATTAGTTTCAATAAGGTTGACCAGATTACTGAAATTCTAAATCCAAAGTATTGCTGTTCTTTTTTTTTTCTCCTCTGTGTGATAAGTTATAGCCCAGTGGTCTCAAACTCAAACCCTTTGCGGGGCCACATTTTGGATTTGTAGGTACTTGGAGGGCCGCAGAAAAAAAATAGTTAATGTCTTATTAAAGAAATGACAATTTTGCATGAGGTTAAACTCTTTATAGTTATAAAACTTTCCTTTAACAGTTTTACCTTATGTAAAATTGTCATTTCTTTAATAAGACATTAACTATTTTTTCTGCAGCACTCACATTTAAAGTATTAATGTCTTTTCTTTCTCAAACTGGCACATTTCTATTACTAAATTGAAAATAAAATCATTTTCCTATCTTTGTTTGGTCATTTCATCAGTCTCTGGTTGCACTTTATTATTCTGACTATGCCTCCAATATTTCTTCTCTTCTTTCAGCCTCCCGTATGCTTCCTCTCCTCCAGACCTCATTCCCTCCCCCAACTTTTTTCTTTCTTTCTCTGTCTGTCTTTCTCTGATTCTTGTCCCAATTTTTTGCTTTGTTTCTGGCTCCTTGTGCCCCCCCCCCCCTTCTTTCTTTTTTCCTTCCTGCCCTCCCCCATGCCACCGCCGCCGGGGAATAGGCTGCTGCTGCTGCCGCCGCCATTGGGAACACCACCCGAGATCTCCACGGGGCCAACTCTCCCCGCCCGACGTCAATTCTAACGTCGGAAAGGACGTTCCGGGCAGCCAGGCAGCGATTGGCTAGCCAGAACGATCCCTCTCGACGTCAGAATTGAGGTCGGGCGGCGAGAGAAGCAGGGAGATCAAAGACACGGTGCCGGCCTGTTCCCGATGCAGCGGTGAGAAGGGAAGGGAAGCAAGACGATCCGCGAGCCGCACTCTAGGAAGAACAATGGACCGCCCCCCCCTTGGTACGCCACTGGAGCAGCAGCTTATCTGGCCGGCTCATTCCATTCAAAGTCTTCTGCGAGATCCGCGCCTGCGTCTGAAGCCTCTCTGATGTTGTGATGTCAGAGAGGCTTCCCGATGCAGGATGTGAATAGCGCAAGGAGCCGCCAACTCGCGGCTTTGAACGGAACGAACCGGCTAGACCCGCTGCTGCTCCAGTCCAGGACCGCGGGCCGCAAAAAAAACTTTGAGAGCCACGTGTTTGAGACCGCTGTTATAGCCTATTTTTTTACTGCCCCTCTGGTTGTCACTCTGCAGGGAGTCCCCCACGCTGACGTCTTCTCTGCCGGTCCGCCCACACAGGAAGAGATGAAAATGTCATAACGGGCGGGACCGGCAGAGAAGGAGAAGACGGAGTTGTAAGCCTATTTTTTATTCCCGTCTGGTTGTCATTGTAAACTAAAGAGAGTCCCCGCGTTGACGTCTTCTTCTCTGCCGGTCCACTCACACGGGAAGAGAAGAGCGTGTCATAAGGGGCGGGACCGGCAGAGAAGGAGAAGACGGTGTTGTAGGGATTCCAGTAAATGCATAGCAGCAGCTGTGGCAATCAAAAAAAGAGGAGGTCTGCTGTTAAGGTTGGACCAGGGTCCGGAGAATCCTGCAATTTTACCAGGATCTCAATACAAGTCTATGAGGATCCATGCAGTAGCACACATGCGCAATAGCCTAACTTCTTTTCGCGCCCTTTTTTTGAAACTAGGGCCTTAGCTCTGCTTTACGCATGCGTCCACAGCACTAAACCCTTTAAATTTCCGCCCTCGAGCTCAGTTCCGGTTTCCACGCTAGAGCTAGACAGAGGGTAAGTGTTTCGCTATGTTCCATTGGTTTGACTTCGTTTTAAAATTTTCCCTTGACTGATTAGCATTTACGTTGCAATTTTCTGGACCTTTGTGGAAACTTGTGCGGTTATTTAAGTACCACGGAAAATTTAATTTATTCTGTACTATGGTTCATGTCAGTGGTACAAGAAGCCATGCGCGCCTACAATTCGGCGCAAGACAGAAGCGCAAGGGGGAAAAAAGTAATTTGTAAAGAGCTCAGACGGTGGGTTGTGGTAGCAACCCCCCTCCCCCCCCCACACACTTTATTGATTAGTGTTCGCAAAAACGGAACTTTTTCTGATTTTTTTCGGAAAAGTTCCATTTTCTCTATAATGTGGGAGGGTTTCACCCCCCCCCACACACACACCCACTCCCGCATACGGCAGCCACCCCCGCAACGGCAGCCACCCCAAACCCCCAGTCGGAGCTCTTTAAAAATTATTTTCCCCTGCCGCTTTTGTCTTGCGTCGAATTGTCGGCGCGCGATTTAAATCGGCTCCCGATTCGGTGACCAACCCTCCTCCTTGTGCCTTCAGATCTCCTAAAGCAGGACGACAGCGCTAGCTTTTGCTGGCTGTCCACTGCCGCTGTGGCTCCTGCTTAAAGGGCAATGGGGGAGGGTCAGTCGGGAAGTGCTGCAGCGTCCTCTGGCTTTCCCCCTGGCCTCACGCTCTTAAGTAAATTACCAGTAGGTGGTCACATGACATACCAGTGATCTTTACTTTGGACACTTGCTTCTATTTTTTGCTTTAACGTTATTTTTTCATTTACTGTAGTTTTATACCCGCCACTGCTTGCGCTCACTAACTTCTAATTTGTTTCCCGCCAGTGCAGCGTTTTTTGTTTACATTACTGGACCTCACGGACCTGGGGATCTAAACCCGTACGGCCTTAAAAATCTGAGGTCCGTGTCGGTCCGGTGTCCGTGCCGCTTGTAGTTTCTGTCGCTGACAACCTTGATTGAGATTTTAGCGCTGACGGGTACGTCTCAGCATAGGGAGGGAAAAGTGTTAGGATCCGTCAGCGCTAAAATCTCTTCGAGGTCTGTCAGAGCCAGAGACTCGTGCTGGAGTTTGGAGACTTCTTTTCCATAACGCACGTCCAAAACCTATGTCCCCGCTCTCTTGGCTTCTGCTCTGTGCTCCAGCACTAATCTTTGCCTCTGACAGACCTCGAAGAGATTTTAGCGCTGACGGATCCTAACACTTTTCCCTCCCTATGCTGAGACGGATCCGTCAGCACTCAAATCTCAATCAAGGTCTGTCAGCGACAGAAACTACAAGCGCCACGGACACGGACCGACACGGACCTCAGATTTTTAAGGCCGTACGGGTTTAGATCCGCCAGGTCCGTGAGGTCGCGTTTTACCCCTTCCCCTTTCACTGTCTTCTTTACACTTCGCCAGCACTGTGCCATATTATATGCTTCATGTGTTTGTTTCATTCCTTTTTGATTACGTCTTCTCTCGTTCAGTTTCATTTATTCCCTGCCGTTTACATTCTCTGAAAACTGATTTTTGAGTCCTACCACTGCAAACTACCAGCAGCCACCTGCTTCTCGCTTTGCGTTTTTATTCACTTATAGCACTTCTTAGCCTTCAGTTTGCATGGTGTGTGGAGGTTTTTAATTCAGTCCCTTATGCTGGTGTTTTATTGCGTTGTCCACATTTTATCAGGTCATTTAATATAATTTATTTCACTTTTGTTGTTAATCCACGTTTTTTCCATTACCTTTTAATGTATCCAATCTATTTCTTAATTGGTCTCTTAATTGCTGGTAATTACTTTTGAACGGACCATTATTGCTTGCTTTTGTGCTCCCTCCTAGTCCTTGTTAAACTCATGTAGAACTTATTCATTAAATTTATGTCTTAAATTATGTTTTGAATAATGCCATGGACTGAGATTTTTTTCATTCATATGCTTTTTACTTTTACATATATATTCTTTAGTATGTTTTTATTCTGCCATGATATATATTTCTGTTTAAGCCCATTAGAGCAGCACCCCTTCCCTGCTTCCCCTGTTCAGCAGTAGCCCTTCACCCTTCCTTGTACCTCCCTCTGTCCAGCAGCGCCCTTTCCCTGTCGAGCAGTAGCCCTTCTCCCTTCCTTTTACCTCACCCTGTCCAGAAGTA